>NC_058083.1:415713085-416979870 GCF_014858855.1 Bufo gargarizans | reverse complement strand
CTGGGAAATGTTTTTTTTGCAGTACAAATTAATGTGTGCTCTGTACAGTATTAGAACAAAGTTTTATGCAAATCAACTTCAGATGTTTGATCCGAAGTCGATTTGCTCATTCCTAGTCATCAATATCAGATTGACAGGGGTCCGACACTCAGCACCCCCGCTGATCAGCTGTTTGAAGAGAAGGTACCACTCATAAGAGCACTGCCTTCTCTTCTCTGTTTACCTGTTCACTGTAGCAATCACAGCGGCGAGCAGTGCACTTACAATTATGGCACCCCCATTCACTTTTATGGCATGGATCTGTCTGTTAAAGGCAGGGGTGGGGACAGTTTATCTGATATTGATGACCTATCCTGAGGATAGGTCATCAACAGTAAAAAGCTGACAACCCCTTTATTTTCAGGATACAGGGATAAAGGGTGAAAATGGAGGAATGTTCGGGTTCAGATCTGATCCCGGACAACCCCTTTAAAGGTAATCTTTCACAACGATCTTGGACTATTATGTGCAGTAATTCACGTGTAGTTCTGCAGATAAGTCTAGAGTCTATGAGTCTAGACCGCTATTTTTTATTATTCTACTGCTGTTCTAACTTAGGCTACTTTCACACTGACGTTTTGGTTTTCATTTGTGAGATCCGTTTCAGGGCTCTCACGAGCGGTCCAAAACCGATCACCTTTGCCCTAATTCATTCTGAATGGATAAGGATCCGTTCAGAATGCATCAGTTTGCCTCCGTTCCGCCTCTATTCCGCTCTAGAGGTGGACACCAAAACGCTGCTTGCAGCATTTTGGTGTCCGCCTGACGATGCGAAGGCAAACAGATCCGTCCTGACACACAGTGTAAGTCAATGGAGACGGATCCGTTTTCACTGACACAATCTGGCACAATAGAAAACGGATCTGCTCCCCCATTGACTTTCAATGGTGTTCAAGACGGATCCGTTTTGGCAATGTTAAAGATAATACAAACAGATCCGTTCTGAACTGATGAATGCTGTTGTATTATCAGTGCAGATCCGTCTGTGCAGATCCATTAGTAGCCTTAATAGAGAGGGCTTGTGTGCATGCACAGCAGTCCTGACAATGTATTTCAGTACAGCTTAGAGGGTTGACAGCGAAGGGATAGGGGGTTGTAGGCAAATAAAGAATAGGGCTCTGGACTTCTTATCTGCAGTACTACTTATATATTACTGCAGATAAAAGATACTGGATATAGATTTCTTTGAATGATCTCTAAAGTAAAGGAGCATTCGCAAATGCTGAGTGATTGGGCAATTATTGGGAAGGATCTGTATCTTCATGATAATAGCCTGCTCATCAGTTTACATGCAGCAATATCCTCCACTATATGGGGACGAGCTACTGCTAGAGCTCGTCCTCATACAGACTTAGGCTCAGGAACAATGATCTAATGTGCCGTGTCAACGATTCATTCACCAGATGACTGAGCGTTCCCTTTACATGGGCCTATTATTGGGAACAAGTGTCTGTAGTAGCATTCTTGATGGGCACTTACAATTGTGTGGTGTGTTCTGCCATAACCCAATTTGGTTTCACTTCATATTATTCCATCCATTTCAAAACTGAAATGAAAAGCTACATATCTTTCAAAGATTCTGAAGATTCTTCTAAAAACATCCACTTATTTTCAGTAATGACTTTAGATCACATTTATGACCTTCTCTACACCCTACGTGACATAACTTGACATGCAGTAAATGACGTGCATTAAAATAAATAGTTTTTATGTTTTCAATGAACCAAGGAAATTACACTTTTGGGTTTTTCAAATGGAATTGCAACATTTATAGGTTTTCCACCATCTGTCAGCTGTTAAAACCTAGCATTTACATATGATGTCATTCTTTTATTTGCCAATTACAGGGTGGCTTGTCACAAAATGGTCTGATTATAGCATATAAAACCTGACAAGCCTGCTTCCATTTGCAGCTTTATCTTACTATGCAAGAAACCTGCATTACCGTTATCCTTATTCATTTTAGCTGATATGAGTGTTTGACAGTCTTATGTAAAGGAAGTCAGTTCTACAATTGAACCTTAAAGTAACTTATAAGCGTTCTTTCTAAATTCTTTGTTAATGTATTAATATTGTATAGAACTGGGACCATGTTTTCTTTCAAGGTTCTTATTTTACATTTGATTTTGAAGAAAGTTAGCAAAATTGCAAAAAACGGTCACACAAAAGGTATATTAAATCGGGCAATATTTATTATTAAAAATATAAAAAAGATCAAAATAAAATACATTCGACCAATGGATGATCCAAATGACACATAATATAAAATATGTAAGAAATAATAATAATAAGTATTGAGCTAATCGAGTTTGGACTGCTCTGTCTGAACCCAATTAATTTCAAAACTTTATTTATAATATACGCTACAGTAAAATGTATGGGCTCCACTGAGGCCTTCTTCTTCTAGCCACAAGTAACGCAAGACTTGCTTGGTCTTGTGCCTGTGATGCTACAGTTCAATTCTGGACATACATTACTGTTTCAAAATCCAAAGCTGAACTCGACTTCATTAATGAAGCACAAAAGCAAGTTCGGCTTCAGATTTTGAAAAAGTTAAATTTGTGCAGAACCAAACTGTATTATCAGAGGCACAAGACTAAACAAGTCTTGCGTTACTTGTGGCTAGAGGAAGAAGGCCTCAGCGGAGCCTATACATTTTACTGTGGTACGGATCGCCTATTACAAAACAAACTTTTGAAACAAATGGTGTTCAGATAGAGCAGTCCGAACCTGATTTGCTGAACACTAATAATAATTAGGGATGAGCCAATCGACTTCGAATGAAACTTCCGAAGTCGATTCGCAAAATACTTTGTTTGAATACTGTACAGAGCGAGCGCCCAGTACAGTATTAGAATGTATTGGCTCCTATGAGCCGAAGTTATTACTTCGTGAAGTCTCGCGAGACTTTACATAATAACGTCATAAATCAATTTCTACTGTAAAAAAACATTTCCCGAACTCTGGTTCGGTTCCAAGGTATTCAAACAAAGTATTATGCAAATTGACTTCGGATGTTTCATCCGAAGTCTATTCGCTCATCCCTAATAATAATTGATATATACTGTAGTCCCAACATATTCCGCCGCGCTTTACAATCAGGGGATTCATGTAGAAACAATCAGGGGGTCATTAATAGCATAGCAACAATTTAGTCAAGAATTAAAACAAGAAGAATGAGGGCTCTGCTCGCAAGAGCTTACAATCTATGAGGAGATAGGGGTGACACAGAAGGTAACAAGTGCTTGCTTTGTACAATGGTCCGGCCATCTTAACACAACAGGGGAGTAGATATAAGGCTACATGAGACGGTAACTAGCCGATAGCTGTACTGCCTCTGAGTGCATGGGGTGTGGTGGATACTGACGGACCAGGTTCAAAAGGATGATTCTAAAGTGGGTGGGTGAATGGGAGAGTTATATCAGACGATACAATAGGTTAACCTAAAAATGTGTTTTTAAGAAGTGCCTAAAACTGTGGATGTTATCTCAAATATGAATGCTATTTCAATATATACTGTCACAATAGTGTATACTACAATACTGTTCATGTTACGTAAACTCCAAGATAGTGGACTTGGTAGGTTGCTCATCATGTGTATAGCCCAGACCTGTCCCATAGGAGAGATAAGTGTCTCTTTTATTTTTTATTTTTATTTGCAAACACTAAAATGGATCTCAGATTTTCCGAGATTTTGATGCTGGTGACCTATCGTCTGGATAGGTCATCAGTATCTGATCTGTGGATGTCCAATACCCAGGACCCCTGCTGATCAGCTGTTTGAGAAGGCACCGGAGTTTCTGTGAGTGCTGCGGCCTTCTCCATGCTTACCAAGCACAGCCACTATACAATGTATGGTGCAATACTTGGTGAGCTGTAAGCACCAGTGCCTTCTCAAACATCGGATCAGCGGTGGGTCCCGGGTGTTGGACCTCCACCGATCAGATACTGATGACCTATCCTGATGATAGGATCCAAATCTCAGAAAATCCCTTTAAGATAGGGGAAGTCAAAACTTGGGCATGAGTAAAACTGAGGATTTGCCCATAGCAAACATTAAAAAGACAGCTGTCATTTTCCCAAATACCTCTAATATATTAATTTAGTAAAACTGACAAGCCAGCACACATTGTACTGTATGTCTAAGTCAATTCACAGCTTTGCTTTTAAGATTTTTAATTGGGACATGAAAGAGATGAATGGTGCCAACATATTCACCTTCAGGGTAATATTGTTTTAACTTTTAAGTACCTTGTTTTCAGCCAGAATAAAGTTTGATTTTATACGTTACATTGCTGGTAACTATTTTTTCACAGGATTAAATGGATAGGTAAGAAAAGCAAAGAATAATGCCTTTCATAATAATTTAGATAATATATATTGAGGCTGCTAACATTCTTCACAAATAAGCATAATATAAATTCTCTTGTATGGTGTAAGGACTTTTTTTAAGGTTTGAAAAATATTCATAGGATTCATCCAGTCAATTCAATGGGGTCACTCATCAGAGCTAAATATATTTTTTTGCACCATAATTTGTGAATTTTTGAGCTTCTTGCTGCTTTTCTAAAGAAGCGAGAAAAGGGATGTGGCTTAGCATGAGGGGGTGGAGCTTATCACACCTGCCAGATTTACTATAACTTGCACCAGAAACTGGTGTAAGTTTTAGCTGAAGTCTACACCAACCCTTACCTGGCATAGATTTGAGTTTCTGGCGCATGGAGTACCAGAGATGCACCCAATTTACTAAGAGACTTGTGTCTTTTAATAAATTAGGTGCATCTTACTCTAGCCCACAGGAGGTTCACGGCTGGCATACAGGAATGTCAGTCTTGACAAAGTGAATGTGGGAGGAATTATTCCAGAGACCGAACTGTGGGGAGAGTGAGTGAGCATGTGTGACCATCAGCACTGTGCTCAGTATATGGATGCGCACATAACTATTCACTTTGATGATTAGATGGTGCCATACTATGTAAGTAAATGTCATAACTCATTAGTGGATCACTTTTTTTTAACTGCATGCAAATGTCAAATGTGCTTCATTTTATGATCTATAAAATTAGTTTTACATATAATGATGGGACAACCCCTTTGACTCAGTTATCCAGTTTTAAGGTTATTTTGAGTTAATAGAGGGCAGTCCTCTGTTCAGTATCCACATCTCGAGGCCAGAGTGAAGAATGGCTGCAAAGATGATCTCTCACGTCGGAGGAGCTGTCCTGTCTTGGATTACACAAATGACCCATCGATTAAACCTGTTTTCTGGTGCAAATGAAACCAGAAATCTGCAGCATCTCTGAGCTGTCATAGATTTCGTTTTAGGCACATGGACGGCAGGAGAGTGCACCTAAATTATGTAGAGTCATGAGCCTCATCATAAATTAGGCACATCCTCAGTTGGCGCAGGGTATATCAAGACTGGCGCAGAAAGTGCCGGATAAATCTCCCCTTTTATGACCTGTTTATAGTCCATGAACCTTTCTGGAAAAAAAGATGAAAAAGATTGTCTAAAAGAGTCCCTTTAACGTAGAACCCTTTCAAGATATAGATAAAAATTGCTTCTGTAATTTAACTAACATTCTTGTAGAATTAACTGTAAAGCCATACTTTTCCATCAAGTAAAAATAATTTAATGTATTTATGGAACATGAGTTGTCATATGTTCTAGATTACAAGGCGGCCATAGAAAAGAATAGAAAATGTCATCATATGGGTTCAGTATTTCTAGGTAGACATTAAAGATAACCTGTCAGCGGGATTTCGTGTATAAAGCTGAGGACATGGGTTGCTAGATGGCCGCTAACACATCCGCAATAACCAGTCCCCATAGGTCTGTGTGCTTTTATTGAGTAAAAAACCTGATTTGATACATATGCAAATTAACCTGAGATGAGTCCTGTATGTGAGATGAGTCAGGGACAGGACTCATCTCAGGTTAATTTGCATATGTATAAAATCGTTTTTTTTACACAATAAAAGCACACAGAGCTATGGGGACTGGGTATTGCGGATGTTGTAGCGGCCATCTAGAAAACCATGTCCTCAGCTCTATACAGAAAATCCCGGTGACAGGTTCTGTTGTAGAAATATTAATAGTTGTAATCAGCTTGTTTGTGTAAGGAAATAGTTAAATCCCTATTCCCTTAACCGCAGTCAGAGACATATCCAGTTGTTACCATCTTGCTTGAAATTCTGAGCAACTCCTCTCCTCCCTGCTCAACCTGTTCCTTCTATTTACTCACAAAAGGTGTAAAAGGGGCTGGCCCAAGACAAGACCCCATCCCTGTATAAGGAAGGATGAGTCATGTCCATTGTCTGACTAGCCAGGTGGCCGCCCACCCCCCATCACTGTCAGCATGGACCTCATTCAATACTGCTCAAAAGTGATCAGTATCTAATAAAGATCATTCTATTGGTTCTTATAGGTTTGAGATTATCTGCGAGTCATTGCTACGGCTATTGTCAGTATACGGTACGAGTATACCGACAAGGCAGATATGCATGTCTTAGGCTACTTTCACACTTGCGTTCAGAGCGGATCCGCCCAGACAGATCCGCTCATATAATGCAGACGATGGGATCCGTTTAGAACGGATCCATCTGCATTATATTGTAGAAAACATTCTAAGTGTGAAAGTAGCTTCAGACGGATCCGTCCAGACTTTACATTGAAAGTCAATGGGGGACGGATCCGTTTGAAAATTGAGCCATATCGTGTCAAATTCAAATGGATCCGTCCCCATAGACTTACATTGTAAGTCTGGACGGATCCGTTTGCCTCTGCGCGGCCAGGCGGACACCCGAACGCTGCAAGCAGCGTTCAGGTGTCCGCCTGTTGAGCGGAGCGGAGGCCAAACGCTGCCAGACTGATGCATTCTGAGCGGATCCGCATCCACTCAGAATGCATTAGGGCTTGGCGGATGCGTTCGGGGCCGCTTGTGAGAGCCTTCAAACGGAACTTACAAGCGGAGCCCCGAACGCAAGTGTGAAAGTAGCATTAAAAGCAGATATGTATCTAGAAAGGGATAGCGAAGCCGCAGCAGAGGTATAATATGTATCTCTCGTTATACAAACTTCACTTCTCTAATGTGTATAGACGTTTGAAGGGAAGACGCCCAGTGCTTGCACTTAGTGCTCACAAACCAGCAAACGCCCCCCTACACACTGAGAACACGTCTCCAAGCCCATGAGAAGGCTTTCATACTGACGGTTTTACCAATGGTCACGATTCAGCCAAAGTACCCTTTGCTACAGCGTTCTCTAGCTAAATCCGACACAGGGAGACAGATGACAATCTATAAAAACACACACACATCCTAAAATAAAATGTCCGCATAATAAAATTTCCACAACAGTTCCCTTTAAAGACATAAAAGGTGGATAACATAACTTTCTGACTTTTGTATTTAAAGGGAATCTGTCACCAGTTTTATGGTGTCCTAACTAAGGGCAACATAAATAAGTGACTGATTCTCTTAGCAAAATGCTGGGTCACTTTCTTTAATTGACCCAGTCAATCTGCCAACATCTTGTATTGAAAAGCTCCAGCTCATAATGATGAGTCCTGAATATTTTTGACCTCCTGACTCTCCCTGCCTACCTGCTGCTGATTGACAGTAATTTTCCAAATGAATCAGCAGCAGGTGGGCAGGGGAGTGGCTATAGCTCTGAATAAAAAATACGCTGGACTCAATGACATCACGCTGGACTCAAATCAGCTCATTAGCATACAGCATGTGGCATTTTTGTGTGTATATTATGAGGTAGCCATCTGTCACACCAGTAAGTGAATACATCTAAGGCACTTTTTAGTAGTTAATGATTGTATATAATTAGTTAGATTATAATCAAATATCCACATGACAGGTTCCCTTTAAAAGAGTGAGATTTCTGAATGTTACCATTCTTTAGTAGACTACTGAAATTACTATGCCAGATTGAGTGCTTCTGATTCCACATTCTAAAGTTGACCATACATGTTAGATAAAAGTAGGTTGAAACTGAATAACGATTAAATGAATGATCGGCTGGTGAACAATCTACGCTGATGCAGCCTTATACATTTTAGTCCATATTGGCCATCACAATTGTTCAAACTGGCCGTACAAGGTCCGTTGTCATTAAATGAAAGATGAACATACAGTACTTTCAGTTAATATCCTCCTGACAATTTTAAGTTAAAATTCATCATTTTGGTTGCAAACTTCAGATTAAAATTTTGATAAAAGTTAGACCAATACGTATGACTACCTCGAGGTGAAAGAAGACTGTGTGTTAATTCTAATGGTCCCTAGTTGAATACTTAATTACACACACACACATTACATCACATTCAACTTCTCTTTCATTGTCAATAGAGACTTATGTTAAGCTTCAGCAGAAATTATGAAATGTGTAAATGAGTTGTATTCAAACCGTATTATACTTTATTGTTACAAGGAATAACTTGTTCCATGAGGTACAAATTTTGAATGTTAGATACCAATACATGATATTGTTATGTAATCTTGATCCAAGCATGCTATAAGAAGCAGAAGTAACACAATAAGGTTAACAAATAAAGCTCTTACCTTCCCATGAAAACAGGCGCAGGATTTGCATCATGTGAATTTATCTGTGTTCAGCAAAACAATAGGATACTACAATATCAGATATTATAACCTGAGTTTATGCAAAGATATTGCTCCACTTTCCATCTTTGTAGCAGAAGTCAGTATGTGCTAGTAGGCAATGGTTATGTGATCAAGGTGTATCTAAAATGGTAGATCATACAGGAAGCACATTCATCTGTGTATCAAATATCATTGATGTGATTCATGTCTGATCATAGTCTTCTGTAGTTGAGGATGAACCAATGAGTATTTTCAGAAAACGAACCCATTTTTAAAGTTTATGATCATTTGTTTTCAGTCTTGTCTTTAAGGCCTCATACACACGACCGTATTTATTTTGCAGTCCACAAAAAAACGGATCCACAAAAAATAAGGATGACAACCGCGTGCATTCCGTATTTTGCATGACAGAACAGCTCGCCCCTAATAGAACAGTACTATCCTTGTCCGTAATGCGGACAATATTAGGACATGTTCTATTTGTTTGCGGAACGGAAATACGGACATACGGAAACGGAATGCACATGTACCTTCCATTGTTTTTGCGGACCCATTGAAATGAATGGTTGCGCATACGGTCCACAAAAAAACAAAACGGACGCGTAAGAAAATACATTCGTGTGCATGAGGCCTAGGGTTAAGCTATTGATTTGGCAAGAAACGTAAAGGGGTTTTCCTGTTTTGAAATATATCTTATTACTGTATTTCTAATGTACTTTGTGTATTAGTTCACTCCATTTTTGCAATCTCCGCTTGCGGTTGGTAAATTGAAACATTATTGCTGTTACCTAAAGTTAGAAAAACCACATTGACCTAATACTGACTGTTTTCTACATTTATTGTAAGGGCTTGTTCAAAATATAACATTTAGGTCTGGCTAGCTCGTTTTCATCTGAGCCAGACTCAAAAGATGAAGACATACTGCAGTTTTAGCATGTGTGTGGTGTTCACAGTCAGATAAGTGTTGCCCACAAGATTTATCTCATGATCATGAGGATAAACTGACCCCCAAAACTAACCATGGGATTAGATTTGTCATCAGTTTCCTCAAAATAGACTGGGGAGTCACACAAAGTGATCCAGGGCTAGGTGATCCTGTGTAAATGTAAAGCAAGCCTCCAGTTTAAAAAAAAAAACATAAGTACCCTTCGTTCTAGTGTGTTTCCTGCAGATTTTCATTGAGTTTACAGAAGGCATTGGGAATCATTACCGTAACGTTTTATTGTAGCTTTCAATGATTTAGTTCTAAAGTCAGGAAGCATCACTTTTAAGATTTCTGACTTTCCCTGGCATGATGTCAGAAAACTGTATATCCAAAATAATCTCTATTGCAGAACATGCACTTTGTACATGGCCAATCACTAAAATTCACTGAAGGCATGCTAAACATAACACAGATCACTCACCTCAAAAGGGGCGACATTGTACAGGAACCTCTCCCTAATGCACCCTGAAATGTTGCCATTTCACATATGGAGGGCAGCAGATGCTTGGGAATAATTTTGGTATTATTGCAAGATCCATGGCTAACCTGTGGTGCATGAGCTTACATTAGCCACTCACATTGCTAGTATGTCGCTTGCGCAGTGTCGGTGAGTCAACCTGGTTATAGTAGTGAACCTTCTAGTTGTGACAATCCAAGTGCTAGGACCACAACCTGTTTGGGGGGGGGGGGGGACTGGTTGGAAAAGTGTAGGGGAAAATTTCAGGGTGTATTAGGAGAGGTTTCTTCATGGGGTTTGCCCCTTTTGGGTTGGAGTTATCTGTGTTTAAGAAATCTAGGATTTTATCTAGGGACAAAATGGAATTTCCCATAGCTCCATTACCCCAATTATAGATCATTGGATATACCATATACACCACTGTTCGTGATTACCATTTCTTATTGTGAATCTAATAAAAATTATGTTTTAGATTCCATGCATTCAGTGATATTTTCTTGGCTAGGCATGGTTAGTTGTTGCTTCTCTGCTGATTTGACAAACAATGATATGTGCAATTTCTAACATTCCCTGACATTTAAGGGTGGCCAAGGTTGGTCAGAGCTATCTAGGAGAGTTTGCAAAAAATTAGACCATTTTGGGCCATATATTGTAAATTGTAGCCATAGATGTCCTGTCCACTATGGTCTTGTAACCTGCCTTGTGTTGGCATCTCATAGTGTGTTCATAGATTCATAGGGCATATTATCCTATAGCGACACCACACATTTTGAAAAAAAATAGTATTTTTAAAATGATTGGATTTATTTTTTATTATGAATTCAGGAATACTATAGGTACACAATAAAACTTCCTTAAAGGGAACCTGTCATCAACTTTCTGCTGACCTCACTGAGGATGGTATAAAATAGTGACAGAAATGCTGATTTCAGCGGTATGTCACTAATGTGCTAAAGGTAAGTGGTTGCTAAGAACCAGCATCATAAACATTTCAGCCCAGGCCTTGAAAAGAGTCAAATCTACCTGAGAAGAGTCCTGGTTATTCATATTCTCCTGCTCTCCCCGCCCATCTGCTGATGATTGGCAGTTCTCTGCTAGAGAGAAAGGGAGATAGCTATGTAGAAGACTGTGAATCATCAGCAGGTGGGCAGGTGGGCAGGAGAGCAGGAATTCCTGAATAACCAGGACTCTTCTCAGGTGGCCGTGACTCTTTTCCAGGCCCAGTCTGCAATGATTGGGATGTTAGTTCTCAGCAACCACTTACTTTTAACTTTTAAATGACAGATCGCTGAAATCAATTCACCTACTATATTCTACCTTTAGTATTGGCATCATAAAGTAGATGACAGGTTCCCTTTAAATTTAATACAAACAGATACTGCCGCGTGTCATATTCACTAGAAAAAATCGTATTGTTAGTTTTAGATCAAGGACCAATACTTCTTAAACCCTCTGGCACTGTTCAGAGAATTTTGTAACTTGAATCTAGAATGGTCCATTGAAATTAATGACAATATAATTAAAATGTTCACGCACATTTCAAAATGTCATTACGACCAGCATACCAGCGGAAAATACCATTTATTGTTTATCCATTTATACAGTATATACCCTGAAGACGTCTGAAACCATTTTTATTAAAGCTGTTTTCCCATAGTTGGCTTAGAGTCATTACTTTCCATGGCAAAAGTTTTCAGAACTTTCATATATTAATGTAATTTAATTTCAGAAACAAAGGGTGCCAATTTCACCCAAAGCGTAGTTTCAGAGGAGGCCTCTAAATTATTTTATTTTTTTACTTTGTCCCTCTACTTCTGGCTCACAATGTTTCAATGTGCTGTTTTTCATGAACCATATGAACATGCTGTTGTGTTTGTGAACACTTTTGATCCTATTTGGAAATGAATCATGTGTTGTCACATAATCAGAACATTCTGTGTAAATGCAATATGACTGCTAATACTTAGTACTGAGCTTTTAATAACTTGACAGATTTGTCTGACAATAACATAACTAATGCATTGATATAAACCCATAAAAAACTGCTAGTTTGAGTTCTAATCAGAAAATGTTCCAATGTTAGGACCTCTAGTGATCAGCTGTAATCTGTAGGAAGATCCATCAGTAAGTGTTAAGTTCTCCTGCAGCGCCACCACAAGGGAAACCAAACATTACACAGTGGTCATTCAAATCAATGGAATGCCTGTGTAATACAGGATAGGGCAGGTCATCCAGAGAGTGAGACACTCTTTCTAATTGCTTTCCACTCTGGCAAATGATAAGGAGCCCCCACTTCTATTAACCCAGAATTCCCTAATTGGGTTTATCAAAATGTTTTTTCTAAACCAGGCAAATTAGGGTTTGCGAAGGGGGCTGTCATGTAATGTGTTAGTGAAGGGGGCTGTCATGTAATGTGTTAGTGAAGGGGGCTGTCATGTAATGTGTTAGTGAAGGGGGCTGTCATGTAATCTGTAAGTGGTGCTGTGGAAAAACGTTGTCAAAAGTGGCGTAAAGGTCATGTGATGTGCTGTTTAAAGTGACACAGTTTTGAAGAACCACGGACCATAGAAAAGCTATGGTAAATATATTAGATTATCGGTTTATATCCTGTAAACTCAACCCCATTAATTCAAAATCTTTAGATTTGCTTAATCTGCTATTAATGATCAGGTAGTATTCAATGGGACAAACTAAAACAGGTAATTGAAAGGGTGCAAATACTACCAAAGTGCATTTTATTGACGAATATAATTAATTAACATAAAATGTGATTAGATGTGAAATAAGGCATGTATTACTGACCATTGAGCCTAACATACTGTACTTATAACAAGCAGTATTGGAGTTTCAGGAAAGGCCACACAAAAAAGAATTGACTAAATGTGGATTCATGCTAAATATTCTGCATAATTAATATAAATATATATATGTAGACTCATGGGTCCTAAGATGCACATTCTTGGGGTCATTTATCAAACTGGTATAAAGTAGAACTGGCTTAGCTGCCCATAGCAACCAATCAAATTCCACCTTTCATTTTTGAGTGCTCCTTTGGAAAATGAAAGGTGGAATCTGATTGGTTGCTAGAGTCGATAAATGTCTCTATCTGTATCTAAGGCCCTGGGACCTCTCTCTATTGACCCTTTTTGCCTCATATTGTGCTTTCTTACCTAGAACAGTTTGTGAACAAGAATGTGCCTTGAAGGGACTTTTAATGTCAAATTGGCTTTCTGTAGTCTTGTCCTTAAAAAAAAGTTTTTTACCACTTGGAAAATAATGCGAGGGAGGCAAAGATGTGGATTTAGCTTCTGAACAATGATATTTAAGGGGTTATCCCATGATAACATACATACATAATGTAGTAGATTACATCTTTCTAACAGAGCTATAAAACCCTGTACCTCACATGGATCCTGAGATCTTTCCAGTCATTGCTCCATTTGTTCTGTTAGGTTTATTTCAAGCTCAGTGGGCGTTTTCTTTCTCACAGGGCATGTCCTATGTGCTGCAGCTGGTGGCAGTTGAAGGATAGAACTGAGTATTTGCTTCCATCCAGTGAGCAGGACAACGAAATTAGAAAAAGAGCATACAGCAGGTGGCGCTATACAGATAGATTTCATTGAATAACCCAGTAGCTATAATACATTTTTAGTTACATGCAAATACAAAAGTAGTCAGAGCCAGATGCTGCTTTGAAAACTGTAGAATATTATTTGTGCGAGAACCCCTTTAAGGCATGAATACAGTCCATACAGTATAGTGACTCAAACTTTTTTTTATTCTTAGTGTGCATAATGATGATGCATAAAACATACATGCATACAAATGTATAATTAATGCCTCAGTATGAAAATCAGTATATTTTGTCATATCTATCAATTAACCCTATGATAACTGCAAAATAAAGGATAGTTTGAATGTACATTGGCTGCGTTCAATTGACACATAAAGCACAATACATACCTCCAGAAAATCTAGTGGCCACTCAATGAGGGTAGCCTTGCTTGTTGTAAGGATTGGAGATGAAACCTGTCACATTCTAACATTGGTTATTGGCAGTGCCATCGATCAGACACCCTTCAACTAAAAATAGTTGGTTTCATTCGATTTTAATGTCTAATTTTCCATGCTATACTGGTGCTCCCATAGCAATATTTGCAGACTAAGTGCTGATAATCATGATGATGGGCACCTCTGTCATCCGCCATATTGTTCCCTATGCAAATCTTCAAGGGGGAATATCTTCATGATACAATATTTGAATCTGCATGCCACTATTATTTTGACAGACCAAAGATTCCACCGTTTTCCATCCATCACCCATAAGCTTCCATGCAGGAGCCTGAGGTGGCCCAAAGACCCTTGCGCCACATCAAAAGACAGCGATATTATAGAAAGTGCATGCTGGGAGGGCTCTGTTATAGATTTTGCACTGGGGCCCAGAATGTTCACATTACACCTCTGGCTGGAGGGAAAGGATTAGGTAAAGAATTTGGCATGGGGAGGGGGGAACGTTTAAATTTTTTCCTCAGGCAGCATGAAGGCAATGTGCTTCATTGCCCCTGGCCACAAAGCACTGAGGGGGGCCCAAGCTGAATTCTTACACCGGGGCCCATGAGCCTTTAGCTATGGTAAATAAATATGTATGTCACATGGTATACATTTTTTACTGGATGCCTCTCTCAGAATAATGTAGTCTGGTACACTATTTCATACAGTGAAAAAAAACTCCCCAATACATACCATCCAAACAGAGCCCAGAAGGACACTTTTTTGACTTCCATCTTGAGAATGGCATATATATCTATTTGCCATATGCACTGGGATTTTTTCCAGTGTGCATGGCAAACGATAACTGAAACTCAGTATGAAAAGAGACTTATTTCTATACAACTAGCAAATCCATTTTATATATTTATATGCCTTCTTTTATACCAGTGTTTAACATGTTTTGTGTTTTTTTTTTTTATCCAACAGTATTATGCTGTGCCAATTGCAAGTTAGTGCTCACTTCCCCATCTGGAGCTTTCACCTCGCCATGCTACCCAGAAATGTACCCCAACAGCCAAGATTGCATATGGACAATACGTGCACCAGTTGGATTTATAATACAGGTTACATTTTTGGACTTTGATATTGAAGAAGCTCAGAACTGCATGTACGATTCACTCTCAATCAACAATGGTGAAACTGTATCAAAATTCTGTGGGATTACTGCTAAAGGTCTATCGTTCAATTCAGCTGGAAATGTCATGATAATTACTTTTGGAAGTGACTTTAGCATCCAGAAGAAAGGTTTCTCGGCTACATATAATATCGGTAAGTGTGTATGGATTCATTTTGTGATTTTACTTCGCCTTAGCTATGATTACATATTGTCATAATATCATTGTAATAACTATACACCAATCTACTTAAATAATAAACCACATATGAGCCATTAATGTCACATTCACACGTCAGTGTTGAGGCCGAGTTCACACGAACACGTGTGACCCGTGCTCGTGCTGCGGCCTGCAAATAGCGGGCCGCAATGCACGATCGACGGCTGTAGGTCAGCCGCATCGGATGGCGGACCCATTCACTTTAATGGGTCCGCGATCCGCCTGTTCCGCTAAAAGATAGGACATGTTCTATCTTTTAGCGGAACGGAGGCACGGGACGTAACCCCACGGAAGCACTCCGTAGTGCTTCCGAGGGGTCCCATCCCGTGCGGCCGTTCCGCGATTCCGGATTTGCAGAACCATTGAAGTGAATGGGTCCACATCCGTGATGCGAAATGTACACGGATCTGTGGCTGTGTATTGCGGCCCGCGATTTTTTCTAGACCTTAGTCAGTGTTTTCCGTCGGTGATTTTGAGCCAAAACCAGGTGCGGCTCTAAACAGATCTTTCCCTTATACCTTATGTCTGTGGAGGCTCCAATCCTAGTCTTAGCTCACAATCACTGATGGAAAACACTGACTGAACACTGACGTGTGAATGAGGCATTAGTCTGCACAGCAGTTTGTAACAGTTTTGTGTGGATAACTCCCATAGTCTCTGTGTTTTCTTGGATTAGTGGACACTGTGGTAGGGTCACTTAAATGTCCGCTAAGAGTCAGCAGTACAGGCTCCTTTTACAATTTCCATAATTTCAATTGAAGGAGCGATCAGGATTTTTATTTTATTTTTGTGAAAAAGAAAATAGAATACAAATAGCAATACTGCATTACAGTAATTTCATTGCTAAAACTGGGGAATATCTATAAGAACTTTTATATAAATAAGCTTTAATTTTCCACGTATTTGACTTGTCCATTAAGGGGACATTTTTCTAATGTACACAAAACATATTCCAAACCTTAAAAATGCACTGAAACGTACTCCTTTGTGCATCTTAACATAATAGAATGTCAAGGAAGAGAGGTAACCAATGGTGTACATTGCATGGAGGCAGACCTGCTATGGGGCCCTTGGTAAAAGAGGGCCAGTCACTGAGCTGAATTCACTGAAGTGGCCACTGGGGGAGTTCTGTATTTATACAGCTTCTATTGAGTTCTAGTGCATCTGTATAAATTCATGTGTCCTGAGTTCACCCTAGTGATGGCTGCCAGATGCTTTATGATTTACAATGGGATATAGAGCTCATTAGGGAGAATATTCAGTGGTATTGCATAATTACATTGACCAATATAAAATTTGTACAACTGGGTCGCATAGATTGTTAACAATATCTATCACTGTAGGGGTGCTTTAATACATAACATTTTGGGGAGAAAAACTATTTCTCCACAGCATTTAGTTTGTTCAAAAAAAAGCTGCTGTGGCCAGATATTAGCGGCCAGATATTAGCTTAATGTCAATAGGAAAAAATATATCATGCAATGCAAACAGTTTTACTAGTTTTTTTGTGACTTTTGATGCATTTATTTGGGGTCACTGATTTTCTGCCCTTTCAGCCCCCCCCCCCCCCCCCCCCCCAGAAAAGCACCATGCTCTAGTTGTGGCACCCAGAGAAGCCACACAAAAATATGCATAAAGAAAACCTTAGAAAAGTGACAGAAAACAATGGCAGGACCAATGACACCTCATTAACAGACAGTTTGGGTATCCCATTCTGAATTTTGCAATGAGGCCCTATAATTTATGCCCCTGACAACGACTGCCCCATTCCCTATGGGTATGTTCCCACCCGACAGAGATGTTGTGGATTTTCTGCTGTGGAATTATGAGTGGAAAATCTTCAGGGACTACAGTAGAAGTAAAGTGGATATTTATTTTTAGAAAATATCATCCATGCAGTCATGGTGGGACTGGACCACCAGAGTACCAGAGGATCTTCTAGTGGGCCAAGCACTGACAATAATGGTCCACTAATAAAACAGGTCCTTTAAGGTCCTGTATGCCCAGAGGGTTGGTGGACCCAATGGACTCAAGTCCGACACACAGTATACAAATCTTCAATGGAATTTAATTTGTGGTATAGATTTTAAATCTTCTGCATGTCAGTTTATACTGTGCATTTTCATTGTAGATTTCACCATTCGCAATGCATAAATTTAAATCTGTGTCAATTCAGTTAAGGATTGTATTGTATCAGAACATGCTAGCAAAACCCTTGACAGGCTGCAGTTTGCAACATAGCCACTAGGAGATAGGGTTGGACTTTACCACTACACAAACCAAGAAAATCCTTGGGGTCCCAGAGATGAAGGGCCCCAGCTGGCCACTAGCAACTGGCTGGAAAAAAAAACAGCTAAGGAAAAGTAGACATATGGACTATGCAGAGCGATCCGAAGCACAAGGGCCCAGGCTGTAGAGCAGTAACAGAAGTGTCCAGGCTACACTGATAAGTTGAGAGTGGTGCCTTACAGGTGGAAGGGTGTGGAGCTTAGTGGTATATACCAGGGTGGAGCTTAATGGTGAGACAGGTGCCTCAAGATATAACTTTTTTGGGACCTCACAAATCTGCCCCTGCTAGGAAGCCATACATTGCTGTATATAGGAGAGATCTCAAAATCATGTTGTTGTTTTTTTAAAGATGATAATTTTGATCCATACCTCTAAGATATTTTAGACATGAGGAAAGGTAAGGAAGGAAAAACTGTATAGGAGTGAAGTTGCTGGTAGCCTCACATTTTTCCTGCAGCAATCGCAGGCAATGTGGTATAAGATAGTGCTCTTTGCAGCAGTTGCCTACTGTTAACATATGGAAGGAAAGGACCCACCACACTGATGTCCAGATACACTAACAGAGCAAAGGAACTAGGGTTGTCTTAATGTCCTAAACTATTATGATTACCTGCTCCATATAGGTATTTAAATTGAAATACCATTTATTTTGCTTATTATTAAGTTATTCTTCAAAAAACATAGTTAATTAAAATGCTACAAGTTTTGGGATTCATCTCTGTTTTCTTCTTTTGTAGTGGCTGTGTCATTAAGAAACCAAAAAGTCACTATTCCACAGAACCAAAGTTCAGGTGTTGTTACAGTCTCATCCAAAGTTTCTGTCCCTCCTCTAACACAATTAACTGTGTGCTTTGAGGCTACCGAAACCAACAGCAGTGAAGAGAACTGGAGGGCTTTCTCTTACCAAACCTCAAACAGAGACCTGCTGAGCTTTGGAAAAGATACTCATGGACATGTGCTGTCTGTCTTGGGTGTTCCATGCATTCTTGATCCTGCACTGCTTTCACATGGTGGTAAAGAATTCTTCACAGAATCATTTCAACAGCTGTGTATTATCTGGAATAATCGTTCGGAACAAGTATTTGTGAGCACAAAAAATAATTACCAAGCTGTTTCCTGTCCAGACGCAAAAGACCTTACCATTCCAGGTAATGGGAATTTAACACTGGGCTCCTACCTAACTGGAACTGTGCCACTCCAAGGGGATATATACAACTTCCGTCTCTGGGACTTTGCAATGGATTCAAGTACTGTTGCAAATCTCAGCTGTGAAGACAAGGGAAATATTATAAATTGGGAAAATGACTTTTGGAACATCCCATCATGGGCAAGGAAGGCAGAAAGCAAACTTAGTTGTGGTGAGTATGGTTTCACGGATGTTCTTTTGTCATTTTTCTCCCTCTGGTAATATTTAGGCTATTGTTCATTTGCAGGAACATATAACTCATGTGTTTCTAATTGACAATATATGTTGGAATGTTGAAATTGCAAGGCAAATTGAAAAGGAAGCTATTAATGTGTAAGATTGTTCTTGTTTTTTATAGATTTTTCTGTTGCTCTAAAATTAAGTGATTCAATACAGTAATACGGGTCCTTGGGCTCTGAGGTCATTGTACTGCAGCAACTTAAAGCATTTACAAAGGCATTTCCTAAATTGCTTGGCACATAAAACTTACAGTTTGAATAGAGAAATAGATTATCGAGTTTAGATTTTTTTTCGTCTAGTTTTTGGCCCAGGCAGGGGCAATAGGTGCTGGCGCTGTCAACAGAGGGGCCTAATGGCTCCTCCTGTACCATGTTTGAAGATAATGATGTTCAAAATAGCTCATAAGAGACTTTGCTTTGGGACCCAGAACTCAAAGTTCCGGCTCTTTGTCTTGGTTACTAAAAACTTCCATTTTCCATCTGGTAGTTGTGTCCATTTATACCCCACAGGGTCAGCACATCAAATGCTAGGCTCCTGGCACTTCCTGGATCACTCGCTAGCGCTATGCACCCCCCTAACCAGGCCGGCTGCGTCTGCGCAGTCAAGCAGCCTTGATCACTGTGCAGGCGCAGCCATCCTTGTGAGGTGGCGGAATGGTATTCTATGCTCAGACAGTGCTGTCAAGAGATTCACTTTCATGATTGCACTGTGTTTATGAAGTGCAGGGGGCAGGCAATGAATGTGTCATCAGTAATAATTGAGGCCCTCATTCTGTGTTGTAACCAGACTAGAATCATATGCACAATGATCCAGGAAGCGCCAGGAGCTTATCATTTGACAGGAGAGAGTAGTGCTGCAGGCAAATTTCAATGGAAAAGTGTGAATTATCTGTCAGGGTGAATATAGCAATACCAAATTTATATAGTTTTTCATATACTTAAATACTTACAAAAATAAAAAACTCAAACCAGTTTAAGAGCTTGTATTTTACAGGAAAATGTCCAAATGCAACAATACCAATTATTTTATTATTGTATATTTTTATATGTAAAATTGGGACGGAGAGTGAGTTGAAGTTTTAAAACTGATTTTGTTATTTTTTTATTTTTAGGCCTAGGGAACTTGAACATGCATTTGATCATTTTTCCCTTATCACGTTTCACTGCTTGTGACATCTTCTTGTATAATTAGGATAGGCCATCTATATTTGATCCCACACCTCTGCCGATCAGATGTTCTGCAGTAGCTGCACATAGCTTTGTCCATTTCTGTAATGGACGGAGCTGGTTACTGCAGCACTGCTCTCATTTACTTCCGTGCGAGCAGCCCAGAAGTAACCAGCTCCACCCACTATATAAACAGACACAGCTATGTAGTTGCACTGCCAACTTCTGGCACTGGAGCTATTACAGCTTCTGAAGAACAGCTGATCATCAGGTTGCTGAATGTCAGAGCCCACCGATCAGATATTGATGGTCCATTCAGGGCTTAATAGGAAGATTACAATGGCAGGCCTGACAACTTTCACAAGGCCCTAGGCTGCCATGACAGCCAATTAGCAGGCAATTATTGGGGGTCAGAGGGGGTTCTCTCCCTCTGAATAACTACTCAGATGCTGTGATCATTGACACTTTCCGCCAGTGTCAGTTGTATAACTACTGTAGGTGTGGTGCTGGCTCAGCTTCTGAGCCAGCGCCATATTCAAACTCCCAACTTTTGCCCTACATGTATGATGGATAATATCAAAGGGTTAACAATCTTCTTTTGAGAGGGTTTTCCAGGGAATTCAGTATTGATGCCCTATCCTCAGGATGGGTCATCAATGTCTGATCAGTAGGGGCTCAACTCCGGCAATCCCACTGATGAACTGTTTGAACACGGCCTCTTCCTATGCCAATGATGTTACTTTAATCGGTCACATACCTTATTTTCAGCTCAGTTTCATTCCGGTTTATCGGCCTCGGATGCAAAACCAAACGCAAGCTGTGAGGAAGTTTCAATATTTAAGGGAATGTGTCATCAGAAAATGACCTATTGCTTAAATATCATTTTTATGTTTAAAATATTTTAAAGATTTATTTGGTGATGTTATTTTTAATTTTCCATATCTATATTTAAACAATAACTATAAAATCCTGCCGTTCTCCCACTGGCCACTAAGCCTAATAATAGCCTCCTCTTCTTGGTTGGTACGGATCACTTTACTGCAGTTACTGCTTATCTATACACAGAGGTGATATCATTACAGGCAGGATTAGAATGAGAGATAAGACAGGATCCACCCTTCACAATAGTTGATTGTCAAATCTTCTCTATTATTTCCTTGTACAGTGACTTCTGCACAGATGACAGGGCATACCTAATAAAACTTTCCCATAGAAGTCAATGAGGTCCCCTCCAGAACATTGTGTGTATGGCCCATGGAGCTGCCGTAAAGCAATTTTTCAAATGCTTCCTAAATGCTTTTTATGAACAGCTCAGGCAAGATGGCTGCCCTCACGATCATGTTTAGGAAATAAGATCTGCAATCAGGAAATAAAAAGGAAATGATTAAAAAGAGATGAGAAAAAAGGATATGTGTTGCTATCTGGTTTTAACTGGCAGAAAATTTTGGTGGCACATTTCCTTTAAAAAGCACAGTATCAACTTCCAACAGCCAGTGGCAGATGTTGGAGCCCCACCAATCATATATCGATGACCTATCTTGAGGACAGGCCATCAATATCGAACTACCAGAAAGCCACTTTACCATGACTACTTGTGATATGTATTACCACATTTACAGTGGAAAACCCAAAAGGAACAAAATATTCTGTGCTGATTCCACTTTCTGCTGAGCACAGATTTCTGCTCCCAGTATGATGCCACAAGCTGTTCTGGTTCCAAATTGTCTAACTAGATTACATGACAAAGTAACTTGCTAATGTTTTCTCATATAGTAATGGCTTTTTTGGTTTCCATACTCAGCCTTCCTTCCTCTTTTTAGTATTCAATTTAATATTCTGATAAACCTGCCTGGAAGGGGCCTCTCTGCTCCAAAAAATAGCAAATACAATGAAATGATATTGTATATGATGAAAATACAATGATTTATCAAAATTTGTGTAAAGGAAAACCCATAGCAACCAATCAGATTGACAGTTTCATTTTCCAAAGAAGCTCTGAAAAATGGTGGAATCTAGTTGTTGTGGACATCTAAGCCAGTTGTCCTTTGCTCTAAGTTTGTCCCTAGTGTTTCTGGTAAGCCAATTAACGTATCACCCCTATAATGCTTTTGGTTTTTTTGACACAAAAGTATTTAACATTATATATATATATATATATATATTTATTTATTATCAATGGCTTACATTTAGACTATTTTGTTCTCCTAAACCAGGCATAGAAAATGCTAAATGAGACGGGTTTGCCGCCCCCCCCTCCACACCCACGGGGGGAAGTCGCAGCTTATGGTGCAAAGGACCTTTCCCTCTCCCTTAGTCTTAATCCCAGTCCACTTTTGAAAGTGATGTAGGTGGGGCAGGAGGCCAAAAGTTGTAAATGTTTGCACAAAAAGTCTTGTGCGCCAGCTCTTGCAATATTTTACCGCCAAAAATCTGACGTACCAGATTTCATAGATGTCCCCTAATATATTTTTCTTGCCGAGTTTTTACTTGCAATTTAAGCCATCAAATTCAAGCATTTTTTGGTGGAGGAGTGTTGCATTATGCAACTTGAATAAACATCAAAGGACAGACAAACACCAGGAAACAGACATTAAATATCACACACACACAAAAACTCAGTGTTTGTGTTTTATAGTGCACTATTGGCCAGCATGCAACATCTGGATATGGAATTTTTCCCTGCGAAAAACACACTGTAAAATGCCACACAAAACGCTGCTAAAAAAAAACAAAACAAAACACAGCATTTTTGAAAAAAAAAAGCCATACAGTGAAACCAATATCTAATATCTCTTAAATGAACAGAGGCGATGTTTGTTGTGTTTTTCTCATGACCTGTGTTGGTAAGCACTGCAAATCATTCATGGACTCTTTACTATCCCCAGGCTGTCAAGAAGACATACAAATATAATAATTCCATATGCAAGAATATCATCATATAGTTGCTACATGAAATGCTGGGCATTAACTACAGATACAGTTCTAATAAGGTATTTCTTATGTTTTCTTCTGACTTTTAGGTACTTCTTTGCCAACAACTCCTTCAACAGAGCCAACTACGTGTGAAAAATTGGCAGGTGTCTGTCAAGGTACAAATATACCACAATAGTCAGCTGTCGACTATTTGTACAGTGTTTTCTGTTACATAAAATATTGGACTGTGTGTGTTATTAACAACATTTTCCGTATAGTCACTGACTGACACATAGTATGCGTATAGTGTACGGTAGGCTAACAAATATGTTGGTTTGCCCAATTACAAAATTCCAAAGGTGAAGTGAAGTAGAAGTTAAAAAATGCTTTGATCGCTGCAAGGAATACACCATGCTATTGCAACAACGTAGGACAATGGATTTCTGACCTTTCATGCAGCTTTGCTTAAAGACCTTTTCTGTCCTCGCCCATTATTTAGTGTCACGGGGGTTATGTTTTATTATTACAGCTGCGGTAGTGCACATAGACCGCTGGTGCTGCCTTCATATGTGTTGGAGTGGAATGTTTCCCTTTTCAAAATCTCCAAATCATGTTTGTACATGAGGTACAGAGCCCTGTACATTGTTAGCAAGAACAATAATAGTCTGCTCAATCTTTGTAACTTGAGATGCCCAAACTGTTACAGAAGCACATTACCCACAAGACCTCTGTGTCCTTACCAAATATGCATGTTTTAAACATCAACAAATGAGAATGTTTTATGTAAAGGGTTGAATATTCTTTTTAACAATTGCATAATTAAAGGGGTTATGTCACTTCAGAAAACCACTTACTAATGTATTGTCCATATTGCCTCCTTTGCTGGCTGGATTCATTTTTTCTTCACATTATACACTACTCGTTTCCGTGGTTACGACCACCCTGCAATCCATCAGCGGTGGTGGTGCTTGCACACTGTAGAAAAAATCGACAGCCTACGTGAGCTCCCACAGTCCCAACCACCAGAGAGGCTGGCAATTTTTCCTATAGTGTGCAAGCACGACCACTGCTGCTGGATTGCAGGGTGGTCGTAACTAGGGATGAGCGAATCGACTTCGAATGCTTCATCCGAAGTCGATTCGCATAAAACTTTGTTTTAATACTATATAGTACCACTTGGAACTAAACCCGAGTTCAATACAAAGGTTTCTTTACAGTAGAAATTAATTTCGTTATTACCCAAAGTCCCGCGAGACTTTGTAAAGTAATAACTTTGGCTCATTGGAGCCAATATATTCTAATACTGTATGGCACGCTCACTCTGTACAGTATTAAAATTAAGTTTGATGCGAATCGACTTCGGATTAAGCATCCGAATTTGATTCGCTCATCCCTAGTAGTAACCATGGAAATGAATAGTGTATAAGGTGATGGAAAAATGAATCCAGCCAGCCAAGGAAGCAATATGGACAATTACAATACATTAGTAAGTGCCTTGTATTAACTTTCTTTACATGAACTGACGAAAACGCTTTAACTGTTACAACTGTAGAAGGATTTCCTATGTGCCAATATTGACAAGCAATCAATATATCTTTTCCGTCATCTATCTTACCCAAATTCCAAAGTGGCAACCACAGTGATTGCTACGGGACCCGTGGGGCAGGTGGACAACCTGTCTTCTCAGAGAATTCATCTTTAAAATCCAAGGAAGATTAAGGCTGCTGCCACACTTTTCTTCCTAGAGGAAAGCCTTTATACAGACTACAAGTATACCCTGTGTGTAATGTCATCATGCATTCGGGTGTTACTCGCTACCAGTTGCCCCTTTTCTTTGTAAGCTACCGGTAATGACTATAGGCAATACAAGGCCTCATATCATTACGATAAGAAATGTTCCTGGAGTTTCTGGATATTTTACCATTTACAGTAACACAATGTTTAATTTTTACTTGTAAAACATTAATATTTCGTAGTATTTTGGATAATCCTGAAGTCCTGATTTTGTTATAGGGTATCAGCCTTAGAGTTGTAGGAATTTAGTAAGCAGATACATTCCTTATCTAGATATGGGCACGTCTAATGCATTTATCCTAGTTTACTTTTTCTTATATTGACTAGCATCCACAGTAGCATCCACTATAACATCATCAACTCAGACGTCCACTGTATTAATCTCCTCATCTCCATCTCCTGCTGTAACCTCACCATCTACTGTAGCTACCTCACCTGATAAATCTACCATCTCATCAACCACTGCTATCGCTAACTCACCTGATTTTCATGCTTACAGTACCATATATGGTAAGACTTCACATCTTCCATATTATGTGAGGTTTTTTTTCCCTATAAGGTCTCTTTCACACTGGCGTGTGTGGGCCGTTGCCGTATTGCGGCCCACAAAATGCGGGCCGCAATACAAGAGCACAGTCCATGGGGCAGTCGCAGCGGATCGCTTGAATGGGTCCACGATCCGGCTGTTCTGCAAAAAGATAGGTAATGTTCTATCTTTTTGTGGAACGGAAGTACGGGACGAAAAACCACGGAAGCACTCCGTAGTGCTTCTGTAGGGTTCCGTTCCGTGCTTCCGTTCCGCACCATTCCGCATCTCTGGATTTGCGGACCCATTCAGGTGAATGGGTCCGCATCCGTGATGCGGAATGCCCACGGAACGCCACCCGTGTATTGCGGATTCGCAAATGCGGTCCGCAATACGGCAACGGGCCGCACACGCCAGTGTGAATAAAAACATTCAGGGGAATTTATTATGAGGGGAATATTTGAAACCAGTTTTGCTTGATTTTGCATTGGAGTACTTTGCATAAAATTTATCGAATGTCACATATTTGATACATTTAGTGCATCTTTAAACACTTTTGTCCAGATATGCTACTCCAGTTTTTCTACACTGCAGTCCTACTGGAGTTTGTCACTTTATTTTGTGACTTTTCAAAAAGGGGTAGTGATAAATCTAAGGTGAAACTTATTGCCATAGTTGACTACACTACTTTCCTACTTTTCAAAACTGGAGTGAGTGGTGGAAAAATGCAAAACGTTGCAAAAGTTTTTGTGTAACTTACCCCAAAAAGTCACAAAAAATTGCAACCTTTTTGAAACTCTGGAGTGCAGGGCATGATAAATTCCCCCGGTTGTATACATCCTAAATGCATGCCTCAAAACATATAGATTTGTAAAAAGAAACAAAAAACTAAAAAATTAATTGCTAGTACTGTAATTATTGGCATAATTTTAAGAAAATGAGAACATCCACGACATCAAGGTGCCTCTTTATGGCAGTGCCTTGTGGTGCTTCAAGAAGAGAATTTGTCTGTAATACCATATCTGATCAAACGTGGTTCATGTGGAATCTGGTAGATAAATCCTCTGCATGTCTATGTATAAAATCAGAGCTATGTAGAGGTACTTTCTGGTCCTTAAGAATACTACAGGTGCCATTTTTAGACACTGTGCAACTTGCAGTGTCTAAACGGTGCTTGCATTAACTGTTATATGACCGAATGCATTGGTCTTAAAGGGGAGACTCTCTCTTTCTCTTTCATAGTTTTACCCAAACAAATCTACTAAATCGGTCAAATTTTTATCCTAATGAATCAATTCACTTATCTCTACTACATAGTAAGGAATATCAATAGTAAAATTACAGTTCTGCATAAGGGTCCATGTGTGAACATTTAGCTATGAAACCATCGTTTATAGGCTGTATACACTTTTGGGGGTTATTTTTTGTTATTATCGCATTGTACTCATTTTGAGATAAAAATATATTTTTTAATTGGTCTTTATTAAAAATATGGAGTTCTTAATTATGTACATAGCTGAGATACTTTAGTAGCACCCTTTGTATTTTCTGTCAGACCAGGAGGTGACGGGTAGTGATGGACAAACATCGGCCGGGACATTTCACGAACGCGCGTTTGCGATCAAATGATCACAAACCGCGCGTTCGCGGTGGGCCCCATTCACTTTAATGGCAGGCGAGCCTGAAAAACCTTCAGGTCATATTTGCAGCCTCCAAATACTTACCAGAAGTGCACAAATAGTCCCACAACATGGACAGTGACGTACAAGAGGGGAATGACAATGGCAAAAATTCCCACAAAAAATATGTATTTTAATCAGGGGTATTTTTATGCGTCTTAAAGGGAAACTCTCAAAAATTTGCCCTGCTGGAGCCTAGAAAATTTTTATTTTAGGCCACTGGAGTACTGGCCCCAAAAATTAGGCATTCACTGGACAGAAAAGAACAAGTGATTATGTGGCTGGAGGTATATTAGACGGTCATTGCATAACAATTTTACTGTAGGCCAGTGGAGTACAGGCCCCAAAAATTATGCATTCACCTGACAGAAGAGAACAAGAGATTATGTGGCTGGAGGTATATTAGGTTGTCATTGGATAACAATTTTACTGCAGGCCAGTGGAGTACATGCCCCAAAACATTAGGCATTCACTGGAGAGAAAAGAACAAGTGGTTACGTGGCTGGAGTTATATTAGACGGTCAGTGGATAACAATTTTACTGCAGGCCAGTGAAGTACAGGCCCCAAACATTAGGCATTCACCTAAGGTATTTTGTGGAAGCAGGTATATCAAACCCCTTAATCAGTAATTTGTGGAAGCAGGTAAATCGCACCCCTCAATCTGTATTTTGTGGAAGCAGGTATATCAAACCCCTTAATCGGTATTTTGTAGAAGCGGGTATATCGCACCCCTCAATCTGTATTTTGTGGAAGCAGGTATATCAAACCCCTTTGTAACGGCACCCCGGACATAAAAGGGGGTAAAAGCCGTTTAAGAGATATTCCCTTTCCAGATGCGCAGGCAGCTACTAAAGACGCCAATCTCCCAAACTGGAAACCATGTGAATGCTGCATACAGCCGAATAGGAAAAAACCATAGGAAAGGTTTACACTCCTAGCAGTCGAACTGGAACAGCATACAATTCCCCCAAGAACGAGACCAAGCTCTGTGTTGAGGGTAAAGCAGTGGACAGCCAGAGCTGTGTGTTTATTTTTCTTATATACACATTCTTACACATTAGTACCACCCACAGCGTTTTGTAAAACAACCAGTAACCCCGTACAATACACTTAGACACTCCCACACAAAATCCTCCCCTCTGCCTGTGATACAATTACCTTACACATTGGGTTAATGTAATTATCACAGGCAGGAGAATACACAGTTTTGCACAATGTCTTCTGTCCTGGAGACAATTGGGAAGTAATCCAATTTATCTCCAAGGGCAGAGGCAAAACTTCATTAGCCACATGGTAACAAAAGACAATAAAAGACATAAGAATATTTAACTGTGCAGCTATTGCATAAAACATAGAGTCTGAGTGCATTCAATTATTTGGTGAATGGCACTCAGACTACACAAATACAGTTCAATTGCCATGGAGCCAAATTCTTTCACATAGTCTTTGCAGGGGAAAATCACGCATTTCAACATGGGGCCATAGTCTAAAGGAAGCAGGCGGGCAACCAGGCTTCTCCAATGCAATGTGGTGAGATTGGTCTCGTCACACCCTTAATCAGTATTTTGTGGAAACAGGTACAGTATATCGCACCCCTCAATCAGTATTTTGTGAAAGTAGGTATATATAACCCCTTAATCAGTATTTTTGTGGCAGCAGGTATATCGCATCCCTAAATCAGTATTTTGTAGAAGCAGGTATATCCCACCCCTCAATCAGTATTTTGTGGAAATAGGTAAAAAGAACACCTGAATCAATATTTGGTGGAAGCAGGTATATCACACCCATCACACCCCTCAATCAGTATTTTGTGAAAGCAGGTACATAGAGCCCCTTAACCGTTTTTTTGTAGAAACAGGTATATAGAACCCCTGAATCAATATTTGGTGGTAGCAGGTATATCGCCCCCCTCAATTGTTTTTTTTTGGGGCAACATGTATATCAAACCCGTTGCAAATAGTTGTTCCAATAATGCTTGTCCCTCTATATACCTGCGGTGTCGCAGCAGAACCGCAAACAACTGCTGCAGAATTCAAATGCACTATAATTTACTTTCTATGTTAGAAAGTATATCATAGGCATATCACACCCCTTAGTATATCACACTCATCGATAGCACACCTATACCAGTCCTTAAAAGGACTTTTGTGGCTCTATTAGCTAGCACTAGGTGTCCCTAACAGTCTGTCCCTGCTCCACAAAGCAGCCTCTCCCTACACTGGCAAAACACAGAATGTAAAATGGCTGCCAGATTGGGTTCTGTTATAGGGTGGTGGTGGTTCCATGTTCTGAAACGTCTCAATTGGCAGTCCTGTCCCACCTGATGGATGTGTCATGGGTCAAAGTTTGGTGCAATGCAAAAGAATATGGCGCATGTTCAGTGAATTGCGAATGAGCAAAGTTTGCAGCGAAACGACCGCAAGGCGAACCGCAAGGGCATCTCTAGTGACAAGCTCCTTATCTCTGCTCTATGACTTTATAAACACTTATTATAGCTCAGTTCTTATGTTACTGATAATAATATGGCTTAAATAAGTGTTTTTGATCTCTTAGTAGTTTAAAGATAAGGTTTTTAAATGACTGGCACAAAGTACCAGTCACCCAGCTAGTAAAACAGTTAACTGTTTGTGACAGAACAGCTCAATATTTTTAATAAAGACCAATTGAAAAAATGAATTTTTAGCCAAAAATGAGTAACATGCAATTATAAAAAAAGAATTACCTCCAAAGGTGTACATAGCCTTTAAGCATCTTTACAGCGCTTTTTATAGATAACTATATAAATAACTTACATGTAGAAATAGCCATCTGTATATTTTGTATCTCTTTCAACTTTTCGTTGTTATGCATGAGGAATGCATCCATTTTCCTTATTTGCTTTGTTCACTGTTTAAAAATTTGGTATGCTGTAAGTTTCAAGTGATATCAAGTTGTATTTACCAAAGAATATGTTTTACTACTTAAAGCTGGTCAGGTTAGTTAAAATTTCAATGGCTTTTTAAAGGGTACATTAAAAATACACAAATTCTGTTTCTTACATAGGGAAATGTTAAAGATTCAGAATGTACAGCTATGTATATGTTTCTTTTTGTACTGCACAGGATCTGTAAGATTTTTTGGACCACAGTTTATTTCCAGAATATAAATTCTCTGCAAAACACTTAAAGGAGTTCTCCCAAGGTTTAAATATTTCCCCTATCCGCAGGATAAGGGATCATTCCACATAGAAAACTTGCAATGAGTAAAACTTCCAAGACTTTACTTTGGTTATATTAGAAAGAGCCAGAGTGTCAAGACTCCCCTAATGGTTATGCATTTGAATCGCACTCACCATCTTCTACATTATAAAGCATGACTGAGATCATCACATAAGCATTAATGCAGTCAATATGCTGTGGCTCACCCAAGTTTGTACGTTGCCCGTGCACCAGGATTTGCCCCTTGCTGGCAAGCTGTCTGATTGGTGGGAGACCATTTGCTGCACACTGCTGCTTCAGTCATTTCTATGGAACCTTTGGAGGTAGAAAAGAAGGATTCCCGGTGGTCTGACTCCTACCAATCAGACACATCCCCTCTCCTGTGCATAGAGGATAATTTGAAATCTTGGGAAAACCATTTCATTTATCTAAATGGAAATCTGAGCAAAGGACCATTCAAGCCAGTGGCCGAGTGCTTGGATTGTTTTGTCAGACATTTAATAACTTTAATATACCTGAATAGTCCAGAAGAGTTGAAAGCAATGTATGGAGCCCTTTGATTTGAGATTATGGTTAGGCCACTGACCTATAAGATATTTTCACTTATTATTTTTGACATAAAAATTGATGAATATACTGAATAGATTTAAATGGGTTGTCCAGACTTTTTCTATTGATGACCTATCCTAAGGATAGGTCACCAATAACAGATCGGCGGGGGTCTGTTTGAGGAAACAGCGCGCACAGTGCTGACGTGCCATTTCCCTTCTCTCTTCCTGCATGCTGTGGTACAGCTGATCAGCGGGGGTGTTGGGTGTCATACCCCCGCTGATCTGATATTGATTACTTATCTTGAGGATAGATCATCAATATTTAAAGCCCGGGCAACCTCTTTAGGAAGTCAGGAAGACGAGGTAGGTCATTCACTACAGACCTCTAAGTCCTCATAAATCCAACATGTTTTAAACTTAAGTAAAAAATATCAGTTGGTATGTAGACCTATAGACAATTAACAATATACTAGTAAAGTCCATTCATATTTGGCCCCCACTGTCATCTAAAACCAAATGGCCAAGCGTTCATGCATGTCTCAGCAGTGGAACTCTACTTGGACCATGGATATGTGTGTGTCTCTTATCAAAATAACCCTTTAGCTACCATTTTTTGTTATTATAGTCGCTCTCTGCCTTACCAAGATTATGACCCCTTGATTTATTATATACACTAAAACCTTCAGCAATTGAATATATGTTTTTTGGGTTTCATTCCAGTTTAAAAAGAACTTAGCAACTATGTATCTGCATAGTTTAAGTACTGTCAACAATTGCTACAATAGTTGATATACTGTAGTATAGTATGATTATTTTATTTACAGTTTGATTATCCTATCAAACTATAGTTATGTCTTGCCATCTATGCTTTCATCTGTTTTGTTTGTATTTTTGCCAGCTACTGTAACTCCCTCTTTGCCACCCGCTTTGATCACTACTAATATAACCACATATAACCCACTACCTGGTAAGAATTTATGTCATGGTTTGTCAAGTATTTGTATAGAAATTGGAGAAGATTAACCTGGGCATTTACCTTTTCAATTGCAGGGAACCTATCACACTGAACTTGTAGTCCTATCAGAGTAGATCAGGAAGAGCTGAACAGACTGGTGCGGGTTATGTAGTTTTGTGGGGAAAGAGCAGAGATCTCAATGAATTGAATAAAACTTACACTGAATCTTTGCCCACAAAACTGAACATCAATCGGCTCAGCCCTTCTATTGTATAACATGCTGCCTGTACTATGCTCAATATGAGAGAGGTTCCCTTTAAGGCATGCAGGGACTACTATATACTGCCATCTTTATATAATTGTATACTCTAATTCATATTTGCCTAAAAGTACCTGAATGAGACACTAACAGCTTTTTAATTTTTTTTTTTTGTTTTGGGAAATTCCATAAAATGTTGAATATTTTTTAAAATACATTTGTTAACATTTTGTATTGAAAATGATTGTTTTCAGTTTTATAGTAGTTATGTCTATATTTATATATTTTGAGTACATAATTAAATGTTAATGACCTAATAAACAGAGGTGCCCTTGAATTCATTCAGTCACATCCACAGACCAGTTCATCCATGTGTACTTATATTTAACAAACGTAATATTCAGTAACAGAAATTAACCTATTTGTTCTGCTTCAGGTAGTAAAAAAAGATTTTTTTTCTGTACCGTAGTCTTTTTATCTGAAAATTGAAAACAACAAAGCGTTGATGAAAATATATTACAGATATCAGGCTACTTTCACACTAGCTGGATCCGGCAGGGTTCAGCAAAAGCACTTCCGTTACTGATACAACCGTCTGCATCCGTTATGAACGGATCCGGTTGTATTATCTTTAACATAGCCAAGACGGATCCGTCATAAACTCCATTGAAAGTCAATGGGGGACGAATCCGTTTTCTATTGTGTCAGATCCGGCCCAATTGACTTACATTTTGGGTCATGACAGATTCGTCTTGGTCCGCATCTCAGGACTGAAAGAAAACCGCAGCATGCTGCGGTTTGCTCTCCGGTATGAGAACGGAATGGAATGCATTTTGAAGCATCCCGTTCTGTTCAGTTACGTTTTGTCCCTATTGACAATGAATGGGGACAAAACAAAAGCGTTTTTTTCTGGTATGGAGACCGAACCTATGATGGATCTCAATACCTTAAAGTATTAACGCAAGTGTGAAAGTAACCTTATAGATTTTATCTTTACTAACAGTAACATGCTGCTTCAATTAAAAGTAGATCTTTGAGAACAGTTTGTTTTTGAAGTATTATTAGGAGATGTAAGTAGTAACAAAGAAAGAAGTTATGATCTGACACCTGTAGTGTCTCTATTATTTTAACATGTACATTTATTTCTCTGCTACTTATTCTGCTATTTATTCTTTAGGAAAAAGAATGCATGTTCAATAACACTGATAAATAATTATCATGCTGCATGCTCACTCCTACTTTATTCAACTCTCTTTAATAAGGTTGCCTTGGCCTTTGGCTTCGGCCCCCACCTCAATGGAAAGATCTGTTTTATATATATATATATATATATATACAGTTTGCTCTGGTAGTTAGGACTAGCGGATGCAGTATAGAGGCAAAGTACACTGTTCTTGAATCAAACAGCAGTGTTTATTCACACATTGGTGTATAACAAAATGCAGATAAGGTCTATCACAAAATGCAGGTGGCTTGGTGTTTGTTCACACACAAGTCCATAAACAATAAAAGTCACCTTTTCTCCTGGGTGTTAAGTCACACCCTGTTAGCAGTTTAGTCTCATCAAGTCCATAGGCGGCCTGTTTGCCTTTAACATAGCCAAGTCCTCCAGCCCAGCTTAAACCTCAAATCTCAGCACAGCCCTCAGTTCACAACACACAGACTCCTGAGCTCCACTGTCAGAGGGAGGTAAATCCACACACCTGGCAGTGCTGGATGGTTTTTATGCCTGGCAAAACCCAGCCTGGAACATGGGGAGTAGTCACCACCCAGAACTTTGACTACTCCCAGTAAGAGCCGTCCCGGATCAGCTATGACAGCCATGATAAATCTCAAGGTGTCAATTAGCAATAGCTGCTGCTGACACATAAAATACCGGCTCTTACTTCGCCGAGGAACCTTGGTGACACATACCTTCTTACAATTTATATATTGTATACAGTTTGCCCACAGGTTAAGTAAGGTATGTTCACATATGTCAGAATTTACAAAATCCTTTCCATACTGTACATCTGAATACAAGCCTCATTCAGATGTATGGAACAGTGGCAAACATTTCTGCAACAAATTTGGCATGTGGGAACATACGCTAAATATAGTTCCTTTGCTCCCCACAATGGTTTACACATCCTTGTGCATACAATTATGCATAATATGCAGATTATTGAATTGCACCTAATGCTTTATTACACAGTAACTTACCTGCCTAGATTGCTGTTTTATATTGTCACATGTAATGCTTTACTTAATTAGTAGATCCATATAGTCACCACTCAAGCTCACATTTTATTGTGTTTTTCCCAGCTACGGTAACAGCTTCACCATCCACTATGATAACTACTAACATGACTACTAACAGCACAGATAACCCAGAGTCTGGTAAGAGACCCAAATTATAATATATATACCATTATATTTACCAGCATAATTGTCTTTATAATCTAGTACATTATTTTGATTTAGAGTATACATTTGTACTATACATTTCATATTGGGACAGAGCTGATGCTATAGAACTAAATTCTAAGAAACTTAAGTGTCAAACTTATCTTTGCAGAGAGACTGGACTTTTACCCATAAGCATTGTATATAACTTTTTACACACTGCATATGCATTTGGATGCAAATTATGTTGACAAAGTCATCTTATTCTTGTTGGATTTGCTTTTGTATTTAGTGTTACCGAATTACAGTATATGTTTGTCTTGACAGAATAATATTCTTTGTATATTGAACATTTAAGGATTATGGGGGTCATTTACTAATCTGAAATACGCCTAAATGAGGCGTATTTCAGGTGAAGATGGTGGCACCACAGTTAGTTGCATGCTATCTGCAACTTCGCCCCACTCACGCTAGGTCTAAAACTGTGGACGTGGGCGGAGAAGAGAACGGGGCACTTTACCATTTTCTATGCCTGTTTCAGGTGTAGAAAAAGGTCTTAATGTAAGACAGCTCGGAAGCTGTTCTAGATTTAGAACTGGCACTTGATGCGCCGAAGAAGAGATCGGTGGCTCTTCATAACTTCAGCGGATCAACCACCAGCTATTGGCCTTTATTAAGTAATAGTAAATGTACCCCTATCACTATATAATGTAGACATTGTTAGCTTTTTCTTTCGAAAGTGTCATGTACTGTAGATACTGTGTTTGTTTTCATCAACTAGACCTTTGTGTCAAATGCAAATCTAATATGAATTTCTAAAGAAATTGATATGGTAATAAATTACAATACAAGTATTTTACAGACCAAATAAACTTACTAAAGCACATTTATATTTAATATAGTTGTCAGAAGAGGCCCCCCCTGAAAATAAATTTGTCACAGGGTGTCCTACTGCTGGAAATCCCAGAGATCAGTTATAAGCTGTAGGGTAATCTAAGGAAATGAAGCCTTTCACAGTTTATATTGAAATCCATGGGCTATGCATGAGGAGTGCTCTTTGAAGCCATTCTCCACTGTGACTAATAGAGGAGGGTCCCGAATGTGACTCATACACCTTTTAAGCATTTGCAGTTCAGGTATAGTTTTGCAAAAACATTGAAAAACCATTAAAATAGCCGACATAGCATTAACCAATGAATAGTTCAATTTAATAAAGTTGTTTATATGTTTGGATAAAGCAGAAAGGTGAGGTTCACTTTTGGTGATCGAAAGCAAACCTCCACTCTGTTCAGAATATGCATTTATAGCAATACTTGTTAGTAGAATCACTTTCTTTTTTGGTCAACAATCCTACTGTAAGGATAGGACCGGACATGGCCACTGGTGGGCTGTTGAGCTGTGCCTGCGACATAGTCGAAACCCACATGACCATGCAAGTATCAGCTGTTTTCTATGGATAATTAAAAATTGATTGTCAGTGACTTGTCTATTGTAAATGGCTGTCTCGTTCAGTAGGTTTACCCACAAAACTCTGCAACCATTAACAATAAGCAAAGGATTGCCAAGCAATATTTAATGATCTATAGCAAACAATTGCTAATTGCATGGCCATGTGGTTTTCAGCCATGACGCAGTCATATGTCAGTCGCCCACTGGCCGCCACATCTGGCACTACCATAATACAGGAATGCATTATTAAGAGAAGAATAATTTTACATTAGCCATGTAGCTTTGAATAGACTGAAATTGAAGCCACAGGTCATATGATTTATCCATATATGCCTTAGGAGACATTCTGTCAATACAATTGTCAGGACATTGTTGCTTATACAAGTATCTACTATATAAAGGTAGCTTTGACTTAGGTGCACCAAAGTTCAGGTTTTTAGTCAATCAAGTTGAGTGCTTAATATAGTCTTTAGAATCACATATGTTTCAAGTAAAATTTAGTTTGCCAAGCTGACAGGAATGTACTTTTGTTGCAAATAACCACTTTTTTTCAATCCATTTATTGTATGGAACACATGCAGATCTGCAGGAACTGAAAGTCCCTGCTGCATTTCCCATCAGAATAAAGAGAAACATGGTTACACATCCTTGGGAAGGATGGCAACTACAAATGCAAGACTCAAAAATAAAAGGTGTAAGAAGTATAGGGATTATTTCTACTCCAATTGTGTGGCCAGTAAAGCAAAGACCAGCATCTTCAGAAAAAAGTACAGCAAGCAAAATCCATATCAACTTCTGGTTAAGGACAACTCCTTCACTTTCATCTACAAGTCATAGGATAACAACAATGGTCACTACAGTGGATGAAGCAACCAAAGACAACGAGTCTACTAACAAAGTGTTTTTTAGTAATATTCCAAGCAAGTGGCCTTCTCTGTTGTTTGGCAGAGATGAAGTCTCACAAATGGAGGCAAGAGGTTCTGGAAGTAAAGATGAAGGGCAAAATATTTCTGTGAAGGAACCAGATAATATGTTTTTCAGTAGTACACAGATTAGCAACATTAATAATAATAGTTTGAATCAAACATTGTGGTCACAATGGATTAGGACAAATTTTGACAATTTTACTCCACCCTTGAATGCTAAAAGCATTGTAAAGCACAGCAATGAGTACAGTAAAATGGCAGAGTATCTCTTTAGTGATTATGCAAGTGGAAATAAAGATACTAATGCTGAGGACAAATATATTCTTGATATGTCATCTGAAAATAACAGCACAACAGGTAAACTGCCATTTTTAATAAATGCCTCATATATATTGTCCTCTGTGGTGGCACCCACAGAAGAGTACTTGAAGTTAGAAAGAGCTAAAAATAATAGAGGGCTTGAGAGGCTTGTTGGTTCTCAAGCTAGTTATGGAATGCATGGTTTGAAAAACACAGAAGATACAAAGGCTAATGTCACTATGTTTACGGAACCTCTGAATGGTGCACATACTACTCAGTCAAATGATTTAGCACCTCCAATATTAAAGAATCAAGTAATGCATTCTGTACATACACAAAACATTCTTTTTGCATTAAGTGTGCCTTGTGATTTTGTCTCCAGATGTACCACAGTGTACAATATATTACCTACTCAATCAAAACTGCTTCTTGGAAGTTTACTGGCTCACAGAGCAAATATGCACCATCTAAGTATCACCAATATGCAAGCTATCTTATATCCAACACAAAGTACGACAGAAGAGTTATCACCAACACGAACATTAGATCATGAAGGATTATATAGTACAGTCTTAAATATAGATGGTTTACCCTCAAATAGGCAAACTATGACTTTGCCTGAAGCAGAAAACAGTGGTGTTCTGAATTCAAAGCAGGAAGAGGAGTACAATTTATTGACCTCAAGTTATGAAGTGTCTGATTCTCAGTGGAAGTACTTTACACCAAACTATGAGAAATCCAATTTTGAATTGTACATGGATGGTCCAACCACTGAACTTCCATTTGATACTTCGACTAGTAAAATAGTTAGCCCAACTGCTGAGATCACTGACTATGAAAAACAAGTTGATGCTGTGGAGTTTTCTGGGGAGGATGATTTTTTGGAAGCTGAAAAGTTGTATTTAGTGTCTAGGAGTCACATATTTGAATCTAATGCTGTGAATAAAGGACTTTTACATATGAACACTAGTTTTAACCTAGCCCCAACAAATACTGTATTAAATTATTTGCAAACAGAGTTTATTGACCAGTCAGTATATAATGATTTTATTATTCGAAATACATCTGCAAATAACTCAGATATGAGCAGTTTGGAAAACACAACACAGTTTAAGCTTTCTTCTCTGCTATCCGTAAGTGATAGAAAACCTGTAGGTGAATCTGACATCAGTACTTCAATGAAAGGACATTTCTTTCAACCATCCCTTGCTAGGTCTACTGCTGAGGCTGACAAAGTCAAAGTTGTACCATGCACTATTCAGGTTTTGTTGAATCCCGACCAGCAGGAGCCGCAAGAAAATGTTCATCCAGAATTTACTGAACCTCAGGGGACATTGCATATTAAAGATATATCAAACCAAGCAGGTGAGATAAGCATCTTGACAGCAAATAGTGCTTCCAATGATAATTTAAAGCAAACTAATTTTCTCAGTAAGGCAAACTCATTAGAAGTTGGATACAGCAGCTATATTGCAACACCTCCACTGGTGTATGATCAGTTGTCACCTACGTCTCAAACTCATTTCATGAACAATGGTCACCAACTATCTATGAAAACCATGTTACCATCTTCAAACACAAAGGCCCCGAATGATGTAAATGTTACCCATATTCTTCCGACCACAAGCTCATTAATAAACACTGTGTGGAATTATTGGAAAATTACAACCTTATCCGGTGTTCCAGGAAGGTCAATCAGCACTGTGGGAAACTATGAGCAAACACTGTTAACAAGTATAGATAGTTTTGGATCAGCCACATTAGGATTTTCAGACTCTAATCTAATGGAGCTTATAAAGGAGAATCTTGCTCCAGAAAATGGACTTTTACATCAGACTACACTTCAAGAAGATTACTTTAATGACACTGGTCAAAAGCTTGTTAGCAATGGACCATTTGATGCAATTACATTGGCTCCACAGCTCCTGCTGTGTTCTTGCAATCATCTCTATGACGATACCTGTTTCTGCGGAGAGGAGGTTAACAGCAGTATGTAGATATATTTTCATAGACTAGACACCCCCTTAATTATAGTCATATTTTCTTAGTAGTTGATTGCTTGATGAAATCTGCAGTAGTAATAATTGTGCTTGTTATAGAAACTTAGTATTAGTAAGCTGTAGTATTCAGAATGTAATTGAAGCACTTTAATTGTTTTTAAAGGGGAATTTATCTAAGTGGTGAAATTATATACGGTAAATATAACGTAAAACATAAATGTTAGGTAAAAGCAATTTATGTTGTGTCTCTGTGATAAATCCCCCACTAAAAGTAATAATTCATGATTATAATCTTAGGAGATTGCAAAGTCTGGACACCATGTCAACTTTTTTCAGTTGTGTATTATAGCGTATGTTACATAATGTGCTTCCCATTTATACACATATTTTTATTTTATACATGGCAGTTAAGGAAAGACAACTCTTACAAAAATTAGACCCATCCCACTAACTTATATAGTGCAGAAATACACACTGGGGGTCATTTCACACATCAGTTTTAGTAAAAACTCTGCTGGAAGAAGATTCAACCAATTTATTAAGAGGCATTGGAGTAGGAGTACGGTATTTTTTTTAGTTATCATTTAAATCAGTTTTCTGGTGTAAATTGTTGTAAATATGTCCAGCTGTGGTGGCCCAGTCCCTTCAGTTAAACTCTGGCCACTTTTTATGAAGTTTTATGAAAGTTTTTTATAAGTTTTATGAAAAAGACCATTTGCGTCAAAATTTGTTACTTTCTTATGCCACAAATCAGGTGTAAAGTTTGGTGAATTACCCCCAATGACTTTTAGCACATAGTATGTGCTGTACGATTACACCATATAATGAACGGTCCAGGCCACATGCAAAACACGGATTCTGGTTGCCATTTTTTACTTCTCTAGAAATGTCCAATCCTTGTCCACAAAACAGACAAGAATGGGCCGACAGAAAGGACAAACTGATGTGGACAGCACATGGTGTGCTGTCCACATCTTTTGTATCCCCATTGAAATTATTAGGCCCATATCCAATCCACAAAAAATATGAATTGGATGTGGGTCGAAAATATGGTTATGTGCATGAGGCCTCATCGTGTAAGCATAAATATAAATTGCTAGATAGACAGATAGATAAGTGGATACAGAAACATAGACAGATAGATGTTTATATTACCCCACCTTCAGTTCATATAAACTTTATTTAAACTTTATCGATTTAAAACTTCAATAATTTAATGTATTATACAAATATATATTAAAAGCATATCAATACATTTACTTTAAAACCTTATTGCTCTTGAATATCATTATAAATATTTGGGGCTAGAACTGTAAAAATTCCATGTAACAATGTATCAGACTTAAAAAGTCACAATTTGAATCCTATTTTTTCTTATATATGTACTATTACCCTCAGGATTAGTTTCCAATACACACAATAATTTATATGACAAAGGGGCATGTGCTGTCTTTTAGGGTCACTTGGTAGTTTTACATTATTTATTTATTTTTGGCAAGAAATCTCCGTACAGTATTAGAACGATTTTTTTAGCAAAGCGACTTTGGATGTACCATCTGAAGTTGATTCGCTCATCTTTAGTAAATATCTCACAACTGGAGCATTTTTGTAATAAAGCTACTTGCAAATTTAACCAGCTTTTCATGCTGAATTATATAAAAATGATATTTAACGGTTGACGAACAACTTTAAGGGTTGTGAGATTTTTATTTCATAATATTGTCGAACTGTAATAACAGCTTTTGCAGATTTTTACTGGATGCTCATACATGATACTGTTTTAGAAGCCGCCACTTTTGCATTCCCTATAATAAAGTACGCATACAGAAGGAATCTATTGCATGTAAACACACCATCATAGCTTGATTTATAGCTTTTTTGTACAAATTTCCACTATTTACAAATGTAGAAAATAAATGCATCAAGAGACTTAAAGAAAGATGTTAGATTTGTATTTATGAGTACCTTCAATGTGCAGTATTTATGTTATAAAGCAGCGGGGAGGTACTTCTTACAGCCCAAAGCTAAGAACATAGTAAAAGAAAAGACTGATGCATATCCTGCTGGAATCAATTTTGTAGATGTCTCCACTTTACATGTGACTATGCGTGACTAAATGTCATTTAAATCTTTCAGGTAATATGCTGACTTAAGAACTTAATTCATCATAATTACTGTTAAAATAGGAACCTTTCTGCACATAAAAAAAAAAAAATCCTTCTAAGTAGGGAATGGAGAAAACATTGGGGGTCATTTATCAAGCTGAAATACGCCTAAGTTTGGAGTAATTCAGGTGCAGATTGTGGCGCAACAGCTAGTTGCCCTGTAATCTGCAACTTCTCCCCACTCACGGCGGGTCTAAAAAAGTGGGGGTGGTGGGGAAGGGGATGAGCCAGCCTGTTTCAAGAGTAGAAAAGCTGTCTTATGTTAAGAAGTGGCGGTGGTTCCGCCAGAGTTATGTAGAGGCCTGCGCCTCTTCATAACTTCGATGATTTACCACCAGCGATGGGGCTTTATTAAGACCAAAATACGGTCTTAATAAATGTGCCCCATTGTCTCTACAGAAAATATGTGAACAGAATGTCACGGTTTAAGATAAGGAGTTTCTGCGAAAGAGTAGTCATCATCTTGGGGCCCAGTATGAACAACAGACACAGACCATTGTTGAAGAGTAATAAAAAACTAAAGTGGGTTGTAAAAGATTTTGTTCTAGCCTTTCTGAGGACTTATGCAGATAAAATAGCACCCGCTCATGATAGCCAATGGATGCACAATTTTTGGCTGTTGGGCCATACTTGCCTTTAAAAATCATGCAGTAATTAACTGCTGCAGGTGGGTGACCTTTTATCTACATGTGGCTGCCACATGGGCACAGCCTAATATTAGAATAGAATTAGGATATTGGAACAAAATGTCTCCTTTGAACTTCTGCCCCATTACCGTTAATGAAGCTGAGCTATGATACCCAGCACAATTAATGGACAACCCATGGCGCTGTTTCTAAAGAAAAAAATCATGCCTTTTATTTTAATCTTATGTACAGTATCTGGTCCAACAGTAGACACCAACTATTGCGGTGCAGTCTTCATCTGTGTTACTTGACCCCTGTCATATAATTCAAGCTGTATTCATTTTCTTTCTTGAGTTGTACTTTACTTAAGTAGAAATAAATGAAAACTTTGAGCAAAATTTACTAAATGACAATCAATAGCAATAATTAAAAATTTTTTTTTTACATTGGCACATGTTACGATATTCTTTGCAGTCTCCTCAAAAAATTGTGTTGTACTAATATCTGATGATGCCATATCATTAATACCATTTTGCCTGAGAAACAAGCAGCAGTTTATAGTATTCGGATTCTCAGAATTGAATGTAACTACCAGGACTTAAAGTCTACTGCGCTGTTGCAAAACTTTTGACACTGCATAAAAAAAGTCTGAAGTTTTGATCGGTACTGAAACCCCCCACCATAAACAAAGCGTGTAGCTGAACTCCACCTCTCATTTTTAGCTGAAGACGGGCTCATAGACTTTCTATGAGCCGAGTATTACCATGGAAGTTTTTTTTAAAGTTCATTTTAAACTTGACATAAAACATATACCGGTATTTGACGTACCTAAAATGGTTTTATTTGGCTTCAATCCAAGTAAAATATACCTGTAATAACACTTGTGAGTTTGACATAGATCACAATTTAGAGCTGTTTTATAGCAGACAGTGCAAGTACACTAGCAAATAAAAGGCAACTATCAAAGTACTGTAGGCGCAATAATCATCAGGAACCAGGGTCAAAAATACACTTACACTGCAGGTCTTCATTGTCTGCAGGAGACAGGCAGTTCTTGAAACTCAAAAGAATCGATGCATTATTGAAATGTTAAAAATGCTATCTTCCTTTTACGAGAATACATGTATTATGTGGCAATACTGCATTGAAGTCTTGTTTTCTGTAGAAACCAAGAGTCCAGTTTTCATTTTACATGTTTCTGCTACGTAAGCAAATTTGAACTGTGGTTGGCTGTTATGTGGAGCTGCGAGGTTCAATCAGTCACATACATAGTAGGAAAGGTTATCTATAGTAAAGATCAAATTGGATGCTCATTATGGTACAGGGTTTTAAAACCCAGGATAGAGAACCTGGTGTTTCTTCTACCCCTTGCAGTTCCAATAGGAAGGTGAGTAGTAAAGAAAGCTTAAGCCCCCTCTCTCTAAGGGCACCACTTTGGTCACATAGTTTGTCTCTGTGGTATGTATGTCCTTGTAATCAGTCTAATAAAACTAGAAAAATAATAAATCATTCTGTTATTTTATTGCCTAAACCCTATTTCCTTTTACAATTACATCCATATATTGTATTACATATTCTATGTTCTTGAGATGAAAATTCCCATGAGACAAAGCTTTGTGCCATTAATGACAAGACCATGGCAATTTTCTGAGAACAGACTGTCCAGGCTACATTAATCGGAAGTTATGCATTCAGATATAAATTGAAAACAATAAAAGTTCTTTCTAAATTATCCCCTAAACATATAACTTAAATACTCCATTTAAGACCAGGAAATAATATGTTCTTTGAGGTATGTACATTTTTCATTAGAACACTAAGAAATAATTATTTCAAAAGTTCATCCATAATAGGTCCCATAGCAGCAAGATGTTTGATGGTAATGCAAATTTAACCACTTTTTTACCTATAGAAGAATTTCTTGCGTAGATTTTACATTTCCTTGTACTGTACTAACGTAGCTATATTAGAAATCCTCAATATGAAAAGCAAATAGTAGTAGATTAACCAATCATAATTTTATGATTAGAGAGTTACTAAAGTCAGAACAGCTCAATGTCTGTCAGTGTTTGTGAAGTCCTGACTTGATTATTGTCTTTTTGTACAGGTGGGACATTTTATAGAATTTCCATTACTGTGGTCAGTGATGCTGATAATGATGAATTAAAAGTCCAGAGCTTGGTATCGAGTTGGGTAAGTATACATGCCCTTTACAGATAGAATATGTATATCAACATACCATTCCAATGAAGTTCCCTAGTTATTTAGAAGACCTGTCAAACTTTAGTTTTTGTAAATATTACGAGAATTCTCTTTAAAAAACTTTACTATAAAGTTTAGAAGATAAATGTTGTATTTGATAACGGTGTATCTCAAACCCAAGAGACTTAGTCATGAAAATGCAGTGTAATCTGTATAGCAGGAGACACTGAGCAGATTGATATTTGGTTTTGTTTAGAGGCGGACCTTTCAGTGACTCACTAACTCACTAAGGTAAAGCCTTAATAGTAACACGGTGTGTAAACTTTGGAGATTTGGCCAGTAACTGGCTTAGCAGGTATCTCCAGGCATTTACTGCATGATGGACAAGGAAGTAGAGATCAATGGGGAACCAATAAGCATCAGAACAGGATCAGTAGGGGTCAGTGAGGGTATGGCTTCATAAATTTTTTTTAAATCTTTTTTTGAGTGTTTTATAAATAATACCCCTGCAAAACTCCTTTAACATATATGTTGTAAGTTGTCAGCCCATGAACTGTTAATAGACATGTAGATAACATCTGTATGCACTTTTGGGATGTAAAAAGTGTTGCGAGTTATAGTGCGTGCCATATTTGCAGCATCTTTTTGAAAAGATGGGAGGTGACTTAACTGGGGTGAGGCAAGCTATGGCCCACCAGATTTACTATAATTTTCACATGCATCACTAGTGTTAGTATATGGCCCCCACGGTTTTGTTCAGTTTTTTCATCCTTATTAAGGGAGCTACATAGTATGTAATGGACCCTTAGTGAATTTAACAAGGTTAGGCCTCGTGTCTGTGAAGGATCAACACCTTTGTCCCAATGCTGGGTCTAATTACCAGATGTGGATTCAGTTACATATTTATTCCCAGAATTTTTGTACAATCACTCAGAATTGAGAAAGCTCGTTGGAAGAACGAGTGAAACATTTTCAAGAAATCGACAGTACGTCCAGTTGCCTTGAATTATTCTTTACAGATATAAAGTTCACATCACTGATTCTCCTTTGCGTTCTCCGGCTCCGTTGGGGAGCAAGAAAACGGAAAGGACGGATTCTGCAGATAACTAAGACCTAACTGAGCGTAACGGAGCCTAAAGACCCCATAGACTATAATGGGGTCTGTTCGGTGTCCGTTCAGAACATGATCTCCGCTCAAAAATCATGTTCTGAGTGGACACTGAACGGACCCCATTATAGTATATGTGGTCTTTAGGCTCCGTTACGCTCAGTTAGGTCTCAGTTATCTGCAGACTCCGTTCTTTCCATTCTCCTGCTCCTCAACAGAGCCGGAGAACGGAAAGGAGAAACGGTGATGTGAATGAGGCCTTAGGCTACTTTCACACTCGCGTTTGGTGCGGATCCGTCATGGATCTGCACAGACGGATCCGTTCAGATAATACAAACGTCTGCATCCGTTCAGAATGGATCAATTTGTATAATCTTTGAAAGTCATTGAAAGTCAATGGCGGACGGATCAGTTTTCTATTGTGTCATAGAAAATGGATCCGTCCACATTGACTTACATTGTGTGTCAGAACGGATCCGTTTGGCTCAGTTTCGTCAGACGGACACCAAAATGCTGCCAGCAGCATTTTGGTGTCCCTCTTCAAAGTGGAATGGAGACGGAATGGAGGCACACTGATGCATTCTGAGCGGATCCTTTTCCATTCAGAATGCATAAGGCTGGGTTCACACCTGAGCGTATTCGATAAGCGCTTTTAACAGGCGTTTTTATCGGGCGTTTGTATCGGGCATTTTTAATGGGCGGAAACAAGCAAACGCCCATTTAGGCTCATTCCCGCTGAAGTCTATGGGCGGGAACGCGCGACAATACGCCCCAAAGAAGCTCCTGTACTTCTTGGGGCGTAGGGCGTTTTACAGCATGTTCGTACGCGCTGTAAAACACTCAGGTGAGAACCATGCCCATAGGGAATCATTGGTTTTTGCCTAGCGTTTTAAAGCGTGTAGGAACGCGCTGTAAAATGCTCAGGTGTGAACCTAGCCTTAGAGCAAAACTGATCCGTTTTGGACCGCTTGTGAGAGCCCTGAACGGATCTTACAAACAGAAAGCCAAAACGCCAGTGTGAAAGTAGCCTTAACTGTATAGGATATCACATTCATCATTTATTACATCAGGGACACGTGAATTACAGTAGGATGGTCCAGTAATTTACATTTTCAAATTCTTTAAGCAGATTATATCCAGTTGGATCCTGCTTTGTAACCTGTAGGTCGGCTTACAGTACAAATCCCAGATATCCCAGATTATGCATACAGATCTGAAAGCTTTACCTTACAGTATGTTTGCTTATGATTCATTTCAAATTGACATAATAATTAAATGTTGCATGTTTTCAGCTGAATGTCACATTCCGAAACTGGAACTACACTGTCTTTGTTGTAAATATTAGGTAAGCATTATTTCTTTTTGATAGAAGGATTGCCATTACACAGATTATGTATAAGTAACATTAAATGCATTTACAGAATACTTTGAAGCATTATTGAATAACTACATTTTGTCTATGTAAATATATGCCATTAGTTAAGATTTAAGTAGGGATCTTTTTAATTTTCCATACTGAACTGGATAAAAAGTTAAAGGGGTTGTCTTACTTCATCAAACTGCATTTATCATGTAAACAGAGGGGGTCATTTATTAAGACTGATATTTTAGACGGCAGTCTTAATAACCCCTAAATCTGGCAAGTTATGAAGCGGCGCAGGCGCCAGCTTCCTAACTGTCTTGCATTTAGACCATTTTCTATGCCTAAAACAGGCATAAAAAATGGTAAATGGGATGAGCTTCCTGGCCCGTTCCCACCCGCGCTATGCCCAGTTTTTTTAGACCTGGTGTAAGCGAGAACAAAATCGCAGATTGCAGAGATACTAACCACTGCGCCGCAATCTGCTACAGAAATACAGCTAATATAGGCATATTTCTAGGTAGTAAATAACCCTAAAAGTTACTACAAGCCACTTGTCCATATTGCCTCATTTGCTGGCTTGATTCATTTTTACATCACATTATAAACTTCTTATTTCCATAGTTACGACCACCTCGCAATCCAGCAGTGGTGGCTGTGCTTGCATATTATTGGAAAAAGTAGTGGCCTCTCTGGTGGCTGGGACCTTAGGAGCACACATAGGGCGGTGCTTTTTCCTATAGTGTGCGCACACAGCGACTGCTGCTGGATTGTATACATGGAATATGAATATACATCAACTAGTTTATAAAATTAAGTGAATATTATAGATACCATGATTTTATTTTTTACCTTTATGTAATTTACTGTTTTTACTGACTGGTTAAACAGTTAATGCTTCTGTTGTCATTTGCTTCCCTTTCCCAGCATTACACCCGTAAATGCTTCAAGTGTACGGAAAGCTAGAGATGTGCAGGCAGTTGTCAATAGCAGGTAGGTAGACAAAAAACATGAGGGTTCATTGGACTGTTCATTGATGATGTATTGAAGTATATTTTGTTTCACAATAAAAACATAGGGGAAGATTTACTAAGCTAAATGTGCCAGAATTGTAGGACAGTTACAGCCCAAAAAACTGATGTACGTCTTGCACCAGAATTGTCATGTTTTTGAAAAATGTTGCACTTCACTAGACAGTTTGAAAAGCGAAGAGTGAAACTTAGAAATTGCATGGCTAAAAATACCCCAAAATATTGATCTGAATTGAATCAACCAAGGGGTTCTGTAAAGAAAAGAAAAGCGTCTAATATGTTTAGCAACATCAGTGACATAGCCTTAGCTTGAACCACTGGCATACATTTGGCTCATTTACTTCCTGCCTGGTTTAGTTTAAAATTTACTAAATTTGAAGGGTTTGTCCCACAAAAAGCAAGCGTTCTATATTTTTCAAACCGGCTCCTAAATCTGAATTCTTTTGTAACTGCATTAAAAAAAAAAAATGTAGTTACTGTGTTTTTCAGTCTCTAAGATTCAGGTTTAGACATCAGGAAATTAGAAGATAAGCATTGTGTATTAATTAAAGCTTCCTTGGTAGTTTAATGGAATGGATGGGTTAGTGTATCTAATAGTCTAGGTTAAAGGGGATTAATAGTTTACAGTCAGCTCCTGTTAATCCTAGTATGTCAAACAGCAATGGCGCATGTGGTCACATGATAGGAGTATCATCACAAACATTGCAAGTTATGATGTAAAGTACCCTCTGTGATGTCCTCTTCTTCTTGCTAGTCTGACCCCTCCCACCTGTGACATCATCAGATATTTTTTAGTTACACTTAAGTCAGAGCTTCCATGTTTTTAACTGCTGCCTGGAGACGTTCAGCATGGGGGGAGGTGGAGGTTTTTTTTTACAGTCCTCCCCATGAACTTAATGATCTTTCAGCCTCCATTGATCACATGGGGCAGAGAGAGAGAGAATTGTGCAGGTGCACACCTTCTTCACTGATCCAGCAATGTGCTGTATGAGGGCTCTTTCGATCATTAAGGAGACAGTCAGAGGAAATTGCCACTGCTTCACCCTGACTGTGGACTATAAGACACTGGATACTTTAAGAAAGATTTTTTTTCTGCTAAAATCTTCTTTAGTTATTGAATACAATAGATCTGTGTAGGGCATTCTGCTGTTCGTTCTTCTTTGTCTACCTCTCTGAGGTAGTCGTACATGCTCAGTTCCCTCCTTTAGATGCCAACAGTCCTATCTTCTGTCAGAAGCTGTAACAGTTCTGGGAAAAAGCTGCAACAGAAAGGACACACCTCCTGAATTGCCAACTTGAAACAAATCTAACAGAGCATTTGGATCAATGAATGTAGAGGGCTCACTGATCAAGTAGGCAGAGGAGCTGCACTTGCTTGATCAGCGGCAAGGGCCTTGCTGTTACTAACAGCCAGGTCCCTGCTGTATTCTCCAGCATAGCTGAAAACTTAGATGCCAGTGGATTAACCCCTCAGATACAGTAAATGCTGCATCTAAGAGGTATATAGAGGGAGGGGGCTTCCCCTCTCACCCCATGGGCTTCCAGTGATGGGTGCCAGTGGCTTTTATGTCAGGGGCCTGACAATTATGAACGCCTAAAAGGCCCAGCCCCAAGGCTGGGTATCAAAGTCAAGCTGTTAATTTAAAACTAACAGTTCCAGTGCAGTACAATACAGAATATATAGAATATATTGTACTTCTTTCTAAAAGGGTTCAGACCCTGAAACAAAAAAAAGTTTGATATGAAAATACATAAAAGCTTCAGCTAAAAAGGCATACATTTCCCCTCATTAAGCCATTTACTATTACTGCATTAGTAATGACCAGTTCTATAAAAAATATCACATAATTTTCCCTGGTGAACGCAATAAAAGAAAAAGAAAAGTAGTCCCAGAAAACCCATTTTTTGATTACCTTGCTTCACAAAAACCGAAAAACATCACCTCATCCTTCAAAAAAACAAGCTTCCACACAAGACTATCACCAGAAAAATAAAGAAAAGTCTCTCAGAAAATGACAAAAAACATGATTTGTTTTTTAAAATGATTTTACTGTGCAAAACAGATTTTTTTTAAATAAATAGAATTGGTATCGCTGCATCTGTAATGAGCTGTTCTATAAAAATATCATAGTGCCTACTCTGTTAGGTGAACATCATAAAAAAATAATAAAAACTATACCAGAGCAGCAATTTTTGTCTTTGCCTCCCAAAAATCATAATGTCAAGCAAAAAGTCGTATGTGCCCCAAAATGGCACCATTGAAAACGTCATCTCACATGTTGGGTGTTTCTAAAACCAGAAAATAAGGAAATACAGCATTAGAGGGCTGACTTTTCACACTGGCAAACGATGGGCAGAGTTTATTTTGCAATGAAATAGTATATCTGGGGAAAATTGCAGTTTTCACTTTGTACCATCTGCTGTGCATTCATTTGGATTCATTCAGTCACTTTTTGGGGATTTCACTAAAGGGGTACCTCAGGTTCTCTTCAAAAGCAACAAGGTGCCTAAAAACATTCCAGCAAAATATGCCATCTAAAATAACCCTGCCGTTTGCCCATACAGACCATGTATGGGGCATTGCCATATTCAGGTAACAAATTGTGGGTTGCTTTTTGTCCTGTTATTCCTTGTAAAAATTAAAAAATGTGAGGCTAAAGTAACATTTGTTTGGCAAAAATATATAATTTTTAATTTTCACAGCCAGCTGTTTGTAAATTCTATAAAATGCCTATTGCCTACACTTCTTGAAAAATTCCTTGAGGGGTGAAGTTTCCAAAATGGGGCCACTTTTTGGAGGTACCTTAGGGTCTTTTCAAATGTGACATGGTGACTAGGAATGAGCGAATCAACTTTGGATGAAACATCCGAAGTCGATTCACATAAGATTCGGGTTTCCCGAACTCGGGTTTGGTTCCAAGGTACCACTTGGAATCAAACCTGAGTTCGGGAAATGGTTTGTCACAGTACAAATGAATTGATCAAGTTACTATGACTTCGCAAAGCAGTAACTTTGTCTCATCATAGCCAATACATTCTAATTCTGTACAGAGCTCCTGCTCTGTACAGTATTAGAACAAAGTTTTATACGAATCGACTTCGGATGCTTCATCCGAAGTCGATTTGCTCATGCCTAATGGTGACCAAAAACCATTCCAGCAAAATCTATCCTCTAAAAATCATATGGTTCTCCTTGCCTTCTGAGCAGTTTATATATGGAGTATTTTTGTAAACTGCAGAATCAGGGTAATAAATTTAGAGGATTGTTTTTCTGATAACTGTTGCTGTGATACAGGAAAAATGGATTACAATATTAAATCTACAAAAAAAGAACATTTTGAATTTAAACACCATTTTCCTTTAATTCCTGTGGAACACCTAAAGGATTAACAACATTTGTTAAATAAGTTTAGAAAAATTTAAGGGGTGTAGTTTATAAAATTTAGTCATTTATGGGTGGTTTCTATTATGTAAACCCCTGAAAGTGACTTCATAACTAAATTGGTCCTTAAAAAAATTGGTATTTAAAATTTTCTAGAAAATTCCAAGACTTCTAACGTACTAAAAAATTAAAATGACATTTACAAAATGATGCAAATATAAAGTAGGCATATGGTAAATGTGATAATTGTATGAGATATCGCTGTCTAAAATGCAGAAATTAAAAATTAAGATAAAAAAAAAGAATCTGTAAATTTTTGATTTTTAAAAAAATAAATAGAGATAAAACATATTGACCCCATTTCACCACTAACAAAAAAACAGTCTCAGAATGGCTTGAATAAGTAGAGGCATTCCAATTTTATTACAGCATAAAGTGACACATTAGATTTGCTGGGTTTTTAAAGGGCATCTGTCAGCAGATTTTTCCTGTGAAATTGGCTGTCCTGTTATATGCGCACTTGGCAGCTGAAGGCATCTGTTTTGGTACAATATTCTTATGTGCCCGGTTTTCTGAGAAACATGATGGCTTAACATTTGCAAATGAGCCTCTAGGAGCAACGGGGGTGTTGCCGTTACACCTAAAGGCTCTGCTGTTTCTTCAAATACCACACCCTCTGCACTTTAATTGACAGGGCCACGGAGGCATGATGAAGTTTATTTTACTGCCTGGTGTTTGAACTAAAACCATTAAAGTATAGAGAACAGAGCCTCTAGGTTTAATGGCAATGTCCCTATTGCGTCTAGAGTCAGTTGCATATATTAGAACTCCATTTTTCTCAGCAACATGGACACATATGAACATGGACCAACACAGATGCCTTCAGCTGCCAAGCGCGCACGTGCAACAGGTCAGCCAGTTTCATAGGTACAAATCTGCTGACAGATGCCCTTTAAGGTGAAAAATGGCTTGGTCCTCAAGGGTTTTAATGTAGTCTGGCAGTCTACATATTTACCTTATTCTGCATTTAATTAAAAGTGGAAACACTAAATAAGTGTAAACTATGTAATAGAACTTCCAAGCAATTAAAATAGCATAACTGGTAGTATAAAGGTAGTATTTTGTGGGAAATTCTAAGTCCTTTACTCTGTATTTGTAAATGATGTGTGCATTTGACCACAAACAAAATCTAGTTGTCAAAACAAAGGAACAAATTTTGATGGTGCTCATTTTAATATACTGCTTTGATTATAGTAACAATGTAGGATTTGTTATATATGTAGCTGTTTCAATTAAAATCATATGAGAGCACTTAGAGTGGTCTGTAATCAGCTCTGGGCCATTTCAACATATGTTTGTGCTGTAATGGCAATAGCTGTATTGTATAATGCTCTCTGTTAAATAAACCATATAATGTATTCCCATACTTTGCTGATCTTAATGGATTGTGTGAAAAAACTAAAAAAACATGCTTTTTGCTGGGGGTATTGGAAATTTTAAATGTTAATAGCTACATTTTTCTTTAATTTTTTTTGCTGATGAGACTTATCTCATTTTCTTAATTTGAGCGTTATGCATAGATTAATATAGCAGTCTATCAGTTTTTCTTTTGGCATGTAAATTTGTGATTGTTCTTTGACAATTTTATAACTTCCACAAAAAACTATTTTGCTACTATATAAGGCACAAATAATACCACTACACCATGACCACTGCCATCAACACCCAATACTAACTTACACAATATTATCACTATACTGTAACTAAATAAAGTCTACTTTTTAAAGACCAATATTACTGCCATGCATTGATCAGATAGTGGTAGATATCAGCTTTACGCAGGAGCTCTGCAGACCATATAGGTGATTACAGTACATCAAGTGACTCACAGGTGACATCTGCTCAGAGTAGAGTCTTTTTCCCAATTCTTCTCCATCCAGCCCAGACTGATATGATGACTCCTTTCGACCAAATCTTGTCCCTGCAGAATTTAACAGACAGGCATCTTCATATTTTGCTTTTCCATTGGTATAGTGCCACAGATGTAATAATGTCCCCTCTATGCCCCACATAGTAATAATGATCCTGATAGTTATACAGTAATAATGTCCTCTCAGTGCCTCAACTCTTCAATAGTGCCCCCTTTCTGTCCATACCCTGTAATGTTTTCTTTGTTCCCTCACACAGTAATAGTGGTCTGTTTATGACCCTACCCTAAAATAAAGACTCCTGTTCACTCACACTTTAATAATGTCCCCTTTTGTTGTACCTACACAGTTATGAGGCATATAACATAGAGCAGGAATGATAGCATGCTGGTCAGCCCCACGATCAGCTTGTGGGTGGGTAAAGACTGCATGTAATCTAGTTCTTTATTTTCAGAAGATAGGGGTACTAGTTCCTTTATTTTTAGAAGATGGGGCGGCAACTGATCTGATGTGGTTGGGGATGCCATGTACCTTCTGCAGAGCAAGGGGGTTGTCAGGGTATCCATTATGCAGCAGTGCAGGTTGTATGATAGTGAGAGCAGCAAAAGACAGACCCTCTGGCATTGCAGTGGAGGCAGAAATCGTGTCAGGCTAGTCAATGTCCCTGGGAGTTCTCAGAAGAGGTTGTTGGGCTGCCTTCCTGCATTAGACCCAGTTGATGAGGAGGTCTGTCCTTATAGTCAAGATCTGAGGTAAGAGAGGTACTGAGCAGCACTTGTGGCCCTCACATGGGATGATTGATGATGGGCCCGTCAGCAAATCAGGGAATAGGAGTGTGTAGCAGCCTTGGTGGATTTTTGGAAGCAGACAAAGCGGTGTTAAGAGTTCAAGAACAAGCAAATGTTCAAGAATTTTCAATTGTATCTGCTTTCTAAAGAGCTGAAATGAGATTTTGCTACTGGCAGACCCCCTTCCACTCATACCCCTTTCTGATTGTGTTGGAACTGGTTAATTTGGGTTTACACATGAGATAAATGTCCACTGAATGCTCATTCATCCCACAGTTATCTCTCTTGATTCCCCCATGCACATACTGAATGGGAGACAGTAGAACACAGCCATTAGACACCTCTGCAGACAACTTATCTCTTCATAAATAACACTGATTTGACATGTTGAAATCCATCTGCCTGTACTTTATCTCCCACCAATCTGCCATTGGAGGAGAGGCTTCCATACTCATTAGATGGATTACCCATCCCACTGAAATAGGTGATTTAAACTGACATACATCTAATGTGTATTGCTAGCTTTAGCTAGGGTCATCTCACTAGCCGTCTAGTAGATAAGATTGGGCTTTATTATGTGAAGCACTCACTCGCATACAAATAGATACACATATGCACGCACTTTTCTGTACCAATTCTAATATGACACATTAATGCCTAATTTTTTTCACTTAGCTTTCAGAAAAATCTTGACAACAAAAATCAAAGGTAAATTTGTGTGGAGTAGTAGTACTGTACATTTTTATATCTAACTGTACATAAACATTGAAATTCCTTGAAAACTGAACCCTGTTTTGGATTGTGTTATATATATTTTTCAATATTATATGATAACAATCATGGAACATGATATGTAAAAAAAATAGTTAATCATTTAGGATTTAGTTTTTCTTGATGTATAAACATTTTTCAAAAATTGACAACAGCCTGGTTAATTGCAAGTAGCCATTGGGATAAGAGATTACAGTGAAATTTTAAGATTAGATATTTTCCAAAGTTTATTATGAATTAATTAATTAATTACATTTTTGTAAAAAATCTTTTGGGTTCAGTCACACTGAAAAGGGTGATTGAGCCTGGACTAGTAAAGCTATTAATATATTCAAAACTAGAGTACAGAGGAATCACAGAAACATATTATACTCAGAAAGTGTTTGCTATATGACCGTTAACTATGATGACAATAACAGCTCTGGAAAAGTTGTGGTTAGAGTGGTGTCATTGTCCCTTCCCCACAAGAATAAGAGGGGCAAAAGGAAGGAGAAGAATGACCAACCATTAATTCCCAAGACTAGGAGATGATTCACTAGGATATTCTACATGAAAGATTATGCTGTTTTTATCCAATGTACCTAACCATAATTACCTATGTATTTTGCAGTTATTATGTCTGGGCCCTTCTGGTTTATAATAACAGTAATAATGTTGTTTTGGAAAAAGATGATATATTAAAAAAGATTAATGGCAGCCCACCCTCTGGTCTGACCCTTCAAGCAGTTGACGTCTTTCCAGTTGGTAAGTGTATACATTATGTACAATATTCTGTTATAGGTTTTAAAAGAATGTATGTGCTGTGAAACAGTGATGATTATGAAAGACTGAAAAATACAAGGCAAAACAATAATTACTTCAGCAGCATTCCCATTTCCATATTTGAAATACACACTTAATATCAGACTGGCCCTCTCCAATAATGGGCAAAATCAAATTATCCCCAGACTAGTTGCTATTTATTATTAAAATATTTCTGATACTTATGAATGTATATATTAAAATGTTAAAAATGTATTATTAAAATATTTCTGAAACATATGAATGTATACATTAACCCCTTAAGTACCCTGCGCTGGTCCTTAAGTCACGTCCACCAGCGCTGTACATGTACGGTTGACTGATCGGGCGGGTGCAGGAGCTGACAATACCGTTGTCAGCGTGTCAAAGCTGACCGAGGCATGCAGAGGGTTCGCAGAGGGTACGGGTGCCCACCACTTCCCCATTGGGTCCCTGCGGTGCAGTGGCAGGGACCTGATGACAGAGAAGGCAAGCCCAATGCCTTCCATAGGCATCGGAGCTTGCCTTCTATGGAAGCCTGTGAGATCCATCCCTTAGGCTGGATCAACAGGCAGGCTGTCAGCATAAAAGCCGACAGCCAATGCATTACAATACATGTTGTATTGTAATTCATTGCAGAGGAGATCAGACCCCAGAAGTTGAAGTCCCAGAATGGGACAAAAATAAAAAGTAAAAAAAAGTGTTTTTCATAATAAAAAAAAGTTTCAAGTAAAATAAAAAATACAATTTCTCAAAATAAAACACATAAAATTGTAAAAAAAAATCGAAAAAAAAGAAAACCAGACATATTGGATATTGCCACATCCGTAATAACCAGCTCTACAAAAATATCACATGATCCACCCCCTCACCTGAACGCTGTAGAAAAAATAAAATAAAAACTGTGCTAAAACAATCATTTTTTTGTCACCCTACATCACAAAAGGTGCAACACCAAGCAATCAAAAAGGCGTATGCCTCCGAAAATAGTATCAATCAAACTGTCACCTATTCCTGCAACAAAATAAGCACTTACATAAAACAATTGGGCAAAAAATAAATAAAACATTGGCTTTCAGAATATGGAGACACTAAAACATGATTTTTTTGGGGGTTGGAAAAATGCCCTTATTGTGTAAAACTTTAATAAATAAAAAATATATACATATTAGATATCACCTCGTCTGTATCCACCTGCTGTATAAAAACATCACATGGCCTAACCCCTCAGATGAACACTGTAAAAAAAAAAAAAAAAAAAAAAAAGCAATTTTTGGGCACCTTCCATCACAAAAAGTCCATCACACCAAGCGATCAAAAAGTCATACACACTCCAAAATAGTACCATCAAACCGTCATCTCATACCGAAAAAATTGAGCCCCTACATAAGACAGTCGCCCAAAAAATAAAAAATAAACTATGGCTTTTAAAAATGCTTTATTATGTAAAACTGAACAAACAACCATATTTGGTATTGTCGCGTCTGTAACAACATGCTCTATAAAAATAACGCATGATCTAATCTGTCAGATGAACATTGTAAAAAACAAAAAATATAAACAGTGCCAAAACAGCAATTTTTTGTTACCTTGCCTCACAAAAAGTGTAATATAGAGCAACTAAAAATCATATGTACCCTAAAATAGTACCAACAAAACTGCCACCTTATCCCATAGTTTCCAAAATGGGGTCACTTTTATGGAGTTTCTACTCTAGAGGTACAGTACATCAGGGGGTCTTCAAATGTGACATGGCAACTTAAAATTATCCCAGTGAAATCTGACTTCAAAAAACCATATGGCGTTCCTTTCCTTCTGCACCCTGCCGTCTGCCCTTACAGAAGTTTACAACCACATAGGGGGTGTTTCTGTAAACTACAGAATCAGGGTAATAAATATTACGTTTTCTTTGGCTGTTAACCGTTGCTTTGTTAGCGGAAAAAAAGTTGATTAAAATGGAAAATCTGCCCAAAAAGTGAAATACTGAAATTTCATCTACATTTTCCTTTCATTTCTGTGAAACACCTAAAGAGTTAACAAAGTTTGTAAAATCAGTTTTGAATACCTTGAGGGGTGTAGTTTCTAAAATGGGGTCAGTTTTTTAGAGTTTCTACTCTAGGGGTGCTTCAGGGGGACTTGAAATGTGACATGGCAACTTAAAATTATACCATTGAAATCTGCCTTCCAAAAACCATATGGCGTTCCTTTCCCTTGGCATCCTGCCGTGTGCCCGTACAGCAGTTTACGACCACATATGGGGTGTTTCTGTAAACTACAGAATCAGGGTAATAAATATTAAGTTTTGTTTGGCTGTTAACCCTTGCTTTTGTTAGCGGGAAAAAATGGATTAAAATGAAAAATGTGCTAAAAAAGATAAATTCTGAAATTTCATCTACATTTTCCTTTAATTCTTGTGGAACACCTAAAGGGTTAACCATTTATGGGTGGTTTCTAATATGTAAGCCCCACAAAGTGATTTCAGACCTGAACTGGTCCTTAAAAATTGGGTTTTGGAAATGTTCTTAAAAAGTTTAAGAGTTGCTTCTAAACTTCTAAGCCTTCTAATGTCCCAAAAAAAGAAAATGTCATTTACAAAATGATCCAAACAGAAAGTAGACATATAGGAAATGTAAAGTAATAACAATTTTTGGAAGTTTCACTATCTGTTTTAAAAGCAGAGAAAATTAAATTTGAGTAAATTTGGTATTTTTTTTATAAATAAAAATGAAATATTTTGACTCAAATTTACCACAGTTATGAAGTACAATATGTGACAAGAAAACAGTCTCAGAATGGCTTGGATAAGTAAAAGCACATAACGTGACAAATGTCAGATTCGCAAAAAATGGCCTGGTCCTTAAGATGAAAAATGGCAGGATCTTAAAGGGGTTAAAATATAAACAATAAGTTAAAATAGAATTCAAGAAATAAATAAATATATATATATATATATATATATACAACAAAGAAAGTCCGCAGCACTCCTTGAAGTAAAAAATGTGCAGTTTATTCACACATGTCAGAAAATTGACAACGTTTCGGTTCTCTCACAGAACCTTTCTCAGAACCTGACTTGAGAAAGGTTCTGTGAGAGAACCGAAATGTTGTCAATTTTCTGACATGTGTGAATAAACTGAACATTTTTTACTTCATGGAGTGCTGCGGACTTTCTTTGTTGTTTATCCGTCCTGCATCGAGGGACTACCGCGGGCACCATACAACCATTTACTGCATGCGAAGGAGTGCTGCCTAACCTTTTCTATGGCTATATATATATATATATATATATATATATATAGATATATATGCAGTTGCAAGAAAAAGTATGTGAACCCTTTGGAATAATATGTATTTCTGCACAAATTGGTCATAAAATGTGATTTGATCTTCATCTAAGTCACAACAATAGACAATCACAGTCTGCTTAAACTAATAACACACAAATAATTAAATGTTACCATGTTTTTATTGAACACACCATGAAAATAATCACAGTGCATGTGGAAAAAGTATGTGAACCCCTAAACGAATGACATCTCAAAGAGCTAATTGGAATGAGGTGTCAGCCAACTGGAGTCCAATAAATGAGATGAGATTGGAGGTATTGGGTACAGCTGTCCTGCCCTATAAAAAAAACACACACCAGTTCTGGGTTTTCTTTTCACAAGAAGCATTGCATGATGTGAATGATGCCTCGCACAAATGAGCTCTCAGAATACCTACGATTAAAAATTGTTGACTTGCATAAAGCTGGAAAGGGTTATAAAAGTATCTCCAAAAGTATCTCCTTGCTGTTCATCAGTCCATGGTAAGACAAATTGTCTATAAATGGAGAAAGTTCAGCACTGCTGCTACTCTCCCTTGGAGTGGCCGTTCTGTAAAGATGACTGCAAGAGCACAGCGCAGACTGCTCAATGAGGTGAAGAAGAATCCTAGAGTGTCAGCTAAAGACTTACAAAAGTCTCTGGCATATGTTAGCGAATCTACGATACGTAAAACACTAAACAAGAATGGATTTCATGGGAGGATACCACAGAGGAAGCCACTGCAAAAAAACATTGCTGCATGTTTACAGTTTGCACAAGAGCACCTGGATGTTCCACAGCAGTATTGGCAAGATATTCTGTGGACAGATGAAACCAAAGTTGAGTTGTTTGGAAGAAACACACAACACTATGTGTAGAGAAAAAGAGGCACAGCATACCAACATCAAAACCTCATCCCAACTGTGAAGTATGGTGGTGGGGGCTTAATGGTTTGGGGCTACTTTGCTGCGTCAGGGTCTGGACGGATTGCTATCATCAAAGGAAAAATGAATTCCCAAGTTTCTCAAGACATTTTGCAGGAGAACTTAAGGCCATCTGTCCACCAGCTGAAGCTCAACAGAAGATGGATGTTGCAACAGGACAATGACCCAAAGCATAGAAGTAAATCAACAACAGAATGACTTAAACAGAAGAAAATACACCTTCTGGAGTGGCCCAGTCAGAGTCCTGACCTCAACCCGATTGAGATGCTGTGGCATGATCTCAAGAAAGCGATTCACACCAGACATCCCAAGAATATTGCTGAACTGAAACAGATCTGTAAAGAGGAATGGTCAAGAACTACTTCTGACCGTTGTGCACGTCTGATCTGCAACTACAGGAAACGTTTGGTTGAAGTTATTGCTGCGAACGGAGGTTCAACCAGTTATTAAATCCAAGGGTTCACATACTTTTTCCACCTGCACTGTGAATGTTTACATGGTGTGTTCAATAAAAACATGGTATTATTTAATTCTTTGTGTGTTATTAGTTTAAGCAGACTGTGATTGTCTATTGTTGTGACTTAGATGAAGACCAGATCACATTTTATGACCAATTTGTGCAGAAATCCATATCATTCCAAAGGGTTCACATACTTTTTCTTGCAACTGTATATACATATAAATATGTGGCAGACGGGCCCAAATAATTTTGTACAAAATGTATTTGCCAAGAATCTAAAATTAGCAAAATAAGCATAGCATTAGCACCAGAATATTTTCTATTACTATGGCATTATTGTACTTTATTGGTTTGCAGAGTGCTGTTGCATTGTGTTTTTTTTTTTAATATTGAACACAGGGCCCTTACCTTGCGATAGTTTTATCAATATTATTACTCTCCTAGGTAATAGATAGTAACAGTATATGGTTCCTCACATAGTAATATGCAGAATCAGATAAAAAATATTACAATTGAATCTAAAATCTTAACGGATTCAGTTCTCAGTTGCCACTTCTATAGGGAATATAAGACATGTCCACATGCTGTTCAAATTTCATATATATTTTTTAGGAGTCACCGGCTAGTATCCATCAAAGTTTAATAGATGGTAATACACTTGATCACAAACTTTCCAATTAGTACCAATATACAGTATTTGTGTAATACTACAGTTTGCACATCTTGTGTGGCACTTCTTACCGACTCCTAGTGCGTACCGGTTCAGTGATTGAGTTCCTGTCTAGATGTATAGGCAGTCTCTCACCACTTCCACTTTCACTACAACATTTTTGTTTTTGCTTTCTATATATCAGATATATAACAAGATAAAATGAATACTAATTCCTAATATTAGTGAGATAATGCCTATGTATATCAAAAAGCCTATCTTACAGAATTTATTTAAAACTAGAAAGTAATAACACTCATAAAAAGCAAAAAATAAATAAAAACAATATACTTTTTATGTTTTTCTTCTGGGATGAACCTAAAAAAATAACACATCATTTATGGTTCTATTTCATATTTGTATTTCAAGTTGTGTCTCATTATAATTAGTTTCTTTTTCTGATAATAGTTCACATCTGAATAATATTATGACTTTCGGGTTGTACTATCATTTAGAAATTTGGCAAATGTATCAAAGATGTGCACTGTGCATAATATATTTGCATATACGTACACCAGCCATGTGATGGCAAAAAGAAAAGGGGTCTAACAAGCCGAGTAACGTCAAAGCTTTTTATGCCATATGCACCATTATTATAAATTTGTTTCCGGTTGCACAATTTTCACCAATTCATAAATACATTCTTTCTACAGCACCATTGATAAATCTTTTTGCTTTATTCCCTTTCAGAATTATGTGAACAGCAGCAATATCCACCCTCATACTTTTGGCCTCCTACCAAGCCAACAACAACTGCAGTTATACCATGTTCAAAAAATTCTCAATATACTGCTTCAAGGACATGGTGAGACATGTATATCTAATGTGTAGTAATGTATAGTACTAACAAGCTTTCATGTCCAGTGTGTATACAGTACTGCAACAGAGGTCTAATAGGTTGCCTATTACTGTAAGTAGGTGCTAACTGCTACTGTTGAGTTGTATCACATCTAAAAATTTGTCAGTCTATTAAATCAGCTCAGTTACAAGATTTTGTCTGATTTCGCTTTCCAGGTTTATGGGAAGTCAGAATGTTATTCTGTGGCTTAATGGTCAGAATATGGTCACAAGGACAGGAATTGAAACAATTTTAACATTGGCCATACTGTCCATTGAGATTATGTAGCCTGTAATAAGTAAATTGTGACATATCCTGCAAATAGAACCTTCATGGCAATGACATGAAAATGTAAACCATTGTGTAGTGATTCTTTGGTTACATCGACTTTCTAAAGTGGCTCCAAGATGGCGATTCACTTTAAATGCTAGGGATTCTGTAATAAAGACAACCTTTGTCTGTATGCCTTATTTGGAACCCCAATTCTCTTAGCCAGAACAGAATAAGCTGTTTATTGGGGGTACCAGGAGCAGAATCATCAGTGGGTAGCATTTTGGGATGAAGTGACTCATGTGACAACTCTTTTAGATAAGATATTATGAATCATTTCTTTGTTACCTGTTTTAGTGGATCAGGAAATGAATAAAATAGCATCTTTAAAAAAATATATAAATAACAAACAAATATTCTGTTAATGCAATGTTTTTTTTTGTTTTTGTTTTTTTAGTAATTTAGGTCTACATAACTATACTTCATATTGGGATGCACCAGATTTGAAAAACTGCACAGGTAATGAGAAAAACAATACAGAACAATAAGTACAGGGAGTGCAGAATTATTAGGCAAGTTGTATTTTTGAGGATTAATTTTATTATTGAACAACAACCATGTTCTCAATGAACCCAAAAAACTCATTAATATCAAAGCTGAATATTTTTGGAAGTAGTTTTTAGTTTGTTTTTAGTTTTAGCTATTTTAGGGGGATATCTGTGTGTGCAGGTGACTATTACTGTACATAATTATTAGGCAACTTAACAAAAAACAAATATATACCCATTTCAATTATTTATTTTTACCAGTGAAACCAATATATATATATAATCTCAACATTCACAAATATACATTTCTGACATTCAAAAACAAAACAAAAACAAATCAGTGACCAATATAGCCACCTTTCTTTGCAAGGACACTCAAAAGCCTGCCATCCATGGATTCTGTCAGTGTTTTAATCTGTTCACCATCAACATTGCGTGCAGCAGCAACCACAGCCTCCCAGACACTGTTCAGAGAGGTGTACTGTTTTCCCTCCTTGTAAATCTCACATTTGATGATGGACCACAGGTTCTCAATGGGGTTCAGATCAGGTGAACAAGGAGGCCATGTCATTAGATTTTCTTCTTTTATACCCTTTCTTGCCAGCCACGTTGTGGAGTACTTGGACGCGTGTGATGGATTATTGTCCTGCATGAAAATCATGTTTTTCTTACCTTGCAGACTTCTTCCTGTACCACTGCTTGAAGAAGGTGTCTTCCAGAAACTGGCAGTGGGACTGGGAGTTGAGCTTGACTCCATCCTCAACCCAAAAAGGCCCCACAAGCTCATCTTTGATGATACCAGCCCAAACCAGTACTCCACCTCCACCTTGCTGGCGTCTGAGTCGGACTGGAGCTCTCTGCCCTTTACCAATCCAGCCATCTGGCCCATCAAGACTCACTCTCATTTCATCAGTCCATAAAACCTTAGAAAAATCAGTCTTGAGATATTTCTTGGCCCAGTCTTGACGTTTCAGCTTGTGTGTCTTGTTCAGTGGTGGTCGTCTTTCAGCCTTTCTTACCTTGGCCATGTCTCTGAGTATTGCACACCTTGTGCTTTGGGCACTCCAGTGATGTTGCAGCTCTGAAATATGGCCAAACTGGTGGCAAGTGGCATCTTGGCAGCTGCACGCTTGACTTTTCTCAGTTCATGGGCAGTTATTTTGCGCCTTGGTTTTTCCACACGCTTCTTGCGACCCTGTTGACTATTTTGAATGAAACGCTTGATTGTTCGATGATCACGCTTCAGAAGCTTTGCAATTTTAAGAGTGCTGCATCCCTCTGCAAGATATCTCACTATTTTTGACTTTTCTGAGCCTGTCAAGTCCTTCTTTTGACCCATTTTGCCAAAGGAAAGGAAGTTGCCTAATAATTATGCACACCTGATATAGGGTGTTGATGTCATTAGACCACACCCCTTCTCATTACAGAGATGCACATCACCTAATATGCTTAATTGGTAGTAGGCTTTCGAGCCTATACAGCTTGGAGTAAGACAACATGCATAAAGAGGATGATGTGGTCAAAATACTCATTTGCCTAATAATTCTGCACGTAGTGTATGGAAAACTTAATGAAAACATTGCTCCAAATATTGATCAGCTTGTCCTCCTAGTTCAGTGTTTCCCAACCAGTGTGCCTCCAGCTGTTGCAAAACTACAACTCCCAGCATGCCCGCACAGCCAAAGGCATGTCTGGGCATGCTGGGAGTTGTAGTTTTGCAACAGCTGGAGGCACACTGGTTGGGAAACACTGTCCTAGTTGGTTACTGTATCCATTTATAAATTAAAGAGAATGTTCATCCCAGGTGGTTTTCAGGCCAGACTCCCACTACATGTCCAGACCTGCAGATGGAAGCATACTTACCTGCTTGCTTCTGCTGGGTTACAGTTCCTTAACTCTTTAGCACTACCTCCACTCTTGAAGTGCCCCCATTGCTGTCATGTAGCAATGACATGTTCCCCATGCACCAGTGAAATGATGCATGGGGCAAATGAAAGTGCTTTGTCCAGTCATTGCAGCGGCCACATGAACCATGTTAAACCAGATGTTGACACGAGGAGTGTGGAGAGTGGAGACAACAGTGGGGCAGGACCTAAATACAGAATGTTGGACCTAAATAGAATATGATATTAAAAGTGTAAACTTTTGCAATAATTTGAACCTTAGTAAGAATCTTAAAAGTGTCTTAATTACCAGTGGCAGACGTTGCCTATGTCCAAGGATCGAACTGTGTTTGGATAAATTCAGTAGGGTATGGAAAAGTTGAAGTGGTTGTCAGACAACATAAAAAAGTTATTTGGTTGTTTAGGAAATGTGAATAAAAATTACTATTATAGTTGATTGTAGTAATTATAATTTAATTGGGAAAATTGCACTGACGGTCCAATTTCAGAGCTGGTTAAATAGATAAACCAATCCTTTTTTCAACACGGATGATTCAGAGATGGATGAATAGGGTTAGACAACCATCTCTTTCAAGCATGACATTGACACAAAGAGAGGGAGGAAACTTTTACCTGTGTCACAACAATGTGGAAGCAGAGCTTCTGAAAAGTCACTGAATAGTTATGGACGAACATCTGCCGGGGCGGTTCGCGAACGCGATCAAATGTTCGCAAACTGCAAGTTCGCGGCGGGTCCCATTCATTTGAATGGCAGGCGAACCTGAAAAATCTTCAGCTCATATTTGCAGCCAAGAAATAATTACTAGAAGTGCACAAATAGTCCCACAACATGGACAGTGACATACCAGATGTATTATTCAAATTTGCGATCTCCATTCATTTTTGTTTTCAATGCAAAATATCGGCAATATAATTTTCACGTACACGCATGCGCAAAGTGTTTTGCGGATGCGTACACGTCCGTAAGTGTTTTGCGGATCCGCAAAACACGAAACCGGCAATGTGCATTCCGCAATTTGTGGACCGCACATCGCCGGCAATATAATAGAAAATGCCTAATCTTGTCTGCAACTGCGGAAACGGAAGCACAGATGCGGAAGTGCGGATCTGCGAAATACGGACAGCACATTCCGGCCCCATTGAAAATGAATGGGTCTACTCTGTACCCGTTCTGCAAAATTGTGTGAATGGAAAGATATCCCTCAAAATGAAAATAAATTAAGTTATTAAAGTTAACCAAAAATCATAGATGTGGTAGGCAATAACATGTGCTCGGTGGCACTAAATCAGGTGCTCGGCGGCATCAAATCAGAAACCATATGTCCTACCACAATCCGGGGGGTTCCAGTGCACATCGATGAATACAGGAGGGAAAGCAGAAAAACATCCATTACTGGGCTAGATGATGATGTGGTATTGAAGGACAGGGTGGGCAAAGAACTGTCCCTGATATTGCCCTACAGAGGGTGCTATTCTGGCCCTGATAGCCTAACCACAGACCACCTGCCCAGATAAGAGCAACCCCGTCTTCAACCTTACCCTATATAAATATGGCCCTAGTAAGCCCCTAGTGTTTTTGACTCATTATAAAAGTATATTATAAGTATATTGCACCCCTCTGTGTATCACACCTATCAATAGCACACCTATACCAGTCCTTAAAAAGACTTTTGTGGCCCTATTAGCTAGCGTTTGGTGTCCCTAACAGCCTGTCCCTGCTCCACACAGCAACCTCTCCTTACACTGGCAAAAGCCTGAATGTAAAATGGCTGCCAGATCAGGTTTATTTATAAGGTAGGGGGTACATCCATGTGCTGAAATGTCTCAATTGGCTGTCCTGTACCACCTGATGGATGTGTCATGGGTCAAAGTTCTTCACAATGTCAAAGAATATGGCAGGTGCGAATTTCTCCATATGTTCGCATGTTCGGCAAATCGCGAACACGTAAAGTTCGCTGCGAAACGACCGCAAGGCCATCTCTATCACTGAAATCAGTGCAAATTTCACAAAAGTTTTATTCACATTCACTAAACAACCCAAAAAGTTTTCTGTCCACAGAAAATACATTTTAGAGGATTTTTTGCCTGAATAGATTTACACTAAGCACTGTATTATTTTACAGATAATGCTGAAGATTTGGCTAATCAGTTGTTAAACCTTACTGGGAGCGGCCAAGTGCTGACGCAGGAGAAAGTTGATGATGTTGTCCAAACTCTTAAGAAAATCGTGAATGACGCTAACATTAATAGTGAACTTGGCTCAACGGTTGTAAATGTGTTTTCAAATATATTAAGCGGTTCAGACAATGTCCTAGCAAAATCCTCTTCTGAGTAAGTCATATTTCCTAATTTCTCATCTGTCAACGAGCCCTTCCTATCTGCAGGTTATACAAATAAAATGAGAGCAAAGGATACATTTAATATATTTAATGTACTACTACTTAAAAAAAATTCAAAATGGGGTGGAATTTCCCCACCATTTTACGGGTTTTGTTTTGTGTCCTTCATTCTCTAGGTCAGTACCATTACAATGAATGATACTACATATGTATAGGTTTTTTATGTCTAAATAGTGTAAAAATAAATGTAAACTTTGGAAAAAAATGTTTTTTTTGCATCACCATATTCTGACCCTTAGAACTTTTTTTTTTTATATCTACTCAACTGTGTGGGGGATCATTTTTTGCAGGACAATCATAGTTTTTATTGATACTATTTTGGACTGTGTGTGACTTTTTGATCACAGTTTATTACATTTTTGGGGTAAGAGAAGCAATGAAAAAATGGCAAATTGGCCATTTTGACCCTTTTTCCATTACGCCATTCCCCATATTGGAAAAATATTGTTATATTTTATTAGTACGGGCATTTTCGGTCGTGGTTACCCATAATGTTTATATTTTTTTTATTTATGTATTTTTTATTATACAGAAAGGGGGGTGATTTAAACTTTTTTATTAATTTTTTTATATATTTTTAACAGTTTTTTTACAGTTTTGTTATGTTTTTGAAGCTTGTCTTTCAGCATACAAAATCCAATTTTATTGTTTAATCCTGAACAATCATGGATTTTTAAAAAATCTATCGATTACTGACAATTTCTCATTTATTATGTTGGCCTGCCAACTGGTGGCCAAAATAAGAATTGCAGCTTTAATACTCAGCCTCTTCATCAAGGCTGAATGTATTGAAATCAATTGCCGGAATCCTCACTGGCTGCAGAGGATGCCGGAAAGAAGCCCAGAAGCGCGAGCTTCAGGGTTTTTCACCCTTTAAATGTTGTGATCAAGTGAGATCACAGCATCTAAAGGGTGAAAAACCTGGAAGCCGGTCACGATACATGTACAGCACTGGTAGTGAAAGGTCATCAGTATCTGGGGGGGTTTGACAGTTGTTTGATAAGACAGCAGAACTCGCAGTGCTGCTGTGGTCTTCTCACAGCTTTCCCTAGGCCAGTGATGACATGAGGCCTAATCGCAGCTCAGCTCCATAGAAGTGAATAGGGCTGAGCATGATACCAAGCACAGGCGCTATACAATGCATGGCGCAATGCTGGTTAAGCAGGGAGAAGGCAGCAGCACTCAAAGGAGCTCTGGTGCATTCTCAAACAGCTGATCGGCGATGTCAACCCCCCACTGATTAGATACTGATCACCTTACCTGAAGATAGGTCATCAGTATTAAAGTTTTTGAAAAAACCTTTTAATGGAAGTTAGTGAGATTTAATTATATAGTATTTTCCTTGATCCTTATTTGTTCTCAAATTGTTTTTATTTCAGAGCGCTAAAAACAATCGACGCTTTGGCTTTGAAGATTCAGTTCTCAGGACCGTCCGTCAGCATTGTATCACCTAACTTGTGTTTGGGAGTTTCAAGAGTAAATGCTACCTCATACAGCGGTTCATCCTTCAGCGTTGGAGCTCAAAGTAACAGTTCTCATTTCGAGGTATAGTAAGCCATTACTGCTAGGAAAGATATAAAAATTAATTTATATTTTTCACAATTGATGGTCTGAGTTTATGAAAGTGAATACGAGTAATTTTTAAGAAATTAGTTTTAAGCATGTTGTTATGGATCAGCGAGTGTGAACCCATTGTGCCAACTAGCCAGTTTGTTGTAGGGTTAACTCTAAGGCCTCTTTCACACGGGCATCTCGGTTGAGGGCCGGATAGGATGCGGGTGCGTCTCGGGAAAATGTGTGTGTTTTAATGCGTTTTGCACGTGCACGTGCAGAACTTCGGGTTTGGGTTTTGGGATCAGTGCTGTGTAGATTTTATTATTTTCCCTTATAACATAGTTATAAGGGAAAATAATAGCATTCTTAATACAGAATACTAAGTAAATTAGGGATGGAGGGGTTAAAAAATTATAATAAAAAATTAAACTCACCTCATCCACTTGTTCGCACAGCCCAGCTTGTCTTCTTTCTTCTTCTTTGAGGACCTGGGAGAAAAGGACCTTTGGTGACATTACTGCGCTCATGGATCATGTGATGGACCATGTGATGAGCGCAGTGACATCACCAAAGGTCTTTTTCTCCAAGTTCCTCAAAGAAGAAGGAGAAAGAAGACAAGCCGAGCTGCACGGACAAGTGAATGAGGTGAGTTTAATGTTTTTTTTTTTTGTTTTTTTTAACTTCTCCATCTCAAATTTACTTAGCATTCTGTATTAAGAATACAATTATTTTCCCTTATAACCATGTTATAAGGGAAAATAATAAAGATCGGGTCCCCATCCCGATTGTCACCTAACAACCATGCGTGAAAATTGCACCGCATCCGCACTTGCGGATGCTTGCAATTTTCACGCAGCCCCATTCAGTTCTATGGGGCCTGCGTTGCGTGAAAAACGCACAATATAGAGTACGCTGCGAAAATAACCAAAAATAACCACTCATGTGCACAGCCCCATAGAAATGAATGGGTCCGGATTCAGTGCGGGTGCAATGCGTTCACCTCAGGTGTGAGAGGGGCCTAAGGGTGTTTTTCTGACGCTCCCCTGGAATTCACCCTTTAGCCCCTATACTTTGATCTGGTCTTTGCTGCAGGGATGTAATCAGACTGCTATTTCCTGGGATAGTCCTGGTGTAGTTGGCATCTGAACCGCTGGGGTGAGGGACTCCGGTGTAGGCACCGGGAGCTCCGAATACACATAACACACCAAAACTGCTGAAAAATCACAAGAGCCATCTGAACAGTCATTAAGGCTTAGATGTTGGTTACTAGATCCAGACTGCACAATGGTAGTGTAGAAGAATTAAGACACAGGACAAATCAGCAAGCAGGACTGGATACTAGAAAGGAACACAAACAAGGTAAATAGACAGGGTTAACTTAAAAACAAATAATATTAAAGTTAAAACTGGAAGTGTAAGAGCACACAGGCAGAATGGAAACAGAAGCTAGAGTACAACAGAAACACTACCAGGAAATAATGTAAACACATATATATATATATATATATATATATATATATATCACAATGGCAATAGACTATCAAACACATTTACTGGTCTCCAGCGAACCTAAAGCTCAAGCACCCTCTGCATCTAGAGCACACCTTAACTACCAAGAGACCCCAAGCCATTGGCTGAAGGAGGGTTTGGAAACATGTATACTGGCCCTTTAAAATGCCGGAGGGGAGCGCGCACAAGCTCTAGGGGGATAGATGCTGGAGTACTAGGCAGCAGCATAGTGAGTAGCACGGCATCAGTGCTTACAGGGGAGAGCAGGGCAGTGGTGACCACTGACAGCTGTCCTAACACATGTTATATATCTGGATCTACAGTAAATGAACTAGTGGGAGGTGGGGTTTGAGAACAAGCATATTATATAATGTAATGTCTTATAAATAATTCACAGGTAACATTACGAATACTGTATATGTAAAACAGGAAGAGTAACCCAATATAAGGAACTTTCCTATATATGTTGTTTATGTCAATGTCATTCTTCCATCAGATTGACATGAAGAAAAATCAAGATAATCCATTTGCTTCTGTCGTCCTTCCATCCAGCCTATTGTCAAACTTAAGTCAAAGTGATTTCTATACAGTGTCAAGAGCCCAGTTCACCTTCTTCAGCAAAGCTGGACTTTTTCAGGCAAGTAAATGTTAATCTAAACGGATATCAATTGCAGTGGAAATAGTTTTCAAACTTTATTTTTTAAATTGAGAAAGGCTTAGTTTGCAGGGAGTTGCTGACCTGTTTAGGCTAACCTACCTAGTTGATAGAAAGTAGGCTAATCATTATTTTAACTGGTACCTCTCTCTTCTTTTCATCCATCAAGAGTAGTGTTGATCGAGCACCAAAGTGCTCGGGTGCTCGAGTAGAACACTTTGGGATGCTCGGGAGCTCTACAGAGCACCTGAGCACAATGGAAGTCAGTGGGAGAACCCGAGCATTAAACAAGGCTGCATTAAACCCCCTGCTCTGAAGAGGGGATGGTGTCTGGTTCATAGGAAAAGGTCAGAAATTGATGAAAACACCACTGAAATGGTTCGGGAACAGCATAGGGAGGATGTCTGGATGCATCTTGGACTCCCAGGTCGCTGCTGGGAACGATGTTGTCCGAGTAGTATGTCACTATTACAGACTGACAATAATACGCACCAAACCGAAGATAAAATCAATTTTAGAGGAAATTTTGAGAAATTGCTAAGAAGCATACTTTCCTAAATATTTAGTTGTATATAAAGTGCAAGTGGTGCCAAAAATTACAAGAAAGAGGCACTCCGATACAACCTGTATATCACATCTCATCAAGGAGGGCCTCGTTCATATTGTGGTACAATTGTTCAGGTGGTGGGACTCCTACACTCATAAAGCCTATGCACTAAGTGAAAGGGTTGCCAAAAATTACAAGGAACTGGCACATCAATACATCCTTTATTACACATAAAGGAGGGCATCATACACACCCTTGAAAAATTATGATTGATGGCCTGCTGATGACTCTTAAAAACATTAGGAGCAAAGGCCTGCTGGTGACCCTCTAAAACATTAGATGCGAGGGCCTGCTGCTGATCTGACCATCTAAAAAAATAGGGCTGAGAGTCTGCTGCTGAGCTAACCATCTAAAAGATTAGGGGTGAGGGTCTGCTGCTGATCTGACCATCTAAAACTTTAGGGGTGAGGGTTTGCTCCTGATCTGACCATCTAAAACATTAGGGGTGAGGGTCTGCTGCTGAGCTGACCATCTAAAACATTAGGGGAGAGGGCCTTCTGCTGATCTGACCATCTAAAACATTAGGGGTGAGGGTGTACTGTTTAGCTGACTATCTGAAACATTAGGGGTGAGAGCCTGCTGCTGATCTGACCCTCTAAAATATTAGGAGGGAGGGCCTGATGCTGAGTTGACCCTCTGAAACATTAGGATCGAGGGCAGCCTAATAAGCATGTTGATATGATGGAGGAGGAGGATGAGAAAAGGAAGATTGAACCATATACCCTTTTTTGTGGTGGTAGGGGTGCATGGGAATACATGTATTCAATACACCATAAAGCCACATTTAAAATGCCTTTATGTTCAGCCGCTTTCCTCTGAAAGGTTGATAAGAGTCAACCTGTCAGCATTTTCAGCTGACAGGCAGATGCGCTTATCAGTTATTATGCCCCCATAAGCACTAAATACCCGCTCTGACAAAACGCTGGCAGCAGGGCAGGCCAGAAGCTCCAAGGCGTAGAGTGCCAGTTCATGCCACGTGTCCATCTTGGACACCCAATAGTTGTTACGCACAGAGGGATCACTGAGGATGATGACATGGTCTGCTACGTACTCCTTCACCATCTTCCAAAACTTTTCCCTCCTTGTGACACTAGGTTGCTGGCGGGGTGTCATGAAACTGTCCCAGGTATTGTGTTGAGTGTTGGCCTGCTTCTGTTGGAACTGCTGTGTGTTCTCCTCCTCTCCCCTCCTCGGTAGCCCAAGTAACTACGTACTCTGCCGCCAACGTTGACAGCTGGAAATTTTTTCACGAGGACCTTCTGGTATTGCACCATTTTGCTAGTCCTCTCCACCCCAGGAATGAGAGATGAGAAGTTCTCTTTGTGGCGTGGAAGGGTGAACAACCAGTAATCGGTGTTGGTCAAAATGCGTATAACGCGAGGGTCACGGGAAAGGCAGCATAAAAGACAAGACTTCGCTGTCCTCGTCAGGAGGATGACTCTCAATCCCCTCATCCTCTTCCTCCTCTTTGGCCCATCCATGCTGAACAGATGGAATAAACCTGCTATGGGTACTACCCTATATAGCGGAGGCAACCGTCTCCAGCTCCTCCTCCTCATCATCCAATTCGCACTGAGAAGACGAACTGAGGGTGGTCTGGCTATCATCCTGTGTACTGACTTCCCCAAATTCCACCTCTTCCACATGCAAAGCGTTCGCCATCATTGCGAGCAGCGAGCATTGAGCAGCGAGCATTTCAGTAGACCCAAAAGTCAGATGGTTACGCTGATAATAGCAGCATCGCCGATCACCATCTGTGTTGATTTCTCAAAGTTGCATAAAACCTCACAGAGGTCAGACATCCATGCCCACTCGTTGACTGGAAAGGCGACAACCATGTTGCAGCTGGCATTCCACTACTGCCCTCTGCTGCTCACAAAGCCTGGCCAACATGTGCAACAGCACATGCTCACGTTGCACAACAGTCGGTGAGCTGGCAATTGCTAGCACTGCTGAAGCTTTGCCAGACCGCAACCTTCACCAGTAGCTCAGGCAAATTGGGGTACGTTTTGAGAAACTACTGAACCACTAAGTTGAACACATGGGCTAGCCTTGCCGAGCTCCAAAGCCGCCACCTAGTTATGGCCATTATCAGACACAACCATGCCTGGTTGTAGGTTGAGTTGCAAGAGCCACAGCTTAGTCTGGTCCCTTATACCCTGCCAGCTCTGCGGCGGTGTGCTGTTTGTCACCTAAGCAAATTAGTTTCAGCACGGACTGTTGCCGCTTCCCCACTGCAGTGCTACACTGCTTCCAGCTACTGACTGATGGCTGACTGGTGCTGCAAGATGAGAATTCACAGGTGGAAGTTGAGGAGGAGGAGGAGAAAGGGGGGAGGGGGGGTTGCAGCCACTAATGTAGGTGGTGGCGGAAATCTTGATGGAAGTAGGGCCTGCAATTCTTGGCCTTGGTAGCACCTGTGCCATCCCAGTGTAGGACTCGCTCCCGGTGTCCACAACGTTCACCCAGTGTGCCATCAGGAAAATGTAGCATCCCTGGCCTAAAGCACTTGTCCATGTGTCAGTCGTTAAGTGGACCTTCCCAATAACTGCTTTAGTCAGGGCACTTATGATTTTACGGGACACATGCTGTTGTAAGGTGGGGATGGCACACCGGGAAAAATAGTGGTGGTTGGGGACTGAGTAACGAGGGATCGAAAGCCTCAGTGTCCACAGGCGTAAAAATGGCAACATTTCCAGGGCCAGCTCTTTGGAAAGGTGTGCATTTAGTGATATGCCCTGTGGGTGGGTGGCTGAGTATTTGCGCTTTTGTTCGAAGCCCTGGTGTATGGACATCTGTACGCTGCGCTAGGACACATAAGTGGATGTGCTAGCTGATGGTGCTTGCGAAGGTCCAGGTGCAGGGCGGGAGGCATTCAGGCCTGCGTCTTGGACAGTGAATTTGCCAGCATGTAACACAGGGTAAGAGGAGGCAGTGGTGTGACCCGCAGACACTGATTGTGGACCTAGGCATTCGGCTCACCTATTAGGGTGCTTTGATGCCATGTGGTGGATCATGCTGGTGGTGGTGAGGTTGCTAGTGTTCACGCCCCTGCTCATTTTGGTATGGCACAGGTTGCAAATGACAATTCTTTTATTGTCTGCACTTTCCTGAAAAAAGCGCCAGAGTGCGGAACACCTACCACTTGGCAAGTGAGATTGCTGCAAGGGGGCGCTCCGGGGAACAGTTGCGGACCTGTTTGATGTGACCCGCCTTCTCCCTTTTGCCACCCCACTGCCTCTTCCAGCCTATTGCGGTGCAGCGGATCCCTCCCCTCCTGTACTGCTGTCCTTGCTTGGCTTGCCACCTTCCCAGTTTGGATCAGTTATATCATCATCCACCACCTTCTCTTCCACCTCCTCACTCTGGTCACCCTCCTGACTTATTGACCTAGCAAGAACCACACTTATTGACAACTGTGTCTCATCCTCATCATGAACCTCTTGAGACACTAATTGCGGTTGACTTATTGGCAACTGTGTCTCATCATCATCATCCACCTCGTGAAACACTAATTGCCATTCCCCACGTCATCTTTTTCTGACTGTGGCTGCTCAAGAGTATGGGAATCAGTGCACAAGATCTCCTTATGTCCCTCTTTAAGCGGGCTTGGCGAGAGGACCAAATCACGGAATGGTGATGAAAAGAGCTCCTCGGAATATCCGAGTGTGGGATCACTTGTTTGCCAAGACTCTCCATGGTGCGAGGAAGGAGGATCAGTGAGAGGATTCTGTTGACCAGACTCTTGGCTACTGAGACTGGACTTTGTGGAGGACAGGGTGGTGCTTAGCCTACTGGAAGAATTATCTGCTGCAATCCAACCGACCACTTGGTCGCACTGATGTGACTTCGAGAGTGGTGTCCTGCACTGCCCTGCAAACTGGGACATGAAGCTAGGTATCGTGGATAAGTGTGTTTCTTGTGCTCTGGCAGCAGGCACAGTTTCACCGTGCCCAGGGCCACGGCCTCTATGTGCAACATCAGCAGCACGGCCACCTCCCCGTCCCTTATTGTTCGCCTTGAGTGTATTAAATGGTATATATGCTTGCAAGTATGTCACACGTACAGTAGCGCAGGTTTTGTAAGTGTATGCGCAAATAAAGTACACAGAATGTTACAGATATTTAGGGGGGGAAACATTATACAGGAGATGTAGCACAGGTAATGTCGCTGCCACCAGCAGCGAAAAAATTTGACTGAATGTCAATGATATTTAGGATGGGTAAATGTTATATAGGAGATTTAGCACAGGTAATGTCGCTGCCACCAGTACCGAAAAAATTAGACTGAATATCACTGATATTTAGGATGGGCAAACATTATATAGGAGATGAAGCACAAGTAATGTTGCTGCCACCAGCAGCGAAAAAATTTGACTCAATGTCACTGATATTTAGGATGGGCAAACGTTATACAGGAGATGTAGCACAGGTAATGTCGCTGCTGTCACCAACGGCTAATGTTATACAGAAGATGTAGCGCAGGTAATGTCGCTGCTGTCACCAGCGACTAGCGTTGTACAGTAGATGTAGCGCAGGTAATGTTGCTGCTGTCACCAGTGGCTAACGTTATACAGGAGATGTAGCGCAGGTAATGTCGCTGCTGTCACCAGCAGCCATACAATTGCACGCAATTTAGTGCACGTTGCGCTAATGTATTTTGCAGCCAGATAAAACAATAGTCCCTAAAAGGACTGTTGGGTCTCTAACACTTTTCAACACTTAAAACTCCTTAAAAAAAAACACAATTCCTCTCCCTTCACTATCTGTCTCTTCTGCTGCAGCTCGCCCTGACTAAGTCTGAGCCGAACCATGTGTCATCGGGTTCTATATAGCACCCGATGACACATTCCTGCCAGCCAATCACTGTAATTCCAGTAACCAACATAGCTACGGTGAGTGGCACAACTTCGCCGCACGTTTAGGAGACTCGCCCAACACTAATTAAGAGGCTTTGTTGGCCTAATGAGCTGTCCAAACCTAACCTTATCCTATCCTTACATTTTCTGGAACCCTTACACTGGGACTGTAAGAGAAGAAATTATAGACAAGACCTACATCACTGGGAGTATAAGGGCATATTGATTTGTTGCTGAAGTTTTTATTTAGGGTGGTCTAAACATTCCATGGTTAGCTTTTATCAATTACAGTATGTTCACTGTATTGCTGCTGTGCATGCAGGGTGTTACTAATTTATTACCAGATTCTATAGAGATCAGTGTCATTTGCATACCAATCTGTGATACATTGTGCAAGTATAGGCTGAATTAATATTTTAGTACCTGTTGTATATAAATTAGAAATGTGTGCTCACATATGAGGAACCTGAGAAATATATTAAGTTAGAGATTTGCTCATATAGAGTTTTGGGATATTACACAATGCTCTTAGTCAAAAGGTCTGGGAGAATACATTTGCTCTTGCTTCCATTGGTGCATTATCAAGCCATTGATGATGATACAAAGTGACCAGACGGAAAATGCACCTAGAAAATGCACATTAAACCGCCAGCAGTACCTTATTGCAGCCTGTAGTATGATTATAAATGTCTGTGTCTTTTATGTAAAATGCGCCAAAAGTCTGAAAAAGTCTCTTTTATTCAATTGGCCACGCTATGAAGTCAAGGGGGTAGCGGCTTTCTTTCCTGAAGTCAAGAGCACCCGCCCCCTTTTCCTGCCCGTTAGTGTTTGAAAGGATTTCCAATTCCTTCACTACTGGATGCTTGAACGTAGTATTGCGCGTGCGCTGTGTCCCTGCAATGCCGGTGTCTGCACTCTGTTCACTCTTCTGTGAGGTAGTTTTCAAAAGCTCAATGCTCAGGCACTCTCCCTCGTGAGTCTGCGTATGTGCGAGACTACGTTCAAGCGCCCGGCAGTGAAGGAATTGGACATCCTATCAATCAAACGCTAAGGGGAGGGAAAGGGGGCGGGCGGGCTCAACTTGAGGCCAGAATGGCCGCTGCCTCATTGACTTCAAGGCTATTGTTTACATAGTGTGGCCAGTTGAATAAAAATAAAAGTCTTTTTTTTTCCAGACTTTTGGGGCATTGTACAGACACCTTTATAATCATGCTACAGGCTGCAATACGGTACTGCTGGCGGTTTAATATGCATTTTCTAGGTGTTCCCTTTAAGGATTCCTTCTAGGGTCATGAAAGGTGAACTGCGTGAAATGTAGTTCTGCTATTGCATGCCTCCAGTTAAAGTTAGTCCAATTTAATGTTTATAGTGTACACAGTGAATAAAGTTGTGACAAATCTTAGCACAGTAAACAGCAGGTTTTAAGTATCCGCTATGAATGTACAAATATTTGTTTCCTCCACTTTACCATCATTGCCAATAAGATAAGCAATCCAAGCCATTCCATTTAGGCAGTGCTCCAGCAGTGTTATAAAATGTTCATGCTAAGCATTGTTAACAGAGTTACAGCTTAGGATATCATTATCATTATATTAAGGAAGCAGTGAGGTTTTACCCATTTCACGTCCACTTGTAATATGCCCTCTAATTAATAAGGAATTCTGAACAAAGTATCAGGCGAAAAATCTAATTCTTTTCATACTGCAAACAGGACATGGGGTTAAAAAGGTAACAAGTGTTTCCCATTTGAACAAAAATAATTTAGTACAGTGTGTATTTGTTTGTAGACGTTTGCCATACTTCCTCTACCTGATTTCAGGCTCAAATTTTTATCAACCTTTTACTGAACCCATTCCTTCACATCTAACGAGGACTAAATATGCATTGCTAACAGTACTGGTAGAAGAAATCCCAAGGTCTTTGTGTATCTTTCAAAGTTAAGATGGCTGTTCACTGTACCATGCATGATACAAAAGTTAAGGAATATACTAATCAAGAATAGAAAGGAAGAACAAAATCAGTAGCCATCATCTACTGGACCATCAGGTTTAACTTTCCCTATACAGCTTGGTTATATTCAGTTTGGGCATTGATATAATTACAGATGTGTCTACTATCTTAGCTTGAATTTAAGGGCTCCGGTCTGTCATAAAAAAAACAAAAAACATTTTGAACCAGTATTGCGACATACTAGCCAAACTCTTGACAGACTGCAGTACACGTTGCAATCACTGGTTGGCCACATATAAAAAAATATAGGATGGACATTTTGTGACACAATATCAAGATTTTTACTTAAAAAAATTGATAATCTTTCAGCACAACACACATTTTAGGATATGTTGAACCAACAGGCACACTAAGGAAGGGCACATCTGTACAATGACACAGTCAGAGTAAAGTCTTTTAAGGGAAAAAGGAGTTTGCACCTGAAGTTGATTGTGCTAAATCTCATCTCAGACCTCTGTTAACAATTTTGCTTGCATATATATATATATATATATATATATATATACTCTCACCTAAAGAATTATTAGGAACACCTGTTCTATTTCTCATTAATGCGATTATCTAGTCAACCAATCACATGGTAGTTGCTTCAATGCATGTAGGGTTGTGGTCCAGGTCAAGACAATCTCTTGAACTCCAAACTGAATGTCAGAATGGGAAAGAAAGGTGGCCTACAACAGCAGAAGACCCCACCGGGTACCACTCATCTCCACTACAAATAGGAAAAAGAGGCTACAATTTGCACAAGCTCACCAAAATTGAACTGTTGAAGACTGGAAAAATGTTGCCTGGTCTGATGAGTCTCGATTTCTGTTGAGACATTCAAATGGTAGAGTCTGAATTTGGCGTAAACAGAATGAGAGCATGTATCCATCATGCCTTGTTACCACTGTGCAGGCTGGTGGTGTAATGGTGTGGGGGATGTTTTCTGGGAACACTTTAGGCCCCTTAGTGCCAATTGGCCATAGTTTAAATGCCACGGGCTACCTGAGCATTGTTTCTGACCATGTCCATCCCTTCATGACCACCATGTACCCATCCTCTGATGGCTACTTCCAGCAGGATAATGCACCATGTCACAAAGCTCGAATCATTTCAAATTGGTGTCTTGAACATGACAATGAGTTCACTGTACTAAAATGGTCCCCACAGTCACCAGATCTCAACCCAATAGAGCATCTTTGGGATGTGGTGGAACGGGAGCTTTTTGCCCTGCATGTGCATCCCTCAAATCTCCATCAACTGCAAGATGCTATCCTAATAATATGGGCCAACATTTCTAAAGAATGCTATCAGCACCTTGTTGAATCAATGCCACGTAGAATTAAGGCAGTTCTGAAGGCAAAAGGGGGTCCAACACTGTATTAGTATGGTGTTCCTAATAATTCTTTAGGTGAGTGTATATATAAATACCAAAAAATGGGCAGCACTCCGGTCTTGTGAAAGTTCAGTGACGTTTATTCACACTTCAATGCAATGCAGCATTTCAGCCCTCTCAATGGAGCCTTTGTATATATAAAAACTATTGTAACTTGGATTAAAGAGACCCTTATGGGACTGTTTTGTAGTAGAAACATGACAATTAAGAGTTCTTATTCATTGATACCTTATAATACCTTTGTATTAAGCAAATCATCACTAGTGTACATTTATATTGTGATATTAACAAATTAGTTAAAAATATATCTTTGTACAGTGTTGGCCAGTAGAAAGAAAATATTAAAATTGAGCATTCTTAGTTGTTTCCAGGGCTAACTCAAAAGATGATGACAAATAGCAAGCTCTCAGGACCACTTAGGTCTCTTCATGAGGCCTAGGATGCCTTGAAAGATTGCTATTTATCACCATTTCACTTAGTCCTGTAAAAAGTATCTTGACTGATCTTCTGGCTAATATGGTGCAAATATATCTTTTTTTATTTTTTGTTAAGAGCATCTCCATGTACAACAGTAATGGTTTTCTTAAAGCAGCTTTCTAGTGTTTCCTTCAGGGAGTCTCAAATACCATGATGTCTGGATAATGAAGATTCATTACAGACATTAAAATTGTCTATACTGGTATATGTAAATTACTTAAATTAACCCCTTCACGCAACATCACGTACATGTACGTGGGGGAATGTGGTGCCTCACCGCATCCCCACGTGCATGTACGTGATCGGCTTCACTGTCAGCGCAGGGACCTGAGCGCTGAAGATTCAGTGAAGCCGGCGTGCTGGGGTTGCTAGGCAACCCTAGAAGCCGGAAGGAGATGTATTGGCCCCCTGACCCGCCCACGATCGCTGTGATTGGTCCAATACTGCAGAGGGACCAATCGCAGCGCATCGGGGCAGGTAAGGGGGGTTAGGGAGGGACTGTGTGCCTCTCCTTCTCTGATCGTCCCCATTCCTGTCAGGGAAGCGATCAGAGAAGGAGAGAGTGACAATCTGATGTACCTATCACATGTATACTAGTCATGGAGCACTGCTACTTAGCGCTCCATGACTAGTATACTCGTCATGGCATAAAACTGTCACCAGCCAGGCACTCAGGCTCAATGCCGATGGGGGTCCTGTGACCCCCGTATCGGCGATCGGGTAGTTTCGGCACCCCCCCCCCCCTATCGGCGATCGCTTTATGTCGTTTCTGATCCCTGCGGTCCCTGACCGCAAGGATCAGAAACCTAAAAAATGGCCCCAAATCGATTTTTTTTACCCCCCCTGCACCCCTGAATTCCATTTATGTGGCGGGGTGCAGGGGGCGGTTTGTGGGCGGTGCGGGGCCGGTGCGGGGCGGTGTGGCAGTTGCGGGAGGCGGGCGGTGCGGCAGGCGGGATCGCGATCCCCCGCCCGCCTCCCATTATAATCATCGTTGGTGTCTAGTGGGTTATACCAGGGTGCCAGCACATTGCTGGCACCCTGGTATAAACGGCTGACATCGGTGATGCGATGTCAGCCGTTTAACCCTTTCCATACCGCGGTCCGTACGGACCGCGGTATGGAAAAGGTTAACAGCTCAGGGAGCTCCCTCCCTCTCCCATCGGAGGGCTGCTGTACCTTTGCAGTCCCCCGATGGAGAGGGAGAGAGCTTCCAGACAGCCCCCCCAGAGCCCCGTCCTTACCCTTCCCCGTCTGCGCAGTTCTGAACATAACTGAGCAGACGGGGAAGGTTCCCATGGCAACAGGACGCCTCTCAGGCGTCCTGCTGTCCATGGTGCTGAACAGATCTATGCTGAAAGCATAGATCTGTTCAGTGTAAGTAAAATATAGTACAGTGCAATATATATTGTACTGTACTGTATTATACAGACATCAGACCCACTGGATCTTCAAGAACCAAGTGGGTCTGGGTCAAAAAAAAAAGTGAAAAAAGTAAAAAAAAAGTAAAAATCAAAAAACACATTTATCACTGATTAAACATGAGAAAAATAAAATTCCCTACACATGTTTGGTATCGCCGCGTCCGTAACGACCTGATCTATAAAACAGTCATGTTACTTTTCCCGAACGGTGAACGCCATAAAAATAAAAAATTAAAAACTATGATGAAATTGAAATTTTGCCCACCTTACTTCCCCAAAAAAGATAATAAAAGTGATCAAAAAAGTCGCATGTACTCCAAAATTGTAACAATCAAACCGTCATCTCATCCCGCAAAAAATGAGACCCTACTTAAGATAATCGCCCAAAAACTGAAAAAACTATGGCTCTTAGACTATGGAAACACTAAAACATCATTTTTTTTGTTTCAAAAATGAAATCATTGTGTAAAACTTATATAAATAAAAAAAGTATACATATTAGGTATCGCCGCGTCCGTATCGACCGGCTCTATAAAAATATCACATGACCTAACCCCTCAGGTGACCACCGTAAAAAAATAAAAATAAAAACGGTGTAGAAAAAGCAATTTTTTGTCATCTTACGTCACAAAAAGTGTAATAGCAAGCGATCAAAAAGTCATATGCACCCCAACATAGTGCCAATCAAACCGTCATCTCATCTCGCAAAAAATGAGACCCTTCTTAAGATAATCGCCCCAAAACTGTAAAAACTATGGCTCTTAGACTATGGAGAAACGAAAAAAAAAAATTGTTTTAAAAATGAAATCATTGTATAAAAATTACATAAATAAAAAAAATGTATACATATTAGGTATCGCCGCGTCCGTGACAACCTGCTCTATAAAATTACCACATGATCTAACCTGTCAGATGAATGTTGTAAATAACAATAAAAAAAACGATGCCAAAAAAGCTATTTCTTGTTACCTTGCCGCACAAAAAGTGTAATATAGAGCAAACAAAAATCATATCTACCCTAAACTAGTACCAACAAAACTGCCACCCTATCCCGTAGTTTCTAAAATGGGGTCACTTTTTTGGAGTTTCTACATCAGGGGGCTTCAAATGGGACATGGTGTCAAAAAAACTGTCCAGCAAAATCTGGCTTCCAAAAACCACACGGCGCACCTTTCACTCTACGCCCCGCTGTGTGCCCGTACAGTAGTTTACGGCCACATATGGGGCGTTTCTGTAAACAGCAGAGTCAGGGCAATAAAGATACAGTCTTGTTTGGCTGTTAACCCTTGCTTTGTTAGTGGAAAAAATGGGTTAAAATTGAAAATTAGGCAAAAAAATGAAATTCTCAAATTTCATCCCCATTTGCCAATAACTCTTGTGCAACACCTAAAGGGTTAACAAAGTTTGTAAAATCAGTTTTTAATACCTTGAGGGGTGTAGTTTTTTAGATGGGGTCACTTTTAGGGAGTTTCTGCTCTAGGGGTGCATCAGGGGGCTTCAAATGGGACATGGTGTCAAAAAAACTGTCCAGCAAAATCTGGCTTCCAAAAACCATACGGCGCACCTTTCACTCTACGCCCCGCTGTGTGCCCGTACAGTAGTTTACGGCCACATATGGGGTGTTTCTGTAAACGGCAGAGTCAGGGCAATAAAGATACAGTCTTGTTTGGATGTTAACCCTTGCTTTGTTAGTGGAAAAAATGGGTTAAAATTGAAAATTAGGCAAAAAAAATCAAATTCTCAAATTTCATCCCCATTTGCCAATAACTCTTGTGCAACACCTAAAGGGTTAACGAAGTTTGTAAAATCAGTTTTGAATACCTTGAGGGGTGTAGTTTCTTAGATGGGGTCACTTTTATGGAGTTTCTATTCTAGGGTTGCATCAGGGGGCTTCAAATGGCACATGGTGTAAATAAACCAGTCCAGCAAAACCTGCCTTCCAAAAACCATACGGCGCACCTTTCACTCTACGCCCCGCTGTGTGCCCGTACAGTAGTTTACGGCCACATATGGGGTGTTTCTGTAAACGGCAGAGTCAGGGCAATAAAGATACAGTCTTGTTTGGATGTTAACCCTTGCTTTGTTAGTGGAAAAAATGGGTTAAAATTGAAAATTAGGCAAAAAAATCAAATTCTCAAATTTCATCCCCATTTGCCAATAACTCTTGTGCAACACCTAAAGGGTTAACGAAGTTTGTAAAATCAGTTTTGAATACCTTGAGGGGTGTAGTTTCTTAGATGGGGTCACTTTTATGGAGTTTCTATTCTAGGGTTGCATCAGGGGGCTTCAAATGGCACATGGTGTAAATAAACCAGTCCAGCAAAACCTGCCTTCCAAAAACCATACGGCGCACCTTTCACTCTACGCCCCGCTGTGTGCCCGTACAGTAGTTTACGGCCACATATGGGGTGTTTCTGTAAACGGCAGAGTCAGGGCAATAAAGATACAGTCTTGTTTGGATGTTAACCCTTGCTTTGTTAGTGTAAAAAATTGGTTAAAATGGAAAATTAGGCAAAAAAATGAAATTCTCAAATTTCATCCCCATTTGCCAATAACTCCTGTGCAACACCTAAAGGGTTAACAAAGTTTGTAAAATCAGTTTTGAATACCTTGAGGGGTGTAGTTTATAGAATAGGGTCATTTTTGGGTGGTTTCTATTATGTAAGCCTCGCAAAGTGACTTCAGAGCTGAACTGGTCCCTAAAAATTGGATTTCTGAAAAATTTCAAGATTTGCTTCTAAACTTCTAAGCCTTGTAACATCCCCAAAAAATAAAATATCATTCCCAAAATAATTCAAACATGAAGTACACATATGGGGAATGTAAAGTCATCACAATTTTTGGGGGTATTACTATGTATTACAGAAGTAGAGAAACTGAAACTTTGAAATTTGCAAATTTTTCCAAATTTGGGGTAAATTTGGTATTTTTTTATGCAAAAAAAATTAATTTTGGGACTTAATTTTTCCAGTGTCATGAAGTACAATATGTGACGAAAAAACAATCTCAGAACGGCCTGGATAAGTCAAAGTGTTTTAACGTTATCAGCACTTAAAGTGACACTGGTCAGATTTGCAAAAAATGACCTGGTCCTTAAGGTGAAATAAGGCTGTGTCTTGAATGGACGGTCAGTTGCTGTATGATCAAATATATTACACAAAATACATGGATAGTAAAATATGTAAATAATATTTGAATGTATTTGAAACTTTTTTTTTTTTTATGTATCAACAGGATTCTCAGTTGAATGCTGCAAATAAACAGAAACTGAACAGTTATGTTGTAGCATGCAGCATTGGGAATATTTCTATTCATGGCCTGGCAGATCCAGTCAAGATCACTGTTAAGCATCAAAAAAGTCAAGTGAGTAATAGTGGAAACCAGCCAATATTAAGAACAAGAGAGTAGTAGAATTTGAGTCATCTTAAAAAGAGACAACCTGTCTATATGTCTGTCACATTTGATACTATGTAGCTATTGTAGGAAGCAGTGAGGACACCTGTTCAATGGTTCAATTATTAGCTAAAATCAAGAGCAAGCCTAATGTGTAATTAGTAATAGTTGTATTATCATAGCTGAGTATCTTGTTTAGCTTCTTTCTTTATTCTTTTCAGGAAAATGGAGATCCAACATGTGTCTACTGGGATATAAACAAAAATGGTATTTTTTTAAATATTATTTTTACCTGTTTTTTATTTCATACATTTTCTGAAGTTCATTTGGGTAAATGCGCTGAGATGTTTATGGATCTTTAAGTTAATATACAGCATGGAAGACATATTTATATATTAAAAGGGTTGTCCGGCTTGCAATAAACTTTAATGAAGGGTCAGGGTGACTTTAAAACATATAGTTGCATAACTGTGCATAGTGGGGATAAAAAATGATCAGTCAGACAACTCCTTTAATGCCTCTAACATGTCGGCAGCCTGCCTCCGCTACTGAAAGGATCATACTTACTTGCTCGCTGCCACTCCCGTCCTCCGCTCTGGCTTCTGCATCTTGTAGTCAGTGGTTTTTCTTCCTCCCTGGCAAGAAACACATCACGGCTGAAGCCAGTGTTTGGCTGAAGAGATTCAAGTGGCCATGGCCATACCTCTGAGGAAAAAAACAAACCCCAGACAAGAAAATTTAAATGCAGGAAGCAGAGCAGAGGACCAGAGTGGGGGCGAGCAGGTAAGTATAATCCTTTTAGTAGGGGATGCAGCCGGCTTGCCCGGGTTAGAAATGATGTATTCCTGGACAACCCCTTAAGAAAGCACATAAATAAGAGCCATTCATGATTTTGTATAACTATTAACTTAAACGTATGTTTAAAGGGGTATTTCAGTTATATTAAGTTATCCCCTATCCATTCCCTGTGGAGCCCCTGAAATGAACGGAGTGGCTGGTGACGCATACTTTCAGCCATTCCATTTATTTCTTTGGGAGTTTCGGAGATTGCTAAGTACAGCACTCATCTATCTCCCGAACTCCTATTTCAGGGAGCTTCTGATATTTGGCGAGGGTCCCAGCAGAATGACCCTGACAGTTATAAAAGCTATACTCTGTCCTGTGAATAGGGGATAACTGGAGTACACATTTAAGCTCCTCAAAAGGTAAAATATATGCTAAAACCAGATTTATAAAATAAAAATAATTGAACCCTAAACACCAACATGCATGAAAAAGGAGTCAACCTGCTACATTTATTTAAAAAAAAATTAACCTCTGTTACAACAACAAAAATCATATATCAAAGTCAAGTGAAGTGTTGCAAAAACATTACCCACCCATTGGTTAGCTAAATAGGGTTAGCAAAATATAGAATTGTCAAAATTTCGAATTTTGAATCAGACAGTCCTCCATTGACCATTGGTTTGTCATATTAGACACAGATTTTTCTGAAATGTGTAACAGATAAACCCCAAAACATTGTTAGTGGACCTCCATCAATGTGCTCTATTGAATACAGATTTCCATGACATGCATCATTCATATACTATTATTATATGGTTTACCATCAGTCTTTAATAAAGATTATTATCCCCTCTATAACCCCATGTCTGAGGTGCAGGGAAGTCATTAAATCAACAAAACTCAGCATATCCGCCAGGGAAGTGGCCAGTTTATTCCTTACTACTTAGTACCAACAATGTTGTAGTTAACATAAATATAATTAAATCTATAACAATAGCATAAGATATAATCCTTGTTTCTTCATGCAACTTTCGCAATCTTGTTTTTTCAGTGAATTCTTAACAACTGATAATTCAATGTTACTTTTCAACAGCTGGCAGTGGTGGCTGGAGCCAAGATGGCTGTAGTGTGCTGATAAATGAATCAAATGCTATTGAGACAGTCTGCTTATGTAATCACCTCACGCATTTTGGTATTCTTATGGTAAGTGCATAAATAATGAGCTTTCATTATAATTTGGCTAAAATGTGGCCGTTTCTGAGATGGTATTTAATATTTTGATGTTTTAATATTACTTTCAGTATGTTTTTACATTCTTTTTAACTGGTAAAATGAAAAAGATAACGGGATAATCTATGGTTTGGTGATTGTATTGCTTCATCTTTTTCTTTTCAGGAGTGCCTTGCCTTCACAGCTGTATACAGCGCACATAGAAGTGTATGGGGCTCTACTCTTTTATATTTATTTCATATAGAGACATACAGAGGGTTTTTCCATCAAAATCATATTCAATCTATTAAAAATTTGTCTAAAAAAACCTCACCAGTTATTTGTGTATGCAGTTTTATATTTGTATGCTTGCATGGCACATAACTTGTAAAAAAAAGTCTCCTGCAAGAAAAAATTTATTTATCTCTATGTATATCTTTTGTAGGACCTTCAGAGAGGTTCGGATTCTTTTGATCCTCAAAATACAAAAATTCTTACATTCATTACATATATTGGCTGTGGAATATCTGCCATATGTACAGCTGCCACGCTTTTAACTTACATTGCTTTTGAGTAAGTACATTTTCTTGTTCAAAAATGTGTACTGCTTTGTGATATCATACATTTTAAATTTTTTTTTACTATTTTTATAAAGTTAAAATAGTTAATGCTTTAATGGATGCTTTAATGATTTAGATAAATAAAAAATATGGCCGTTGCAAAATCTGATAAATTTAGAGTATTTAAAGAGGACCTGTAACCTCTCCTGATGTGTCTGTTTTAGGTTAGATTCACATGACCGTATGTATTTTGTGGCCCGCAAATTAAAACTTTATATCTGTGTGGCATCAATTTTTTTTGCAGGTCCATTGAAACAATGCCTATCCTTGACCGCAAAACGGACAAGAATAGGACATGTTCTATTTTTTTTGCTGGGCTACAGAACGGACATACAGATGCGGATAGCACACGGTGTGCTGTCTGCATTTTTCGAGGACCCATTTAAATTTATGGGTCTGCATCCTGTCTGCAAAATAAATGGAGCGGACACGGAAACAAAATAAGTTTGTGTGAATGTAGTCTTAGTAACACCTTGCATTCCCCATGTAATAATGATTCTAGAGTGTATGACTATCTAGCACTTTGCATTGAAAGTGCAGATGGGTGCTTCCAATTGGGACATATCCCTGCACAATCTGACACTACCCAATCAGTGTTGCCAGTGTTAGACTCTCTCCACAACTGGTAACACCTATCTGGACCTTCATTGCAAACTGGAATTCATTTATAACATCTATCAGGTACAATAAAGGAATGACAAAACGTACAGTCATAAGAATATATGCTCCAGAATTGTTATTACAAAGGGATTGCAAGTAGTTGCTAAAAATGAAATGTCAGGAGAAGTTACAAATCCTTATTAACACACAAAATAACCAAGGCTAAGGAGCAAACTTAGTAAATGTGTATGCATTTTATTGAATCCAAAATGGCAGGACATGTAAAATTGTCAAAAATATGCAACACAAAAAAATTCTCCACCACATCCTTTCTTGTCATTGGTAACATTGTGGCATTAATAAGTTGCTGGAAAATTACTGTGATTGTCAGAATCTTTCACAATTTCTCTCCCATTGGGTAACAATGAGGTTGCCTAGAGGCCATGATAATGCCATAATTTCTCAATGACCCAGTCCTAGGCATCCAAAAAGTAGTAATCTAGTCTCCCCTACTAAACAACCACTGTCCTGTATTCAAACTCAGTTTTCTGTGTTCCATAGCCCCCATCTGTTTGCTTTGTAAAATTGTGCAATTCTTTTTCCCTACAGAAAAATCAGACGTGATTACCCTTCAAAGATCTTGATGAACTTAAGCACTGCCTTACTGTTTCTGAACCTTTTCTTCCTCCTGGATGGCTGGTTGGCTTCTTTTGAAATTAATGAGCTCTGCATAGCCGTGGCTGCATTGCTTCATTTTTTCCTTCTAGCTACATTCACGTGGATGGGATTAGAGGCTGTGCATATGTATATAGCGCTAGTAAAAGTGTTCAATACATATATCCGAAGATATATATTAAAATTCTGCATTATCGGATGGGGTAAGTGTGTCTAAGAGAGATTGTGTCAGTATGTTGATGAATGGGTATTATTTTAAAGGCCTTCATTATCAGATTAGATATGGGTGGAATGACTTTCCCTATTCCTATTAAATATATATATATATATATATATATATATACAGTGCTGCCCATAATTATTCATACCCCTGGCAAATTTTGACTTAAAGTTACTTTTATTCAACCAGCAAGTAATTTTTTGACGGGAAATGACATAGGTGTCTCCCAAAACATAATAAGACGATGTACAAGAGGCATTATTGTGGGAAAAAAAAACATTTCTCAGCTTTTATTTACATTTGAGCAAAAAATGTCCAGTCCAAAATTATTCATACCCTTCTCAATAATCAATAGAAAAGCGTTTATTGGCTATTACAGCAATCAAACGCTTCCTATAATTGCAGACCAGCTTTTTGCATGTCTCCACAGGTATTTTTGCACATTCATCTATAGCAATGAGCTCCAAATCTTTCAGGTTGGAGGGTCTTCTTGCCATCACCCTGATCGTTAGCTCCCTCCACAGATTCTCAATTGGATTCAAGTCTGGACTCTGGCTGGGTCACTCCAAAACATTAATTTTGTTGTCTGCTAATCATTTCTTCCCCACTTTTGCTGTGTGTTTTGGGTCATTGTCATGCTGAAATGTCCACTGGTGCCCAAGGCCAAGATTCTCTGCAGACTGCCGGATGTGGTCGTTGAGAATCCTCATGTATTGCTCTTTTTTCATGGTGCCATTTACTGTGATTAGGTTCCCTGGTCCATTGGCCGAAAAACACCCCAAAGCATTAGCTTCCCACCACCATGTTTGACAGTGGTTATGGTGTTCTTTGGGTTGAAGGCTTCTCCTTTTTTACGCCAAATGAAGGAAACATCATTGTGACCAAACAATTAAATTTTTGTTTCATCTGACCATAACACAGAAGACCAGAAGTCTTCTTATTTGTCCAGATGAGCTTTTGCAAAGGCCAAGTGAGCTTTTGTGTGCCTTATCTGGAGAAGTGACGTCCTCCTTGGTGTGCATCCGTGGAACCCAGCAGTGTGCAGTGTCCGTTGAATTGTCTGCCTTGAGACATTGCCACCAGCAGAGCCCAGATTCACCAGCATGGCCTTGGTGGTGATCCTTGGATTCTTTTTCACCTCTCTAACTATTCTACTGGCCAGTATAGGTGTCACTTTTGGCTACCGACCACGTCCTCTGAGATTTTCCACAGTGTGGAACATCTTGTATTTTTTGCTCAAATGTAAATAAAAGCTGAGGAATGTATTTTTTGCCACAATAATGCCTTTTGTACATCATCTTATTATCTTTTGGGAAACACCTATGTCATTTCCCATAAAAAAAATGACTTGCTGATTGAATAAAAATAACTTTAAGTCAAAATTTGCCAGGGGTATGAATAATTATTGGAAGCACTGTATATACAGTACAGACCAAAAGTTTGGACACACCTTCTCATTCAAAGAGTTTTCTTTATTTTCATGACTATGAAAATTGTAGATTCACACTGAAGGCATCAAAACTATGAATTAACACATGTGGAATTATATACATAACAAAAAAGTGTGAAACAACTGAAAATATGTCATATTCTAGATTCTTCAAAGTAGCCACCTTTTGCTTTGATTACTGCTTTGCACACTCTTGGCATTCTCTTGATGAGCTTCAAGAGGTAGTCACCTGAAATGGTCTTCCAACAGTCTTGAAGGAGTTCCCAGAGATGCTTAGCGCTTGTTGGCCCTTTTGCATTCACTCAGCGGTCCAGCTCTCCCCAAACCATCTCGATTGGGTTCAGGTTCGGTGACTGTGGAGGCCAGGTCATCTGGCGCAGCACCCCATCACTCTCCTTCATGGTCAAATAGCCCTTACACAGCCTGGAGGTGTGTTTGGGGTCATTGTCCTGTTGAAAAATAAATGATGAAAAATAAACCGGATGGAATAGCATGCCGCTGCAAGATGCTGTGGTAGCCATGCTGGTTCAGTATGCCATCAATTTTGAATAAATCCCCAACAGTGTCACCAGCAAAGCACCCCCACACCATCACACCTCCTCCTCCATGCTTCACGGTGGGAACCAGGCATGTAGAGTCCATCCGTTAACCTTTTCTGCATCTCACAAAGACACGGCGGTTGGAACCAAAGATCTCAAATTTGGACTCATCAGACCAAAGCACAGATTTCCACTGATCTAATGTCCATTCCTTGTGTTCTTTAGCCCAAACAAGTCTCTTCTGCTTGTTGCCTGTCCTTAGCAGTGGTTTCCTAGCAGATATTCTACCATGAAGGCCTGATTTACACAGTCTCCTCTTAACAGTTGTTCTACAGATGTGTCTGCTGCTAGAACTGTATGTGGCATTGACCTGGTCTCTAATCTGAGCTGCTGTTAACCTGCGATTTCTGAGGCTGGTGACTCGGATGAACTTATCCTCCGCAGCAGAGGTGACTCTTGGTCTTCCTTTCCTGGGGCGGTCCGCATGTGAGCCAGTTTCTTTGTAGCGCTTGATGGTTTTTGTGACTGCACTTGGGGACACTTTCAAAGTTTTCCCAATTTTTCGGACTGACTGACCTTCATTTCTTAAAGTAATGATGGCCACTCGTTTTTCTTTACTTAGCTGCTTTTTTCTTGCCATAATACAAATTCTAACAGTCTATTCAGTAGGACTATCAGCTGTGTATCCACCTGACTTCTCCACAACGCAACTGATGGTCCCAACCCCATTTATAAGGCAAGAAATCCCACTTATTAAACCTGACAGGGCACATCTGTAAAGTAAAAACCATTTCAGGTGACTACCTCTTGAAGCTCATCAAGAGAATGCCAAGAGTGTGCAAAGCAGTAATCAAAACAAAAGGTGGCTACTTTGAAGAACCTAGAATATGACACATTTTCAGTTGTTTCACACTTTTTTGTTATGTATATAATTCCACATGTGTTAATTCATAGTTTTGATGCCTTCAGTGTGAATCTACAATTTTCATAGTCATGAAAATAAAGAAAACTCTTTGAATGAGAAGGTGTGTCCAAACTTTTGGTCTGTACTGTATATATATATATATATATATATACATATGTGTGATTTATGTCAATAAATATATGTCAAATGCAATGTGCTTGCTACAATTTATAATTACAATTTATTGTTATAGTTTAAGCAGCTATATGTGCCAAGAATTTATTTCTCTCTGTTGAATAACATTTTCCATTTACACTTCCTAAGTAGAAAGTAATCATTTTAATGCCATAGACTTAAAGATTTCTTGTGCTAATATATACCTTTTTATGAGCAGATATTTTTCTGTACATCTACTTAAATTCCTTATCAGACTACAAAAAAAAGATGAGTGAATCGATTTGTAAAAATCCATTTGTTACATTTTCCCTTTTTTTTTATATGTTTGCTAATTCTAAAGTTTGTTGAGGCTGATTTGTTGTATTGTCACAGGTATACCTGCTATAGTGGTTGCAATTGTTCTGGCAAGTACATATAAAGACAGTGCTTATGGGAGAAGCCTGTATGGAAAGGACACTGATGGAAATGGTGATGCATTGTAAGTTTATTATAAATACATATCTCCTCTCATTTCTATATACAGATGCAGATTATGTATAATTTTAACACATATATCTTAAATGTTATGGTCATTTCATTTGGCCACTATTGTCTAGATGTAGTTCTTGAGCACTACTAGCTTTACCTTTAGATGATTTTAAGTGAAGAATAATGCATGTGCTAGAATTTCATATTTTTAATAATTAAAGGGGTTATATAACCCCTAAAATGACCCCCCTAATGCCCAGGCACCTCATATAGGTTATACTTAACCCGAAATGTTTCTCCTGCTGCCCGCATGGCCGCCACTGCATCTCCCCATCACATGGATCAAAATAGTGGGGTAAGTATATCATATATGAGGTACCTGGGCATTGGGGGGGTTCATTGTAGGGATTGGATAACCCCTTTAAGAATAATTAAGGATGCAAGAGTCATCTGAAACATGTGGGAATTTTGGTTTCATTGGATATCAGGTATATTTTAGTGATTTGCTAAAAAAAAAAACATCTGGATCAAGTCTTTATTGATGAGTCAGTAAATATCAACTTTTACAACCTATAGATTGATGTGTGGAATGTTTTTCTTTCAGCTGTTGGATAAAAAACAACACCGTTTTTTATGTGACCTGTGTTGCATATTTTGGAATCATGTTTCTGATGAACGTAGCCATGTTCATTGTGGTGATGGTACAGATCTGTGGAAGAAATGGGAAAAGAACTAATCGCAGCATTAGAGAAGAAGTTTTACGGAACATGCGCAGTGTTGTCAGCCTCACATTCCTCCTTGGAATGACATGGGGTTTCGCTTTTTTTGCTTGGGGAAAGGCCACCCTAGCATTCATGTACCTGTTTACAATATTCAACTCCTTGCAAGGTACAATTTTTTTAATTGTGATATTAATGATTTTAAAAACGGCCCTGTATGCCTTTCTTGACAGTAATAACGTTAAAGGTTATGTGCATTGGATGTTGAAGATAGGTTGTTCATCCATGGATTTATTGTAATTGCCATCAGGAAAATTCACTACTTTCTCTTAGACATTTTTGCCTTCCAATGGCTTGGCACTGCAGATTAATAGGTGGGTTTATGTCTGTTTTCATCTTTTCTATACTGCTAATTTTACAATAATCTGTGTGTTTTCTATAGGGTTATTTATTTTTGTTTTCCATTGTGCATTGAAAGAAAATGTACAAAAACAATGGAGGAGACATCTATGCTGTGGGAAGCTTCGACTACCGGATAATTCAGGTAAATTTACAATGGTGATAAAAACCAAGCATCATTTGATTAAAGCCAGGTTCTCACTTTAGTTATTTGGTCAGCTACTTCCATCAGTTATTATGAGCCCAAACCAGTAGTGAAGCCTAAACAGAGATAAGGTATAATGGAAAGATATTCACCTGTTCTGTGCTTTTAACTCACACCTAGTTTTGGCTGACAATAACTGATGGAAATTACTGACCAAATAATTGGTGAGAACATGGCCTAATTTATATTTCTATGTGATTTGGAGAACTAATCATATGCTATAGTCTAATTTCAGTATATTACAGCTTCTGATAGCGATGAGCAAATTTATAAAAATTTGTTTTGTATCTTATTCATTGAATTTTTCAAAAAAAATTGGTAAATGACACTCTGAGGTCATTCTCTTTTTAAGAATTTTTTTTACAAAATGTTCTCCCCACCCCTTTTTAAGCTCTTTAGCGCAAATTACAGCAATTGCAAATAATATAAAAATGACACTAACATATATAGCTTTGAGTAAACTTGGTTGACAAACAGTGTTTTTAAAAACAGACTGTACCCACGCATTTCTTAGGCTGTTTCATATTAGAACCATCCAAAAATTGTCCCTTATTGGGGGCTGATGGTGAATAAACACACACACAATGTTATTGGGGGAAAGAACTGTGGCTTGTTGGGACCAAGCTTCCAAAAATATAACTTAATAGGGGAAGATCCCTGTCTCTGTTTTTATACACATGTTAATATTATATGAAACAGTGGCTAGTTCTGCATAAGCATTCCTAGATTATGCAGTATTAGAGGCAGAATGCCTGCCCATATTTACACACACAATTGTTAATTGTCAGAAGAAACAGTTGCTTGTTCTGAAGTTTAACAAGCCTGGAAAAATTCTCCCTTTATTTGGGAGCAGCAACAGTACAGTGTGGATGTGGTAAGGGTAAGGTGTGTATGGCTAATAGTGGCAGCAATAGTATTGCCAGCAGTAGCAGCACAGCATGGAACAGGCAGCACAGTATATCAGTGTGTCTGTATTGTGGTAGTAGTAGTATTAGTAGTGCTGAAAATCAATGATTCATTACGTCAGATGGGAAAAAATTACGAATATTTTAAAAAACAATTATATAGAGCAATATAGCTAATATAGTGCTATATTTGTTTTTCAGAGTATTCGTAATATTCTAAAACAAGAATATATAGCAATATACCGAATATTCGAAAAAAACAAAAATAGAGCAATTTAGCTAATATAGTGCTATAATCTTATTTTTTTATAGTTGGAATTTTTTTCCAATCTGAGCTTCAGATGAGAAAAAAATTACAACTCTTAGACAGAGAAGATTATAGCACTATATTACTATATATATTATACATGGCTCATGTAAATTATTTCTATATGTAAAATGGTAATTTACATGGTATTACCAATGTGCAGTCAGCATGCGATAAACTGGTACAGTAGGTAAACCTGATGAATTTTGTTATTTTACCAGTATTTCATTTTGCTAATTATCAAGTACAATTTTGCAATTTTTCAGATTGGAGCAAAACAGCCACGAATAACACGAAAAAAGTGAGCTCTGATAATCTGGGGAAGTCCCTTTCTTCAAGTTCCATAGGCTCAAATTCTACATATTGGACCTCTAAATCAAAGTCTAGCTCAAATCCATTCTTTAACAAGAGGAACAGTAGCACGGGTAAGTTAAATTTATTTTTGCTGCTTTATTCAGCTATATCTGTCACAACAGTATGATTAAATAATCCTAGACTTTTGACAAGTGCATAGGTGAAATATATGGTTAACAGCTTGAGATAGGTCTATATAATCAATATAATAACTGGAAACTGTTATATACCGTATTGGCCATTGTGTTACTATTTGTGACATGAGAATCATATTTCTTCCTATCCTGTCATTGTTTACCAGTGTCACTAATTTACTTGGCTCATTATTTGGATTTTAGACCATTTGTTTAGACCTGCTGCTACTTTATACAGTGAAATGCATTCAATCCTTTAAATCAACCATCTGTTTCAAGAAAAAAGTCACATTAACTGGGTACAAAAACAGAACACTTACCTAGTGATTGTCATATTTTTTGCTGTAGATCTGTCAATATCTGGGCTCCTCTTCTGCTTATCAGAATGCCTCATGCATACTCTGCATATGGTAGCCCAAGACATCTTCTGCTGCCCTTGGATTGGCCAGCATAGCTCACAAGAGCTGTGATTGCCAATCCAAATGCAAGACTGAACAAGTAGAAAGTTTGTTTGCCACTGATGCACCATATGAGAAGAGGTGCAGAATGGCAGAAGGGTAGCCTAAGAATTAGCAGACTACAATCTGCAACTAAGAAGATGAAAATGAAGACACCAGGTAAGTTTTGTTTTTGTTCCCCAGTTTATATGAATAGTTTTTCTTGAACTGGGTGTCAATTTAACCTGGTGTCACAAGGACCTAAAAGATGACAGGTAACCCTGAAAACATATACAGACTGTATTTGTAATGTTAGAGACCTTCAAGGAACACAGGCCAAAGTAATACTATAAGCTTCACTGGGCAAACTTCACTTAGCTGAGGTTAAATGCATTGTATAACATGCCTGAATCCACAGTCTAGTATTACAGGGCTTTTCACTCGTACTCAAGAACTTATAACCGATGTGTAATATGAAAACAAAGATTAACAAACCTTGGCAAATCTCTTGATGGTAACATTACACTATTAAATTTACTAAAATGATATTCATTTGCAGCTCACAATAATGGAATTCTGTACTCCAATAGGGCTTTGATTAATGGTGTAACTTTTGTTTTGTGTTACAACTTTTGGTTTTCACTAACGTTTCTTTTACTTACTAAACTGATCGTTACATTCCATGTTTATGGCATAGATAATGGCTTCTAAGAGCATCCCTTAACCAGAGGTGGAATCATCCAGGTAAATGCTCCTGTAAGGTTGGTTGGGTGCATGACCTATCAACAGCTGGGTGGGGTACTCTTGCATGAAGTCATACAATGGAAAGGATCATTCTCTAATCAGAATCGCTCATCTTTCCATTGCTTCATCTTGTGACAAAGATGCACATCTCTGAATTTCTAAAATTTACTCTCTGCTATTTTTTCCTTTAATGCTGATTACCCAAAAATATTTTCAAGTTGATCTTTTAAAATTAAAGCGTTTTCATTAAGTGCATATATGAACTGCAACCATAAATATTTCTGAAGCATTTGACATTGGTACTGCTCTTATCTAATCACATTGCTTTGGTTCATGAACAAACTGCTCAGCACAATCTGCTCAGCACAATCTCTAAAATATGCTTGTCATACATTTAGCCTTTGAGGGGCTTCTCAACTAGTAAATCTTAAAATCATGCTCAACTGGCCATACTGAGCTGCCTGTGAACTCTTAACATACATATCTTCAGTTAAAGCAATCAGTGAGATCTTAGCTTCTGGATCAAATTTACATTAAAAGTGTATAAGAAACCTTATGCCGTCATTGTGCTGAAGCAAATAAACCCCAATAGTCTAAAACCAACTACTTTTACTTGAATAAAGCAGGCAATGGAGATAGTGAACATAAAGAACATATGCTTCTCTTATTAAATTTACCCTCTATTTTTGAGTAATGTAAAATATAGTATGGGATAAATTAAAGCATTTTCTAATATGCATTTATTACATAGTCCTGAACATGCTGATATTCAGGTAGATTATGCCATAAGCACTAACATGGCCATCTATCAAAAGGTAACAGTGGTATATATTTGTATCAGGGAGGAGAGATCATTGGATCTCTCTTTCTCTCTCTTCTACATCGGCATGTCCATGGTAAATTAGATTTGTTACTCCCAACTATCCATTTTGTTACAGCTTTACTACACTTTGTGGAGCTTACCTGGAGCATGAATATGTTCAAATTCAAACTAAAAAGTAAACATAATTGTACCCCCTTACCAACATCTGCTGTACATGCATAGATGTCAGATCTTTGAAGATGTTGCCTGCTCAGGAGCTGAATGGGCACCTTCATTTTACACAGCAGACACCCAGAGGGAAAGTTTGTGATCGGCAAGAACACAGACTTTTAAACCCTCAGATGCCATGGTCAATTGAAACCCTGGCATCTGAGAACTTCTTTCCTGGGAGTGCTGCGCTCCTGGTGCCTGAAAGGCTCCCATGTACCGAAATCAAGGAAGTTGCTATGGCAGCCTCTGGCCCTCTGAAGAATCTGAGGCCTGCCACATGCCATGACAGGGCTCTGTAGGAACATAGCAAATCTTGCATAGACTATAATGAATTACCATTGCAGTCTAAGGGAGATTTTCTGTGTGCCTACAACTAAGGGAGATTTGCTGTGTTCAGATGATGCAAAAAAAGTATCTAAAAAGTTTTAAAAGATTTTATATTACATATTACAAAATATATGAAAATTCAAATGACCCCCTTTCCCCATATTATAAAAAAAAAAATCGTTGGCAATGCTGTGTTCCAAAATATGCAAACTATTAAAATATAAATGTATTTATCTCGTATGGTGAAAGTTGCAACGGAAAATAAAATGATTCACCTATTTTTGTTGCTTCTACTCCCACAAAAAATTGAATAAGAAGTGTTAAAAAAGTAATATATATAACCTAAAATGATATTAATAAAAAACTCCAGATCACTCTGGAAAAATATGAGACCTCACACAACCCCATAGAAGTAAATATGAAAAAGTTATGAGTTTTTTAGAATATAGTGATGCACAGAAAAAAAAAAATATATTTTTTCAAAGCTTTTTTAAAGTATTAAAACACAAGAAAAACTATAAGAAATGTGGCATCATTGTAATTGTACTTTACTAGAGAAAAAAGGTAACAGGTCAGTTTTACGGCATAGGCAAATTCCCATTTGAATTTTTTTTGCAGCTTCCCTCTACATCATATATCATATTAATTAATGCAATTGTAAAGTACACCTTGTCCTGCAAAAAAAACTGCACGTGAATGAAAAATTAAAACATAGGAAAAAAATTGTTTAAACAGTAAGGGGATAGTATCCCTGGTAAATGTATTATGAAGGTAAAAACAATACTGCTTCGGTGTGCAAACCATACTGTTATAGGGAATACAGGGAGCACAGAAATTCAAGGGTTAAACCAGAAGGGTAAATTGAAAGTGCTTTCTTTTGGAACAAAATCTTCTAATTTTCCAGACCTACAGAATTAATCAGGTTTTCGGAATCTATTTTCTACAAACTGTGGATGGGACCTTTGATGGCTCTTGGGAATGTTCTCTGGATACTTTTCTTTCCTTTTAAATACAGCAGCATGATCATCTGGCTTGGACATCTAATCTAATGCAATCTTTATGAATATATGTTAAATATGAATTGCTTATGATATGACCACATGCTTGGAAACATTTGCATTTCAATTATCATTATTCTGCCTTACCATTACCTTATTTTTGCTATGTTTATGCTCATTTTCTACTTCAATGCATGCACATACAAGAATATTGACTGCAAATGTATAAACTCCAGTCATTTCCTCTAATTAGCCCATGGTACTAACCTGTTTCACAAAGTACAACTACTTACCCTCCCTCGATCCCTTGATGCAGCCGTCTCCACTGTGCTGTAGGCTCTTCTACCTGGACCCTTCCGGAGGTCTGTTGCATTGATTCTTCTGATCAGCTGCACTGATAGTGGCATCGGGGGAGCAAGGGTGTGTCATTATTATATGAAACATCTTCTCTCCACAGATAGTACCATGGGCTAATTAGAGAAATGATTAGAGAACCTTTTAAATATAATGATAACACAATGAGTAGAGTTTATCTGTAAGTGATATAAAAGTCCTTGTTAATGACAGGGTTGAAGGGTTTCTAGGATCCATGACACAAAATATATTGCTCTAGACTTATGCTTATGGGTCTTGCATGTTTATGAGGAGAGCACCCCTACCCCTCACCGCCTCTTCCTAACAATGGCACAATATTTTTCTGCTTTTTGCCCATGTAAACCTTCAGATGTGTACTTATACCACTCATGAAGAGGGCCTCTGAACAAGTTCATGGTTCATGATTCTTTAGATAAGAATTTACAAAAGAAGTATAATGAGGAAATAAGTAACTTCCCAAAAATAATAATTTTGGCAATAACTTTGCCAATGATATATATTTTGCACCCAGCCATGTGAATGGAAATTTCCACTACTACTCTAAAGCAACACAAATATTACTAAAGAGTAATGGAAAATGAACATTATGTTCTGTAGACAGCAAATTTAGGGAAATGGAAATAAAATGTATTTTCATAGTCATACATTTGTATTTTCTTTTTGATAGCTTAATTTTTTTAAACATATTTTTAGATATTTGCAAACGTTAATTGCAAACGTTAAATATTGAAACACCAAGTGTAAAAATATTATTGTCATTGTGCTTATATTTTTTCAGTCAATTCTGAAAGGTTTCCAAACAAAGTTCAGTTGTTGATGACTACTTTTTGGTTTTCAGGTTACATTTTTGGAGACAGACCCTCAGTCAAGTTTACACCAGTGGATGGTGAACAGACATCAATTCTTCCAGTTCATCATGTTATTGACAAAGTCAAGGGCTATTGTCATCCTCACTCAGACAACTTCTACAAAAACATCATCATGTCAGATACGTTCAACCACAGCACCAAGTTTTAATATTATGTGTAAACTGCAGCAGCTCATTTTTGTACAGCTGCTACAAGAAAATGAAACATAAAGGGAATTTATGTGACCTATAAAATGCTGATTGATTTGACATCTACAAAAGCATCACATATAATGATGAGGGATTTTTTTCTCTCTATTTACTCATCCACCTAATAAGTTCCATATGGAAGAATGCACAAGAAGCACAGACAGCTCCTAAGCCTTCACAGAAATCTTCTGAGCCAATACGCTTCATTTTAAAAGTGTAACAAATGTCTTTACTCCAGAACATTGATGCTTACATATATACCTACGCAAATGCTTTCTAATCTAAGTCAACTTATTGCCAAAGGAATGACCAATAATCATCTGTTCTGTCTGTTGCCTGAAATACTTCATTGCTGTATGTCTACACTCATATCTACAGATACTAATTAAAATCTTTCAATAGTGAAGAAAAATTGGATCTTTAGCAACAGTACTCATTTGCTCATTTTAGGCTGGAGCTACATATAGATGTTTGGCTTGACAGAAAAACCATGCAACCAAAACCATTTGTGTGACTGCAACCTGCTGTCTTACAACTATTTTGGACTGTGATTTGGCTGTGAAAATACAGTTATATCATAGAAAAGTCACAGACAAGTTACATTTCACATGCAACTTTCGACCAAAAAATCAACTGTATTGTATTTTCTGCGATTGTTAGGTCAAAGTCGCGGCATGTCGCATGTCATACTGTGGCACCATTGACAATCATTAGATGCAATGTCATGCAATTTTCTTGTTGCGTGACACATGTAGCCTCAGCCTAAGGGCGAATTGCATTTTTTCTGTAACATGACCTTGAAAAAGTCAGTTTTTTTACTTTCATTCAATTTGTAATTTAATTTTCATTACAGTGGAATCAGAATACAGAAGTGACTAAGCTTTATCTGAAATTGTATAATTACAGTACAAAATAATGTAAAGCCAAAATACACAGATTTAACTACTTCCTATTTTTGATATTACAGCTGATACTTTCAAACACTAATGAAATTACATATATAAAGGATAACTTTAATGCTGTTATTTTAAAAAAGCATTATATATCGTTGAACTTACTATTGCTCAGATCTTATGCTCTTCATGGTCAGGAATTCCTCCAGATATTTTTAAGTGTTCTTTCCTTATATTTATTTAAATATTTCTGTGTTACAGAACTGTGACGAGCTATGTGGTTATACAGTTTAAGCTTCTTATGCACTTTGATAGATACATGTACTATTATTTCACTCATAGCTGATTTTTGTTTTAATCCAATGTTTCATGATCACTTTTAAAATGGAAACAATAACCTGAACAGGTGATGTTTGCTAAAAAATTTACAACTTCACCACTGTTACATTAAGATTTTATAAATTTACATACATTTTAACTAAAAAGTTTTTTTCTACAATTTTGGTGAAGCTTGTACAAATACATGAAACCTGATGACTTTTGGCATGAACTATAATTGAAAATAAGATTGGGTCTTTGCTACTATCTTATGCAGTTCATCTAATATATAAAGCTGAGTGTATGTGTGTGTGTATGTCCGCTAAAGGAATCCGCATTGTCGCATTTACAATCACAAAATTTGGCACACAGGTACATCAGGTGTCCGGGAAGGTTTTAGACCGGATCTCAGCTCTCTATGACGTACCGTTCCTGATATATTCCCAAAAAATGCATTAGCCAATAGAAGCTTGGTCACGTGACCCTTATCAGCCAATAGAAGCTCGCAGGTCCTCCAGTCTCCACATACACAATTTTACTCCAGGTTTCCAAAACAACCCAGCCATTTATTTTCACTGCTGTAGGTCAGCTTTAAAGGAAATCTGTCACCATGATAATCGCTAATGAAGTAAAGCCATGGCCTAATAACATTTAGTACCTTATTTCAAGATGTGCCTTTGTTCCAGCAATAGATGTTTTTATCCTCTGAATATCCAGTTTATTTGAAATGCAAATGAGCCAGTAAGGTGCCCAGAGGGGAGTCACTCTTGTAGGAAGGAGCCCAGACACGCTCCCTGCCACAATGTGTCCACCCTCAAAAGACAAACTTAAATCTCCGCCCCCAGGTCCCACCTAGCCACACCCCTGATATGGTTTAGGCCACACCCCATCCCACTCCTTAGGGTCCATTCACACATCTGTAGTGTATTGCGGATCCGCAATACACCCGTCCTGCACCCCGATAGAACTGCCTATTCTTGTCCGCAATTGCGGACAAGAATAGGACATGTTCTTTTTTTTTCCAGAGCCGCGGACAGGAAGATTTGCGGCACGCTCTGGATATGCAGATGCGGACAGCACTCTCTGTGCTGTCCGCTTCCATTCTGTCCCAATAGAGAATGAATGGATCCCCACCTGTTCCGCAATTTGCGGAACAGATGTGGACCTATTATTACGGACGTGTGAATGGAGCCTTAGCCGACGGGATTGAAAAAATAAAGTTAAAAATCAACTTCTAGGTCACGCTAAGCCACGCCCCGATCTTGTTAGGCCTCACCTGTTCCCACTCCTCAGCCAACAGGGATTGAAAAAATGAAGTTAAAAATCAACTTCTGTCAGCTGCAGGAGTGGGAGGGACGGTGACATTCTTCCTGCAGCTCACACTCAGACAGCACAGTGCTGCTGTCTGAGAGTGAGCTGTTCAAAAGGACATCCTTGCTCTGCACCAGACAGAGAATAGGAATTCTGAAAGCCAGACTGTCTGGTCTAAAACTAGACCTCTGGCCACCCTAGGGGCAGGCTGCTGTGGAGGTCACAGTTAAGGGGATGGTCCGCAATGGAGGTCAATGTTAAGGGGCAGATTGCTGTAAAGGCCACTGTTTAGGGGGGAGATCCTGTGGAGGTCACTGTCAAGGGGGTGGTGTGCTGTGAAACTCACTGTTAAAGGGGAAGGCTGCTGTAAAGGTCAAAGTTAAGGGGGTGGGCTGCTGTGAAGGTCCAATTTTAAGGGATGGGCACTGTGGGGGTCACTGTTAAGGGGGCAGGGTGCTGTAGATGTCACTGTTATAGTGGATAGTGTCGATATCTTTTAACGACACACACAGTCATGAAATGAAATACAGGGTGGGCCATTTATATGGATACACCTAATAAAATAGGAATGGTTTGTGATATTAACTTCCTGTTTGTGGTAAATTAGTATATGTGAGGGGGAAACTTTTCAAGATGGGTGGTGACCATGGCGGCCATTTTGAAGTTGGCCATTTTGAATCCAACTTTTGTTTTTTCAATAGGAAGAGGGTCATGTGACACATCAAACTTATTGGGAATTTCACAAGAAAAACAATGGTGTGGTTGGTTTTAACATAACTTTATTCTTTCATGAGTTATTTACAAGTTTCTGACCACTTATAAAATGTGTTCAATGTGCTGCCCATTGTGTTGGATTGTCAATGCAACCCTCTTCTCCCACTCTTCACACACTGATAGCAACACCGCAGGAGAAATACTAGCACTGGCTTCCAGTATCCGTAGTTTTAAGTGCTGCACATCTCGTATCTTCACAGCATTTCTCCTGCGGTGTTGCTATCAGTGTGTGAAGAGTGGGAGAAGAGGGTTGCATTGACAATCCAACACAATGGGCAGCACATTGAACACATTTTATAAGTGGTCAGAAACTTGTAAATAACTCATGAAAAAATAAAGTTACGATAAAACCAAGCACACATTTGTTTTTCTTGTGAAATTCCAAATAAGTTTAATGTGTCACATCAAACTTTCCTATTGAAAAAACTAAAGTTGGATTCAAAATGGCCGACTTCAAAATGGCCGTCATGGTCACCACCCATCTTGAAAAGTTTCCCCCCTCACATATACTAATGTGCCACAAACAAGAAGTTAATATCACCAACCATTCCCATTTTATTAAGGTGTATCCATATAAATGGCCCACCCTGTAGATTAAATATAACCGAGCGAAGCCAGGTCCTTCAGCTAGTAATTAAAATGGTAAATCAGTCAATATTAATTGTTCTGAAAGGGTTGTCTCATGGGGTTGTCATAAAGACTTGTTAGGCACCTCATTGTAGTAGCCATTTCAGAGTACCACTAAAAAAGAACAGCTCTTACAGACCTGAGCTATCCATGTGTGACATAGCTAACCATTCATTTGTATCACCCGAATTTAACACTGTATTTATCCCTGCTGGCTGCTTCAGGGGAAATGTATGACCAGCAACAACTTATGAACCTGGCTCACTGATGATCTAGACCAACTCCTGTTTTAAAAGAGTTTATCTTGTTGAGACAACCCTCTAAAGCAGGCATCCTCAAACTGCGGCCCTCAAGCTGTTGTAAAACTACAACTCCCATAATGCCCTGCTGTAGGCTGATACCTGTAGGCTGTTCAGGCATGCTGGGAGTTGCAGTTTTGCAACAGCTGGAGGGCCGCAGTTTGAGGATACCTGCTCTAAAGAAGTATGCAAGTTTGGGCCTTAAAGTTAACTATTTCTTTTTCTTTTTTTCTAAAATAAATTTATTTTATATGACACCATAAAACAATTTATTTCTTAATTTCATCATAATTTTTATTTGTGATAAATGCCAAATTAATATAAGTTATTACTGATTAGTGACTGGGAACAATTTCATTAAGACCCCATGTGCATTTCACTTCTTACCTACAGACTTTTTTTTGCCTGTATTCCTGGCCATTCCCCTACTTTTGATGTCAAATCTTTATTAAGCACACTAAATCAACAATTTTAGTACTGTTCCTGGGCTAGCCCCTCTTTTAGTGATTTTAGTGGAAGGTCTTAGTGTCATACTCCACCTCCCTCCTGTAGTGTATTAACATTTATAATGTGAGGGGTGGTGCATGACTGTCATGAGTTTAGGATTTTAGATGGCTTTAGTAAATGAATCCATCAGAATTAATGAAACAGTGAAGTTGAGGTCAATAACATTCCAGAATATTTTTTGTTTTATTTTTGTAAGAAAAATAGGGTTAAAAATAACAAATACCCATTACTCACCTCACTGATCCCCTGCCACTGCCATTACAATGCTGCTCTGGTCTCAGTGACCTGTCTATGAAAGTAAAATCAGTGAGCATGCTTATACCTTCAAAGGGTGGTGAGATGTTTAGAAATGAGGTACTGTCCTCTATGTCCATATTAAAGTGATTTTCTGATTACTTTACAAATTTTCCCAGTGCAAGGAATGGACATATATAATTATGGTAACATGGGGAAAGCAGGTTGAAAATTGAGTTTATTCCCACCTGAACATTTAAATTTAATTTTGTAAAATCTTAAAGGGGTTATCACATTACAACGTACCAAGTTTCCAAAAAACAAGGAATACGTGTCTGATCTGCTGCAGTCCAACTGCTGGGACTCCCACTGATTAATACAACAGGGCTTATGTGCCCCAGTTTGAATGGAGTAGTGCAGTGTTTCCCAACCAGTGTGCCTCCAGCTGTTGCAAAACTACAACTCCCAGCATGCCTGCACAGCCAAAGGCTGTCCAGGCATGCTGGGAGTTGTAGTTTTGCAACAGCTGGAGGCACACTGGTTGGGAAACACTGGAGTAGTGGACATTGTGTGTGTGCTTCTACTCCATTCAAGTCTGTGGGACTGCTGGAAAGAGATGAGTACAGGTGTTTGGTTATCTCTGGCAGCTCCATGTAGTTGAATAGAAAAGTAGCAGCACACATGCCTGTCCACTACTCCATTCCAGTGATTATCGGGCACCCCTGTGGTTGGACCTCTGCCGATCAAACACTTATCCCCTATCCTGCGGATGGGACAAACCCTTTAAGTGTTAAGCACAAGAGTTATAATGTGAAATATTTCCCTACTAAAGGATAATATACAAAAACCTTACTCATTTGTGTCAATATGTGCCTAATAGTCATATTTTAAGAGATTATGCAGTTAATTATGAAAAAGAAGTAGATGTATGAAATTACAGTAAAAGGGTCAACCATACTTGTATATGTTGCTACACTTTTATTTTATTGTGTTGTTTCCTTTTTACTACCATGTAGTAGAATATTAATCTATTAATGCCTGTTATTTTTTAATAGTGTAAAGATTAGTACTAGTCAGTTCGTTTTCAGCTTCCACACTGACGTGTATTCATTCCTTACTGTACAGTGTAATTATTCTTTAGTCAGTTATTGCTATACTGTTTTGTGTTAGCCATAGTGCACTGTGGCTAGTAAGGCCTTCCATGTACATATTTATTTATTGTTTTTTTTTTATGTGTCATTTGATGTTTGTTTCTATAAGCTTCAACATATTCAGAACACATAGTCATGTCGTGCTGTTGTATAAAAGAGCAGAGTGTGGTATTTGATAAGGTCATGGGGAGATAGTGCCTTTTACTATATCGCATGTGCCTTTCACTGTAATACTGAAATACAGTTAATGTGTGAAGCTTTTTTTCATTTAGATGATGTGATGTATAGCTTGTTCTAAACTGAAAATTGTTATAATTTGAAATAAATACACATTTCTTTAAATCTCAGTGACTTCATTTTTTTATTTTCTCTTTTTATATAATAAAAAAATCATTAAAATTCCCTTTCACATGCTTATAATTATGTAAAGAAAAGTAATAGAGAGCACACAGGCCCTGACAGTTTTGAAGTTTATACAGATATTTTGAAAGACAACAGAAATAACTAAAAAAATATACAGATCCTTTAAACAGTAGATGGCTCACCCAATTAAAAATGGCAAAAAATAAAAAAAAAAAAGACAAGGAAAATGTATTAAAAACTCAAATCTACCTATAAATATACCCGGAGGTCTCCCACTTGTCTGATGCCAAAAGATAAATAAAATAGTGGAAAACAAAATAGGTACAGAATGAAAGAGTAACTGCCTCAAGTAATATATTTAAAATATTTAATGTAAAAAATACAAAATACAATATATATACGCACAATGTAATGTAGCAATAATCCAATCACAAATGGTATATACAAAAATAGCCGACCAATATATATATTCATGCTGTGGGCCCAGCAGCTCTGTATCTATATACAGTACAGACCAAAAGTTTGGACACACCTTCTCATTCAAAGAGTTTTCTTTATTTTCATGACTATGAAAATTGTAGATTCACACTGAAGGCATCAAAACTATGAATTAACACATGTGGAATTCTATACATAACAAAAAAGTGTGAAACAACTGAAAATATGTCATATTCTAGGTTCTTCAAAGTAGCCACCTTTTGCTTTGATTACTGCTTTGCACATTCTCTTGGCATTCTCTTGATGAGCTTCAAGAGGTAGTCACCTGAAATGGTCTTGAAGGAGTTCCCAGAGATGCTTAGCACTTGTTGGCCCTTTTTCCTTCACTCTGCGGTCCAGCTCACCCCAAACCATCTCGATTGGGTTCAGGTCCGGTGACTGTGGAGGCCAGGTCATCTGGCGCAGCACGCCATCACTCTCCTTCATGCTCAAATAGCCCTTACACAGCCTGGAGGTGTGTTTGGGGTCATTGCCCTGTTGAAAAATAAATGATGGTCCAACTAAACGCAAACCAGATGGAATAGCATGCCGCTGCAAGATGCTGTGGTAGCCATGTTGGTTCAGTATGCCTTCAATTTTGAATAAATCCCCAACAGTGTCACCAGGAAAGCACCCCCACACCATCAGACCTCCTCCTCCATGCTTCACGGTGGGACCCAGGCATGTAGAGTCCATCCGTTCACCTTTTCTGCGTCGCACAAAGACACGGTGGTTGGAACCAAAGATCTCAAATTTGGACTTATCAGACCAAAGCACAGATTTCCATTGGTCTAATGTCCATTCCTTGTGTTCTTCAGCCCAAACAAGTCTCTTCTGCTTGTTGTCTGTCCTTAGCAGTGGTTTCCTAGCAGATGTTCTACCATGAAGGCCTGATGCACACAGTCTCCTCTTAACAGTTGTTCTAGAGATGTGTCTGCTGCTAGAATTCTGTGTGGCATTGACCTGGTCTCTAATCTGAGCTGCTGTTAACCTGCGATTTCTGAAGCTGGTGATTTGGATGAACTTATCCTGCAGCAGAGGTGACTCTTGGTCTTCCTTTCCTGGGGCGGTCCGCATGTGAGCCAGTTTCTTTGTAGCGCTTGATGGTTTTTGTGACTGCACTTGGGGACACTCAAAGTTTTCCCAATTTTTCGGACTGACTGACCTTCATTTCTTAAAGTAATGATGGCCACTCGTTTTTCTTTACTTAGCTGCTTTTTTCTTACCATAATACAAATTCTAACAGTCTATTCAGTAGGACTATCAGCTGTGTATCCACCTGACTTCTCCACAACGCAACTGATGGTCCCAACCCCATTTACAAGGCAAGAAATCCCACTTATTAAACCTGACAGGGCACACCTGTGAAGTGAAAAGCATTAAAGGTGACTACTTCTTAAAGCTCATCAAGAGAATGCCAAGAGTGTGCAAAGCAGTAATCAAAGCAAAAGGTGGCTACTTTGAAGAACCTAAAATATGACATATTTTCAGTTGTTTCACACTTTTTGTTATGTATATAATTCCACATGTGTTAAGTCATAGTTTTGATGCCTTCAGTGTGAATCTACAATTTCCATAGTCATGAAAATAAAGAAAACTCTTTGAATGAGAAGGTGTGTCCAAACTTTTGGTCTGTACTGTGTGTATATATATATATATATATATATATATATATAAAAGTTTCTGTCTCTGTCTGCCTGGACGTCTGTCTGTCTGTTCTTTATGCACGCCCAAATGACTGAATCGATCTTCACCGAATTTGGCACACAGGTACATCAGGTGTCTGCGAAGCCTGCAAGTGTTTCTCTTCAAATCCCAACTGCCATACACACAGTTTTACTCCAGGTTTCTATAACAACCCAGTCATTTTTCTTCACTGCTGTAGGTCAGCTTTAGGCTAGGGCTACAGGATGACAAGTTGCACGACACATAGGGCACAACTATGCTGCTACATGCATCCATCTTGGATGTATTTTTTGCGACTGTGTCGCAGTCGCAGCATGTCGCAGTGCGGCACCATAGCCTATCATTATAAAAGTTCTTGAGACAAAATGTCGAGCAACACATGTGGTCGTGTAGCCTTAGCATTAAAGCGCAGAGCACTGTGGAGGTCACTGTTAAATGGGCAGACACAGTGAAGGTCACTTTTAAAGAGGCAGGCACTGTGGATGTCACTGTTATAGATGCAAGCACTGTGGAGTTCACTGTTAAAGGGGTGAGCACTGTGGAGGTCACTGAATAAAAGGTCTCTGATACGTTGCCTGGACTTTTTGCGCTGCAGATCCTAGTATAGTGATGTGGGTCAAGTTCACTTTAAATCCAAATTTGGATTTAGTTTCAATAATTTTTTATTTTATCAGCACTGTGAAACAAAAGATAAGGAAGTAACAAAGTGTGGATGCAGCCACATGATATATATGAATAAAGTTAGCAAAACAGTGGGCGCAGCCACAAGTTGAGTAATAGCGTCAGCTAATGGAACAACAAACATATTGGACACAGAAGTAGCACAGGTTGATTATAATGCAGGTATAGCACTAGGGCATCTGCGTAGATGCTGCCTACCTAGCACTGTTGTGAAGCAGTTTCAAACATACATGGTAAACAAAGCAGTCACTAATTTGGTGACCGACGAACGAGACAAATAATAAACAGGAGCTGTGGAAGGCCACAGAAAAAAACAGGGTACAGTGACACCTAAAGAGAAGGAAGTGAGAAGCAGAAGAAAAGGAGAAGAATGGGGGAAGAACAAGGGGGAAAAGGACCTGAGGCCCTCCTAATTGCCTCCTAGTCGTCCCAACGGGCAGCCAAGGGAACATACATCAGGAGAAGTAAAAAGTGCTATGGGTCCACTCACTCCAGACCGCCTGTCCAAATTTGATGGGAATAATTGATGAGGGTAAGGAATGTTCGTATCTGCAAGTCTGATTAATCTCTTGTATGACTTCGGAAACAGAAGAAGGGGCCAGATTTTTCCAGTGTCTGGTAATGACCAATTTGGTGCTGAGCAGAACATGGCCAGTAATGTGTCTATGGGGAGGAGGGATTTCATGAATACCTAGAAACAGCAAGGCTAACTCTGGGCAAAGGTCCACTTTGCGGCCCACTAGGGTAGAGACAAGTTGGAAGATGTTCTTCCAGTATTCAGTGAGGGTAGGGCATGTCCAGAGGATATGGAGCAAGGATCCACCTCCGCCACATCCCCTCCAACAATAGGGGGAAGTGGAAGGGTAGATTATATGAAGTCTCTGGGGGGTAAAGTACCAGTGGAGAATGGTTTTTAGACCTGCTTCATAGTGAGAACACATTTAAAATTTGACACAATGAATCCTATAGCTGCAGTCCAGGATTCAGCAGGAAAAGTCTTCTTTAGTTCCCTTTCCCATCTATGGATGGGGGGGGGGGGACTTAATGAAGGTAGCCTTATCCCCCAGGAGATCATACAGGTGTCTTGTGGAATGCCGCTTGAAAAGGGAGGGGAATTGAAATAGTCACAAGATGAACGAGTTGATCTGGGGGGAGATTGTAAGATATTCGAAAGGAAGTGACGGAGTCTCAGATATGTATAGAATTCAGAATGAGGTAGAGCGAAGGTGCTTTGAAGAGTGGCAAAGGGAAGAAGGGAACGGTCTTCTATCAATTGGGAAATAGTGTCAATCCCTCTATCTCGCCATGACGCTATGTTAATGTCGAGTATAGACAGTTCGATTGCGTGAGTGGAAGCGATTTTAAACAATTGAGTGGACGTGTCTTTCGATGTGCGATGAATGTTGGTCCAGAGGGTACTAGCATGTGATATTGTAAGGAAAGGATGTTTTGGGGAGGCAGGGCCCCATAACAGATGAATCAGGTAATCTCTAACAGGAACCTGTTTCAGTGCATGAGATTCAATCTGCTGCCACGCTTTTTCGTTGTCTGAAGCCCACCATTCCCTAGTAAAGGAAAGGCCTATCGCTACAAAATAATCTTTAATGTCAGGGAGGCCCGCCCCGCCGGCGTGTTTCTTTCTGGTCAGGAGTTCTCGAGCCACTCTAGGTTTAGAATTTCCCCAGATATATTTGCCCAGTAGAGCCTGAGCTTTTTGGAAAAATGCGGCAGGGGTCGGGATTGGGAGGGCCCGAAAGATGTAAATACGTTTCGGTAGAGTCATCATCTAGAAAGATGCTATCCTACCCACCCAAGAGACCTTCTGCATGAAAAAGCTTGCGAAGTCCGTGGACATGGTGGTAAGAAGAGGAATGTAGTTCCGCGTATAAAATAGAGAACAGGACGAGGTGATTTTAACTCCTAAATAGGGAATCTCTGAACACTGCCAATCAAGGTCATGAGAGGCTTTTAAAGTGGCTTGATCAGAGGGCGGAATGTTGATAGGAAGGGCCTGCGATTTTGAACTGTTAATCTTGTAATATGAAAGGGATCCATAATGAGAGATTACATCAAGTGAGGCTGTAAGGGATTGCAAGGGATTTGTCAGAGTGAGAATGATGTAGTCAGCGTAAAGGGTAATAGTGTGGGATCTGTCGCCGACCACAATCCCGGAAATGGTGGGCAAGGCTCTAATATGTTGTGCCAGAGGCTCTAACGCAAGGATACATAGGAGCGGGGATAGGGAACATCCCTGCCTGGATCCATTAGTTATTGTGAAGGGGTCCGAGAGGGTTCCATTGATCCACAATTTCGCCGAGGGATGGGAGTACAAGCTGTTAATAGCGTGGATTATCTGTTCCAAAAACCCCATCCATTTGAGAGTAGAAAAAGCATAATTCCAATGTAAACGATCAAACGCTTTTTCAGCGTCCAGGGTCACTACAAGCATAGGGAGGGTATGCACTTCTGCAAAATTGAACAGGTCTACAATGCGCCTGGTGTTATCAGAAGCCTGTCTACCTGCCACAAAGACAGTCTGGTCTGAGTGGATCAGGAAAGGGAGCAAAGGGGAGAGCCTGCTTGCAATGAGCTTGGCAAAAATTTTGATATCAGAATTTAACAATGAGATCGGCCTAAAATTTTGGGGTACATCAGGTGTCTTACCTGGCTTGGGTATAGTGACCACTAGTGCCTCAAGCATATCTGGAGGGAAGGGGTTACCCTCCATGACGTGGTTGAAAAGTTCTAGTAGGTGGGGAAGGAGGTCAGGCAGGAAATGATGAAAGTATTCATTTGAGAGGCCGTCAGGGCCTGGGGACTTTCCCAGCGGCAGCGACGAGATTACTTTATTCAGTTCCTGAGAGGAGATAGGGGCATTAAGGGACTGGAGCTGTGAAACAGTTAGGACGGGCAGAGAAGCTTTGGAGAGAAATTCGTCCACTAGGGCCCGGGTAGTCCTGTGGAAGGGGGGTATGGTCTTTTAAGTTATATAGGGATTGATAGTATAGTTTAAATTGGTTAGCGATGTCTCTGGGGTCCAGCAAATTTGCTTTTGTAACCGAGTGGAGCAAATACGGAATTCTTGATTTGGACTGTTGCTTTTTAATCTGCTGGGACAGGAGACGTCCCGCTTTGTTTCCTTGGGAATAGAATTTGAATTTCATTCTAAGGAGGGACTTGTGGTAGTTTTGAAGGAGTAGAGCACTCAGTTTATTTTGCGCAATCCGGAGGGAGTTGGAGCCCTGTGATGTAGGAGAGGTCTTATTAATACTCTCCAGATCAGCAATCTCTTTCAAGGTCAACATTATCTCCCTCTCTCTCTGCTTCTTCAAGTTGATGTTTAACTTAATCAGGGAACCCCTCATAAAAGCCTTATGGGTTTGTCATAACACAAAGTTGTTCGAGACGGAGCCAACATTGAATTGAAAGAATTTGCGTAGGTGAGCAGATAGTTCCGCAGTATGTTTAGGGTTGTTAAAGAGAAAGGTGTTGTTTCTCCACACTGGTGCCCTATGAGATTGAAATTGTTCATCTAAAGTGTTCGTGATTGGGGCATGGTCAGACCACGTTATGAGGCCTATTTCCGTGGAGAGGGTATGGAGCAGAGAGGTGTGGTCAACCAGGAATAGGTCTATCCGAGAGTACGAGAGATGTGAAGCGAAGAAAAAGGTGTAATCTCTCTCCAGACTGTGATGGGCTCTCCATATATCAATCAATCCCTCTGCATGTAAAAAGGAGGCACTTCCTGTGTCCGCCCTGCGGGAAGAGGAGGTAGAGTCGAGGGCAGATTGGAGGACAGAATTAAAGTCCCCGCAGAGAATCAACGTACCTCGCTTAAGTTAGTTAACCTGTCGCATTACTTTGTGTAAGAATGCTAATTGGTGTGAGTTAGGGGTGTACAGATTGACAAGAGTGTACACTACCTTATTTATGGAGCAAACAAGTATGACATAACGGCCAGAAGGGACCATTTTGGAGGTAATTGGGGTAAACGCTACTGTGTTTTTAACTGCAATGAAAGTACCTCATTTTTCCTGGTGAAGTGCGAGTGGAAGATGTTCGGAAAGAGGCGGTGGTGTATTCGAAAGGCGTCAGCCTGGAGTAGGTGGGACTCCTGCACACACAGCACATCAGCGTGGGAAGTCAAAGCTTCAGACCAGAGATATGGTCGCTTCTGGGGGCAATTGAGGCCTTTGACATTGAGGCTCATAATCTTGAGACCCATAACTTTGCGAAAGAGATAACCTGCAAGCTAGAAGAACAACGGAGATGCAACGTTAGTACAATATAACACAATTATACAAAATCGGGCGGGTTGTCCCCTGAGACTGCTGGACCGGCATCAATCACACAGGGGAAGAGAGGAGAGGTGAGGGTTAAAGCAAAGAGGAAAAAGGAGAGAAAGCTAGGACAAAGTAGGAAAGCCAAGATATGCAAGGCAACGAAACTCGCCACCTAAATGGATTAGGGATGAGATAGAAGGACAAGTGGAAGCAGACAGGAGGTCGCACCGGTCCCATAAGAGCTGCAGGAAGGTAGCCAAATAGTGGAGATCTTATCGTTTGGCAGTTCTATCATCAGGTGGAGCACAGTGATCCCAGATAGTCCGCCTTATGTAGGAACGATGGAGGACAGGAGGAGAGTATACGGCTCAGGTCACTGGAGAGGATGGATGAGACGTATGCAAAGTGGGGGGAACACTTCCAGTGGATTTCAAGGAGAGAGGGATACACCAAAGTTGGCGGAGTTGTTTTCCTTCATCGAGGTTTTTGATCGCATGAACTTGTCCGTTTCTGCGGATGAGTAATTTCAGGGGGTAACCCCATTTATACGGAACATAATTATCTCGGAGAGCAGTAGTAATAGGCATTAACTCTCTGCGCCGTCGGAGCGTGAATTTTGATAGATCAGTGAAGAGCTTGATCTTCTGGTAAGGAGCAGGAAGCGGTTGCTTTTTCCGTGCGGCTGACATCAGAGCTTCCTTGGTGTGAAAGAAATGGATACGTGCAAGGGTGTCACGTGGGATGTGTGGCCCCAGATGAGGGGGTTTTGGTACTCTGTGGGCCCGATCAATAATCATGTCGGGTACTGGGATCTGCGGTAGGAGCATTTTCATGAGGCCTTTCAAGTATGATTGCAGTTCCTCAGGGGCCACTTCCTCAGGGATGCCTCTAAACTTTATGTTGTTTCGTCTAGAGCAATCCTCCATATCTGCTAATTTTAAATTAATGGCCTCAAGCTGGTCAGCCATGTCATTGTGTGCATCTATGAGCTCATTTTGGGATGACGCAAATTCACTCATTTTTGTTTCAATATGGCTAATTTTTCCCTCAGCTGACTGCATCCTTGGGAGTATGGGGTTAAGCAGTTTCTCCATGTCTGTGTGGAGGGAGAATTTCAGGGCCAGCAACATCACTTTAAGAGAGTCTTCAGTGACTAATTTATCAGAGGTAGAGAGCCTGTGAAAAGGGTCATCAGACTGACCATCAGTGTCTGGTTTGCTGGAAGAGTCACTGAACTGTTGTCCAGAGGGATTGGAGGGACCCAGGGTTTGCTGATGAGAGTCACTGAGTAGCGGCCATGTGAGGAGGCCAGTGCTGCCTGTGGGAGATCGGGTGCCATCTTGACCCGCATGTGCGGGATCTGTTATGTCGGCAGGGGTCGGAGGAAGAGACGGCTGGGACACGTGGAGGAGGTAAGTAAGCCCCGGAGGGTCCGGTGGGGACGGAGAGTGTGCCACAGGTGCAGGCGATGAAGCGCTGAGAGGAGAAACCGTCGGGGTCCCAGTCATAAGGCCAACGCCATCTTTCCCTCTGCCTCTGGTGAAGGAGTCCACAGATCCGCTTTGGAGCTTGGGAAGATTCCTCTTAGATTTCCCCATAATAGCAGGGGACGGCAAAGGAGACAGGAGGCAATTAAATCTTCCACCCAGGAGTTCTTGGAGCAGGGCCAGCTGTGTAAACGTTGCAGCGGAGCAGGAGCTCCACTTTCATGCGGCCATCTCGGTCAGCAGCCAGGCCACGCCCCCCAAATTTGGATTTAACTGAAAAGTATTATCAAGAAACACTGGAATGTTCTGAAAAATGATCCTATAATAGGGAAGGAGATTCCGAATCAACCTATGATAATTTTTTTAAAAAGCTAAAAATTTGTGGAACAATATGGTACATAGCATGGGACCCACTGCCACGAAGGCACAAACTAATTGTCAAATTAAGAGCAGATATAGCTGGTGTGGGTTTTGCCTACCATGTAAAAACAGGGCACCCAAATAGAGAATGAGGACAGTAAATACAGTATACTCTAATAGTAAGAACTATTTGTTCAAAATAAAAGGCAATCTTTCATGCAACCACACTGGTGTTGTATACTTACTGGAGTGACCGTGTGGCCTCCAGTACATTGGAAGAACTACTTGGAATATAACAAACTAGGATACAAGAACATATCTGTAACATAAAAAAGGTTTAGAGACGCACAGTGTGTCCTTGTACTTCAAAATGGTACATCAGCAGAACCCTAGAGGATTGCGATTTATGGGGGTAAAAAGTGTAAAAGCTCCGTTACGTGGTGGTGACCCTGTAGCCCGAATTAATAGACGAGAAGTTGAATGGATGTATAGGTTAGGGACTCTGCAGCCTAGTGGGTTAAAACTATAGAGTGTGACATAAGACAGTGTATTCCTTGATCTTACATGTTTTGGGATTTTTTTCATCCTTTAGGTAGGCTGGTCATAGGATCTTAGTGTGTGCAGGGTAATCTATGAGTGGTTGGTGTCTCCATGTGATTGTGGCCATGTGAGCTAGGGTTTGGGTCACATAATACAAAATAAGGTCACATAATACAAATTATACTAAGGTCACACAATACAAATAAGTCACAGGGTATACACCCAAAGCTATTAAAAGAGCTCAGCGGTGAACTAGCAAAACCATTAACAGATTTATTTAACCAATCACTGGCAACAGGAGTCATCCCAGAAGATTGGAAATTAACAAATGTTGTGCCCATTCACAAGAAAGGTAGTAGGGAGGAATCGGGCAACTATAGGCCAGTAAGCCTGACATCAATAGTGGGGAAATTAATGGAAACCATACTTAAAGGGATTCTGTCACCTCCCCTAAGCCAAAAAACGATTTTAAAGCAGCCATGAAGCACAGCTTACCTGGATTAGGCTGTGCTCTTTTATCTTGAAATCCGTCCAGCAGTTACTGCAAAAAACGACTTTGATTGATATGTAAATGTGTCCTGAAGGTGCCCAGAGGGGCGTTTTTTTCTTCTTAGAGAGCCCAGTACCGCCCCTCTTTCAGTGCCCAGCCCGCCTTCCTTGTACTGTCTAACCGCCGCCTCCAGCCTGCCACAGCCTCTCCTCCCTCTCCTCCCCCTCCCTCACGCCGAACGAACTCTCGCACAGGCGCAGTACCCACTGAGGGCTGCGCCTGTGCGATCATCAGGAGACTGAGGGCGGCAGCTTCATCTTCGTCACTGGGCATGCGCCGAGCCCAGTGACGTCCGATGTTCGCTCTTTCCCTCAGTCAGCCTGGTAGGAAGCGCAGAGGATTGCCGATCGGCTGCTGCACCCTGCGCTTTCTCCAGTCTGCCTGCCACAGTGAAGACGGCCAGCGATTTCTTTCCCCACCCTCCCTTCAGGAAAGAAATAAGTATTTGTTGGGGCAAATTAGGTATTATTATATGAAGTAAAGCTGTATTGTATTTAGCCGATCGGCAATCCTCTGCGCTTCCTACCAGGCTGACTGAGGGAAAGAGCGAACATCGGACGTCACTGGGCTCGGCGCATGCCCAGTGACGAAGATGAAGCTGCCGCCCTCAGTCTCCTGATGATCGCACAGGCGCAGCCCTCAGTGGGTACTGCGCCTGTGCGAGAGTTCGTTCGGCGTGAGGGAGGGGGAGGAGAGGGAGGAGAGGCTGTGGCAGGCTGGAGGCGGCGGTTAGACAGTACAAGGAAGGCGGGCTGGGCACTGAAAGAGGGGCGGTACTGGGCTCTCTAAGAAGAAAAAAACGCCCCTCTGGGCACCTTCAGGACACATTTACATATCAATCAAAGTCGTTTTTTGCAGTAACTGCTGGACGGATTTCAAGATAAAAGAGCACAGCCTAATCCAGGTAAGCTGTGCTTCATGGCTGCTTTAAAATCGTTTTTTGGCTTAGGGGAGGTGACAGAATCCCTTTAAGGAGAGGATTGTGGAACATCTAAAATCCCATGGATTGAAAGATGAAAAACAGCATGGGTTTACTTCAGGGAGATCATGTCAAACTAATCTTATTGATTTTTTTGATTGGGTGACTAAAATAATAGATGGAGGAGGTGCAGTAGACATTGCTTATCTAGACTTTAGTAAGGCTTTTGATACTGTCCCACATAGAAGGCTTATCAATAAAGTGCAGTCTTTGGGCTTGGACTCCCATATTGTTGAATGGATTAGGCAGTGGCTGAGGGACAGGCAACAGAGGGTTGTAGTCAATGGAGTATATTCAGACCAAGGTCTTGTTACCAGTGGGGTACCTCAGGGATCTGTTCTGGGACCCATATTGTTTAATATCTTTATCAGCGAAATTGCAGAAGGCCTCAATGGTAAGGTGTGTCTTTTTGCTGATGACACAAAGATTTGTAACAGGGTTGATGTTCCTGGAGGGATACACCAAATGGAAAAGGACTTAGGAAAACTAGAGGAATGGTCAAAAATCTGGCAACTAAAATTTAATGTTGATAAGTGCAAGATAATGCACCTGGGATGTAAAAACCCAAGAGCAGAATATAAAATTAGTGATGCAGTCCTAACCTCAGTATCTGAGGAAAGGGATTTAGGGATCATTATTTCAGAAGACTTAAAGGTAGGCAGACAATGTCACAGAGCAGCAGGAAATGCTAGCAGAATGCTTGGGTGTATAGGGAGAGGAATTACCAGTAGAAAGAGGGAGGTGCTCATGCCGCTCTACAGAGCACTAGTGAGACCTCATTTGGAGTATTGTGCTCAGTACTGGAGACCATATCTCCAGAAGGATATTGATACTTTGGAGAGAGTTCAGAGAAGAGCTACTAAACTAGTACATGGATTGCAGGATAAAACTTACCAGGAAAGATTAAAGGACCTTAACATGTATAGCTTGGAAGAAAGATTAGTAAGAGGGGATATGATAGAAACTTTTAAATACATAAAGGGAATCAACAAGGTAAAAGAGGAGAGAATATTTAAAAGAAGAAAAACTGCTACAAGAGGACATAGTTTTAAATTAGAGGGGCAAACGTTTAAAAGTAATATCAGGAAGTATTACTTTACTGAGAGAGTAGTGGATGCATGGAATAGCCTTCCTGCAGAAGTGGTAGCTGCAAATACAGTGGAGGAGTTTAAGCATGCATGGGATAGGCATAAGGCCATCCTTCATATAAGATAGGGCCAGGGGCTATCCATAGTATTTAGTATATTGGGCAGACTAGATGGGTCAAATGGATCTTATCTGCCGACACATTCTATGTTACTATGTTACTATGTTACATGGGTCCGATTATGTGATCTAATATGTAGTGGTTTCATACAAAGTAGGTATTTAGCTTTTTGAAAATAAGTTTAAAGCAAATGTAAAAAAAAAAAAAAAGATGTTTAGACTTGGATGTATAGTTATATTTATTTATTTTTAATGCATGATTTTATGTATTATGTATGGTTGATACTAAAGTTTTAAATGCTGGAATGCTGGGAGAGGGAGGGCTAATAAAGGGATTAAAAAACAGTCGTGATTGAGGCTAAGTAGACTCCCCTGACAAAGCTCAAGCAGCGGGTTGGGCAGCGTGGAGATTTTAAATTATGATATGCTGATTACAAGTGTAACTTTTTACGGGAAATATACTTGAATGTGCTTAACTATTCTGCGACCCCTTGGTTTTTATAGGTTTGGATGAGGGGAGGAATTTTATTAATACTTACATTTCGACCCGTGCTTGGATCTGATGGTGTAAAACCGCATGGTGTGTAAGAGGACCTCGGGAATATCTGCAACGTGATCCTATTTTCGTACACTGTAGAGGTCACTGTTAAAGGGGCGGGTGCTGTGTAGCTCACTGATAAAGGGGCCTGCACTGTGGAGGTAACTGTTAAAGAGGCCGGCACTGTGGAGGTCACTGTTAAAGGGACGGGGACGTTTGAGGTCACTGTTAAAGGGGCGGGTGCTGTGGAGGTCACTGTTAAAGAGGTGGGCACTGTGGATGTTACTGTTAAAGGGGCAGTGAGCTGTGGAGGTCACTGTTAAATGGGTGGGCACTGTGAAGGTCACTGTTAAGGGGGCGGGCCCCTGAGGAGGTCACCGTCAAGGGAGTAGGGTGCTATGAAACTCAAAGTTAAGGGGATGGGCTGCTGTGAAAGTCCCATTTTAAAGTGGTGGGGCAATGTGGGGGGGTCAATGTTAAGGGGTGGGGGACTGTGGAGTTCACTGTTAAAGGGGCGGGGTGCTATAGAGGTCAGTGTTATGGGGGATACTGTCGATATATTTAAACGACACACACAAACATTAAATGAAATAGATGAAATATACCCTCAGAAGTAATAATGCCCCCATAGTGTCCCCAGAAGAAATAATTTCCCCTTATAATGTGTGCCAGTACAAAAAAAGACCCCTTTTAGTGTTTGCCAGTAACATAATACCCACCTTGCAATGTGTGCCAGTAAAAAAATTCTCTCTTATAATTTGTCAGTACAAAAATACCCTCTTATGTATGCCAATGCAGAAAATGTTCCCTTATGATGTGTGCCAATACAAAAAAAAACTTTTCGTGCCCCATGTAGAACATATGTCCCCAAAGTGGCCACTTTAGAACGTGTGCCAGTCACACTGTAACAATGGCAGTTGGCAGACGCCAGCTTGCAACGCATCCTGCTGTGTACCTCAGTCGAACTGCACACAAGGCTCCTCCTCTCAGCTGCAGGCTCCGGACCCGCTTTCCCTCACTGTCGCAGGCGGCGACAGCTTCAGTTGCACCTTGTAGGAGCCGGACGTGTCCTGTTTCTTTAAGGTTTCATGCACGCCCCTGATTCCGCCTTCTCTCCAATCCTGGCCAGGCTCCACCTTTATAAGGGTGCTTTCCCCTTCCTGTGATGCCTGAGCAATATTGTATAGTTTTGCACAGCGAAGCTACCAGCTCGTAGTTCCTGTGTTGTTATCCTGCTTCTGACCTTAGCCTGTATCCTGACCTCGTCTCTGCCTGATCCTCCTGTACCTCGCTGCTCTAAAGTGTATGATTTAGATTGTCGACCATGCCTCTGCCTCGAGACGCCGCTGCGGCACCCAGAAAAGATGGAGCGCACAGGAAATCGCAGAGGCAATCGCATCACCTCGCCTCATTGGTGGTGCACCCCATGGCAAATCTTTATTCATTTGACATTTTAAAGGCTAATTCATTATGTGGATCTAAAGACACTTTAGACACTTTCAATTTATAGGAACTTTTCCAGATATTTAATGTTGTCTCTGCATTTAAGAATCTATTATATCTCACATTTTCTTTATAGCCAGCTGAAACTAGTATAATCATAAGGAAAGGTCACTGTTCATAAAAACAAGAGCCAGTTTTTAAATGTAAGTTAAGAACATACTTTAAAAAAAGGAACATGTTTTACAAATCACACTTTTCATAGACTCAGCCCTATTAGTTTCAGACACATGTCTAGTGACATTATTGCAAAAACATTCATTACCATGTTCCTCACAGGGAGAAAAATTGTGTCATTATAGCCAGTTGAAAGTATAGTATAATTATAATGAAATTTTGCTGTTCATAAAAGGAACGGCCAGTTTTAAAATGTAAGTTAAGAACATCTGAATGTTCTGTAAAAAAAAAAAAAAAGGTTTTATAATGGCGTGTTAGAAATCACACATATCAGAGACCCTGCATTATTAGCTTCAGACACATATCTAGTTTGACATTATTGCAAAAACATTTATTACCATGTTCCTCACTTACAGGGAGGATATTTCCTGCTTAATTACTGAATCAGGAAATACCTGACCTAAGGTCATTGATATTATTTCCTTAGACGGAAAAAAAATAAAGATACAGACTTTGTGTTTGTTTAGTGATCTTTCTGAGTTCGCAGGATAGTTATCTGAAGGGTGGAAAAGTCCTGTTTCCAACTCAGAGGAATAAGAAATAAATGTTTTTCAAGATGTCTTAAAGGCAATTTCTGAATCTGATAAGGCTAGTTTCACACTAGCAGCAGGGGACTCCGGCAGGCTGTTCTGGCAGGTGAACAGCCTGTCGGATCTGTCCTGCCTCTAGTTCACGTGTGCCCCCGGACTGCCGCTCCATCAGTCCTCACTATAATGGGGGTGGGGGCGGAGTTCCGGAATAAAATTGACATGTCATAGAGATATATTAAAAGTGTAGATTGGTGGTGGTTTGAACTATAAACCCCCAATTATCCCTAGAACGAGGGGAGAGAAGTGAGTGTGTGGCCTGCTTTCACTCCTCACTGCTAAGGATGCAATTGATAGGGGCCCATAGACTTCTACCGAACCCTTCTCGAGCAGCGAGCGTGTGCTATGATGATCGAGCATGTGCTCGAGTGCCATGCTCGAGTCTCCTCCCTGCACGTTTCTTGGCTGCTTACTCAGTCAATAAACATGCAGGTAAGTACTGCCCTCACTGCAACGCCAGAAGCCATGTTAACTACTGGCATTACACTGGCATTACATTTTAAGGACCATTGTGTGTGACAGCAGCAATATATATTTTTAGCGCATCCTGCTCTAAATACCGTGTAATAGGCTGCTGTGGACAGTTAAATTATTTGCGTCACATTTCCTGTGTAAAGTGTGCGCATCCTTAAAATATCAGTGACATCCAGTGTACTTCCGTAGATGGTGTCCGCTGCGGACAGTTAAATTATCCGCGCCGCATCTCCTGTGTAAAGTGTGTGCATCCCTAAAATATCAAAGACATCCAGTGTACTTTTTTGGTAGACGGTGTCCGCTGTAGAGAGTGACATTAACTACGCCACATCTCCTGTGTAAAGTGTGCGCATCCCAAAATTATCTGTGACATACAGTGTTCTTTTTTCGTAGACAGTGTCAGCTGCAGACAGTGACATAAGCTGCGCCACATCTCCTGTGTAAAGTGTGCGCATCCCAAAAATATCTGACATCCAGTTTACTTTTTCTGTAGAAGGTGTCTGCTGCGTTCAGTGACATTACCAGCGCCACATCTGCAGTGTAACGTGTGCGCTTCAAAAAATTATCTGTGACATACAGTATACTTTTTCCGTAGACGGTGTCTGCTGCAGACAGTGCATTACCAGGGCCACATCTGCAGTGTAACATGTGCGCTTGAAAAATTTATCTGTGACGTACAGTGTACTTTTTCCGTAGACGGTGTCTGCTGCGGACAGTGACTTTACCAGTGCCACATCTGCAGTGTAATGTGTGCGCTTCTAAAAATTATCTGTGACATACAGTGTACTTTTTCCGTAGACGGTGTCTGCTGTGGACAGTGACATTGCCAGCGCCACATCTGCAGTGTAACGTGTGGGCTTCTAAAATTTATCTGAGACATACAGTGTACTTTTTCTGTAGACAGTGTCTACTGCGGACAGTGACATTACCAGTTCCGCATCTGCAGTGTAACATGTGCGCTTCTAAAAGCTTCTAAAATTTATCTGGGACATACAGTGTACTTTTTCCGTAGACTGTGTCCACTGCGGACAGTGACATTATCTCCTGTGTAAAATGTGCGCATCAAAAAAAATCTGTGACATACAGTGTACTTTTTCCGTAGACGGTGTCTACTTCTGACAGTGACATTACCAGGGCCACATCTGCAGTGTAACGTGTGCGCTTCAAAAATGTATCTTTGACATACAGAGTACTTTTTTTCGTAGACTCTGCATACAGTGACATTACCAGTGGTACCTCTACTGTATAACGTTTCCTCATCCCATATACCTGTGACAATCCCTGTAATTTTTCATTAGCCGCTGGTGACAGTATTGACATTATCTGCGGGATATCTCCTGTGTGACATTTCCAAATCCCAAATACCTTTTTAAATTTATTTGCGCATACACTTCCAAATTCTACTCTACTGTACGTGTGACAGACTTTCAATCATATATAACCTTTAATATGAAGAAGGCGAGCAGTAAAGGGCGGGTCAGTGGCCGTGATGCTAATGGTGCACCCAAAGGCCGTGGCCCTGAGCGCGGTGAAACTGTGCTTGCTGCCAGAGCACAAGAAAAACAATCATCCACGATACCTAGCTTTATGTCCCAGTTTGCAGGGTGGCGCAGGACACCACTTTTGAAGTCAGACCAGTGCGACCAGGTGGTCGGTTGGATTGCAGCAGATAATGCTTCCAGTCGCTTAAGCACCACCCTCTCTTCAACCAAGTCCAGTCTTAGTAGCCAAGAGTCTGCTCAACCCAATCCTCACGCTGATCCTCCTTCCTCCCACCATGAGGAGTTTGGGCAAACAAGTGATCCCACACTCGAAAATTCCGAGGAGCTCTTTTCATCACAATTCCTTGATTTGGCCCTCTCGCCAAGCATGTTTGAAGAGGGACAGATCTTGTGCCCTGATTCCCAAACTCTTGAGCATCTACAATCACAAGAAGATGACGGTGGGGAACGGAAATTACTGTTTAAAAAAGTTGGATGATGATGAGACACAGTTGCCAATAACTCAATGGCAATTACTGTCTCAAGAGGTTGATGAAAAGGATGAGACACAGTTGTCAATCACTGAGGTAGTAGTTAGGTCAACAAGTCAGGAGGATGAGAAGAGTGAGGAAGTGGAAGAGGAGGTGGTGGACGATGAAGTCACTGACCCAACCTTGGAAGGTGGAAAGCCGAGCGAGGACAGCAGTACAGAGGTAGAGGGGTCTGCTGCACCGCAACAGGCTGGAAGAGGCAGTGGAGTGGCAAAAGAGATAAGGCGGGCCACACCAAACAAGCCCGCAACTGTTCCCCGGAGCACACCCTTGCGGAAATCTCCCTTGCCAAGGGGTAGGTGTTCCGCAGTCTGGGGCTTTTTTGAGTAAAGTGCGGACGACAAAAGAATAGTAGTTTGCAACCTGTGCCACATCAAAATGAGCCGGGCGTGAACACTAGCAACCTCACCACCACCAGCATAATCCGCCACATGGCAACAAAGCACCCTAATAGGTGGGCCGAACACCTAGGTCCACAATCTGTGCCTGCGGGTCACACCACTGCCTCCTCTTCCCCTGTGTTACGTGCTAGCCAATCCCCTGTCCAAGACACAAGCCCGGATGCCTCCCTCCCTGCACCTGGACCTTCACAAGCAACATCAGTGACCACATCCACTTCCGTGTTCCAGCACAGCGTCCAAATGTCCTTACCCCAGAAGGCAAGCGCAAATACCCAGCCACCTACCCACAGGCCATAGCACTAAATGCGCAGCTTTCCAAATTACTGACCCTGGAAATGTTGCCATTAAGTCTTGTAGAAACTGAGGCCTTCTGCAGCCTAATGTCGGTGGCCGTCCCTCATTACGCAGTCCCAAGCCTCCACTATTTTTCAATGTGTGCCATGCCAGCCTTACACCAACATTCGTCCCTTAACATCACATGTGCCCTGACCAATGCAGTTCCTGGGAAGGTCCACTTAACCACGGACACATGGACTAGTGCTTTCGACCAGGGACGCTGCATTTCCCTGACGGCACACTGGGTGAATGTTGTGGAGGCCAGAAGCGACTAGTACCATGGGATGGTACAGGTGCTACCGACGCCAAGGATTGCGGGCCCCAATTCCATCAGTGTTTTTGCCACCACCTATGTTAGTGGCTCCAACCCCCACTTCTCCTCCTCCGATTAACAATTAAGAACAACGCTTTGCATGTGGAAGAGTGGGAAATGGGGGAAGACATTACACAGGGTCTTCTTAGTGCAAATTGGACGATGAAGAGGAGGAGTTGGAGGAGGAGCAGGAGACAGTTGCCTCAGTTACAGAGGGTAGTACCCATGGAAGTTTAATTCCATCTGTTCTGCGTGGGTGGGCAGAAGAGGAGTAAAAGGATGAGGAGATTAGGAGTGATCCTCCTGATGACGACAGTGAAGTCTTGCCTGTTGGGACTCTAGCACACATGACGGACTTCATGTTAGGCTGCCTTTCCCGTGACACGCGCGTTATATGCATTTTAGACAACACGGATTACTGGTTTTTGACCCTTCTTGACCTCCGCTACAAAGAGAACTTATCATCTCTTATTCCTCTGGTGGAGAGGACGAGCAAAATTGTGCAATGCCAGGAGATCATTGTTGGAAAATTGCAACCAAAATTTTCCATCTGACAACGCTGGCGGCAGAGTCCGTAGTTCCTTGGCCAACCGAGGAGGGGAGACAAGGGGAACACACAGCAGTTCTAACAGAGGCAGGGCAACACTCTCCAAAGCCTGGGACAGTTTCATAACACCCCGCAGCACCCTCACCCTGATGTGCGGCCTAGTGCCACAAGGAGAGAAAAATTTTGGAAGGTGGTGAAGGAGTACATAGCAGACCATGTCAGCGTCCTCAATAATCCCTTACAACTACTGGGTGTCCAAGATGGACACGTGGCACGAACTTGCGCTCTGCGTTTTGGAAGTGTTGGCCTGCCCTGGTTCCAGCGTTTTGTCTGAGCATGTATTTAGTGCTGCTGGTGGCATTATAACAGATAAGCATATCCACCTGTCAACTGAAAATGCTGACAGGTTGACTCTTATAAAAATGAACAAGGCCTGGATTGACCATGACTTCTCAACTACACCAGAGGAAAGCTGATGAACATAAACACACTTTAAATGTGTTGTTTATAATGTACTGAATACACTGTGTTCCCATGTACCCTTTCCAACACAAACAAGGGTATATGGTTGAATCTTCCTTTTCTCATCCTCCTTCTCCTCTTCCATCATACGTATCAACATGCTTATTCGTCACATATAATGCCCTCACATATTTGCCCTTCGGATATAATGCTTTACAGGGTCAGCTCAGCTGGAGGCCCTTGTATATAATTTTTTACAGGGTCAGCTCACCAGCAGGCCTTCACCTACAATTAGGGTTTAGCAAACCCGAACTGTAAAGTTCGGGTTCGTTCCGAAATTTTGGATTTTTGGACCCCAGACCTGAACCCGAACTTTTAATTAAAAGTTCGGGTTCATGTTCGGTGTTCGGCGATTTAATGGCGCTTTTTGAAAATCTGCAGAGCAGCCAATCAACAAGCGTTTGAATTGTGTGCCCTTAGAAGCCATCACAGCCATTCCTACTAATGGTCCTGAGCCCAGTGACAAAGATTTATTTATTTTTTCTGTCTGTTAGTTAGGTGGGGCGGTGGCGGACATTTTATGCAAGTTCAGTGCACCAGCAAAGCATATGTGCATTTGTGACAGTCAAATACAAGCTTGAAATACTGCAATTATAGTCTGGGTTTAAAAAAAAATCACCCATTTTTTGCAAGACCCTACATCTGTGGCCTTTGCAGCATTTGTCAGTGTGAAATACAATCTTGAAATACTGCAATCATTTTCTGGGTTTAAAATAGCACCCATTTTTGGCAATACCCTACATCTGGGGCCTATGCCGCATTAGTTAGTGTGAAATACAAACTCAAAATACTGCAATAATATTTTGGGTTTAAAAAAGCACCCATTTTTGGCAATATCCTACATCTGGTGCCTTTGCAGCATTTGTCAGTGTGAAATATAAGCTTGAAATACTACAATAATTTTCTGGGTTTTAAAAAACACCCTTTTTGGGCAAAATACTAAATTGGCATCTGTCAGTGTGAAATACAGGCATTACTTACTGCTGTTATATTCTGTTATAAAAAAAAACACAACATTTTGGCCAAATACAAAATTTGCAGCCTTTGCTGCATCTGTCAGTGTGAAATACACACATTAGATACTGCTATTATATTCTGTTATTAAAAATACACCCATTTTGGGCAAGATCCTAAATTTGCAAAGAATGAGGAGAGTGTTGAAAAAGGGAGTGGGCCCGGTCGTGGTACTGCTGGTGGAGCTCCTGTTGCAGGGAGAGGACGTGGTCGATCTGTACCAGCTAAACGCACAAGTGAAACACCTTCCTCAGGTGCAAGTAGGCGACAGAACCTTTAGCATTATTTGGTCGGGCCTAATGCGGCTTTACGACAGGCAATAGTAGATTGGGTTGCTGACAGTAGATCCAGTTCCTTCACATTGTCTCCCACCCAGTCTCCTGCTGAAAGATCAGTTAGCACCTGCAGCCGATGTTCATCAGTCTTTCACCTGACCCCCTTGCAAATCAGCCAAGCAGTCTGAGCCCCAAGTCATGCAGCAGTCTATTCTGATTTTTGATGACTCTGCTAGCAGGGTTTCCCAGGGCCATCCACATAGCCCTGCCCCAGAAGTGGAAGAGATTGATAGCACCGATGCTCAACTACTAATGTTTCAAGATGAGTACATGGGAGGACCACCGCAGCACGTCTCGGATGATGACGAAACACAGGTGCCAACTACTGTGGCTTTCTGCAGTGTGCAGACCTACAAAGAGGGCAGGGGTGAAGACTGGGTGGAAGATGATGTGGAGGACGATGAGGTCCTCGACCCCACATGGAAACAAGGTCATGCGAGTGGCCTGTGTAGTTCGGAGGAAGAGGTGGTGGTCGCACAGAGCAGAAGAGGGAGCAGGGAGCAAAAGCGGAGCTGCCGTCCCCTAGACAGTACTCCTGCTACTGCACAACGCACAGCACACCAAAGCCAGCTTCAAGGAGTTCCCTGGCATGGCAGTTCTTCAATGTGCTGACGACAGGACACGAGTGGTTTGCACGCTGTGCAATCAGAGCCTGAAGCGAGGCATAAACGTTCTCAACCTGACCACAACCTGCATGACCAGGCATCTAAGTGCAAAGCACGAGCTGCAGTGGAGTAGACACCTCAAAAAACAAGAAAGGTCTCTGGCTCCTCCTGCTTCCTCTTCTGCTGAAGTCTCGGCCTTTTCATCCACATTTGGAGTGACAGTGGCACCTGCCACCCCGCAAACAGAGGATCTGCCAGCAACACCACAATCACCAAGCATCTCCACAATGTCCCACGGAAGTGTTCAGCTCTCCCTCTCCCAAACACTGAAGCGGAAGAGGAAGTACCCACCTACCCACCTGCGATCCCTGGCCCTGAATGCCAGCATTTCAAAATTACTGGTCTTTGAAATGCTGTCATTCCATCTGGTGGAGACGGAGAGTTTTAAAAGCCTTATGGCAGTAGCTGTCCCACAGTACGTCATGCCCAACCGCCACAACTTTTACAGGCGAGCCATACCTTCCCTGCACAACCAAGTGGGGGACAAAATCAGGTGTGGACTGTGCAACACCATCTGTGGCAAGGTCCACCAAACTACGGATACGTGGACCAGTAAGCACGGTCAGGGACGCTATATTTCCCTAACAGCACACTGGGTAAATGCAGTGACGGCTGGGCCTGTGGTGGATAGTAGTTTGGCGCATGTCCTTCCACCACCGGGGATTGCAGGGCGTTTCAGTTTGTCTCCTGTTGCTTCCTCCTCCTACTCCGCTTCCTCATCCTCTACTGGCTCCTCATCTGATCAGCGTAACACCTTCACCACCAACTTCAGCACAGCCAGGGGTAAACGACAGCAGGCAGTTTTAAAACGTATCTGTTTGGAGGACAAACCCCACACCGCGCAGGAGCTGTGGACGGGCATGGAACAACAGACCGTGTGGTTGGTGCCAGTGAGCCTCAAGCCCGGCCTGGTGGTGTGCGATAATAGGAGAAATCTCATAGCAGCTCTGGGACTAGCCGGTTTAACGCACATCCCTTGCCTGGCGCATGTGCTGAATTTGGTGGTGCAGAGGTTCCTTAATAATTACCCTCATATGTCAGAGCTGCTGCAGATAGTGCGGGCCGTCTGTGCGCGCTTTCACCGTTCTCACCCAGGTGCTGCTCAGCCTTCCCACTCACCGCCTCATATGCGATGTGCCCACAAGGTGGAACTCCACCTTGCACATGCTGGCCAGACTGGAGTTTCAGCTGCAGCATGCATGAGTGAGTTGCTCTGCGGAACAGCACCACATCACCACCAATGACTGCTCCTCCATGTGAGACCTGTGTTCCTTGTTGTGCTGTTTCGAAGACTCCACCAACATGGCCAGTGCCGATAACGCCGTTCTCAGCGTTACTATCCCACTTCTATGCCTCCTTGAGAAAACGCTTCTGGCGATGATGGAAGAGGATGTGGCACAGGAGGAGGAGGAAGAGGGATCATTTCATAGGGTTTCCGGCCAGTCATTTATAAGTGGCTCGGAGGGTGGGTTCCTGCGCCTACAAACGCCAGGTACACAATTGTCCAGCCAGGGCACAGTTCTGAAGGATGACGAGTTGGAGGATGAGGAGGAGGCGATGGAGGAGGACGAACCGTTTCCACAGCAGGGTGGCACCCAAACCAGCTCATGGCCATCACTGGTGCATGGCTGGGGGGATGAAGAGGACACAGACGATACACTTCCCACAGAGGACAGCTTGTCATTGCCTCTGGGCAGCCTGGCACACATGAGCGATTACATGCTGCAGCGTCTCCCCAACTACCGCCGAGTTGCCTACATTCTAACTTGTGCTGATTACTGGGTGCCAACGCTGCTGGATCCACATTACAAGGACAAAGTACCATCCTTAATTCCGTCACTGGAGCGTGATCGTAAGATGCGCGAATACAAGTGCACGCTGGTAGACGCGCTGCTGGTGGCATTCCCACCTGACAGTGGGGGCACAGTGGAAGCACAAGGCGAAGGCAGAGGAGGAGGAAGAGGTCGCCAACGCAGCTTGGGCACCACCAGTACCTTTAGAAGGCAGAGTTAGCATGGCCGAAATGTGGAAAAGCTTCGTCAGCACGCCACAACAACCAGCACCACCAGCTGATATGGAACGTCTTAGCAGGAGTAAGCATTTCAGCAACATGGAGCATGCCTACACGTACTGAATGACGGGTCTGCCCCCTTCAACTTCTGGGTCTCCAAATTTTGCATTTCTAGTGTTGAGCGCGAATATTCGAATAGCGAATATTAATCGCGAATATCGCAACTTCGCTAATTTGCGAATATTTCTAATATAGTGCTATATATTCGCTATATCATTTTTTTACATCTGAAAACATGATTCCTCCCTGCTTCTTTCTTGTGGGTCAATGAGTCATTGGCCCACATGCAACTTAAGCAGGAAGAAATCATGTTTTCATATGGAAAAAAATGACGAATATTCTAAAAAACTAATATATAGCAATATGGGGAACATATTCCTTATTTAGAATATTTGCCTTTTTTTCCAATCTGTACAGTTGTTCGCATACTCCTCCCCGACAAGTGTCCCCGTCACCATGGGAACGCCTGTGGGCTAGAAAATACCATCGGATCTGAGTTTTCCCTGAGATCGTGAGATCCGATGGTATATTCTAACCCACATGCGTTCCCATGGTGACGGGGATGCTTGTCTGGGAGGAGTTTGCCAAAGTGGAATAACAGTACACATTGAAAAAAAAAAAAGACGAATATTCTAAATAACGAATATATTCGCTATATTGCTATAACTTGTTTTTTTTTATAATATTCGTCATATTCTAAAACAAGAATATATAGCAATATAGCGAATATTCTGAAAACACGCATATAAACTGCAATTTGGCTAATATAGCGCTATAGTATTTTTTTTAAATAGTGTACATCTTTTCAAAATCTGAAGTTCAGAAGAGACAAAAAAAATTTGACTACAAAAAAAAAGGTTATAGCACTACATTAGCTAAATTACAGTCTATTTGTGTGATTTACGAATATTCGCTATATTGCTACAACTTTGTTTTTAAGAATATATAGCAATATAGCGAATATTCGCAAAATACACATATAGACTGCAATTTAGCTAATATAGTGCTTTAGTATTTTATTTTAATAGTGTACTTTTTTCAAACCTGAAGTTCAGAAGAGACAAAAAAAATGATATTATAAAAAAGGTTATAGCACTACATTAGCTAAATTACAGTCTATTTGTGTGATTTACGAATATTCGCTATACTGCTATAACTTTGCTTTTTTTAATATTCTTAAAAACAAAGGTATAGCAATATAGCGAATATTTGTAAAATACACATATTAGCCATAGCCATATCCAACCAATAGGAAAGTTGCCTTATACAGTTAAAAATAGCAATACGTGAATAATAAAATCGTATTATTCGCGATGAATAGAATAATGATGAATATTCGATTTTTAAGAATATAAGACGAATATTCAATCGAATATTCGTGAAATATCGCGAAATCTAATATGGCACCTCCCGCTCATCACTAGTCATTTCAATAATTTGTCTGTTACATTTTCGGGTGAAATTCACCAATTTGTGGCTGTGATATACCCCTGCTCTACCTAGTAGACAGGTAAACAAATTTCACTAATTTGTCTGTTACATTTTCAAGTGAAATTCACCAATTTTTGGCTGTGAAATACCCCTGCTTAGAGATGTCGCGAACATAAAATTTTCCGTTCGCGAACACAAATTTCTGCAAATGTTCGCGAACGTGCGAACCGCCATTGACTTCTATAGGCAGGCGAATTTTAAAACCCACAGGGACTCTTTCTGGCCACAATAGTGATGTAAAAGTTGTTTCAAGGGGACTAACACCTGGACTGTGGCATGCCGGAGGGGGGTCCATGGCAAAACTCCCATGGAAAATAACATAGTTGACGCAGAGTTGGATTTTAATCCATAAAGGGCATAAATCACCTAACAATCCCAATTTTTTTTGAACAACGTGGTTTAAAACATCCAGTGTGTGTATACGATCAGGTATGATGTTGTATCGATCAGGTAGTGTAAGGGTTACGTCCGCTTCACAGACATTGACAGACCAAACTCCCCTTTTAATGCACCGCAAACAACCGCAATCAGTCCATTTGCCCAACCGCAAACTTCCCATTTGCACAAGGTTGGATAGCAAGCTAGCCATGTCCCATTGATGTCATTGAAGGTTTCTTCCTCCACCCAGCCACGTACAACACAAAGGGTCCCGGAAAATTGAATTGATTTGGGGAGATGGTTAAAAAAATGCTGGCTCCCTCCCCTTTGTTTGAATCCACGGTCACAGCGTCTGTGCCATGCAATTTACTGTCCCACCCGATATGAGTGCTATTTCTATAGTTCTCTCTTCTCATCAGTTTAATCCCTGTTACGTCCCCAATCTGGGTCCATTTATTAAATGGATTTTTCGAACGGGGAGATGGTTAAAAAAACGCTGGCTCCCTCCCCTTTGTTTGAATCCACGCCACGGTCACTGCGTCTACACCGTGCAATTTACTGTCCCACCCGAAATGAGTGGTATTTCCTATAGTTCTCTCTTTTCATCAGTTTAATCCCTGTTACGTCCCCAATCTGGGGTCCATTTATTAAATAGATTTTTCGAATGGGGAGATGGTTAAAAAATTGCTGGCTCCCTCCCCTTTGTTTGAATCCACGCCACGGTCACTGCGTCTGCGCCGTGCAATTTACTGTCACACCCGATATGAGTGCTATTTTCTGTAGTACTATTCTCATCAGTTTAATCCCTGTTACGGCCCATATCAGGGTGGGATTGCCTTTTGTGAAAAAAAATTTAGGCTGGGTACCTTCGACTGCCTTCACAGTGACAGACCAAACTCTGATACACCAAACTGAATTGATTTTAGGAACCGGGAGATGGAAAAAGCAGCTTGGTCGGTCCTCTTACTCCCAAGTTGGGGCACTGCGCGTGCACGGAGCAATGTGCTGTGACACCCTATATGAGTGGTGTCTTAACTAGTACTATTCCTATCAGTTTAATCCCTGTTACGTCCCCTATCCGGGGACGTGTGTCGAATTGATTAACCATTGTCGAAATAACGAACCATTACGACATCCTGGAATAATTTAGTTCTGAGCTTTGTACTTGCTTTGTATTGGAATTGATGGGGATTTTTTAAGTTGTCAGCATTATTTGTAATAAACTATTAACTTTATTATGATTTTTTAATTTTATGTATTAAAAATCCACCCATACAACTTAAAAAAAATTAGAATTTTTTTTAAGTTTTTTCTATGAAAAAACATCCAGCCATCCCGATCGCTTTTGGTCTGATCATAATGAAGCAACGGCCTTATCATCTTGGTTGTGGCAACATTGCCAACACACTCATAGAGGTGATGATCGCTTCATTGTGATACGCAAGCCCCTTCACCACAACAAGGTAATGATCACGAAAGGGGAATTGACACTTGTATGTGCCTTTTTTTTTTGTTTTGTTTTTGCAGCCACAGTGCAGCACCAGAGGCCAGAAAAATTAGGCATGTACACATGCCTGAAAAACAATGCTATTGTTGCAGCCGCTGTTGTAGCAGCGGCCAGAAAAATTGATGTTTTCAAGGCAGAAAGATGACTAAAACATTGCGGCTTGAACCCTAGTTGGTGGCGGAGAATTCACAAAAGTCATCCGGTATGCAGACATTAAATACAGCAGTGTGGGGACCATTTTGAGGCCAAGGCATGTCATCAGGCCTTTTGTTAGTTAAACGTATCCCCTACTGTCAGTCCCTTCTCATCTTAATGAAGGTGAGGTAATCAACACTGTTTTGACCGAGGCGACTTCTTTTGTCAGTGACAATGCCTCCTGCTGCACTGAAGGTCCTTTCTGACAGGACACTTGAAGCAGGGCAGGCCAGAAGTTCTATCGCAAACTGGGATAGCTAAGGCCACAGGTCAAGCCTGCACACCCAAGTTGTCAAGAGGTTCATTACTCCTCAGAGTGTCGATATCTGCAGTTAAGGCGAGGTAGTCTGCCACCTGTCGGTCGAGTCGTTCTCTAAGGCTGGATCCCGAAGGACTGTGGCGATGTGTAGGACTGAAAAAGCTCTGCATGTCCTCCATCAACAACACATCTGTAAAGCATCCTGTCCTTGCCGCCGTGGTCGTGGTAGGAGGAGGATTACTTTCACCTCTTCCCCAGTTAGATTCCCATTGTGCTGTGACATCCCCCTTATAAGCTGTGTAAAGCATATTTTTTTGTTTGGTTTTGAACTGCTGCATCCTTTCTGACTTCCAGTAATTTGGTAACATTTCCGCCACATTCTGCTCATACAGGGGGTCTAGTAGCGTGGCCACCCAGTACAGGTTGTTCTCCTTCATCCTTTTTATACGAGGGTCCCTCTACAGACATGACAGCATGAAAGACCACATTTGCACAAGGTTGGATGCCGAGCTACTCATTTCCCGTTCCTCCTCCTCACTGATGTCATTGACGGTCTGTTCTTCCCCCCAGCCACGTACAAGACCGAGAGTCCCAGATAGGTGACAACAACGAGCACCCTGGGATGCCTGCTGTGGTTGGTCTTCCTCCTCCTCAAAGCCACATTCCTCCTCTGACTCCTCTTCCTCATACTCCTCTTGTAGAGTTGCCGCAGGTCTGGCAAGCGATGATGACAAGGCTGTCTCTGGTGGTGATGGTGACCACAACTCTTCCTCTTCACGCTCATCTACAGCCTGATCCAGCACTCTTCGCAGGGCATGCTCCAGGAAGAAAACAAATAGGATGAGGTCGCTGATGGTGCCTTCAGTGCAACTGACTAGGTTTGTCACCTCCTTAAAAGGACGCATGAGCCTACAGGCATTGCGCATGTGCGTCCAGTAACATGGCAAAAAAATTCCCAGCTCCGCAGAGGCTGTGCTAGCCCCCTGGTCATACAAATACTCGTTGACGGCTTTTTCTTATAGGAGCAGGGCCGTCTTTACGAAGGGGCAAAAGAGGCAGCTGCCCCGGGCCCAGTTGCTCCTGGGGGGCCCAAGGCAGCTGCCTCTTGAGCCCTGCTAGCTACTGCCCCGGGTGTCAAGCTGTCTGTGTACTTTAACGTTGTGATCTAGGACCTTAATGACATCATCACCATGTGACCAGTAACCTAGCAATTACTGGTCACATGGCTATGAGGTCATCACAGGTCCTATCAGGAGTGTTGCAGAAGTTAACTGTGGAGATTTTTTGTGTGAAGATTACATCAAAAAAAGGTGACAGGGGCTGTTATGTTAATATACTGTAAACTGCTGTATAGTGGGGTGCTGTATATTGTGTTGGGCCTGTATACTGTGGGGGACTGTATATTGTGTGGGACTGTATACTGTGTGGTGGGCTGTATACTGTGTGGGGCTGTATACTGTGTGGGGGCCTGTATACTGTGTGGTGGGCTGTATACTGTTACAACAAAATTGGCCACAGCACTCTGTTCATAGAATGGCAGGGGTGGGTGCACGTCCGGGTAGCGTTCTAAGGCTCCACCTCCAGAACTTGTAAGTGTCACAAATATTTAGACAGCACTCCTTTTTTTTAGTGATAATTAAATGATTTTATTTCATGTTATTTCAGCCGGAATAGGTGTTTTTTTTTGTCAGTTGCAATGTTTCAGGCGTAATAATCGCCCTTCATCAGGCACTCTGAGGACCACACTAAGTATACAGCCGGCGCTTGACTGTATACTTAGTGTGGTCCTCAGTGGCCTGATGAAGGGCGATTATTACGCCTGAAACGTTGCAACTGACAAAAAAAACCACCTATTCCGGCTGAAATAACATGAAATAAAATCATTTAATTATCACTAAAAAAAAGGAGGGCTGTATACTGTGTGGGGGTTGTATACTGTGTGGGGGGCCTGTATACTGTGTGTGGGCCTGTATACTGTGGGGGCCTGTATACTGTGGGCGGCTGTATAGTGTGGGGGGGCCTGTATAGTGTGTGGGGGCCTGTATAGTGTGGGGGGGCCTGTATAGTGTGGGGGCTGTATATTGTGGAGTGCTATACTGCTGTACTGTATACTGTGGGGGTCTGTATACTGTGGGTGCGGTATAGTGTGGAGTGCTATACTGCTGTACTGTATAGTGTGGGGGGCTGTATCGTGTATAGTTTGAGGGGCTGTATACAATGAGGTGTTGTATACTGTGGGGTGCTGTATACTGTGGGCTGCTATACTGCCCTACTATATACTGTGGGGTACTGTATAGTGTGGGGTGCTATACTGCATACTGTGTGGTGCTGTATACTATAGGGTGCTATACTGCATACTGTGGGGTGCTGGGGTGCACTGTAACACTAGGGCCGAGCCCCGGTCTCCTTCCTGCAGAGCGGTGCCCACTTCCAGCCTGAGCCCAGCTGCCCAGAGCACTGATCCTGAGCCGCTGGAGTCTTCAGAACTGGAAGTATTTACAGTCATTCACTGTACTCTACCAGATGTGTGGATTTTTTGTGTGTGTGTTGTGGTGGAGGGCGTGATTGCCTGCTAAGGTGTGGGAAGGCGGGATCCAGGGGGCCCAAGTAAATTTTTGCCCAGGGTCCAATCAATATTAAAGACGGCCCTGATTAGGAGTGTTGAATTCCAACGCGTCGGGCTGTCGCAAATCAAGCGCCTCACTGGCATGTTGTTTCGGCGCTGAATGTCTGAAAAGTGCGCCATGGGCGTGTAGGAACGCCTGAAATGGCCACACACCTTCCTGGCCTGCTTGAGGACGTCCTGTAAGCCTGGGTACTTAGACACAAAGCGTTGTACGATGAGATTCAACACATGTGCCATGCACGGCACATGTGACAACTTGCCCAAATTCAATGCCACCAACAAATTGCTTCCATTGTCACACACCACTTTCCCGATCTCCAGTTGGTGCGGAGTCAGCCACTGATCCACCTGTGCGTTCAGGGTGGACAGGAGTGCTGCTCCGGTGTGGCTCTCTGCTTTCAGGCGAGTCAACCCCAAGACAGCGTGATACTGTCGTATCCGGGATGTGGAATTGCCCCTGGGGAGTTGGGGGGATTCAGTTGATGTGCAGCCAGATGCCGCTGCAGAAAGAGGACTCAGCCAAGGAGGTTATCGAAGAGGATGGAGTAGGAGGAGTAGAGGAGGTGGCAGTAGGCCTGCCTGCAAGTCGTGGCGGTTGACCAACTCCGCTGCAGGGCCACGCATTCCATGCTTGGCAGCCGTCAGCAGGTTAACCCAATGCGCAGTGTAGGTGATATACATGCCCTGACCGTGCTTTGCAGACCAGGTATCAGTGATCAGATGGACCCTTGCCCCAACACTGTATGCCAGAGATGCCATGACTTACTTTGGGATTGCATTATTAGAAAAAAAAATTGTCCGGGTACCTTCCACTGTGGTGTCCCAATAGCGACAATTTTTTTTGAAGGCCCCAGACTCCACCAGCTGGTATGGTAAAAGCTGGTGGGCTAAGAGTTCCGTCAAGCCAGCTGTCAGACTCCGGACAAGGGGGTGACTCTGTGACATTGGCTTCTTACGCTCAAACATTTCCTTAACAGACACCTGACTGTGGGCAGATGAGATGGAACTGCTCAAGGTGAGAGGCGGAGTGGCGGGTGGTTGAGAGGGGGCAAGGAGGACAGCAATGGTTGACGTGGCTGAAGATGCTGGACCAGGAGGAGGATGGTGGCTTTGAGCTTGCGTGCTGCTTCTACTCGTCATCATGTGTTGATCCCATAGGCGTTTGTGATGTGCGATCATGTGCCTTCGCAAAGCAGTTGTACCTAGGTGGGTGTTGGATTTCCCACGACTCAGTTTCTTTTGGCACAGGTTGCAAATGGCATCGCTGTTGTCAGAGGCAGACACACAAAAAAAATGCCACACTGCTGAGCTTTGCAATGACGGCATTCTGGTGGTGGCAACAGCATGCGTTGATTGGCGTGCTGTCTGGCTGACTCCAGGTGCCGATACATGCTGTCTGACTGTGCCACTAGCTCCTTGCGACGACCTCCCCCTGCTTCCAACTCGTCTCCTCCTTCTCTCTGTCTCCCCTTCTGAACATTCCCCCTCTTCTTCTCTTCGAGCAGGCACTCACGTGGCATCCATGGACACATCGTCATAATCAACCACTTCACTTGTATGTGACACCTCAGCAAAGGAAGCAGCAGCGGGTACAACATCATCATCATCATCATCATCACACTGTACGTCCATGTGTGTAATGCTGCCTGACTGAGACATATCCCTGTTATCTACATCCCCTTGCAATAACGGTTGCGCATCACTAATTTCATCCAACTGATTTGTAAATAACTCCTCTGAGGGATCAAGTGAAGCGGCTGTGGTGGCTGTGGTGGTAGTGGTGGTGGTGGCGGCGGGGGGGAGAGTGATAACTTGAGAACAGGTGACCAAAGCTGAGCTGGAGGAAGATGGTGCGTCAAGGTTCTTAGCGGAAGCTGTTGAAGATTGGGTGTCCTGTGTAAGCCAGTCAACTATTTTCTCTGAGTTTTTTGGGTTCAGGGTACATGGCCTCTGAACACTAGGCATTATTCCAGGGCCAGTGGAAATCACAGCACCACGAACACGACGGCCCCTACGGCGTGGCCTGCCTCTGCCTGTCATTTTTTATTAGATAAGTGTTACTATGCGTGCAAGGTACTGTGCCACCCTATATAAGTGGTGGGCAGTGGGCACAGTCTGTGTGGGCCTGACACACATGGGCTTGCAAATGTGATTAGATCACAGAAAAATTTTCAATAGAATTTTTTTTTCCTGCAAGGTATTTGAGTGAATGACACCCTGTAACGGTATTAGTGCAGGCCTAGCCACTAGCCAGTTGGCACAATACAGTATGTGTGGGCCTGACACACACGGACTTACAAATGTGATTAGATCACAGAAAATTTTTAAATATAATTTTTTTTTCCTGCAAGGTATTTGAGTGAATGACACCCTGTAACGGTATGAGTACAGGCCTAGCCACTAGCCAGTGGGCACAATACAGTATGTGTGAGCCTGACACACACGGGCTTGCAAATGTGATTAGATCACAGAAACATTTTAAATATAATTTTTTTATCTGTGAGGTATTTTCTGTCACACCCTGTATGAATGGTGTGCAGTGCACACAGTGCTGTCTATGACTGAGCCTGCAGCCTCTCACACACGGGTAGCCAGAAAACTGCAATATATATACACTACGTGCAGAATTATTAGGCAAATGAGTATTTTGACCACATCATCCTCTTTATGCATGTTGTCTTACTCCAAGCTGTATAGGCTCGAAAGCCTACTACCAATTAAGCATATTAGGTGATGTGCATCTCTGTAATGAGAAGGGGTGTGGTCTAATGACATCAACACCCTATATCAGGTGTGCATAATTATTAGGCAACTTCCTTTCCTTTGGCAAAATGGGTCAAAAGAAGGACTTGACAGGCTCAGAAAAGTCAAAAATAGTGAGATATCTTGCAGAGGGATGCAGCACTCTTAAAATTGCAAAGCTTCTGAAGCGTGATCATCGAACAATCAAGCGTTTCATTCAAAATAGTCAACAGGGTCGCAAGAAGCGTGTGGAAAAACCAAGGCGCAAAATAACTGCCCATGAACTGAGAAAAGTCAAGCGTGCAGCTGCCAAGATGCCACTTGCCACCAGTTTGGCCATATTTCAGAGCTGCAACATCACTGGAGTGCCCAAAAGCACAAGGGGTGCAATACTCAGAGACATGGCCAAGGTAAGAAAGGCTGAAAGACCACTGAACAAGACACATAAGCTGAAACGTCAAGACTGGGCCAAGAAATATCTCAAGACTGATTTTTCTAAGGTTTTATGGACTGATGAAATGAGAGTGAGTCTTGATGGGCCAGATGGCTGGATTGGTAAAGGGCAGAGAGCTCCAGTCCGACTCAGATGCCAGCAAGGTGGAGGTGGAGTACTGGTTTGGGCTGGTATCATCAAAGATGAGCTTGTGGGGCCTTTTCGGGTTGAGGATGGAGTCAAGCTCAACTCCCAGTCCTACTGCCAGTTTCTGGAAGACACCTTCTTCAAGCAGTGGTACAGGAAGAAGTCTGCAAGGTAAGAAAAACATGATTTTCATGCAGGACAATGCTCCATCACACGCGTCCAAGTACTCCACAACGTGGCTGGCAAGAAAGGGTATAAAAGAAGAAAATCTAATGACATGGCCTCCTTGTTCACCTGATCTGAACCCCATTGAGAACCTGTGGTCCATAATCAAATGTGAGATTTACAAGGAGGGAAAACAGTACACCTCTCTGAACAGTGTCTGGGAGGCTGTGGTTGCTGCTGCACGCAATGTTGATGGTGAACAGATCAAAACACTGACAGAATCCATGGATGGCAGGCTTTTGAGTGTCCTTGCAAAGAAAGGTGGCTATATTGGTCACTGATTTGTTTTTGTTTTGTTTTTGAATGTCAGAAATGTATATTTGTGACTGTTGAGATGTTATATTGGTTTCACTGGTAAAAATAAATAATTGAAATGGGTATATATTTGTTTTTTGTTAAGTTGCCTAATAATTATGTACAGTAATAGTCACCTGCACACACAGATATCCCCCTAAAATAGCTAAAACTAAAAACAAACTAAAAACTACTTCCAAAAATATTCAGCTTTGATATTAATTAGTTTTTTGGGTTCATTGAGAACATGGTTGTTGTTCAATAATAAAATTAATCCTCAAAAAATACAACTTGCCTAATAATTCTGCACTCCCTGTATATATGAAAACAAAAAAAAGCAGACTGATGTACCAGCCCTGAAAAGGGCTTTTTGGGGTGCTGACAGGATGCTGTCCTTACAGCAGATGAGTCTGTGGACACAGAACACTGCCCTAGCTAACGCTTTCCTATTGAATCAGCAGCAGCTACACTGTCCCTCCTCTCACTGTGAATGCAGTTTCTGAATGAATCTAAAATGGATGCTGTCCAAGAGGTGGGAGGGTCTGGGAGGGAGGGTCTGCTGCTGATTGGCTGGAATGTGTCTGCTGACTGTGAGGTACAGGGTTAAAGTTTACTCAATGATGATGTATAGGGGGCAGACCGAACATCGCATATGTTCGCCCGCAGCGGTGAACACGAACAAGCTATGTTCGCCGGGAACTATTCGCCGGCGAATAGTTTGGGACATCACTACACCTGCTCTACCTAGTAGGCAGGTTAATCAATTTCACTAATATTTCTGTTACATTGTTGGGTGACATTCACCAATTTTGGGCTGTGATATATCCCTGCTCTACCTAGTGGACAGGTTAATAAATTTCACAAATTTTTCTTTTGCATAGTTGGGTGACATTCACCAATTTTGGGCTGTGATATACCCCAGCTCTACCTAGTAGACAGGTTAATACATTTCACAAATTATGTATTAATTATATTCTTGGGTGAAATTTTTCCATTTTTACAAGTAATTGGAAAGGCTGAGCACTCACGACCTGGGCCACACAGAGATACGTACAAATATGAATAGTGGTAACAATTAAATATTTATTATAACTAATGCAGATATGACAACTAAAATGTACAGTAATATAAAACCAATAGTAATAAATTCTGACTAATATATCATACACTCAAATATGTCTAAAATAAGTGCTGAGGTGATAGAACATTATTCAAATATATATCATAGAATATAAAATATATAACATAGTGTATACTAAGAGTCATTAGTGTATACAAATAATAGCCTATTATCACCTCACTGGACCCTGACAATTTTTTATAGTTTTTGTGTGTGTAAGTCTTTTAGTGGTAAAAATAAAGATAAGTTAGTTTTATTTTGTTAAAATATCAGTTAGAGACCCCTACAGGGATTTTTGGTCTAACAAGACCATAACAGATTTTCATAGTGTAAGAATGGTGTATTTATCTTCTATGGCATGTAATACCCTTTCAATTAAATTATGACGATATTTTAAAATTCGGTAAATTTTCACTGATTTAAAATGCCCAGTATATGTTCGAGTAACTGTCTAAACGAAAGTCACATTAGAAAATCTCTGTTCGATATTGTGAAAAAATTCGGCATATATTCGATGACTGAGATGCTGTGATTAGACCTCCTAATATGGTATAGTTCAATTGCCGTACGACTTGCGCACACAGTGGCGTCCCACGTGGCTAGCAATGTCGAGTATGGCGGTACCTGATTACAGTTTGTCAGCTGGAACTAGAGTTGAGCGGACACCTGGATGTTCGGGTTCGAGAAGTTCGGCCGAACTTCCCGAAAATGTTCGGGTTCGGGATCCGAACCCGATACGAACTTCGTCCCGAACCCGAACCCCATTCAAGTCAATGGGGACCCGAACTTTTCGGCACTAAAAAGGCTGTAAAACAGCCCAGGAAAGGGCTAGAGGGCTGCAAAAGGCAGCAACATGTAGGTAAATCCCCTGCAAACAAATGTGGATAGGGAAATGAATTAAAATAAAAATTAAATAAATAAAAATTAACCAAAATCAATTGGAGAGAGGTCCCATAGCAGAGAATCTGGCTTCACGTCACCCACCACTGGAACAGTCCATTCTCAGATATTTAGGCCCCGGCACCGAGGCAGAGGAGAGAGGTCCCGTAACAGAGAATCTGGCGTCATGTCAGCAGAGAATCAGTCTTCATGTCATAGCAGAGAATCAGGCTTCACGTCAGCCACCAATGCAACAGTCCATTGTCAGATATTTAGGCCCAGCACCCAGGCAGAGGAGAGAGGTCCCGTAACAGACAATCTGGCTTCATGTCAGCAGAGAATCAGTCTTCATGTCATAGCAGAGAATCAGGCTTCACGTCACCCACCACTGCAACAGTCCATTTTTATAAATTTAGGCCCAGCACCCAGGCAGAGGAGAGAGGTCCCGTAACAGACAATCTGGCTTCATGTCAGCAGAGAATCAGTCTTCATGTCATAGCAGAGAATCAGGCTTCACGTCACCCACCACTGCAACAGTCCATTTTCATAAATTTAGGCCCAGCACCCAGGCAGAGGAGAGAGGTCCCGTAACAGACAATCTGGCTTCATGTCAGCAGAGAATCAGTCTTCATATCATAGCAGAGAATCAGGCTTCACGTCAGCCACCAATGCAACAGTCCATTGTCAGATATTTAGGCCCAGCACCCAGGCAGAGGAGAGAGGTCCCGTAACAGACAATCTGGCTTCATGTCAGCAGAGAATCAGTCTTCATATCATAGCAGAGAATCAGGCTTCACGTCAGCCACCAATGCAACAGTCCATTGTCAGATATTTAGGCCCAGCACCCAGGCAGAGGAGAGAGGTCCCGTAACAGACAATCTGGCTTCATGTCAGCAGAGAATCAGTCTTCATATCATAGCAGAGAAAGCAGAGAATCAGGCTTCACGTCAGCCACCAATGCAACAGTCCATTGTCAGATATTTAGGCCCAGCACCCAGGCAGAGGAGAGAGGTCCCGTAACAGACAATCTGGCTTCATGTCAGCAGAGAATCAGTCTTCATATCATAGCAGAGAAAGCAGAGAATCAGGCTTCACGTCAGCCACCAATGCAACAGTCCATTGTCAGATATTTAGGCCCAGCACCCAGGCAGAGGAGAGAGGTCCCGTAACAGACAATCTGGCTTCATGTCAGCAGAGAATCAGTCTTCATATCATAGCAGAGAATCAGGCTTCACGTCAGCCACCAATGCAACAGTCCATTGTCAGATATTTAGGCCCAGCACCCAGGCAGAGGAGAGAGGTCCCGTAACAGACACTTTGGCTTCATGTCAGCAGAGAATCAGTCTTCATGTCATAGCAGAGAATCAGGCTTCACGTCACCCACCACTGCAACAGTCCATTTTCATAAATTTAGGCCCAGCACCCAGGCAGAGGAGAGAGGTCCCGTAACCGACAATCTGGCTTCATGTCAGCAGAGAATCAGTCTTCATATCATAGCAGAGAATCAGGCTTCACGTCAGCCACCAATGTAACAGTCCATTGTCAGATATTTAGGCCCAGCACCCAGGCAGAGGAGAGAGGTCCCGTAACAGACAATCTGGCTTCATGTCAGCAGAGAGTCAGTCTTCATGTCATAGCAGAGAATCAGGCTTCACGTCACCCACCACTGCAACAGTCCATTTTCATAAATTTAGGCCCAGCACCCAGGCAGAGGAGAGAGGTCCCGTAACAGACAATCTGGCTTCATGTCAGCAGAGAATCAGTCTTCATATCATAGCAGAAACTTAGGCTTCACGTCAGCCACCAATGCAACAGTCCATTGTCAGATATTTAGGCCCAGCACCCAGGCAGAGGAGAGAGGTCCCGTAACAGACAATCTGGCTTCATGTCAGCAGAGAATCAGTCTTCATGTCATAGCAGAGAATCAGGCTTCACGTCACCCACCACTGCAACAGTCCATTTTCATAAATTTAGGCCCAGCACCCAGGCAGAGGAGAGAGGTCCCGTAACAGACAATCTGGCTTCATGTCAGCAGAGAATCAGTCTTCATGTCATAGCAGAGAATCAGGCTTCACGTCACCCACCACTGCAACAGTCCATTTTCATAAATTTAGGCCCAGCACCCAGGCAGAGGAGAGAGGTCCCGTAACAGACAATCTGGCTTCATGTCAGCAGAGAATTAGTCTGCATGTCATAGCAGAGAATCAGGCTTCACGTCACCCAACATTGGAACAGTCCATTGGCATATATTTAGGCCCCGGCACCCAGACAGAGGAGAGGTTCATTCAACTTTGGGTAGCCTCGCAATATAATAGTAAAATGAAAATAAAAATAGGATTGAATGAGGAAGTGCCCTGGAGTACAATAATATATGGTTAAGGGGAGGTAGTCTAATCTGGACAAGGGACGGACAGGTCCTGTGGGATCCATGCCTGGTTAATTTTTATGAACGTCAGCTTGTCCACATTGGCTGTAGACAGGCGGCTGCGTTTGTCTGTAATGACGCCCCCTGCCGTGCTGAATACACATTCAGACAAAACGCTGGCCACCGGGCAGGCCAGCACCTCCAAGGCATAAAAGGCTAGCTCTGGCCACGTGGACAATTTAGAGACCCAGAAGTTGAATGGGGCGGAACCATCAGTCAGTACATGGAGGGGTGTGCACACGTACTGTTCCACCATGTTAGTGAAATGTTGCCTCCTGCTAACACGTTGCGTATCAGGTGGTGGTACAGTTAGCTGTGGCGTGTTGACAAAACTTTTCCACATCTCTGCCATGCTAACCCTGCCCTCAGAGGAGCTGGCCGTGACACAGCTGCCTTGGCGACCTCTCGCTCCTCCTCTGCCTTGGGCTTCCACTTGTTCCCCTGTGACATTTGGGAATGCTCTAAGTAGCGCGTCTACCAACGTGCGCTTGTACTCGCGCATCTTCCTATAACGCTCCAGTGCAGGAAGTAAGGTGGGCACATTGTCTTTGTAGCGTGGATACAGCAGGGTGGCAACCCAGTAGTCCGCACACGTTAAAATGTGGGCAACTCTGCTGTCGTTGCGCAGGTACTGCAGCATGTAGTCGCTCATGTGTGCCAGGCTGCCCAGGGGTAAGGACAAGCTGTCCTCTGTGGGAGGCGTATCGTCATCGTCCTGCCTTTCCCCCCAGCCACGCACCAGTGATGGGCCCGAGCTGCGTTGGGTGCCACCCCGCTGTGACCATGCTTCATCCTCATCCTCCTCCACCTCCTCCTCATCCTCGTCCTCCTCGTCCTCCAGTAGTGGGCGCTGGCTGGCCACATTTGTACCTGGCCTCTGCTGTTGCAAAAAACCTCCCTCTGAGTCACTTCGAAGAGACTGGCCTGAAAGTGCTAAAAATTACCCCTCTTCCTCCTCCTCCTCCTCCTCCTCCTGGGCCACCTCCTCTTCCATCATCGCCCTAAGTGTTTTCTCAAGGAGACATAGAAGTGGTATTGTAACTCTGATAACGGCGTCATCGCCACTGGCCATGTTGGTGGAGTACTCGAAACAGCGCAACAGGGCACACAGGTCTCGCATGGAGGCCCAGTCATTGGTGGTGAAGTGGTGCTGTTCCGCAGTGCGGCTGACCCGTGCGTGCTGCAGCTGAAACTCCACTATGGCCTGCTGCTGCTCGCACAGTCTGTCCAGCATGTGCAAGGTGGAGTTCCACCTGGTGGGCACGTCGCATATGAGGCGGTGAGCGGGAAGGCCGAAGTTACGCTGTAGTGCAGACAGGCGAGCAGCGGCAGGATGTGAACGCCGGAAGCGCGAACAGACGGCCCGCACTTTATGCAGCAGCTCTGACATGTCGGGGTAGTTGTGAATTAACTTCTGCACCACCAAATTCAGCACATGCGCCAGGCAAGGGATGTGCGTCAAACCGGCTAGTCCCAGAGCTGCAACGAGATTTCGCCCATTATCGCACACCACCAGGCCGGGCTTGAGGCTCACCGGCAGCAACCACTCGTCGGTCTGTTGTTCTATACCCCGCCACAACTCCTGTGCGATGTGGGGCCTGTCCCCCAAACATATGAGTTTCAGAATGGCCTGCTGACGTTTACCCCGGGCTGTGCTGAAGTTGGTGGTGAAGGTGTGTGGCTGACTGGATGAGCAGGTGGAAGAAGAGGAGGAGGAAGCCGAGAAGAAGGAGGTGGCAACAGGAGGCAAAGAATGTTGCCCTGCGATCCTTGGCGGCGGAAGTACGTGCGCCAAACAGCTCTCCGCCTGGGGCCCAGCTGCCACTACATTTACCCAGTGTGCAGTTAGGGAGATATAGCGTCCCTGGCCGTGCTTACTGGTCCACATATCTGTGGTTAGGTGGACCTTGCTACAGATGGCGTCACGCAGTGCACACTTGATTTTATCGGATACTTGGTTGTGCAGGGAAGGCACGGCTCTCTTGGAGAAGTAGTGGCGGCTGGGAACAACATACTGTGGGACAGCAAGCGACATGAGCTGTTTGAAGCTGTCTGTGTCCACCAGCCTAAATGACAGCATTTCATAGGCCAGTAGTTTAGAAATGCTGGCATTCAGGGCCAGGGATCGAGGGTGGCTAGGTGGGAATTTACGCTTTCTCTCAAATGTTTGTGAGATGGAGAGCTGAACGCTGCCGTGTGACATGGTTGAGATGCTTGGTGACGGAGGTGGTGGTGGTGTTGGTGGTACATCCCCTGTTTGCTGGGCGGCAGGTGCCAACGTTCCTCCAGAGGCGGAGGAAGAGGCCGAGGCGGCAGCAGCAGAAGAGGCTGAGGCGGCAGCAGCAGAAGAGGTAGCAGGGGGAGCCTGAGCGACTTCCTTGTTTTTAAGGTGTTTACTCCACTGCAGTTCATGCTTTGCATGCAGGTGCCTGGTCATGCAGGTTGTGCTAAGGTTCAGAACGTTAATGCCTCGCTTCAGGCTCTGATGGCACAGCGTGCAAACCACTCGGGTCTTGTCGTCAGCACATTGTTTGAAGAAGTGCCATGCCAGGGAACTCCTTGAAGCTGCCTTTGGGGTGCTCGGTCCAAGATGGCGGCGGTCAGTAGCAGGCGGAGTCTCTTGGCGGCGGGTGTTCTGCTTTTGCCCACTGCTCCCTCTTTTGCTACGCTGTTGGCTCGGTCTGACCACTGCCTCTTCTTCCGAACTGTGAAAGTCAGTGGCACGACCTTCATTCCATGTGGGGTCTAGGACCTCATCGTCCCCTGCATCGTCTTCCACCCAGTCTTGATCCCTGACCTCCTGTTCAGTCTGCACACTGCAGAAAGACGCAGCAGTTGGCACCTGTGTTTCGTCATCATCAGAGACATGCTGAGGTGGTATTCCCATATCCTCATCATCAGGAAACATAAGTGGTTGTGCGTCAGTGCAGTCTATGTCTTCCACCGCTGGGGAAGGGCTAGGTGGATGCCCTTGGGAAACCCTGCCAGCAGAGTCTTCAAACAGCATAAGAGACTGCTGCATAACTTGAGGCTCAGACAGTTTCCCTGATATGCATGGGGGTGATGTGACAGACTGATGGGGTTGGTTTTCAGGCGCCATCTGTGCGCTTTCTGCAGAAGACTGGGTGGGAGATAATGTGATCGTGCTGGATCCACTGTCGGCCACCCAATTGACTAATGCCTGTACCTGCTCAGGCCTTACCATCCTTAGAACGGCATTGGGCCCCACCATATATCGCTGTAAATTCTGGCGGCTACTGGGACCTGAGGTACTTGGTACACTAGGACGTGTGGATGTGGCAGAATGGCCACGTCCTCTCCCAGCACCAGAGGGTCCACTAACACCACCACGACCATGTCCACGTCCGCGTCCCTTACTAGATGTTTTCCTCATTGTTATCGTTCACCACAACAACAAAAATATTATTTGGCCCAATGTATTGTATTCAAATTCAGCTGAATATAAATTTGAGGCCTAGTATTTAGGCGCTGGGTGATAGGTATAGATTTACTGACAGAATTAGACTTGGAAATGCACAGTAGCGTGTGTGTGAAGTTATTCTGAATGACCCTATGTGCACCTTGAATATTATATACCCTTTTATGGATGTATTTAAAGTAGGCCTGATACAGCAGAAACCACTAAATTAGGAAATTGCTAAATTGGGAATTGTATTTCAACCCAGAACAGAAAATGTGCTTTGACTGACACTAAATAACTTGCCCAGCCAGAACAGTACACCAGTAACGACAGATTTAGCGGGATATAAATTTGAGGCCTAGTATTTAGGCGCTGGGTGACAGGTATAGATTTACTGACGGAATTAGACTTGGAAATGCACAGTAGCGTGTGTGTGAAGTTATTCTGAATGACCCTATGTGCACCTTGAATATTATATACCCTTTTAGGGATGTATTTAAAGTAGGCCTGATACAGCAGAAACCACTAAATTAGGAAATTGCTAAATTGGGAATTGTATTTCAACCCAGAACAAAAAATGTGCTTTGACGGACACTAAATAACTTGCCCAGCCAGAACAGTACACCAGTAACGACAGATTTAGCGGGATATAAATTTGAGGCCTAGTATTTAGGCGCTGGGTGACAGGTATAGATTTAGTGACAGAATTAGACTTGGAATGCACAGTAGCGTGTGTGTGAAGTTATTCTGAATGACCCTATGTGCACCTTGAATATTATATACCCTTTTAGGGAAAGATTTAAAATAGCTCTGATACAGCAGAAACCACTAAATTAGGAAATTGCTAAATTGGGAATTGTATTTCAACCCAGAACAAAAAATGTGCTTTGACGGACACTAAATAACTTGCCCAGCCAGAACAGTACAGCAGTAACGACAGATTTAGCAGGATATAAATTTGAGGCCTAGTATTTAGGCGCTTGGTGACAGGTATAGATTTACTGACAGAATTAGACTGGGATATGGCCAAAAAATAACCACACTATTGCTGGTTAAATGCACTTGGTGTGACAGCTTGACCAACCACACTACTGAGGGTTAAATGCACTTGGTGACAGGCGCAGCTTGCCCCTGATGTAGTATATGGCCAAAAAATGAACAGACTATTGCTGGTTAAATTCACTTGGTGTGACAGCTTGACCAACCACACTACTGAGGGTTAAATGCACTTGGTGACGGGCGCAGCTTGCCCCTGACGTAGTATATTGCCAAAAAATAAACAGACTATTGCTGGTTAAATGCACTTGGTGTGACAGCTTCACCCTGATGTAGGCTTTAGCCAAAAAACAACCACACCATTGAGGGTTAAATGCACTTGGTGACGGGCGCAGCTTGCCCCTGATGTAGTATATGGCCAAAAAATAAACAGACTATTGCTGGTTAAATGCACTTGGTGTGACAGCTTCACCCTGATGTAGGCTTTAGCCAAAAAACAACCACACCATTGAGGGTTAAATGCACTTGGTGACAGGCGCAGCTTGCCCCTGATGTAGTATATGGCCAAAAAATAAACAGACTATTGCTGGTTAAATGCACTTGGTGTGACAGCTTCACCCTGATGTAGGCTTTAGCCAAAAAACAACCACACCATTGAGGGTTAAATGCACTTGGTGACAGGCGCAGCTTGCCCCTGATGTAGTATATGGCCAGAAAATAAACAGACTATTGCTGGTTAAATGCACTTGGTGTGACAGCTTCACCCTGATGTAGGCTTTAGCCAAAAAACAACCACACCATTGAGGGTTAAATGCACTTGGTGACAGGCACAGCTTGCCCCTGATGTAGTATATGGCCAAAAAATAAACAGACTATTGCTGGTTAAATGCACTTGGTGTGACAGCTTGACCAACCACACTACTGAGGGTTAAATGCACTTGGTGACAGGCGCAGCTTGCCCCTGATGTAGTATATGGCCAAAAAATGAACAGACTATTGCTGGTTAAATTCACTTGGTGTGACAGCTTGACCAACCACACTACTGAGGGTTAAATGCACTTGGTGACGGGCGCAGCTTGCCCCTGACGTAGTATATTGCCAAAAAATAAACAGACTATTGCTGGTTAAATGCACTTGGTGTGACAGCTTCACCCTGATGTAGGCTTTAGCCAAAAAACAACCACACCATTGAGGGTTAAATGCACTTGGTCACAGCTTGTGCTGGCGCACCACAAGACACAAAATGGCCGCCGATCACCCCAGAAAAAAGTGACTGACAAACGGTCTGGACAGCCTAAAAACAGTGAGCAATTGAGTATTAGCAGCTCAATGACCCACAGCTGCAGATCGATCAATAATCAAGTCCTTTGGAGGAGTTAATCTGCCTAATCTCGCCTTACTGTCGCAGCCGCAACCTCTCCCTACACTAATCAGAGCAGAGAGACGGGCGGCGCTATGTGACTCCAGCTTAAATAGAGGCTGGGTCACATGGTGCTCTGGCCAATCAGAGCCATGCCAATAGTAGGCATGGCTGTGATGGCCTCTTAGGGCAAGTAGTATGACGCTTGTTGATTGGCTGCTTTGCAGCCTTTCAAAAAGCGCCAAGAAAGCGTCACAAAAGCGCCAAGAAAGCAACGAACACCGAACCCGGACTTTTACGAAAATGTCCGGGTTCGGGTCCGTGTAACGGACACCCCAAAATTCGGTACGAACCCGAACTATACAGTTCGAGTTCGCTCATCCCTAGCTGGAACGGCTCAAAAGATTCTGCAGTCACTGATGTTCACGATCTCCTGTTGTCTTCCGAACTGTCTCCAAATGTGGAGGGTATTCAGGTGGGATCTCACAGTTGTCAGAACCGAATGTTTGAATCGGTATATATACAGTATACCGCTACACTGTGTAGTCTGTTCTATAAGCACCATGGTTTTGTGACGGCAGACAGAAAATAATCTGAAAGTGCCCCTCCCGAGACCAGGCTCTGGATCCGCCACTGATCAGCAGGCCCTTGCTCCAAATGTTTTTGAGGGTCACTAGCAGGCCATCAATCATAATTTTTCAAGGCTGTGTATAATGCCCTCCTTTATGTGTAGCAAAGGGTGTATTGGAGTGCCGGTTCCTTATCATTTTTGGCAGCCCTTTCATTTAGTGCATAGGTTTTATGAGTGTAGGAGTCCCACTACATGAACAATTGTACCACAATGTGAATGAGGCCCTCCTTTATGTGATATACAGGTTGTATCGGAGTGCCTCTTCCTTGTAATTTTTGGCAGCACTTGCACTTTATATACAAGTAAATATACAGGAAAGAATGTTTCCTAACAATTTTTCCTCTAAAATCGATGTTTTCTTTGGTTTTGTGCTTATTATTGTCAGTCTGTAAAAGTGGCATACTACTCAGACAACATCGTTCCCAGTAGCGACCTGGGAGTCCAAGATGCATTCAGACGTCCTCCCCATGCTGTTCCCAAACAATTTCGGTGGTGTTTCCATCAATTTCTGACCTTTTCCTATGAACCAGGCACCCTCCCCTCTTCAGAGCAGGTGGTGCCTGGTTTAATGCTCGGGTTCTTCCATTGACTGCCATGATACTCGGGTGCTTGGTAGAGCACCCAAGCATCTCGATGTGTTCGGCCAGAGCACCCGAGCACTTTGGTGCTCGATCAACACTAGCTATAACATATCAAATGTTTTTTGAAACGTTAGCGGCCCATTCAATATTCATTTCTGTGTGTACATGGTTTCTGCTTCAATGCTATGACAGTATTTTATGTTCATAGCTGTTGCCAAAAAAAGAGAAAAGAAGATCCATTTGTAACACCCTTTGACATCTATTAGCTTCTAAAATTAGTACTATGCAATTGACTTATGATCTGCTCCTTATTCTGTCATACCTCATTTAAAGAAATTGGAAATTGATTTTGAACTGGGAGAAAAAGATATATTTCAGGCAGTTATTAGCTTGACTTAATCTTTGATTTTTGTATCTTAGTTCAGACATAGACCCGTACCATCTCTGAGCATTAACAACATTTATTGGGTGTGAATAAATGTTACACAAAGGAAAAGCAACTATATTGTATTCATTAAACGTAGAAGAAGCTAAGAACAAAGATAAATTGATGCAGTAGCTAGGGGAAGTGCACAATCTGCTTCTATCTATCTATCTATCTATCTATCTATCTATCTATCTATCTATCTATCTGTCATTAGTAGTGTTGAGCGAATCAAAGTGAAACAATTTTAATTCAATCAGAATTTTAGGAAAAGGTTGATTTACCATAAATCCCGAATTTCCTTGTATTTTGAATTTCATTCCCTGTTATGTCACATCCCTATAAAAAGCCTAATTCTGCTCAGTGTCTGCCATTCCACTGTGAACTGAGCATAGGGAAAGACGTGGCAAATGCTAGGGACAGTGTTTTAGCAATCTTTTACTTGTAGAATATTGGATAGGGACAGTGCAGGGACAGAGGAAGGACAGTGTAGGGAGATCATAGTGTCACGGACGGTGTACAGGAAACAAGACAAAGCAACATGAATATATGACTGAGTGGATCCAAAGCTAAGGAACTAAAAGGGAGACCCCTGCACAAGACCTGAGACTTTCCCTGGCTGCTCAGCCTATGCAACGATCCCAGAGGTGGAAGGTTGCATAGCCACGTACCTCGACTATATAACCCCTGAACACCCTACAATAGTGAGGGGACACGACCACCGGATCCCTACACCAGACACGGAGGGAGTCAGGGTCACCTGGGATCCAGCAAACAGAAAATAACAGATAAATGTTCAGCACTTAACTTTTGTAGCAGACTGGAAAACAAGATCAGCATGCACACACACTCCAGGAAGAAGTATAAGCCGCCCAGTAATGCATTATGGGGCGGAATTTAAAGGGATGCAATCAGTCCAACTCCATGACAGCTGAGAGAGGCTAACGAGATGAGGAACTGAACAGCACAACAAAGAGAACTCAAGGAGGAGGTTCTGAAAGGCCTCTGTCAGAGCTTCTCAGCTGTCTGGTTGTGACAGTACCCCTCCCTCTACGAGTGGACTCTGGACACTCAGAGCCCACCTTCTCAGGATGGGACCTATGGAAAGCCCTGATGAGATGAGAGGCCTTAATGTCCGTCACTGGGACCTACATCCTCTCCTCAGGACCATAACCCTCCCAATGAACAAGGTACTGAAGAGAACCGCGGACAAGACGAGAATCCACAATCCTAGAGACCTGAAATTCAAGATTCCCATCAACCATAATCGGAGGAGGAGGCAAAGGCGAGGGTACAATGGGTTGAACATAAGGTTTCAATAAGGACTTATGAAAAACATTATGGATCTTCCAAGTCTGAGGAAGATCAAGACGGTAGGCAACAGGATTGATGACAGACAGGATTTTGTGAGGCCCAATAAACCTAGGACCCAACTTCCAGGAGGGAACCTTCAATTTGATATTCTTGGTAGACAACCACACCAGATCACCAACATTCAGGTCCGGACCAAGCACACGTCTCTTATCTGCCACACGCTTATATCTCTAGCTCATGCTCTTTAGATTATCCTGAATCTTTTGCCAAATAGATGACAAAGACGAGGAGAATCTGTCCTCATCAGGTAAACCAGAAGACCCCTCTCCCGAGAAAGTCCCAAACTGCGGATGAAACCCATATGCACCAAAAAATTGTGACTTATCAGAGGACTCCTGACGACGGTTATTTAAAGCAAACTCAGCAAGGGACAAAAAAGAACACCAATCCTCTTGATTCTCCGCCACAAAACAGCACAGATATGTCTCCAGATTCTGATTGACGCGCTCCGTCTGGCCATTCGACTGCGGGTGGAAAGCAGAAGAGAATGACAACCGAACCCCCAAGCGAGAACAGAAAGCCTTCCAGAATCTGGAAACAAACTGCGTGCCCCTATAAGAGACTATGTCTGAAGGAATACCGTGCAATTTGACAATGTGATCAATAAATGCCTGCGCCAGCGTCTTAGCATTGGGCAAACCAGGAAAAGGGATGAAATGCACCATTTTGCTGAAACGGTCCACCACCACCAGAATCTCAGTCTTCCCCGAGGAACGAGGCAGGTCCGTTATAAAGTCCATGGACAGATGTGTCCAAGGACGGGAAGGAATGGGTAAGGGAAGGAGAGGACCTGATGGCCGTGAATGAGGGACTTTGGCACGAACCACAAAACCCTCAACCGACTTACGAAGCGCAGGCCACCAGAATCTCCGAGCGATGAGATCCAGTGTGGCTCTTGCCCCCGGGTGCCCAGCAAGGACCGTATCGTGGTGTTCCTTAAAAATCTTGTGTCTTAAAGCGAGAGGCACAAACAACCTCCCAGGAGGACAAAGATCAGGAGCCTCTGACTGGGCTGCCTGCACCTCTGCCTCCAATTCAGAAAAGAGAGCAGAGACCACCACACCTTCAGCCAAAATGGGACCCGGGTCTTCAAAATTCCCACCTCCCGGAAAACAACGTGACAGGGCATCTGCTTTCACATTCTTAACTTCAGGGCGGAACGTGACCACAAAATTAAACCTAGAAAAGAACAAAGACCATCTGGCCTGTCTCGGGTTCAGACGCTTGGCTGACTCCAAGTAGGCCAGATTTTTATGGTCAGTAAATACGGTAATAGGGTGTCTGGCTCCCTCTAGCCAATGGCGCCATTCCTCAAAAGCCAACTTGATGGCCAACAATTCCCTATCTCCCACATCGTAATTTCTCTCTGCGGAGGAGAGTTTTTTAGAGAAAAAGGCACATGGTCGCCATTTGGCAGGAGAGGAACCCTGAGACAAGACCGCCCCCAGACCCACCTCAGAAGCATCAACCTCGACTATGAAGGGTAAAGAAATATCAGGTTGCACCAAGATGGGAGCGGAAGCAAAACTCTCCTTGATATTAGAAAAAGCCTTACGGGCCTCTACTGACCAAGAAGAAAAATCTACCCCCTTTCTGGTCATATCAGTGAGTGGTTTAACAATAGAGGAATAATTCAAAATAAACTTCCTGTAATAATTGGCAAAGCCCAAAAAACGCATCAGCGCCTTCTGATTCTCAGGAAGCTCCCACTCAAGCACAGTGCGGACCTTCTCGGGGTCCATGCGAAAACCAGAAGCGGAGAGAAGAAACCCCAGAAATTGCATTTCTGGAACCGCAAACACACATTTTTCCAGTTTCGCATATAATTTATTCTCCCGCAGGATGAGCAAGACTTGACGTAAATGTTCCTTATGAGTTTTGAAATCAGGAGAAAAAATATAAATGTCATCCAAATACACTAATACAAATTTTCCCATCAAATGATAAAAAATGCTGTTCACGAAATGCTGAAAAACGGCTGGGGCATTCATCAAACCAAAAGGCATAACCAAATTCTCAAAATGGCCCTCAGGGGTATTGAAGGCCGTCTTCCATTCGTCTCCTTCTCTGACCCTGACCAGGTTGTATGCCCCTCTTAGATCTAATTTGGAAAAGACTTTAGCCCCAACAACCTGGTTAAACAGGTCCGGGATCAGAGGAAGCGGATAAGGGTCACGAATAGTGATATTGTTCAGCTCCCTGAAATCCAGACAAGGTCTTAAAGAACCATCTTTTTTCTTAGCAAAGAAAAAACCAGCGGCAACAGGTGACTTCGAGGGTCGTATGTGTCCTTTTTTTTCAGACTCTCAGAGATATAAGCACGCATAGCGATCTGCTCAGGTTGGGAAAGATTGTATAAACGAGATTTAGGCAGTTTGGCGCCTGGGATGAGATTAATAGGGCAATCGTACTCCCTGTGCGGGGGCAAATCCTGAACTCCACTCTCAGAGAAGACATCCGAAAATTCTGAGAGAAAAGATGGTACAGTCTTAGTAGCAACCTCAGAAACAGATGTCGTGAGGCAATTCTCTCTGCAAAAGTCACTCCAACCATTTATTTGCCTCGCTTGCCAATCAATGGTGGGGTTATGTTTAGTGAGCCAGGGTAGCCCCAACACTAGAGGGGTAGGCAAACCGCTAAGGACGAAACATGACACATCCTCAACATGAGCATCACTCACAATTAAACGGATATTGTGAACTATGCCCTTTAATGATTTCTGAGAAAGTGGAGTGGAATCAATAGCAAAAACCGGAATATCCTTTCCCAAAGTGCGCACCTGGAAACCATGAGTTATCGCAAATTGATTATCAATGAGATTGACTGCTGCTCCACTATCCACAAAAATCTCACAAAAAATGCTCTTGCTCTCTAGCGCCACCCTAGCAGGCAGGACAAAACGGGAACTACAAGCAAACGGAAAACCTTCAATTTCAGCCTCAACCCTGCCAATAGTAACAGACGGAACATTTTTAAGAGATTTTTTCCTGTTTGTTTCTTTATTACTCCCAGAAAACTGCCTGAATCTCCTAGAGGGACAAATATTTGCCAAATGATTTATACCTCCACAACAAAAACAAACCCTCCCATGCGAGTTGAATCTTCTATTGTCAGAAGCAATCAACCCCAGCTGCATGGGCTCCTGCTCAGAAGGGGCTGACAGCGACTGAGACCCCTGCGCACAGAATGGGACTGCTGCACTGTCCTGGGACTGAGTATGACAGGAAGGGGACATCTCTCCTCTCTCTCTAAGACGCCTGTCAATACGAACGGCCTGAGACATAGCAGAGTCCGAAGAAATAGGCCTCTCATGAAAGGCAAATGCATCTTTCAATCCCTCTGAAAGACCATGGCAAAATTGACTTCGGAGTGCAGCATCATTCCAACCAGTATCAACTGCCCATCTCCGAAATTCTGAGCAGTATATTTCTGTGGATTGTTTACCCTGGCATAATAGACGTAGTCTAGACTCAGCCAGAGCAATACGATCCGGATCATCATATATCTGACCCAGGGCTAAAAAGAATTCATCCACTGAACGGAGAGGCCGTGCCCCCTCCGGCAGCGGAAAGGCCCAGGACTGAGCGTTACCCCTGAGCAGCGATATAATGATTCCCACCCTCCGTTCCTCATCACCAGAGGAATGGGGAAGAAGGCGAAAATGGAGTTTGCAAGCCTCTCTAAAACGCACAAAATTCTCACTACCCCCGGAGAACGTATCCGGGAGTGAGATCTTAGGCTCAGAACAAACTCCATGAACGCAAGCTGAACCGGTCACTTGAAGCTGAGAAAAAGTCTTACGGAGATCAGCTACCTCCAATGAAAGACCCTGAAGGCGTTTAGCCAAAAGTGAAACCGGATCCATGCTTGAGACGGTTTTGGCGGCTTATAATGTCACGGACGGTGTACAGGAAACAAGAGAAAGCAACATGCATATATGACTGAGTGGATCCAAAGCTAAGGAACTAAAAGGGAGACCCCTGCACAAGATCTGAGACTTTCCCTGGCTGCTCAGCCTATGCAACGATCCCAGAGGTGGAAGGTTGCATAGCCACGTACCTCGACTATATAACCCCTGAACACCCTACAATAGTGAGGGGACACGACCACCGGCTCCCTACACCAGACACGGAGGGAGTCAGGGTCACCTGGGATCCAGCAAACAGAAAATAACAGATAAATGTTCAGCACTTAACTTTTGTAGCAGACTGGAAAACAAGATCAGCATGCACACACACTCCAGGAAGAAGTATAAGCCGCCCATGCATTATGGGGCGGAATTTAAAGGGATGCAATCAGTCCAACTCCATGACAGCTGAGAGAGGCTAACGAGATGAGGAACTGAACAGCACAACAAAGAGAACTCAAGGAGGAGGTTCTGAAAGGCCTCTGTCAGAGCTTCTCAGCTGTCTGGTTGTGACACATAGGGAGAGTTTTCAGACACTGTAGGGAGAGCATAGGGAGACTGCAGGGACAGTGCAGGCTCTGTGTAATTCCCCTGTGCATCTTGTTCCACTGCTGTGTCATTCATTCTTAATCTCTTCTGTTATACATAGACGGACTGTGCATCAGACTTAGTCTCAACAGCCAGTCTAATATATAATGAAAAACAAAAAATGCCCAATTTTAGGGCCCTCAGGATAATTTCACAAGTACTCAATTCAGTCAGTGGACCGACAAAAATCCCTGTAGGGGTCCTAAACGAAATAACTTTATTGTAACATATCTAAAATCCAAAGACCTACAGGGATAGGTTAAAACTATCAGGAATGAGAGGGGGTGATGGTTCCTCACTTACAATTGGTGCCACCTCACACTTTATGGACCATTTGGTTATTTTATGGGCACAGAGCCTTTCACAGAACTGAGGATAGGTAGACTACATTAAGGATCAGGTGTAGTTTACATGTGTGGTACTGCTGTGCGAGACTGAGAGTTCATTAATAAACAATTAGATGCAATCTAGGTTGCTACCATTGAATGTTATCTTCCAGTCTCCCAAGTTTCTGCATGGCACATGTCTTCAATCTGGTTGTCATCCGGTTCCTGTCACGGATGATGTTGCAGATAGCTGGAACTTATAAATAAACATCCAACTGGCTTGATCCCAAAACTAACGAGCATATAGGTGAGCCCTATAAAACCCTAAGAGCTCTCCCTGACTGCTATGCCCATGCAAGGGTCTGAATGGTAGTCGATTGCATGCCCACGTACCTAAGACTGTGTGACACCTGAAGACCATATAATAGTGAGGGGACACGACCACCGTCTCCCTGGACTTAATACGGACGGAGTCAGGGTCACCTAGAATCAAGCCAGCAAGGAAACACAAATAAAGAAAAAGACTTATCTTAGCAAACAACAGCAGCAATCTCCAGCAGTGAACACCTCATCCAGGAAGTAGTATAAACCACAAAGTGAGGCAGTATGGGAGGGAATATAAAGGGAGACACTTAGTCTAAATAGGTGACACCTGGGAAAATGAAAGGAGATGACAAAGTGAAACCAAAACAAAGAAGGCCATGCAAGAGGTAGAGAAGAACGTCTGCCAGATCTTCTCACAGAACTGGCGGTGACAGTACCCCTCCCTCTACGGGTGGACTCCGACACTCAGAGCCCACCTTCTCAGGAGAAACCTGGCTTAAAACTACAGGTTCATACCCGTGTGGAGCATGTAGCTTTTGCAAATATATGATCCCCAAGAAAGAATTTGTGAACCCAGTGGATGGGAGAGTGTACAAAATCAGAGAGTACATGAATTGTAGGAACAAAGGCTTAGTATATGGGATACAATGTGAGTGCAATATGCTCTATATAGGGAAGACGATCCAAGAACTTAGGAGGAGGATATCGAAACATTTTAGTGTTCTGAACACTAATGAGGAGACACCATTGTCAAGACACTTGGTGAGGTTTCATAACGGTCAAACTACAGGCTTAAAGATATGGGGGCTACAGAAAATAAGGCCTAGCCCGAGACAAGGTGGTATTGACAAGAAGCTACAAAAAGAGGAAACGAGGTGGATATACCGCATTCATTCTTTGGCACCAAATGGTATAAACGAAGGATTCACGTTCGCTCCTTTTTTATTAACTGGAGATTATAGCATGGAAAATAAATATTGAAATAAAGATAGGGAATACTAAAGTGAAGGAATAGTCCAGATAACACGTCGGAAGATAGGAGAAGATAGGGGGAGAACCTGACAAAGAGCTTGAAAATGAGGGTGACCGGCCTCCAAAAGATAAATAAAAGAACATTGAACAATACATGGTGAATTAAAAGAGAGATTGACAGATAAAAAATAAATATGAAAGGTGGATAGTCAAATTGGAAGAAATGGAAATCCCAACAGAAGGGATAATGAATCACTAGATATAGCTCGTATACACATAGAAGGAAAATAAAATAAAAATAAATAAACAAAAAGATATATATATATATAAAATATACAAAAAATCACAAATAAAAAAATAAAAATTAAATAAATAATAAATTAATAATAAAATAAAAATTTGAAAATAAATCACCATAAATAATAATATAAATAATGATATATAAAAATAAAAAATTAAAAATCTATAAAAAATATAAATATATATAATTGTAGAGCATGATAGGTGACTTTTGTTATAAGTGGTATAGATTCAATGAATATCAAAAAATATCAAATGAAAAATATCAAATGTAAACAAAATAAAATACTCTCCCAAAAATTATCATGTAATCAAGATCAGTATAAATATAAATGATATGCATAATTCACATAATGAGAGAATAATGGGGCTTGGGAACATGTATATAAAGATATGACAATTGAAGAGCTAGAAATTTGCAGTATACAGGACAACCTTCCAAGTAGGGACGCATGCGTAGTGAGAATAACAATGTAGAAACCATCGGAACTGGAAACATATGAGAAGGAGATCCGGGATGCGTCTAAGTTCGGGTGCATGCACACTACGAGGGCGCGAGGTGATGAGGTCATTGCCGGGAGCCGGATGCTGGGAGAGGCGGGACGTCATCAGTGTAAGACGTACCGCGTCACCAGAGGGCGCACTGGCACTCCCTCTGATTGGTCTAGCGATCCCTATACAGAGGAGAAGGAAGTGCAGATTTGACCGCCGGACTCCGCCCACATAAACAGAGGGTTCAAAAGGTCGGGACCCGCCCCCTGATTTATGTACTGCATATCCCCTGAAAACGCAGTGGTACGGCGAAACATGTAGGGAAGCAGTAGCTAGATTTTAGTTTGAGATCTGAGAGATAGGGAACTGTCATGGAACCATGAACCAGACGTACAACAAGAGATAAGTGGAAAATAAGAAGGTTTTATTGAAGAGCAAGCCGTAAGCAAAGTCCGAACGGATGGCTAAACCGAAGCAGGGTCTTGCGGAGACAGAGGTCAGGAACCAGAAGGGTAGTCAGACGAAGCCAGGAACAGGAACCAACGGGGTAGTCAGACGAAGCCGGAATCAGGAACCAACGGGGTAGTCAGACGAAGCCGGAATCAGGAACCAACGGGGTAGTCAGACGAAGCCGGAATCAGGAACCAGAAGCAGCAGCAGTCTTGGAAGCATGTGAACACAGGAGGACCAAGCAAGGAACTGAAGCCACAGACCTCCTATATATATGAGCTGGGCATCCAGCTCCTCCCAGTGGGAAGGAGGAGCCGCAGGGTGGGAGGCTACAAGAAAACCCAGAAACCAAGATGGCCGCCAGCACATGTCAAACGAAGGGAACAGCAAGGAGGTAAGACCATGACAGTACCTCCCCCTCAAGGGCCCCTCCTCCGCGGAGTAAGGAACGGTTTCTGAGGGAAGCGTGCGTGGAAGGCTCGGAGCAAAGCAGGAGCATGGACATCTGCGGAGGGAACCCAGGAACGCTCCTCTGGACCATAACCACGCCAATGGACCAAAAACTGCACCCGGCCGCGGACCAGGCGTGAGTCCAGGATATTGCTCACCTCATACTCCTCACGATTGCCCACTTGGACCGGACGAGGCCGAGGAATCGAGGAAGTGAAACGATTACACACCAGTGGCTTCAACAGGGAGACATGAAACACGTTGGAGATCCGCATGCCAGGAGGAAGCGCAAGGGCATAGGCTACCGGGTTTACCCTGCGAAGCACTCGGAAGGGACCAACAAAGCGAGGCGCCAGCTTGGGAGTGGGCACTCGAAGGTTGAGGTTGCGGGTGGACAACCATACGCGGTCTCCGACCTGGTAGGAAGGAGCGGGCGCTCGTCTGCGATCAGCCTGGAGTTTCTGGCGCTGCGCAGAGACCTCAAGGGACCTCTGGATCTGTACCCAAGAAGCACGTAGGACGGAAAGGTGATCCTCCACAGCCGGAATATCCTGGGGAGAGAATACCTCCGGTAACACGGCAGGTTGGAACCCATAATTGGCCATGAAGGGAGACGTCCCAGAGGAAGAGTTCACCGCCGTGTTCCTGGCAAACTCAGCCCAAGGCAGGAGGTCAACCCAATTGTCTTGGTGATCGGAGACATAGCAACGAAGGAATTGCTCCAAGGCCTGATTGGATCGTTCTGCGGCCCCATTGGACTGAGGGTGGTAGGCCGAGGAGAAAGAGAGATGAATCCCCAACTGGGAGCAAAAGGCGCGCCAGAACCTGGACACAAACTGACTCCCCCGATCCGACACAATCTCCTTGGGCAAACCGTGCAACCGGAAGACCTCCCTGGCAAAAATCGAGGCCAACTCTTGTGCAGAGGGTAACTTCTTGAGAGGAACACAGTGGCACATTTTGGAAAACCGATCCACAATCATGAGAATGACCGTATGGCCTCGGGATGCAGGGAGGTCCACAATGAAATCCATCCCCAGGTGTGACCATGGACGCTCCCCGGTGGCTATGGGTTGCAAAAGGCCCAACGGAAGGTGCCGAGGGGACTTACTCTGGGCACAAACGGAGCATGCCGCTACATATGCGGCGATGTCGGAACGTAGAGAAGGCCACCAGAACAGACGTGAAACCGCCCAGGACAGCTGATTCTTTCCAGGGTGCCCCGCGGCCTTGGAGTTATGGTAGGTTCGCAACAACCGAGTGCGCAACTCCTCAGGCACAAAACATCTGCCGTTGGGTCTCCCAGAGGGAGCACCAGATTGAGCCGCCAAAATCTGCTCACCCAGAGGAGAAGTCAGGCTGGTGCGAATAGCGGCCAGGATCTGATTCGGGGGTATGACCGTAGTCGGAATCGACTCCTCCCCGGACAGCTCGGAGTACTGCCGTGATAAGGCATCCGCTCTGATGTTCTTGGAGCCGGGTAGGTAGGAGACCACGTAATTAAAACGTGACAAGAACAGAGCCCATCTGGCCTGACGTGGTGTCAATCTCTTGGCCTCAGAGAGGTAGGTCAGATTCTTGTGGTCCGTCAGGATGAGGACCGGAACCACCGAGCCCTCGAGCAAGTGCCTCCATTCTTTAAGGGCCTGCACGATGGCCAATAACTCCCTGTCACCAATCTGATAGTTGCACTCCGCGGAAGACAGTTTCCGGGAGTAAAACCCACAAGGAAGCAGAGGACCCTCTGGTGTTCTACGCTGAGACAGGAGGGCGCCTACTCCCGTCTCAGACGCGTCCACCTCGAGGACAAAAGGCAACCCAGGGTTGGGATGCGACAGAATCGGAGCCGACACAAAGGCGGACTTTAGAGCCTCAAAAGCTCGGATGGCCTCGAGCGGCCAGACCTGAGGATTACTGCCCTTCCTGGTCAGATCCGTGAGAGGCTTGGCTAGCATGGAAAAGTCCCTGATGAACTTCCGATAATAATTGGCGAAGCCCAAAAAGCGCTGCAGGGCACGAAGCCCACTGGGCTGGGGCCACTGTAAGACAGCCGAAACCTTCTCAGGATCCATGGAGAACCCCTCAGCGGAAATGATGTAACCTAAGAAGGTTACCTGGGATCGGTGAAATTCGCATTTCTCAAGCTTACCGAACAGCTTGTTCTCTCGTAAGCGTTGCAACACTCGTCTGACATCCAGAATGTGGGCCTCCATGGATGCAGAATATACCAAGATGTCATCCAAATAGACCACCACACACTGCTGCAACAGGTCACGGAAAACATCGTTGATGAATTCCTGGAAGACTGCGGGCGCATTGCACAACCCAAAGGGCATAACCAAGGATTCATAATGACCGGTCCTGGTGTTAAACGCGGTCTTCCACTCATCGCCCGCCTTGATCCTTACCAGGTTATATGCCGCCCTCAGGTCGAGTTTGGTAAAGACCGTGGCCCCTTTGAGGCGATCGAACAGCTCGGAAATCAAGGGTATCGGGTAAGCGTTCTTGATCGTGATGCGATTGAGACCCCTGTAATCGATGCAAGGCCTCAACTCGCCGCCCTTCTTTTTCACAAAGAAAAATCCAGCCCCTGCCGGGGACGAGGATTTGCGAATGTGTCCGCGTGAAAGCGCCTCCCTCACGTACTCCTCCATGGCCTCATTCTCCGCTACCGACAGTGGATAGACTTTGCCACGAGGAGGAACGGCACCGGATTGTAACTCTATGGCACAATCGTATGGGCGGTGCGGAGGTAGGGCAACCGCGCGCACCTTATCGAATACATCCCGGTACTCTTCGTATTCAGGAGGCAACAGAGAGTCCGAGGAAGTACACAGCAACTTGACAGGCCCATGGATGCAACTAGCCCCACACTGCGGTGACCACGAGAGGATCTCGACCGATCTCCAATCGAAAGTCGGATTATGCTTCTGGAGCCAGGGGTACCCCAAGACCACCGAGTAGTGTGGAGACGAAATAACCTGGAGACAGACCGACTCTCTGTGAACGGCACCAATGGCTATCCCCACTGGAAGGGTCTCATGAGTCACGTGTGGCGGCAGAAGGGGTCTGCCGTCTATCGCCTCAAGAGCCAGTGGGGAACCTCGAGGCTGCAGAGGAATGGAATTGGCGGCAACGAACACTCTATCAATGAACAAACCACCAGCACCAGAGTCCACCAACGCCTGGGTCGTCACCGAGCCCCCGACCCAGGAGAGGACAACCGTGATCAGTGGTTTGTCAACACGGGAAACCGGGGACGAGGAGACTCCACCCAAGATCTGCCCCCGACAGGACCTCAGGTGCGAGCGTTCTCCCGGACGGTTCGGACATGCCAACCGAAAATGCCCACCGAGACCACAGTACATGCATCGGCCCTCGCGTCTCCGGAGTACCCTCTCCCCCTCAGACAGGCGAGCAAACCCCTTGCTGCATGGGTTCACCCCCAGACAAGTCATCCCCAGGAGGCGTGGGAGGAGAGGGAGGCACGGGTGGGACAGCAAACGTAGGCGCCAATCTGTTAGGAGACCTCCGCAGGCTCTCCTTAAAGGAAGGTCTCTCCCTGAGTCTGGTGTCAATCAAAATCAGGAAAGAAATAAGAGACTCGAGCTCCACTGGTAGGTCCTTAGCTGCAACCTCATCCTTCAAGGCATCCGAGAGACCATGAGAGAAAGCAGCGACCAGAGCCTCATTATTCCAGCCCACCTCTGCTGCCAGGGTACGAAACTCAATGGCGTATTCAGCTACGGATCGTGAACCCTGTCTGATGGACATAAGGAGCTTCGCAGCAGAGGCAGCACGAGCCGGCACATCGAATACCTTCCGAAGAGAAGCAACAAAACCGGAAAACTCGGCAACCACCGGATTGTTGTTCTCCCATAAAGGGCTGGCCCAGGCCAAGGCCTTGTCCGAGAGCAGCGAGATCAAGAAGCCCACCCTTGATCTCTCAGTAGGAAAGGCATGTGGCAGCAACTCGAAGTAAATGCCCACCTGGTTAAGGAAACCTCGGCACTGAGTTGGCTCTCCCCCAAAGCGCTGTGGAAGGGGGGCAGAACCGGTCATACCCTGAAACACCACAGGAGCAGCAACAGGTGTCAGGGTAGACTCTGGCGCAACAACCGGAGCGGCAGTAGGAGCGGGCCCAGGAGCGACAACCGACCCATCGGCAACGGAAGCTAAATGAGCCGTGCGTTCAAGCAGGGTTTGCAACGCCACAGCGAACCGACCCAACAGGTGATCCTGCTGATCAAGTCTGGCAACCAGCGTAGGTAGCGAGGGTGGCCCTGTACCGTCAGAATTCATGGCTTGGTCCTAATGTCATGGAACCATGAACCAGACGTACAACAAGAGATAAGTGGAAAATAAGAAGGTTTTATTGAAGAGCAAGCCGTAAGCAAAGTCCGAACGGATGGCTAAACCGAAGCAGGGTCTTGCGGAGACAGAGGTCAGGAACCAGAAGGGTAGTCAGACGAAGCCAGGAACAGGAACCAACGGGGTAGTCAGACGAAGCCGGAATCAGGAACCAACGGGGTAGTCAGACGAAGCCGGAATCAGGAACCAACGGGGTAGTCAGACGAAGCCGGAATCAGGAACCAGAAGCAGCAGCAGTCTTGGAAGCATGTGAACACAGGAGGACCAAGCAAGGAACTGAAGCCACAGACCTCCTATATATATGAGCTGGGCATCCAGCTCCTCCCAGTGGGAAGGAGGAGCCGCAGGGTGGGAGGCTACAAGAAAACCCAGAAACCAAGATGGCCGCCAGCACATGTCAAACGAAGGGAACAGCAAGGAGGTAAGACCATGACAGGAACAGAGGCAGGAAACCTACACAGCTAAAGATTCAGCTGAAATAAATAAAAACATAAGCCAATTGGATAGAGAAATGGAGTTAGGAGGGTTACCTGAGAAGCATCAGACACCTCCAGAATAGGCTGTACATTGGCAAAAAGTGAATGCACTGGCACTGGACAGTACAAAATAAAGAATCCCACTCTAGATCTCGAGGAATTTTAATAGTGTTTTTTTCTGAGAATAATAGGATATTTTAATGAGAATACAATAAAAGTATAAGTTTTATTTAATTAATCAGAGAGGAACCAAGGGCCACAGAAGGTCCTAGAGACCTTTGAAATGTATCCATTTATATATTAGTGTGGTCACCTCCTGAGAGACCTATATGTATGTTGAATTCACTTGTTTTTCCGGCGGAATTTTTACTTGAAAGTTTCGATGTTGTATCGTTGTATACATCCATCGATCACTCTTATGGTTTAAATGTCGTCGATGTGGCCCTGGCCAGCACGGAGCTCTCTCCTGGGGCGCGCCGGCTGATCCTCGCCCTCCTGGAGGTGGTCCTGAGGAGAAATTACTTTCTCTTCAGGGACACCTTCTACCAACAAAAGCGTGGTGTGGCGATGGGGTCCAATGTGGCCCCCACCTACGCAAACATCTTCATGGCGGAGGTCGAGGATCGGCTGGTGTATCGCTCCACGTTCTTTGAGAGAGTTCTCTGCTGGTGGCGCTACATCGACGACATTTTCCTGATATGGACAGGCACTATACCTGAGCTGGATGATTTCCATGTGCACCTGAACTCTGGGGTCTGGGACCTGCAGTTCACCATGATGCATTCTGCCCGTGAGCTGCAGTTCCTTGATGTCCGAGTTCAGGTACACAATGGAAGGATCAGCACTGATCTGTTCCAGAAACCTACAGACAGGAATACCCTATTAATGTACAATAGCAATCACCCTCAGACCATGGTGAACTCTCTCCCGTGGAGCCAACTACTCAGGGTACGTCGCATCGTATCTGATGACACCCAATTTGATTATAGAATGGATGAGATGTGCATGAAATTTTCAAAGAGAGGCTACCCCAATAAATTAATTAACCGTACCAAACATAGGATTGTATCCATGAAACGTGGATCTACATTGGTGAGGAAACCACAGAAACAAGAGACTGTCCGCATCCCATTTGTGTCCATCTTTGGGGGTGACAGTAGCAATATTGCCACCATCCTACGTCAGGATTGGCAGATCCTTCAGAAAGGATTGCCAACAGTTAAGGAATTCTCTGTCCCCCCAATGATGGCATACAAACGGACCCGCAACTTACGCGATAGATTGGTCAAAGCGGATATAGGGGGTAAGGATATAGACAAACAGAAAAGATTAGCACCACTCAAGAATGGTAATTTCCCTTGCCTCTCCTGCTGCAACTGCAGTTGCATCATGAGAGGTGATGGTTTTACTCATCCTTATAGTGGTAAACGGTTTAAGATTAAGGGACACTACACATGTAAATCCACAGATGTGGTTTACATGATACAGTGTCCATGTAGCCTAATATATGTGGGTGAAACCACAATGGAACTGAGGGAAAGAATCAATAAGCATAAAAGCACTATAAGAACAGGAGCTATTGACAAACCGGTTGCAAAACATTTTATTGATTGTAAACATGCCATTAATCAATTAAGATTTCGAGCAATCGACAGCGTTGGGTATCTGAGAAGGGGTGGGGACAGGAAGGGTATACTTAGGAAAAAGGAACTTAAGTGGATCCACACCCTTAGATCCCTTCAACCTTACGGTTTAAATTTGGAGTTTAACGTCACATCCATCGATTGACATTGGTCGCTGGATTGCCCCCTTCAGTATAGTGACATCATAATTTTTTATATGTGACACACATCCCTAGCATAGGGATTTTTAGATTTATATGTTAAAATGCCCTTCATAGCATTCGATGTGTGATATTTTGGAGAATGTATTTTGTATATGATGATCTTGCATGATTGCTTGATGCTGCGCTGTGCATTGTCTCCACCTCCGTAGATATGTGCATGTACATACTCTGATTGTCTATTGATAGTGTGGCGATCACTATTGTGGTCTGTGATCCAATAATATCGATCTATCCATCCTTGTATATGGACTATGTACATTTTATCCATTTCTCCATATGGATTATGCACATCTCTCTATGATAAGTTGCGCTGCTCACGGCGTCGCCGTTACCATTACTCCGGTGTTTGCACTGTGTCTCCATTGGTTGTGCGATCCATGTGACCCACGAGATTGACGCACGGCTGTGCGCACCGTACTGGATGTCATGTGATAGTCGCGCAGGCGATGACGACAATGATTGCTTCTAGTAGCTCATTGGTTGAAGGCGCCAGTGCCGGCCGGAGTCATGGCGACGGATGACACTTCCGGTATGCAAAGCCGGTGAGCTGCGACTGCGCATTGGAGGTGACAGCACGCCGTGGCGCACATGACGGAGATGGTGGCCATGTCAGCTGCAGTAAGTAGCAACTTGCACAGACCCTTTCCATTATGTATTGATTGGCTATGTTGATGTAATGTGGGGTGTGTTTTTTAATGTGGGGGGGTATATATATGCCTACCAGCATTGGTGTCATTAGGCTTGATAAAGACTGGTGAACAGTCGAAACGTTGCCATTTGTGTCTGGAGGTACGAATAAAGAAATTTTGATACTGCTACATGCTGCCGAAGCCATCTTCCTTTCTACATATGTATTCCAAGGCCTGATGGATCAAGGGCCTACGGCTAGGCTGCTGCATCGACCAACGCATTATCTTGAGACCACAAGGTGCTGCTTCTACACTTTCACGTTTATCTATATGTATGTTGGTCACACACCTTCTCAGGATGAGACCTATGGAAGGCCCTGATAAGACGAGTGGCCTTAATGTCCTCCCCTCAGGACCATAACCCTCCTAATGAACGAGGTACTGGAGAGAACCACGGATAATGCGAGAATCCACAATCCTAGAGACCTGAAATTCAAGATTGCCATCAACAAAAATCGGAGGAGGAGGCAAAGAGGAGGGTACAGTGAGTTGAACATAAGGTTTTAATAGGGACCTGTGAAAAACATTATGGATCTTCCAAGTCTGGGGAAGATCAAGACGGAAGGCAACGGGATTGATGACGGACAAGATCTTGTAAATCCCAATAAACCTAGGACTCAGCTTCCAGGAGGGAACCTTCAGTTTGATATTCTTTGTAGACAACCACACCAGATCACCCACATTCAGGCACATGTCTCTTATCCGCCACACGCTTATATCTCTCACTCATCCTCTTCAGATTACCCTGAATCTCTCCTCATCAGGTAAACCAGAAGACCCCTCTCCAGAGAATTTCCCAAACTGCGGATGAAATCCATATGCACAAAAAAATGGTGACTTATCAAAAGACTCCGCCACATAACTGCACAGATATGTCTCCAGATTCTGATTGATGCGTTCGGTCTGACCATTCGACTGCGGGTGAAAAGCAGAAGAGAACGACAACCGAACCCCCAAGCGAGAACAGAAGGCCTTCCAGAATCTGGAAACAAATTGCATGCCCCTATCAGAAACGATGTCTGAAGGAATGCCATGCAATTTAACAATGTGATCAACAAACGCTTGCACCAGCGTCTTAGCATTGGGTAACCCAGGAAAGGGAATGAAATGCACCATTTTGCTAAAATGGTCCACTACCATCAGAATCACAGTCTTCCCTGATGAACGAGGCAGGTCCGTAATAAAGTCCATCGACAGATGCGTCCAAGGACGGGAAGGAATAGGTAACGGGAGGAGAGAACCCGATGGCCGTGAATGAGGGACCTTGGCACGAGCGCAGGTCTCGCAGGCTGCCACAAAACCCTCAACCATCTTACGAAAAGCCGGCCACCAGAATCTCCGAGCAATGAGATCCACTGTGGCTCTACTCCCCGGGTGCCCAGCAAGGACAGTATCGTGGTGCTCCTTAAAAACCTTGTGTCGTAAAGCGAGAGGAACAAACAACCTCCCAGGAGGAAAAGATCAGGAGCCTCTGCCGGGGCTGCCTGAACCTCTGCCTCCAAATCAGGATAAAGAGCAGAGACGACCCCCCTTCAGCCAAAATGGGACCCGGGTCTTTAAAGTTCCCCCCTCCCGGAAAACAACATGACAGGGCATCCGCCTTCACATTTTCAACCCCAGGGCAGAACGGAACAACAAAATTAAACCTAGAAAAGAACAAAGACCATCTGGCCTGTCTCGGGTTCAGACGCTTTGCTGATTCCAAGTAGGACAGATTCTTATGGTCAGTAAACACGGTAATAGGGTGTCTGGCTCCCTCTAACCAATGGCACCATTCCTCAAAAGCTAGTTTGATGGCTAACAACTCCCTATCTCCCACATCGTAATTTCTCTCTGCAGAGGAGAGTTTCCTTGAGAAAAAGGCACACGGTCGCCATTTGGCAGGAGAGGGACCCTGAGATAAGACCACACCCACCTCAGAAGCATCGACCTCAACAATAAACAGTAGAGAGACATCAGGTTGTACTAAAATGGGAGCGGAAGCAAAACTCTCTTTGATACTAGAAAAGGCTTTATGTGCATCTACCGACCACGAGGAAAAATCTACCCCCTTTTTAGTCATTTCAGTGAGTGGCTTAACAACAGAGAAATAATTCCAAATTAACTTTCTGTAATAATTGGCAAAACCCAAAAACCACATCAGCACCTTCTGATTCTCAGGAAGCTCCCAATCAAGCACAGCACGGACCTTTTCAGGGTCCATGCAAAAACCAGAAGCGGAGAGAAGAAAACCAAGAAATTTTATTTCTGGAACCACAAACACACATTTTTCCAGTTTAGCGTACAATTTATTCTCCCGCAGAATCAGCAAGACCTGATGTAGGTGGATCCGATGAGTCTTGAAATCAGGAGAAAAAATCAAAATGTCATCTAGATACACTAGTACAAATTTCCCCATTAAATGATAAAAAATGCTGTTCACAAAATGTTGGAAGACGGCCGGAGCATTCATCAAACCAAAGGGCATAACCAAATTCTCGAAATGACCCTCAGGGGTATTGAAGGCCATCTTCCATTTGTTCCCTTCCCTGACCCTGACTAGGTTGTATGCCCCTCTTAAATCCAACTTAGAAAAAACTTTAGCCCCAACAATCTGGTTAAACAGGTCCGGGATCAGAGGAAGCGGATATGGGTCTTAAAAGAACCATCTTTTTTCTTAACAAAAAAAAAAACTGCGGCAACAGGTGACTTTGAGGGTTGGATGTGTCCCTTTCTCAGGCTTTCAGAGATATAAGTACGCATAGCGACTCTTTTAGGTTGGGAGAGATTGTATAAACGTGATTTTGGCAGCTTGGCGCCTGGGATGAGATTAATAGGGCAGTCGTACTCCTGGTGCGGAAAAGATGGTACAGTCTTGGTAGAAACCTCTGAAAGAGACGCCGTGAGGAAATTCTCTCTGCAAAACTCACTCCAACCATTTATTTGCCTTGCTTGCCAATCAATGGTGGGGTTATGTTTAGTGAGCCAGGGTAGCCCCAACACTAGAGGAGTAGGTAATCCGCTTAGGACGAAACACGACATATCCTCAACATGAGCGTCAGCCACAGTCAAACGGATATTGTGAACTATGCCCTTTAACGATCTTTGAGAAAGTTGAGCGGAAATCGATAGCAAAAACAGGTATATCCTTTTCCAAAGTGCATACAGGGAAACCATGCGTTATTGCAAATTGATTATCAATGAGATTGACAGCTGCTCCACTATCTACAAAAATCTCACAAATACTGTTCTTGCTGTCTAGCGCCACCCTGGCAGGTAGGATAAAATGGGAACTACAAGTAAACGGCAAACCTATAATTTCCGCATCAACCTTGCCAATAGTAGCAAATGGAAAGTTTATAGAGTGTTTTTTTCTTTTTCTTTTATTATCCTCAGAAAATTCCATGAATCTCCTAGAGGGGCAAACATTAGTCAAATGATTTATACCCCCACAACAGAAACAAACCCTCCTCTGAGAGCTGAATCCTCTACTATCAGAGGCAAGCAAACCCAGCTGCATGGCCTCCTCCTCAGAGGGGATTGAGAGAGACTGAGACCCATGCACACTGAATGAGACAGCCCCACTGTCCTTTGGCTGAATATGACAGGAAGGAGTAGTCTCCTCACTCTGTCTAAGACTCTAACGAGGCTGGTCTCTCATGAAAAGCAAATCCATCTTTCAATCTTTCCGAAAGACCATGGCAAAATTGACTTCGGAGTGCAGCATCATTCCAACCAGTATCAGCTGCCCATCTCCAAAATTCAGAACAATATATCTCTGTGGACTGTTTACTCTGACATAAAAGAGGCAGTTTAGATTCAGCCAGAGCAATACGATCCAGGTCATCATATATCTGCCCCAGGGCTACAAAAAATTCATCCACCGATCAGAGGGGCCGTGCCCCCACGGCAGCAAAAAAGGCCCAAGACTGAGCGTTATCCCTGAGCAGCGAGATGATGATCCCCACCATCTGATGCCCACCAGGAATGGGAAAGTAGGCGAAAATGGAGTTTGCAAGCCTCTCTAAAGCGAACAAAATTCTCACTACCTCCGGAGAACGTATCCAGAAGCGAGATCTTAGGCTCGGAACAAACTCCATGAACGCCAGCAGAACTGGTCACCTGAAACTGAGACACAGTTTTACGGAGATCTGCTACCTGCAGTGAAAGACCTTGCATGCGGTCAATCAAGGCTGAAACCAGATCCATGCTTCAGACGGTTATGGCGGTTTATAATGTCACAGATGATGTTGCAGATAGCTGGAACTTATAAATAAACATCCAACTGGCTTGATCCCAAACTCATTAGAATGGTAGACGATTGCATGCCCACGTACCTAAGACTGTGTGACACCTGAAGACCCTATAATAGTGAGGGGACACGACCACCAGCTCCCTGCACTTAATACAGATGGAGTCAGTGTCACCTAGAATCAAGCCAGCAAGGAAACACAAATAAAGAAAAAGACTTATCTTAGCAAACAACAACAGCAGCCTCCAGCAGTGAACATCTCATCCAGGAAGTAGTATAAACCGCAAAGTGAGGCAGTATGGGAGGGAATATAAAGGGAGACAATTAGTCTAAATAGGTGACACCTGGGAGAAGGAAAGGAGATGGCAAAGTGAAACCAAAACAAAGAAGGTCATGCAAGAGGTAGAGAAGAACGTCTGCCAGACCTTCTCACAGAACTGGCGGTGACAGTTCCTGACGCCTTCCACCCAACTGCAAGATGTCTTGAAAATATCAAGGAAACTGTGCATGCACTTCAGCCACTCTTATTGTTCAAAACAAGCCCTCCTTGAGCTGCAAAGGCAGAATGGTGTTCCCCTACATTGCCTCATATGCAACATTTACACACATTGAAATTCCACCCTCCACATGTTAGACTAACTCAATGAGCAGTGGAAACCTGTGAACCGATTTCTTCAAGATGCAGATGGACAGGACTACTCCCCAGTGTAACTTTGACTTTAGACAGTGGCAGCACATGAGTCACATCTGCCATTTGCTCAGCCCATTTGAGGAGGCCACTTTATTTGTCAATTGCCAGGACTACAGGATGAAAGATGTCATTCCACTCCTTCATGTCCTGGAGGGGATGCTGATAAATCTGACTGGTGAGGGGACAGAAGACATGGTGTCTACATATTATGGCCACTTAGCCATGTGTATGCTAAACTGGCACAGGAGGAGGATGAGGACATAAACACCCAGGAATTCTATACAGAACTAAAAAGTTGTTTATCTGCCCAAATGACAGGAGAGGAGCAGAAGGAGCTAGAGGAGCTATAGGGCGATGAAGATTACCCTGACAGACTGTGGCAGTAGGCAGTGGAGATGGATGCAGGGAGTCCCTCCGAGTCCCATGCGCTAATGGCCAGATGCATGCCGAGTGGCTTGCGTAGTGACAACCGCATTATCACCATTCAGTAAAGGGATGACTACTGGCTCTCCACAATGTTAGACCCTTGCTACCGGTCCAAAATCGGCACCTTTTTAACACCTTCTGAGAGGGATGAAAAACTCAACTACTATCGAGACTTCTAGTGATGACAAAGCAAGCTTTGATTCCTAGATCCAAAGTCGCTTTGCTCAATACTTCAGATTAATGCTGTATGGAGATATGTCTCCATACAGCATTAAAATGTATGGCCGCCATCGAGGTGAAGTCAGCTATTCGCAAAGTCTTATGAGGCTTAGGTGAATAACTTTGGTATTCGATTTTTTTAAGTGAAAAACCACTCCAGCATTTGAAGTTTAGAGCAAAGCAAATTCAGATCTAGGATCCAGAGCACGCTTGACTCATCACTAGATGACCGCAGCACTCCGCGAAGTAGCTCAAATGTGTTGTTCTTTATTCACCAGAAACCACATAAATGAATAAAGTGCAACACATTTGAACTACTTCTGGGAGTGCTACATTATTTTCTATTTTTAATTGTATTGGACTATGGTCATGTCTTTGGCTGTTGGCACACTGTCATCTATCTATTTATCTGTCTATCTATCTATCTATTTATTTATCTATCTACATCTATAATGCATTAAGAATGTCTTCAGAGCCATTTACGTTTCTCACATTTTGTAATGTTGTAATCTTGTGCTAAAATAACAAGTTTTACCCATCGATCTGCAATCATTAACCTTTAACCACTTGGAGACCCATGACATACCAGTATGTTATGGCTGCCAGGGTCTTGGCGACCTTTGATGGACTAGTACATTATGCTGATCGGGTGGGCACCACAGCGATGTTGGCGGATTAACCCCTTGTATCCCGAGGTCCCACACACTGCGGTGATGGGGCATGATGGTTTAGAAGGCAGCCCAAAGCCTTGCACAGGCATCAAAGCTTGCCTTTTATAGAAACTTTTATCTCCTAGGCACTGGCAATACACATGTATTGTAATGCTTGTAGAGGAGCTCAGACCCCTAAAAGTTGAAGTCCTACAGTGGGACAAATATAAAAATTAAGAAAAAAAAAAAGCCTATTTCCCATATCAAACACATATAAAGTAGTAAAAGGAAAACAAACATATTAGGTATCTCTGTGTCCTTAACGACTGGCTTTATAAAAATATCACAAAATTCACCCCGTCAAGGTGAATGCCGTAAAAAAAAAAAAAAAAACTGTGCCAAAAAAGCCATTATCTGTCAACTTACATCACAATAAGTGTAATACCAAGTGATAAAAAACCATATGTACCCCAATATAATGTCAATCAGACGTCACCTCTTCCTGCAAAAAATAAGCCCCTACACAAGACAATAGGCAGAATTTTTTTTATGACTATTTTTATAAATAAAGACACAAAAAAAAAAATTTTCAAAAATGTTTTATTATGTAAAACTAAAACAACTTGCTGTAAAACTAACAACTTGCTTGATAAAAATAGTGCTTGATCTAACCTGTCAGATGAACACTGCAAAAAAAAAAAACTGCGGCAGAACAGCTTTTTTTGGTTACCTTGTCTCACAAAAATGATAACAGAGCGATCAAAACATCATACGTGTCCCAAAATAGTCCCAATAAAACTGTAACCTTATCATGTAGTTTCCAAAATGGGGTCAGTTTCTACTCTATTTGTGCAACAGGGAGTCTTCAAATGTAACATGGTTCCTAAAAACCAGTCCAGCAAAAATCTGCAGTAAAAAAATCATATGGTGGTCCTTCCCTTTTGAGCTTTGCCATGTACCCATACAGTATTTTACCCCCACATGTAAGGAATTTTTGTAAACTGCAGAATAATAACCATTGATGTGTTACAGGAAAAAATAGATTAAAATGTTAAATCTGCCAAAAAAAGGGAAATTTTGAAACGTCATCTCCATTTTCCTTTAATACTTGTAGATCACCTAAAGCAGACATGCTGAACCCGCAGCCCTCCAGCTGTTATAAAACTACAACTCCCACAATGCCCTGCTGTAGGCTGATAGCTGTAGGCTGTTCAGGCATGCTGAGAGCTGTAGTTTTGCAACAGCTGGAGGGCCGCAGGTTGAGCATGCCTGACCTAAAGGGTTAATAATGTTTGTAAAATCAGTTTTGAATAACTTAATGGGTCTAGTTTCTAAAATGTGGTATTTGTGGTGACTTCATAACTGAACTGGTCCTTAAAAAGTGGGTTTTGTAAATTTTCTTCTGAAATTCTATGCCTTCTCATTTACATTTCTCAAGTTACATTTACAAAATGATGCCAAAATAAAGTGGACATATGGGAAATGTAAAGTAATAACTATTTTATGAGGTATAACTATCTACCTTAAAATCAGAGAAATTCAAATTTAGAAAATTGTGAATTTTTCAATTTTTTTTGTTATTTTTTTTACACATAAAGGTGAAATATATCTACTCAAATTTACCAATATCATGAAAAAAATGAAAAGCGGATTTTAGAAATGTTAGCAAATTTATTAAAAAGGAAAAGCTAAAATTTCGCACAGACATGAATATCGAGACCTTTTGCTATGATACTTAAAATTTACTCCAGGGGATCTCCCATTTCTCTTGATCATCTTTTAGGTCTTTCTACACCTTAATTGGAGTCCATCTGTTATAAATTCAGTTTATTCGACATGCACATATCAAAGCAAAAACCAAGCCATGAGGAGGAAAGAACTGCCTATAGAGCTCACTGGCAGGACTGTGTTGAGGCACAGATCTAGAGATGTAATTTCTGCTGTTCTGAAACTTTTGAAGAGCACAGTGGCCTGGATAATTCTTAAATGGAATAAGTTTGAAATAACCAGGACTTTTCTAGGGGCTGACTGCCACATTAAGCAAAGTAATAGGGGAAATGGCTTTAGTAAGAGAGGTGACCAAGAAACCAATGGTTACTCTAGCTGAGCTCTACCAATCTGGGCTTTATGGCAGAGTTGCCAGAAAGAAGCCTTTCTTCAATAAAATACACATAAAACTCCACTTGGGGTTTTCAAAAAAAGCACCTACAGGACTGTAAGAAAAAAGATTCACTGGTCTGATGAAACAAAGATTAACTTTTTTGGCCTCGATTCTTCTAAGCATTATATCTGGAGGAAACAAGGCACTGCTCATCACCTGCACAAAACCATCCCTACAGTGAAGCATGGTGATGGCAGCATCATGCTATGGGGGTGTTTTTCAGTGGCCTGGAGAGGGAGACTTAGGGTTGAGTGAAAGCTGAATGGAGCAAAGTACAGATATATTCTTAATGAAAACCAGATCCAGTGTTCTGGACCTCAGACTGGGACAAAGGTTGACCTTCCAACAAAACAATGAGCCTAAGCACACAGCTAAAACAACACAGCTAAAATTCAATGAATCTCCTTGGGCGGCCCAGCCAGAGCCCTGACTTAAACCCACTCGAACATCTCTGGAGTGACCTGATGGTCCCTATTCAACCTGACAGGGCTTGAGAGGATCTGCAGAAGAGAATGGCAGATTATCTCCAAATCCAGTTGTGTAAACATTTTGGCATCATACCCAAGAAGACTTGAGGCTGTAATTGCTGCCATAGGTGCTAAAACTAAGTACTACTGTAAATAAAAATTCTGAATTAGAAATGAGCAAACCTTTTGATATTTGGTTTGTTCCGGTTCTCTGGAATTTTCAAAAATTTCCGTTTGGACTCAAATTGATTCTGCCTGAACTGGTTGCTACAATTGCCCATAAAATTTGTATATATCACCCTCCTAGGACACCTCCTCCTAGGACACTGAGAGGGTCATTTACTCATCTGAAATATGCCTAAACTAAGCATATTTCAGATGCAGATGGTGGTGCAACAGTTAGTTGTGCTGGTATCTGTGACTTCGACCTGCTCACGCTAGGTCTAAAATTTTGGGCGTGGCATGAGCAGGGAAGGGGACGGGCCGGTAGGCCCATCTCATTCATTATTTTCTATGCCTGTTTTAAGTGTAGAAAATTGTCTAAATGTAAGACAGGTAGGAAGCTGTCATACATTTAGAACTGGAGCTGGATGCGCTGAAGTTATGGAGAGGCCTGCACCTGTTCATTTTTTTGGCGGATCTTCCGCTAGCTATGGGCCTTTATTAAGACCAGCGTTTAAAACGCTGGTATTAATGAATGTGCCCCTGAATTTTTAGGAAAGAATGTTATCTCTTTTCATTAATTTTTTATGACTTTTTGCTTTTTGTCTCCCATCTCTCCATCCCTAAGCTCTTGAACACAATGACAGCAATGGCAAATAATGTCCGAGTGAAAGTGACATACACAGCTATGGGTAAACACGTTTGGTGGTGTTAACAAACAACATGTTTAAATACACTGCACTGTCTCATGTGTTATGCCTTTTCATATTCGAATGCCTCCAAAAATTGCCCCTAATCAGTGGCAGATGGTGATTGAACATACGTGGTGTTATGGGACACATGACACATTAGTATCATGTAGCTGGTTAGTTATTTCACCCAAATAATCATCAGTGTTAAGGATGACCAGGGCATCTTCTTTTCCTGCTGTCTAAATAGTGACAGACATATTATTTTGCAAAGCATTTTTTTTTTTTTTTTTTTTACGGAACCCATCATTACAGTTGACTTGTCTCAATGTCCTGAGTTACTAAATTAACATATTTCTCAATAGAGGGATCATTGCTTGGGGGAAAAAATGGCTCATTTTCCTGCAGTACTTGAATTGTAATGGAATAGAGTTATCTGGATGCCTAGGAGCATTGGGAGTATTCGTATTAGTATAAAAAAGGATTTTAGTCTCAGCATTCTAAAGAACATTTTTAGATCAATCTCAAGCATAAATCAATCAATACCAGATGTAGGGCAGAAAGAGAGGCCTTTATTAACTACCTGATGTTTGATGGTAGATAAATTATGTGAGGAGATGTTGACCACCAAATCTTGATTCATTTCTTGTTGCGTAATGTGTATTGTTTCTATTGTGGTTTCTTTAGTGGATTGTTTTCAACAGTTGTTCTTGCTGTGCTTGTAACCTCTTCTCCAGGGGTGTTTTCTGTGTATTGTGTCAAGGAGGCCTTCAGTCCTAAAAAAACATTTTCTGAAGAATCTAAATCTCCTGTGATGACGTCAGTTTCTCTTCCTTGGTGCTCTCTGTCGTCACCTCATCATTGTTCGATCTTTTCCTTGCCATCTGTAAATTTTTCCATTCTGATAATTCTCTGCGTCGCTGTGCCATTTCTATCTTTTGGTGTCCTCAATGTCCAGGGAAATTTAGTAAGTGTTGGGTTAAATTTTTCTTTAAATTCCACAGTCTTGTCTGTGGCCCTTATCTGTGAGTACAGTTTATGCACTTTGATCATTTGTTTCTGAGCCTCGTCCTGTAAGTATTCGATATTGAGTAATATCAGATCAAGTGAATATTTATTCAATATTTGTATGAATTTGTAACAAAAGTCAGAGTTATCCAGGAAAAGAGTAGGCTGTAACATGGATTGTAGGCCTCTTGGTATTCTTTGAGAACAAACAGGGTCTCCAAATGTAAATCCACGTCAGGGGACATATTCTTTCTGCTGCTGCTCTTTCCCTGTATCTGCCATGAATTTTAACAGAAGATATATCTGGTGACAGTTGAATATTTAAATTAAGCGTGTGCGACAACCTCACTGAGGGGGAAGGTGAAATGAGAAAGAGAACACAAACAACAGGTGGAGCTATACAGATATATTTTATTTAATAGTTCAGTGGCTATGATAAATTATTAATTACATGCAATTACAAAAGTATTCAAATTCAGGTGCTGGTTTGAATAATGTAGAATTTTTTTTTTTTTGTGGGACAACCCCTTGCAGATTAAGTGTAAACTGTTTTAATGGTTGTGGATACATTTGGGTTGGCTTATCTCCATCCATCAGGATCAGGAGATTGTTGCTGTATACAGGGTATAGAGGTGGCAGTAACAATTGGTCCTTTTCACCTGAGGCTTGAGCCTTTAGCTCAAAGGTGCCTTCTGTCACATAGGCTAACACTAATATTATAAGTAGAGGTGAGTGAAGTTTTCAAAAATTTTATTTGGTTGCTTTGCTGAACTTCTCCAAAAAATCTTCTTCATTATGAATTAATTTGATGAGCGAGGGTCAAATATTGTGCGGAGCCAGTAGTCATCCCTCTGGCCAATGGTGATAATGCATCTTTCGCTATGGCAGCAACTCAGCATGCATCTGGCCATTTGCGCAAAGGACTCAGAGGGACTCCCTGCCTCCATCTTCACTGCATACTGCCACAATCTGTTGGGGTCATCTGTATTATGTTGGACTTCACCCTCTAGCACCTCCTGCTCCTCTCCTGTCCCTTGGGCAGATATACCACCTAGTTCTGTAAATAATTCCTGAGCGTTTATGCTCTCCTCTTGTGCCAGTTTAACTCCCAGGACTTCATCCTCCTCCTGTGCCAGTTTAGCCCCCACCGGGCTCAGGTGGTCATCAGATGTAGGTACCCCATCTTCTGGCCCTTGCCAGTCAGATTTATCAGCATCCCCTCCGTCATTTATCCTGAAGTCCTGGAGACTGACAAATATAATGGCCTTCTCAAATCGTCTGACCAAATGGCAGGTGTCATGCATGAGTGCCACTGTCTAACATCAAAGTTACACCGGAGGTTTGTTCTTTCCATCCGCATCATCAAGAAATCGGTCACAGGTTTCCTCTGCACATACAGTCGCTCCCACATGTGGAAATGTCACATATGAGGTGATGTAGGGGAACACCATTCTGCCTTTGCAGCTCAAGGAGTGCATGATTTGCATGATAACAGTGGCTGAAGTTCATGAACAGTTTTCTTGACATTTTCAAGACGTCTTGTGGTTGGGCGGAATACTTCAATAACCGGGTAACAACCAGACTAAAGACATGCACCATGCAGAGCACATGGATCATCCCTCCCTTATGCAGTGCAGACTGTTCTTCCCATTATCGGTGACCATGGTTCCTATCTCCAATTGGTGAGGAGACAGCCAGAATTTGATTTCTTGGTTGATTAAGTGGAGCAGTTCCTCCCCAGTGTGAATCTGTTTGCCCAGGCTGACCAGGCGCAGTACTGTGTGACAACGCCATGCTTTGCATAGGCAGTATGCTGGATAACCACTCTGAACTGTGCCTACAGTGGAGGATGAGGAGGCAGAGAAGGACATTGATGCAGAAATCCCATGATTACAATGTGGAGGTGGCACTGACATAACCTGGCCAAGCTGCTGGTGTGCCTGGGCCAGAAACGCATTTACCCAGTAGGCTGTAAAGGACATATATTGTCCTTGACCATAGTTACAGCTCCACACATCAGCACTGGCATGAACTGTACGAGACACTGGCAGGCTGAAGGTATGGTTACCCTTCTGCTCAACATAATGTGCAGAGCTTTGTTTTAGAGAAGTAATGATAGTTTGGGACTTTCCACCTTGGGTGGTCTGAAGCCATTAGTTTTCTGAAATATTCAGAGTCCATGATATGGAAAGAGAGGGACTGTAGTACCTTGGACAGGTACACATTCATCTTCTGCGATGTTGGATGAGTTCAAGCATATTGTTGCATAATGATTGCTGATGAAACATGTGATGAGGAGTAGGAGGAGCATCAGGAGTAATAGACAAAGGGAAGGAACTACAGCTTTCTTCTGCTAAGGCGCCATGACTGCTGGAAAAGGCGTGTGGGTTAAGCAAATATAACCCTAACATCAACTAGCAAGCGAGACAGATTCTCGATTGGAGTGATTTTGCAACTGTCTTAATGCATCGTTCTCTATGGTTACCACTAAAACTGTACCCTTGTTCATTTCTGAATTTTCTGATGTGTTCTCTGAGAGTGGTAATCAGGAGTTGCCTCCGCACTGGGAGTATGACTGAAAGGAATTATGATGTAGGGAATAGGGAATTGCTGGCCATTAAGTTGGCGTTCGAGTAATGGCGGCATTTCAATGGAAGGAGCAATTCATTCTATTACGGTAATTACTGATCACAAGAATCTGGCCTACCTGGAGTCGGCTAAGCGACTGAACCCAAGGCAGGCCAGATGGTCATTGTTTTTCACCAGATTTAACTTCATCGTCACTTACCGCCCTGGGGTTAAGAACGTCAAGGCGGATGCTTTGTCGCGTAGCTTTCCTGGGGGGGGGGGGGGGAGTCTAATGACCCTAGGGTAGTCATATCTGCTCTTTATCCTGATCTCGATGCCAAAGTGTTGAAGGTACAGCAGGATGCTCTGGACTCTTGTCCTTTGTGGAAATTGTTTGTTCCCTCCAAAATGCGTCACAAGTAGAGTTGAGCAGACACCTGGATGTCCGGGTTCGACTGGTTCAGCCGAACTTCACAAAAACTCGAACTTCCCGAACTCGAACTTGACCTCGAACCCGAACCCCATTGAGGTCAATGGGGACCCAAACTTTTGAGCACTAAAATGGCTGTAAAAATGTCATGGAAAGGGCTAGAGGGCTGCAAATGTCGTCAAAATGTGGTTAAGAGCATGGCAAGTGCTCTGCAAACAAATGTGGATAGGGAAATGACTTAAAATAACATAAAATACGTAAAAATCTAAAATAATAATCTTGATCTAGGAGGACCAGGTCCATATGGGGTAGGGGGTTGAGGAGGCGGTGGATGTGGCGGTGTAGGTGGAAGTGGCGGTGGAGGAGGAGGAGGTAGCCTACACTGCTTTTTGGTTTAAAATGTATTTATATTTTTTTAAATTAGGGTACACCCCAAAACATTGGGAAATATAACCCTCCAATCATGCTAAAGAAACGTTCAGACAATACACTGGCTAAAGGGCAGGCCAGCACCTCCAAGGCGTAAATGGCAAGCTCAGGCCATGTGCCCAATTTGGAGACCCAGAAGTTGCATGTGCTGACCCCTGTCAGTTAGTTCTTGTAGGCGTGATGTTCACGATCCAATTTGATATCTGCTCTATCAACTTTCAATGTTCTTTTATGCACGTACCATGGTCATCACGGGTGGCGGGGAATCAGGGTTCCAGGCCGGAGAGGGAGCGCGAGAAAAAGAGACCAAATTTAAGAGAGATAAATTTATAAAGAAATTTGGGGATCGAGCAGAAATGTGGGAAAAGCTATTGAGGCGCAAATGTTGAACAAAAGAGTATAGCGGAAATGTGGGACAAATTATTGAAGTGCAAATGTGGTACAACTTGTTTAAGTTTAAGCATTGAACCAAAGGAGGTGGCAAGCATCAATTAAAGAAGCATTTCAGAAATTTTATTCCCTGTCACCTATGCAGAGCAGGAGTTTATTCATGTCGAAAATTGTATAATGTCAACCCAGAAAAATTACAGAAATTTATAAACCTGTCTACTTGGTAGAGCAGGAATCTATGACAGAAAACAATTGTTTAGTGTCACCCGAAAATGTAAAATAAAAATTATAGAAATTTATTAAGCTGTCAACTAGGTAGAGGAGGGGTATATTACACCCAAAAATTTGTCCCTAAAATGTAACTGACAAATGTTTTTTTTTTTGTTAACGGTCTAATAGGTATATCAGTGGTACAGCACACCAAAAAATTGCTGAATTTCACCAGAAAATGTAACTGCCAATTTTTTTTAATTTCTTTTTTACCGATCTGCTAGATATAGCAGTGGTACTCCACACCAAAAAATTGTTGAATTTAAACTGAAAATGTAACTGACCAGCCTACTAGGTATAGCATCACACCGAAAAAATTGTGAATTTCACCCGAAAAAGTAAATGACAATTCTTTTTTTTTAACCGGCCTATTAGGTATAGCAGTGGTACTATGCACCCAAAAATTGGTGAATTTCACCCAAAAATTTAAATGACAATTTTTTTTAAACCTGTCTACTTGGTATAACAGTGGTACTATACACACAAAAAATGCTGAATTTCACCATAAAATGTAACTGACAAAGTAGTGAAATTATATAAAATAAAATACGTAAAAATAAAAAAATAAAATTTATGAGGCGGAGTTACATATGGAGTAGGAGTTTGAGGAGGCGCTTGATGCAGTGGTGTAGGTGTAAGAGGCGGTGGAGGACAAGGTAACCAACACAGGTTTTTGGTTTAAATTATATATTTTTTATTAGGGTACACTCTAAAAGTGTGAAATATCCAAAATACAAGAATGAGCAATTGCGCTGCACTATAACAATGGCTGGTTAGTGCTGGTATACATGTCTTTTCTGCACAAGGTATGGACAAGTCCTGAGGGATCCATGCCTGGCTCATTTTAATGAAGGTTCATTTTAATGAACGTAAGCTTGTCCACATTCATCTGTGATGACGCCCCCTGCCATGCTAAACACACGTTCAGATAATACACTGGCTGCAGGGCAGGCCAGCACCTCCAAAGCGTAATGGGCAAAATCAGGCCATGTGCCCAATTTGGAGACCCAGAAGTTGAAGGGGGCAGACCCGTCATTCAGTACGTGTAGGCGTGTGCACACATACTGTTTCACCATGTTGGTGAAATGCTGCCTCCTGCTCAGACGTTCCATATCAGTTGGTGGTGCTGGTTGTTGTGGCGTGCTGACAAAGCTTTTCCACATTTTGGCCATGCTAATCCTGCCTTCTGAGGTGCTGGCGGTGCCCCAGATGCGTTGGCGACCTCGCCCTCTGACTTTGCCTTGTGGTTCCACTGTGCCCCCACTGTCAGGTAGGAATGCCACCAGCAGTGCGTCTACCAGAGTGCGTTTGTACTCACACATCTTACGATCACGCTCCAGTGAGGGAATTAAGGACGGTACGTGGTCCTTGTAACGGGGATCAAACAGTTTGGCCACCCAGTAATCAGCACAAGTTAGTGTGGGCAACTTGGCAGTCGTTGCAGAGACACTGCAGCATGTAATCGCTCATGTGTGCCAGCCTGCCCAGAGGCAACGAAAAGCTGTCCTCTGTGAAAGGTGTATCATCTGTGTCCTCTGTATCCCCCCATTCACGCACCAGTAATGGCCATGAGCTGGTTTGGGTGCCACCCTGCTGTGAAGATGGTTCCTCCTTCTCCATCTCCTTCTCCTCATCCTCCACCTCGTCATCCTCCAGAACTGTGCCCTGGCTGGACAATTGTGTACCTTGGGTTTGTGGGTGCAGGAACCCACCCTCGGAGCCACTTGGGAATGACTGGCCGGAAACCCTACGAAATGATCCCTCATCCTCCTCCTCCTCCTGTGCCACATCCTCTTCCATCATCGCCAGGAGTGTTTTTTCAAGGAGGCATAGAAGTGGGATAGCAACGCTGAGAACGGCGTTATCGGCACTGGCCATGTTGGTGGAGTACTCGAAACAGCGTAACAAGGAACACAGGTCTCGCATGGAGGCCCAGTGATTGGTGGTGAAGTGGCGCTGTTCTGCCGAGCGACTCACCCGTGCGTGCTGCAGCTGAAACCCACTATCGCCTGCTACTGCTCGCACAGTCTGGCCAGCATGTGCAAGGTGGAGTTCCACCTTGTGGGCACGTCGCATATGAGGCTGTGAGTGGGAAGGCCGAAGTTACGCTGCAGTGCTGACAGGTGAGCAGCAGCAGGGTGAGAACGCCGAAAGAGCGTACAGACGGCCCGCACTGTATGAAGCAGCTCTGACATATCGGGGTCATTCTTAAGGAATCTCTTCACCACCAAATTCATCCAAACATGCGCCAGGCAAGGGATGTGCGTCAAACCGGCTAGTCCCAGAGCTGCTATGAGATTTTGCCCATTATCGCACACCACCAGGCTGGGCTTGAGGCTGACTGGCACCAACCACTCATCGGTCTGTTGTTCAAGGCCCGTCCACAGCTCCTGCGTGGTGTGAGGTTTGTCCCCCAAACAGATACGTTTTAAAACTACCTGCTGTTGTTTACCCCTGACTTTGCTGAAGTTGGTGGTGAAGGTGTTATGCTGACTGGATGAGGAGCTGGTAGAGGATGAGGAAGCAGAGTAAGAGGAGGAAGCAACAGGAGGCAAACTGGAGCACCCTGCAATCCTCGGTGGTGGAAGGATATGTGCCAAACTGCTCTCCGCCTCAGCCACAGCCGCCACTGCATTTACCCAGTGTGCTGTTATAGAGATATAACGGCCCTGACCGTGCTTAATGGTCCACGTATCCGTAGTCAGATGCACCTTGACATAGATGGTGTTGCGCAGTGCACACCTGTTTTTGTCCCCTACTTGGTTATGCAGAGAAGGGATGGCTCACCTGGAAAAGTAGTGGCGGCTGGGCACGACGTACTGTGGGACAGCCACCGCCATAAGGCCTTTAAAACTCTCCCTCTCCACCAGACTGAATGACAGCATTTCAAAGGTCAGTAATTTAGAAATGCTGGCATTCAGGGCTAGGGATCCCAGGTGGGTAGGGGGGTACTTCCTCTTCCTCTCCAGCGTTTGGGAGATGGAGAGCTGAACGCTTCCGTGGGACATTGTGGAGATGCTTGGTGATCCAGGTGTTGGTGTTGCTGGCAGATCCTCTGTTTGCGGGGTGGCAGGTGGCACTGTCACTCCAGAGGTGGATGAAGAGGCAGAGACTGCAGCAGAAGTGGAAGCAGGAGGAGCCATAGACCTTTCTTGGTTTTTGAGATGTCTACTCCACTGCAGCTCGTGCTTTGCAAATGCCTGGTCATGCAGGTTGTGCTCAGGTTGAGAACGTTTATGCCTCGCTTCAGGCTCTGATTGCACAGCGCGCAAACCACCCGTGTCTTGTCATCAGCACATTGTCTGAAGAAATGCCACGCCAGTGAACTCCTTGAAGCTGGCTTTGGTGTGCTCATTTTCTTGCTGCGGTGGGCAGTAGCAGGCTTACTGTCTAGAGGACGGCCTCTCCGCTTTTGCACCCTGCTTCCTCTTCTGCTGTGCTGGTGGCTCTGTGCGAAGACCGCCTCTTCCTCCGAACTACGTAGGTCACTCGCATGACCTTGATTCCATGTGGGGACGAGGACCTCAGCGTCCTCCCCGTCATCTTCCACCCAGTATTCACCCCTGCCTTCCTTGTCGGTAGTGGCGTCGCTAGAGGGGGGCGAGGGGGGGCAATTGCCCCCCCTATGTTGTTCCTTGCCCCCCCAGGTGCCCCCCCGCTGATTCCCCCGAGTGAATACTAATGAGCGCTTCCATTAAGGAAGCGCTCATTAGTACAGAAGGACCAGGAAGTGGTGAACGCTCTGTACTCACCACTTCCTGGTCCTCGGCTGTCGGCTGTGCAGGGCTGCGCACAGCGTGAAGTCGCTCTGTGACCTCACGCTGTGCGCGCCAGTTTAGAGCACAGTCGACTGAGGAGGGAGAAAATGGCAGGCGGCGTCCGTCCAGGAGCAGGAGAGGTAAGTGTTTTTTTTTTTAATTTTATAAAAAATGTGGCTGCTGGGGGCATTATGGGGGCTAATAGGAGGCATATGGGGCTAATAGGAGGCATATGGGGCTAATTGGAAGCATATTTGGGGGCTAATTGGAGGCATATTTGGGGGCTAATTGGAGATGTATGGGGGCATTTGGAGGCATATTTGGGGGCTAATTGGAGGCATATTTGGGGGCTAATAGGAGGCATATGGGGCTAATAGGAGGCATATGGGGCTAATTGGAGGCATATGGGGGCTAATAGGCATATGGGGCTAATAGGCATATGGGGGCTAATAGGAGGCATATGGGGGCTAATTGGAGGCATATGGGGGCTAATTGGAGGCATATGGGGGCTAATTGGAGGCATATGGGGGCTAATTGGAGGCATATGGGGTCTATGGGGCTAATTGGAGGCATATGGGGGCTAATTGGGGGCTAATTGGAGGCATATGGGGGCTAATTGGAGGCATATGGGGGCTAATTGGAGGCATATGGGGTCTATGGGGCTAATTGGAGGCATATGGGGTTAATTTGAGGCATATGGGGGCTAATTGGGGGCTAATAGGAGGCATATGGGGGCTAATAGGAGGCATATGGGGGCTAATAGGAGGCATATGGGGGCTAATAGGAGGCATATGGGGGCTAATAGGAGGCATATGGGGGCTAATTGGAGGCATATAGGGGCTAATTGGAGGCATATAGGGGCTAATTGGGGGCTAATAGGAGGCATATGGGGGCTAATTGGAGGCATATGGGGGCTAATTGGAGGCATATGGGGTCTATGGGGCTAATTGGAGGCATATGGGGCTAATTGGAGGCATATGGGGGCTAATTGGGGGCATATGGGGTCTATGGGGCTAATTGGAGGCATATGGGGGCTAATTGGAGGCATATGGGGGCTAATTGGAGGCATATGGGGTCTATGGGGCTAATTGGAGGCATATGGGCCTAATTGGAGGCATATGGGGGCTAATTGGGGGCTAATAGGAGGCATATGGGGGCTAATAGGAGGCATATGGGGGCTAATAGGAGGCATATGGGGGCTAATTGGAGGCATATGGAGCTAATTGGAGGCATATGGGGGCTAATAAGAGGCATAATGGGGGCTAATTAGAGGCATAATGTGGGCTAATGAGGCATAATGGGGGCCAATGGGGCTAATAAGAAGAATAATGGGGGCTAATGAGGCATAAGGGCTTATATGGGGGCTGATATGGGAGTGATGAGAGGCATAATGAGGGCTAATGAGAGGCATAGTGTGTCATCCACAGATCCCCCATAACAGTGTGTCTTCCACAGATCCACCATAACAGTGCGCCTGTGCACTGACGAGAGACAGAAAGAAGGGGAAAGAATCCGTGGAAGCAAGCAGAGGACGGCACAGCAGACGACTGAATAGCTTCTTTTGTAAGTAAATTGTTTTATTATAACTGTATCCCTGCAGACCGCAACTCTCTCGTATTTTGTAATCTTATTTTGTTTTTGCCCCCCCATTTTTGACTGTGGTATCTTTGTGCCCCCCCTATATATTGTTCCTAGAGTCGCCACTGCTTGTCGGTCTGCACACTTTAGAAAGCCCCAGCAGTTAGCACCTATGTTTCGTCATCATCCGAGACGTGCTGCGATGGTCCTCCCATGTACTCATCTTGAAAGATAAGTGGTTGGGCATCCGTGCACTCAATCTCTTCCACTTTTGGGGCAGGGCTAGGTGAATGGCCCTGGGAAACCCTCATAACAGAGTCATCAAAAAGCAGAAGAGACTGCTGCATGACTTGGGGCTCAGACTGCTTGGCTGATTTGCAAGGGGGTGAGGTGAAAGACTGATGGACATCGGTTGCAAGTGCCAACTGTGGTCTTTCAGCAGGAGACTGGGTGGGAGACAATGTGAAGGAACTGGATCTACTGTCAGCAACCCAATCTACTATCGCCTGTACTTGTTCAGGCCTCACCATTCGTAGAGCCGCAATTGGCCCGACCAAATACCGCTGCAGGTTCTGTCGCCTACTCGCACCTGAGGAAGGGGTTTTGACTTGTGCGTGTAGCTGGCATAGATCGACCACGTCCTCTCCCTGCAACAGGAGCTCCACCAGCAGCACCACGACCTGGGCCACGTTCCTTATTTGACACTCTCCTCATATTTCTCAAATTTAGGATCTTGCCCTAAATGGGTGTTTAATTAATAGTAGAATAGAACGACAGTATGTAAAGGGTGTGTCTCACTTGGCCTGAACCAGACTAGGCCTCAATTAAAGATTTCTTTGCCCAAAATGGCTGTATTTCAAATGCCTGAATCAAACCCTTGTATTTAAAGGGTATATCTCACACAGCCTGACCCACTGTAGGCCTCAATTAAAGATGTATTTGCCCAAAATGGCTGTATTTCAAATGCCTGAATCAAACCCCTGTATGTAAAGGGTGTATCTCACACGGCCTGAACCAGACTAGGCCTCAATTAAAGATTTCTTTGCCCAAAATGGCTGTATTTCAAATGCCTGAATCAAACCCTTGTATTTAAAGGGTATATCTCACACAGCCTGACCCACTGTAGGCCTCAATTAAAGATGTATTTGCCCAAAATGGCTGTATTTCAAATGCCTGAATCAAACCACTGTATGTAAAGGGTGTATGTCACACAGCCTGACCCACTATAGGCCTGAATTATATATTGGTGCACCAAACGGCGGTTTTCAAATCTCTGAATCTAACCCAAATGTATTAAGGGTGTATCTTACAATAACATATGCAGAAAAGGCTGCCAAATAAACGGGTGTTTGTTTAATAACTCAATATGGCAGCAGTATATAACCCAGGAATTTCAAACGTGCTTATGCTGCAAGGCCTAAAATATTGTGTATTTTGACCCAAAAAGGGTGTTTTATTAATGAAAGAATATAAGCCCTGTATATACAGGGTGTATATCACACGGCCTGACCCACAGTAGGCCTGAATTAAAGATTGGTGCACCAAATGGCGGTATTTAAAATCTTTGAATCTAACCCAAATGTATTAAGGGTGTATCTCACAATGACATCTGCATCAAAGGCTGGCAACTAATTTTTTTTTGCCCAAATGAGTGTTTGTTTAACAACTGAATTTGACAGCAGTATATAAGCCTGTAATTTCACACGTGCTGATGCGGCAAGGCCTGAAAATAGTGTTTTTTAAAACCCCAGATGGTTTTTAAAACCCCAGAAAATGATGGCTGTATTTCTAGCTTAACCACCTCCGGACCGCCTAACGCACATGTGCGTTCCGGAGGTGGCAGCGCTGCGCACAGTCACGCATATACGCGTCATCTCGCGAGACGCGAGATGACGCGAATATGCGCGCGCGCATGCGCAGTTCGCGCCGGCATTTCGCACAGCAGTATTTCGTCAGCAACCTGCCAGCCAATGATCGTGGCTGGCAGGTTGCTGATTTTTAAAAAATCCAATCAAAGTGCCAGATAGCAGATCATATTTGTAAATATGATCTGTTATATGGCTGCCTGCTCCTCTGCTGGTTCTTTTCGTCGGTTGGATCCAGCAGAGGAGCAGGCTTCACAGTGAGTACACCAACACTACACTATAGCCCCTGATCACCCCCCTGAACCCCAATTAACCCTTTGATCACCCCTTTGATCACCCCTGTCAATCACAAGTGAAAAGAAAAAAGTGATCAGTGCAAACTGTCACTTTTTTTTTTCACTGTTATTGACCGTTAGGTTTTAGGTAAAGTTTAGGTCCCTTGGTTAGGTAGTTAGCGATCAGTTAGCGCCCAGCCCACCGCACAGCAGTCCGTTATTCGCTGATTAGCGTATCGCTAATCAGCATTTGTACTTTTATAGTATCTGGAAGTGATCAAAACTGATCACGGTCAGATCTATAATTGTATTAGTGTCACTTTAGTTCGCCCTCCACCCAAAACGCAGTGTTTGCCCGATCAGGCCTGATCGGTCGCCCACACGTGCGTTCGCCCACACCCGCCCCACCGCAGTGACAAAAAAATAATTTTTTTTTTGATCACTGCACATTCACTTTACACGCACTGCGGCGATAAAAAAAATCAGTTTTGATATTTTTTATCAACCGCAGCGGCCTCCGGTACTTCGCTAGCCTCCCCTTTGTAAGACAGGCTTGCTTTTTTTTTCTTGGGTAGTCTCAGGGAATACCCCTAAATTTAGTTGCCCACATGTCTAACAGGGGGTATTCCTCTGAAGAGGCCTACAGGCTTCTGACCCAGTCGGATGAGGAGTGGGAACCCTCATCTGATGAATCCAGCGGGTCAGAATACGAACCTGTAGAAAGCAGTGGCTCTCTGACCCAAAGTTCGGACGAGGAGGCTGAGGTCCCTGATACCACCAGGCGTACCCGGCCCCGTGTCGCTAGACCGCAGGTTGCGCAGGATCCGCTTCAAGAGCAGCAGAGTGGGGCTGGTGCTGTCGGATTACGTGGTGAGGCATACACCAGCAGCCCAGCCCTCCCTGGACCTAGTACCAGCACTGCCGTACAACCTGGTGAAGTAGCGAGCACCAGAAGGGCAGTTGAAGCTGGTACGGTGGCACGTGCAGTAGTGACCCCGTCGCAGCCACCGCAAAGACGTGCCCGTAGAGCCCCTAGAATCCCAGAGGTGCTGGCAAACCCTGATTGGCAGTCCCCAACTTCAGCCGCACCTGTAGTTTTCCCTTTCACTGCCCAGTCTGGAGTTCGGGTTGAGACGGCTCAGATCGGTTCGGCCCTGGGATTTTTTGAGCTGTTCTTGACTGCGGAGCTTTTAGACATAGTTGTGGCCGAAACAAACAGGTATGCCACACAATTTATCACCGCTAACCCGGGAAGCTTTTATGCCCAGCCTTTACGGTGGAAACCAGTCCAAGTTTCCAAACTTAAAACTTTTCTGGGCCTCCTCCTCAACATGGGCCTGACAAAAAAGCATGAATTGCGGTCATATTGGTCCACGAACCCGATTCATCACATGCCCATGTTCTCTGCTGCCATGTCCAGGGCACGTTTTGAGGCCATCCTGCGGTTCCTGCACTTTAGTGACAACACCGCCTCCCGTCCCAGGGGCCACCCTACTTTTGACCGGCTCCACAAAATTCGGCCCCTCATAGACCATTTCAACCAGAAATTTGCAGATATTTATACCCCAGAGCAAAACATCTGCATAGACGAGTCCCTGATACATTTTACCGGGCGCCTTGGCTTCAAACAATACATCCCAAGCAAGCGCGCCCGGTATGGGGTCAAATTGTATAAGCTCTGTGAAAGGGCCACAGGCTATACCCACAAATTTCGGGTCTATGAGGGAAAAGATCAGACCCTGGAGCCGGTCGGTTGCCCTGACTACCTGGGGAGCAGTGGGAAGACAGTTTGGGACTTGGTGTCACCCTTATTCGGCAAGGGGTACCATCTTTATGTGGACAATTTTTACACAAGTGTGGCCCTCTTTAGGCATTTGTTTCTAGAACGGATTGGCGCCTGTGGTACCGCGCGAACTAGTCGCGCGGGCTTCCCCCAACGGCTCGTTACCACCCGTCTTGCAAGGGGGCAGAGGGCCGCACTGTGTAACGAAGAACTGCTCGCGGTGAAATGGAGAGACAAGCGTGACGTTTACATGCTCTCCTCCATTCACGCAGACACGACAATACAAATTGAGCGAGCAACCCGTGTCATTGAAAAGCCCCTCTCAGTCCACGACTATAACCTCCACATGGGAAGGGTTGACTTCAATGACCAGATGTTGTCTCCGTATTTAGTTTCCCGACGCACCAGACGCTGGTATAAGAAGGTGTCTGTATATTTAATTCAATTGGCTCTGTACAATAGTTTTGTTCTCTACAGTAAGGCTGGGAGAACTGGATCCTTCCTCAAATTTCAGGAAGAGATCATCGAGAACCTCCTGTATCCAGGAGGTTCCGTGGCCCCAACCACCAGTGTAGTTAGCCGTCTACACGAGCGACATTTCCCCAATGTCGTTCCTGGTACCTCAACCCAACAGTCACCCCGAAAAAGATGTCGTGTCTGTAGCAGGAGTGGAATAAGGCGTGACACCCGCTATTTCTGTCCTGACTGTCCGGACCACCCTGCCCTATGCTTTGGAGAGTGTTTCCGGAAGTACCACTCACAGGTACACTATTAGCATAGGGATCATCTCACCAGGACAGGCACACAGGGCTATTAGGGCCCATTCACTCACTGCTGCTGCAAACGTCTCCTTTCACATGGGACAAAGTGCATAACGCACTTCGCCACATCTTTGGGCGATTTGCGCTTTGCACATTGACCCATGGGGAAGGAGAGGTTTGTTCTATAAAGGTAAAAAAACAAAAAAAAAAACACACCAGTAAGCAAACACGTTAATGTTCAGTTAAAAAAGTTAAAGTTTATATGTTCTGTTGCAAAGTTAATAAAATTATTGCGTTGCGGCCTGGTTTTTTCTTTTTTTTTTTTTTTCTTTTTTTACCTTCCAGGTGGACCAACCGATTGACTAGCTGCAGCACCGATGTGCATTCTGACAGAAGCATTGCGCTGCTGTCAGATTACACGCAAGTCGGTGTATGCGGCGCTGCAAGACGGGATTTTCTCCTCTGCAGTGACAGATACGTTTGCCGAGGCATACGAGCTGAGGAGGAGGCGGCGTTCCTATGCTTTGGCAAACACTTTGTATATATATATATATAAAAAAAAAAAATCCCGGCAATGATTTATTCATCCACATCGATTGATGCGAATGGAGAAATCTGGTTTGCCAGGGCATACGAGCTAAGTGGGTATGGATGTAGGGCGGAGCTCCTATGTCCTGGCAGACGCCTTTCCCCTCCATTTTTTTTTTTGGCAGAGATTTTTTCATCCACATTGATCGATGCGAATGAAGAAATCTGTGCCGTTCATTTTTTTCTTTCAGCCCAGAGGCTGAACGGAAAAAAAAATCTCATTACCTGTATGCTCAATATAAGGAGAATAGCAGAAACTCCTAATGCTGGCCATACATGTAATGATTGCGGAGACCCTCAAATGCCAGGGCAGTACAAACACCCCACAACTGACCCCATTTTGGAAAGAAGACACCCCAAGGTATTTGCTGAGGGGCATATTGAGTCCATGAAAGATTTAAATTTTTGTCCTAAGTTAGCGGAAAGTGAGACTTTGTGAGAAAAAACTAAAAAAAAATCAATTTCCGCTAACTTATGCGAAAAAAAAAAAATTTCTATGAACTTGCCAGGCCCCTCATTGGATACCTTGGGGTGTCTTCTTTCCAAAGTGGGGTCACATGTGGGGTATTTATACTGCCCTGGCTTTTTAGGGGCCCTAAAGCGTGAGAAGAAGTCTGGGATCCAAATGTCTAAAAATGCCCTCCTAAAAGGAATTTGGGCACCTTTGCGCATCTAGGCTGCAAAAAAGTGTGACACATCTGGTATCGCCGTACTCAGAAGAAGTTGGGGAATGTGTTTTGGGGTGTCATTTTACATATACCCATGCTGGGTGAGATAAATATCTTGGTCAAATGCCAACTTTGTATAAAAAAATGGGAAAAGTTGTCTTTTGCCAACATATTTCTCTCACCCAGCATGGGTATATGTAAAATGGCACCCCAAAACACATTCCCCAACTTCTCCTGAGTACGGCGATACCAGATGTGTGACACTTTTTTGATGCCAAGGTGGGCAAAGGGGCACATATTCCAAAGTGCACCTTTCGGATTTTGCAGGCCATTTTTTACACATTTTGATTGCAAAGTACTTCTCACACATATGGGCCCCTAAATTGCCAGGGCAGTATAACTACCCCACAAGTGACCCCATTTTGGAAAGAAGACACCCCAAGGTATTCTGTGAGGGGCATGGTGAGTTCCTAGAATTTTTTATTTTTTGTCGCAAGTTAGTGGAATATGAGACTTTGTAAGAAAAAAAAAAAAAAAAAAACATCATCATTTTCCGCTAACTTGTGACAAAAAAAAAAAATTCTAGGAACTCGCAGTGCCCCTCACGGAATACCTTAGGGTGTCTTCTTTCCAAAATCGGGTCACTTGTGGCGTAGTTATACTGCCCTGGCAATTTAGGGGCCCATATGTGTGAGAAGAACTTTGCAATCAAAATGTGTAAAAAATGGCCTGCAAAATCCGAAAGGTGCACTTTGGAATATGTGCCCCTTTGCCCACCTTGGCAGCAAAAAAGTGTGACACATCTGGTATCGCCGTACTCAGGAGAAGTTGGGGAATGTGTTTTGGGGTGTCATTTTACATATACCCATGCTGGGTGAGAAAAATATCTTGGTCAAATGCCAACTTTGTATAAAAAAATGGGAAAAGTTGTCGTTTGCCAAGATATTTCTCTCACCCAGCATGGGTATATGTAAAATGACACCCCAAAACACATTCCCCAACTTCTCCTGAGTACGGCGATACCAGATGTGTGACACTTTTTTGATGCCAAGGTGGGCAAAGGGGCGCATATTCCAAAGTGCACCTTTCGGATTTCACCGGTCATTTTTTACAGATTTTGATTGCAAAGTACTTCTCACACATATGGGCCCCTAAATTGCCAGGGCAGTATAACTACGCCACAAGTGACCCCATTTTGGAAAGAAGACACCCCAAGGTATTCCGTGAGGGGCATGGCGAGTTCCTAGAATTTTTTATTTTTTGTCGCAAGTTAGTGGAATATGAGACTTTGTAAGGAAAAAAGAGAAAAAAAAGAAATCATCATTTTCCGCTAACTTGTGACAAAAAATAAAAAATTCTAGGAACTCGCAGTGCCCCTCACGGAATACCTTGGGGTGTCTTCTTTCCAAAATGGGGTCACTTGTGGCGTAGTTATACTGCCCTGGCAATTTAGGGGCCCAAATGTGTGAGAAGTACCTTGCAATCAAAATGTGTAAAAAATGACCGGCGAAACCCGAAAGGTGCACTTTGGAATATGTGCCCCTTTGCCCACCTAGGCTGCAATAAAGTGTCACACATGTGGTATCGCCGTACTCAGGAGAAGTTGGGGAATGTGTTTTGGGGTGTCATTTTACATATACCCATGCTGGGTGAGAAAAATATCTTGGTCAAATGCCAACTTTGTATAAAAAAATGGGAAAAGTTGTCTTTTGCCAAGATATTTCTCTCACCCAGCATGGGTATATGTAAAATGACACCCCAAAACACATTCCCCAACTTCTCCTGAGTACGGCGATACCACATGTGTGACACTTTTTTGCTGCCAAGGTGGGCAAAGGGGCACATATTCCAAAGTGCACCTTTCGGATTTCACCGGTCATTTCTTACACATTTTGATTGCAAAGTTCTTCTCACACATTTGGGCCCCTAAATTGCCAGGGCAGTATAACTACCCCACAAGTGACCCCATTTTGGAAAGAAGACACCCCAAGGTATTCCGTGAGGGGCATGGCGAGTTCCTAGAATTTTTTATTTTTTGTCGCAAGTTAGTGCAATATGAGACTTTGTAAGAAAAAATAAAAAATAAAAATCATCATCATTTTCCGCTAACTTGTGACAAAAAATAAAAAGTTCTATGAACTCACTATGCCCATCAGCGAATACCTTAGGGTGTCTACTTTCCGAAATGGGGTCATTTGTGGGGGGTTTCTACTGTCTGGGCATTGTAGAACCTCAGGAAACATGACAGGTGCTCAGAAAATCAGAGCCGTTTCAAAAAGCGGAAATTCACATTTTTGTACCATAGTTTGTAAATGCTATAACTTTTACCCAAACCATTTTTTTTTTGCCCAAACATTTTTTTTTATCAAAGACATGTAGAACTATAAATTTTGCGAAAAATTTATATATAGATGTCGTTTTTTTTGCAAAATTTCACAGCTGAAAGTGAAAAATGTCATTTTTTTGCAAAAAATCGTTACATTTTGATTAATAACAAAAAAAGTAAAAATGTCAGCAGCAATAAAATACCACCAAATGAAAGCTCTATTAGTGAGAAGAAAAGGAGGTAAAATTCATTTGGGTGGTAAGTTGCATGACCGAGCGATAAACGGTGAAAGGAGTGTAGTGCCGAAGTGTAAAAAGTGGCCTGGTCATGAAGGGGGTTTCACCTAGCGGGGCTGAAGTGGTTAAATTGCACACTGACTTATCCAGATGTTGTATATTTCCCAAAAAATCGGGATTTTCAATGTCCCAAAAGCTCAGATGCAGTGCTGGTGCACTGAGCTTGCATAAAATGGCCGCAGCTGCCGCCCACCTAACTGACTTATTAAAGTTATTTTTTTCCGGTCAATGGGCTCATGTCAGGAAAAATAAATTGTGCCCTGCACCCACAAAAAACAATGTATTGAGTTAGATTCAGATTTTGAGCAAATACTCTCTCCTATTCTCTCTCTGAAATCACCAGCAGCATCCTCTCCCTACACTAAACACAGCAGAGTGACGTGCAGCTCTACGTGACTCCAGCTTATATAGAGGCTGGGTCACATGCTACTCTTGCCAATCACAGCCATGCCATTAGTAGGCATGGCTGTGATGGCTTCTAATGGCAGACAGTTAACTGCTTGTTGATTGGCTGCTCTGCAGCCTTTCAAAAAGCGCCAAGAAAGCGCCGAACACCCAACTTGAACCCAAACTTTTACTGAAATGTTCGGGTCCGGGGTCCAAAAATCCTAAAGTTCGGTACGAACTCGAACTTTACAGTTCGGGTACGCTCAACCCTAGTCACAAGGTGTTCGAGGAACATCACTGTACTGTGCTTGCTGGGCACCTTGGAAGCAGATCGACTGTCGATCTCATCTCTCGCAGATTCTGGTGGCTGGGGTTGCGTAAGTGTGTTGAAGACTATGTGTCAGTCTGTGGTACCTGAGCACATGCTAAGGTAACACATACTCGGCGTTCCAGATCTCTCCTTCCATTGCCTATCCCGTCTAGACCTTGGACCCATTTGTCCATGGATTTTATCACAGATTTACCGGATTCTTCGGGAAAAAACATGATTCTGGTGGTAGTTTATCGTTTTAGTAAAATTCCACACTTTATTGCATTACCTAGTCCACCTAATGCTAAAAAGCTTGCATAGGTGCTTGTCGACAACATAGTGAAACTACATGGCATTCCCTGTTATGTGGTGTCCAATAGAGGGACTCTGTTTGTTTCCAGATTCTGGAAAGCGTTCTGTACTCGTCTGGGTGTACACTAATCAGAATCTGGAGACTTATTTGAGATGTTTTGTTTCAGAGAATCAGGTGCTCTTCATTTTTGTCGTTAGCTGAGTTTGCTAAAAATAACCGTAAATAGGAATCCACTGATAAGCCGACATTTTTGGGGGTATATAGGTTCCATCCACAGTTTGGTACATTTTATGGTGCTCAAAATTCCAGCATTCCTGAGGAGAAACAATTTTTCCCTTCTTTGTCTTCTATTTGGTTGAAAATCCAAAATAACCTGAAAAAGATGGGCAACAGGTATAAGCGTGCTGCTGACAGGAGACATGAGATATGAGGGGTCCGGACCTGAGAGTGGGTGATTCTGTGTGGTTGTCTACAAGAAACATTAAACTTAATGTACCTTCTTGGAATTTGGGCCCAAGATTTATTGGTCTATATAAGATCACTGCCATTTTTAACCCTGTCGCCTTCCGTCTTGAACTTCCTCAGGCCTTGAAAATCCATAAAGTTTTTCATAAATCGTTGTTAAAGAAACGTGTCGAACCTGTTGAGCCGTCCTCCTTACCTCCCGCTCCTGTCATGGTGGACGGCAACTTGGAATTTCAGATCAGCAGGATTGTGGACTCCTGAGTTCTCCGGAGATCTCTCCATAATCTCGTACATTGGAGAGGGTACGGACCAGAGGAGAGAATGTGAGTTCCAGTGACCGATGTTAATGCTAGTCGTCCTCATCCTGGTAAGGTCTAGAAACTCACACACTGTCCATTCATTTCAAGAAAGTTCACAACAAAAATCCAATGGGTATTAAGTTTGCAGCCATCGATAAGGTTAATAGAGATTGGAGAGGGGGCAACCATATAGGCAAGATGTCTAGATTGGAAACTTAACGGCTATATGAATTAAACACACTGCTCCCAGGAGGATTGAATGCAGAGTTTGAACTGTTTGGTTTTCTGTGATTTTGATTGGCGCCTTCTGTCGATGGTATAACCCAACTCAGTATATTTTATCTGAGGGGGGTTGTTCCCTTGGCGGCGGGCGTCCGTCCGTGTCATCGGGTCACCTTCCAGTTCACTCTTTCATTCTTCTACCTCAGACATTGCAGGTCATTCTGCTACCTCAGATATAACTCTTCACAATCTTCAAACATAATACAAAAACACAATCCATAGTGTAACAAATCTTTGATGTAAGGACAAATGTATTATAAAGAATGATTACTATTTGGGTTGATTGTAAACCACATCATATAACAATGAAACTAAATAAAAATAGAAAGCTTTGAGAGATATGAGAAACCGCATCAAAACCGCATTGATATCGCAGGGGTCCCATAGCGTTTTGAGGTGTAAAAGGAAGCATGGACCTTTGATAGGAAAGCGTATAGAAAACCATGCGTATGAAGAATTGCTTGAATGTATTTTATACTATGTTTTTCAGAATATTTTTTAGAGAATTTTATTCAATGGTGATATTTTCTATATTATTATAGTGGCCTGAATTATTAAATAAGATGATACATAGGGTGCATAGGAGTGCTTAAAAATATTTATCAGTGATATAGTGAGTGACACAAATGGAATGAAATCTATCCATTTAAAAAAAAAAAAAAAATCAACATCGGGTCTTTGAGAGGACCAGAACACCCTATATAAGGGGTGATTTTATGGGGGACTGAGAACCACTGAGGAAGGGGTCATTTAGAACCCTGAAACGCGTCTGGTCAAGGATCCCCCAGAAAAATTGGAACATCATTGGATACAAATTGTCCGTGTGTTAACTTACCCACAAGAGACTGTCCAGTGCGCGAGTAGTGGAAAGTTACTGCACTGCTACAAGCTCTAGTAGCAGTAGACACATGCAAACAGCCACCAACGCAGAAGTCGGACGGATAGAGCTTGCAGGACACCGGTCTCCTTTTCCACAATAGAGGTTTCCAGAGCGATAACAGGGGTATTCAACAGGCACGGTAAGCACTTTTCCAAACAGGACGACAACAAGAGCCCACATTGGAAAGGAGCAACATTCAGAACAGCTCAGCGGGGCGCCGCTGACTTGTAAGTATAGTGGGACGCCGCTACACTTTGACTCACTGAAAGTACACTTCAGTATACAAACCGGATTCCAAAAAAGTTGGGACACTATACAAATCGTGAATAAAAACTGAATGCAATGATGTGGAGGTGGCAAATGTCAATATTTTATTTGTAATAGAACGTAGATGACAGATCAAATGTTTAATCCGAGTAAATGTATCATTTTAAAGGAAAAATACGTTGATTCAAAATTTCACGGTGTCAACAAATCCCAAAAAAGTTGGGACAAGTAGCAAAAAGAGGCTGGAAAAAGTAAATTTGAGCATAACGAAGAGCTGGAAGACTAATTAACACTAATTAGGTCAAATGGCAACATGATTGGGTATAAAAAGAGCTTCTCAGAGTGGCAGTGTCTCTCAGAAGCCAAGATGGGTAGAGGATCACCAATTCCCACAATGTTGCGCAGAAAGATAGTGGAGCAATATCAGAAAGGTGTTACCCAGCGAAAAATTGCAAAGACTTTGCATCTATCATCATCAACTGTGCATAACATCATCCGAAGATTCAGAGAATCTGGAACAATCTCTGTGCGTAAGGGTCAAGGCCGTAAAACCATACTGGATGCCCGTGATCTCCGGGCCCTTAAACGACACTGCACCACAAACAGGAATGCTACTGTAAAGGAAATCACAGAATGGGCTCAGGAATACTTCCAGAAACCATTGTCAGTGAACACAATCCACCGTGCTATCCGCCGTTGCCAGCTGAAACTTTACAGTGCAAAGAAGAAGCCATTTCTAAGCAAGATCCACAAGCTCAGGCGTTTTCACTGGGCCAGGGATCATTTAAAATGGAGTGTTGCAAAACGGAAGACTGTTCTGTGGTCAGACGAGTCACGATTCAAAGTTCTTTTTGGAAATCTGGGACGCCATGTCATCCGGACCAAAGAGGACAAGGACAACCCAAGTTGTTATCAATGCTCAGTTCAGAAGCCTGCATCTCTGATGGTATGGGGTTGCATGAGTGCGTGTGGCATGGGCAGCTTGCATGTCTGGAAAGGCACCATCAATGCAGAAAAATATATTCAGGTTCTAGAACAACATATGCTCCCATCCAGATGTCATCTCTTTCAGGGAAGACCCTGCATTTTTCAACAAGATAATGCCAGATCACATTCTGCATCAATCACAACATCATGGCTGCGTAGGAGAAGGATTCGGGTACTGAAATGGCCAGTCTGCAGTCCAGATTTTTCACCTATAGAGAACATTTGGCGCATCATAAAGAGGAAGGTGCAACAAAGAAGGCCCAAGACGATTGAACAGTTAGAGGCCTGTAATAGACAAGAATGGGAGAGCATTCCTATTTCTAAACTTGAGAAACTGGTCTCCTCGGTCCCCAGACGTCTGTTGAGTGTTGTAAGAAGAAGGGGAGATGCCACACAGTGGTGAAAATGGCCTTGTCCCAACTTTTTTGGGATTTGTTGACACCATGAAATTCTGATTCAACATATTTTTCCCTTAAAATAGTACATTTTCTCAGTTTAAACTTTTGTTCCGTGATTTATGTTCTATTCTGAATAAAATATTAGAAGTTGGCACCTCCACATCATTGCATTCAGTATTTATTCACGATTTGTATAGTGTCCCAACTTTTTTGGAATCCGGTTTGTATATCTGGAGTATTATTGAGACTGTTTTTACCACCCATGAATATTTTGGAAACAGCAGCATAGACTTGATGCTGGCATAGACTATCATTGGAAGCGAAGTTTATCACTAAGCGACTTTGGGAAATCGTACCTAGTGCACATGCACAATACAGGATTATTGTACCGTCTTATCTATTTATCACACTGTCCTATTTTATCATAGACTGTTCATTATTCATATTTATTTTTCATATTTTTTATTTATTTTTAGGCTATGCATTCCAGCCATTGTTGAATATATATGGTTTTATGATTTTATTAATACATTCAATTCTATATTATCCCAATATATTGAGTCTGCCCGGTTACCATGCGATATTGGAGTCTGGTTCGTGTTGAAGTCTTGTTCATCCATCATCCTCAGAAGTTAAGTGTTCCGCTTGTTGTGTTTTGTATCCCCCCCCCCTCCCTGGTTGTTTACTAGGCCACAGCCAGACGCTGGTTCCTTCACCAGGAAGAAATGGGTTGTCTCTGCCCTGTCATTACCTTTAGGTCAACAGCAAAAGAATCACAGGTGGCACTGCTGATGTGTGTTCACACTGGTGCGTTACTTTTAGATCATCTGAGGGTCACCAGGGTTTTCTAGGTTCCTGTGTATGGGCATCTCTACCATCTCTACCATCGAGAGGTGCCCATACGGATAGGAGTTAGGGCCATGAGCAGGGTTTTATAGGTGGTTACCCTTTTGCTTTCCTAGCGGTGAGGCCTAGTGTATTTCCCCTTCCTTTTTGTTGTCTTTTGGTGTTCTCCCCTATTACATCCGTGACACTGAATCAGTAATGTAGCAGAATAAATATGAATGGCGCATCAAGTGTACTAGATTAGTGTGCCTATATATTAGACCGCCTGTTGAGACTAAGTTGATGCACAGTATGTCTCTGTATAGCATAACATATTACGTATGAATGGCGCAGTAAGTGTACAAAATAAGTGCTCCTATAAATTAGACAGCCTGTTGACAATGTGTCGGATGTACAATAAGTGTATATATAACAGAATAGATTAAGTATAAAAGGCGCAGCAGATGAACTAGAAAAACACACCTATATTTTAGACCACCTGTTGACACTGAGTCTGAAGAACAGATTAAATACAAATGGCGTGGCATATGTATTAGAAAAATGCACCTATACACTAGACTGCCTGTTGACAATGAGTCTAATGCACAGTAAGTCTTTGTATAAAATAACAGATTAAGTATGAATGCCGTAGCAGTTGAATAAGATGTATAGGGCGATTACACAGGGCCTTCACTGTCCCTGCAGTCTCTCTATGCTCTTCCTACAGTGTATAAAAATTATCCTTACAATCTCCATACACTGTGCCTGCAGTGTACCTGCACTAATATTCTACAATCAAAAGCTCTGTTAACCACTGTCCCTAGCGCTTGACACATCCTTCCCTATGTTAAACAGTAAAATGGCAGAGACTGGACAGGATTAGACTTTTATAGGGCTGTGACATCACCGAGGGTGGATATCTGCTGATTGTCTGGCTGCACGGCATTATGGGTCATATTGTGTTCCTGGGCTTTATAAGTAGTGTTCATAAGTAGAGATGAGCGAAGTTTAAAAGATTTTGATTTGGCAACTTTGCCAAAGTTTGACAAGAAATTTGATTTGTTCCAAATTAATTTCTCACCAATTGCTAAAAAAGTATAGCCAGGCAACTCTACCTTAGGGTACAGCCACATGGAGCGTGGGTCAATTAGCCTGCAGCTGCCTTTCATTTAACCACCTCACAGCCGGTCCATTTGCCCCCTTCCAGACCAGGCCTAATTTAGCAAATCTGACATGTGTCATTTTATGTGGTAATAACTTTGGAACGCTTTTACTTATCCAAGTCATTCTGAGATTGTTTTCTTGTGACACATTGTACTTCATGACAGTGGTAAATTTGAGTCGATATATTTCACCTTTATTTATAAAATAATCCAAAATTTACCAAAAATGTAGACAAATTCGCAATATCAAAATTTTTATTTCTCTGTTTTTAAAGCAGAAAGTGATACCATTTAAAAATATTTATTACTTAACATTGCACATACTGTATGTATACTTTATGTTGGCATAATTTTGTAAATGTCATTTTATTTTTTTAGGCCGTTAGAAGGCTTAGAATTTTAGAAGCAATAATGTTTAAGAAAAATTCCAAAACCCACTTTTTAAGGACCAGTTCAGGTCTGAAGTCACTTTGTGGGGCTTACATAGTAGAAACCCCCCATAAAGGACCCCATTGTAGAAACTACACCACTCAAGTCACTCAAAACTGATTTTAAAAACTTTGTTAACCCTTTAGGTGTTCCACAAGAATTAAAGGAAAATGGAGATGACATTTCTAAATTTTACTTTTTGGCAGATTTTCCATTTTAATAAATTTTTTCTTTACCACATCGAGCATTACGCAAAACAAAACTCAATATTTATTACCCTGATTCTGCAGTTTACAGAAACACCCCACATGTGGTCGTAAACTGATGTAAGGGCGAAGAAGAAAAGGAGCGCCGTATGGTTTTTTGGAAGGCAGGTTTTGCTGAACTGGTTTTTAGACACCATGTCCCATTTGAAGCCCCCCTGATGCACCCTTACAGTAGAAACTCCCAGAACGTCTATTCAGAGATAAACATCCACCCGTAGGAAGTTTATATCCTATGAGCGGATGTGAAGTGGTTAATAATGAAGAACACACTGTATAGTCAGTCTTCATTGTTCATTGTTAATGGCCACACGGAACTTTTAATGCAACTTTAAACAGGGGCTGTTGCTGGTATGCGATTTGGCTAGTAAGGTGGGGGCACAATATGCAAATTAACATCCACGCTTTAAACTGACAAAATGCACCACATTGAAAAATTGGTTATGTAAATAAATGAATACATTGAAAGAAAAATTAGTTTGATAATATTATTCATCTATTCAGAGCAGAAATATGGGTGTGGGGTCAGAGCCCAAATATAGCATTATAAAACGACTTTGTCATTAGGTACTTAGGGCAATAGTGACCTCTTGTGGAGCAGCTTTTCTTAAAGTTCATTATATGTATTACTTCCATAGATGGTTAATTAGCAACCTTATGTACAATTTATTCAATTACTTTAATTTCATTTATTTTCTTTTAATAGAGGAACATGTGTACAGCAAGAAATATCTATTGCACGTGTAAACAATTTGGACAAGTAGCAAATGCTGTAGATCCATTATATAGTTAAACCTTTAGATCAAGATGAGAGAAGCATAAAAGCCATTGGTGTACCTTTAATAAAGGCAGACAAGGCAACTGCTAAGCGACTCAGGGGAGGGGTACCCCGCACTAATCTCCCTGTTGTCTCCTTTCAAGCTGAAAATTCAGGTTATGCAAGAAAGCGTTAGTCCAGTTAGTATTAAAAGTACAGTATGAGTCACAAGAACAAGATACAGAGCCTACAGGTGTCAATAGTCAAGTAAAGTACCTCAGATGACAAAAGTAATGTAATATGAAAGTGTCTGAGTGTTTTTTTAGATATATACAGTAGCTGCAGAAGTCAAAACTGTCGTTCCAATAAGATAGCGCCTTTCAGTGTGCCCTATTAGAATATTTGAACATACTAGACAGAGCCAACAGGTGCTTGTGATGAGCAGCTATTAATGACTGAAAGTGTTAACAAGCTGCATGTTTATAAAAAACACACTGCGCCATCGCATGTATTATGCTTTTTTTTACATAGAAACCTTCTAAATTGTCTTTTATTGAGGGCAGATTGTGTTTAAATACACATTGGAAAAAACTGTAGCTTTTTGGGACCACGCTTTATGCCATAACAGAGTCAGATTCCTACCACTGTCTATAGATACTTACGTTAATGTCAGAAGGAACAGTGGCTTGTTCTGCACAAGCATCCAGTAATTATACCTGGATGTAGAAAGGGTAAGTTTTGTAGGGGTAATAACTGGTAGCAATGGTAGTGTCAACAGTAGCATCACTACATGAAACAGACAAGGCATTAGATGTGTGTGTGGCTGTGTTGAGGTAGTACTCATAGTAGTGGCAACTGTGTAATGGTAGAGGCAGTAAGGGTAATGGAAGTAGCAATAGGGGTCATTAGCAGCAGTTTGTAGCTTCTGTGGCGGCGGTAGCAGTAGCCATACAGCATGGAACATGATGGTAGGCAGTTAGACAAAGGTAGCAGCATGATAGGTCATTTTCAGCAGTGGCAGATTTATTTAACCTAATCCAGAGGAGTGTATTCCTCATGGATCCTTGCCTCATTCATTTTGACAAAAGGGATGCTTTGTACACTGGCAGAGGACAACTTGGTCGGTTTGGATGTCATGAACCACTCCCACAATGAAAACCCTGTGAGATAACACCAGAGGCTGGACAAGACAGTACACAGAAAGCATACTGGAACGGTTTTGGCCAATGTTCCAGGCTGCCTGCCCAGAAGTTCATAGGGTCTGAGAACACTGTAGGTGCAAAAAAAAAGGCTAGATTCCAGGAAGTGCTGAACCTGGGTGTTTAGGCAGTCTCAGCTTGATGATTTCCATCAGCCTGGAGCAGCAAAAAAATGCTTTATCATGTTGATGATTTGAGCGAACTGAAGTATCCGAAGTGGATTTGTCATGAAGTCGAATTCCCTTGTTCTTTGTAGTAACAAATCAATTCTCCTAAAATGGTGTTATACAGTCCTGATTAAAAGTTTAAGACCACTTGAAAAATGGCAAAAAATCATATTTAGCATGGCTGGATCTTAACAAGGTTCCAAGTAGAGCTTCAACATGCAACAAGAAGAAATTAGAGTGAGACAAAACATTTTTTGAGCATTCAATTTAATGAAAACATTAGGACCACATGCCTTTAAAAGGCCAAATCTGTGCAAAGATGTGGATTCATTGTCAGTTTCTGTCAGGTAGTCACACGTTGTGATGGCAAAGGCAAAAAAACCTCTCCTTTTTTGAATGTGGTCGGGTTGTTGAACTGCATAAGCAGGGTCTCTCACAGCGCGCTATCGCTGCTGAGGTGGTACGAAGTAGGACAGTCATTTGGAATTTCTTAAATGATCCTGAGGGTTATGGAACAAAAAAGTCAAGTGGAAGACCCAAAAAAATTTCATCAGCACTGAGCCGGAGTATCCAATTGGCTGTCTGTCAAGACACTGGACAATCCTCGACCCAAATTAAGGCCCTTACTGGTGATGACTGCAGCCCCATAACCATCAGACGGCATCTGAGACTGAAGGGCTTCAAAAACAAAAAACGTCTTCAAAGACCTCGTCTCCTTGAACGCCACAGTACTGCTTGTTTGTACTTTGCAAGAGAGCACCAAACATGGGAAATTCAAAGGTGAAAGAAAGTTTTATTCTCTGATGAGAAAAATGTAACCTTGATGGTCCTGATGGTTTCCAACGTTACTGGCATGACAAGCAGATCCCACCTGAGATGTTTTCTATGCGCCACAGTGGAGGGGGCGCCATAATGGTCTGGGGTGCTTTTTCCTTCAGTGGAACAATGGAGCTTCAGGAAGTGCAGGGGCGTCAAACGGCCGCTGGCTTTGTCCATTGAGTTCATGTTTGGAAGTTGGATTTCTGTTTTGGGGGGGGTTTAGTTTTTTTTGGGAGGTGTGGGCCTAAACTTTGGATCAGCTGAAAAACAGCCTGTTTCAGTTTATTCGTTGTTTTCATTAAATTGAATGCTCAAAAAATCTTTTGTCTCACTCCCATTTCTTCTTGTTGCATGTTGAAGCTCTACTTGGAACCTTGTTAAGATCCAGCCATGCTCAATATGATTTTTTGCTATTGGTCTTAAACTTTTGATCAGGAGTGTATATAAAAAAAAAATGACATACTCACCTCATCCAAGAGGCCGCTGCAGCCATCTTGATTGAAGATCCCACTCAAAATCTTGTGAGTGGTGACGTTTGATGTCACAACACAACGTTTGATGTCACAACACAACATTTGATGTCACAACAAATGGCCGCGGTGGATAAGGTGAGTATTTTTTTTTTTACTGAGCCCATGAAAGCCCCCATTTTTTATCTCAGATGCTACCATCAGCGATGAACACAGCATCTGAGGAGTTCGATGACGGGGCCGGCGCAATCGCCATTCCCCATTACTGCACCTGCTGCTTAGAAAGAAATGTGCTTCGTGACAAAGTAATTCGTCACAAAACAAATTTCTTTGTGAAATTCGCTCAATACTATTGATGATACTAAACTGGCTACTGTTGCTGCTAATGTGGATTCTGCTGCTTGTAGTAGTCGAGATGGAGGTAGGTGGGTGACTTGGTGGGGTGGAGTGGGGCCTCCTGGTCTGATACACAACAGCAGGCATCTGCTTCCCGAAAATTGTGGCAAGCTGCATACACAGTGTATCTGTTAAAGGGGAATATTAGTCACCAATATTTATGCAAATATCGATAATTAATATTCATAAATAGGCGCGAATCGTCTAGTGATGACTCCGCCTATTTATGCCTTTATCATAATATACAAATATAGATACCTCTGTTACCTATACACTACACTGAACTACACTATGTGCGCCTTACTATCACTATACAAGGGCGGCGACTAGTAAAAACACCATACACTGTATTATGAACAATAAGGAATATTTGTTACACAATACAATTATACAAGTCTAACAATACGCTATATCTATATATATTCATAGATCAATGGATATGAATATATATACATATAGAAGTACACACTGCAGTATGGAAACGGTACTACAGTAAACACAATACAAATCTAACTACACTACACAGCACAATCCCAAATTCCACCCCACACACTAGCTATACTTACAATAATACCGCCTGGCTACTCACTGTCCCTACAAGAGGGTAAATCACACAATTGTGGCCCTGCAAGGGTTAATACCTGCAGGCCAAGGAACACAGGGTAATGAGTTATCAGGGTGGGGGTTGCAGGGATCAGGCATTGAAGGGGTTAATGCTCTGCAGGGATATATACACACCCTATATGTCACAGTCTAATATTTGCTTATAATTATATATATCTATATCAATGGGATAGATATATATATTTATAGCAGCACACAACAATATAAGTACACACACTATAACAATACACTTCTAACTACACTAACACAGTCCCAAGTCCTCCCCAACTTCTAACTACAATTGTAATAATACACATACATACACTTTACCAGCAGCCCACCCAATCCTGGCAATATACTATCCCTACGGGGAATAACCAGGGGTTATTACGGAATAGGGGATATGAGGGATCTACAATCCTGGGGGAACACAGGGGATATTAGGATTATAGGGGGACTCAGGGCAGGAGAGGTTAAGGTTAACCAAGGGTTATACAGGGGGTGACTGGGCTGCTTCCAGGGTACAGGCTCATCAGGGATTATTACTGCAGCCAGGGGTTAGGGGATGGTTGGTACTCAGCCATTTCCAGGAGCATGTGGCCGCATGTGGCCTGTCTTCCTTCAGGGAGCTGTTCCCATCCCCTATGTCTCTGATTGTTGTCCAGTTTCCAAGAGGGCCCACCTCTGTCCGGTTTGGGGTTTTATAGCCCAAAAGCAGCCCCCTCCTCCTTCTTCAACAGGAGGGTGATGACATCATCGTGGGGTCGTGTGACGGAATGCTAGAACTGAAACAAAGGACTTCCTGCCCAAGCTGTAGGCCCCCAGCTGCTACATAACATCACACACTCCCACGTCATAAACAAACCAGGCTGATCAATATATATATATATATATATATATATAGGTACACACATACATACTACCCAACCTGGGGGCACTTAGGTATATACATCCATATAGATGTTTGGGGCACATCTACATGCATGTCCATATACACAATATCATAAATGGGCAGAAATAAGCCCACCTGCATATGGATATATTATACATAGAGATGTATGCTGACAAGGGGGCATACATACATCTCCATGTATACACCCATACCACCTGGACCGGCCCATGCAAAAGGGCCAATATACATGCATATATGTAAAGGCATATATACATATATATTTAAATCCAAACTTCCCTCAACAGTATCATAGTAAGGCCTCTTTCACATGACCATTTTTTTCCCGTTTATAGGCCATTTTTGCTTTCCGTATATGATCCAAATACGGAACCATTCATTTCAGTAGTTCAACAAAAAAAAAAGGAAAGTACTCCGAATGCATTCCATTTCCGTATTTCCGTTTTTCTGTTGCAAGATAGAACATGTCTTATTATTGCCCGCAAATCACGTTCCGTGGCTCCATTCAAGTTAAGGGGTTCGCAAAAAAAAAGAGGCCTAAGGGTGCATTCACATGACTGTTTAGCTTTCCGTTCTTCCGATCCATCAGAAGAAGAGCGAGAGAAAAAAAAATCAGGATCCAGTAAAAAAACTGATCCTGTTGCATCAGTTTTCATCTGTTTGAGCCATTTCTGTCTAAGATCCATTTTTTAGATGGAAACAAAAGTCCTTAATGCAGTACTTTTGTTTTCATCTTAAATAACAGATCTCAGACGAAAATGGCTCAAACGGATGACAACTAGTGTTGATTGAGCACCGTAGTTCTTGGGTGCTCGGGGGCTCGGGCCGAACACATCATGATATTTGGCTGCTCGACCGAGTATAATGGAAGTCAACGGGAGAACCTGAGCATTAAATCAGGTACCCCCTGCTCTGAAGAGGGGAGGGTGCCGGGTTCATAAGAAAATGTCAGAAATTGTTGGTAACAGCACCAAAATGGTTCTGTAACAGCATGGGGAGGATGTATGGATGCATCTTGGACTTGCTGGTCACTGCTGGGAACTATGTTGTCCGAATAGTACGCTGCTTTTACATAATGACAACATTCTTTCCTGAATATTTACTTGTATATAAAAATTACAAGGAAGAGGCACTCCGATACACCCTTAGTTACACATAAAGGAGGGCATCATAGACACCCTTTAAAAATCATGATTTATGGTCTGCTGGTGACCCTCAAAAACATTAGGAGCAAGGGCCTGCTGATCTGACCATCTAAAACATTATGGGCAGTGGCCTGCTGCCGCTTTGGTGACTCTAGTTAACCTATTGTCAGCTCAAAACCACTGTAAGCTATGGGTAATGGGGAATCAGTGTTTGATTCCGGAGAGGGAGTCTGAGAAACGGCTAACACATCCAAGGAAGGTAAGCGGGTGGCGCGCAAATCACACACTCCCGACTCGTGGAGGTAGTGACGATAAATAACAATATAGGACTCTTAAGATGCCCTGTTATTGGAATGAGTAATAAAAAACTACAGGGAATGTCACTGCGGTATTTTGGATGAGGAAACATTATACAGGAGAGGCCCTGCTACCGCTTTCTTGACTGTAGATATCTTCTGCCTGATCACACATCCCCGTGACGTCCACAATCTATTTGGATATCTTCCCTATCAACTTTAAATGTTCTTTTATGCGCCTAACATGGTGACCACTGGTAACAGGGAATCATTGTTCAATTCCAGAGAGGGAGCCTGATAAACGGCTACTACTTCAAAGCAAGGCAGCATGACTTGCAGGCCAGCAGGTGAGCTGACCCTGTAAAAGATTATATGCGAGAGCCTGCAGCTGAGCTGACCCTCTAAAAAATTCTATGGGAGGGCCTGCTGGTTAGCTGACCCTGTAAAAGATTTGAGTTGCGGACCTGCATGTGAGCTGACCCAGTAAAAGATTTTAGGTGCGGGCCTGCTGGTGAGCTGCGGTTGAACCGACAAACCCAACTTGATTTTGATGGCTGCAGGTGACCGTCATACAGCTCTTCAGATTTGTTTCCATCTAAATCTTTCTCAACAATCTGTGGCCTCTGTCTTCTATCCAGACTCTTGTCATTGTGCTACTATGTGGCCTCCTCATGCAGCTATCTCCACACCATATCGTTTAGCCTTCCTCCTCCTGGATGGTCCTCTTCTGGGTCAGAGCCCCAAAGCTGCAGCTTCCCCTGCTTCCCCTATAGCTACGCCCCTGGTCTGCATTAATTTGCAGGTGACTGTGATACAGCTCCACAGATTTCTTTCCATCTGTATCTTTCTAAACAATCTGTGGCCTTAGTCTTTCATCCAGACTCATTGTGCCACTATGTGGCCTCCTTATGCTGCCATCTCCACACCATATCACCTTGCCACTCATTTTTATCACCATGCTGCTGCTGATGCTGCTTAAAAAGCTAAAACTTAAACTTATCACCAGGCCCACAATCTAATTAAGGTTTTACGCACAAAACCAATGTAAAAAATAGATTTTATAGGAAAAATTGATTGAAAACATTCTTTCCTGTATATTTTCTTGTATATAAAGTGCAAGTGCTGCCAAAACTTACAAGGAAGAGGCACTCCGATACAACCTATATATCACATAAAGGAGGGCCTCATTCACATTGAGTTGCAGGCCTGCAGGTCAGCTGACCCTGTTAAAGATTTGATTTGCGGGCCTGCAGGTGAGCTGACCCTGTAAAAGATTTGAGTTGCGGGGCAGCAGCTGAGCGGACCCTGTAAAAAATTATATGTGAGGACCTGCTGGTCAGCGGACCCTGTAAAAAATTATATGTGAGGGCCTGCTGGTGAGCTGACCCTCTAAAAAATTCTATTAGAAGGCTATATATGCAAGGGCATTATATATGACGAATAAGCAATGCAGGTTGATATGACGGAAGTGGAGGAGGAGGATGAGAAAAGGAAGATTCAACCATATACCCTTGTTTGTGGTGGAAGGGGTACATGGGAGCACAGTCTATTAACTACATTAAAGACAACACATGTAAAGTGCCTTTATGTTCATCAGCATTCTTCTGGTGGAGTTGAGAAGTCATGGTCAATCCAGGCCTTGTTTATTTTTATATGAGTCAACCTGTCAGCATTTTCAGTTGACAGGCGGATATGCTTATCTGTTATAATGCCACCAGCAGTACTACATACACGCTCAGACAAAAAGCTGGCGGTAGGGCAGGCCAGCACCTCCAAAGCGTAGAGCGCAAGTTCGTGTCACGTGGACACCCAATAGTTTGCAAGGCACTGAGGGATCGTTGCGGACGCTGACATGGTCTGCTATGTACTCCTTTACATCTTCCAAAAATTTTCTCTCCTTGTGGCACTAGGCCGCACATCAGGGTGAGGGTGCTGGTGGGGTGTCATGAAACTGTCCCAGGCTTTGGAGAGTGTTGCCCTGCCTCTGTTGGAACTTAAATGTGTTTCCCTTGTCTCCTCTGCTTGGTTGGCCAAGGAAGTACGGACTCTGCCGCCAGCGTTGTCAGAAGGAACATTTTGGTGCAATTTTCCAACAAGGGTCACCTGGTATTGCACGATTTTGCTCGTCCTTTCCACCAGAGGAATGTAGCGGGGGTCGAGAAGGGTGAACAACCAGTAATCCGTGTTGTTTAAAATGCGTATAACGTGCGGGTCACTGGAAATGCATCCTAAGATGAAGTCAGCCATGTGTGCCAGAGTCCCAACAGGCGAGACTTCGCTGTCGTCATCAGGAGGATCTCCTAATCCTCTAACTCCTCTTCTGCCTACCCACGCAGAACAGATGGAATTACACTTCCATGGGTACTACCCTCTGTAGCTGAGGCAACTGCCTCCTGCTCCTCCTCCTCTTCAGCCTCCAATTCGCGGTGAGGATAAGAACTGAGGGTGGTCTGGCTATCATCAACCTGTATAATGTTATCCCCCATTTCCACCTCTTCCACATGGACAGCGTCGTCTTTAATTGTGAGCAGCGAGCGTTTGAGGAGACACAGAAGTGGGATGGTGACGCTGATAACAGCGTTATTGCTGCTCACCATCTGTGTTGATTCCTCAAAGTTGCATAAAACCTAACAGAGGTCAGACATCCATGCCCACTCCTCGCTTGTGAATAGCGGAAGCTGACTGGAAAGGCGACAACCATGTTGCAGATGATATTTCACAACTGTCTTCTGCTGCTCACAAAGCCTGGCCAACATGGGGAACGTTAAGTTCCAGCTCGTGCTCACGGCACAACAACCAGTGAGCTGGCAATTTCAAGCGCTGCTGCAGCGTTGACAGACCGACTGAAGCTGTCAGTGACTTGTGGAAATGAGCACACACGCGGCGCACCTTCACCAGTAGCTCAGGTAAATTGGGGTATGTTTTTAAAAACTGCTGAACCACAAGGTTGAATATGTGGGCAAGGCATGGGATGTGTCTAAGGTTGCCCAGCTCCAAAGCCGCCACCGAGTTACAGCCATTATCAGACACAACCATGCCTAGGTTAAGTGGCGAGAGTCACAGCTCAGTCTGGTCTCTTATCCCCTGCCATAGCTCTGCGGTGGTGTGCTGTTTGTCACATAGGCAGATCAGCTTCAGCACGGCCTGTTGCCGCTTCCCCACTGCAGTGCTACACTGCATCCAGCTACCGACTGATGACTGACTGGTGCTGCACACTGATAATTCGGAGGTGTAAGTGGAGGAGGAGGCAGAGGAGGAGAAGTATGGGTTAGAGCCAATAACATAGGTGGTGGCGGAAAACTCTGATGGAAATGGGGCCCGCAATCCTTGGCATTGGTAGCACCTGTGCCATCCCAGGGTACGAGTTGCTCCCGGCCTCCACAACATTCACCCAGTGTGATGTCAAGGAAATGCAGCGTCCCTGGCTGAAAGCACTTGTCCATGTGTCTGTGGTAAGGTGGACCTTCCCAGTAACTACATTGGTCAGGGCACAAGTGATGTTAAGGGACACATGTTGGTGTAAGGCTGGCACAGCACACCTTGAAAAATAGTGGAGGCTGGGGACTGCGTAACAAGAGACGGCCACCGACATCAGGCTGCAGAAGGTCTCAGTGTCCACAAGCCTAAATGGCAACATTTCCAGGCCCAGTAATTTGGAAAGCTGCGCATTATGGCCTGTGAGAGGGTGGCTGTGTATTTGCGCTTGCGTTCAAATGCCTGGGGTAATGACATTTGGACGCTGTGCTGGGAAAGAGAAGTGGATGTGGTCACTGATGGTGCTTGCGAAGGTCCATGTGTAGGGTAAGAGGCATCCGGGCCTGCATCTTGGACAGGGGATTTGTCAGCAAGTACCACAGGAGAAGAGGAGGCAGTGGTGTGACCCACAGACACAGTTTATTAGCCGAGGTGTTCGGCCCACCTATTAGGGTGCTTTGATGACATGGGGCGGATCATGCTGGTAATGGTGATGTTGCTAGTGTTCACGCCCTGGCTCATTTTGATGTTTTCACAGGTTGCACAGGTTGCAAACTACTATTCGTTTGTCGTATGCACTTTCCTCAAAAAAGCGCCATACTGCCGAACACCTACCCCTTGGCAAGGGAGATTTACGCAAGGGGGTGATCCGTGAAACCGGTCCGGGCCTGTTCGGTGGTACCCACCTTCTACCTTTTGCCACCCCACTGCCTCTTCCAGCCTGTTGCAGTGCTGCAGATCCATCCCTCTCTGTACTGCTCTCCTCGCTCGGCTTGTTGCCGCCTTCCCAGGTTGGGTCAGTGACCTCGTCGTCCAGCACATCCTCTTCCACTTTCTCACTCTGATCATCCTCTTTGTTGACCTAACCACAACCTCAGTGATTGACAACTGTGTGTCATCATCTTCCTCACCCTCTTGAGACAGTAATTGCATCTCATCATCATCCACCTCATAAACACGAATTGCCGTTTCCTAGCGTCATGTTCTTGTGACTCTGGATGTTCAAGAGGTTGGGAATCAGGGCACAAGATCTTAGGTACCTCTTCAAGTGTGCTTGGCGAGAGGGCCAAATCAATTAATGGCGATGCAAAGAGGTCCTTGGAATATACGAGTGTGGGATCACTTGTTTGGCCAGACTGTAAATGGTGGGAGAAAGGAGGATCAGGGTAAGGATTGTGTTGACCAGACACCTGGCTACTGAGAATGGACTTGGTGGAAGACAGGGTGGTGCTTAACCGACTGGAAGCACTATCTTCTGCAATCCAACCGACCACCTGCGTGCACTGGGCTGACTTCAAGAGTGGCGTCCCGTGCCGCCCTGCAAACTGGGACATGAAGCTAGGTATCTTGGATGAACGTTTTTATTGTGCTCTGGCAGCAGGCACAGTTTCACTGCACCCAGGGCCACGGCCTCTGCGTGCACCATCAGCATCACGGCCAATTCCCCGTACCCCGCTCCCCTTCTTCATATTAAATGTTATAAGGGACCGTTTATAGGAAAAATGTGGATAAATTATGGAAAAATTAGAATTGTTTTCGCTAATATTTTTCCCAATATCTGGCCCTAACACACACACACACACACACGCTATTGCAGCACAGATGTGACAATTCACTGCAGACACCGTTTATCGGCAGTGTGGATAAATGAAGGAAAAAATATATTTGTTTTCGCTAATATTTTTCCCAATATCTTGCCCTGACACGCGCTATTGCAGCGCAGACGTGAAAATTCACTGCAGACACCGTTTATAGGCAAGGTGTGGCTAAATTATGAAAAAATATAATTGTTTTCGCTAATATTTTTCACAATATCTGGCCCTGACACACGCTATTGCAGCGCAGATGTGACAATTTGCTGCAGACACCGTTTATAGGCAAAGTGTGGATAAATTATGGGAAAAATATATTTGTTGTCAGTAATATTTTTCACAATATCTGGCCCTGACACACGCTATTGCAGCGCAGATGTGACAATTCACTACAGACACCGTTTATAGGCAAGGTGTGGCTAAATTATGGAAAAAATATAATTGTTTTCGCTAATATTTTTCACAATAACTGGCCCTGACACACGCTATTGCAGCGCAGATGTGACAATTTGCTGCAGACACCGTTTATAGGCAAAGTATGGATAAATTATGGAAAAAATATATTTGGTGTCAGTAATATGTTTCACAATATCTGGCCCTGACACACGCTATTGCATCGCAGATGTGACAATTCGCTACAGACAACGTTTATAGGGAAAGTGTGGATAAATTATGGAAAAGACTACTTAGCTAAGATGTCCCGCATCAAATCTAAATTCATTTTCGAGTTCAACACACTCATACCAGAAGGCCTGAACGCCAATTTTGAATTATTCGGCCTCTTATAAATCACCTGGAGCGGCTGCCTCCGTTTGACTGGCGGTAGGAGTCCGACTGTTTACCAGCACCCCTACCGACACTTGATACGAGTCCGCCGCCCCACACCGCCAAAAATTGCAGCTCCCTAAAGAACAACATAAGGATCACATGAGACACCCCCTCAGGCCAATCACCATCCCCGAAAAGACCCCCACTCTACTTAGAACACCCACCCAGATATATCACTCATTATCCCCCTCCCAACCATCGATTGAATTGCAACACCACTGCCCAAGTCATCGAACTATCGATTAAAACACCATCGATTAAACTATCGATTAAAACACCACACTATTTTCGAAACTGTAGAGTAAATACATCACCATCGCAGGGACCAAATAAGAAAAACCAGAGGAAAGGTAATGTCTCCATGAAGTTCACCTCACTTAAATAGCGCACTCTGGCCAACATCACACTTCCAAGACATTGAAAACACTCAATAATACAACACGCTAACAATAAAAAAACGCATCAATAGCAGAAAAAATGCAGCGGTACCGCAACAATGTCAAAAACTTGGAAATTTCCATCCACAATGTCCAAATCCTCAACTAAGAACTAAGGCAGCAATATCCCATTAGACAAGAATTCTCCCACCAATAAAGAATAAGGAATAAAAATAAAAATAAAAGATAAATGAAGAAAATTGAAGCAAAATGATAATTGACACTATGAGGCCTATAACACTAAAACAGCTCACGCAACATATCTAAGATATGGGAGGTCAGAAACCAACCACACAACCAAAAATAACAATAAAAAGACAAAAAAAACTAAAAAAAGCATCAGCAGAAAAAAAGCGAAAAAACGCTGAGAAAACGCAGGATCGATATAACCATGGAATTCTCATCCAAACATGCCAATCCCTAACAGGAGACCACCCCCACATAAATATAGAAAAAAACCTACCCAATTGCAAATAACAAAAAGAAGAAAGAGAAAAGAATGACAGAACCAATACCATATGGAACATCATGTCCAAACAATCGGATCCAGTCCAGATGTTCAAAAGATCCAAAGAAAGGGTATAAAAGCCTACACAATGGCAGTTAGCAGGCTACAACTGATGAAGAAGGCAGCTCAGACCTTTGAGACACATATGGTGATTTCCGAATAAACCTGGTTACAAGACTACCCTGGAAGTGCTTCCAATTAATTGACATTACCCCTCTATTGGATCAAAAAAGATCGCTATACAGTGATTGTGAATCGAACAAAGGAAGGACACGTGAGACACCATACAGGTGACGTCACATCCACGTGGGACGCCGAAACATCGAAGCGGCCATTACAGAGCGCAGTAAGGACGCACTAACAGTCTGGAAACTAGCACCTCACCAAGAAGGTAATTCACAGTCAGGGTGCAGTCCTCCTCACCTTGTGGGACGCCACACCAGGTGCAGCACCCTACTGGTACATCACCCCCCTTCTCTGCACATTATTTTCATTAACAGTGACCGGCCAACAATCCCTTAAAGGGAAACACTACCAGTAACAGACCTTCACCTCGCTACTTTTTTCTGCATATTATTTCTATAACAGTGACCGGCCAGCAATCCCTAACAGGGAAATATTACAAGTAACAGACTTTTACCTCGCTACATTTTTTCCTTACATTTTTTCCTTACTTTTTCTTACTGTTACTTCATTTACGAACTGATCACATGGGATACCAACCCATAGTGACAGCAAATGATTGAAGGTGAACTCTGTGCTGAATGACTATACCTGTACCCCCACTATTGCATTTGCATTTATATATCTATATTTTTTGCCCCTCATTTTTTATTTTTTATTTTTCATCGTGTTGGTTAATCCTCCAACTATTATGCTTTTTTGGTGATCACTATCACTACATTTTAAATCAAATCCTACAAATTTATGCACACAATCCCACTACCATTATATTATTTACATCTTATTAGTGATATTGATACTTAATAAATACATATTTTTACCTATCAACTTGTCTACATTGCTCTTTGTACTGCACTACCAGGTGAAGAGTGCCAGTTTTCTACATACATTTTATTGCATATTCTTCCTTCCTGATTGGGTGAATCAGTCAAAACTAGAGCACCTACACATTGTATTGGCCAGGTGAGCCACCAGCAACCCGTTTTGAGCTTGGTTTATGTCTGACAAAATTTTAACCTGCCTCCACACTATCAGCAGCATCACCAGTCCCCGAGCTGACCATAATAGTAGCAGTTCTTGCCTTGGCCCTGTGAAAGGTCTTTGTGGGCTCATTGGCCCCCATCCCCAGCTCTGCGTTTGCCCTGTCGCTACCACTGCCCCTACTGCCACCATGGGGCTATAAGTGCCAGTACTACACTACAACCATCAACACATCTATGCATGAGGTCCCCTGCCTCCTCCCGAACCTCCTTCTCATGGGATTCCAAATGCTGACTGTTCTGACACAAGTCATATCTGAAGTATCTTCCATAGTGCATGGTGAGATTTTGTTGGCTCTAGTTAGATGCATGTTTAGGGCTTTTCTAGGCCTACAAGAAGGAGTAGCAGGAGGAATATGTGACCCCTGGCTCCAAGGCACATTGTCAAAGTCATAGGTGACCTTAACATCATTTTGTTGTGACTGGGAGGAGGAGTGAACCATCCAGTCCACAATCTTATCCTCTTTGTCCTCATTAATAATGTGGCAACCATTGTAAGCCAGGGGGAACAGTGGACTACCGCTATTACTACTACTGGTCAGATGGCTGGTGCTGCTACTTCCCACATTTAGACTCTCGGACGATGAGTATGTGCCTTTTGTTTTGCAGTCATCCAATTAACAGATACTTTATTATCAGGCCTATAAAAGAATGTCATAGGTTTGGTACACAGATTATTAAACCATACTTACATAATTGCAAGTGTTTTTTTCTGTAATTTAAAGTAATAGATTCAATAAATAGCACTCTTCTTCTACAAACACACTGCATACTGGTATTGACAATTTACAATAGTAATAATACATTTTTTGCAGTATAATTTGTTTGAACTACACAGTCTATTGCGGTAATGCATTCAATAACATGGAAAAAACAGCAAATTGACTTTGTACTACATGGTCTGTTGTGTTCACTTGCACAGGTATAAGAATGCAATTTTTGCAGTAAAGTTTCTTTGAACTGCATGGTATAAAACCTAGAAACTGTATGATCTTGAGTTTGTTTTACAGCTCTGTTCATATACAGAAAAAAAGTGTGTTTCTATTACTTGTAGGATTTTGTAATGCCGAACTAGCTTCCAGCAAGCTACATGAAGCACAAAACTGAGTGAGTACTCACTACCGCACTCTTTATTTGTGCTTTCCCTTATCAAAGTCACTAAAATAAACCCAATTACATCGCCCTATTATTTCCATATACTCTCCTTATAGTGTCCCTAGCAAACCAGATTAGTGGCTTGTGTCTCCAATAGTTTTAGTCAGACACACCCACAAGGCATCCTTTCACAAGCCTAGCTGGGAACAGAATAGTCAATCAAGGACCTGCCTGCCTACTGTTCTTTGACTGAGCAGGCTGTCTTTCAGTGGAGGGTTTAAGGTCAGTAAATTACCCATAACACTGCTGAATACACACATCAAAAACACAGCAGTGCTGCACAGCTGACACACACAGTACAGCTAGATAAATCTATGACAAAACACAGCTTTGTTAAACAGCTGACATATCTACACAAAGCATTGCTATACACACCTAAAAACATAGCACTGCTAAATAGCTGGCACATGCACAGCACAGCCACATACACCTAATGATAAACACATGTCTGCTACACAGTGACATATATACATAAAGCACTGCTATACACACCTAACAAACATAGCTTTGCTACACAGTTAACATATATACTCAGAGCACCACTATACACACATAACAAACACAGCCATGCTACACAGTTGGCACACACACACACACACACACACAAATGCATGCACCTTTTGCAGGGGTGCACCACCAATGAGGTCAGGTGAGGCTTAGGCAGCACCAGGAAGGGGCAAGAGGGGGGCAGCAGAAGGGCCATGGGCAATGAGCGTTTTCATTGTAGCAAAGGGGTTAGGTTGAGAAATTGGTATTGGGGGACGGCGTTAGGAAGTAGAAAGGCTAGGTGCTCCCCTGACCCCATGACAAAAGCAGCATTGCTACATAGCTGACATACTGTATATACACACAGTACTGCTATACACACCTAACAAACTCTGCTACATATACAGTTCAGACCAAAAGTTTGGACACACCTTCTCATTCAAAGAGTTTTCTTTATTTTCATGACTATGGAAATTGTAGATTCCCAATGAAGGCATCAAAACTATGAATTAACACATGTGGAATTATATACATAACAAAAAAGTGTGAAACAACTGAAAATATGTCATATTCTAGGTTCTTCAAAGTAGCCACCTTTTGCTTTGATTACTGCTTTGCACACTCTTGGCATTCTCTTGATTGGCTTCAAGAGGTAGTCACCTGAAATTGTCTTCCAACAGTCTTGAAGGAGTTCCCAGAGATGCTTAGCACTTGTTGGCCCTTTTGCCTTCACTCTGCGGTCCAGCTCACCCCAAACCATCTCGATTGGGTTCAGGTCCGTTGACTGTGGAGGCCAGGTCATCTGGCGCAGCACCCCATCACTCTCCTTTATAGTCAAATAGCCCTTACACAGTCTGGAGGTGTGTTTCAGGTCATTGTCCTGTTGAAAAATAAATGATGGTCCAACTAAACGCAAACCGGATGGAATAGCATGCCGCTGCAAGATGCTGTGGTAGCCATGCTGGTTCAGTATGCCTTCAATTTTGAATAAATCCCCAAGAGTGTCACCAGCAAAGCACCCCCACACCATTACACCTCCTCCTCCATGCTTCACGGTGGGAACCAGGCATGTAGAGTCCATCCGTTCACCTTTTCTGCGTAGCACAAAGACACGGTGGTTGGAACCAAAGATCTCAAATTTGGACTCATCAGACCAAAGCACAGATTTCCACTGGTCTAATGTCCATTCCGTGTGTTCTTTAGCCCAAACAAGTCTCTTCTGCTTGTCGCCTGTCCTTAGCAGTGGTTTCCTAGCAGATATTCTACCATGAAGGCCTGATTCACACAGTCTCCTCTTAACAGTTGCTCTAGAGATGTGTCTGCTGCTAGAACGCTGTGTGGCATTGACCTGGTCTCTAATCTGAGCTGCTGTTAACCTGCGATTTCTGAGGCTGGTGACTCGGATGAACTTATCCTCCGCAGCAGAGGTGACTCTTGGTCTTCCTTTCCTGGGGCGGTCCGCATATGGGCCAGTTTCTTTGTAGCGCTTGATGGTTTTTGTGACTGCACTTGGGGACACTTTCAAAGTTTTCCCAATTTTTCAGACTGACTGACCTTCATTTCTTAAAGTAATGATGGCCACTCGTTTTTCTTTACTTAGCTGCTTTTTTCTTGCCATAATACAAATTCTAACAGTCTATTCAGTAGGACTATCAGCTGTGTATCCACCTGACTTCTCCACAACTCAACTGATGGTCCCAACCCCATTTATAAGGCAAGAAATCCCACTTATTAAACCTGAGAGGGCACCCCTGTGAAGTGAAAACCATTTCAGATGACTACCTCTTGAAGCCAATCAAGAGAATGCCAAGAGTGTGCAAAGCAGTAATCAAAGCAAAAGGTGGCTACTTTGAAGAACCTAGAATATGACATATTTTCAGTTGTTTCACACTTTTTTGTTATGTATATAATTCCACATGTGATAATTCATAGTTTTGATGCCTTCAGTGCGAATCTACAATTTTCATAGTCAAACTTTTGGTCTGTTCTGTACATATCTCTCTCTCTCTTACACACACAAAAACATAAAAAAACATAAAAAAACATTTCTCTACACTTACATCACAGTATTCTCTTCCTGGTTCTGCCCCCTCCTACTCATTAGCAAAGTTCCTTTAGCTTCCAGTGAGTTTTCATCTCCTTTCACTGAACCCTAGGAACTTTCATCATAGAGATGGTTATGTTCCTCTTCAAGATCACACACCCATCTGACTGCACTGATCATACAGATCAGTATCAGGCAGGGAGAGAGAGAAGTGTGCAGATTCACTCCTCTCTCATTGATCCAGCAGAGCACTATATTAGCACTCTGCCAGATCATTAAGGAAACAGTCGGGGACGTTTGGCACTTCTAGACCACCTTGACTGTGAACTTTAAGTGGCAGGCAGTTTTTAACAAGCTGATACAAGAATAATTTCCCATATTTTGTTAAGACTGAGTTTCATAGCACATTTGTTTAACCTATAACATAAAAGTAAGGTTAATAATACAACATAGATTTCAACATTTCCAATTTTACTCAATTGAGTTAATGCAAAAACGAATACACCCCACATTAAAAACTACTACATCTATATTGTTTATGACCTCTATAATTCTTAACAGCATCAAGTCTTCTAGACATGGAATTAACATCTATCTTTTTCCATTCTTCAAGAAAAACCTCTTTTAGAGCCTGGATGCTGGATGGAGAGTGATGAGTAATGACTCTTCAGGATTCCCAATAGGTGTTTTACTGGGTTCAGATCAGAAGACATACTTGGCCACTCAATTACTTTCACCCTGTTCTTCTTCAGAAATGCAACAGTAGCCTTATGCTACTTTCACATCTGAGGCACGGAGATCCGACTACCTGATCTGACAAAAATACTGAGAATTGGCTGGGCACAATCCATATATTTTTGCCGATATACAACCAGATTTCTGCCGGACCCCATTATATTTAATGGGGCTGGCGGGCATTCAGTTACCATCTGAGAGAGTTGGATCCGGAGAATTCCAGCAGGCTGTTCTCTGCCGGAACGGCCTGCAAAAATCACAGAAAAGTTGTTTAAGATGTGTGTTTTGGATCATTGGCAAGGGCATGGAGTGATGTTAGCATCCTCTCATTCAATATAGAGCGGTATATCTGTGAATTCATACCATTAATGAAATGCAGCTTCCTGACCTCAGCAGCATTCATGCAGCCCCAGATAAAGACACTGCAACCACCATGTTTCACTGTAGGCACCATACATTTTTCTTTGTGCTCCCCACCTTTGCAACGTCATACAGTTTTGAAGCCACCAGTTTCAAAAATATTTAGCTTGGTTTCATCACTCCAGGGTATAGAGTCCCAGTAAGTCTTCTTTTTCAACATGGGCACTGGCAAATTGTAAGCAGGCTTTTTTTTTTCTGCATAAGCTTTAGATGAGGTTATCTTTGTGGACCTCACACATGCATGCCATTCCTCTGCAGTGTATGCCATATTGTGTCACGAGAAACATTCTCCCCAGTTTGGCATTCTACTTCTTTGGCTAGCTGCATTGAACTTGCAAGGAGGTTTTCTTCAACCATTCTCATCAGGAGACGCTCCTGTTTAGGTGTTAAATTCCATGGACAGTCTGGACAACTCTGGGAGGTGGTTGCTGTTCCATCTTTTTTACATTTTTGCATCACTTTTGCTACAGTATTTTGACTGATAAGTATAGCTTTGATGGCCTTCTTGTGGCCATCACCTTTCTTCTGTAAATAAATAATTTTCTCTTTCTCCGGTCTTGTGACATTTCTCTCCCATGTGGTGTAGTGTTGAGCAAGCATGCTCGGCCGAATTTGGCTCGAGCATCGCTATGCTCGGCACATGGTGGTACTCGGCCGAGTACTGGATGTGCTTGAGCGCCATGCTCGAGTCTCCTCCCCGCATGTTTTGCGGCTGCTAAGCAGCCAATAAACATGCAGGTAAGTACTGCCATCACTGTAATGCCAGTAGCCATGTTGGCTACTGGCATTACAGTGATTGGCTGGCCGGAACACGTCATCGATGACGCGGGTTCGGCTCATTGTGAGTCAGGGAGAGCTGCGCTTAGGAAGGGACAGATAGATTCGGGAGTGTGATCGCAATATATTCAATAGAAATATATTTTTAAAGACTGAAAAGTTCTTTTAAGGACTATTGTGTGTGGTGGCAGGCTAGCAGCAATATAATTTAGCCAGCAATTTTTTTTCCGATACTTTACAATACTTTTTCGATAGAGGGTGTCTACAGTGAAATGTGACATCTGTGCTGCAATACCTTCTGTGTGTCAGGGCCAGATATTGGGAAAAATATTACTGACAACAAATATATATATTTTTTCTATAATTTATCAACACTTTGCCTATAAACGGTGTCTGCAGTGAATTGTCACATCTACGCTGCAATAGCGTGTGTCTGGGCCAGATACTGGGAAAAATATTAGCGAAAACAATTATATTTTTTTCATAATTTATCCACATTTTTCCTATAAACGGTGTCTGCAGTGACTTGTCACATCTGCTCTGCAATAGCGTGTGTCAGGGCCAGATATAGGGAAAAATATTAGCAGAAACAATTATATTTTTTCCATAATTTATCCACATTTTTCATATAAACGGTATCTGCAGTGAATTGTCACATCTGCGCAGAAATAGCGTGTGTCAGAGCAAGATATTGGGAAAAATATTAGCGAAAACAATTATATTTTTTCTATAATTTTTTCAAATTTTTCCTAGAAATGGTGTCTGCAGTGATTGTCACATCTGCACTGCAGTAGTGTGCGTCAGGGCCAGATATTGGGAAAAATATTAGCGAAAACAATTATATTTTTTCCATAATTTTTTCACATTTTTCCTATAAATGGTGTCTGCAGTGAATTGTCAAATCTGCGCTGCAATAGTGTGTGTCAGGGCCAGATATTGGGAAAAATATTAACAAAAACAATTATATTTTTTCCATAATTTATCCACACTTTGGCTAAAAAACAGTGTCTGCAGTGAATGTCGCATCTGCGCTGCAGTAGTGTGCGTCAGGGCCAGATATTGGGAAAAATATTAGCAAAAACAATTATATTATTTTCAAGAATTTATCCACACTTTGCCTATAAATGGTGTCTGCAGTGAATTGTCACATCTGCGCTGCAATAGTGTGCCTGATGCACACTATTGCAGCCAGCGCAGATGTGACAATTCACTGCAGACACCATTTATAGGCAAAGTGTGGATAAATTCTTGAAAATAATATAATTGTTTTTGCTAATTTTTTTCCCAATATCTGGCCCTGACGCACACTACTGCAGCGCAGATGTGACATTCACTGCAGACACTGTTTATAGCCAAAGTGTGGATAAATTATGGAAAAAATATAATTGTTTTCGTTAATATTTTCCCAATATCTGGCCAGATATTGGGAAAACTATTAGTGAAAACAATTATATTTTTTTCCAGAATTTATCCACATTTTACCTATAAATGGTGTCTGCAGTGAATTGTCACATCTGCGCTGGCTGCAATAATGTGCATCAGGCACACTATTGCAGCGCAGATGTGACAATTCACTGCAATAGCAATAGCATGTGTCAGGGCCAGATATTGTAAAAATATTAGCGGAAACAATTATATTTTTTCCATAATTTATCCACATTTTTCCTATAAATGGTGTCTGCAGTGAATTGTCACATCTGCGCTGCAATAGTTTGTGTCAGGGCCAGATATTGGGAAAAATATTAGCGAAAACAATTATATTTTTTCCATAATTTTTTCACATTTTTCCTATAAATGGTGTCTGCAGTGAATTGTCAAATCTGCGCTGCAATAGTGTGTGTCAGGGCCAGATATTGGGAAAAATATTAACAAAAACAATTATATTTTTTCCATAATTTATCCACACTTTGCCTATAAACAGTGTCTGCAGTGAATGTCACATCTGCGCTGCAATAGTATACGTCAGGGCCAGATATTGGGAAAAATATTAGCGAAAACAATTACCGTATTTTTCGCCCTATAAGACGCACCGGCCCATAAGACGCACCTAGGTTTTTGCGGAGGAAAATAAGAAAAAAAATATTTTTAATCAAAAGGTGTGCTTTTGGTGGGTTTGGAACTAATGGTGGTCTGTGGATAGCACTATTACTGGGGATCTGTGGATGGCACTGTTATGGGGGGATCGCTGAAGGACACTGTTTTAGGGGGATCTGGGGATGGCACTGTTATGGGGGATCTGTGGATGACGCACTGTTATGGTGGGATCTGTGGATGACGCACTGTTATGGGGGGATCTGTGGATGACGCACTGTTATGGGGGGATCTGTGGATGACACACTGTTATGGGAGAATCTGTGGATGACGCATTGTTATGGGGGATCTGTGGATGACGCACTGTTATGGGGGATCTGTGAATGACGCACTGTTATGGGGGGATGTGTGGATGACACACTGTTACAGGGGATCTGTGGATGATGCACTGTTATGGGGGATCTGTGGATGACGCACTGTTATGGGGGGGATCTGTGGCTGACACTGTTATGGGGGGATCTGTGGCTGACACTGTTACAGGGGGATCTGTGGCTGGCACTGTTATATATGTTCCATTCACAGACCCTCCACCCCATAACAGTGCCATCCACAGACCCCCCACCCCTTAACTGTGCCATCCACAGATGTTCCCCATAAAACTGTCATCCACAGATCCCCCCCCCCCGCCGCTCCAGTGCTGCAGCATACAAATATAAAATGTCTTCAATTAAAAGTGATTAAACATGCCCCTGTACTCCTATTATTACCGTACATCCTAACAGCTTCTGTACAATGCAGGCAGGCCGGACGGCCAGCGAGTCACTCACTGACGTCACTTGCCTGCGCTACCTGCTTCATTCATAAAGTAGGCGGCGCAGGCAAGTGACATCAGGGAGTTACGCTGCCGCCCGCCCGGCCTGCCTGCATTCTACAGAAGCTGTTAGGGTGTATGGTAATATTAAAAGTGGGGGGCATGTTTAATCACTTTTAATTGAATGAGACATTTTATATTTATATAGTGCAGCACTGGAGCGGCGGGGCCGGACTACAGTGACTGCACCGCCCCGCTGCAATTGCCGGCCCCCAGTTCCTCCTCCCAGTCCCTCCCCGCTTGCATATACATTGCAGCCTGCGATGGATTGCAACAGATAGTGCTTCCAGTCGGTTAAGCACCACCCTGTCTTCCACCAAGTCCAGTCTCAGTAGCCAGGAGTCTGGTCCACACAATCCTCACCCTGAGCCTCCTTCCTCCCACTATTTACAGTCTGGCCAAACAAGTGATCCCACACTCTGAAATTCTGATTCTTTTTATCACCATTAATTGATTTGGCCCTCTCGCCAAGCATGTTTGAAGAGGGACCTGAGATCTAATGCCCAGATTCCCAACATCTTGAGCATCCAGAGTCATACGAACATGACGCTGGGAAACAGCAATTAGTGTTTAATGCGGTGGATGATGATGAGACACAGTTGCCAATGACTCAACTGCAATTACTATCTCAAGAGGTTGAGGAAGAGGATGACACACAGTTGTCAATCACTGAGGTTGTGGTTAGGTCAAAAAATTAGGAGGATGATCAGAGTAAGGAAGTATAAGAGAAGGTGGTGGACGACGAGGTCACTGACCCAACCTGTGAAGGAGGCAACAAGCTGAGCGAGGAGAGCAGTAGAGAGGTGGAGGGATCTGCAGCACTGCAACATCCTGGATGAGGAAGTGGGGTGGCAAAAGGTAGAAGGTGGGCACCACCGAACAGGCCCGGACCTGTCCGACGGAGCACCCCCTTGCGTAAATCTTCCTTGTCTAGGGGTAGGTATTCGGCAGTATGGCGCTTTTTTGAGGAAAGTGCGGACGACAAAAGAATAGTAGTTTGCAACCTGTGCCACACCAAAATGAGCTGGTGCGTGAACACTAGCAACCTCAGCACCATCAGCATTATCCGCCACATGGCATCAAAGCACCCTAATAGGTGGGCCGAACACCTGGGTCCACAATCTGTGTCTGTGGGTCACACCACTGCCTCCTCTTCGCCTGTGTTACGTGCTGGCCAATCCCCTGTCCAAGACACAGGCCCGGATGCCTTCCGCTCTGCACCTGGACCTTTACAAGCACCATTAGTGACCACATCCACTTCCCTGTCCCAGCGCAGCATTCAAATGTCATTACCACAGGCATTGGAACGCAAGCAAAAATACCCAGCCACCCACCCGCAGGCCATAGCACTAAATGTGCAGCTTTCCAAATTACTGGCCCTGGAAATGTTTCCATTTAGGCTTGTGTACACTGAGGACTTCCGTAGCCTGATGTCGGTGGCCGTCCCTCGTTACGAAGTCCCGAGCCGCCACTATTTTTCAAGGTGTGCTGTGCCAGCCTTACACCAACATGTGTCACTTAACATCACACATGCACTTACCAATGCAGTAACTGGGAAGGTCCACTTAGCCAGGAAAGCTACGTTTCCCTGATGGCACACTGGGTGAATGTTGTGGAGGCCAGGAGCGAGTCGTACCCTGGGGGCACAGGTGCTACCAATGCCAAGGATTGCGGGCCCCAATTCCATCAGGTTTTCCACCACCACCTATGTTAGTGGCTCCAACTCCCACTTATCCTTCTCCACCTCCTTCTCCTCCACTCCCACCTCCGAATTATCCGCATGCAGCACCAGTCAGTCATCAGTCGGCAGCTAGAAGCAGTGTAGCACTGCAGTGGGGAAGCGGCAACAGGCCGTGTGGAAGCTGATCTGTCTAGGTGACAAAAAGCACACCGCCACAGAGCTGTGGCAGGGGATAAGATCCCAAACTGAGCTGTGGCTCTCGCCACTCAACCTAGAACCAGGCATGGTTGTGTCTGATAATGGCCGTAACTTGGTGGCAGATTTGGAGCTGGGCAACCTTAGACACATCCCATGCCTTGCCCACGTATTCAATCTGGTGGTTCAGCGGTTTCTAAAAACATACTCCAATTTGCCTGAGCTACTGGTGAAGGTGCTCAGCGTGTGTGCACATTTCCACAAGTCACCGACAACTTTAGTCGGTCTGTCAATGCTGCAGCAGCGCTTGAAATTGCCAGCTCACCGGCTGTTGTGCAACGTGAGCACACGCTGGAACTGCACGTTCCACATGTTGGCAAGGATTTGTGAGCAGCAAAGGGCAGTTGTGGAATACCAGCTGCAGCATGGTCGTCGCCTTTCCATTCAGCTTCCGCTATTCACAAAAGAGTAGTGGGCATGGATGTCTGACCTCTTTGAGGTTTTACGCAACTTTGAGGATTCAATACAGATGGCGAGCGGCGATAACGCTATTATCAGCGTAACCATCCCACTTCTGTGTTTTCTTAAATGCTCGCTGCTCTCAATTAAGGACGAAGCTGTGCATGTGGAAGAGGTAGAAATGGGGGAAGACATTACACAGATTGATGATAGACAGACCACCCTCAGTTTGTCTTCTCACTGCGAATTGGAGGCTGAAGAGGAGAAGGAGGAGGAGCAGGAGACGGTTGCCTCAGCTAAAGAGGGTAGTACCCATGGAAGTTTAATTCCATCTGTTCTGCGTGGGTGGGGAGAAGAGGAGGAAGAGGATGAGAAGTGATCCTCCTGATGACGACAGCGAAGTCTCGCCTGTTGGTACTCTGGCACACATGGCTGACTTCACGTTAGGCTGCCTTTCCCGTGACCCGCGCGTTATACGCATTTTAACCATCACGGATTACTGGTTGTTCACTGTTCTCGACCCCTGCTACAAAAAGAACTTCTCATCTCTCATTCCTCTGGTGGAGAGGACGAGCAAAATGGTGCAATACCAGAAGATCCTTGTTGGAAAATTGCTCCAAAATTTTCCATCTGACAACGCTTTCGGCAGAGTCCGTACTTCCTTGGCCAACCGAGGAGGGGAGACAAGGGGAACACACAGCAGAGGCAGGGCAACACTCTCCAAAGCCTGGTACAGTTTCATTACACCCTGCCAGCACCCTTACCCTATTGTGTGGCCTAGTGCCACAAGGAGAGAAACATTTTGGAAGATGGTGAAGGAGTACATAGCAGACCGTGTCAGTGTTCTCAATGATCCCTCAGTGCCTTACAACTACTGGGTGTCCAAGCTGGACACGTGGAATGAACTTGTGCTCTACGCTTTACAGGTGCTGGCCTGCCCTGCCGCCAGCGTTTTGTCTGAGCATGTATTTAGTGCAGCTGGTGGCATTATAACAGATAAGCGTATCCGCCTGTCAACTGAAAGTGCTGACAGGTTGACACATATAGAAATGAACAAGGCCAGGATTGACCATGACTTCTCAACTCCACTAGAGGAATGTTGATGAACATAAAGGCACTTTACATGTGTTGTTTTTAATGTCATTAATAGACTGTATTCCCATGCACCCCTTCCACCACAAACAAGGGTATATGGTTGAATCTTCCTTTTCTCCTCCTCCTCTTCCGTCATATCAACATGCATTGCTTATTCGTCACATATAATGCCATTGCATATATAGCCTTTGTCACATATAATTTTTTAGAGGGTCTGCTCACCAGCAGGCCCTCACATCAAATTTTTTAGAGGGTGCGCTCACCAGCAGGCCTTCACATCAAATTTTTTACAGGGACCGCTCACTAGCAGGCCCTCACATATAATTTTTTACAGGGTCTGCTCACCTGCAGGCCCGCAAATCAAATCTTTTACAGGGTCAGCTCACCTGCAGGCCCGCAACTCAATGTGAATGATGCCCTCCTTTTTGTAATATACAGGTTGTATCGGTGTGCCTTTTCCTTGTAATTTTTGGCAGCACTTGCACTTTATGTACAAGTAAATATACAGGAAAGAATGGTTTCAATCGTTATTTCCTATAAAATCGTTTTTTTACTTTGGTTTTGTGCGTAAAACCTTAATTAGATTGTGGGCCTGGTGATCACTTTAAGACCTTTTAAGCAGCAGCAGCAGCAATGACTGAGTCTGGATAAAAGACTAAGGCCACAAATTGTTTAGAAAGATGCAGATGGGAAGAATCTATGGAGCTGCATCATGGTCATCTGAAGATTAATGTAGAACAGGGGCGTAGCTATAGGGGAAGCAGGGGAAGCTGCAGCTTTGGCGCCTTGACCCAGAAGGGGCCCTTCCAGGAGGAGGAGGACTAAAGGATTTGGTCAGGGCCCCCTCAACAGTATTACACAATGAAATTATATACAGTGACAGTATAGACAGTGTATAAAACGGATGGAACAGCTGCCGGCCCTGGTCTGAGAGAGTGATCTTTACTAGCCACAGGAATGGGGGCGGCATGAAAGGAAGGGGTCGCTAAAAATGTACTGTGGGATGAGCCCCATTCAAAAATTTGCTGTGGGGGACAGTCATTTCTAGCTAAACCACCCACTGAGTTGGGTTTATCAATTCCAAATCCTTAAGTAAATTGTGAGCCTGCTGATCAGTTTAAGACCTTTTAAGCAGCAGCAGCATGTGATAAAAATGAGTGGCAAGGTGACATGGTGTGGAGATGTCAGCATGAGGAGGCCACATAGTGGCACAATGACTGAGTCTGGATAAAAGACTGAGGCCACAGATTGTTGAGAAAGATGCAGGTGGAAAAAAATCTGTAGAGCGATGCCGAAGTGTGCATACCATTGTTTTATGCGTTTTATACTGTTGTAAGTATACAGTGGGATGCGAAAGTTTGGGCAACCTTGTTAATCGTCATGATTTTCCTGTATAAATCGTTGGTTGTTGCGATAAAAAATGTCAGTTAAATATATCATACAGGAGACACACACAGTGATATTTGAGAAGTGAAATTAAATTTATTGGATTTACAGAAAGTGTGCTATAATTGTTTAAACAAAATTAGGCAGGTGCATAAATTTGGGCACAGTTGTCATTTTATTGATTCCAAAACCTTTAGAACTAATTATTGGAACTCAAATTGGCTTGGTAAGCTCAGTGACCCCTGACCTACATACACAGGTGAATCCAATTATGAGAAAGAGTATTTAAGGGGGTCAATTGTAAGTTTCCCTCCTCTTTTAATTTTCTCTGAAGAGTAGCAACATGGGGGTCTCAAAACAACTCTCAAATGACCTGAAGACAAAGATTGTTCACTATCATGGTTTAGGGGAAGGATACAGAAAGCTGTCTCAGAGATTTCAGCTGTCTGTTTCCACAGTTAGGAACATATTGAGGAAATGGAAGACCACAGGCTCAGTTCAAGTTAAGGCTCGAAGTGGCAGACCAAGAAAAATTCGGATAGACAAAAGCGACGAATGGTGAGAACAGTCAGTGTCAACCATCAGACCAGCACCAAAGACCTACAACATCATCTTGCTGCAGATCGAGTCACTGTGCATCGTTCAACCATTCGGTGCACTTTACACAAGGAGATGCGGTATGCGAGAGTGATGCAGAGGAAGCCTTTTCTCCGCCCACAGCACAAAAAGTGCCGCTTGAGGTGGGCTAAAGCACATTTGGACAAGCCAGCTCCATTTTGGAATAAGGTGCTGTGGACAGATGAAACTAAAATTTAGTTATTTGGCCATAACAAGGGGCGTTATGCATGGAGGAAAAAGAACACAGCATTCCGAGAAAAACACCTGCTACCTACAGTAAAATATGATGGTGGTTCCATCATGCTGTGGGGCTGTGTGGCCAGTGCAGGGACTGGGAATCTTGTCAAAGTTGAGGGACGCATGGATTCCACTCAGTATCAGCAGATTCTGGAGACCAATGTCCAGGAATCAGTGACAAAGCTGAAGCTGCGCCGGGGCTGGATCTTTCAACAAGATAACGACCCTAAACACTGCTCAAAATCCACTAAGGCATTTATGTAGAGGAACAAGTATAACGTTCTGGAATGGCCATCTCAGTCCCCAGACCTGAATATAATTGAAAATCTGTGGTGTGACTTAAAGAGAGCTGTCCATGCTCGGAAGCCATCAAACCTGAATGAACTAAAGATGTTTTGTAAAGAGGAATGGTCCAAAATACCTTCAACCAGAATCCAGACTCTCATTGGAACCCACAGGAAGCATTTAGAGGCTGTAATTTCTGCAAAAGGAGGATCTACTAAATATTGATTTCATTTATTTTTTGTGGTGCCCAAATTTATGCACCTGCCTAATTTTGTTTAAACAATTATAGCACACTTTCTGTAAATCCAATAAGCTTCATTTGACTTCTCAAATATGATTGTGTGTGTCTCCTATATGATATATTTAACTGACATTTTTTATCGTAACAACCAACGACTTATACAGGAAAATCATGACGATTAACAAGATTGCCCAAACTTCCACTGTATCCACTGTAATAAATCTTTGCATGTGACGGTGGCAGTCTAGGCTTCAGTATTGTTGCGACCTTTAATTACCCACAGGAGTGTTGGAGAGAGCAGGGATCCTTGGGTATACCCCTTGCAGATACTTCCCCGTGCCTTTTGTAACCAGTACCAAGAAGGGAGGAGGTGTATCAAGCAGCGAGGTTTTTCACTTTCTTGATTTACTTGTTTTTGTGATCTTCCCACATCGCATTGAAAACCTGCAGCGCAAGATTACAGATACATATACTAGTGACTTTTTTACAGTGAAAATCTGTAGAGCTGTATGACGGTTACCTGCAGATTAATGCAGCCATTGAAATCAAGTTGGGTTTGTCGGTTCCACCTCAGCTCACCAGCAGGCCCGCAACTCAAATCTTTTACAGTGTCATTTCAGCTGTAGGCCCGCAACTCAAATCTTTTACTGGGTCAGCTCACATGCAGGCCTGCAACTCAAATCTTTTATAGGTTCAGCTCACATGCAGGCCCTCGCATAGAATTTTTTAGCTGGTCAGCTCAGCTGCAGGCCCTCGCATATAATGTTTTACAGGGTCAGCTCACACACGGGCACTCACATATAATTTTTACAGGGTCAGCTCACCAGCAGGCCCGCACCTAAAATATTTTATAGGGTCAGCTCACCTGAAGGCCCGCTACTCAAATCTTTTACAGGGTCAGCTCACCTACAGGCCCGCAACTCATGCTGCCTTGCTTTGTAGTAGTATCCGTAGCCGTTTATCAGGCTCCCTCTCTGAAATCGAACAATGATTCCCTGTTACCGGTGGTCACCTTGTTAGGCGCATAAAAGAATATTGAAAGTTGATAGGGAAGATATCCAAATAAGTTGTGGATGTCACAGGGACGTGCGATCAGGCAGAAGTTATCTAGAGTCAACAAAGCGGCATCAGGGCCTCTCCTGTATAATGTTTCCTCATTCAAAATACCGCAGTGACATTCCCTGTAATTTTTTACTACTCATTCCAATAACAGCACATCTTAAGAGTCCTGTATTGTTATTTATCATCACTACCTCCACAATTCGGGAGTGTGTGATTTGAGCGCCACCCGCTTGCCTTCCTTGGATGTGTTAGCCGTTTCTCAGGCTCCCTCTCCGGAATCATACACTGATTCCCCGTTACCTATAGTTTACAATGGTTTTGAGCTGATAATTACATCAAAAGTTGATAGGCCAGACATCCGAATGGATCGTCGCCGTCACGGGGACGTGAAATCGGACCCAGGTTAACTAGAGTCACCAAAGCAGCAGGCCGCCGCCCGTAATGTTTTAGATAGTCAGATCAGCAGGCCCTTGCTCCTAATGTTTTTGAGGGTCAACAGCAGGCCATCAATCATCATTTTTAAAGGGTGTGTATGATGCCCTCCTTTATGTGTAACTAAGGGTGTATCGGAGTGCCTTTTCCTTTTAATTTTTTTCCTTTTAATGTTTTCTATAATTTTTTTCTCTAAAATATATTTTTTTCCTTTTGGTTTTGTGCGTATTATTGTCATTATGTAATTTAGTGGCATACTATTTGGACAGCATAGTTCCCAGCAGCGACCAGTCAGTCCAAGATGCATCCATACATCCTCCCCATGCTGTTACAGAACCATTTCGGTGGTGTTACCAACAATTTCTGACATTTTCTTATGAACCTGCACCCTCCCCTCTTCAGAGCAGGGGGTACCTGGTTTAATGCTCGGGTTCTCCCATTGACTTCCATTATACTCGGGTGCTTGGTCAAGCACTCGAATATCACAATGTGTTCGGCCCAAGCACCCGAGCTCTATGGTGCTCGATCAACAAAATTGTGGTGCAATTGCTGGACAGCGTGAAATGATAATAGGTTTTCTTTGTTAAGTAATGCACTTTTATAGTCAACTGGACAGCTGTTTAATTAATTAGATTCACCTGGAGTTGAATATTTGTTCATTACAATTTTGTAGTCTAAATTTTAGCTTTGCGCCTAAGACTTTTATTGGAGTGTACTCATTTTTATAACATGATTTTGAATAAATTTGTTAGGAAAATTTATTTTTTTATATGTGCAAATTAACAAATCTTGTTTGCAATCAACGTTACACATTTGTTGATTCTGAAAGGAAACTAAAGGTTTTCTAACATATCTGTAAGGTGTACTTATTTATGCTGAGCACTGCATATACCGTATTATGCAGACTATAAGACACACTAGTTTTGCCCCCAAAATATGACAGTGTGTCTTATAGTCTGAATGCTAATAACTTCTTCCATTATAACATTATAAGCATGAGGGAGGCAAGAGGAGGTGTGGGCAGGGCTGTGCTGGCTATACTCACCTTCCCTGGTCTTCTTCCGGGTCCTGCTGTGCACTTTGTCCTGACCAAGCACAGCGTCAGGAGGTAGTGCATGTAGGCTGCCATTGTAAGGTATTCTGACTGTACCTGTCTCATGGATAGGTTGCTGGCATACAGCCTTTGTGTGATTGTCTGTCATATGTTGTTTATTGTGAGTTATAGGTAATGATTTTATTATTTTAATAATATAGCATCTATAAAAATAAATTATTAATGATAGGTAGGAAAATATTTATAATAAAAGTTAATTAATGATAGGTAAAATAATAACTATAAAAATATAGGTATAGATGATAGATAGCATAATAAGGATTAAAAGTAGCTATAAGCTATAAGTGAGAAAAGATTATACTTTTATCTAGTTATAAAAAAAATCGAGAATATTCAGTATTACTCAAATATAGTAATATATTCAAAAAAAAAAATCGCAATTAGAATTTTCACACTTAACACTATTGCCTAATTGCAGCTTCACCATTAATAGTACTAATGAAGTTGAAAATGGTGATTTGATTACACTGAGAACAATATGAAGTAATAGGCGAATTGTCATTGCCCATCCTTCCATTTTGAACAACAAATCTGAATAAGTGAAATTGAACCCCCCTATGCATTTTTTTTTCTGTATATGCCAACTTTCTTATACTGTGATTAATAGAATTCATATTACTCAGTCTTCTGACTATGTTTCATGTATTCTTTTATGAATGATTTTCCTTTATATTGTGCCTAATTACTACATGTTATACTGATGCATTAAGACATTAAGACCATTGTATAATGTATATAAAAGTGGCAAAGTGTAACGCATGATATAGAGTAAGTGTTTGCCCCTTTAATGGTACTGTGCATGACCTGCATTTTCAACGAGCCATAATACCATATAATTAAACACGTGTGAATTGCTCATTACTGGGAAACATTACACCAAATTTCCATGAAATCAGAAGCAGAGATAGTTCACATTTTTAAATGGGATGGGAGGCAATTGTAAATTCTTTTAAAAAGAATTCGAATTTCTGGTTTATTTTTACCTGCAGGAAATGACAGAGAAATTAAAGAACTATATCATATATGAAACTGATTAGTACAAAATTAAGATGATATCAAATGAAATAAACAAATGTAGCAGACAGCATATATGATAAAATAAAAACTGGATTTTCTATATAGATATGTTCCTCATAGACGGAGGTGAGATTTGTTTCCTTGAAGCAAGGTACCCTAGTACAACAATAAAGATATAATCAAAACTGAATCAATTAAAGGGATTTTTGGATACTTTTTAACTGATGACCTATAGCTGATCGGTCGGGTTCCGACACGTGGGAGCACACTGATTAGCTCTTTGAGATGGCACCAGCACTCATGTGAGTGCCACAGCCTTCTTGCAGCTTAGCATAAGTCAATAAGGTCATGTTCATCGGTAATATGACTTAGGCACAGCTCAGTCCCATTCAATTCTGTATAAGTTGGCTATAGAACAAAGTAACTGCAGGCAAAATTCTACATTTATAATGTATGTACAGTAATAGTCTAGTGAAGAGCACATTTGTTCTTACTATTCCTAAAGAACAGTTGAAACTGTAATTCATAAATCTAGCAGTAGATGGCACTGTGTCTCTCTATAACCACAGGAATAATGAAATACATCTCTGTGTAGCTTATATCTTTTCAGTATTTGGGTTCTGATGTTGTTCATCACCCTCAATATTAATGCAATTTATATTTTTATTTTTTCGTTCTTATTCATTCCCAGGTAATCTCACATGTGAAATAGTCTTCTGTAAGATTTGCGAATAGGAAACTGATCTCACAAAGTTTTCTCTATTACACAGTAGCTTAGAGGTTGTGTTCTGTACTTGCAGAAATTCATGTGGAAATTGGATTTGGAGGTTTTTCGCTGAGTGTGTTCCATATTTCGTTGTTTCTACTGACCCAAGTGTCTTTGAAGATGATTATGTTAAACTGTTCGCTATGGTAAAACCCAGAATTGTTCAGTAGATAAAGCATTTTATATATTTGATGATATCAATGGCATTTTTCAAAAAGCTCAAAAGTAGGAAAAGATTCCTCTTTCTGAATCAGATACTAGAACTTTTAGTTATATGATTGTAAAGTGGCAATGACCTGTCATATGCAGGAATATTGTAAAGATTTGTGCTGCTCCTCATGTGTTAATGCCATATTTCCTTCCCTTTCAAATATAATTGTATCTTCTTCTTGTGCCTAGTACTTGAGTAATGCTGTATACTATTAGCTTGTCACTAGAGATGAGCACATTTCACCGAATTTTCTGAAACTTTTATTTGATCCGAATTTATTTGCGGCGAATCGCATTAAAAACAGCTCATTTCTGGCTGTGGTGTAGAACACTGTGCCTTGCAGTAACATGCATAAGGAGTCTGCTGTGGTGGTGAAACAATATTGTGAGTCAGTATGACACGCAGATGACAGGTGTCACTTCACTTATTTGGGCAGTTACTGTGCCAAAACTGACCAAATACCGGTAACTCAAGTATGAATTTAGCCTTACAGGTCGATGTTAGTGTCAAGAAGAAGCGCACTCCTTTTACACCGTCATCAGATAATTCCACATAGATGTCTGCAGAACCTGTTCTATTAAACACTTACAATTCTATTACACAATACAAGTAGAGCCCCCCGACAGAGTGGAGAGGGTGTCAGCAATAAGTTTGTGCTGACCTCACTGATTATTTTGTCCTTCCTCTGATCTGTCAGAACAATAACCCCCAAAAACGGATCCTATCTGTTGAGCACCCGCCTTCACTCGGTCAGAATTTGCCCAATAATCCATCAGTATTGCTAATGCCAAAAATGCAGGAGTGGATCCAAAACAGAGATGACATGTGAATGGAATATTTGCATGTCTTCTATGTTTTGTACCCAGTCCTTATTTTGGCTACCAAATCATAAGCCAATTCTGATGGGACCATACAGGCTTTACAGCTGCTACACAGACAGGATCCGTTGTGTGTCTCATTTTTCCATGCTTCTGACAGATCCGAAGAAGGATCAAATAAATGGTGATGTCATCTAGTGATGAGCGGCAGGGGTCATATTCGAATTCAAGATATTTCGCGAATATTTTGTAGAATAGTTGTCGAATATTAAAAAATTCACGATTTTTTTTTTACTCGAAAAATCGGCAAGGTAATGATTGTGTAATATGCAAATTTTCGGAATTCGAATTTTCGGATTCTAATTTTTCTTGCAAATTTTTCAACTTACAACTATTAGACAAAGAAGATTATAACACTATATTAGCTAAATTGCTCTATATTCGATTTTTTTTCAAATTTTCGCTATATTGCTATAACTTAGTTTTTTCGAATATTCGTAATATTCTAAAACAAGAATATATAGCAATATAGCGAATATTCGAAAAAAACGAATATAGAGCAATTTAGCTAAAATAGTGCTATAATCTTTTTTTATAGTTGTAATTTTTTTCCAATCTGAACTTCAGATAAGAAAAAAATTACAACTATTAGACAAAGAAGATTATAGCACTATATTAGCGAAATTGCCCTATATTCGTTTTTTTTTCGAACATTCGCTATAACTTCATTTTTTCGAATATTCATAATATTCTAAAACAAGAATATATAGCAATATAGCGAATATTCGAAAAAACGAATATAGAGCAAAATTCGCAAACACTACTACTCCTAAAGTCAAGTATATGGCAGCCTTCTTATTGGCCCACAAGCTAGAAGCAGGGAGGGATCATGTGTACTGATAAAAAAAATCGAATAAAAAAAAAAGAAGGAAAAAAAAAACATTAGAATATTCGAAATTAAGAATATGTATAACTATATTCAAAATATTTGCGAATTTTCGAAGTACCTATATTCGCGATAAAAATTCGAAATTCGAATATTCGTGATCAACACTAATGTCATCTAGGCCAAAAAGGCAAAATAGTAGCCCAGTCATGAAGTGGGGAGAGGGGGAGAACAGCTTGAGAAGTTCACAGAGCGGCCCAATGACAGAGTGGTGAAGTGGAAGATGCATGAGGAGATCTCAGAGTGGCCCAGTGACATAATGGTGAGGTGGCAGCAGCATAAGGAGGCCACAAAGTGGCAAAAGGACAGAGTGTGGAGGTGGCAGCAGCAGCATGAGGAGGCCACAGAGTGACAAGGTGACATAGTGTTGAAGTAGCAGCACAAGGAGGCCACAGAGTGGCAAGGTGACACAGTGTTGAGGTAGCACCAGCAGCTGCATGAGGAGGCCTCAGAGTGGCAAGGTGACATACTGTGGAGGTGGTAGCAGTAGCATGAAGAGGCCACAGAGTGGCAAGGTGACATAGTGTGGAGGTGGCAGCAGCATGAGGAGACGACAGAGTTGCAAGGTGACAGAGTGGGGAGGTAGATGGCAATAACAGTACCCGCTGATGATTGTGGGTGTAAGTACGAGCATTTGGCATCAGATGTGTGGCATCAGGCGGGTGTCAGTATCAGAATAGTAGCTGAGGCAGGTAGCCAGAAGCAACCGGTCTCTTGTCAAGGTTTGAGTAAGGACGCATGATTGATCTAATCTGATGCATCAGGACTTGATGGGTGGAAATCCTGGCTGATCCACGCCTGATTCATCTTGACAAAGGTCAGTCACACGGGCACTCCAGTATGTAGACGACACTCGAGCTCTTACATGTGATTTGTCCCTTGATTTTAAAATCTTTATTTATTTTGTTTAAATGCATCATCAATATTCTTTGCTTCTATTCTTACATGGGGGGCAGAACCCACATCAAGAAAATTGGTCCTGTCCCTACTTCCCATCATCTATCGGGATAGCTCTATGCACTAAATAATTTTTGAGATTCAGAGCTTTTTAAACAAATAAAGTCAGGGCGATTAGGGATTTATTTTCCCAAAACTGGGGAAGCCAGCCTGGGTAGTATACTGGGTAAGGAATGCAAAACAAAAGTCTTTATACTTTTATCCTCTGCTTTTCCACTCCCCTCTACACTCTGACTACAGGTAGAGAATTCACTGAAACTGCATTGATGTTGCTACATTTAGGAAACAGAGTCAGATAATACAAGAAAGATTCATAGAAAAAGGGTATACAAAAGAAGAATTATCTGCCTGTAGTCAGAGTGTAGAGGAGAGTGGAAAAGCAGAGGATAGGGAAAGAGTTAAAAAGTAGAAAGACTTTTGTTTTGCATTCCTTACCCAGTATACCACACAGACAGGCTTTATAAAAAACACTATTAGAAAAACTGGACAGTGTTAAAAAACAATCCAGTTTTGGGAAAATAAATCCCTAACCAAAAATCATTTAGTGCATAGTGCTATCCCGATAGATGATGGGAAGAAGGGACAGGACCAATTTTCTTGGTGTGGTGTAAGAATAGAAGTAAAGAAAATAAGCAAATGAGAATATTAATGATACATTCAAACAAAAGAAATAAGCATTTTTTTTAAATCAAGGGACAAATCACATGTGAGAGCTCGGGTGTCGTCTACATGCTGGAGTGCCCGTATGGCCTCTAGTATGTGGGACACACTATGAGAAAACTTAAAGTTTGCATACAGGAACATATAAGTTTCCTTGCACCTTAAGAATGTCCATCAGAAAAATCCTAGAGGACTCATTTTCGCTGGAATGGAAGTTGTAAAAGGAGATTGGCGGAGAGGAGGTTGCAAAGATAGACTGGCGAGAAGTAAAATGGATATATGAGTTAGATACGATCCAGCCGCAGGGACTCAACATGGAGTTTGACCTGAAGCCGTGCCTGGTTGAATAGGGGCGATTAAGAACTTTTGTGCTATATACGCTGATGCGTGAGTGGTTGATGAAGTAAATCGCCACTGGCCAATCAGGGCGGCTTGTTGGGCACCATGTGAGGTTTCCCTGCGTTAGATGACGGACCTGAGAAGACTTATGAATGAGATCCTCTATGAATGAACAGAAATAGATAAGGAAAGAAATATGTAAAAAATAGAAGAGATAGGTGCAATGGATAATTGTATATACATTATTGTGGGTTGTGGGTTGACATTCTGTTAGTTATATGATTATTTAATTACAAGTTTTAGTGAATTCAGTAGGAATATAATAGGCAAGATGGGGGAGGGGAAGGATAAGGATATGTTAAGGCTTGCGTGAAAGTCTGTGGGACACGCCCCTGATGAAGCTTGGAGCAAAACCCGGGTCGGGCAGGATCGCTAGACTGGTGTTTATCTTGTTTGCCTGGTTTTTATGTGTGCTTGTGAGTACAATAAAATAGTTTTATTCTGTATTGAAAATAGTGCTTCACTATTGGTGTGATTTTAAATATTCCATAGAATTACGTTAAAGAAAAAGAGGAAAAAGAAGAAAGAAAAAACGAGGTGTTTCGATTAACCTGATGTGCCTGCATTATCACCTGCGCTCGTGAGTATAATAATACCAGTGTTTGTGAGCATTGAGTCACAGTGCTTCACTATTAGTGCGATTTCTGATATCTCACAGGAATATCTGGTGGAAAAGGATACCTGTGGGACCTGATGTTTTGCCTATATACATTCTAGTGGATGGTTTGAGCTTAAAGAGGTTTTCTGTTGATCAGATAGGAAACGCGCTGTCCTGTAAAACGCATTGACTGAACTGTGCATTGTGCCCACTTCACCTTTGGGACCTGCAGCAGCAAATATTTGAGGCAACGTACTGGAGTTTTTAAGTTTTATCTTATATATTGTCGTTGACTGCAGTTACAGCTCCACACGTCGGCGCTGCTGTGCACTTTGGCAGAAACCGACAGGCTCAAAGACTGGCCCATCTTCTGTTCTACATATGTGTGCAGGGCTGGTATTGCCTTTTTGGGAAATAAATGATGGCTTGGGACTCTCCACCTCGGCACAAGCCATCAGTTCTCTGAAAGATGCAGAGCCCACCACTTGGAAAGGGAGGGACTGCAGTACCAGCAACTTGGCCAGGAGCACGTTCAACTTCTGCGCCGTTGGAGGAGTGCACGAATACTGTTGTCTCTTGGCAATCGCTTCGGTGATCAATTGCTGATGTAATGACTGAGGTGGTGGAGCCTTGACTGCCTGAAATCGGGTGCGTGCCACTGGGTGATGCAGCGTTTGCTACGGCAGGCTGCACCACTTTGTTTTAGGCCTCATGCACATGACCGTTGTTTGGGTCCGCATCCAAGCCGCCGTTTTGGCGGCTCGGATGCGGACTCATTCACTTCAATGGGGCCACAAAAGATGCGGACAGCACTCCTTTGTCAAACAGTGAGTGTACAGCTGATTGCAAAGATACAAAGTGAACAAGGATTTAAATAGCCCGCCCCAAGTAACATGACCTAAGCGTCACATCACCAGGGAAACAGGGGGCGGTAACAAAGCAAAAAAGTGTTTTGCGTGTGGTGGAGTGGCATTGAGACTCTATTAGATTTTACAGTCCTCATCACTGGGGTACGATCTGAACTGAAATTTACCCTACATTTGGATTTTGATAAAAATATCCTTTTTGGACACCTGGGTTATCAAGGGTGTTGATGGCAGATGTATGACAGATCTTTACACTAAGAGCATGGACTGCAATAGTCTGCTTATATATGAGAGCAACCATCCACCTTCACCATCAAAAAATCCCTACCCTTTTCCCAATTTCAAAGGGTGTATAGAATTGTGAGTGATCCATCTATTCGCAGTGATCGTTTACATGAGATGACTGATACGTTCAGACAGAGAGGGTATCCTGAAGAGTTATTGCAGCAACAAAGGATAAAAAGTGAAACATCTTTCACAGGCAGTGTAAAATCGCGACAGAAAAGACTTCCTTTCATTGTGAAATACCACCCATGGATTAATTGTGTTAGGTCCATTATTAATAAACACTGGAACATAGGTACAAAATCCTACCCGAGGGTGACAGAATTTCAAAATCTTCCAATGATGTTTCACAATTTCACAAACGGGCAGGTAATATAAAAGACAAGGTCATAAGAGCTGATATTGGCACAAACAAAAGGAGCCTGAAGCAAATGATCTTCTCTTCAGTAAAAAAAAGGCACCTTTCCCTGTCTCAATTCTGTTCACTGTTCCAGTGTTATTAAAGGCTCATACATCTCACACCCACATACCGGGGAACAGATCCCAGTGAAGGGACATTTCACTTGTAACAGTACATTTGTTGTGTACCTATTGAAATGCCCGTGCGGTCTTTGTTACGTGGGGAAAACTACTACGCGTATGAAAGACCGCACTGGCAAGCATAAGTCCACCATATGCAACAAAAATTTACTGTTACCTGTTCCATCCCATTTTGACCAGTTGGGACATAATGTCTCGCATCTACATTTCCAAATAATTGAAGAGGTCTTGTTGCCCAGACGTGGGGGAAATAGAGCCAAGATGCTACTTAAACGAGAGGCATTTTGGATTCATCCTTTGCAGACATTGGCACCCAAGGGGTTAAATCGTGATTATGCAGTGACAAGCTTTTTATGATTTTTTTTATTTTATTTTCATTTTTTGCATATAATCTTTCAGGATTATCACATACCATCTCTTGTTTCATCACGCGTATTTATGATTTTTCGCAGTGTAACTAAGAAATTTCCGTGACCCGACCACAGAGAGGAATCACAGAATTTGTATGTTACTATGTATTTTTTTTTTTCACTTGCTTTGTTACCGCCCACTGTTTCCCCTGTGACGTGACGCTTAGGTCATGTGACTTGGGGCGGGCTATTTAAATCCTTGTTCACTTTGTATCTTTGCAAACAGCTGTACACTCACTGTTTGACAAAGGCACATGTATGTGCCGAAACACTTGTCACTGCATTTATGAGTGACTAATTAAAAGAATCATTCAGCAAATTGGAGTTCCGGTTCCTTCTTCATTGATTTACCCGCTGACCGAGCACCCACATCGAGCTCAGTGCCGCCCAACATTTTTGTATAATATACTATACGACAACCTTTTTTGAGGATATCAAACAGAATATGGTCTTCATAGAGTATGGGAAGACATTTTTGGATAGTCCGTTTATTACGGAAAAGTAAATCTACTCTGCTTTTATTTTTAGCAATATTAAATGCTCTGTTAAGCATCCAGTGAGAAATCCGTGTTTTTTTTTTAGATGTGGAAATCATCCAGGTTGGACCTGTAGATTTGTTACTAAAACAATATACTTTGAAAATTCTCTACATACTGAGAAGTTTGCGATTCAGAACTATATTAACTGTAACACTGCTGGTGTTGTCTACATGATTAGGTGCACTAGTTGTGACCTGATGTATGTGGGCAGCACCAGCAGACAGTTCAAAACCAGGTTCAGAGAACATCTTAATTACATATAAAACCCCCGAGCCACTAATATCTCCAATGCCGCACAACACTTTATACAGTGTCATGACTATAAAACTGACTATCTGAACGCATTTGCCTTCGAGAAGGTTGCTATACCCATCAGGTGAGGCAATCTAAAAAAGAAAATACTCCTGAGAGAGGCCTATTGGATTTTTCGTTTGAATACCAGAATTCCCCATGGGCTCAATTTAAAGAGTTAATGCATTTTTATTAGGCTTATTCTGACTTAATTATTTATTTACATTCCCTATATGCCATATATAAAAGAGAGCGAAAGAAAAATAAAGAAATAAAGAGACAACTTTTTTCTTTTAACATCTTGTCGATTTGTATATGAAGTTTTTTTTTTCTACTAAACTAGTGGTGCCCAACCATTTTTAGTCTGAGGGCCGCACTAGACTTGGTATAAATTTAGCGGGCCGGAAACAGGTAGCTTTGCCAGAAAGAAATGCAAACGCTGTGAGGGGGCACGTGTGAGCATTACTACTGTGAAGAGGGCACATATCTGGGCATAACTACTGTGAGGGGGCACATACTGTATTAGGGTATAACTACTGTGAGAAGGGCACATATCAGGGCATAACTACTGTGAAGAGGTCACATATCTGGGCATAACTACTGTCAGGGGGCACATATCTAGGCATAACTACTGTGAGGGGGCACATATCTGGGCATAACTACTGTGAGGGGGCATGTGTGAGCATTATGTCTGTGAAGAGGGCACATATCTTGGCATTATTACTGTGAGGGGGCACATATCTGGGCATAACTACTGTGAGGAGGCATGTGTGAGCATTACTACTGTGAAGAGGACATATATCTTGGCATTATTATTGTGAGGGGGCATGTGATGTATACATGTGTGTAATGTATGTAGTGCAGTATGTGATGATCACACACTGCACTACATACATTACACACATGTATACATCACATACTGCACTGTCACCTTCTTCTGCAGGTCTACCTTGATGTCTGGTCTTTAGGCTTCAGTCAGATCCTCCACTGCCATGCTTGCGCCGTGTGCCCGAAACCACCAGGAGCTGGCCCCTCCTCCTTTCATCTCCCGCCGGCTTCTCCTACAGCAGGGCGCTCTATCGCTCCAGTGCCCGCCCATTGTTACCAATCAGTGGCGTAGCTAGAAATTACTGGGTCCCATAGCAAAAAAAATTATGGCCTCCCTCCCGGATCTCCCACCCCTGCATACCTATCGGACCTCACACCCCTTCCAGAGCTCCCACCCAAACACCCCTCCAGGACCTCCCACCCCAACATCCCCACACCCCTCCCTAGATACCCTCGTAAGTGTCATCCACAGATATCCCCCCCATGTCATCCACAGATATCTCCCCCAGTGTCATCCACAGATATCCCCCAGTGTCATCCACAGATATCCCCCTCAGTGTCATCCACAGATCCCCCCCCAGTGTCATCCACAGATACCCCCCTCAGTGTCATCCACAGATACCCCCCTTATTGTCATCCACAGATACCCCCTCAGTGTCATCCACAGATATCCCCCCAGTGTCATCCACAGATATCCCCCCAGTGTCATCCACAGATATCCCCCCCAGTGTCATCCACATATATCCCCTCCAGTGTCATCCACAGATATCCCCCCCAACATCCCCACACCCCTCCCTAGATACCCTCGTAAGTGTCATCCACAGATATCCCCCCCATGTCATCCACAGATATCTCCCCCAGTGTCATCCACAGATATCCCCCAGTGTCATCCACAGATATCCCCCTCAGTGTCATCCACAGATCCCCCCCCCAGTGTCATCCACAGATACCCCCCTCAGTGTCATCCACAGATACCCCCCTTATTGTCATCCACAGATACCCCCTCAGTGTCATCCACAGATATCCCCCCAGTGTCATCCACAGATATCCCCCCAGTGTCATCCACAGATATCCCCCCCAGTGTCATCCACATATATCCCCTCCAGTGTCATCCACCGATATCCCCTCCAGTGTCATCCACATATATCCCCTCCAGTGTCATCCACAGATATCCCCTCCAGTGTCATCCACAGATATCCCCCCCAGTGTCATCCACAGATATCCCCCCCAGGTTTTTTTTTCTACTGAACCAGTGGTGCCAACCATTTTTCATCTGAGGGCTGCACTAGATTTGGTATAAATTTTGCGGGCCGGAACAAGGTAGCTTTGCCAGAAAGAAATGCAAACGCTGTGAGGGGGCACATGTGAGCATTACTACTGTGAAGAGGGCACATATGTGGCATAACTACTGTGAGGGGGCACATATCTGGGCATAACTACTGTGAGGGGGCACATATCTGGGCATAACTACTGTGAGGGGGCATGTGTGAGCATTACATCTGTGAAGAGGGCACATATCTTGGCATTATTACTGTGAGGGGGCACATATCTTGGCATAACTACTGTGAGGGGGCACGTGTGAGAATTACTACTGTGAAGAGGGCACATATCTTGGCATTATTATTGTGAGGGGGCATGTGATGTATACATGTGTGTAATGTATGTAGTGCAGTATGTGATGATCACACACTGCACTACATACATTACACACATGTATACATCACATACTGCACTGTCACCTTCTTCTGCAAGTCTACCTTGATGTCTGGTCTTTAGGCTTCAATCAGTTCCCCCACTGTCATGCTTGCGCCGTGTGCCCGACACCACCAGGAGCTGGCCCCTGCTTCTTTCATCTCCCGCCGGCTTCTCCTACAGCAGGGCGCTCTATCGCTCCAGTGCCCACCCAATCTTACCAATCAGTGGTGTAGCTAGAAATGACTGGGTCCCATAGCAAAAAAATTATGGGCCCCCCTCCCGGATCTCCCACCCCTGCATACCTATCGGACCTCACACCCCTTCCAGAGCTCCCATCCAAACACCCCTCCAGGACCTCCCACCCCAACATCCCCACACCCCTCCCTAGATCCCCTCATAAGTGTCATCTACAGATATCCCCCAGTGTCATCCACAGATATCCCCCCCAGTGTCATCCACAGATATCCTCCTAGTGTCATCCACAGATATCCCCCCGTGTCATCCACAGATATCCCCCCAGTGTCATCCACAGATATCCCCCCAGTGTCATCCACTGATATCCCCCCAGTGTCATCCACAGATATCCCCCCAGTGTCATCCACAGATATCCCCCAGTGTCATCCACAGATATCTCCCCCAGTGTCATCCACAGATATTCCCCCAGTGTCATCCACAGATATTCCCCCAGTGTCATCCACAGATACCCCCAAGTGTCATCCACAGATATCCCCCCGTGTCATCCACAGATATCTCCTCCAGTGTCATCCACAGATATCCCCCAGTATTAGCCACAGATACCCCCCAGTGTCATCCATAGATATCCCCCGCAGTGTCATCCACAGATATCTCCCCCAGTGTCATCCACAGATATCCCCCCAGTGTCATCCACAGGTATCCCCCAGTGTCATCCACAGATATCCCCCCAGTGTCATCCACAGATTTCCCCCCAGTGTCATCCACAGATATTCCCCCAGTGTCATCCACAGATATCCCCCAGTGTCATCCACAGATATCCCCCCGTGTCATCCACAGATATCCCCCCAGTGTGATCCACAGATATCACCCCCAGTGTCATCCACATATATCCCCCCAGTGTCATCCACAGATATCCCCCCAGTGTCATCCACAGATACCCCCCAGTGTCATCCACAGATATCCCCCCATGTCATCCACAGATATCCCCTCCAGTGTCATCCACAGATATCCCCTCCAGTGTCATCCACAGATATCCCCCAGTATTAGCCACAGATACCCCCAGTGTCATCCATAGATATCCCCCCCAGTGTCATCCACAGATATCTCCCAGTGTCATCCACAGATATCCCCCCAGTGTCATCCACAGATATCCCCCAGTGTCATCCACAGATATCCCCCCAGTGTCATCCACAGATATCCCCCCAGTGTCATCCACAGATATACCCCCCAGTGTCATCCACAGATATACCCCCGTGTCATCCACAGATATCCCCCCAGTGTGATCCACAGATTTCCCCCCCAGTGTCATCCACAGATATACCCCCCCCAGTGTCATCCACAGATACCCCCCCCCCCGTGTCATCCATAGATTTCCCCCCCAGTGTCATCCAGTGTCATCCACAGATACCCCCCTCAGCTGATAAAGCCCTGTTACTGCACGGGCCACATGACACAGCTTCGCGGGCCGCATTTTCCCCACGGTTCCGTAGGTTGGGCATCACTGTACTAAATAATGCTTCCTTTATTGTTTGGATAATGTTATGTATGTTATTCCCCTTGCTGCGTTTTTCCTGTTTTTATAACTGGTGCTATACAGGGTCTTATGCAGATTGCACGTTTTTTTTTTTCAAGTCTTATTTATGACGGTTATTCACATGAACGCGCAGATTTTTTTTATAAGTGAAAAAACTTTTTCACTTTGTATATTTCACTATGTTGAGAGCAGGTTGATGCCTGGGCTTGGTTTCCATCTGCGGCCCCGCCTCCGATCACCTGCACATTGTTTCCCATCCCCCCCTTCCCCCTTTCCCATGTACCTGATTGGAGGTGGGGTCCCGTATGTGTATCCAGACCCATACAGCTTGCAGACCATGACTAAGAGCCAGCTGGCTCTAAAGATGTCGGTCTGACCAAGGACATGGAGGGACCTTTTTCACTGCACCGTGTGTACGTTTGGAATATTCAATAAAGAACATGCAAGATTTTACCTCCTTCGTGCAGGAAATCTGTGTATTTGAATGAAGTTTACGCTGAGCTGACCTGGCTTTTCCGTTGCACGACTGAATTGGTGAGCTGGATTTTTATTAATTTATACAAGGACTCTCAAAGTGACCCCTGCTGCCACGCCACTGTACTCTGTTGCTAACGTCTCTCCCTGCACTAAGTACACTGGAAAATGTCTGAATCCAAGATGGCTGAGGTCATTTATAGGGCTGTGACATCACAGGGCTGGCTGGCTGCTGATTGGCTGCATGCATGGCATTGTGGGTGATCCCTCATTCCCAGAGTTTCTTGCCTCATGTACTAAGATGTGCAGCAGCCATTTTAGGAAAAAAATCATTACCACAAAGTGTGAGGAAATTCGGATTTGGTGCAAGTCGAATAATTCCTGAAATTCTGATTGAATTCCACTGACTTCTAATGCATGACCTTTCCATTCACTATTTTAATGTGTGCAATAAGTAGCAATAAGAGACCATGAAGGAAGGACAATAGAAAGTAGAGATAAGCGAATTGGTTCTAAATGAATCGGGTTAGTTACAAACTTCGCAAAATTTGTCTGCCAAACAAATCCGAAGTTTTTCTGTGAAAGATGGGGGGAAAATGACAGGAAAGAAAATGATAGAGGGTCACATGACCCTGGGATAAGGGGAGGGAAGGCATGCTCTGATTGAAAGAATGGGAATTTCAGTGCATTATACCTATGTTACCTACGCTTTTTTAATTACTGAAAGATACTGTTCAGTGTAATAGCAAAAGCAGTACTGCAATAATTATCATATCCCTGTGTTATTAAGCACATTGTATATTACTGCAAGATACTGTTCAGTGTTATAGCAAATGTACTTTACTGCAAAAACTACAAAAAACATTATTACCATTGTAAATTGTCAAAACCAGTGTGTAGTGTGTTTTATAAGGGGGTGAACATTTAATTACGACTCTGCTTTTAACTTACAGAAAAAAAATCCTTGCAATTTTTCTAGTACCATTTAATAATCTGTGTACCAAATCCATGACTTTTTATTTATAAGCCTCATAATAAAATGTCTGGTAAGTGGAAGAGTGGAAAATAAAAGACCCACGTCTCATCATCGTAGAGGAAGAAATTGGGCAATAGTACCATCCAGGCAGTGTAAGTAATAGTAGTAGGCCATAGTTCTTTCAAGCTTCCAATCAGTGCTACATTATCTTTGAGGACAAAGAGGATGCCATTGTGGACTAGATGAACTAGAAGGATGATGTGAATGTTACCTCTGAGTGTGACACCATGCCTTGGAACCAAAGGTCACAGGATTTGTTCTGATTGTCCTTATTGCAACCTTAGAGAAGTAGTTGCATCCTCTCTGTCTTTCCTACCCCTCCTGGTGAAATGCCTTATTTTATCCAAAGAAGAGCAAGTAAAGCTCCACGCACTATGAAAGATACTCAAGAGAGTGTAAGAAGCATCTGAATTTGGACTGCCGTTAGGGGGAAATTCAGGCAGAGGTGGTAGGCATAGGTTGGTGGTGGTAGTGGTAGTAGTAGTGGCACTTGTAGCCATGATGGTAGCAGAAGGGGCAATGGTGTTGACAGTGGGACTCTGGACAAATGCAGAGCAAGTAATTGGGAGGGGGCCAAGGACCCCATGATGACATTTTGCAGTCTGATAAGAGTTGCTGAGAGGGTGAGAACTATGATGATTATTATGTATTGAACAAAACCTGGAAGCCTAGTTAAGGTGCTGAGAAGGAGGAGCCATCAGAGAGAAGGGTGGTGGCTGTGGCGGCAATAAAGAGTGGAGGCAACATGAGGCAAAAACCTCCAAAAGAACTGGCAGGGCCACATGTGCTTCTATTGTGGTCATCTTGGGAAACTAGCGATGCTATTGATACTGTGATACTGTGATACTGCTCAAAGCATGCCAGACCTAGGCCAAGCTCAGCTGCCACTAGCTCTTTGTGAGTTTTTCCTGTATGGCCTTTTTTACCACAAGACTGGCACACAAAACCACAGCCATGTGCATTATCTGCAAAAATAAAATAAGCAGTGGGCATTCAAACATAAATATACCAAGGCCCTATTGCTGCACATGAAGTGGCATCACCGGATTCTGTGGGGAAAAAAATAACTGGTCAGCATTCTGACAGAAAACAAAAACCATATGACAGCACACCATTACACATGCAAACAACAGAACTAGGGATTAGAGATTATTCTGGATTAAAGTGGTACTATACCTACTATACATAAAAAATGGAAGCTCTTTGCACACATTTTTTATCAAACGTGTGTCAGCATTCTGAATCAGAAAAAGTCTGTCCTCTTTCTCAGGAGCTTTCTTGTGGCAGCCAGACCACATCTCCAAGCAGTACAGTAGTGTCCTTGCCATAATCATCAACTGCTTCTTCTTCTTCCCAGACTCCTTGTCCTCCGCTCCACCATGAGACATCCATAATGGAATATCTGGCTAGAGGAAAACTATTCTTGACCAGAATTTAGATGATGTACAAGCCGATCTCCCACATAACCAAGCTGTTAGTGGTGCAGTTGTTGCCATACCACTTACTTGTGTTAAATGTGGTACAGTTCCTTGCCTTCACCAAAACTGAATTCTTCTCTAAAATGTAATTCTTCTCTATGCCATCAGCCACAGTTCTTGCCATATCCCATCCTTGGACTTTTGGCCAGGTGTCCATCATGGAACAGTGGCGCTCCTTCACCAAGCATGTATTATTTTCAGCAATTGAGTTCTTCTCTCTGCAACCAGCCACAGTTTTTGCCATATGCCATTGGATAACCTTTTAGTCTGGTGTCCAAAGTGGCACAGTTTCGTGACTTAAACAAAATGTAATTCTTTTCAAAAACTAAAAAGCTGGGGTATCCTTTGCTATGGCAGAAGTACTTTTGGCAGATTGTTGTAAAAATTGTCTCCTTTTAGAAACATCACTCAGTTCTGCGTGTTTTCCCCAATTTTATTTTTCTCTATGTTAGTAGTACTTCTGCATAGTTGTCTATAAACATTTTCTCATTTTCAAAATGTCACGCAGTTCCATGCCTTAACCAAAATTTAAATCTACTGTATGATAATATGACCAACTGTCCATTTTTCCCAAACAACTATTTATAGGGAGAATATTTCCAGGTTAGTTGAATGTCAAAACAAGCCACTATATCTTCTAACATGGGCAGACATTCTGTCTCCATTAGCGCATACTTTTTGGATTCTTGTGCAGAACAAGGCACTGTTGTCTTCATACATTAACATCTTTGTTTCCATTAAGACATAATGTTTGGACACTTGATCCCAAAAAGCCATAGTTTTTCACCCCAATTACATTGTGCGTGTTTAAACACTATCTGCTCCCAATAAGGGACATTTTTGGAAGTTTTTTTAATATGAAAAAGCCTAAAACATGCAACAGCTCAGTGTGTTCTTAAACATGCTACTTGTTAAAACCACCAACCATGTGGTTACCCAAAGCTATATATGTCATTGTCATGCTGACAATATTTGATGTTACTACTGTTGCATTAAAAAGCCTAAAAGGGAGGGAGGTTGGATAAAAAAGAAGATAATAAAAATATATTTTAAAAAATATGAGTCCTATCAGACTTCAGAGTGGCATATACCAATTTTCAGGGCAATTGGAGCATACTTGGTTTGTGTACAGTTGACTTGGACACCAACTGTATAACAAAATATATGATAAATTGAATACAATGCAAATTTCAAGAAGTTTGCTCATCCTTACAATAGAACAATAATTGAATCAGTCAGTATGAAAATAACACTTCAGCTTCTGGTATTGAATCTTGAGTGATTTCTGATGTTCTTGACCATACACTTTACAAAGCTGGCTGTGCTCTATTTATACTATAAATCTTAAAACCTAGATATGAGGTTTTACTACTATATGGCTGAAATAATGATGCACATGACAGTCTCATGGCTTTATACAAAGCCATAATAAGGCATTCATAGAGAGGACTCGCTTTAAAGCCATCCCATATCTTTTAGTGTTGTGTAAGCCAAATGTTAGGAAATTGATAGAGGATTGTTAAGAAAGTCACAGATATAGCCAGGAACTGTCAACTTTAACAAACTCGGAGATAAGCAAATTTCCCATTGGCCATTAGATCTGATCCAAACCAAAAATGCCCCAATTGCCCTAAAAAGTATTACACCCTGCGGTCTCCTAGGACTGTATCCAGCCCCTTTTAATGTCTTTAATGCCAAGACAGAATTAGTTTAAAAATACAATGCAACAATTTTTACATTAAAACTATTTAAAAAATTATCTTTTTTTGGTGAACGAAGCCTTCTATCTTCTGAACTGTAAAATTGTGTTTTTTTGTGCAATTTTGTGTAATTTGTCTGTGATGAATCCCCCCAAAATCTGATTAGTTGCATACAGAAGTTTTGGTGAAATTGGTAAGGAATTCAATTTAGAATCGATTCACTCATCTCTAGTATGAGGAAAAACCTCTAATAAGTTGAACTAGCCTTCTGCAAAGAGAGACAGAGATCTTGCACAGTTCAAAACTATGGTACACTAGTCTATAGTCTATAGAGTCTCAGCTCAAATGTGGTAGTGGTGGCTTCCCTTCCATGATTTGGATTCTGGTGATCTTTTCCCTGATGTATATTCAGAATACATCTTTCACAGATTCTTTGACCTGAAATCACATGCAGCATTTCTCATGCAGTTTGTGGGAGAGCCTCCCGAGCAAATCCATTCACCTCACAGATTCCTTTTCTGTCTCTGTCGTGAGTCTTGTTGCCATCTTCACTGGTGACTCACTGCTATTTCACCCTCTGAGAGCCATTGATTCACTGTGGTGCTGATTTCTCATATGACCCAGATGTTTTACAGGGGCAGTAACAGATGTACACCCTACTCCTGTTGAAGACTAATTACTCCACTCACATGAGGAATGAGCTGTCCCACACTAGTTTCCACTACAGTTACCAGAACCTGTTCAATAAAAAGATGTAAACAGTAACACAACTATGCTATAAGGACATGAACAGTAATATAAATGCACATCAAAACAATACTAGTTGCTTGTCTTCTGACCTATCATACCTGTGATATACTAGGAAGAACATGTTGGACATAGTAGCAGGATGGCAGTAATTAACCACCTCCGGACCGCCTAACGCAGATTCGCGTTCCAGAGGTGGCAGCCCTGCGCACAGTCACGCATATATGCGTCATCTCGCGAGACGCAAGATTTCCTGTGAACGCGCGCACACAGGCGCGCGCGCTCACAGGAACGGAAGGTAAGCGAGTGGATCTCCAGCCTGCCAGCGGCGATCGCTCGCTGGCAGGCTGGAGATCCGAATTTTTTAACCCCTAACAGGTATATTAGACGCTGTTTTCATAACAGCGTCTAATATACCTCCTACCTGGTCCTCTGGTGGTCCCTTTTGTTAGGATCGACCACCAGAGGACTCAGGTAGCTCAGTACAGTCGCACCAAACACCACACTACACTATACTACACCCCCCATCACTTATTAACCCCTTATAAACCCCTGATCACCCATGATCACCCCATATAAACTCCCTGATCACCCCCCTGTCATTGATCACCGCCCTGTCATTCATCACCCCCCTGTCAGGCTCCGTTCAGACGTCCGTATGATTTTTACGGATCCACGGATACATGGATCGGATCCGCAAAACGCATACGGACGTCTAAATGGAGCCTTACAGGGGGGTGATCAATGACAGGCGGGTGATCACCCATATACACTCCCTGATCACCCCCTGTCATTGATCACCCCCCTGTCATTGATCACCCCCCTGTAAGGCTCCATTCAGACGTCCGCATGATTTTTACGGATCCATGGATACATGGATCGGATCCGCAAAACACATGCAGACGTCTGAATGGAGCCTTACAGGGGGGTGATCAATGACAGGCGGGTGATCACCCATATACACTCCCTGATCACCCCCCTGTCATTGATCACCCCCCTGTAAGGCTCCATTCAGACGTCCGCATGTGTTTTGTGGATCCGATCCATGTATCCATGGATCCGTAAAAAATCATGCGGATGTCTGAATGGATCCTTACAGGGGGGGTGATCAGTGACAGGGGGGTGATCACCCTGATCACCCCCTGTCATTGATAACCCCCCTGTAAGGCTCCATTCAGACGTCCGCATGTGTTTTGTGGATCCGATCCATGTATCCATGGATCCGTAAAAAATCATGCGGATGTCTGAATGGAGCCTTACAGGGGGGGTGATCAGTGACAGGGGGGTGATCACCCTGATCACCCTGATCACCCCCTGTCATTGATAACCCCCCTGTAAGGCTCCATTCAGACGTCCGCATGTGTTTTGTGGATCCGATCCATGTATCCATGGATCCGTAAAAAATCATGCGGATGTCTGAATGGATCCTTACAGGGGGGGTGATCAGTGACAGGGGGGTGATCACCCTGATCACCCCCTGTCATTGATAACCCCCCTGTAAGGCTCCATTCAGACGTCCGCATGTGTTTTGTGGATCCGATCCATGTATCCATGGATCCGTAAAAAATCATGCGGATGTCTGAATGGATCCTTACAGGGGGGGGTGATCAGTGACAGGGGGGTGATCACCCTGATCACCCTGATCACCCCCTGTCATTGATAACCCCCCTGTAAGGCTCCATTCCGACGTCCGCATGTGTTTTGTGGATCCGATCCATGTATCCATGGATCCGTAAAAAATCATGCGGATGTCTGAATGGAGCCTTACAGGGGGGGTGATCAGTGACAGGGGGGTGATCACCCTGATCACCCCCTGTCATTGATAACCCCCCTGTAAGGCTCCATTCAGACGTCCGCATGTGTTTTGTGGATCCGATCCATGTATCCATGGATCCGTAAAAAATCATGCGGATGTCTGAATGGAGCCTTACAGGGGGGGTGATCAGTGACAGGAGGGTGATCACCCTGATCACCCCCTGTCATTGATAACCCCCCTGTAAGGCTCCATTCAGACGTCCGCATGTGTTTTGTGGATCCGATCCATGTATCCATGGATCCGTAAAAAATCATGCGGATGTCTGAATGGATCCTTACAGGGGGGGTGATCAGTGACAGGGGGGTGATCACCCTGATCACCCCCTGTCATTGATAACCCCCCTGTAAGGCTCCATTCAGACGTCCGCATGTGTTTTGTGGATCCGATCCATGTATCCATGGATCCGTAAAAAATCATGCGGATGTCTGAATGGAGCCTTACAGGGGGGGTGATCAGTGACAGGGGGGTGATCACCCTGATCACCCTGATCACCCCCTGTCATTGATAACCCCCCTGTAAGGCTCCATTCAGACGTCCGCATGTGTTTTGTGGATCCGATCCATGTATCCATGGATCCGTAAAAAATCATGCGGATGTCTGAATGGATCCTTACAGGGGGGGTGATCAGTGACAGGGGGGTGATCACCCTGATCACCCCCTGTCATTGATAACCCCCCTGTAAGGCTCCATTCAGACGTCCGCATGTGTTTTGTGGATCCGATCCATGTATCCATGGATCCGTAAAAAATCATGCGGATGTCTGAATGGAGCCTTACAGGGGGGGTGATCAGTGACAGGGGGTGATCACCCTGATCACCCTGATAACCCCCTGTCATTGATAACCCCCCTGTAAGGCTCCATTCAGACGTCCGCATGTGTTTTGTGGATCCGATCCATGTATCCATGGATCCGTAAAAAATCATGCGGATGTCTGAATGGAGCCTTACAGGGGTGGTGATCAGTGACAGGGGGGTGATCCGGGAGTCTATATGGGTGATTACCCCCCTGTCATTGATCACCCCCCTGTCATTGATCACCCCCCTGTCATTGATCACCCCCCCCCCTGTAAGGCTCCATTCAGACATTTTTTTTGGCACAAGTTAGCGGAAATTTTTTGTTTGTTTTTGTTTTTGTTTTTTCTTACTAAGTCTCATATTCTACTAACTTGTGTCAAAAAATAAAATCTCACATGGACGCACCATACCCCTCACGGAATCCAAATGCGTAAACATTTTTAGACATTTATATTCCAGACTTCTTCTCACGCTTTAGGGCCCCTAAAAAGCCAGGGCAGTATAAATACCCCACATGTGACCCCATTTCGGAAAGAAGACACCCCAAGGTATTCGCTGAGGGGCATATTGAGTCCATGAAAGATTGAAATTTTTGTCCTAAGTTAGCGGAAATTGAGACTTTGTGAGAAAAAAACCAAAAAAATCAATTTCCTCTAACTTATGCAAAAAATAAAAAAATTCTAGGAACTCGCCAGGCCCCTCATTGAATACCTTGGGGTGTCTTCTTTCCAAAGTGGGGTCACATGTGGGGTATTTATACTGCCCTGGCTTTTTAGGGGCCCGAAAGTGTGAGAAGAAGTCTGGGATCCAAATGTCTAAAAATGCCCTCCTAAAAGGAATTTGGGCCCCTTTGCGCATCTAGGCTGCAAAAAAGTGTCACACATCTGGTATCGCCGTACTCAGGAGAAGTTGGGGAATGTGTTTTGGGGTGTCATTTTACATATACCCATGCTGGGTGAGAAAAATATCTTGGTCAAATGCCAACTTTGTATAAAAAAATAGGAAAAGTTGTCTTTTGCCAAGATATTTCTCTCACCCAGCATGGTTATATGTAAAATGGCACCCCAAAACACATTCCCCAACTTCTCCTGAGTACGGCGATACCAGATGTGTCACACTTTTTTGCTGCCAAGGTGGGCAAAGGGGCACATATTCCAAAGTGCACCTTTCAGATTTTGCAGGCCATTTTTTACACATTTTGATTGCAAGGTACTTCTCACACATTTGGGCCCCTTAAATTGCCAGGGCAGTATAACTACACCATAAGTGACCCCATTTTGGAAAGAAGACTCCCCAAGGTATTCCGTGAGGGGCACGGCGAGTTCCTAGAATTTTTTATTTTTTGTCACAAGTTAGCGGAAAATGATGATTTTTCTTTTTTTTTTCTTTTTTCCTTACAAAGTCTCATATTCCACTAACTTGCGACAAAAAATAAAAGATTGTAGGAACTCGCCATGCCCCTCACGGAATACCTTGGGGTGTCTTCTTTCCAAAATGGGGTCACTTGTGGCGTAGTTATACTGCCCTGGCAATTTAGGGGCCCAAATGTGTGAGAAGAACCTTGCAATCAAAATCTGTAAAAAATGACCGGTTAAATCTGAAAGGTGCACTTTGGAATATGTGCCCCTTTGCCCACCTTGGCTGCAAAAAAGTGAGACACATTTGGTATCGCCGTACTCAGGAGAAGTTGGGGAATGTGTTTTGGGGTGTCATTTTACATATACCCATGCTGGATGAGAGAAATATCTTGGCAAAAGACAACTTTTCCCATTTTTTTATACAAAGTTGGCATTTGACCAAGATATTTTTCTCACCCAGCATGGGTATATGTAAAATGACACCCCAAAACACATTCCCCAACTTCTCCTGAGTACGGCGATACCAGATGTGTCACACTTTTTTGCTGCCAAGGTGGGCAAAGGGGCACATATTCCAAAGTGCACCTTTTGGATTTCACCGGTCATTTTTTACACATTTTGATTGCAAAGTTCTTCTCACACATTTGGGCCCCTAAATTGCCAGGGCAGTATAACTACGCCACAAGTGACCCCATTTTGGAAAGAAGACACCCCAAGGTATTCCGTAAGGGGCATGGCGAGTTCCTAGAATTTTTTATTTTTTGTCGCAAGTTAGTGGAATATGAGACTTTGTAAGAAAAAAATAAAAAAATAAAATCATCATCATTTTCCGCTAACTTGTGACAAAAAATAAAAAGTTCTATGAACTCACTATGCCCATCAGCGAATACCTTAGCGTGTCTACTTTCCGAAATGGGGTCATTTGTGGGGGTTTTCTACTGTTTGGGCATTGTAGAACCTCAGGAATCATGACAGGTACTCAGAAAGTCAGAGCTGTTTCAAAAAGCGGAAATTCACATTTTTGTACCATAGTTTGTAAATGCTATAACTTTTACCCAAACCATTTTTTTTTTGCCCAAACATTTTTTTTTTATCAAAGACATGTAGAACAATAAATTTGGCAAAAAATTTATATATGGATGTCGGTTTTTTTTGCAAAATTTTACAGCTGAAAGTGAAAAATGTCATTTTTTTGCAAAAAAATCGTTACATTTTGATTAATAACAAAAAAAGTAAAAATGTCAGCAGCAATAAAATACCACCAAATGAAAGCTCCATTAGTGAGAAGAAAAAGAGGTAAAATTCATTTGGGTGGTAAGTTGCATGACCGAGCGATAAACGGTGAAAGGAGTGTAGTGCCGAAGTGTAAAAAGTGCTCTGGTCATGAAGGGGGTTTCACCTAGCGGGGCTGAAGTGGTTAACATCAAAACTCAGTTCTCAGTATCATCAAACTGCTCCACTATTGTACATGTTGAGAACTGAATTGTAATATGATGTGGCTTTCATATGGGTGGATTATCTGACTCCTTTAAAGGAGTATTATTTGCATGCTGTATATTATTTGGGTACTTAATGATGGTATTATGTTGGGTATCTCACTCTGCAATAGAATTTTGGAGCAAAATGTAAAATTTTAAACCACACACCTTTCCCCACTTAGCCATGCCCCTTGGTGAGATGGTTTAGTGTGATTTTTTTAAAATTACAGTACAGACCAAAAGTTTGGACACACCTTCTCATTCAAAGAGTGTGGAATTATATACTTTAAAATTATGAAACAACTGAAAATATGTCATATTTAGGTTCTTCAAAGTAGCCACCTTTTGCTTTTATTACTGCTTTGCACACTCTTGGCATTCTCTTGATGAGCTTCAAGAGGTAGTCACCTGAAATGGTCTTCCAACAGTCCTGAAGGAGTTTCCAGAGATGCTTAGCACTTGTTGGCCCTTTTGCCTTTACTCTGCGGTCCAGCTCACCCCAAACCATCTCGATTGGGTTCAGGTCTGGTAACTGTGGAGGCCAGATCATCTGGCGCAGCACCCCATCACTCTCCTTCATGGCCAAATAGCCCTTACACAGCCTGGAGGTGTGTTTGGGGTCATTGTCCTGTTGCAAAATAAATGATGGTCCAACTAAACGCAAACCGGATGGAATAGCATGCCGCTGCAAGATTCTGTGGTAGTCATGCTGGTTCAGTATGCCTTCAATTTTGAATAAATCCCCAACAGTGTCACCAGCAAAGCCCCCCCCCCCCCCCCCACACCATCACACCTCCTCCTCCATGCTTTACGGTGGGAACCAGGCATGTAGAGTCCATCCGTTCACCTTTTCTGCGTCGCACAAGGACATGGTGGTTGGAACCAAAGATCTCAATTTTGGACTCATCAGACCAAAGCACAGATTTCCATTGGTCTAACGTCCATTCCTTGTGTTCTTTAGCCCAAACAAGTCTCTTCTGCTTTTTGCCTGTCCTTAGCAGTGGTTTCCTAGTAGATATTCTACCATGAAGGCCTGATTCACACAGTCTCCTCTTAACAGTTGTTCTAGAGATGTGTCTGCTGCTAGAACTCTGTGTGGCATTGACCTGGTCTCTAATCTGAGCTGCTGTTAACCTGCCATTTCTGAGGCTGGTGACTCGGATAAACTTATCCTCCGCAGCAGAGGTGACTCTTGGTCTTCCTTTCCTGGGGCGGTCTGCATGTGAGCCAGTTTCTTTGTAGCGCTTGATGGTTTTTGTGACTGTACTTGGAGACACTTTCAAAGTTTTCCCAATTTTTCGGACTGACTGACCTTCATTTCTTAAAGTAATGATGGCCACTCGTTTTTCTTTACTTAGCTGCTTTTTTCTTGCCATAATACAAATTCTAACAGTCTATTCAGTAGGACTATCAGCTGTGTATCCACTTGACTTCTCCACAACGCAACTGATGGTCCCAACCCCATTTATAAAGCAAGAAATCCCACTTATTAAACCTGACAAGGGCACACCTGTGAAGTGAAAACTATTTCAGGTGACTACCTCTTGAAGCTCATCAAGAGAATGCCAAGAGTGTGCAAAGAAGTAATCAGAGCAAAAGATGGCTACTTTGAAGAACCTAGAATATGACATATTTTCAGTTGTTTCATACTTTTTTGATAAGTATATACAAACCGGATTCCAAAAAAGTTGGGACACTAAACAAATTGTGAATAAAAACTGAATGCAATGATGTGGAGATGGTAAATGTCAATATTTTATTTGTAATAGAACGTAGATGACAGATCAAATGTTTAATCCGAGTAAATGTATCATTTTAAAGGAAAAATACGTTGATTCAAATTTTCACGGTGTCAGCAAATCCCCAAAAAGTTGGGATAAGTAGCAATAAGAGGCTGGAAAAAGTAAATTTGAGCATAACGAAGAGCTGGAAGACCAATTAACACTAATTAGGTCAATTGGCAACATGATTGGGTATAAAAAGAGATTCTCAGAGTGGCAGTGTCTCTCAGAAGCCAAGATGGGTAGAGGATCACCAATTCTCACAATGTTGCGCAGAAAGATAGTGGAGCAATATCAGAAAGGTGTTACCCAGCGAAAAATTGCAAAGACTTTGCATCTATCATCATCAACTGTGCATAACATCATCCGAAGATTCAGAGAATCTGGAACAATCTCTGTTTGTAAGGGTCAAGGCCGTAAAACCATACTGGATGCCCGTGATCTCCCTGCCCTTAAACGACACTGCACCACAAACAGGAATGCTACTGTAAAGGAAATCACAGAATGGGCTCAGAAATACTTCCAGAAACCATTGCCAGTGAACACAATCCACCGTGCCATCCGCCGTTGCCAGCTGGAACTCTACAGTGCAAAGAAGAAGCCATTTCTAAGCAAGATCCACAAGCTCAGGTGTTTTCACTGGGCCAGGGATCATTTAAAATGGAGTGTGGCAAAATGGAAGACTGTTCTGTGGTCAGACGAGTCACGATTCGAAGTTCTTTTTGGAAATCTGGGACGCCATGTCATCCGGACCAAAGAGGACAAGGACAACCCAAGTTGTTATCAACGCTCAGTTCAGAAGCCTGCATCTCTGATGGTATGGGGTTGCATGAGTGCGTGTGGCATGGGAAGCTTGCATGTCTGGAAAGGCACCATCAATGCAGAAAAATATATTCAGGTTCTAGAACAACATATGCTCCCATCCAGACATCATCTCTTTCAGGGAAGACCCTGCATTTTTCAACAAGATAATGCCAGACCACATTCTGCATCAATCACAACATCATGGCTGCGTAGGAGAAGGATCCGGGTACTGAAATGGCCAGTCTGCAGTCCAGATCTTTCACCTATAGAGAACATTTGACGCATCATAAAGAGGAAGGTGCAACAAAGAAGGCCCAAGACGATTGAACAGTTAGAGGCCTGTATTAGACAAGAATGGGAGAGCATTCCTATTTCTAAACTTGAGAAACTGGTCTCCTCGGTCCCCAGACGTCTGTTGAGTGTTGTAAGAAGAAGGGAAGATGCCACACAGTGGTGAAAATGGCCTTGTCCCAACTTTTTGGGGATTTGTTGACACCATGAAATTCTGATTCAACATATTTTTCCCTTAAAATAGTACATTTTCTCAGTTTAAACTTTTGTTCCGTGATTTATGTTCTATTCTGAATAAAATATTAGAAGTTGGCACCTCCACATGATTGCATTCAGTTTTTATTCACGATTTGTATAGTGTCCCAACTTTTTGGGAATCCGGTTTGTAATTCCACATGTGTTAATTCATAGTTTTAGATTTCAGTGTGAATCTACAATTTTCATAGTCATGAAAATAAAGAAAACTCTTTGAATGAGAAGGTGTGTCCAAACTTTTGGTCTGTACTGTGGATGTACAACATTTTATTACAAAGTATTGGCACAATCACATTTGTCATGTTTGCGGGCATGCTTATAAACTTTTATGGAGCCATATTGGTGCTCTCTATGTCTCAGTAGTTTTATTATGCATCAATTACTGCATTATATAAATATTCACCTGTAGAAGAACTTTTTTGTAGTTGGGAGACTCCATATTGCAGCACATGGAGTGCTTGTCATTTCTTTTAATATAGTGTACCTCTGAACAAGGACAGTGCTGAAGATGTACCATAATTTTAATAACATATTTAATACATTAGCATGGAAATTATATATGCTGAATAGTTTTTATTTTCTGTAGTTACAGCTTTACACTTGAAGATGAATCATGTTTCATTCAATCCTCTGATGAGTACTGTCATGTAAAATAATGGAAACAATGAGTTATAAGTGGCGGCTGTATCAGATTTATGCTGCTGATTTAATATGACAAGAGACAGTTCGTGTCACTAGCTTATTATCTAAGGTCTAATGCATTCTGCTCTCCAAAGAGTGCCTTGTGAGGCGGCAGAAAATATGATTCAAACATAACTTAAGTCGTCACATCTTTCTATATTTATAAAGCTGTGATGAAAGGGCTTGAATTATTGAATGGAAATGAGTAAATCTCTTATTTTTTTGTTTTATGTTTATCATTTCTGACATCTTTTTTCTACTTTGGGCAAAACCTAGCTGTAAGGGTACTTTCACACTAGTTACTGATAATACAACCATCTGCATCCGTTATGAACAGATCTGGTTGTATTATCTTTAACATATCTTTAACATTGCCAAGACGGATTTGTTATTAACTCCATTGAAAGTCAATGGGGGATGGATCCATTTTCTATTGTGGCAGAGAAAACGGATCAGTTCCCATTGACTGGGGGTTATGCCGGATCCATCTTGCTCCGCATCTCAGGACGGAAAGCAAACTGCAGCGGTTTGCTCTCTGATATGAGAATGGAACAGAATCCATTTTGGAGCACTCCGTTCTGTTCAGTTCAGTTTTGTCCCCATTGACAATGAATGGGGAAAAAAACTGAAGCCTTTTTTTTCCAGTATTAAGCCTCTATGACGAAACTCAATACCGGAAAACTTAAACGCTAGTGTGAAAGTACCCTGGGTTGACTTTGTGCACCAACAGATAACACCTCTGGGACCCTGATCAATGGGAAGGACAGGGGTTCAGTGCATTTCACTGTTATCAGACAGCTAATACATATCCCATGAATATAATATAAATGTCAATGCTTGGAATACCTATTTAAAGTTATAATACATTAACAACTGCATGAGCAATACTTTAAGGCTACATTCACATGAACGTTTCAGTGTCCGTTCTGTTTTGTTTAGCAAGTTGGATGAGGACCCATTTATTTCAATGGGTCCGCAAAAAATGCGGACAGCACACTATGTGCTATCTGCATCCGTATGTCCATTCCATAGCCCTGCAAAAAATATAGAGCATGTGCTATTCTTGTCCGTTTTTCGGACAAGAATAGGCATTGTTACAATGGATCCACAAAAAAAACGGATGCAACATAGATGTCACATGGACGTCATCCGTATTTTTTTGCAGATTCTCATTTTGCGGACTGCAAAATACATATAGTTATGTGAATGTAGCCTTTATGGGATTCTCTTAGCATGCTTGCTCACAGAACAGCTTTCGGCTGCTGCTATATACTGTTAAACATAAAAGCTGCAGAGGCCAAAAGATACTATATTTTTTTTATTAAAACTTATTGCAATGATGATGTAGCCAAAATTTTCAAATCTCCCAACTTCATGATTTTAAACTCGATGAATATAATTATCATATGGGAGAAGATTTCATATATCTAGATCACTGTTTTGACTGGCTTCTTCCCTTGTGTGCAATGTAATGCCTATCCCTAGATTTAGTTTTCTCTGACCTTCCCTGTCTGATGCAAAGCAGCCTTTCTCACTGTTCTCAGTATCATATCTCGATATTTAAAGGGGTTGTCCCACCTCGCTTTTTCAGCTTGTTGATCAGCCTGCTCTGCTCTTCATTTCCAGTTTCCCTGGCTTCAAGTTTGACCGTGGCTTAGACTGCTTGATTGATGGCCTACCCAGCTCCTTCATGATGTCTCATCTACTCCTCAGCCTTGAGTGTTAGCTCCTGATACAGATGGGAGGACGGGCTGGCCAGAATACAAGAGCTTCTGGTCATGTGCGGCGCCGCTGCTGTATCGGCTGGAGCCCAGAAAGAATTCTAGGTGATGCATAGCGAATTGGTAATGTTAGAATACAATCAAGGAGATGGGACTACCCATCTAATCTCTGAAATTACAGTTGTACAAGCTACACAATTAACTCTGCCTTGGCTGTAGTAGCTGTTATCCCTAAAATCTTTATACTGGGTTAAATGGTGGTCATCAAACATGATGAATCCCCTGAAATGAAAGACGCACACCCGCATAATATTTTATTCTTTTACATGAAATAAATTGTAGTGAAGGTAATGATTAGAGATAAGCTAATTTCTCAAAAATTAGATTTGGCCGGTTCGCCAAATATTTCAAGAAAATTTGGTTCCATCTGAATTTATTTGTGGCGATTCATGTTAAAAAACAGCTATTTCCTGGTGGCAGAGAGCCTTTTATAGTGGTGTAGAACACTGTGCCTTGCAGTAACATGCATAGGGAGTCTGCTGTGGTAGTGAAACTATACTGTGAGTCATTGCTCTTAGAAATCACTGCGCACTTCAGTTATTTGGGCAGTTACGGGGAAAAAACTGACCAAATAACTCAAGTGTGAACTCAGCCTTACAGGTTAATATTAGCATCAAGAAGAAGAACACTCCCTTTACACCGTCAGCAGCTGATTCAACATAGATGACTAAAGAACCTGTTCTATTAAACGCTTATACAAGTAGAGGCCCCCAACAGAGCAGTAAGTTTGTGTTGACATCAATGATTATTTTGCCCTTCCTCTGATACATCAGAACAATAACCCCCCAAAAAACGGTTCCTGTCTGTGGAGTATCCACCTTCACTCGGTCATCCTTTGGTCAGTAATCCATCAGTATTGCTAAAGCAAAAAAAATAAAACAGGAGTGGATCAAAAACAGAGATGACACGTGAATGAAATATTTGCATGTCTTCTGTATTTTGTACCCACTCCTGCTTACATTGTGGATTTTCGCAATCACGTAAACAATGACTGGAGATCACAAATTCTTGAATTTGCAAATTTATGGCGAATATTCAGATCAAAATTTGTGAAATATTGCCTATGCCGCTCATCACTACTCTAGACTCAAGTTGCTGCTGATGGAGCTGAAACTGCTCCTACCCCCCCACCCTGCCACAGCAGTCATGGCAGAGGAACGTGAGCGCAGAGGGCCCTCCGGTCAGACCTGCGAGAGGATGGACGATGGTGCAGATATGCAGCGGCCAACTGACTACATAGGATGTCCCTATAGTAGTTCAGTTTGTCCTCCCTCTCAGTTGGCGTGAAAAAGGTCCCCATTTTGGACTGGTAGTGAGGGTCCAACAAGGTGGAGAGTCAGATGTCATCCCTCTGCCGAATGGTGACAATTTGGCTGTCGCTACGCAAGCAAGTAAGCATGCATCGGGCCATTTGTGCAAGTGACTCGGAGGGACTCCCTGCCTCCATCTCCACTGCATACTGCCACGGTGTGTCTGGGTACTCTGCCTCGTCTTCCTCGTCGCCCTGTAGCTCCTCTGGCTGCTCCTGCTCCTCCTCTCCTGTCACATGTAGAAAAAACACTCATTTTGCCACACATTACTTGTGCTCCAATGTCCTCCTCCTCCTCCTCCAATTCAACACCCACAGAACTCATGTGGAAGTGAGATCTAGGCGCCACGTCTCCAGTCCCCTGACCAGCCAGATTTATCAGCATCTGTTCCAGAACATGAAGCAGTGAAATGACGTTGTTCATCCCATAGTCCTGGCGACTGACAAATAACGTGGCTTCCTAAACGGGCCTGAGCAAACAGCTGGTGTCACACATGAGCTGCCGCTGGCTGACATCAAAGTTACACAGGGGAGTTCTCCTGTCCGCTTGGATCATCAATAAATCGTTTGTGGCCTTTCTCTGTTCGTATAGTAGGTCCAAAATATGGAGAGTGGAATTCCAACGGGTGGAAACGTTGCATATCAGTCTATGTTGGGGGATGCAGTTCTGCCGCTGCAGCTCAAGGAGGGTGTGCTTTACGCAAGAAACATTTAGGCCTCTACCACTCCCCAATAGGCCCTTACTTTTTACCACTTATACACACCACAAAAGTCTTTAGAACATATAACTGCACCACTGAACGGCAAATAATTTATATTTTTTACCAGTAATACACGCCAAAAAGGGCTTTAGAACATATAACTGTACCGCATAAAGGCAAATAAGACGTAGAAATATTTCCTTGTAATAAACCCAGCTAATGGCTGTGACAAACAACACTTGCAATCCAATAACAATAATGGTTTGCTGAAATTACAGAGCTGTATAATAGCAATTTGGATCTACAGTCAGTGCAGCAAAGTGCAATACAATTGTTTCTATTACCCAGGCTGTAAACTCCCCTACTGAACCCTGTTCTGCTTCAATACTGTGGAATGATTCCTCCCTAACTTCTATACTATAACTTCTATACAGCAAAATAAAAGTTTTAAAGTCTTTTCTACCACTGTCCCTAGCGCCTGCTAATGTCTCTCCATGCACCAAGTAGACTGGAAAATGGCTGAATCCAAGATGACTGAGGCTATTTACAGGGCTGTTTTATCACAGGGCTGGCTGGCATTGTGGGTGATCCCTCGTTCCCAGAATTCCTTGCTCCATGTCCTAACACGTGCAGCAGCCATTTTAGGAAAAAATGCGATTTGTTACCATGACGTGTGAGGAATTTCGGATTAAGTGTGAATCGAATTTTTCCTGAAATTCGGATCGAATTCCACTTTGTCAACTTCGATTTGCTCATCTCTAGTAATGATGACTGTACTTGTGAGTTATTTACTCCCTTCAGGTCCTCAGCTGTGTCATGTGACCAACACCCTGACTCTCTATCTGACACAGTGTCTTATGTACGGACAGGAAGTTAGTTTCTATATGCATATGGGATCCTTGATGTTAATCTCCTAGGAATGAAACTGTCTTTCTATCCGCTAGCATATATTGAGTTTTGATATTCATGAGCTCATAGATAACTAGAAGCGGGGGCTCATGAATATAAGGGCTCATCAGCTTGTGCTGTGTATTGAACAGTTCCAGTGCTGGAGCTGTTCAATACAGATTTTAGCTAAACGGCTAGATCAATTCACAGAATTGTTCCAAGGGTATCTTACATCAGTTTATGTGGCTCTGATTTAGGGCAGCATTAAACTGGTGACAGATTTGTTTTAACTTCAGTTCTAAAGTCTCACTATATATTATTTATATAATAGGGGGGGGGGGGGGAATTATTTTGTTTCTTGCTCTTTGGAGTAAATTATTTTTCAGATGGATTATATTTTACTAAGGCTGCATCCAAGCTGTACTGCTTTACAAGATGAGATTCAGAAGCTAGCAATAACTATAGGCCTATGTTTAGGCAGTGTTCAGTAAAGAAGATGCTGTGTTAGATGGAGAGTCAAAGTGTCGCTCACACAACACAGCTGAGGACCTGAAGGGAGTGGATAACTCACTTAGAATCTAATGCTTTTCATTTACAGAATTTTATTTTATTGACATAGCCATGTAGCCTTCACTTTTATATTGTTCATTAACCACTTCACATCTGGGCCATTTGCCCCCTTCCTGAGCAGGCCTAATTTTGCTAATCTGACATATCTCACTTTATGTAGCAATAACTTTGGAACGCTTTTACTTATCCAAGCCATTCAGAGATTGTTTTCTCGTGACACATTGTACTTCATGCTAGTCATAAATTTGAGTCAATATATTTCACATTTATTTATGAAAAAATCCCAAATTTACCCCAAATTTAGAAAAATTCGCAATTTCTCTGCTTTTAAAACAGAAAGTGATACCTCATAAAATATTTATTACTTAACATTCCCAATATGTATACTTTATGTTGGCATCATTTTGGAAATCTAATTGAATTTTTTAGGACTTTAGAAGGCTTAGAAGTTTAGAGACGCAATTCTAAAAATTTTTAAGAAAATTGCCAAAACCCGCTTTTTAAGGACCGGTTCAAGTCTGAAGTCACTTTGTAGGGCCTACATAGTGGATACCCCTATAAATGACCCCATTGTAGAAACTACACCCCTCAAGTTACTTAAAACCGATTTTACAAACTTTGTTAACCCTTTAGGCATTCCACAAGAATTAAAGAAATATGGAGATCAAATTTTTTAATTTCACTTTTTTGGCAGATTTTCCATTTTAATCCAATTTTTTCTTTAACACATCGATGGTTACCAGCCAAATAAAACTCAATATTTATTACCCAGATTCTGCGGTTTACAGAAACACCCCGCATGTGGTCATAAACTGCAGTATGGGAACACGGCAATGCACAGAAGAAAAGGAGCGCCACATGGTTTTTAGATGCCATGTCCCATTTGATGTCCCCCTGATGCACTTTTACAGTAGAAACTCTCAAGAAGTGACCTCATTTTGGAAACTAGGGAATAAGGTGCCAGTTTCATTGGTACTATTTTTGGGTACATATGATTTTTTTGATCATTCATTATAACACTTTATGGGGCAAGGTGACCAAATAATTGGTTGTTTTAGCACAGTTTTTATTTATTTATTTTTACAGCATTCACCTGAGGGGTTCGGTTAAGTGACATTTTTATAGAGCAGATCATTACGGACGTGGCGATACCCAATATGTATACTTTTTCTTATTTATTTAAGTTTTACACAATAATTGCATTTTTGAAACAATAAAATTATGTTTTAATGTGTCTATGTTCTAAGAGCTATAGTTTTTTTTATTTTTTGAGAGATTTTCATATGTAGGGGCTCATTTTTTGCGGGATGAGGTGATGGTTTTATTGGTACCATTTTGTTGGACATACGCCTTTTTAATCACTTGGTGTTGCACTTTTTGTGATGTAAGGTGACAAAAATTGCTTTTTTTGACACAGTTATAAGGTTTTTTTTGTACGGTGTTCACCCGAGGGGTTAGGTCATGTTATATTTTCTATAGAGCTGGTTGTTATGGATGCGGCAATACCTAATATGTATACTTTTTTTTATTTATTTTCCTTTAACATAATAATAGCATTTTTTAATCCCCAAAAATAATGTTTTAGTGTCTCCATGTTCTGATGGAGACACTAAAACATTTATTTTTTAAATCTGGAGCTTTATTTTTTAAATCTTTTTAGAGATTTTCTTATATTAGGGGCAAATTTTTTGTGGGATGAGGTGACGGTTTTATTAATACCATTTTGTGGAACATACGCCTGTTTGATCACTTGGTACTGCACTTTTTGTGATGTAGGGTGACAAAAATGGCATTTTTTTTAAACAGTTTATTATTATTTTTTTATGGTGTTTATTGGACTGGGTCGATCATGTGATATATTTATAGAGCCGGCCGTCACGGACACGGCAATACCAAATATGTCTATTTTATAAAATTTATTTTCTATTTTTAAAAAAAAATTTAATTCCTTACTTGGGGAATTTTTTTTTTTTACATGTGAAACCTTTTTTATTATTTTTATTTTTTAACACTTTCTTTTTTTATTTTACACTTTTCGTCTCCTAAAGGTCATACAAGACCTCTGGGGGACATTTAACTTCACATTTTTAATTTTTTTCACTGTTGATTTCTCCGGTTCCTGGGGCTGACATGGTAGCCCCAGTTACAGGAAAAATACACCCCTGAAAGAGGCTGTATAGTGCTGTACAGCCTCAGTACAGGGCTGATCGAGGTCTCTGAAAGACCTCACAGCTCCTGCACTCACCCGGCTCCGGCGATCACATGACCACCGGGCACTCGGTGAGCGCTGTGTATACAGTGATGTAGAAGGCAGGGACACCTGGGCACTGTCCCTGCCTTCTCTAAGGGTTGCCTGCTGTCAATGACAGCAGGCAACCCGATCTGCAGCTGCACGATTAGTGTGCAGCTGCAGTTTCTGAATGGATGTTCAGGAACGTCCATTCAGAAATAGAGAACCACCTCCCGGATGTTTAGAGTCTATGGGCAGATGAGAGGTGGTTAATCTTTGCAGAACCTGACCTATTTTCAAAATTTTTGTAACTGTTGCTAAAATGTGAAAATAACCCCATGGCATTTTGAATGAGAGCAGCTCTGTAAACAGTTGAAATGCAATATTTTTACTTTACAAATATTTCAAATATTGCATACTTTAAATGTTATGTTGCCATTATCTTCCTTTATAAGTGTACAAATGCATCTGAAAGGCTCAGTGAAGGATAACTACAGAAGGAATAGATGTGTCTAAATATGCTGCCCAAAGAGTAAATACATTCTTGCTGTCTCTACTCTATTGCTAATGCTGGCAATGTGGAATGGGGTTTACATGTACCCTAAGATTTTATGCACATGACAGAGCCATTTTCCGCCAAATGATTCTCTGTCTGCAGCCATTCAAGGTTTTGCTCGCCTAGCAGAATAACTCTGTATTACCGCAACTGATAGATTTTTTTTCTCTATCTATGGTGTCATTTAAAATCAGAACATACAAAAGGGCCACATAAAGTATATGGGTGACCCATTTATGTTTCCCTACAACTAGGATGTTGTATGGAGTTGTTTCTTATAAACTTATGTCTCGCGTATTATTTATGGAGGAAAAAAAACTAAAGAAGTGTCAGTGGGCTTATGGGACTGGAGACCCATAATACTGTTAATACTGGACATCATAGATGTAGGAAAAATGATTATATGTAGCCTGTAACAGCGGCTGCTGTGAACCACTGTTCCCCTGCTTACCACTGCGGTCCCGGGCACCATGTTCAGCTTCCCATTCACCACTGCAGTACCCCACTGTCTGTGTAAGTGCTGTTGTTCTGGGATCCACTCCACAGCTTGCTCTCAGCCCTGGCCACATCATGCTTGCTGTTTGTTTCTTTGTTTCTTCCTTAAGGGCAAACGCGCGTCACTTCCTGGCCTCAGTCTCAAGGTCCTTGTGTCCTGCTAAGGTTCCTGGTTTCCGCTAGTGTTCCTGTGTTCGTGACTCGTATCTGTATTCTTGGACTCTGCTACCTGTTAGATACCTATCTGCTTGCCTTGACTCTCCTGTTGCCGATCCGGATTGCCTGACCTGCACCTGTGCCGCCTGCCCTGGCCTTTTGCCTGTCTGACTACGCCTCTGCCTCATCCTTTGGTCCTGCACCTCTGGTACCTTTCTTTCGAGCAGGGGGTGCCTGGGGTTCTCCCATTGACCTCCATTGTATTAAATTGTATTTAAGCACCCAAATTATTCGACCGAGCACTCAGATCTTACGATCTTACTTTGCGAGTTCGGGTACCCGGACCCGAACCCGAACCCGAACTTTGCTGGAAAAGTTTGAGTTTGGTGTTCGGGCATTTAATAAAGCTTTTAAAAGGCTGCAGAGCATCCAATCAACAACCTTTTAAGCTGTGGGCATTTAGAAGCCATCACAGCCATGCCTCTATACAAGCTTGATCACGTGTAGCACCACCCATCAGCTAGAGTAGTGCAGGGGTAGGAAGCAGGCAGCTGAAGCGAGGGAAAGTGATAGGAATCTGGCTATTTGTTTTGTGGGTGACCTTTAATGATTTTTTGTGGGTGCAATACACCAGCTTTGCACCCCTGACACAAAAATATAATAGTTAATAAGTCTGTTAGTTCGATGGGTGACATATACCCATTTTTGGTGTGAGATACACGTGCACCGCAAATGTGACAGGGAAATTAATATAGTTAATCCATCTGTTAGTTTGGTGGGTGACATATAGCCAATTTTGGTGTGAGATGCACGTGCACTTTATTTGTTACAGGGAAATTAATATAGTTAATCTGACTGTTAGTTCGATGGGTGACATATACCCATTTTTGGTGTGAGGTACATCTGCACTGCATGTATGACAGGGAAATTAGTAGAGTTAATCCGTCTGTTAGTTCGGTGGGTGACATATTCCCATTTTTGGTGTGAGGTACACCTGCACTGCATAAGTGACAGTAAAGTTTATATAGTTAATCTGTATGTTAGTTTGGTGGGTGACCTCAAAGAATGAGGAGAGCATCAAATAAGGGATGTGGCCCTCGTCGTGGAGCTCCTGTTGCAGGGAGAGGACGTGATCGATCTGTGCCAGCTACATGCTCAAATGAAACACCTTCCTCAGCGTCATTTTGTAGGCCCGAATACAGGTGTACGAATGGTGAGGCCAGAACAAGTAGAGGTGGCAATAGATTGGATGGCTGACAGTGCCTCCAGTCCCTCCACATTGTCTCTCACCTGGTTCCCTGCTGAAAGTTGGCACCTGCAGCCCATGGGCATCTGTCTTTCACCTCACCCCCTTGCAAATCAGCCAAGCAGTCTGAGCCCCAAGTCATGCAGCAGTCTCTTATGCTTTTTGATGACTTTGCTGGCAGGTTTTTCATGGGCCATCCACTTAGCCCTGCCCCAGAAGTGTAACAGATTGAGTGCACTGATGCCCAACCACTTATGTTTCAGGATGTGGACATGGGAGGACCACCGCAGCAAGTCTCTGATGATGATAATGAAACTCAGGTGCCAACTGCTGCAGCTTTCTGCCATGTGCAGACCAGCAAGGAGGGCAGGGGTGAAGAGTGGGTGGAAGATAATATGGAGGATGATGAGGTCCTAGATTCAATAGGAGAAGAGAAAAAAAGAGGTTGAGTAATTCCACCAGGGTTAACAGCCCTGGGGGAACAGGCGCCAGAGGGATGGAGAAGATGTTAGTGTGAATGAAGTAAAATAAGATAGCACCACCGTCTAAGTGCCGTTCGGTGATTCTTTTAGGGAAGGCAGCACAAGTGTTAAAGGGAAATGAAAAATAAATTTCAATCCCAACAGACACATACCAGTAATGGATGAATCTTGTCTGGTGGCTCCAAACCTACTGAATGGGTCCAACCAGACGTGACTCAAAAAAAGGAAAACACTATAATAGGCGCCACTCCCAAGAGTATGAAGAAGATAGGTGTGGTAAAGAATACCCACCTTACACCAGATGATGGTGATAGTACAGAGTGACTTTGTATTGTGTATTGTGACTTTGTATTGTTTTACTGCAAAAAAACGGCATTTGATCAGAAGCCTTACCGTTTGGCGGCCATCAATTGATACCATCTGACATGCGATCCTGGCTAGGGGGGCAGTTGGTCACGGGTGTCTTGGGTTTTATCCTGTGACTACCCCCCCTGTGAAGTGAGTACTTTAACTTTTAGAATCACCAATCTCCTCTCAGGAGATCACTCTGTACTATCACCATCATCTGGTGTAAGGTGGGTATTCTTTACCACACCTATCTTCTTCATACTCTTGGGAGTGGCGCCTATTATAGTGTTTTCCACGTCTGGTTGGACCCATTCAGTAGGTTTGGAGCCACCAGACAAGATTCATCCATTACTGGTATGAGGTCCTAGATTCCACATGGAATCAAGGTCATGCTAGTGACGTGTGCAGTTTGGAGAAAGAGGTGGTGGTCACACAATGCCAGCCGCACAGCAAAAGAGGGAGCAGGGTGCAAATGCAGTGGCCGCTCCCTAGCCAGTATGTCTGCTACTGCCCACCGCACCCAGGGACTGAGCACAACAAAGCTAGCTCCAAGGAGTTCCCTGGCATGGCAGTTCTTCAGACAATGTGCTGATGACAAGACGGGAGTGGTTTTTACACTGTGCAATCAAAGCATGAAGCGAGGCATAAATGTTCTAAACCTGAGCACCACCTGCATGACCAGGCATCTAAATGCAAAGCAACAGCTGCAGTGGAGCCCCCATGCTGTACGTGTGTGCCATGTTGCGCTGTTTCGAGTACTCCACCAACATGGCCAGTGCCGATGATGCAGTCCTCAGCATTACTATCCCACTTCTATGTCTTCTTGAAAAAACACTTTGGGCGATGATGGAAGAGGATGTGGCACAGGAGGAAGAGGAGGAGGAAAAGGGATAATTTCCATGGTTATCAAGCCAGTCATTCACAACTTGCTCGGAGAGTGGGTTCTTGCACCAACAGAGGCCAGGTACACAACTGTCCAGCCAGGGCAGCCAGTTCTGTAGGATAAGGAGTAGGAGGAACTGTGTTCAAAAGCAGCTTATGGGCATCAATGGAGCGTGGCTGGGGGGATGCAGAGGACACAGATGATACACCTCCCACAGAGGACAGCTTGCTCCTATTCTAACCAGTGGTTATTACTGGGTGCCCACCCTGCAGGATCCCCGCTACAAGGACAACGTGCTGTCCTCAATTCCATCACTGGAGCGTGATTGGAAGATGCGCGAGTACAAGCGCACGCTGGTAGACCCCCTGCTGATGGCATTCACACCTGACAGCAGGGGCTCATTAGAAGCAGAAGGAAAAGGCCAAGGAGGAGGAGGAGGAAGAAGCAGCCAACGCAACTGGGGCACTGCTAGCACCTCAGAAGGGAGGGTTAGCATCGCCGAAATGTGGAAAAGCTTTGTCAGCACGCCACAACATCCAGCACCACCAGCTGATACGGAACGTCTTAGCAGGAGGCAGCATTTTAGCAACATGGTGGAACAGTATGTGTGCACATGCCTACACGTACTGTCTAATATGTTTGCCCCATTCAACTGCTTGGTCTGCAAATTGGGCACACGGCCTGAGCTTGCCCTTTATGCCTTGGAGGTGCTGGCCTGCCCTGCAGCAAGTGTATTGTCCGTACGTGTGTTTAGCACGGCAGGGGGGGTAATCACAGACAAGCGCAGCCGTCTGTCCACAGCCAACGTGGACAAGTTCACGTTCATTAAAATGAACCAGGCATGGATCCCACAGGACTTTTCCGTACCTTGTGCTGAGTAGACAAGTATACCGGCCACACCCAGCCATTGTTATACTCCAGCGCACTTTCTCTTTGCATTCTCTTTTCTATTTCCCAATATTTTGAGGTTTTCCCAAATTTACAAAAAAAAAACAAACAGTGTTGGCTACCTCCTCCTCCACTGCCGCTTCTACCTACACCACCACGTCCACCTTCTTCTTAACCTTCTACTCCACCTTGACCTCTGCCTCCTATTTCAAGATTATTATTTTTTATTTTTTTCTATTTTTTTTTAAAGTAATTTCCCTATTGTAGGGATTTGCTCTGGTTAGCAGGGTAAGCGGACGCAATACAGAGGCAAGACCCAGGTTGAAAAAACAAAAGTCCAGTGTTTATTCACACAGAGAAGGCAAAAAAGAAAAACAATGCTTTACAGGGTCCTGGTGTTAGTTCACACAGCAAGAGTTCCCAAAATAACATAAATCACCTGGCAGACCACAGCAGGCTTTAGGGCACCTGACTCCTAGCAGGCGCCTCTCATGCAGCTCTCAGCCTTGCAGTATGGCAGATCTCCTCAGGTCCCAAAACCACAGAGCTCCCACATCTCCACCATCACTTGGAGGATCATACCACACCCAGCTGTGCTGCTGGCTTGGTTTTTAAACCCAGCCCAAAACCGGGCCTGGACGTGGGGAACAGCCACCTACCCTGCTCTTTGGCTGCTCCTAATAGGAACCGGCCCGGATTGGATTTACAGCCACACTAAGCAAAACAGTGTCAGCGAGCACTAGCTGCCGCTGACACATAAAATTACTGGTTATTGGGGTGAGGAGCTAGCGCCTGAGCTGACCGGACGCATGCAGCAGTAGCTCTGTCAGTTAAATCGCCCATACAGCCTGGTTTTTCAACTTGTCCGATCCAGGAGGGTGAAGATAGGAGGCTCTATGTCACGGCTGAGGATGGGGAAAACCCTCAGCCGTGCGATGCCAGAAGATGTTAATCGCCACTTGGCCAGGAGCACAGGATCAGGGAGCAGGTCACCTCCTATAACGTCCCTAATCTGACCCTGACTCCTAGCTATATGAGCCGACCCTGATGGTGGGAGGGCTCATACTCCGGAACCTTTAAGTCCCTACTAGCCCTCAGGGTGGCCCTTACTAGGAGCAGGGTAAGATGACCCGTTCCTCCTGGATACGGAGGAACGGGAGTCTCACTGGCCAAGCTGCAAGGAAAGGGAGACATATACAGACATATAGATATGGCAGGTGAACAACACTGGTTCCAAACTAACCTGCCACAGCCTTGCTGACTGGAACCCATACACCAGGTATTGCTGTCCACACAAACACTAAGGAGACAGCACACACAAAACACACTGGAAACCAGGACATCTATAGCTGTAATAAACATGAAAAGGAAGGCAACATCAACTTAACATCGCATATAACATTTATGACCACAAGGGTGGCCCTCACTGGCAGATGGTATAAGAGGCCAGGAGGGTGCCTCCCGCTTACAAACAAGGCTGGAGTACCCCTCAGACTACTGATATTAACTGAGGCTTTATAGCCCATGTAGCCACACCCACACAGACACACCCAGTGTTCACACACACACACAGAAGGGATATAACCCTTCCAACACCAGGGAAGGGAAGACAGCAACTTAAAGGGGAATACACACACAATAAACCCCGTGCACACCAGACAAGGAAAGGCACACCTACAAAGACAGGTTGCCAGGTGCAACCGCATACATAATGTTGCCAGCGGCAACCACAGGTGAGGTAGCATACTACAGCCCTCACCTGTGATTGACAACAAGACCAAACCGCAGACAACTGCATGCGGTTCCAAGAGTCATGACCATAACCATGGTCGTGACACTCTAAAGCTGGCGATTCCTCCAGCCATCATAGAACCTCAAACAATGAAGGGGAGATGGACAAATTTATCAAAAAAAGCTGCTTCTGCCTATGCCGCAAGAGAAACCAAGATGGCACCGACCTCGCCGCGCACTACTGGCCACAAGCAGTCAGAGGCTCCTGACACTGCTCACTGAGGTGAGGATGATACAGACACCCTGCCCATCTCCCGTACGTACCTCAGAGAAGCCCTCACCTCCTCACTGGCATCTGCATTGGAGCCCCTGAGCTCCTAACTCTTAGCTATAAAGCAAGACGTCTGACACATAGGACGCAGGGTGGAATCGCTGGAGGAGTCTCAAACTGCACCAAATTGCAGTCAAGCATAACCTCCATGCGATACAATCCAACATGAACTCTCTCTACAATGCCATAGAGGATCAAGAAAATCGAGGGAGGTGCAATAACCTGCGCTTCAGGGGTATATCAGAGTCAGTTGCCCCTGGGGACATACCGAATACCATTGTTCAGATATGCCTATCTCTTCTGGGCCTTGATTCTGCGCATGAAGTGCTCCTGGATAGAGCCCATATGGCTCTAAAGCCTAAACCTGCATCCACAGCCCCTCCCAGGGACATTATTTGCAAGTTTCTTCACTTTCCAGTAAAAGAAGCTGTTATCTCCAAAGCAAGGGAAGAAAAAACGGTCAAATGGGATGGCCAGGACATTCTCATATTCCAAGACCTTGCTCAATCAACCCTGAGGAAGAGATGTGCCTTAAAGCCACTAACAGATTGGCTCAGAACAAAGAACATCCCATATAGATGGTCCTTCCCTTTTAAACTCTCCTTTATGCATGAGGGCCACAGGATGAACATCTCCTCGTTCCTGGACCTGGACCAAGTGTTCGAACATCTGGGGATTGAACCCCTAGAAAGAAAAAACTGGGACCCTGTCCAGGACCTTCCACCTCCTGAACTCTGGGAAAAGCAGCAAACCCCTAAACCTCAAAGGGGCAGAAGAGGAAACTCCAAATTTACACCCAGAAGACTTACAATGGGAGAATGAGATTAACTTATCCAGCCAGTTTCATAAGAAACCTCCTCAATGGGGTCACACCACCACAAACTCAATTGCTGCCTTCTCTCATCCCTTTTCCTGTCAGACCTCTCTCCTTCAGTTTATTCTGACATGCCTTTTCTGATCCTTTTCTGGATCCCTATCTCCACTAAGGGCGATAAATCTTGTCACTTTGCAACCCCCCCTCCTTCTCTTCTCTTTACTCCCCTTACTCTCTTACCTGTCAACTCCCTCACTCCTAAAATACATGATTGTAATGTCTTGTATAACTCCTTCCTCCGCAAACAAACTCCCTTGGGAGTTATGCTACTTACCACATAGTAACCTGCATACATTTTGCCCATATTGTTATGTTTTACTGTCCCTTTTAACTACATTTTTGTTCTTAGACATGGGTGGTCTGGAAACAAGCTACTATACTACTCTTCCAGATGGTTGTTGGAAGTTCCCTCCTCTTGGGGCGGCACTCTCCCTCTCCCCCCACCAGCTGATTATACCTACATGGCCAGACTATCCATTGCACCCCTTATCCTCACTCCCATATCCCAACATGAATGACCTCATATTAGTTTCGTACAATGTAAAAGGACTGAGGTCACCATCTAAGAAATGCCAAATTTTCTCACTTTTGAATAAGGAGAGGTGTTCGATAGTCTTCCTCCAGGAAACTAATTTTAAACATGGCAATTACCCTAACCTCTCCTTCTCTAAATTTCCCAACTGGTATCACTGTGGGGCCGGTGGTGCCGCCTTGAGGGGAGTTAGTATTGGTTTTCATAAAGGGCTAGCTTTCCAATACAAATCCCATACCCAGGAAGGATCCTGAAGGTAGATACTCATCTTGATGGGCCATGATGGGCAAACCCAGTAGAGGCCTGGGGCACCTCTCGAACTGCGAACATGAGATAGGGTAGAAGAAGGTCCCAATCCTTTCGATCTTTGAACACCACCCTTTTTAACATGGTTTTTAGAGTTTTGTTAAATCTTTCAACCAGTCCGTCCGTTTGTGGATGGTACACGGACGTCCGTAACTGTTTTATATGCAGTAACTTACAGAGTTCGCTTTTACCTTGGACATAAAAGAGGTCCCCTGGTCAGTCAGGACCTCTTTAGGTAACCCCACTCCAGAGAACATTTCCATTAGCTCTTTAGCTATAAGTCTCGCCGATGTATGTTGCAGTGGCACTGCCTCTGGGTACCGAGTGGCGTAATCAAGGACAACCAACATGTGTTGATGTCCCCAAGCGGACTACGGTACTGAGCCTACTAGGTCCATAGCGATTCGCTCAAACGGTACCTCGATGATAGGGAGAGGCACCAAGGGACTGCTAAAAAGGTGCTGGGTATAGTTGAGCGAACACCTGGATGTTCGGGTTCGAGAAGTTCGGCCGAACTTCCCGAAAATGTTCGGGTTCGGTATCCGAACCCGATCCGAACTTCGTCCCGAACCCGAACCCCATTGAAGTCAATGGGGACCCGAACTTTTCGGCACTAAAAAGGCTGTAAAACAGCCCAGGAAAGGGCTAGAGGGCTGCAAAAGGCAGCAACATGTAGGTAAATCCCCTGCAAACAAATGTGGATAGGGAAATGAATTTAAATAAAAATTAAATAAATAAAAATTAACCAAAATCAATTGGAGAGAGGTCCCATAGCAGAGAATCTGGCTTCCCGTCACCCACCACTGGAACAGTCCATTCTCAGATATTTAGGCCCCGGAACCCAGGCAGAGGAGAGAGGTCCCGTAACAGAGAATCTGGCTTCATGTCAGCAGAGAATTAGTCTGCATGTCATAGCAGAGAATGAGGCTTCACGTCAGCCACCACTGCAACAGTCCATTGGCATATATTTAGGCCCAGCACCCAGGCAGAGGAGAGAGGTCCCGTAACAGACAATCTGGCTTCATGTCAGCAGAGAATCAGTCTTCATGTCATAGCAGAGAATCAGGCTTCACGTCAGCCACCACTGCAACAGTCCATTGTCATAAATTTAGGCCCAGCACCCAGGCAGAGGAGAGAGGTCCCGTAACAGACAATCTGGCTTCATGTCAGCAGAGAATTAGTCTGCATGTCATAGCAGAGAATGAGGCTTCATGTCAGCCACCACTGCAACAGTCCATTGGCATATATTTAGGCCCAGCACCCAGGCAGAGGAGAGAGGTCCCGTAACAGACAATCTGGCTTCATGTCAGCAGAGAATCAGTCTTCATGTCATAGCAGAAAATCAGGCTTCACGTCAGCCACCACTGCAACAGTCCATTGTCATAAGTTTAGGCCCAGCACCCAGGCAGAGGAGAGAGGTCCCGTAACAGACAATCTGGCTTCATGTCAGCAGAGAATTAGTCTGCATGTCATAGCAGAGAATGAGGCTTCATGTCAGCCACCACTGCAACAGTCCATTGGCATATATTTAGGCCCAGCACCCAGGCAGAGGAGAGAGGTCCCGTAACAGACAATCTGGCTTCATGTCAGCAGAGAATCAGTCTTCATGTCATAGCAGAGAATGAGGCTTCACGTCAGCCACCACTGCAACAGTCCATTGGCATATATTTAGGCCCAGCACCCAGGCAGAGGAGAGAGGTCCCGTAACAGACAATCTGGCTTCATGTCAGCAGAGAATCAGTCTTCATGTCATAGCAGAGAATCAGGCTTCACGTCAGTACCACTGCAACAGTCCATTGGCATATATTTAGGCCCAGCACCCAGGCAGAGGAGAGAGGTCCCGTAACAGACAATCTGGCTTCATGTCAGCAGAGAATCAGTCTTCATGTCATAGCAGAGAATCAGGCTTCACGTCACCCACCACTGTAAGAGTCCATTTTCATAAATTTAGGCCCAGCACCCAGGCAGAGGAGAGAGGTCCCGTAACAGACAATCTGGCTTCATGTCAGCAGAGAATCAGTCTTCATGTCATAGCAGAGAATCAGGCTTCACGTCACCCACCACTGTAAGAGTCCATTTTCATAAATTTAGGCCCAGCACCCAGGCAGAGGAGAGAGGTCCCGTAACAGAGGATCTGGCTTCATGTCAGCAGAGAATTAGTCTGCATGTCATAGCAGAGAATGAGGCTTCACGTCAGCCACCACTGCAACAGTCCATTGGCATATATTTAGGCCCAGCACCCAGGCAGAGGAGAGAGGTCCCGTAACAGACAATCTGGCTTCATGTCAGCAGAGAATCAGTCTTCATGTCATAGCAGAGAATCAGGCTTCACGTCACCCACCACTGTAAGAGTCCATTTTCATAAATTTAGGCCCAGCACCCAGGCAGAGGAGAGAGGTCCCGTAACAGAGGATCTGGCTTCATGTCAGCAGAGAATTAGTCTGCATGTCATAGCAGAGAATGAGGCTTCACGTCAGCCACCACTGCAACAGTCCATTGGCATATATTTAGGCCCAGCACAAAGGCAGAGGAGAGAGGTCCCGTAACAGACAATCTGGCTTCATGTCAGCAGAGAATCAGTCTGCATGTCATAGCAGAGAATGAGGCTTCACATCACCCACCACTGCAACAGTCCATTGTCATAAATTTAGGCCCAGCACCCAGGCAGAGGAGAGAGGTCCCGTAACAGAGGATCTGGCTTCATGTCAGCAGAGAATTAGTCTGCATGTCATAGCAGAGAATGAGGCTTCACGTCAGCCACCACTGCAACAGTCCATTGTCATATATTTAGGCCCAGCACCCAAGCAGAGGAGAGAGGTCCCGTAACAGACAATCTGGCTTCATGTCAGCAGAGAATCAGTCTGCATGTCATAGCAGAGAATGAGGCTTCACGTCACCCACCACTGCAACAGTCCATTGTCATAAATTTAGGCCCAGCACCCAGGCAGAGGAGAGAGGTCCCGTAACAGACAATCTGGCTTCATGTCAGCAGAGAATCAGTCTGCATGTCATAGCAGAGAATCAGGCTTCACGTCACCCAACATTGGAACAGTCCATTGGCATATATTTAGGCCCCGGCACCCAGACAGAGGAGAGGTTCATTCAACTTTGGGTAGCCTCGCAATATAATGGTAAAATGAAAATAAAAATAGGATTGAATGAGGAAGTGCCCTGGAGTCCAATAATATATGGTTAAGGGGAGGTAGTTAATGTCTAATCTGGACAAGGGACGGACAGATCCTGTGGGATCCATGCCTGGTTCATTTTTATGAACGTCAGCTTGTCCACATTGGCTGTAGACAGGCGGCTGCGTTTGTCTGTAATGACGCCCCCTGCCGTGCTGAATACACGTTCAGACAAAACGCTGGCCGCCGGGCAGGCCAGCACCTCCAAGGCATAAAAGGCTAGCTCTGGCCACGTGGACAATTTAGAGACCCAGAAGTTGAATGGGGCCGAACCATCAGTCAGTACGTGGAGGGGTGTGCACATGTACTGTTCCACCATGTTAGTGAAATGTTGCCTCCTGCTAACACGTTGCGTATCAGGTGGTGGTGCAGTTAGCTGTGGCGTGTTGACAAAAGTTTTCCACATCTCTGCCATGCTAACCCTGCCCTCAGAGGAGCTGGCATTGACACAGCTGCCTTGACGACCTCTTGCTCCTCCTCTGCCTTGGCCTTGGGCTTCCACTTGTTCCCCTGTGACATTTGGGAATGCTCTCAGTAGCGCGTCTACCAACGTGCGCTTGTACTCGCGCATCTTCCTATCACGCTCCAGTGCAGGAAGTAAGGTGGGCACATTGTCTTTGTAGCGTGGATCCAGCAGGGTGGCAACCCAGTAGTCCGCACAGGTTAAAATGTGGGCAACTCTGCTGTCGTTGCGCAGGCACTGCAGCATGTAGTCGCTCATGTGTGCCAGGCTGCCCAGGGGTAAGGACAAGCTGTCCTCTGTGGGAGGCGTATCGTTATCGTCCTGCCTTTCCCCCCAGCCACGCACCAGTGATGGACCCGAGCTGCGTTGGGTGCCACCCCGCTGTGACCATGCTTCATCCTCATCCTCCTCCACCTCCTCCTCATCCTCGTCCTCCTCGTCCTCCAGTAGTGGGCCCTGGCTGGCCACATTTGTACCTGGCCTCTGCTGTTGCCAAAAACCTCCCTCTGAGTCACTTCGAAGAGACTGGCCTGAAAGTGCTAAAAATGACCCCTCTTCCTCCTCCTCCTCCTCCTCCTGGGCCACCTCCTCTTCCATCATCGCCCTAAGTGTTTTCTCAAGGAGACATAGAAGTGGTATTGTAACGCTGATAACGGCGTCATCGCCACTGGCCATGTTGGTGGAGTACTCGAAACAGCGCAACAGGGCACACAGGGCATGGAGGCCCAGTCATTGGTGGTGAAGTGGTGCTGTTCTGTAGTGCGACTGACCCGTGCGTGCTGCAGCTGAAACTCCACTATGGCCTGCTGCTGCTCGCACAGTCTGTCCAGCATGTGCAAGGTGGAGTTCCACCTGGTGGGCACGTCGCATATGAGGCGGTGAGCGGGAAGGCCGAAGTTACGCTGTAGTGCAGACAGGCGAGCAGCAGCAGGATGTGAACGCCGGAAGCGCGAACAGACGGCCCGCACTTTATGCAGCAGCTCTGACATGTCGGGGTAGTTGTGTATGAACTTCTGCACCACCAAATTCAGCACATGCGCCAAGCAAGGGATGTGCGTCAAATTGGCTAGTCCCAGAGCTGCAACGAGATTTCGCCCATTATCACACACCACCAGGCCGGGCTTGAGGCTCACCGGCAGCAACCACTCGTCGGTCTGTTGTTCTATACCCCGCCACAACTCCTGTGCGGTGTGGGGCCTGTCCCCCAAACATATGAGTTTCAGAATGGCCTGCTGACGTTTACCCCGGGCTGTGCTGAAGTTGGTGGTGAAGGTGTGTGGCTGACTGGATGAGCAGGTGGAAGAAGAGGAGGAGGAAGCCGAGAAGGAGGAGGTGGCAACAGGAGGCAAAGAATGTTGCCCTGCGATCCTTGGCGGCGGAAGGACGTGCGCCAAACAGCTCTCCGCCTGGGGCCCAGCTGCCACTACATTTACCCAGTGTGCAGTTAGGGAGATATAGCGTCCCTGGCCGTGCTTACTGGTCCACGTATCTGTGGTTAGGTGGACCTTGCTACAGATGGCGTTGCGCAGTGCACACTTGATTTTATCGGATACTTGGTTGTGCAGGGAAGGCACGGCTCTCTTGGAGAAGTAGTGGCGGCTGGGAACAACATACTGTGGGACAGCAAGCGACATGAGCTGTTTGAAGCTGTCTGTGTCCACCAGCCTAAATGACAGCATTTCATAGGCCAGTAGTTTAGAAATGCTGGCATTCAGGGCCAGGGATCGAGGGTGGCTAGGTGGGAATTTACGCTTTCTCTCAAATGTTTGTGAGATGGAGAGCTGAACGCTGGCGTGTGACATGGTTGAGACGCTTGGTGACGGAGGTGGTGGTGGTGGTGTTGGTGGTACATCCCCTGTTTGCTGGGCGGCAGGTGCCAACGTTCCTCCAGAGGCGGAGGAAGAGGCCGAGGCGGCAGCAGCAGAAGAGGCCGAGGCGGCAGCAGCAGAAGAGGTAGCAGGGGGAGCCTGAGTGACTTCCTTGGTTTTAAGGTGTTTACTCCACTGCAGTTCATGCTTTGCATGCAGGTGCCTGGTCATGCAGGTTGTGCTCAGGTTCAGAACGTTAATGCCTCGCTTCAGGCTCTGATGGCACAGCGTGCAAACCACTCGGGTCTTGTCGTCAGCACATTGTTTGAAGAAGTGCCATGCCAGGGAACTCCTTGAAGCTGCCTTTGGGGTGCTCGGTCCCAGATGGCGGCGGTCAGTAGCAGGCGGAGTCTCTTGGCGGCGGGTGTTCTGCTTTTGCCCACTGCTCCCTCTTTTGCTACGCTGTTGGCTCGGTCTCACCACTGCCTCTTCCTCCGAACTGTGAAAGTCAGTGGCACGACCTTCATTCCATGTGGGGTCTAGGACCTCATCGTCCCCTGCATCGTCTTCCACCCAGTCTTGATCCCTGACCTCCTGTTCAGTCTGCACACTGCAGAAAGACGCAGCAGTTGGCACCTGTGTTTCGTCATCATCAGAGACATGCTGAGGTGGTATTCCCATGTCCTCATCATCAGGAAACATAAGTGGTTGTGCGTCAGTGCATTCTATGTCTTTCACCGCTGGGGAAGGGCTAGGTGGATGCCCTTGGGAAACCCTGCCAGCGGAGTCTTCAAACAGCATAAGAGACTGCTGCATAACTTGAGGCTGAGACAGTTTCCCTGGTATGCATGGGGGCGATGTGACAGACTGATGGGGTTGGTTTTCAGGCGCCATCTGTGCGCTTTCTGCAGAAGACTGGGTGGGAGATAATGTGAACGTGCTGGATCCACTGTCGGCCACCCAATTGACTAATGCCTGTACCTGCTCAGGCCTTACCATCCTTAGAACGGCATTGGGCCCCACCATATATCGCTGTAAATTCTGGCGGCTACTGGGACCTGAGGTAGTTGGTACACTAGGACGTGTGGATGTGGCAGAACGGCCACGTCCTCTCCCAGCACCAGAGGGTCCACTAACACCACCACGACCATGTCCACGTCCGCGTCCCTTACTAGATGTTTTCCTCATTGTTATGGTTCAACAAAAATATTATTTGGCCCAATGTATTGTATTCAAATTCAGCGGGATATAAATTTGAGGCCTAGTATTTAGGCGCTGGGTGACCGGTATGGATTTACTAACAGAATTAGACTTGGAAATGCACAGTAGCGTGTGTGTGAAGTTATTCTGAATGACCCTATGTGCACCTTGAATATTATATACCCTTTTAGGGATAGATTTCAAATAGCTCTGATATAGCAGGAACCCCTAAATTATGAAATTGCTAAATTGGGAATTGTATTTCAACCCAGAACAAAAAATGTGCTTTGACGGACACTAAATAACTTTCCCAGCCACAACAGGACAGCGGTAACGAGAGATTTAGCGGGATATAAATTTGAGGCCTAGTATTTAGGCGCTGGGTGACCGGTATGGATTTACTAACAGAATTAGACTTGGAAATGCACAGTAGCGTGTGTGTGAAGTTATTCTGAATGACCCTATGTGCACCTTGAATATTATATACCCTTTTAGGGATAGATTTCAAATAGCTCTGATATAGCAGGAACCACTAAATTATGAAATTGCTAAATTGGGAATTGTATTTCAACCCAGAACAAAAAATGTGCTTTGACGGACACTAAATAACTTTCCCAGCCACAACAGGACAGCGGTAACGAGAGATTTAGCGGGATATAAATTTGAGGCCTAGTATTTAGGCGCTGGGTGACCGGTATGGATTTACTAACAGAATTAGACTTGGAAATGCACAGTAGCGTGTGTGTGAAGTTATTCTGAATGACCCTATGTGCACCTTGAATATTATATACCCTTTTAGGGATAGATTTCAAATAGCTCTGATATAGCAGGAACCACTAAATTATGAAATTGCTAAATTGGGAATTGTATTTCAACCCAGAACAAAAAATGTGCTTTGACGGACACTAAATAACTTTCCCAGCCACAACAGGACAGCGGTAACGAGAGATTTAGCGGGATATAAATTTGAGGCCTAGTATTTAGGCGCTGGGTGACCGGTATGGATTTACTAACAGAATTGGACTTGGAAATGCACAGTAGCGTGTGTGTGAAGTTATTCTGAATGACCCTATGTGCACCTTGAATATTATATACCCTTTTAGGGATAGATTTCAAATAGCTCTGATATAGCAGAAACCACTAAATTATGAAATTGCTAAATTGGGAATTGTATTTCAACCCAGAACAAAAAATGTGCTTTGACGGACACTAAATAACTTTCCCAGCCACAACAGGACAGCGGTAACGAGAGATTTAGCGGGATATAAATTTGAGGCCTAGTATTTAGGCGCTGGGTGACCGGTATGGATTTACTAACAGAATTAGACTTGGAAATGCACAGTAGCGTGTGTGTGAAGTTATTCTGAATGACCCTATGTGCACCTTGAATATTATATACCCTTTTAGGGATAGATTTCAAATAGCTCTGATATAGCAGGAACCACTAAATTATGAAATTGCTAAATTGGGAATTGTATTTCAACCCAGAACAAAAAATGTGCTTTGACGGACACTAAATAACTTTCCCAGCCACAACAGGACAGCGGTAACGAGAGATTTAGCGGGATATAAATTTGAGGCCTAGTATTTAGGCGCTGGGTGACCGGTATGGATTTACTAACAGAATTAGACTTGGAAATGCACAGTAGCGTGTGTGTGAAGTTATTCTGAATGACCCTATGTGCACCTTGAATATTATATACCCTTTTAGGGATAGATTTCAAATAGCTCTGATATAGCAGGAACCACTAAATTATGAAATTGCTAAATTGGGAATTGTATTTCAACCCTGAACAAAAAATGTGCTTTGACGGACACTAAATAACTTTCCCAGCCACAACATTACAGCGGTAACGAGAGATTTAGCGGGATATAAATTTGAGGCCTAGTATTTAGGCGCTGGGTGACCGGTATGGATTTACTAACAGAATTGGACTTGGAAATGCACAGTAGCGTGTGTGTGAAGTTATTCTGAATGACCCTATGTGCACCTTGAATATTATATACCCTTTTACGGATAGATTTCAAATAGCTCTGATATAGCAGAAACCACTAAATTATGAAATTGCTAAATTGGGAATTGTATTTCAACCCTGAACAAAAAATGTGCTTTGACGGACACTAAATAACTTGCCCAGCCACAACAGTACAGCGGTAACGAGAGATTTTGCGGGATATAAATTTGAGGCCTAGTATTTAGGCGCTGGGTGACCGGTATGGATTTAGTGACAGAATTAGACTGGGATATGGCCAAAAAATAACCACACTATTGCTGATTAAATGCACTTGGTGACGGGCGCAGCTTGCCCCTGATTTAGTATATGGCCAAAAAATGAACAGACTATTGCTGGTTAAATGCACTTGGTGTGATAGCTTGACCAACCACACTACTGAGGGTTAAATGCACTTGGTGACGGGCGCAGCTTGCCCCTGATGTAGTATATGGCCAAAAAATGAACAGACTATTGCTGGTTAAATGCACTTGGTGTCACAGCTTGACCAACCACACTACTGAGGGTTAAATGCACTTGGTGACGGGCGCAGCTTGCCCCTGATGTAGTATATGGCCAAAAAATGAACAGACTATTGCTGGTTAAATGCACTTGGTGACGGGCGCAGCTTGCCCCTGATTTAGTATATGGCCAAAAAATGAACAGACTATTGCTGGTTAAATGCACTTGGTGTGATAGCTTGACCAACCACACTACTGAGGGTAAAATGCACTTGGTGACGGGCGCAGCTTGCCCCTGATGTAGTATATGGCCAAAAAATGAACAGACTATTGCTGGTTAAATGCACTTGGTGTGATAGCTTGACCAACCACACTACTGAGGGTTAAATGCACTTGGTGACGGGCGCAGCTTGCCCCTGATGTAGTATATGGCCAAAAAATGAACAGACTATTGCTGGTTAAATGCACTTGGTGTCACAGCTTGACCAACCACACTACTGAGGGTTAAATGCACTTGGTGACGGGCGCAGCTTGCCCCTGATGTAGTATATGGCCAAAAAATAAACAGACTATTGCTGGTTAAATGCACTTGGTGTGACAGCTACACCCTGATGTAGGCTTTAGCCAAAAAACAACCACACCATTGAGGGTTAAATGCACTTGGTGACAGGCGCAGCTTGCCCCTGATGTAGTATATGGCCAAAAAATAAACAGACTATTGCTGGTTAAATGCACTTGGTGTGACAGCTTGACCAACCACACTACTGAGGGTTAAATGCACTTGGTGACGGGCGCAGCTTGCCCCTGATGTAGTATATGGCCAAAAAATGAACAGACTATTGCTGGTTAAATGCACTTGGTGACGGGCGCAGCTTGCCCCTGATTTAGTATATGGCCAAAAAATGAACAGACTATTGCTGGTTAAATGCACTTGGTGTCACAGCTTGACCAACCACACTACTGAGGGTTAAATGCACTTGGTGACGGGCGCAGCTTGCCCCTGATGTAGTATATGGCCAAAAAATGAACAGACTATTGCTGGTTAAATGCACTTGGTGACAGGCGCAGCTTGCCCCTGATTTAGTATATGGCCAAAAAATGAACAGACTATTGCTGGTTAAATGCACTTGGTGTGATAGCTTGACCAACCACACTACTGAGGGTTAAATGCACTTGGTGACGGGCGCAGCTTGCCCCTGATGTAGTATATGGCCAAAAAATGAACAGACTATTGCTGGTTAAATGCACTTGGTGACGGGCGCAGCTTGCCCCTGATTTAGTATATGGCCAAAAAATGAACAGACTATTGCTGGTTAAATGCACTTGGTGTGATAGCTTGACCAACCACACTACTGAGGGTTAAATGCACTTGGTGACGGGCGCAGCTTGCCCCTGATGTAGTATATGGCCAAAAAATGAACAGACTATTGCTGGTTAAATGCACTTGGTGTCACAGCTTGACCAACCACACTACTGAGGGTTAAATGCACTTGGTGACGGGCGCAGCTTGCCCCTGATGTAGTATATGGCCAAAAAATGAACAGACTATTGCTGGTTAAATGCACTTGGTGTCACAGCTTGACCAACCACACTACTGAGGGTTAAATGCACTTGGTGACGGGCGCAGCTTGCCCCTGATGTAGTATATGGCCAAAAAATAAACAGACTATTGCTGGTTAAATGCACTTGGTGTGACAGCTACACCCTGATGTAGGCTTTAGCCAAAAAACAACCACACCATTGAGGGTTAAATGCACTTGGTGACAGGCGCAGCTTGCCCCTGATGTAGTATATGGCCAAAAAATAAACAGACTATTGCTGGTTAAATGCACTTGGTGTGACAGCTTCACCCTGATGTAGGCTTTAGCCAAAAAACAACCACACCATTGAGGGTTAAATGCACTTGGTCGCAGCTTGTGCTGGCGCACCACAAGACACAAAATGGCCGCCGATCACCCCAGAAAAATGTGACTGACAAACGGTCTGGGCAGCCTAAAAACAGTGAGCAATTGAGTATCAGCAGCTCAATGACCCACAGCTGCAGATCGATCAATAATCAAGTCCTTTGGAGGAGTTAATCTGCCTAATCTCGCCCTACTGTCGCAGCCGCAACCTCTCCCTACGCTAATCAGAGCAGAGTGACGGGCGGCGCTATGTGACTCCAGCTTAAATAGAGGCTGGGTCACATGGTGCTCTGGCCAATCACAGCCATGCCAATAGTAGGCATGGCTGTGATGGCCTCTTGGGGCAAGTAGTATGACGCTTGTTGATTGGCTGCTTTGCAGCCTTTCAAAAAGCGCCAAGAAAGCGTCACAAAAGCGCCAAGAAAGCGACGAACACCGAACCCGAACCCGGACTTTTACGAAAATGTCCGGGTTCGGGTCCGTGTCACGGACACCCCAAAATTCGGTACGAACCCGAACTATACAGTTCGGGTTCGCTCATCCCTAGTGCTGGGGACTAGTTGCCTGGCAGGTCAGGCAAGACTTACAGAACTCATCCACCTCTTTAAACACACTGTCACGGAAGGTGTACAGAAAACTAGAAGACACAAATGAAGATCCGACTGACTTGATCCAAAACTAAGGAACAGGAGGGTAAGCCCTGTAAGAGCCCTAGCTCTCTCCCTTACTGCTCAGCCTATGCAAAAATCTCAATGGTAGAAAATTGCATATCCTCGTTTCTCGACTGTATGCACCTGAACACCCTATAATAGTGAGGGGGCATGACCACCGGCTCCCTACACTTAATACGGAGGGAGTCAGGGTCACCTAAGATCAAGCCCACAGGCAAACAGAAATAAAGAAAACTGACTTATCTTGTGGATGCAGTAGTAACAGCTTCTACCATCAGCACACTCCAGGAAGTTGTATAAACCACAAAGTGATGCAGTATGGGAAGGGATTTAAAGGGATGCAATCAGTGCAACTACATGACAGCTGAGAGAGGCTAACGAGATAAGAAAACGAAAGCAAAACAAAAGGAACCTCAAGCAGGAGGTTCTGAAGAACATCTGTCAGAGCTTCTCAGATGTCTGGTGGTGACACACACTGGGCCAGTAAAACCGTTGTAGTATGAGGTCCTGTGTTTTCTGCATTCTCAGATGGCCCCCCGAGAACATGATGGTGGGCTAACTCTAACATTTGCGATAAGCCTTGGGGCACCACCAACTGTTCAATAGATTCACATCGCAGCTGATTTACCCGATACAACATATCCTGATGAACCACAAAACGGGGGAACACGACTCTTCCCCTGGTTGTTGTGGTTCACCATCTACTATTAATACATTTTCCCAGGCTCGGGATAGGGTTGGGTCCCGGTGCTGGGCGGAACCAAAATTATCCCCGGAGACATTGAGGTCTGCCAGCTCAGGACCCAGTGGCATGTCCTCCATGTCTCCCACCATCACACTTAGCAGGGTTGTCTCTCCCTCTTCCACCGAAGTGGTGGTCACCCCTACTGCTGTTCCTTCGGACTCAGGTCCTAAGGGTTCTGGTCTCCTCCCTGAGCCGGGGCATTCTGCTAGGGTTACCCCTGTGTCATGGGTATCAGTCACTCTCGTAACCGGCCACAGTGCCAGGAAGTCTCTCCCTATTATAAGTCCATAGCGTAGGTTGGTTGCGACAGCCACCTCATGGGTCCACCTGCCGGAAACCGTGGACAGAGACACCATAGCAGTAGGGTAGTCTTTTAACCACTTCAGCCCCGCTAGGTGAAACCCCCTTCATGACCAGAGCACTTTTTACACTTCGGCACTACACTCCTTTCACCGTTTATCGCTCGGTCATGCAACTTACCATACAAATGAATTTTACCTCCTTTTCTTCTCACTAATAGAGCTTTCATTTGGTGGTATTTCATTGCTGCTGACATTTTTACTTTTTTTGTTATTAATCAAAATGTAACGATTTTTTTGCAAAAAAATGACATTTTTCACTTTCAGCTGTAAACTTTTGCAAAAAAAACGACATCCATATATAAATTTTTCACCAAATTTATTGTTCTACATGTCTTTGATAAAAAAAAATGTTTGGGCAAAAAAAAAATGGTTTGGGTAAAAGTTATAGCATTTACAAACTATGGTACAAAAATGTGAATTTCCGCTTTTTGAAACAGCTCTGACTTTCTGAGCACCTGTCATGATTCCTGAGGTTCTACAATGCCCAAACAGTAGAAAACACCCACAAATGACCACATTTCGGAAAGTAGACACCCTAAGGTATTCGCTGATTGGCATAGTGAGTTCATAGAACTTTTTATTTTTTGTCACAAGTTAGCGGAAAATGATGATGATTTTTTCTTTTTTTTTTTTTTCTTACAAAGTCTCATATTCCACTAACTTGCGACAAAAAATAAATAATTCTAGGAACTCACCATGCCCCTCACAGAATACCTTGGGGTGTCTTCTTTCCAAAATGGGGTCACTTGTGGGGTAGTTATACTGCCCTGGCAATTTAGGGGCCCAAATGTGTGAGAAGAACTTTGCAATCAAAATGTGTAAAAAATGACCGGTGAAATCCAAAAGGTGCACTTTGGAATATGTGCCCCTTTGCCCACCTTGGCTGCAAAAAAGTGTCACACATGTGGTATCGCCGTACTCAGGAGAAGTTGGGCAATGTGTTTTGGGGGGTCATTTTACATATACCCATGCTGGGTGAGAGAAATATCTTGGCAAAAGACAACTTTTCCCATTTTTTTATACAAAGTTGGCATTTGACCAAGATATTTTTCTCACCCAGCATGGGTATATGTAAAATGACACCCCAAAACACATTCCCCAACTTCTCCTGAGTACGGCGATACCACATGTGTGACACTTTTTTGCAGCCTAGATGCGCAAAGGGGCCCAAATTCCTTTTAGGAGGGCATTTTTAGACATTTGGATCCCAGACTTCTTCTCACACTTTCGGGCCCCTAAAAAGCCAGGGCAGTATAAATACCCCACATGTGACCCCACTTTGGAAAGAAGACACCCCAAGGTATTCAATGAGGGGCATGGCGAGTTCCTAGAATTTTTTATTTTTTTTGCATAAGTTAGCGGATATTGATTTTTTTTTTTGTTTTTTTCTCACAAAGTCTCACTTTCCGCTAACTTAGGACAAAAATTTCAATCTTTCATGGACTCAATATGCCCCTCACGGAATACCTTGGGGCGTCTTCTTTCCGAAATGGGGTCACATGTGGGGTATTTATACTGCCCTGGCTTTTTAGGGGCCCTAAAGCGTGAGAAGAAGTCTGGAATATAAATGTCTAAAAATGTTTACGCATTTGGATTCCGTGAGGGGTATGGTGCGTCCATGTGAGATTTTATTTTTTGACACAAGTTAGTAGAATATGAGACTTTGTAAGAAAAAACAAAAACAAACAAAAAATTGCTGCTAACTTGTGCCAAAAAAAATGTCTGAATGGAGCCTTACCAGGGGGGGTGATCAATGACAGGGGGGTGATCAATGACAGGGGGGTGATCAATAACAGGGGGGTGATCACCCATATAGACTCCCTGATCACCCCCCTGTCATTGATCACCCCCCTGTAAGGCTCCATTCAGACGTCCGTATAATTTTTACGGATACATGGATCGCATCCACAAAACACATGCGGACGTCTGAATGTAGCCTTACAGGGGGGTTATCAATGACAGGGGGTGATCAGGGTGATCACCCCCCTGTCACTGATCACCCCCCCTGTAAGGCTCCATTCAGACATCCGCATGATTTTTTACGGATCCATGGATACATGGATCGGATCCACAAAACACATGCGGACGTCTGAATGGAGCCTTACAGGGGGGTTATCAATGACAGGGGGGTGATCAGGGAGTGTATATGGGTGATCACCCGCCTGTCATTGATCACCCCCTGTAAGGCTCCATTCAGACGTCCGCATGTGTTTTGCGGATCCGATCCATGTATCCATGGATCCGTAAAAATCATGCGGACGTCTGAATGGAGCCTTACAGGGGGGGTGATCAGTGACAGGGCGGTGATCAATGACAGGGAGTGTATATGGGTGATCACCCGCCTGTCATTGATCACCCCCCTGTAAGGCTCCATTCAGACGTCCGTATGCTTTTTGCGGATCCGATCCATGTATCCGTGGATCCGTAAAAATCATACGGACGTCTGAATGGAGCATGACAGGGGGGTGATCAATGACAGGGCGGTGATCAATGACAGGGGGGTGATCAGGGAGTTTATATGGGGTGATCATGGGTGATCAGGGGTTTATAAGGGGTTAATAACTGACCGGGGGGGGGGGTGTAGTGTAGTGTGGTGTTTGGTGCAATTGTACTGACCCTCCTGAGTCCTCTGGTGGTCGATCCTAACAAAAGGGACCACCAGAGGACCAGGTAGGAGGTATATTAGACGCTGTTATGAAAACAGCGTCTAATATACCTGTTAGGGGTTAAAAAATTCGGATCTCCAGCCTGCCAGCGAGCGATCGCCGCTGGCAGGCTGGAGATCCACTTGCTTACCTTCTGTTCCTGTGAGCGCGCGCGCCTGTGTGCGCGCGTTCACAGGAAATCTCGCGTCTCGCGAGATGACGCGTATATGCGTCCAGGAGGAGTAAAGCAACCACCTCCCGGACGCATATCTGCGTACAGCGGTCGGGAGGTGGTTAAGTCTCCATGTATACACATGACTCCGACCTTATGGCCGGTGTACTCAGCGGAGCTTACCAGGGAAGCCCTTACAGAGCCTCCGCTGGAGTGTCTCCCACCTCCACCTGGCACAGGTGGTCCAGAGACTCCGGAGCACCCACAGCACACAGTTCCCTGGCATATAATGATTGACGGAAGCCATGTCCATGGGTTCCCCCTGCTGTGTGCAGTCCCCTCAAACATGGCCAGGCTCCCGACACCACCAGCAGACCACTGGAGCGGGGTCCACAGGGGCCACATCCCAGGCAGGTTTGGTGGGCACCAGTCGTTATGTTCGGGGCGGAGGGACACGGGCTTTGAGTTACCCCTCCCAAAAGAACCCCCCTGTAAGTTCCGGGTAGCCTCATAGCGCTCCACCAGGTCGACCATCTCCAGCGCATTACCCGGAGAGACCTGGCCAATCCATTGCTGGAGAGGGGGTGGCAGAGCCATCCAGAACCTGTCTGCTAGCAACCGGTCCAGCATAGCAGTGGGGCTCAGCACGTCAGGTTTTAGACACTTTTGCAACAGGTTGAGCAGGTTATAATACTGGAATCTCACGGGCTCAGCCGGGTTGAACTCCCACTGATGCACCCGCTGGGCCCGGACCAGCACATTCACCCCCAGTCTTGCCAAAATCTCACCCTTTACCTTTGGGTAGTCGGCCTCTTGATCGTCCGGCAAATCGGAATACACGCGCTGAGACTGAGATGCCAGGAAAGGAGCAACGACCTCAGCCCACTGGTCCCAGGGCAGCCTTTCCCTGGTAGCCACTTTCTCACACATCACCAGGTATGTTTCGATGTCATCTGTGGGGGTCATCTTAGGGATCGCTGCACGGACTGCTTTCCGGGCATCGTGGACGCTTGGGGTTGCTCCTGCTGTTTTGAAAGCCATCATGTGTTTTAGCAGCAACTGGTTGGTCTCTTGGTATTGTTCTCTTGGCTCTGGCTCTTGGTGTTGGGTCCTGGTGTTAGTTCACACAGCAAGAGTTCCCAAAATAACATAAATCACCTGGCAGACCACAGCAGGCTGTAGGGCACCAGCAGGCGGCTCTCATGCAGCTCTCAGCCTTGCAGTATGGCAGATCTCCTCAGCTCCCAAAACCACAGAGCTCCCACATCTCCACTATCACTTGGAGGATCATACCACACCCAGCTGAGCTGCTGGCTTAGTTTTTAAACCCAGCCAAAAACCGGGTCTAGATGTGTGGAACAGCCACCCACCCTGCTCTTTGGCTGCTTCCAATAAGAACTGGCCCGGATTGGCTTTACAACCACACTAAGTAAAACAGTGTTAGCGAGCACTAGCTGCCGCTGACACACAAAATTACTGGTTCTTATCTCACCGAGGCCAGGAACCTCGTTGACACGTATCTTCCGTCAATGAGGGGGCGCTTGCACCTTTCTACACTATACACATTTGTTTGCAGGGCTACTGTCCTGCTCTTTCCCCTATTTTGCTTCCTTTTGCAGCCCTCTAGCCCATACTACGACTATTTTACAGGCATTTTAGTGCCCCAAAGTTCAGGTCCCCATTGACTTCAATGGGGTTTGGGTTCAAGTTCGGGTGAAGTTCGGGTTGGCCGAAGTACACCTTAACCCAGCGAACCCGAACATCCACGGGTCCGCTCATCCCTACTCACCAATAACCCTAGAGGAAGCATCAATGGGAAATATGCATTGGGGCTCCTGGGTATACTGTTTGGGTGGTATACTTCTGCTTTAATTTGCACCTGTTCCTCATGTATGTTTACTTGGTGCCATACTGTTATTTTTACCCGAGGATGTGGATAGAGTCACATCTAGCCTACCTTACTAGACCCCAGTGTCATATGTGTGCTTCTGCTTTTATCTCTTTTTGTACTGCATGTTGTAGATTGACAAGCAAATGGGTAACAATGTTTTGAACTTTTGACTTTCAGGCTTATTATCTCACCATCCACTACAGCTTTTTATGTCAGACTACTATCGTTTTATAGACAATCATCTTTGATTAGTTATGCAGATTCTTGTCATGTAACTGTATTGTTACTGTTTTGCTTCTGCTGGTGGAGCAATATTTTTTTTTCTTGTATACTACAAATACAACCTGTTCTCACATTCCCTAATAACTCGGTATGTTATTAGGTTGATTCCCAAGCGAAAGGTCACTGGTTTAAATCAAGGAGCAGCCATGAAGAAGATTCCCCAAGAAAAGAGAAACAGCATCATCCATCTAATCGATAGCAGTATCTCAACCAAGAAAATTGCCAAACTGCATTATGTGAGTGCCAGGACAGTTAGAAGAATATGAAATGAAGTCCATCCATCCATTATAAAGCCAAGAGGTGGACGTCCGGGTAAAATATTGGAGTCAACAAGTCGGCTCATCACAAGGTCTATCAGTTCTGGTGCGATAAACACACCAGTGGCTCATATGTGAGATCACAGATGTCCATACAAGCACCATATGGTGCGCATTACACAAGTCTGGAAAGGTGGCCCAAAAAAAGATGCCTCGACTTCAATATCGCCATGAGAAGCAAAAAAGTATGAACAGTGGACAGTAGATGATTGGAAATGGGTGATTTGGAGCGATGAGATGAAACTCAATAGACTGGGCTCTGATGGGTGCAACTGAGTCTGGAAGAAACAAGGGAAAAGGGGGCTAACATATTGAGAAACTGAAGGAACTGTCAAATTCAGTGGAGGAAGCCTGATTATATGGTGTTGTTTCACAGCCAAATTGCGTTCTAATACTACTGCTATTTTACGCTTACAGTTACTGTTACAGTATAGTATGTCCAACAGACAGGTGCCAGGGTCTTCCAAAAAAAAGAAATCTGGAGCTAACAGAAGTTCGATGGAAGAAGCCTGATTATATGGGGTTGTTTCACAGCCAAAGGCTGGTCGTTTCATTGCTGAACTATGTGAGTATCCTACAAGATGAGTTACTTCATACACTCGAGTACTATGGGTATGAAAAGGACGATATAGTGTTCCAGCAGAACATCGACCTCAAGCATACAATATGATTGGCGAATAAATGGTTCAATGCCAATGAAGTAAAGGTGCTGGATTGGCCCCTACAGTCCCCAGACCTCAACCCAATCAAACACTCCTGGGTAGAGTTGAAAATAAAGCTGTAATCATGCCCAAGTGATTTGACCAGTATGCACCAACATTGGGAATGTATAGATGAGACCTGGGAACAGATGTTGCGACATGCTTGAATCTGATCAAGAGCATGGCCAGAAGGATTCAGGCAACATTGAAAGCTAAAGGTGGATTTACAAAATGCAATCAAAAGAATAAAAATACTAATTTTGAATTTTAAGAACAAAACAGTAACAGTGCGTTTACATAACAATAATCTGCATAACTAATCATATGTAGGGATGAGCGAACCTGTGGATTTTAGGGTTCGACTGGTTTCGACAAACTATTTGTCAAAGTTCAGTTCGGATCCCGAACTTGACGCAAAATTGACCCCGAACCCCATTGAAGTCAATGGGGACTTGAACTCGGAGTCTGAAAAATGGCTGTAAATAAGTCATAGAAAAGGCTAGAGGGCTGCAAAGAAGCTGAGGAGGCTGTGAATGTGGCGGTGTAGGTGGAAGAGGTGGAGGAGGTCGGAGGAGGAAGCTAACACAGTTTATGTGGGGCGTTTTTATTTTTTTTATTTTGTATTTGTCTCTGTTAATTCTGTGTGTGAACTATGGCCATTTGTGGACCATTTTTTTGGGGGTGTTGCCAGTATACTTCTCTACTCTGCCAATATAAGACATAATAATTGTGAACCAGGAGGTGGAGGTCCGAGTGGAGGAGAAAGCACACGTGACATTGTAGGCGAAGATGCATGTGACAAAACTAACCTCGCCACTGGGTTTTGGAGGGGCCTGTTTGCCAGCCTCTTGCCTCAGGATTATGGCCCATATACAGTACAAATTTTGAAGGAGAAGATAGACCGGCGGCACATCCTAAATCCGTGGAACTGTTTTGTGCAGGAAAGCCATGCTTGCGGTCGGCCAAATATATAGCTTCCATGGAATTTGGGTACCTCTGCTCGGATCTGGGTGATTTTTGGATATGTTGTTCGCCCAGAGCATGGATGTAAATTATGGGGATATGTAGGGTTTTGAGGTGTTTTTTGTGTTTTGGGAAAAATTGGTGTTTTCTGCCTGTGAGTGATTAAGGCTACTTTCACACTTGCGTTCAGAGCAGATCTGTCTGAGACGGATCTGCTCATATAATGCAGACGGTGGCTCAGTTCAGAACGGATCCGTCTGCATTATATTGTTAAAAAAATGTTTAAGTGTGAAAGTAGCCTGAACGGATCCGTCCAGACTTTACATTGAAAGTCAATGGGGGACGGATCCGTTTGAAGATTGAGCCATATTGTGTCATCTTCAAACGGATCCATCCCCATTGACTTACATTGTAAGTCTGGACGGATCTGCACGCCTCCGCACGGCCAGGCGGACCCCCGAACGCTGCAAGCTGCGTTCAGGTGTCCGCCTGCTGAGCGGAGCGGAGGCTGAACGCTGCCAGACTGATGCATTCTGAGCGGATCCGCATCCACTCAGAATGCATTAGTGCTGGACGGATGCGTTCGGGGCCGCTTGTGAGCCCCTTCAAACGGAGCTCACAAGCGGACACCCGAACGCTAGTGTGAAAGTAGCCTAAGTTAGCCCCTTATGTTTGGTAACTGTATAACAGGCAGAGCCTATTGTGTTTTCTAAATTGTGTTTTCTTAATTGTATCACTGGCAATGCCCATTGTATTTTGTTGATTGCGTCACAGGCTGACATGTAGCCCCATTAAAGAGTTCCTGGTTTTACCCTCAACATAGAGCCTCGTCTCGTGTGTGTGGGGAAAGGCTGTATCTACACTGGGGAATGCTATACGCTGTATACTCCCCTGGCTATAATCACAGAGCTCTTTTAAGAGCTTGTTCCTGCATCGCTTTCTGAAGGAAGAGAGGTTCACCCACTGGAGCCTGGAGCCTTGTCATAGGTCCAGGGTGGGTAGGAGACAGCGAGACCCCAACCAAGCTGTGGCGGTTCGTGGTGTCTGCAGTGCTTACGGTGTCAAGTGGAGTGCTTGGAGCCCTCGGGAAGCATTAGGAGCATCCATCAACGGAGGTACCCAGTCGGGGTGCCAGAAGATCCGTTACAATGCAGATGAGGTGGACGTGGCGATGTAGGCGGAAGAGGAGGAGGAGGTAGACAACAATTTTTTATTTATACTTTTTTTTTGGGGGGGGGGTTGGTTTTTAGAGGCCCCAAAACATTGCACAAAGGAATTGCACAAAGTGCGCTGGAGTATAACAATAGCTGGGTGCTGCCAGTATACTTCTCTACTATATAAGACATAATAATCTTGAGCCAGGAGGTGGAGGTCCGAGTGGAGGAGGAGGCAAATGTGGTGGAGTAGGTGGAAGAGGCAGACGAGGTGGACGTGGTGGTGTAGACAGAAGATGTAGCCAAAACAAATTTCTATTTTGTTTGTGGAGGCCCTAAAACATTGGAAAATAGCAAAAAAGAATGCACAAAGTGTGCTGGAATATAACAATTGCTGGTTGTGGCCAGTGTACTTTACTCTACTTTACAGTGTACCGTACTCTACTCTTCCAATATAAGACATAATAATCTTGAGCCAGGAGGTGGAGGTCAGAGTGGAGGAAAAGGCAGATGTGATAATGTAAGTTGAAGAGATGGACAAGGTGGATGTGGCGGAGGAGGTAGCCAACAATAATTTTTTTTTCTTTGAAAATATATTTTTGGGGGGTTTGTGGAGGCCCCAAAACATTGGGAAATAACAAGGTGCATAACATTGTTGGGTGTTATAACAATAGCTGGGTGTGGCCGGTATACTTCTCTAATCTAAAATGCTAAGGAAAATGTCTCTGGTTATCTTACAGTGAATCCTCGGCGCTGCAAGCCGCAAATAGTGACAAGGGTTTTTCTCACTTATCCAAAGTTCAATCAAAAAAGAGACTGCGCTGCCAAAAGAATATTACTTTTCTTTTCCTCTCTTTTACAAACTTCTCTCCTCGGATTTAAAGGGAAAAAACTGGGTTTTCAGCAGGTTCACAAGATGTAAAAAAAATCCTCCTCAGATCTACAAGTGCCTGCAGGGTGCAAATAGAAACTCCATATGGTGAAGTACTACCACTGTGTTTTACAACCGCAAGGAGATAATATACTCACAAGATTCCATTCACAGTGTGTGTTTTCATCACCACTTGTGTCCCCACATATCCATAGGCTTCAGAAAACACCTTCTTTGGTATTCCTCGATCTTCTCATAGATCCCTGTTTCCTCATAAACCAAAGAAACGCGGAGGATAGTGAAGCACAAAATTAGTGCTTCACTATCCTCTGCGTTTCTCTGGTTTATGATTTTGGCAGAGCAGTCTCTTTTTTGATTGATACTTCTCTAATCTGCCTGCGTCTGTCCATGATCATCCCCCTGCTGTGCTAAACACAGGTTCAGGCCAGGACCTCCAAGGCGTAAAGGGCAAGTTCATGCCGTGTGCCCAGTTTGGAGACCCATAAGTTAAGTGGGGCAGACCAATCAGTCAGTACGTGCAGACATGTACACACTTACTGTTCCACCATGTTGCTGAAATGCTGCCTCCTGCTAAGAGAGTCTATATCAGATGGAGGTGCTGAATGTTGTGGCATACTGACAAAGCTTTTCCACTTTTTGGCCATGCTAACCCTCCCTTCTGAGGTGGTGGCGGTGCCCCAGCTGCGTTGGTGACTTCCTCCTCCTCCTCTGCCTCGTGCTTCCACTGAACCCCCGTTGTCAGGTGGGACTGCCATCAGTAGCGCATCTACCAGCATTCGCTTGTACTTGCGCATCTTCCGATCATGCTCCAGTAATGGAAGTAGGGATGGCACGTTTGCCTTATAGCGGGGATCCAGCAAGGTGGCCACCCAGTAGTCAGCACTATTAAGAATGAGGACAAATTGGCGGTCGTTGAGCAGGCACTGCAGCTCATGTGTACTAGACTGCTCAGAGGCAATGACAAGCTGTCCTCGGTGTCCTCCTTTGTAACCCCCCAGCCATGCTATTGTGATGCCCGTGAGCTAATTTGGGTGCCACCCTGCTGTGAATGCGGATCCTCCTCCTCCAAAACTGTGTCCTGGCTGGACAGTTGTGTACATGGCAGCTCAAAATCCATTATCGTCTGCTGCAGCTCACACAGTCTCTCCAGCATGTGCAAGCTGGAGTTCCATCTTGTGGGTACGTTGCATAGGAGGTGTTGAGACAGATAAGCAGCAGCAGGATGAGAACGCCGAAAGCACGCACAGATGGCACTCACTTTCTGCAGCAGCTCTGACATATCAAGGTATTTCTTCAATAACCTCTGCACAACCAAATTCAGCACATGCACCAGGCAAGGGATGTGCGTCAAACCGGCTAGGCCTAGGGCTGCTACGAGATTTCGCCCGTTGTCTCATACCACCAGGCCGGGCTTCAGGCTCAGCGGCACCAACCACTAATCGGTCTGTTCTTTCATGCCCACCATGTGTGGTTTGGGGTTTTGTGCGTACTGGCTGGGGGCCGGCCGTTCTGCTTTTGCAATCTGCTCCCTCTATCGCTGTGTAACTGCACTCCTGGATGGTCTGCACAGTGCCGCAGCAGTTGACACCTGTGTTTAGTCATCATTAGCAGAGATGCGCTGCAGCGGTCCTCCCCTCTCCTCATCCTCAAACATAAGTGTTTGGATATGAGTGCACTCAATCTCTTCCACTTCTGCGGCAGGGCTAGCTGGATGACCCATGGAAACCCTGCCAGCAGAGTCATCAAAAAGCATAAGTGACTGCTGCATGACTTGAGGCTCAGCAGGGGTTAAGACAGATGCCCGTGGGCCAACTCTGCGCTTTCAGCAGGGGTCCAGGTGGAAGACAATGTGAAGGAACTGGAGGCAATGTCAGCCATCCAATATACTACCGACTCTACTTGTTCTGGCCTTACCATTCGTAGACCTGTATTCAGGCCTACAAAATGATGCAGTACTTCATGTCTCCTGCGTGCACCAGAAGAAGGAGCAGGAGCTCCACCACCACCAACACCAGTAGCACCACTACCGTGGCCACATACCCTAGTTTTTTATGGTCACCCTTACGGTCACCTACCAAATTCGCTGACAAACAAAACATTGTATTTCTGTCACGGATGCAAATGAAGTGTTTTGCACCCCAAAAAATGGCTATAAGTCAACAACACAATTATCAGACTGATTTAGGCCTCATGCACACGACCGTTTTTTTTCACGGTCCGCAAAAACGGGGTCCGTGGGTCCGTGATCCGTGACCGTTTTTTCGTCCGTGGGTCTTCCTTGATTTTTGGAGGATCCACGGACATGAAAAAAAAGTTGTTTTGGCGTCCGACTGGCCGTGCAGAGCCAAACGGATCCGTCCTGAATTACAATGCAAGTCAATGGGGACGGATCCGTTTGAAGTTGACACAATATGGTGCAATTGCAAACGGATCCGTCCCCATTGACTTTCAATGTAAAGTCAGGAGTCCCTTTACTTTTACACTTGTGTTCATAATGCAGACGGTGGCTCCGTTCAGAGCGGATCCGTCTGCATTATATTGTTAAAACATTTCTAAGTGTGAAAGTAGCCTCAGACGGATCCGTCCAGACTTTACATTGAAAGTCAATGGGGGACGGATCTGTTTGAAAATTGAGCCACAGTGTGTCATCTTCAAACGGATCCGTCCCCATTGACTTACATTATAAGTCTGGACGGATCCGCTTGCCTCCGCACGGCCAGGCGGACACCCGAACATAACTTGAAGCGTCCCTATCACCATGGGAACGCCTCTACGTTAGAATATACTGTCGGATATGAGCTACTTCGTGAAAATCATTTCCGACAGTATATTCTAACACAGAGGCGTTCCCATGGTGATGGGGACGCTTCAGGTTAGAATACACTGCAAACTTGGTACAAGACTGCCCCCTGCTGCCTGGCACCACCCGATCTCTTACAGGGGGATATGATAGCACAATTAACCTCTTCAGGTGCGGCACCTAAAGGGGTTAATTGTACTATCATATTCTCCTGTAAGAGATCAGGGCTGCCAGGCAGCAGGGGGCAGACCCCCCCCTCCCCAGTTTGAATATCGTTGGTGGCACAGTGTGTGCCCATCGCCCCCCCCCCTTCCTCCCTCTATAGTTAAAAATCGTCCCCATCGCCCCCCTCCAGCAGACCCCCCCCTCCCCAGTTTGAATATCGTTGGTGGCACAGTGTGTGCCCATCGCCCCCCCCTTCCTCCCTCTATAGTTAAAAATCGTTGGTGGCACAGTGTGTGCCCATCGCCCCCCCCCCTTCCTCCCTCTATAGTTAAAAATCTCCCCCCCCCATCATTGGTGGCAGCGGAGTTCCGATCGGAGTCCCAGTTTAATCGCTGGGGCTCCGATCGGTAACCATGGCAACCAGGAAGCTACTGCATCCCTGGTTGCCATGGTTACTTAGCAATAGTACAATTGTAGAAGATTCATACTTACCTGCCTGCTGCTGCGATGTCTGTGACCGGCCGGGAGCTCCACCTACTGGTAAGTGAAAGGTCTGTGCGGTGCATTGCTAAAGAACTGTCACTTACCAGTAGGAGGAGCTCCCGGCCGGTCACAGACATCGCAGCAGCAAGCAGGTAAGTATGATTTTTAACTATAGAGGGAGGAAGGGGGGGGCGATGGGCACACACTGTGCCACCAACGATTTTTAACTATAGAGGGAGGAAGGGGGGGGGCCATGGGCACACACTGTGCCACCAACGATTTTTAACTATAGAGGGAGGAAGGGGGGGGCGATGGGCACACACTGTGCCACCAACGATTTTTAACTATAGAGGGAGGAAGGGGGGGGGGCGATGGGCACACACTGTGCCACCAACGATATTCAAACTGGGGAGGGGGGGGTCTGCCCCCTGCTGCCTGGCAGCCCTGATCTCTTACAGGAGAATATGATAGTACAATTAACCCCTTTAGGTGCCACACCTGAAGAGGTTAATTGTGCTATCATATCCCCCTGTAAGAGATCGGGTGGTGCCAGGCAGCAGGGGGCAGTCTTGTACCAAGTTTGCAGTGTATTCTAACTAGAAGCGTCCCCATCACCATGGGAACGCTTCTGTGTTAGAATATACTGTCGGAAATGAGTTTTCACGAAGTGAAAACTTAGATCAGAAAAAGCTTTTATGCAGACGGATCTTCGGATCCGTCTGTATGAAAGCAACCTACGGCCACGGATCACGGACACGGATGCCAATCTTGTGTGCATCCGTGTTCTTTCACGGACCCATTGACTTGAATGGGTCCGTGAACCGTTGTCCGTCAAAGAAATAGGACAGGTCATATTTTTTTGACGGACAGGATACACGGATCACGGCCTCGGCTGCAAAACGGTGCATTTTCCGATTTTTCCACGGACCCATTGAAAGTCAATGGGTCCGCGAAAAAAAACGGAAAACGGCACAACGGCCACGGATGCACACAACGGTCGTGTGCATGAGGCCTTACTCTGATATTACAACAATACAACAGTGGACTTTGGAACCCCAAAAAATGGCTTTATGTAACCGACACAATGAACAGACTGATTTACTCTGCTATTACAGTAAGACGGATGCAACAGTGGACTTTGAAACCTCAAAAATTTGCTTTGTGTCACGACACAATTAATAAGGTTAGACGGATGAGAATACGGTGTGATGAACCCCAAAAATTCGCTTTTTGTCACCGACACAATTAACAGACTGATTTACTCTGCTATTACAGTAAGACGGATAAGAATGCAGTGTGATGAACCCCAAAAAAGGAATTATGATCCTGAATACAGATGATAAGATCTTCAGCTGAATCATCAAGACATGAAGTACAGAGAATATGGTGGGATGTGGCTGATAAGCAGCACTTATATGCAGTCTCCATTACCACAGCTCCACATTACCACAGTCTGTTCTGTCAATCCTCTCTGTACTTCATGTCTAGTCATGAACACCATTCCTACAGAGATTCATCTTATCAGCTGTATTCAGGACTATAATCCCTGACAAGCAGAGCAGTGAGGAGGATGAGGCAGATCTTTAGCTCAGTGTTGTGAAGTAACTTGTCCTCCTGTGTGATTAGGACAGGTTCTGTGTGTACTAATAGGACAGCAGCCACTTTGTTTCTTCTAATGATTACTCCCTAGACAAAATGAGCCATTATAACTAATGACAGGTATTTGAGAATATATTTATAATAAAGTAATATTTAAGTATTTTCATTTTCTTAATTACCAGAGAACCCCTTTAGGTGAGAGGATCGGCAGCTTAGAAAGATACCTCTTCCAAGCTAAAGCCTGTTTGAGTTAGCTAAAACAAGCCTGTTGTGAGGAACTACAGTTTTCAGCTCATCATTGTGAACCAAAGCACTTTCCCTGTAATTACAATTCCTCAAGGCAATTGGAAGTAACGTTCCCGTTTTTGTTCATAAGCATTTGACTCTCCTTATTCGCCACTATCCTCCATTGCACTTTACGGTGCTGGCGTCATGGACAACAAGGACCCTGCCTCCACAACACCTTAAAAACCACACCACCAAGGGCACCTCAACCACCATCTGGCAGGAGTCGCTGGACAACAGAGTGTGCCCCGAAGGAACTAGTGCTGTCCTACCATTCATTGCATGCCGGCCCAGGGAGCTCTACAGAACTGTAAGTAAACAACTACTACACCCATCAGCCCACCATAGCTCACATATTGCTCCTGTGGCCCGGTCGCTGCACACTTTACAGACTAATTAAAGGGATTCTGTCAGCTGGATTTTAGTAACAGAGCTTTTGACATCACCACATCAGTATCCTTGATTTGTTTTAAAATATACCAGTATTACTGCCATCTGTAAAACAAAAATGACTTTTATTAATATGCTAATTACCTCAGTAATGTGCCCAAGGGACTGTCCCTCTGGCCGTTGGTGTGTAATGTCAGCCCCTAGAATTATCAAGTGCATCTCCAGTGATGATATTTCACACAGACTCTTATGCCTTCTTCCGGCCACAAGAGGACACTGTGTCTTAAAGAAAGAAAGGAAGTTGTTGTTCCAGAGGAAGTAGGAGGAGTAAAGGTTCCCGGGCTTGGGGAGCTGGAGGTCTGCATCCTTGCTTAGGGGGTACATAGAGAGAGTCTTCTGGTGTGGGACAGAGTTGTTGTTCCAGAAGAGTAAAGCATTCAATCCGGAAACCTGTTGGAGCTGGACTATGTAGATGCCTGTACCTGCAATCTAGAGAGTGAGGAAAAGACCGCGCTGAGACAAGCAAGCGACTGGATCAGGAGCCATACTGCACCTGCCTTCACGTGCCAGACCAAGACAAGCAGCTATCTGAGTGTGCACTGGTGCTGAACTGTGGTAGGACATATAGCAGGAGACTTAGTCAGTGCGTTGTGGAAACATGCCCTGAGTAGCAGGGACAGACAAGAGTATATTAGAGGAGAGTAGCTAACATTTTATGTGTTTGCTGTTTAGAGCGCATGTCTTTTGAATGCAAAGTTCAGTTATCTTTACTGTAAATTTATGTAAACCTGTTCACAGAATTTCTGTAATTTGTCGATTACGCCTCAGGGGCGTCGGCACAATACTGTTAATACGATTTTCTGGATGTTATTTTCTGTCTTTTAATAAAGCCAGTATCTACTTCAGCCTCCTTGTCTGCTGTACTGTATTTGAACCCTGCCCTGCGGTCTTTTCCTCCCCTGACAGCTTCAAGTGGCGCTACAAGCAGGGTACAGTCACAGAGATGGAGGTGGCTGAAGGCAATGCGCATGATGTTAATATGAGTACCTCAGGCAATGGTGGAACCCCTGCAAGACCCCTCCTTATGGGCACGCTGTTTAAATTTATGCCCAAATTTGATGGCCAGAACATGTCACTGTTGGACTGGATGACAAGGTTACAGAGCGCTGCTAGGATTTACAATTTCATCTCAGAACTACAAGTAGAAATCGCGTTGTCCGCCCTAGAGGGTGAGGCCCGAAGAAATGTTTTCCTGCAACTAGAAGCCACCAGGGCCGTCTTTAATATTGATTGGACCCTGGGCCCCCTGGATCCCGCCTTCCCACGCCTTAGCATGCAATCACGCCCTCCACCACAACACACACACAAAAAATCCACACATCTAGTAGAGTACAGCGAATGACTGTAAATACTTCCAGTTCTGAAGACTCCAGCGGCTCAGGATCAGTGCTCTGGGCAGCTGGGCTCAGGCTGGAAGTGGGCACCGCTCTGCAGGAAGGAGACCAGGGCTCGGCTTACCTTAGTGTTACAGTGCACCCCAGCACCCCACAGTATGCAGTATAGCACCCTATAGTATACAGCACCACACAGTATGCAGTTTAGCACCCCACACTATACAGTACCCCACAGTATATAGTAGAGCAGTTTAGCAGCCCACAGTATACAGCACCTCACGGTATACAACACCTCACTGTATACAGCACCCCAAACTATACACGATACAGCCCCCCACACTATACAGTACAGCTGTATAGCACTCCCCTCCACTATACAGGCCCCCCCACACTATACAGGCCCCCCACAGTATACAGCCCACCACACAGTATACAGGCCACCCCCCCCCAGTATACAGCCCACCACACAATATACAGCCCATTACACAATATATAGCCCACCACACAATATACAGCCCACCACACAATATACAGCACCCCACTATACAGTAGTTTACAGTATATTAACATAACAGCCCCTGTCACCTTTTTCTGATGTAATCTTTACACAAAAAAGCTCCACACTGCAACACTCAGTAGGACCTGTGATGACCTCATAGCCATGTGACCAGTAATTGCTAGGTTATTGGTCACATGGTAATGATGTCATTAAGGTCCTAGAGCAAAACTCATTAAGGTCCTAGAATTAAGATCATTAACACAGTATGATCATGATGCCTGTGTAGCCGACAGCCTGACACCCGGGGCAGTAGCTAGCAGGGCTCAAGAGGCAGCTGCCTTGGGCCCCCCAGGAGCAACTGGGCCCAGGGCAGCTGCCCCTTTTTCCCCTTGGTAAAGACGGCCCTGGAAGCCACATGCAATACGTTGAAAGAGATTGTGAGATTTTTGGAGGAAATATACGGTGAAACAGCTAGTGCAGGGCACCTCCGGGCAAAGTGCTCTTACCGGATTCAGTGGAAAGATGAAGGGGTCTCACAATATGCAACAGCGCTACAGGGAGTATTGGCCGAATTACAGAAGAAAGAGGCAGACGGAGTAACCGGCATGGGAGCTGTAGACCGGATACTGCGGGAAGAATTAATTTTGGGACTCTACTGCACTTCCCTGAGACAGGCCCTGTGGGAACGAGTAAGGGTGGACCCTACCCTAACCTTTAAACAAATATTGGCAGAGGCTGTGGCATAAAGCAAAGAAAAAAGTTATGCCTCCGGAGTGATACAGATCCAGACCCCACACCCCTCTGGGTTACAAAGAATGATCAGGTCCTGGTCAGAGTGGTACAAGACTTGCAGAGCTCCCTGAGTGCTATGCACGGAAAGTTGACGGATGGGGTCGTGCTACACCCCTGAGGCTGCCGGCAGGCAAAGAGAAGGCTGTTAAGAGGCACAGTGTTGGCGGTGTGGAGATTACGGACACTTCGCCAGAGGGTATCGGAGTGACCTGTCTGGGCACCCAGAAGCGCCGTTAAACTTCCGTCCCCCACCATATAGGCCAGATGTTTTGTATGAATTACATAGATTTATGGTGAACAGACAAGAATGTATATTGGTAGCAATAGGAGACTATAACGCGGTGATGGATCCACTTAGGGATAGGCTCTCTAGCAGAGGGGGAAGAACACAAAATGTCGACTTGTTTAAATTGGCCTCGGATTTTAACTGGATAGATGTGTGGCGCCAGCAGAACTCGGAGGAAATTATGTATTCCTGCTATTCTAAAACCCATCAAACCTGGTCAAGAATAGATATGGTGTTGGGGAATAAAAATCTAATGCTTCAAAATAGGATCAAGATAAAGTACACACCTATGGTCCTATCAGATCATAGCGCAGTGGTAATGGAATTAGATTTGAGTAGAAAGAACAATCTTCCACTGTTTAAGTTCAATGCCCATTGGTTGCCATTTATCTCAGATACAGACAGTATAATCGAGGAAACAATTTTTTTTTTTTCCAGGAGAACAACAACTCTGCCAGTAGACTGATAGTCTGGGACACAGCCAAGGCAGTCCTGAGAGGACTTTTGTTCAAAAAGGTAAACTATTGGAAAAAATGTAATAAGGAAAGTGGTAATCTATTGGAAAAGAAACTGCAAGAAGTAAGTAGGGCATATATGATCAACCCCACTGAACAAAATAGGAAGGAATGGGATGAAGAGCAGGAAAAACTAAAAATACATCAGCTTGCGAAAAGTAGGAAAGAATTGCTCTTCCAAGGATTCCGACTGGCTTCAGAGGGAGAAAAGGTGGGAAAATTTTTGGCAGGTATTGTAAAAAACCAAAGAGGTAAATCTTGGATGGGGGCGATCAGAGATAATAAGGATAGGATAATTACCTCACCGGAAGGAGTTAAAAAGGTTTTTAGGTAGTACTTCCAGGAACTCTATGAAACTAAGGTACGATATTCAAGAGTAGAGTTGGACTCATATTTAGATCAGGTTGCCTGGAGAAAGATATCCCAGGCCCAAAAGGAATATTTGGATAGAGAAATATCAATCGCTGAAATTAATGATGTTTTGGGTAAACGAAAACCCGCAAAAACACCAGGGTGTGATGGCCTTCCCTTTGAAATATATAAGACCTTTGCCCGGGTTTTAATACCTGAATTAATAATAACATTGAAGGAGGCACAAAGGATAGGGGAACTACCAGACTCTATGAAAGAGGCAATTATTACATTGATCCCAAAAAAGGGTAAAGAATTATTAGACCCTGGAACTTACAGACCAATATCTTTGTTGAACACGGATGTTAAAATCCCGGCAAAGGTTCTGGCAGGGAGGCTCTCTAAAGTGATTAAAGGTATAATCCACGAAGATCAGAATGGTTTCATACCTGGCAGAACAATATATTCAAATATAAGGAGGTTGTACCTTAATATTGAGGCTAATAGAACAGAACCGAGTGACAAAGCAATACTCTCACTGGATGCCCAAAAGGCATTCGACTGTATTGAATGGGAGTATTTATGGGCAGTCTTAAAAAGGGTTGGTATAGGTGAGGGGGTTATAAAATGGATTCAGCTTATATATTCCAACCCAAGGGCTAGAGTGATGGTGGACGGGAGCTTGTCCCTGCCTCTTGCCCTTCACCGGGGCACCAGGCAGGGATGCCCTCTCTCTCCACTATTATTTGCTATAGCAATTGAGCCTCTTGCAAATATAATAAGAAACGATAGGGAGATAAAAGGTTTTCAATATCTGGGAGGAGACTAAAAATTATTAATGTATGCCAATGATATTTTGTTATTTATGCACAACACAGGGGATCAGTTTAGTAGAGTATTAGATAAAATAAATAAGTTTGGCTTTTTTTCTGGATTAAATATCAATTGGGCGAAATCCCATATGATGGTATTGGGTGACGGGCAGTTAGAGAGGGATTCAAGGGTTCAAGTACTTGAGAAATACGAGAGTTTTAAATACTTAGGCATACAAATCTCCGGTAATATAGAAGACTATGAAAAACTAAATGTACTCCCTGTAATAAAAGAACTCAGAATTAAAATACATATTTGGAAAAGACTACCACTTTCTATTCAAGGTCGTGTAAATCTAATAAAAATGATTTTTCTACCAAAGGTACTTTATGTGTTACAAAATGCCCCAATAAGACTCCCGCAGAAGATATTTAGATTATTCGATCGCCTAATGGGGGAATTCATATGGAAAGGTTCTATCCCCAGGTTAAAAAAAGAAGTGCTTCAGCTCCCAGTGAGAGAAGGTGGGTTGGCGGTTCCTAACTGGTTTATGTATTATTTGATAACACAATATAGTCAGATAAGAGATAGTTTGAATAGTTTAGTGGGAAGACAGGAATTAAATAAAATGGGTTGGGGAGGGGAACTCAATCACTTAGAGATAATGGAATCTGGTACACCTGATAAAAATAATACAGGAAATAGAATTATGAACACAATGGATCACATATGGGGGCAGATTAAAAAACTACTTGGGATAAAAGGTCTTCTTCAATACACACCTATTTGGAAAAATTTTAACTTGAAGGAACTTCAAACGATTAGGAGTTACATTGACTGGGAAAAAAAGGGGATAAAATACTTAGTTCAGGTATTTGAAGATGATAAACTGAAGGATTTTAATACACTGGTTAGGGAGTTCGGGATCCCCCAAAAGGATATTTATAAATACTTCCAGTTCAGGAACGCTTTAAGGACAGGGGTAAATTTAGATAAATACAGAAAGGAACAAACAGATCGAATATATAAATTTACTGATGGTGGAGAAAAAAGCGGTATAACAAAAAAAAGATATGGGATATTGATGGAAGGAAAGAAAGAACGGATTACAATATTAGCTAAAAAAAAGTGGGAAGAAGAACTCGGATAGGGGTTCACACAAAATATCACAGTTTTTTATAGTACATAAATTACACCGATCTCCTAAGATGTTAAAGAAAATGGGGGACAGAATGCTGGATAATTGTCCAAAATGCAGGGAAAGGGATGCAGATTTAATTCATTGTTTTTGGAGATGTCCCAGACTTTTCAGATACTGGAGGGAGATTGCAGAGATTGTATTGCTATTCCTGGATGTTCAGGTGATTGAAGATCCACTAGTCTGTATATTGGGAGCAACTGAACATTTGAAATTAAAGAAGGAAGTACGACTGGTTTTGGGGAAAGTACTATTTCAAGCTAGACTTCTTATACTTAGGAAATGGATAAAAGAAGATCCGCCTACAGTGAGACAGTGGCGTGCAACAGTAGAAAATCTTATTAAGATCCAACGGGTTTCTGGGTGCTATACAAAAAATTCACCGGGAATTGATGAGATTTGGAACAAATGGCCATACTAGGTTGAGTTTTTTTTTTCCCTTCCTCTCTCTCCCCCTCTCCCCCTCTCCCCCCTGGGGGTGGCGGGTGGGCTTTTGGGTGACAATAAATTATACTTGTTATAGTAGTAATACAGAATATGCATACTATGTTATTGATGTGATGAAAGATTATATGTTTTAAGAAAGAAAATAATAAAGTAATTAAAAAAAAACTTCCTTCCCCCCGCAGTAGTGAGGCATACTGTGGGGGAGGTGGAGAGCCAAGTTACACAGCACAGCTCCGAACACCTGGTCGCAGGGTGTCCCATCATACGAGCCGAATTTGAAGGTATTCCTATCTACTGCTTAGTGGATACAGGATCACAGGTAATGATTATGCCTGAGTCATACTTCCAACATTACTTTCAAGCGCTTGCCAAGCCAGAGTGAGAGACATTGGTCCGGGTTACAGCAGCTAATCAATGACAGATCCCTGTCAATGGAGTCGTTTGGATAAATGTGCGTCTATATGAACAAGAAGTGGCAAGAAAAGGTATCCTGCTGGTCCCTGAGACGTTTGAAGAGGATGTTTAGTGTCCCACTAGGTAAAGGTGGGCACCACACAAGGGTCAATTGGGCCACGTTGTCCTCCTACTCCTAAGGGACAGTGGCAGTGTGTTTAACAGTCCATTTTAATGTATTTTCTATATGCTTTTATATGTATTGTTCCCCTGTGATATGTATAGCAGGCCTATTGGGGTATAGTGTAGCATCCTAGACACTAGAAGGAGATAGAGAGCCCCTAGTATAAATGTTCAGGCCCAGACAGGGAGGAGTTGGTCTGTAGTCAGGAGTCTGTGGAGACAGAAGTGAGAGGGCACCAGCTAGAAATATGATGAGGGCCTCCTCCTGACATGCAGCTGGACAGTCCAGGCTTCTAGTTGCTACCAGGATCTAGTGGAAGGATCCTAGCCTGCCTGAGGATAAAGAGCCAGAGTTAGCTCAGAAGAGTCACCCCATGAGAAGAGTTTGCCTCCTGGGAGAAACCTGCAGTTCCCACAAGCCAAGCAGAGCCAGCGTTTCCAGCTAAAACAAGTAAGCTGAAGGGCAGAAGAATCATTAATGTAAAGCAAGGATAAATACGGGAGGAAGATTTGTACCAAGAATAAAGCCAGTATTAGGGCAAACCAGACAGGAGTTCTAAGGAACAGTGTACACTATTTCTGAGGAGAAGGTACAGCCTGATCTGAGTGTGTTGTTGTTTACCCTCTGAGTATCTTGCAAGGAACAGTATACCTGCCATTATTGTGAAAGCCTGCTTGTGAAGGGAACCTGCTATATGGAACTGTATGGACAACTAACTGTACAAAGTTGAACTGTTGCTAGTAAAGAAAAGTTTGGTTCACCTTCACCTGTGTTTCTCACTTATTGCAACTATCAAATCGGTGTGCCACCATTACAGGCACTGGCGTCACAAACCTTAAAGGGACCTTGCCTCAGGCACATTAAACACCTGCAACATCCAGGGCACCTCATCCACCATCAGGCCTGATCCCTATATACAGAGTGTGCCCCAGAAGACCCCTGTGCCAGCCTCTCCATCACTGCTGTACGCCTGCCCAGGGTTTTCCTACAGAACTGTGAGTAACCCTCGCTTGCCCATAAACCGTGACCTCACAATCGCAATACCTTGTGGGTCTGGCGTGCTGCAGATGTACCGGTGACAATGGGCATAAATATTCTGAGAGAATTGGACCAGATCATGTTCACTAAACGGGGATCGGGTTATTGGAAACAAGCCAATCCACACAAACCCACCCAGAAAGCATTTCTTTTTTTTAATTTGTATTTTTATTGGTTTTTCCAACAGTAACAAGGGGTAACAAAGTACCAAGGTAGAGGCACGCAGGCCTATCAAGAAACTAAAATGAGTACATTGCATTTTAGCTAGAGATACAGCATAGGTTCAATTTACATAATCTAACACCTAAAGCTTTACATAGTCAGGTAAGGTGAAGTTACGAAGGAGAAAAGAGCATGTTGAAAGACTTGGTCAAAGCATCTTAGGGTGAAAAACAGACACTTTTGCTGGCATAAGTAAGGGCATACCACTAATCAGGGTACAGTTTTCTAGAGGGGAAAAGGTCTAAACATTATGAATGCTTGTCTGACTCTCAGGGTATGTTCTCATCCCCAAAGGCCGCCAAGGTAGGAGGCTATCTAAAGGGTGGTCTACTAATGTGGAGGTTGATCCCCTGGGTCAAAGACCAAAGTGTCGTTAGCTAGAAGTCCAGTTTACTTTTGGGGGTTTCTGAATACCGACCAAAGGAGCCACTTCTTAAGAAAGATGTCATGGGATCGCATTTCCCATGAGGAAAGTTCTTCGAACCTGTGAATTTGATCCATTTTTTGGATCCAGTCGTCTATGGTTGGGACGTGAGGTTGTAGCCAGTGCTTGGGAAGCAAAAGGCGCGCGGCTATTAGCATTTGGGCAAATACGTATGGCGGCTTTGCAGCATGTTCAGTTGGAGGGAGGGACAGGAGAGCTAGCTGCGGAGAGGTTGGAAAAGAGGTCCCACAGATCTTGTTTGAATAAGCAAAAATCTCTGTCCACCATTTATGAATGGGGGGACAGGACCACCATATGTGGAAAAAAGTTCCTTTCTCCCCATGGCACCTCCAACAAACGCCAGAAACTGATTCAGAGTAGAGTGATGTCTTGTCAGGCGTATTGTACCATCTAGTGAGGATCTTGTAATTATTCTCCTGAATTCGTACGCAGCGGGAGGCCCCATGGGGAGAACTCAGGAGACCAGGCAGGCTGTTGAACGGGACCACAATATTGAGATCTCTTTCCCAACTACTAACAAATGATGGCTTGACAAGCATGGGAGGTGAGCGGAGTTTGCTATAAATCAACGATATGAGTTTCCTAGGGGTGGGATGGAGAGAGATAATCGACTCGAACCACACTATGGGACGAGACAGATCCCCTATATTTATGTGCTGTTTCAAATAGGCTCTAAGATATACAATAGTGAAGATATCACATGGATGAGGGTTTAGGAGAGTGTTTGTCGATTGATGATCCATCCAATCTCCCGAGGAGAGTGCCAAGGCGTTAACGGGTAATAAGGAGGACTTAAGCCCTTGGGAGGTCGCGGATCTTATAGGGGGGGGGGGCTGTATCAACAATGTCTTTCACTGTCAGGAGGGGGGAGGGAAATGGGATAGAGCAGTGTGAGGACGAGAGCCATTTCCAGGCCTCTGATGTGGCTTTTATTATTGGATAATGGGAAAATTGTCCTGGGAAAACCATTTGAGAACCTAGTAGCAGAGCCCTGGGGGATTTCTTTAGGATATCCACTTCAGTTTCCACTGTGAGGGAGTGCGGGGAGGGCCGCAACCAGGCAACCGCTCGGGTAAGGAGGATAGCCCTACCATAGGTTTCGGGGTTTGGCAATCTGATCCCTCCTGCATGCCTGGGCCTAGTTAGTAGGGAAAATGACAGTCTTGCTTTTTTGCTGTTCCAGATAAAAGTTCTAAACTTTTTGGTAATTTGCTTGTAATATTGTTTGGGAACCAGGATAGGTAATACCTGTTGTAGGTAGGTAAGTCGAGGAAGGATTAGTGATGCAAGGAGATTCTTGCGGCCGAACCAAGAGAGAGTTGGATTGGATTGCGCTAGTTTGTCTATGGCCTCAAAAATGGATTTCCTAAGGGGGATATAGTTGAGAGAAAAGAGGTCGTGTATGTTGGAACTAAGTTTGACCCCTAAGTATGTGATGGTAGGTGAAGACCAGTTAAAGGGTGAATCTACCATCAACTGGTTCTTTGTAGATTGGGGTATTCCCATGCAGAGGCCCGGGGATTTGCCTGCATTAATTTTGAAGTCTGAAGCTAGGCTGAACCTATTTAGGAGGGTTTGAATTCGTGGTAAGGAGACTTTGGGGTTAGTCGTCATCATAAGGACATCGTCCGCAAAAGCTGCATCAGAAAGCATTTCAACGGTTGATCCGATTCTGTGGGTCACAGAAGAGTGTCCCAGCACATCAGTCTGTGGGAACCTTCCGCAAGTTCGCACCTCCAGCAGTCGCGGCACAGACAAGTGGGGAGGCCCGTGCTCTACCCAAGACATTAGGGAGAACTAATGAAGAATGGGGTTGAATACAATATATAGGGGAAAAATCTAAGAAAACTATTTTTCTCCCATAATCTATCCACATTTTTGCTGTCAACGGTGTAATCCGTGAATTGTGTGATCTGCGCTTCAATACCTTGTGTGGTTGTCAGGCCTAGATATAGGGGAAAAATGAAAATACAAAAAAATTTTCTCCCATAATCTATCCACATTTTTGCTGTCAACGGTGTAATCTGTGAAATGTGTGATCTGCGATTCAATACCTTGTGTGGTTGTCAGGCCCAGATATAGGGGGGGAAAAATTTATACAGAAAACACAATTTTTTCCCCCATAATCTATCCACATTTTTTCTGTCAACGGTGTAATCCGTAAATTGTGCGATCTGCGCTTCAACACCTTGTGTGGTTGTCAGGCCTAGATAGAAGGAAAACATTTTAAATACAGAAAACTATTTTTCTCCCATAATCTGTTCACATTTTTGCTGTCAACGGTGTAATCCGTGAACTGTGTGATTTGTGCTTCAAAATCTTGTGTGGTTGTCAGGCCTAGATATAGGGAAAGAAAACTAAAATACAGAAAACAATTTTTCTCCCATAATCTATCCACATTTTTGCTGTCAACGGTGTAATCCGTGATTTGTGTGATCTGCGCTTCAATAACTTGTGTGCTTGTCAGGCCTAGATATAGGGAAAGAAAATTAAAATACTGAAAACATATTTCTCCCATAATCTATCCACATTTTTGCTGTCAACGGTGTAATCCGTGAATTGTGTGATCTGCGCTTCAATACCTTGTGTGGTTGTCAGGCCTAGATATAGGGAAAAAAATTAAATACAGAAAACAATTTATCTCCCATAATCTATCCACATTTTTGCTGTCAACGGTGTAATCCGTGAATTGTGTGATCTCTGCTTCAATACCTTGTGTCGTTGTCAGGCCTAGATATAGGGAAAAAAAGAAAATACAGAAAACAATTTATCTCCCATAATCTATCCACATTTTTGCTGTCAACGGTGTAATCCGTGAATTGTGTGATCTGCGCTTCAATACCTTGTGTGGTTGTCAGGCCTAGATATAGGAAAAAAAATTAAATACAGAAAACAATTTATCTCCCATAATCTGTTCACATTTTTGCTGTCAATGGTGTAATCTGTGAATTGTGTGATCTGCGCTTCAATAACTTGTGTGGTTGTCAGGCCCAGATATAGGGAAAGAAAATGAAAATACAGAAAACAATTTATCTCCCATAATCTATCCACATTTTTGCTGTCAACGGTGTAATCCGTGAATTGTGTGATCTGCGCTTCAATACCTTGTGTGGTTGTCAGGCCTATATATAGGGAAAAATAAAATACAGAAAACAATTTTTCTCCCATAATCTATCCACATTTTTGCTGTCAACGGTGTAATCTGTGAATTGTGTGATCTGCGCTTCAATACCTTGTGTGGTTGTCAGGGCTAGATATAGGGGGGAAAAATTTCAATACAGAAAACTATTTTTCTCCCATAATCTATCCACATTTTTGCTGTCAACGATGTAATCTGTAAAATGTGTGATCTGCGATTCAATACCTTGTGTGGTTGTCAGGCCCAGATATAGGGAAAAAATTATTAAACAGAAAATCTTGTCAGGCCTAGATATAGGGAAAAATATAAATACAAATATAAACTTCCGCAGATTCCAATAATCTGGGCCTCAAATAGTGTCCATATTCTGTGGTGTTCTGTGACATATACAGTATGCCATCCAAAAACTGTTTATTTAGGGCAAATTCCAAAAATCTGGGCTTAATATAGTGTCCATATTGTGTGTGTTTCTGTGACATATACTGTCCTGCATCAGAAAACTATTTCTTTAGTAGACTGTAAAAAAATCTGAGCCATATCTAGTGACAAAACCATTAATATGAAGAAGGCGAGCACTAAGGGACGGGGAAGTGGGCATGATACTGATGGTGCACGCAGAGGCCGTGGCCCTGGGCGCAATGAAATTGTGCCTGCTGCCAGTGCACCAAAAAAAAACACTGTACCCAGCTTCATGTCCAACTTAGCTGGGCAGCGCAGGATAACACAGTCCAAGTCGAAACAGTGCGAACAGTTGGTCGGTTGGTTTGCTGAAGGTAATGCTTCCAGTCGGTTAAGCACCACCCTCTCTTCCACCAAGTCCAGTCTTTGTAGCCAAGAGTCTAGTCAACCGAATCCTCTCTCTAATCATCCTTCCTCCCACCATGGAGAGGCTTGCCAAATGAATGATCCCACACTCGAGTATTCTGAGGAGCTCTTTCCAACGCCACTATTACATTTGGCCCTCGCGCCCAACACGCTTGAAGAGGGACCTGAGTTATTATACCCTGATTCCCAACCTCTTGAGCCTTCACAGTCTCAAGAAGATGACGGTGGTGAACCATTCGTTTATGAGGTGGATAATGATGAGACACAGTTACCAATCAGTGAGATTGTGGCTAGGTCAAGTCAGGAGGATGAGGAGAGTGAAGAAGTGGAAGAAGAGGTGGTAGATGATGAGGTCACTGACCCAACATGGGAAGGTAAAAAGCCGAGCTAGGACAGAGTACAGAGGGGGAGGGATCCGCAGCACCGCAACAGGCTGGAAGAGGCAGTGGGGTTGCAAAAGGGAGAAGTCGCCCCACACCAAACAGGCCCGCAACAGTTACACCGAGGACCCCCATGCGTAAATCTACCTTGCCAAGGGGTAGGTGTTCTGCAGTATGGCGCTCTTTTTAGGAAAGTGCAGACGACAAAAGAGTGGTAGTTTACAACCTGTGCCGTACCAAAATGAGCTGGGGCTTAAACACTATCAACCTCACCACCACCAACATGATCCGCCACATGACATCCAAGCACCCTAACAAGTGGGCTGAACGCTTGGGTCCACAATCTGGGTCTGCGGGTAACACCATTGCCTCCTCTTCCCCTGTGCTACGCACTGCTGGCCAATCCCCTGTCGAAGGCGCAGGCCCGGATGCCCCTCACTCTGCACCTGGACTTCGCATGAACTATCAGTAACATCCACTTCCCTGTCCCAGCGCAGCATCCAAATGTCCATAACACAGTCATTTGAACGCAAGCGCAAATACCCACCCACAGGCCATAGCCCTAAATGCGCAACTTTAGAAATTACTGGCCCTTGAAATGTTGCCATTTAGGCTTGTGGACACTGAGGCCTTCCGCAGCCTGATGTCGGCGGCGGTCCCTCGGTACGCAGTCTCCAGCCGCCACTATTTTTCACGGTGTGCCTTGCCCGCCTTACACCAGCATGTGTCCCAGAACATCACCCGTGCCCTGACCAATGCAGTTACTTGTATTCCCATGCACCTTTTCCACCACAAAAAAAGTGTATATGGTTGAATCTTGTTTTCTCCTCTTCCTCCGCCTCATCCAGATTGTATATATTCCCTCCACTCTAATTTTTTTATAGTGTCAGCTCAATTCAGCAGCAGGCCCTCGCCCCTAATGTTTTAGAGGGTCATCAGCAGCAGGCCCTGGCCCCTAATTTTTTAGAGGGTCAGCTCCGCAGCAGGCCCTCGCATATAATGTTTTAGTCAAAGTAATTTTTATTGAAATATCAAAGATATATATCGCTTTCAACACAAGTGATACAAGTCATATGAGGATTGTGCTTTACATATTATTTTAAAGGCATTGGTACATCCACATTATGATACATTTTTATATCGTGTCTTCTCGATATGTTTTATTTTAAGAAAGGATAGAGTCTAATTAACCTACAAAAACGTTTTAGCAACTTCTATTGCAAATTTTCTTTTGTCATTTATGATACATAAAATTATCAAAAACTTTTACAGAATGTTACAGGTTCACATAACCTGTAGTATTTAACTGTATATAAACGTACATACAACGGTAGATTAAGGGTGATCGGCCCCTGTCAGTGACTTCCGCTTCCATTAGTTCTCCGGAAAATGTTTTAACCAGGTGTCCCACTTTAGTTTTATGTAATGTCTTTTCCCTGCACATATTCCATATATTTTTTCGTTTATGTAGTTCTTCGAAACCATTTCGATTACATTTCTTATGCTAGGGATATTGTCCGACTTCCAATTTTTAGCAATCAGCATTCTGTACGCTATACAGATGTGTGTAAGAGGGTATTGTACTTCCGAGGATATATTTTCCATTTCCAAGTTTAGCAACACCAATTCAGGGGTTATCCCAATAGGTTTCCCCATTATCATACTAATTAAGATCTCTAGATCTTTTTTTAACTTGGTAAGTTTTGGGCATATCCAAAAGGTGTGTAGTAGGGTGCCCCTTTGGTTGCATTTTCTCCAACAGTAATCTGAGCAAGTGTTGTAGAATTGGTGGAGCTTAACCGGAGTGTAATACCATCTGCTGTACATTTTAAAGAATTGCTCTCTATGGTTTGTGCAGATAGTGGCTTTTTTAAACAATTGTGTCGCCTTGTTCCAGTTGTTAAGTGATATATTTCTGTTTAGATCTATTTCCCACTTCTTATGATATGAAACACTTTCTTGAAGTGTATCGTTGTTGCAATAGTCATATATTTTTTTAAAGTTGTTGTTTATCAATCCGCTCATAGAATGGTTTAAGATGTCCGATAGCTCTTGTGGCATCACTATTTCTGCTGAAGGGTATTTTTCCCAAATAGTTTTTATAGCTTTGTACATGTCTCTGTCTATGTCTGTTAAGTTATATTTGTCTTTAAGGGACTTGTATGATTTGAAGTTATTGTTGTCAATTAATTGTCTTAAATGGACAAGACCCTTAGACGTCCAATTTTCAATGTTTTTGAGTGCGATGATATGTTCAAGTGATACTATTTCCAGAGGGTGCCTACTTGAGTTTTGTAATTTTTTATGTTTGGAGATTTGTATGTTCCAAACCTCTGTGGTGCTTTTTACGGTGGGTAAAATTTTCTTTGTAAATTCAGGGAGTTTGTCAGAGTTCATTATGAGGTGTGTCCAGTTTTGTACTTGAGTTGCCTCCGATTCTATTTCCACCCAAATTTTGGGTTCCTTTATATGTCTTATCCAATCCATTGATTGCTGCAGCAAATTGGTGTTATGGTAAGCTTCTATATTAGGAAGGGATATTCCTCCAAACTGTGTCTTTTTTGTGATAATTTGCATTGGGATTCTAGGTTTCTGTTTGTTCCATATAAAGTTGTTAGCTTGCGTTTGGAGATTTTTTAGTATGTATTTAGGTAGTGAAATAGGTACCGTTCTGAATTTGTAAAGCACCTTAGGCAATATAAGCATTTTATAAAGGGTTAATCTTCCAAACCAACTCCATTCTCTTATCGCCAACATATCTATATCTTTCCTGAGATTTTTAAGTAGGGTGTGAAAGTTTTCTTTTATTAAAAGGTTTCTGTCTGGAGCTATTTCTGTTCCTAAAAAGGTTATTGTTTTGTGATTCCATATATAATTGAACTCCTCCATGATCTTGGATCTGGTATCTTCGTTAATGTGAATCCCTAGTATGTGAGACTTGTTTTGATTTACTTTGTGGTAGGAGATTTTTCCAAATCTATCTAGTTCCTTCTGTGTTTCTCTAATGGACCTAAGTGGGTCTGTTAACGTTAATATCATATCATCCGCGAATAATGTAGTTTTATATGATTTATCAGTCATTTCAATGCCTTTTATATTCTGGTTCAATCTTATATGTGTTATCAATGGTTCAATTGCCAGAATGAATATAGTTGGGGAAAGTGGGCATCCCTGTCTGGTCCCGTCACTGATAAGGAAAGTATCTGAGTATATACCATTACATTGAACTCTTGCAGACGGGTTTTTATATAGTGCAAAAATCGCTTTAATCATTGTTTCCGGGAAACCGTATTGAGACAGGACCAACTTGGCGTAATCCCATTGAATTCTATCAAACGCCTTCTCTGCGTCCAAGGAGAGAAGCAGAGAAGGCGTTTTTCTGGTTTTTGCCCAGAAAGCTAGGTCAATGATCTTTCTAGTACCATCATATGGTTGTCTGTTTTTGGTAAATCCTACTTGGTCTAAGTCTACTAAAGACGGTATTAAATCTTTCAACCTGTATGCTAAAATTTTAGCGTATAGTTTGACGTCTGCATTTATCAATGAAATTGGGCGGAAATTTCCTGGGCTGGTAGGGTCTTTACCTGGCTTAGGGAGCGTAATTATGTTGGCTGATAACATTTCTTGAGGAAATTCTCCTTGTTCCATTGCTTTGTTAAAAGTTTTGGTCATATGAGGAATTAAAATGTCATTGAAGATTTTATAATACTCGGATGAGAATCCGTCTGGACCCGGCGCTTTCCCTTGTTTTAAGGATCTTATTGCTAGCTCTGTTTCTTTTTCAGAGATAGGGGATTCAAGCGAGTTTTTAATTTCTGGATTAATATTTGGAAGTTTGCATTCCTTCAGGTAATCGGTAATTTCCTCTTTTGTTGGTTGGTGTGTGTCTTTATCTTTTTTTAAGTTGTAAAGTTTTTCATAGTATTTAGCTATTGAGTTAGCTATTTCTATCGGGTTAGTCACTTTTTCTTTCGTGAGTTCGTCTATTAAGTGTTGTATTCTGAACTGAGTTCTGATAGTTTTGGATTGTCTGGCCATTAGTTTTGTTGGCTTATTAAAATCCCTATAGTAATGTGCTGCTATTCTTTTTGTTGATTTTAGATGATTTTTAAGTAGGATATTATGGAGTTTTAGCCTAATCTTAGTTAGGGCTTCTAGTGTGGAAAAAGAGTTGTCTAATTTGTGCTTTTCCTCAAGGTGTCCCAATTCTTTTAATGTGTTTGTGATTTCTTTTTTATGAGACTTATTAAATCTGGCCGTCTGTTGAATTATTATCCCTCTTGAAAAGGCTTTGTGAGCTCTCCACACCATAATGGGGTCAGAATGTGAGGAGGAATTAAATTCAAAGAATTCTTTTAAGTTTTTCCTTATTGCTTGGTTAGATTCTTCATTGTTGAGTATGAATATGTTATTTTTCCATGTGAAGGATGTAGGGGCTGGTGCTGTATTTTTAATTTTTAGCAGTATTGGCGCGTGATCTGACCAGGTTATGTTATTTATAGTGCTCGATATGATATGATTGAATGCATCAGCTTTAGCTAAAAACATATCAATTCTTGCGTACGAATTATGGCATTGTGAATAGTGTGAGTAGTCTCTTTCAGAGGCGTTTAAGCATCTCCATATATCGTATAGTCCCCTGTCCTTTAACCACTTATCTATGAGGACTCTGTTCTTATTTTTCCCGCTGTTTGTATCTAGAATTGGGTCCTGTATTGCGTTAAAATCGCCTCCCATCAAGAGAGTCCCTGTTGTTAGCCTGTCAATTTTTTTGTAGAGTTTATTCAGGAATCTTATTTGTCTGGTATTGGGGGTGTATATATTTACTAGCGTGTAAGTGGTGTTGTTTATTTTGCAGTTTAGGATGATGAATCTTCCTTCGCTGCTTCTTGTTACTTTTTCCTCTTGAAAGGTTATTGAGTCTTTGATAAGGATAGCAACACCTGCCCTTTTAGATGTCGCGTTAGCATAGAAAGTCTTCGAATAACCCTTAATTTTTATTTGTGGATTGTCACCTTCTTTGTAGTGTGTTTCTTGAATGAAGACTATGTCTGGTTTGAGCTTTTGTAAGTCATGCTTCAGGAAAGCTCTCTTTTGAGGACTATTTAGGCCCCTTACATTATAACTAAGCATTAACAGTGTCATGTTACTTTCCTGTATCTATCAGAAATAGAAAGGTGGAGTATTCTTAGTGGGTGTGTTGGATGCGGACGTGGAGTGCGTCCAAGGGAAGTCACTTACGTTTGTAGTCTTCCGTACCTCTGTCAGCGCGTACGTTTTTTCAAGGTATGAGGTGAGATGAGTACAAGACTTGGTGATAGCTTGGATGATCTGTGTGTGGTTAGTTTACACCTGTGTATATATATATATATATAGGTTATATTCAAAATAAGAGCACAATATATGACAGGAGCCGATCAAGCCCAACCCAAACAGTAAATAATCTCGTAACTTACAAGAGTATAAAGATATTTAGACCAACAAAAGTAAAGAGAATAAAAAAATAAAAAAAAATAAAAATATAATAATAAATTGATAAGTAAAATTTATAGGATGTGTGAGCACTGATGTGGCAACCCAGAAAAGGAGGTTACCCCATAAGGGCCCACTATATTGAAAGATAGGAAAATAAAGAAAAATAAAAGTGAAAATAGAAAATGATAAAGAGTAAAAATAAGATAGGGGAATATAGATGTTACAGAAGAGTAGCCTCCGCTACACAATTGGGGTCAATTGCAGGAGAGGGAAGGGAAAAGAAGATAGATGTACTTGGAGTCTTGGTGATACATGTGCTCCAGTGTATACTGCAATAAATGTAAAAGACTGTCAACATGTTTTTAAAACTATTATAGAAAGATACATAATGGTTTCATCAGCGTAGTTTCATCTCTTCTTCTTCAGCGCGGTCTTTCTCTTTTTGATGGTCTGTCAGGTGGACCATCTTCTATTTCTGGTGAAATGTCCCATTTGTTCAGAAGGTCCAGGCCTTGTTCCATGGATGTGATGATCCTTGTCGTTCCTCCGTCTGGGATCAATAGCTTTACCGGGAAGCCCCATCTGTAAGGTATATTATGTTTGCGTAGTGCATTAGTTATTGTTTGGTATTTTTTCCTCTGTTGGATTGTGAATTGTGATAAGTCTGTATAGACTTGTATATTCTTGAATTCTTCTGGTAGTTGTTTGCACTTTCTGAATTCTTGGTTGAATTTTTCCTTGATTTTATAAAAATGTATTCTAGCGATAGTGTCTCTTGGAATTGAAGGGTCTAGTCCTCTTGGTTTGGGCAGACGGTGGGCTCTATCTATTTCAAAGTCCTGTGAGGAGCAGTCTGGAAGTACTGTGCCCATTAGTTTTTGTAAGTATTGTGTTAATTCCGAGGGCAAAACGGTTTCTGGTATGCCCCTGAATTTCAAGTTGTTTCTTCTATTTCGGTCTTCTAGATCAGCTATTTTAAGTTGTAATCTTTCAATTTCGTCTGAGTTGCAGTTAATGGTGTCAGCAATCTCGTTATGTGATTTGCATATCTGATCTACCTTGTTTTCTATGTGCGTTACTCTGGAGTCCATCTTTTCCAGCTTTGAGTTAGTTGATGAAAAGACACTGCTTATCTCTTTTGTAAAGGATTTGTGTAGCAGTAAAATTGTCTCTTTTATGAAGGATTCAGAGGCCGCTTTGTCAGTAGCAATGATAGAGTTCAGGTCTATTCCCTGATTAGGTTCAGGTACAGTTTTGGTCTGATCTGTTTGAAGTGTCTGAATTTCTTCGTTTAAGGATCCACTGAATGATTTTTTCCTTGCTCTCTGTTTTTGAGGACTCGCAGTATCTGAGGAGTTGTCTGAGATATTTTCGTTCTCCATGTTATCCTCCTGTTCTTCATTTCCCATAATTTTATTGTTAATCTTGAGGCCTTTAGTTTTGGGATATTTTGTCTTATTTTTCTGCGCGCTTTGCATGGTGTATATGTCCGGGAAGTCTTCTTCAAGATAGTCTTTTGACTGATAAGTTTTATTTGATGGGGTTCGCCAAGCTTCAGGATTATTTATCCCTCTTGTACGATAAGGGTGGTTATGTTTCTGTTGCATCTCACAGAAAAATTAGAGATCTATGAGGTGTAAATATAGCAGGGACACTGTAAGATCTATATGTTATAGCAGTTTGGTATTTTCTTATTAATGAAGAAGTATTTTCAATAGCAGCTTGGTCTTACAAAAGGCAATATCTGTGATGTAGCATGTACAGCAGTATACCCCACATATATAGAATGCCCCACAGTCCTACCAGGTTACTTGTTGTGACTGGTGTGTCGCTGAGTTCTGGGACTTGATGGGTTAATGCATGCGCTTCTGTTTCTGGTGCTGCTGCAATCAGAGCTGTGCCTCTGCTTTTCAATTTCCTGCTGACAGCGATCTATATTTCCCCCCTGTTATGGGTCTCACTGTTGCCAGGCTGCGATCGGAAGGTTAGTGTCTCCCTTCAGTAGCTTCGGCGTCTTGTCTCCCTTCTTCTTTTGCTCTGCATCCTCGGTCACTTTCAGAGATCGTGTCCGCTACTGCGCTGCTGTCTGCTGCTTCAGTAGTAGTAGCGCTCTACATTAGCAGCTAGGGGAGTTGTCTTGCAGCCTGTGTTTTTGTTACGGCAGTCTCTTTGCCTTGCGGATCACACAAGATGTCGCTCCTTTCTTTTCTATTGCAGACTCCGCCCCTTTTGTGACGCGTTTTTTCGCGCTTCTTCCCCTCAGCGCCGCGGCTTTGCTTCAGATCTTGAAAAGAGTTCTTGTGTCCGATTTCCTCGGAGAATGAAAAGTACAGATTAAAGCTCTTGTATCTAGGGCCTTTTCTTAGGCTGCCTGAGCTTATTTGACATTCATAAGTCGCTTAATTTTGTCGCTTCAGCAGGTATACACGAGGAGCTGTGCCTAGCTGCTTCCTCTCTGCATGGGTTCCAAGCTCCCCATATAATGTTTTAGAGCGTCAGCTCACCAGCAGGCCCTTGCATATAATGTTTTATAGCGTCAGCTCGCCAGCAGGCACTCGCATATAATGTTTTAGAGCATCAGCTCACCAGCAGGCACTCGCATATAATGTTTTAGAGCATCATCTCAGCATCAGGCCCTCGTCCCTAATGTTTTAGAGGGTCAGTTCATAAGCAGGCCCTTTCCCCTAATGTTTTAGAGGGTCAGTTCAGCAGCAGTCCCTCGCCCCTAATGTTTTAGAGGGTCAGCTCAGCAGCAGGCCATCGCATATAATGTTTTAGAGCATCAGCTCACCAGCAGGCCCTCGCCCCTAATGTTTTAGAGGGTCAGCTCAGCAGCAGGCCCTTGCATATAATGTTTTAGAGGGTCAGCTCAGCAGCAGGCCCTTGCATATAATGTTTTAGAGCATCAGCTCACGAGCAGGCCCTCGCATATAATGTTTTACAGGGTCAGCTCACCAGCAGACCCGCACCTAAAATCTTTTACTTGGTCAGCTCACCAGCAGGCCCAAACCTAAAATATTTTACAGGGTCAGCTCACCTGCAGGCCCGCAAATCAATATAAATGAGGCCCACCTTTATGTGATATACAGGTTGTATCGGAGTGCCTCTCCCTTGTAATTTTTGGCAGCACTTTCACTTTATATACAAGTAAATATACAATCAATTTTAAGCCCTTTTAAGCTGCATCAGCAGCAGCATGGTGATAAAAATGACATGGTGTGGAGATGGCAGCATGAGGAGGCCACATAGTGGCACAATGACTGAGTCTGGATAAAAGACTAAGGCCACAGATTGTTTTGAAAGATGCAGATGGAAACAATCTGTGGAGCTGTATCACAGTCACCTGCAGATTACTGCAGACCAGGGCTGTCGCTATAGGCGAAGCTGCAGCTTTGGGGCCCAGACCCATAAGGGGCACATCCAGAAGGAGGAGGACTAAAGGATTTGGTCAGGGCCCCCTCAACAGTATTACACAATGAAATTATATACAGTGACAGTATAGACAGTGTATAAAACAGATGGAACAGCTGCCGGCCCTTGTCTGAGAGAGCGATCTTTACTAGCCACAGGAATGGGGCGGCATGAAAGGAAGGGGTTGCTAAAAAATTACTGTGGGATGGAGCCCCATTCATAAATGTGCTGTAGGGTCCAGTCATTTCTAGCTACGCCACTGATGCAGCCCACAAAATCAAGTTGGGTTTATCGATTGCAAAACCTTAATTAAATTGTGGGCCTGTTGATCACTTTAAGGCTTTTTAAGCAGCATCGGCAGCAGCATGGTGATAAAAATGAGTGGCAAGGTGACATGGTGTGGAGATGGCAGCATGAGGAGGCCACATAGTAGCACAATGACTGAGTCTGGATAAAAGACTAAGGTCACAGATTGCTTAGAAAGATGCAGATGGATATAATCTGTGGAGCTGTATCACGGTCACCTGCAGATTAATGCAGCCATCAAATTCAAGTTGGGTTTTGTCGGGTATTTATCATATATAAAAATATGAAATCATAAAAATTATGACTTCATAATTTTTTATGAAAAATAAAAAAAAATAAAAAAATGAAAATTTAATTGGCGGACATATAAACGCCAGTTCTTTTATTGATGAGATCTAAAGTTAATTTGTGCAGCTAATGAAACAGGGTGCAATTAATTATACAAAATATAATTTATTATAAATACAAGCAGAAAACATGGCATACAAATGAATACAAAGATAATATCAAAATTGACCATAAGATGGTGTTCCACCGTTTACAGGCTGACTTAAGTACAATATAATACTACTTCCTTTTATCAAATTATTACCGATTAATATACTGGTAATCAAAATATCATAATGCAACAACAACAAAAAAAAACAATAGAAATGAATCTGTGGAAAATCCCTTATGCTCAATCAGAGAATATGGCAGTAAGAGACACCTTATAAATACGCCCGTTGACCTAACTACGGATAATAAAATCCGATCAGAGATTTAACTCTGATAGCAATATTACAGAAATTCTAATGATGTGCACGTTCATTAAAATTTCCCATAAAATTATTGTTTTAACACTATTGACCCACTAATAATGGGGTCTCAACTATATGCCAATTGGAGCGATTTATAATTACTGCAAGTAAAATAGATCATACATTACCCCTGGCTTTGGGATAAAGAGCTTTTAGAAGGGACCCAGCTTTCCAAGATTCAGATCTATCCCGTCCTGTGGTATGTTCCTGGTGTGTGAAGTGATGCTGATGTATCAATTCCCAAGTGTTCTCCCTGAAGAAGTTCCAAGTGATGTTTGGCTCCAGTCCTCTTTGTCTCAAGTGATTTTTCAAGTGATCTTAGTTTCCTTGCATCTCCAAAAACTGGATCAGATATCCTAATCCTTATCTATGCCCATCCCCTCTTGGATTAGGGATTTCCAATTAGATAAGGTGGGTGTGACGTATGGTAATCATGGGTATGATGTCATTTTATTGGCATTTTTGAAAAGCTTCTGCCCATCTACCACTTGATGGCACTGTTGTATCATATAGCAATTTTAAGAATTAACATATATATCTGGCTTTATTACACCTCTTAACCTTTGGTCTCTCCCAACTTAAATCAATTAGGAGGTATTCTTTCTGACACTTTAGGATCACTTTCCCAGACACCATGGATCCATTTTGACAGTTAACAGACCATCTTATTTATGGTCAGATAAGAGAACCATAAACTTCTAGCTTTTGCCCTGGTTTGTATACACCTAATTGTCACAGCTATTTGAATAATGATGTTTGAAATATCCTCAGCTCCTCTGAATAGACCCTTCTTAAGAGAAGAAAACAACAACTTGCTATATCCCCTCAATGAGATACAATACAAAAAGATACATTAATAATGTCTGGTTATAATACTTAATATTGCTTATTATATATGAATCATTAACAAGTTCAAACGCTAAATAAATGCACACAGGAATATATATATATATATATATATATATATATATATATATACGAAAATATACCCATTCCACACCAGATGTGTTTTATGGATGTCTCTTATTAGATCATGGCTTAGCTATATAACACCCATTGTTCCTCAGACTGATATGTTTAGAGAAACCAGTGTTTTTAAGCAATAACCTCTCATGACCCCGGTAGTTAAGACAGTTCATGTGAGACCCATTACAATCTCTAAGATACCACATCTGTTGGCAATAACTTTTAAAACAATATACATTGTATGCCAGTGACCATTCCTTCTCTGGCTTATTCCAGCAGAGAGTTTGGCCTCTTAAAGGTAATGTGAATCTCCATTTTGGTTCTAATATTGTCAGACCTTAATGTGCAGATATGAATATGCCCGACAGTTTGTAGGTTCCACATAAGCTCCCCAGCAGGCCAGCACCTAAAATCTTTTACTGGTTTAGCTCACCTACAGGCCCGCAACTTAAATATTTTATAGGGTCAGCTCACATGCAGGCTCTCGCATAGAACATTTTAGAGGGTCAGCTCAGCTGCAGGCCATGCAAAAAATGTTTTTACAGGGTCAGCTCACCGGCAGGCACTAGCATACAATGTTTAACAGGGTCACCTCACCAGCAGGCCCGAACCTAAAATCTTTTACAGGGTCAGCTCACCTTCAGGCCCGCAACTCAAATCTTTTACAGGGTCAGCTCACCTGCAGGCCCGCAACTCATGCTGCCTTGATTTGAAGTAGTAGCCATAGCCATTTATCAGGCTCCCTCTCCAAAATCGAACAATGATTCCCCGTTATCGGTGGTCACCATGTTAGGCGCATAAAAGAACATAAAAAGTTGATAGGGAAGATATCCGAATGGATCATAGACGTCACGGGGACATGCGATTAGCAGAAGTTATCTAGAGTCAACAAAGCGGCACCAGGGCCTCTCCTGTATAACGTTTCCTCATCCAAAATACCGCAGTGACAGTCCTTGTAATTTTGTATTACTCATTCGAATAACAGGGCATCTTAAGTGTCCTGTATTGTTATTTATCGTCACTACCTCCCCGAGTCGGGAGTGGGTAATTGCTGCGCGTCTGCTGCCTTCCTTTGATTTTTCTGCTTTAATAACTTGACCCACTCTCTTCACCCAATCAGATTTCAGCCATTGACCTCCCTTGGATGTGGTATCCCTTTCTTAAGCTCCCTCTCCGGCATCGAACCCTAATTCCCCGTTACCCGTGATCACCATGGTAGGGCGCAGAAAAGAACATTGAAAGTTGATAGGGCAAACATCCGAATGGATCATCGCCGTCACAGGGACGTGCAATCACCCAGAGGTTATCTAGAGTCACCAATGCAGCAGTAGGCCCTTGCCCCTAAGGTTTTAGATGATCAGATCAGCAGGCTCTTGCTCCAAATGTTTTTTAGGGTCACCAGCAGGCCATCAATCAGCAGCAACCTGGGAGTCCAAGATGCATCTAGACATCGTCCCCATGATGTTCCCGATCCATTTTGATGGTGTTTCTGTAATTTTCTGACCTTTTCCAATGGACCACGTACCCTCCCCTCTTCAGAGCAGGGGGTGCCTGGTTGTCTCCCATTGATTTCCATTCGGCCGAGCACACGAATATAGCAATGTGTTCGGGCCAAACACCCGAATACTTTGGTGCTCGATCATCACTAGAGGGCACCCCTGCAGCCCATACAGGCCATCCGCCGATTAGCATGTCAGCAGTTACAAGAGAGAACTCATACTGAAAGTCCTCCAATCCAGGAGGTTCCGTTGCAACCTGGTGACCGGGTAATGGTGCGAGATAATTGTCCCAGAGGCATGTTGAGAGAGCGTTGAGAAGTACAGCCATACAAAGTGATCAAGCGAGTGTACCCTAATGGTCCAGTTTACACAATACGGGTTGAAAATGAGGAGTTTGCCTCAAGGACTCTACACAGGAATATGCTACGGCCATACCAGTCTGAAGATCCCACACCTGCTCAGAGGTCACCTCCTTCTGTCCCATCCTCACAACTTATTATCCCCAATGAAAATGATAGTGAAGACTGATGGGCCGCGCCTAACACTGAGGAAAGTTCCCAGGCCGCAGGTGATGAAGCTTCTGCCTCAGAACCAGTTCCGGCTTTCAATGAGGAGACACCCTCAATCACAGCCGAATCTCCTATTGCAGTGTATGACTTTAGATTAGCAGCTCCCAGTGGGGAGTGTCAGGTCTTAACAGATAGTCAAGACCTCCGGAGATCCAGTAGGCTTACTGCAGGGGTTCCACCTAAAAGGTACGCTGCCGATGGTCAACCTGTATGCATTGTGGACAATGTTGTACTGCCGTTAAGAAGTTGTATTAACCATTCCTTTCTCATGGATATATAGCAAGGCCGAGGACGGCCACCTTTAAGTTGGGAGGCATGTAAGGGTCAGCCCCTACAATTATCAAGTTCATCTCCAGTGATATTTTATACAGACTGTTATGCCTTCTTCCGGCCACAAGAGGACACTGTGTCTTAAAGAAAGAAAGGAAGTTGTTGTTCCAGAGGAAGTAGGAGGAGTAAAGGTTCCCGGGCTTGGGGAGCTTGAGGTCTGCGTCCTTGCTTAGGGGTTACCAAGAGTGAGTCTGCTGTTGTGGGACAGAGTTAGAGGGATTATAGAGTGATTTTTCCTGGCTGCTATGGGACAGTTCAACAGAGACTGCAAGGTTGTTCCAGAAGAGTAAAGCGTTTAATCTGGAAATCTGTCGGAGCTGGACTATGTGGATGCCTGTACCTGAAATCTAGAGAGAGAGTAACAGCAGTATCCAATGCGTGTATTTTACACTGACAGATGCAGCAATTGCCGCAAATTTAGTTTTTTTCCCAAAATGGGTGTTTTTTTTTATAACAGAATATGACAGCATTATATAATGCTTGTATTTCACACTGAAAAGCACCAAGGGCTGTTAAAAAATTTATTTTGCCCAAAAAGTTTTTTTTTAATAACAGAATATGACAGCAGTATATAACGCTTTTGCTTCACACTGACAGATGCAGCAAGGGCTGTAAAATTTTGTATTTTGCCCAAAAAGAGTGTTTTTTTTTAAACCCAGAACATTTTTGCCGTATTTCAAGTTTAAATTTCACACTGACAAATGCTGCATAGGCCCCAGATGTAGGGTATTGCCAAAAATGGGTGCTTTTTTCAACCCAGAAAATTAGTGCAGCATTTCAAGCTTGTATTTAACAATGACAAATGCTGCAAAGGCCACAGATGTAGGGTCTTACCAAAAATGGGTGATTTTACGCATATGCCCATATGCTGTGCTGGTGCACAGAACTTGCATAAAATGGCCGCCGCCGCCCACTTAACTAACAGATGGATAAAAGTTATTTTTCTGTGTCACTGGGCTCAGGGCAGGATAAAAAGATTGTGCACTGCACCCACAAAACAAAATCTAGGTAGATTGCTGAGTTAACAAGCACTTCAGATTAAAGATTCTATCCTATTCTCTCCCTCACAGCAGCAGCATCCTATCCCTACACTAATCAGATCAGAGTGACGTGCAGCGTTACGTGACTCCAGCTTATATAGAGGCTGGGTCACATGCTGCATTGGCCAATCACAGCCATGCCATCAGTAGGCATGGCTGTGATGGCTTCTAAGGGCACACAAGTTAAACGCTTGTTGATTGGCTGCTCTGCAGCCTTTAAAAAGCGCCATTAAATCGCGAAAACCGAACCCAAACTTTTACTGTAAAGTTTGGGTTTGGGTCCGGGGTCCAAAAATCCTAAAGTTTGGTATGAACCTGAACTTTACAGTTCGCGTTCGCTCAACCCTACACGCAACAATGCTTTTGCTACTTAGGCCTCATAAATACGACTGTGCCATTTTTTGCTTTCCGCAAACCGTGGATCCACAAAAAACAGAAGCCGCCCGTGTGCCTTTCGCAATTTGCGGAACAGAACTGGCGGCCGTCTGTATAAATGCCAATTCTTGTCCCCAAAGCACGGACAAGAATAGGACATGTTATATTTTTTTAGCGGTGCCGCAGAACAGAGCAACGGATGCGGACGGAGTGCTGTCCGCATATTTTGCGGCCCCATTGAAGTGAATGGGTCCGCACCCAAACCGCCAAAACTGCGGCTCGGATGTGGACCCAAGCAACGGTGGTGTGCATGAGGCCTTAGAGAAAAACGTGATTTACTGTATACTAAAATGAGCGGGCTGATTCCAAATATGAACTCGGAATTTGCCTGACACGTCTAGATTTTAACAACTTAAGGACCCTGGGATTTTCTATTTTTGTGTTTTCGTTTTTCACTCTCCGCTTCCCATAGTCCTACCACACTTGTATAATTTTTCTTGCGTTTTGATACTGAAAAAAAAAAAGTGAAACCTTTGAGGAAAATAATAATAATAATTTATAACTACATTCTGACCCCTATAACTTTTTTGCAGTTATGTGTGAGGGCTCACTTTTTATTAAATAATTATTGGGTAGTTGAAGTGACAAAAAATGGCAAATTCCCGTTATTTTTTTTCCTGTTATGCCATTAATATTGTTATATTTTAATAGTATGGGCATTTTCGCAAGCGGCGATGCCCATGATGTTTATTTTTTTTATTGTTTAAGTATTTTTATTTTAAGGAAAGGGGGGTGATTTGATCTTTTATTTTTATTTTATTTTTTTATTAGCCAAAACTTTTTATTTTACTTTTTTTAAAAATTCTTTTAAGTCACCTTGGGTGACAATAACTGGTTATCATTAGATTGCATATTGTGTTCATTGATGTCTCTATAGACACCATTGAACACTTAATTTGCACTATACCAGGCATGCTCAACCTGCGGCCCTCCAGCTGTTGCAAAACTATAACTCACGGCATACCTGAACAGTCTACAGCTATCAGCTTACAGCAGGGCATTGTGGGAGTTGTAGTTTTACAACACCTGGAGGGCCACAGGTTGAGCATGCCTGCACTATACCAATACAATGCTGCCACCTAGTGGCCTGTATTGGTGTAGTCATCTAATAGACACCAAAGCCTGCTTGAGGCTTCAGCCTATTAGATCAATGTAACAGGTTCTCTGTTCTCTGCCGGGGAACGCTGTTACCGGAGCGGAAATGTATGACTTCCACTTCCAGGCAGCGCAGATGCCGGGTCACATTTGACCACGGCATCACAAAGGGAAAATGTATGCAATCAGCCTTATGGCTGATTGCATACATGTGCCACGGGTATCTGCTATTTAAAATAGCAGAAACACGGCTGCTATGGAGCTCGCTGCACGTGCAAGCGGGCACCATGTTTGGGGACCGGACTTCCGCCGTACATGTGCGGTCCTTAAAGGGTTTTTAAGTCTAAACCTGTTCAGACATACTCAGGCTGATGTCAGCTTTAAGTATATAAGGCAAGCTGGACAGATTTTGAAAAAGTGATCTTTTATAGTTCTATAGAGCTTAGCCGCGCCCACTCTAGTTGATACAAGTCGTGACGTCAGTGGGCGGGCGGCCCGGCGGTAAATAGTGAGAAGGCAGCGGCGCTGCTGGAGCGCCGCTGCCTTCTCAAACAGCTGATCGGCGGGGGTCCCGGGTGTCGGACCCCCGCCGATCAGAAGCTGATGATCTATCCAGAGGATAGATCATCAGTTAAATAAAAGTGCAGAACCCCTTTAAGATGGATAAACGCAAATGTGTTAATGATCCACGCGAGTGCGTTTTGCAGCTTGGGATGCATTTGTGCTAGTAGTGCCGAACTTCCTTGGGAACAGACGAGCTGCAAACTATGCTGAATTAATAGACAACATGCTTACATCATATGAACAACTTGGCTGCCGAATGTCATTGAAAGTGCATTTCTTACATTCCCATCTTGACTTTTTCCCACCCAATTTGGGACACGTACGTGACGAACATGGAGAGCAGTTCCATAAAGATATTTCTACAATGGAGGTATCAAGGCCGCTAGAATCCCAACATGATGGGGGACTACTGCTGGTTTTTGCAACTGGAAAATATGACCATTCACAAACGCAAAAGCAGATGCCTGTAGTTCTTTTAACAGAACTGGGCCTTGCTCAAGTAAGAAAAACTGAAAAATGTGACTTTTTGAAATTTTGTTATTCTATTACATTTTCATACACTGTTTACTATGCAAACTTTGATGTAGATCAGGTAATTGTTGGAGTAAAACTCGTTTTGTTCAAAATTATTCAATGCATTCCAAGTGCTTAATTCATTTAGGCATACTCATGCATAGAAAAATTTAGTGACGTCTTACAACAATTCTGACTTCGGATTTGTAATCCGCACGCTCGATTTCGGATAGGACAAATGGTTTTTGCCTAGTAGCAGACAGAATTTTTTTTAGTTGCATGGTGTTATTCATTCAAATTCTGAATCATATATCATCTGAATAGTTAAAAAGGAAAAGTATAAAGAGTTGGAACATATACAGTTGCAAGAAAAAGTATGTGAACCCTTTGGAATGATATGGATTTCTGCACAAATTGGTCATAAAATGTGATCTTCACCTAAGTCACAACAATAGACAATCACAGTCCGCTTAAACTAATAACACACAAAGAATTAAATGTTACCATGTTTTTATTGAACACACCATGCAAACATTCACAGTGCAGGTGGAAAAGGTATGTGAACCCCTTGACTAATAACATCTCCAAGAGCTAATTGGAGTGAGGTGTCAGCCAACTGGAGTACAATCAATGAGATGCAATTGGAGGTGTTGGTTACAGCTGCCCTACCCTATAAAAAACACACACCAGTTCTGGGTTTGTTTTTCACAAGAAGCATTGCCTGATGTGAATGATGCCTCGCACAAAAGAGCTCCCAGAAGACCTATTATTAATAATTGTTGACTTTCATAAAGCTGGAAAGGGTTATAAAAGTATCTCCAAAAGCCTTGCTGTTCATCAGTCCACGGTAAGACAAATTGTCTATAAATGGAGAAAGTTCAGCACTGCTGCTACTCTCCCTAGGTGTGGCTGTTCTGTAATGATGACTGCAAGAGCACAGCGCAGACTGCTCAATGAGGTGAAGAAGAATCCTAGAGTGTCAGCTAAAGACTTAAAAAAGTCTCTGGCATATGCTAACATCCCTGTTAGCGAATCTACAATATGTAAAACACTAAACAAGAATAGATTTCATGGGAGGATACCACAGAGCAAGCCTCTGCTGTCCCAAAAAAAAACATTGCTGCACGTTTACAGTTTGCACAAGAGCACCTGGATGTTACACAGCAGTACTGGCAAAATATTCTATGGAGCGATAAAACCAAAGTTGAATTGTTTGGAGAAAAACACTATGTGTGGAGAAAAAGAGGCACAGCACACCAACATCAAAACCTCATCCCAACTGTGAAGTATGGTAGTGGGGGCATCATGGTTTGGGGCTGCTTTGCTGCGTCAGGGCCTGGACGGATTGCTATCATCGAAGGAAAAATTAATTCCCAAGTTTATCAAGACATTTTGCAGGAGAACTTAAGGCCATCTGTCCACCAGCTGAAGCTCAACAGAAGATGGGTGTTGCAACAGGACAATGACCCAAAGCATAGAAGTAAATCAACAACAGAATGGCTTAAACAGAACAAAATACGCCTTCTGGAGTAACCCAGTCAGAGTCCTCACCTCAACCTAATTGAGATGCCATGGCATAACCTCAAAAAAGCGATTCACGCCAGACATCCCAAGAATATTGCTGAACTGAAACAGTTCTGTAAAGAGGAATGGTCAAGAATTACTCCTGACCGTTGTGCACGTCTGATCTGCAACTACAGGAAACGTTTGGTTGAAATTATTGCTGCCAAAGGAAGTTCAACCAGTTATTAAATCCAAGGGTTCACATACTTTTTGAACCTGCACTGTGAATGTTTACATGGTGTGTTCAATAAAAACATGGTAACATTTAATTATTTGTGTGTTATTTAAGCAGACTGTGATTGTCTATTGTTGTGACTTAGATGAAGATCAGATCACATTTTATGACCAATTTGTGCAGAAATCCATAGGGTTCACATACTTTTTCTTGCAACTGTACCTATTATAAGTTTATTTTCGCTTTTGTAGTTTCCTTCAAATGAAGATTTATACTGTAAAACTTACAAGCTAACTCAATAATTTTAAACATTTTAACTTGTCAATGACACAGGTTGTCAAAGGCTAATACACAGTCTCAGACCTTAAAGGGGTTGTCTCACTTCAACAAATAGAATGTATTGTGTAGACAAAGTTAATACAAATACTAATGTATTGTGATTTTCCATATTGCCTCCTTTGCTGGCTTGATTCAATTTTCAATAACAATATACACTGCTACTTTCCAGGGGTTACATAAAAATAGGCACTTTTTTTCCTGTGTTTGTGAAAAAAAACAAAAAAACTGTTGTGTCCATGATTCCTTTTAGGCTTGTGGTTCTGGAGTTGGTTACTTTGGTGGTAATTATAATCTTTTTACAGCTCACTGGAAATGCTGTTAATGAGTTCTTAACCCGAAGAGGACCCTCGCAGTACATGCACGGCGCAACCGGACGTGACTTAAGGACCAGCGCCGTACATGTACACCGGGCTCTGGGTGAAAATCGCGGGGGTACTGGAGCGCGATGGCTGCTCTTACCGACAGGCAGCCATGCCGGGTAAGGGCAGCATTGGGTATTTTGGCCCCCCTGAAGCTCCGTGCGCTGCGATTGGCTGATCAGTGAAGTGCCGGAAGCATATGTAAGCTGCAGGGTAGGTTGGGGGGGTCATGGGGAGGTGGTCAGTGCTGAACTGGTCAGCACCGGTCACCTCCAAGGTGAGGCAGGGGACACCAATGTTTGGAGTCCCCTGCCAGCGCTATAGCTGCACAGGAAAGGGCAGAATCTTCCAAGTTCCAGATCCTTAATCCACCCCCCTTCCCAAGCCCTAATCCCTGTCCCTATCCCCCCTCCCCAATCCAATTTTGCCTGCGGCATAGAAATTTTGACTTTTTTTTATCACTTTTATCTTTTTTTTTCCTGCTCTGCATCACTTTTTCTGTGTGCGAGCTGTGAACGCCAAGTGCTGATCAGTCCGTACTTCACTGCTCAGCACCTGGACTCTTTTTTTTTTTTTTTTTTTAAGAAGTAATAGTTAGGATCATATGTATATGTTAATTTTTTACTTGTCACTTTTGTGCTCAGTTTTTTTATTTTTTGGGTGTAAAAAGTACTTTTAGTGTAATCAATTTTAGTTAGGTAGTGTTAGTGTAGATTTTTGCTTGCACATAATATCTGTGTACGTGTGTGTGTCCTGCACCTGCTGAGCGCTGATCAGAAACATCAATTTTTCTGATTGTCTCCTACAGGGAAACGTGGATGCCCTGTCCCGGGTACACTGTCTGGCATGTGTTCACCCCCTCAGGGTTGAATAAAGGGGGGGGGGGGTTATATGACACAGTGAGAGGTTTGGTCTGGGAAAACAGGTATTTTACTCCCAGCATGTGCTTCTGGGCTGATTTACAGCCAGGTGAGTTCAAATACCAGACCAGATTTTAAATGCCAATCCGGGTTTTAGCAGCACCTGGCTGTGCTTAAATAGGCAGCTGGGCTCAGAAGCCAGGTCTCTGTGTTGGGATCTGGGAGCCTTGTGTCTGGATGAAGATTTGCTACCTGTTTGGCGTAAAAACAGGTTAGTGCTGCTATCAGTAAGGACTCTTTGAGGTAGAATTGCCACATGGTGTGAATTATCACCAATACCACAAGGTGACTTTTTGTTAGTTTTGTCACTTGCCTAAAGTGTGAATGAAACACTGAACTGTTTGATCCAAAGAACTTGTTTTTGCCTCTATACTGCGTCCGCTAATCCTTTCTACCAGAGCGAGTCCCTACAATTGGTGGAAGATGTGGGCAGGTGCAGTGAGGCTGGTGTGAAGGCCAAAATATTTTTGTTTTTCCAGGCACGGTTGTATGTCTTATATCAAACCAGTGAGATTACAACCAGTGTCTCTCAACAAAATGGAAGCTGTTGTGAAAGCCCTCATGGAGGCTAACTTGCAACAGCAGGAGGCTAATAAGCAGCAGCAGGAAACCAACCAGCTGTTATTGCAACATCTGATGCATTTACAAGCGGCAGGAGCATCCCAGAGAGTCCACAATGCATGAAAAGCGGTCCGTGCGGCGATCCCTAAGATAACTCCCTTAGACGACGTTGAGACCTATCTGGCGGTGTTCGAGAAGGTGGCTGTGAGGGAGAGACTACCCCAATATTAGTGGGCTGAGGTTGTCGTTCCTGGCATCCGGACCCCAGCAGGTGTTTTTGACATACCAGATGATCAAGCGGCTGAACACATGACAGTAAAGGGTGAGAATCTGGCAAGACTGGGGATGAATGTGTTGGTCCGGGCACAGCGGGTGCATCAGTGGAAGTGTAACCTGGGTGAACCCGAGAGACCTCAGTATTATTACACCGGTTGCAAAAATGGCTGCAGCCTGATGTGCTGATTTCCACTGCTATGCTGGACCGTCTGTTGGCTGATGTATTCTGGAGGGCTTTGCCGTACCCTCTCCAACATTGGATCAGCCAGGTGTCTCCGAGTAATGCCCTTGAGGTGGTGGACCTGGTGGACTCTACAGGGGGGTTCTTTTGGGAGGGGAGCAGTCAAACACCGGAAATCTCCACCCCAGACCCGGTGACTGGTGCCAGAAAAACCCACCCGGGATATACCCCCTACAGACCTAGCTCCATTAGTCTGCTGGCGGTGTCAGGAGCCTGGCCACATAAGGGCTGACTGTCCCCATCTGGGACCCATGGATACTAACTATGGCTACCGCCACTCCTTGTATGCCAGGAAGCTTTGTGCAACAGGTACCCCAGAGACTATAGACAATAGCCACCTGTGCCAGGTGGAAGTGGGAGACACTCTGGCAGTAGCTCTTCTGGACTCAGAGAGTCTGGTGTCCCAGGTAAGAGCTTTCCTGGTGCAGCCCACCGGGTATACTGGCTGAAAAGTCAGGGTCGTGTGCATCCATGGAGACTTAAAGGACTATCCCACCGCCCTGGTGTCTCTGTCCATGGTGACCGTTATGGGGACCCATGAGGTGACTGTTGGGGGAGACCAGAACCATGGGAACCTGAGACCGAAGGGCCAGCGGTAGGGGTGACCGCCACTTCGGTGGAAGAGGGGGAGACAACCCCGCTAAGTGTGATGGTGGGAGACGTGGAGGACTTGCTGCCGGGTCCTTAATTGGCAGACCTTAATGTATCTGGAGATAATTTTGGTACCACCGAACATCGGGACCCAACCCTATCCCGCGCCTCGGAAAATGTATTAATAGTAGATGGTGAACCACAATGACCTGGGGCAGAGTCAGTGTTTCCCCGTTTTGTGGTTCATCAAAATATGTTGTATTAGGTAAACCAACTACGGGGTGATCCTATTGAACAGTTGGTGGTCCCCAAGGCTTATCGTAAGCTTGTGTTAGATCTAGTCCACCAACACATTTTCGGGGGTCATCTGGGGCTGCAGAAAACTCAGGATTGTATTCTACAGTGGTTTTACTGGCCCAGCACATTCAAAGAAGTGGAAGAGTTTTGTAAGTCTTGCCCGACCTGCCAGATAACTAGCCCCCAGCCACATTTCCGCAGCCCCCTTGTACCTCTCCCGATTATCGAAGTACCGTTTGACCAAATAGCTATGGAACTCATAGGCCCAGCACCGAAGTCCGCCAGATGCAATCAACACATCTTAGTCATTCTAGACTACACCAATCGATACCCAGAAAGCGGTGCCACTGCGACATACCTCGGCCAAACTCATAGCTAAGGAGGTAATGGGGATGTTTTCCCGAGTTGGACTACCGAAAGAGGTTCTGACCGACCAAGGGACCCCTTTTATGTCCAAGGTGATGAGGGAATTCTGTAAGTTGCTGCACATAAAAAAACTACTGACATTAGTTTACCATCCGCAAATGGACGGTCTGGTAGAACGGTTTAACCAAACATAAAAATATATGTTGAAAAAGGTAGTTTTTAAAAATGGGAAGGACTGGGACCTCCTTCTGCCCTATCTCATGTTCGCAGTGCGAGAGGTACCCCAGGCCTCTATTGGGTTCTTGCCCTTCTGCCCTTCATACTGCTTTATGGCAGACACCCTCGTGATCTCTTGGACATTTCCAAAGAGGCATGGGAACAACAACCCACTCCAGATAAAAGTGTAATTGAGTACGTTACCCAGATGCAAGATCGGATAGAGACACTGTTGCCTCTTGTTAGGGAGCATATGGAGGCCGCTCAGCGAGCCCAGAGTCGGGTCTATAATCGGCAGGCTCGGGTACGGATCTTTAACCCGGGTGATCGGGTTTTGGTTCTGGTGCCGACCGTGGACAGTAAGTTCCTGGCTAGGTGGTAGGGGCCCTACGAGGTACTTGAGAAAATTGGAAATGTAAACTACAAGGTACACCAGCCAGGGCGGCGAAAGCCAGAGCAGGTTTACCGTGCGAATTTACTCAAACCGTGGAAAGATAGGGAAACCTGTACAGATGACAATTAGAGATGTCACGAACATAAAAGTTTCCGTTCGCAAACAGCGAGCGCGAACCGCCATTGACTTCAATAGGCAGGCGAATTTTAAAACCCACAGGGACTCTTTCTAGCCACAGTAGTGATGGAAAAGTTGTTTCAAGGGGACTAACACCTGGACTGTGGCATGCCGGAGGGGGATCCATGGCAAAACTCCCATGGAAAATTACATAGTTGACGCAGAGTTGGATTTTAATCCATAAAGGGCATAAATCACCTAACAATCCCAATTTTTTTTGAACAACGTGGTTTAAAACATCCAGTGTGTGTATACGATCAGGTATGATGTTGTATTGATCAGGTAGTGTAAGGGTTACGCCTGCTTCACAGACATTGACAGACCAAACTCCCCTTTTAATGCACCGCAAACAGTCCATTTGCCCAACCGCAAACTCCCCATTTGCACAAGGTTGGATACTGAAAGTGTATTTCCTTCTCAATGCACCTTGATTCCTTCCTTTGTCCCCGAAGACAGGCCCGGAGAACGTGTCAGTGACAGATGCAGTATGATGTCAGTAACAGTTCTATTTATTGTTTGTCATACATGGGCCTTATATACATTCATGCATACATACAAGAATAGCTGCGGCTCTCATTATAATAATGCTGACTAGACACATTTCCTTATATAGACAGACAGCTTTCAATAATGTGGACTAGGAATAGTTCCTTATACGGACAGGAGGTCAATGTAAATATAGTCACCCTTTAATATGATGTCACCCAACCTCCTGTCCTTCATACAGATCATACAGCTAATTATTTTTAACCCTTCAGATACCAAGCTAGCCATGTCCCGTTGATGTCATTGAAGGTTTCTCACTCCACCCAGCGACGTACAACACCAAGGGTCCCCGAAAGGTGAATTTAATAAATTTTTCGAACGGGGAGATGGTTAAAAAAACGCTGGCTCCCTCCCCTTTGTTTGAATCCACGGTCACTGCGTCTGCGCCGTGCAATTTACTGTCACACCTGGTATGATTGGTATTTTCTGTAGTTCTATTCTCATCAGTTTAATCCCTGTTACGTCCCCAATCTGGGGTCCATTTATTGAATTGATTTTTCGAATGGGGAGATGGTTAAAAAAAACGCTGGGTCCCTCCCCTTTGTTTGAATCCACGGTCACTGCGTCTGCGCCGTGCAATTTACTGTGGTATTTTATGTAGTTCTCTTCTCATTAGTTCAATCCCTGTTATGTCCCATATCAGGGATTGCCTTTTGTGAAAAAAATAAAAATTTGGCCGGGTACCTTCAACTGCCTTCACAGTGACAGACCAAACTCTGATACACCAAAATGAATTGATTTTAGGAACCGGGAGATGGAAAAAGCAGCTTGGTCGGTCCTCTTACTCCCAAGTTGGGGCAGTGCGCGTGCACGGAGCAATGTGCTGTGACATCCTATATGAGTGGTGTCTTAAATAGTACTATTCCTATCAGTTTAATCCCTGTTACGTCCCCTATCCGGGGACGTGTGTCAAATTGATTAACCATTGTCGAATTAAGGAACCATTACGACATCCTGAAATAATTTAGTTCTGAGCTCTGTACTTGCTTTGCATTGGAATTGATGGGGATTTTTTAAATTGTCTGCATTATTTCTAATAAACTATTAAGAGACTTTATTATGATTTTTTTATTTTATGTATTAAAAACCCATAGAATAAAAAAAAAGAAAATTAAGGTTTTTTTCTATGAAAAATTATCCAGCCGATCGCTTTTAGTCTGATCATAATGAAGCAACGGCCTTATCATCTGGGGTGTGGCAACATTGCCAACACACTCATAGAGGTGATGATCGCTTTATTGAGATACGCAAGCCCCTTCACCACAACAAGGTACCAATCACGAAGGGGAATTGACACATGTATGTGCCTTTTTTTTGTTTTGTTTTTGCAGCCACAGTGCAGCACCAGAGGCCAGAAAAATTAGGCATGTACACATGCCTGAAAAATTAGGTATTGTTGCAGGCAGAAAGGTGATTAAAATATTGCGGCTTGAACCCTAGTTGGTGGCGGATAATTCATGAAAGTCATCCGGTATGCAGACATTAAATACAGCAGCGTGGGGACCATTTTGAGGCCAAGGCATGTCATCAGGCCTTTTGTTAGTCAAACGCATCCCCCACTGTCAGTCCCTTCGGGATCCATGCCTCATTCATCTTAATGAAGGTGAGGTAATCAACATTTTTTGATCGAGGTGACTTCTTTTGTAAGCGACAATGCCTCCTGCTGCACTGAAGGTCCTTTCTGACAGGACACTTGAAGCGGGGCAGGCCCGAAGTTCTATCGCAAACTGGGATAGCTCAGGCCACAGGTCAAGACTGCACACCCAGTAGTCAAGGGGTTCATCGATCCTCAGAGTGTCGATATCTGCAGTTAAGGCGAGGTAGTCTGCTACCTGTCGGTCGAGTCGTTCTCTGAGGCTGGATACTAAAGGGCTGTGGTAATGTGTAGGACTGAAAAAGCTCTGCATGTCCTTCATCAACAACACATCTGTAAAGCGTCCTGTCCTTGCCGCCGTGGTATTGGTAGGAGGAGGATTACTTTCACCTCTTCCCCAGTTAGATTCCCGATGTGCTGTGACATCCCCCTTATAAGTTGTGTAAAGCATATTTTTTAGTTTGATTTTGAACTGCTGCATCCTTTCTGACTTTTGGTAATTTGGTAACATTTCCGCCCCTTTCTGCTTATACCGGGGGTCTAGTAGCGTGGCCACCCAGTATAGGTCGTTCTCCTTCATCCTTTTTATACGAGGGTCCCTCAACAGACATGACAGCATGAAAGACCCCATTTGCACAAGGTTGGATGACGAGCTACTCATTTCCCGTTCCTCCTCCTCAATGATGTAATTGACGGTCTGTTCTTCCCCCCAGCCACGTACAACACCACGGGTCCCAGATAGGTGATAATGACCACCCTGGGATGCCTGCTGTGGTTGGTCTTTGTCTTCCTTAAAGCCACATTCCTCCTCTGACTCCTCTTCCTCATACTCCTGTTGCAGCGTTGCCGCAGTTCCGGCAAACGATGATGACAAGGCTGTTTCTGATGGTGATGGTGACCACAACTCTTCCTCTTTACGCTCATCTACAGCCTGATCCAGCACTCTTCGCAGGGCACGCTCCAGGAAGAAAACAAATGGGATGAAGTCGCTGATGGTGCCTTCGGTGCGACTGACTAGGTTTATCACCTCCTCAAAAGGATGCATGAGCCTACAGGCATTGCGCATGAGTGTCCACTAACGTGGCAAAAAAACTCCCAGCTCCGCAGAGGCTGTCCTAGCACCCCGGTCATACAAATACTCGTTGACGGCTTTTTCTTGTTGGAGCAGGCGGTCGAACATTAGGAGTGTTGAATTCCAACGTGTCGGGCTGTCGCAAATCAAGCTCCTCACTGGCATGTTGTTTCGGCGCTGAATTTCTGAAAAATGCGCCATGGCCGTGTAGGAACACCTGAAATGGCCACACACCTTCCTGGCCTGCTTGAGGACGTCCTGTAAGCCTAGGTACTTAGACGCAAAGAGTTGTACGATGAGATTCAAAACATGTGCCATGCACATGTGACAACTTGCCCAAATTCAATGCCGCCAACAAATTGCTTCCATTGTCACACACCACTTTGCCTATCTCCAGTTGGTGCGGGGTCAGCCACTGATCCACCTGTGCGTTCAGGGAGGACAGGAGTGCTGGTCCGTTGTGGCTCTCTGCTTTCAGGCAAGTCAACCCCAAGACAGCGTGACACTGTCGTATCCAGGATGTGGAATGGCCCCTAGGGAGCTGGGGGGATTCAGTTGATGTGCAGCCAGACGTCGCTGCAGAAGAGGACTCAGCCGAGGAGGTTATCGAAGAGGATGGAGTAGAGGAGGTGGCAGTAGGCCTGCCTGCAAGTTTTGGTGGTGTCACCAACTCCCCTGCAGAGCCACGCATTCCATGCTTGGCAGCCGTCAGCAGGTTGACCCAATGCGCAGTGTACGTGATATACCTGCCCTGACCGTGCTTTGCAGACCAGGTATCAGTGGTCAGATGGACCCTTGCCGCAACACTGTATGCCAGAGATGCCATGACTTCCTGTCCAATCACTGAGTAGAGGTTTGGGATTGCCTTTTTTTTAAAAAACATTTGTCCGGGTACCTTCCACTGTGGTGTCCCAATAGCGAAATTTTTTTTAAAGGCCTCAGACTCCACCAGCTGGTATGGTAAAAGTTGGCGGGCTAAGAGTTCCGTCAAGCCAGCTGTCAGACGCCGGGCAAGGGGGTGACTCTGTGACATTGGCTTCTTACGCTCAAACATTTCCTTTACAGACACCTGACTGTGGGCAGATGAGATGGAACTGCTGAAGGTGAGAGGCGGAGTGGCGGGTGGTTGAGAGGGGGCAAGGAGGACAGCAGTGGTTGACGTGGCTGAAGATGCTGAAGCAGGGGGAGGATGGTGGCTTTGAGTTTGTGTGCTGCTTGTACTCATGTGTTGATCCCATTGGCGTTTGTGATGTGAGATCATGTGCCTTCGCAAAGCAGTTGTACCGAGGTGGGTGTTGGACTTCCCGACTCAGTTTCTTTTGGCACAGGTTGCAAATAACATTGCTGTTATCAGAGGCAGACACACCAAAAAATGCCACACTGCTGAGCTTTGCAATGACGGCATTCTGGTGGTGGCAACAGCATGCATTGATTGGCGTGCTGTCTGGCTGACCCTGGGTGCCGATACATGCTGTCTGACTGTGCCACTAGCCCCTTGCGACGACCTCCCCCTGCTTCCAACTCGTCTCCTCCTTCTCTCTGTCTCCCCTTCTGAACTTTCCCCCTCTTCTTCTTCTCTTCGAGCAGGCACCCACGTGGCATCCACGGACACATCGTCATCATCAACCGCTTCACTTGTATCTGACACCTCAGCAAAGGAAGCAGCAGCGAGTACAACATCATCATCATCATCATCACACTGTACGTCCATGTGTGTAATGCTGCCTGACTGAGACATATCCCTGTTATCTACATCCTCTGGCAATAATGGTTGCGCATCACTAATTTCATCCAACGTATGTGTAAATAACTCCTCTGAGGGATCAAGTGAAGCGGCTGTGGTGGCTGTGGTGGTAGTGGTGGTGGTGGTGGCGGCGGGCGGGAGAGTGGTAACTTGAGAGCAGGTGACCAAAGCTGAGCTGGAGGAGGATGGTGCGTGAAGGTTCTTAGCGGAAGCTGTTGAAGATTGGGTGTCCTGTGTAAGCCAGTCAACTATTTTCTCCGAATTTTTTGGGTTCAGGGTACGTGGCCTTTGAACACTGGGCATTATTCCAGGGCCAGTGGAAATCACAGCACTACCCTGCGGGGTGGCCTGCCTCTGTCTGTCGTTTTTTTTTAGATAAATGGTACTATGCCTGCAAGGTACTGTGCCACCCTATATAAGTGGTGGGCAGTGGGCACAGTACAGTCTGTGTGGGCCTGACACACACTGGCTTGCAACTGGGATTATATCACAGGAAAATATATATATATTTTTTTATCTGCAAGGCATTTGTGAGTGACACCCTGTAACGGTATGAGTGGTGGCCTAGCCAGTGGCCACAGTACAGTCTGTGGGCCAGACACACACTGGCTTGCAACTGGGATTATATCACAGAAAAATAAAAAAATGAATTATGTTTTATCTGCAAGGTATTGTGACACCCTGTATGAATGGTGTGCACACAGTACTGTCTCTGGGCCACACAGTCACTCACTGGATTGCAAATGCGATTATATCACAGAAAAATAATATAAATTGAATTTTTTTTATATGCAAGGTATTGTCTGTGACACCCTGTATGAATGGTGTGCACACAGTACTGTCTGTGACTGAGCCTGCAGCCTCTCACACACGGGCAGGCAACTGCAATATATATATATATATATATATATATAAAACAAAAACAAAAAAAGCAGACTGATGTACCAGCCCTAAAAAGGGCTTTTTGGGGTGCTGTCAGGACGCTGTCCTTACAGCAGATTAATCTGTGGAGACAGAAGTTCAGAACACTGCCCTAGCTAACGCTTTCCCTATTAGATCAGCAGCAGCACTCTCCCTCCTCTTACTAAGAAACCAGCTTCAGAATGAATCTAAAATAAATGTTGTCCAGGAGGTGGGAGGGTCTGCTGCTGATTGGCTGGAATGTGTCCAGGGCCGGTGCTACCATAAGGCAGACCAAGCGGCTGCCTTAGGGCGCACACTGGGGGAGGGCGGAAAAATGTGACATGGAGGGGGAGAAATGTGACATGGAGGGCTGATGGGACATAGCGGGTGATTTGACATGGATTGGGTGAAATTTGACATGGGGCTGACGGCTGACATGGGGGCATGATGGCTTACCTGGGGGCATGATGGCTTACATGGGGGCTGATGGCTGACATGGCGGCATGATGGCTGATATGGGGGGCTGATGGCTGACATGGGGGGCTAATGGCTGACATGGCGGCATAATGGCTGACATGGGGGGCTGATGGATGGGGGCTGATGTCTGACATGGGGGTCTGATCTGAGGTCTGATTAACATTGGGGGTCTGATTGGGGCTGTGAGCTGAGATCTGATGAACATTGGGGGTCTGATTGCTGGTCTGACCTGAGGTATAATGGTAAATATTTTTTTCTTATTATCCTCCTCCAAAACCTAGGTGTGTCTCAGAGGGCGAAAAATATGGTCCTCAAACCAGCGATTGTCTGAAGCAGAGAGAAGATTCCAGGACCACACAGAGGAGAGACCAGCTGCTGCAGACGGGACCAGGGCAGGGTGAGCTCCGAGGGGGGGGGGCGCCAAAATGTAGCTTCCCTTGTGTTGGCAAAAATCCTTGCACCGGCCCTGAATGTGTCTGCTGACTGTTAGGTACAGGTTCAAAGTTTGCTCAATGATGATGTATAGGGGGCGGACCAAACATCCCATATGTTCGCCCGCCGCGGCGAACGCGAACAAGCTATGATCGCCGTGAACTGTTCACCGGCGAATAGTTCGGGACATCACTAATGACAACCCGCGGTCAGGTTTTGTAGGAGAGGAAGTACTGGCCCCTCTGTATGATGCAAGAGAGGCGGCTGCAACAGTAAAAATTGCTGACAGCCTCTCCTCTAAACAGACTCAGGAGGCCAGGGAGTTTGTCAGTCGAAACATTGATGTGTTCTTGGACCTCACTGGACATACTTTCACAATTCAGCATGACATTGTCACTGAGCCTCAGGCAAAAGTCAGAGTAAAACCATATCGGGTGTCCGAGGCTTGGCGACAAGTCATATCGGTGGATGTGCAGCTAATGTTGCAGCTAGATGTCATTTAGGAGTCAAAAAGTGAGTGGGCCAGTCCTATAGTATTGATACCCAAGCTGGATGGGACGTTGCGGTTTTGCAACGACTTTCGAAAACTTAACCAGGTTTCCAAATTTGATGAGTATCCCATGCCCCGGGTAGATGAGCTCGAGAGGTTAGGACAATCCTGGTATTTTTCTGTTTTGGACCTCACGAAAGGGTACTGGCAGGTGCCCTTAACTGAGGCTACTAAAGAGAATACTGCCTTCATCACGCCTGTGGGGCTTTATCATTATAAGGTCTTACCATTTGGTCTGCATGGTGCCCCCACCAGTTTTTCAGCAACTAATGGACATTGTGCTTCGTCCACATCGTCAGTACGCTTCGGGTTACCTGGATGATATTGTCATCCACAGTACCGGCTGGGAAAGTCATCTGCCCAAAGTATAGGCTGCAGTGGACTCCCTTCAGAAAGCTGGCCTAACCGCTAACCCAAAAAATGTGCGATAGGGTTAGAAGAGACTAAGTACCTGTGGTATGTCATTGGGCGCATCAAACCCCAAGTGAACAAAATAGAGGCAATACTGAATTGGCCCTGACCTGTCACCACTAGGCAAATAAAGTCATTCCTGGGAATTGTGGGCTATTACATGAGGTTTGTTCCCCACTTTGCTACTATAGCCACACCCTTGACAGGACTCTTGAAGAGACACAAGTCAGTGATGGTTCGCTGGGATGAGCGGGCGGAAGAGGCTTTTTTCACTTTGAAGTCGGCCCTATGCGGATCACCGGTTTTGGTGACTCCCGACTTCAATAGGGAGTTTGTAGTACAGACTGGTGCCTCCGAAGTAGTCCTTGGTGCTGTACTGTCTCAGGAAGTCAATGGGGAGGAGCATCCCGTTGTCTTCCTCAGCCATAATCTCACCCCAGCTGAGACCAGGTATAGTATAGTGGAGAGAGAGTGCCTGGCTATCAAGTGGGCGCTAGAATCTCTCCGCTATTATTTATTGGGGAGAAAATTCTGCCTTTGACTGACCACTGCCCTCTCAAGTGGATGAGCCAGGCCAAGGACAGAAATGCCCGGGTCACCCGATTGTTTCTCTCCCTGCAAAACTTTAAGTTTTCGGTGGAACACAGGGAAGGGCAGTTACAGGGAAACGTGGATGCCCTTTCCCGGGTACACTGTCTGGCATGTGTTCACCCCCTCAGGGTTGAACAAAGGGGGGGGTTATATGACACAGTGAGAGGTTTGGTCTGGAAAACAGGTATTTTCCTCCCAGCATGTGCTGCTGGGCTGATTTACAGCCGGGTGAGGTCAAATACGAGACCAGATTTTAAATGCCGGTCTGGGTTTTGGCAGCACCTGGCTGTCCTTAAATAGGCAGCTGTGCTCAGAAGCCAGGTCTCTGTGTTGGGATCTGGGAGCCTTGTGTCTGGATGAAGGTTTGCTACCTGTTTGGCGTAAAAACAGGTTGATGCTGATATCAGCAAGGACAATGGGGCAGAATTGTTGCATGGGGTGAATTAACACCAACAACGCAAGGTGACTTTTTGTTTGAATATGACTGTTTTGTCACTTGCCTAAAGTGTTATTAAAACACTGAACTATTTGATCCAAAGAACTTGTTGTTGCCTCTATACTGCTTCTGCTAATCCTGTCTACCAGAGCGAGTCCCCATAATATATATATATAAATCTCCATATACTGTAGGAAGGTGACGGAAGGTATGTGTCACCGAGGTTCCTGGCCTTGGTGAAGTAAGAGCCGGTATTCTCAAGTGTCAGCAGCAGATAGTGCTGGTTGACATGTTACTATTTTAGTATGGCTGTAAGCTGATCCGTGCCGACTCTTACTGGGAGTAGCCAAAGTGCTGGGTGGGTGGCTACTCCCCACGCTCCAGGCCGGGTCTTTACTGGCCTATATCAAACTCACTTCATCTGGACTTTAACGATTTGTAAAATTTTATTAAATCACACAATTTTATGCTTCACACGTGTATAACATGCAATAATAAAATGAGATATAAAACAATATGCTATAAAATGCTGTAAGATAAAATAAAAAATACACTGCACTTCATGAAAACTAACACCACCACATATATCTGGCAATTTCCACGGAGATTGGCTATGGTTGCCAGAATAATTCCTTATTTGCACAGTAACAGGCTGACTGTGTTATGCCAAAGTTCTTAATAGTATTGATTGAAGTCCTGTAGGGATAAATCCACATATGAATACAGATGTATATCAGAAATATTGTTGTACGGGTTTTCAGACACTTTGGAGTTTCATAGATTATTAGAACGTCAGTCTCTTGTGTTGATATAACCCAATGACCATTAATGTTTGTTTCATCCACATATATTATAGATGTTTTACTTGTTGATTAAGTCCTCTTACCTTCCTCAGCGTTGGTAATTTATTCTGGCGATGGTCGAGTGGCGCGGGACCATGTAGGCATCTCACTCCGTACTCCTCTAGCCGGCTTACCCGAGATATCGCTGGAATTTGGACGAGACTTCAGTGTATACTTCGTCCGTACTTGTTTCTCTTCTGGCACAGTAGGGGGGAAGGTATCTTTTCGGTCTGTAGGTCTTAATTCTGATAGTTTTTCATCTGTCCTTTGATTAAATTTTAATAGCGTGGCCACGCTTATGACTGCGGAGGTGCTCTTTACAGGTGTCCTATCCGGCCCAGACACGTTTTGGGAATTAACCTTCCCTTCATTAGTGGTATCGCAACACCTGTTTGCCTCCGCCTTTTATTTCCAAGAGAGCACCCAAAATATGGATGACTGGATTTCCTTTTGGATAAAGGGACTATTCATGCGTTTTTATGCATGTGGCTATATCATAACATTAATATTCTTCGTGCATTCTATATCTATATCTACATAGATTACAATTAAAATACCAATGTTAAAATTGCACTTTATTAAAAAATTAAATTCAAGAATAGGTTAATATCGGATCATTGGTCATATATGATGTTCGGAATCTTTGATAATATACCCGTATAGTTGTATGCCATATTGTAAACATTTTAATTGGATCAATTTGCCACATAAATGGCCTCTGAACAAAACTGATTCGTTGATGTATATGAGGCTGGATACGATGTTGATCTAGTTGTATAGGGCTGGGGGCCGCAGTTCGAGTCAATGACGCAGTGCCAAAAAGTGACTTAATAACTGAACTGGTTCTGAAAGAATTGCGGTTTGGAAATGCTCTTAAAAATTTTAAGATTTGCTTCTAAACTTCTAAGCCTTCTAACGTACAAAAAAAAAAATGTTATTTTCACAAGCATCCAAACATGAAGTAGACATATGGGGAATGTAAAGTAATAACTATTTTTAGAGTTATTACTAATTATTATAAAATTGCAAATTTTTCAAAATTTTGGGTCAATTTGGTATTTTTTTATAAATAAAAATGAAATATTTCGACTCAATTTTACCACTGTCATGAAGTACAATATGTGACGAGAAACCAGTCTCAGAATGGCTTGGATAAGTAAAAGCATTTTAAAGTTATTACCACATAAAGTGACACATGTCAGATTTGCTAAAAATGACCTGGTCTTTAAGGTGAAACATGGCAGGGTCCTAAAGGGGTAAATAGTATATTTGAGCTATAGACATGTATTTTTTATAATTAGAGAGGAGCGAAGTTTTCTAAAATTCACTTTGTGATGAATTACTACATCATGAAGCGCATTTCTTTGTAAATAACAGGTGCATTAACGGGGAACGACAATTGTCATCCCCCGTCATTGAACCCCTGATCATGGCATCTGAGATCCATATTAAAGTATTTTACTGTGTCCAAATAAAATAAAAAATGAAATCATACTTACCTCATCCATTTGATCGCAAAGAGGCAGCAGCGGCCATCTTGCTTACAGACCCAGCACAAAATCTTGCACGGCGCAACATCACGTCGGCCGGTGTGGTGACATTATACGTCACCACAAGCAAGATTTCACGTGGAACCTTAAAGCAAGATGGCCTCGGCGGCTTCTTCACGCTCTAATGGATGAGGTAAGTATGATATTTTTTTATATTTTTTTTTCACAAAGCATGAGGAAATTTGGCTTAGGAGCAAATCAAATTTTTTCTGAAATTTGGATCAAAGTCCACTTTGCGAACTTCAATTTACTGAACACTACTTCTAATCTTTATCTTTTATCATGGTTTTCCAGTTTGTTCGTAAAAAATATTGGCTGTCCGTGATTTTGAGATAAGTTGTCCAGAAAAAAAAAAATTCTAGTTGGCAACCCTGAGTTACAACCACCATGCAATCCAGCAGAAGTGGTTCTGCTTCACCACTATAGGAAACAAAATCATAGTACATTAGTAAGTGTCTTGTATTAACTTTATCTACATGATAAATACCATTTGATGAAGTGAGAAAACTCATTTAATAGGATATCAATTTACAATCCTTTTTGTATGACATTAAAAGCTAAAAAACAGCATTGATTTGCCTTAGATTTATATCTTCAGGGTATTTATAGTCACTCTAATTAATATTGAGTTTGCTTCGTGAACCCGGAGACCTTGAACAAGCTTCACGTATTTCTGTTTGCTATGTTGCGGCAAAGATGTACTAAATATTGCTTTTCCACAGGAATAAAACTAGATATTAGGTTTATAAAATCAGAAAAAAGGTGCTTAAACATGCATTATTGAAAATTGTTGGACCAAAAAAAAGATGTGTGTCCTTGATTTGATCCAAATCAGATGTGCTGAATGTCATACTACTCAGACCTGAACTTGATCTTCTTACAATAATCCTCACACCCAAAGCACTAGCACACACAGATCCGCCTACGCAACTCCTTTCAGTACCAAGATGGCTGGACCTCTTCATATAACAATCAACTACCTTTTGTGTCACCTCCACTTCCTAATAAATTGTAAGCTCTTGAGAGTATGGCTCTGACTCTTAGGCTGGTTTCACACAGGCGTTGCGGGAAAAGGTGCGGGTGCGTTGCAGGAACATGCACAATTTTTCAGCGCAAGTGCAAAACATTGCAATGCATTTGCACACGCGTGAGAAAAATCGGCATGTTTGGTACCCAAACCCGAACTTCTTCACAGAAGTTGCGGCTTGGGATCGGTGTTCTGTAGATTGTATTCATTTCCCTTATTCCCTTATAACATGGCTATAAGGGAAAATAATAGCATTCTGAATACAGAGGGGTTAAAAATAAATAAATTAATTAACTGACCTTAATCCACTTGCTCGCATAGCCAGCATCTCTTCTGTCTCTTTCTTTGCTGATTGCAGTCAAAGGACCTGTGGTGACGTCACTCCGGTCATCACATGGTTCGTCACATGATTATTATGTGATGACCGGAGTGATGTCACCACAGGTCCTTTGACTGCAATCAACAAAGAAAGAGACAGAAAAGATGCCGACTGCGCGAGCAAGTGGATTAAGGTGAGTTAAATTTTGTTTATATCTTTTTAACCCCTCCAGCGCTATTGTACTGTGCATTCTGTATGTTATAAGGGAAAATAATAAAATGATCAGGTCTCCATCCCGATCGTCTCCTAGCAACCGTGAGTGAAAATCACACCGCATCCGCACTTGCTTGCGGATGCTTGCGATTTTCATGCAGCCCCATTTCCTTCTATGGGGCCTGCGTTGCGTGGAAAACGCACAATATAGAACATGCTGCGATTTCACGCAATGCACAAGTGATGCGTGAAAATCACCGCTCATGTGAACAGCCCCATAGAAATGAATGGGTCAGGATTCAGTGCGGGTGCAATGCATTCAACTCATGCATTGCACCCGCGCGGAATACTCGCCCGTGTGAAAGGGGCCTTAGTGTTTCAGTTGTAAATTAGGTGGTAAATTTGTGATATCTTTTATTTTGTATATAAACCCTCTAAACGGTAAAGTGCTGTGGAATATGGTTATACTCTATATAAATAAATATTATTACTATTACTCAAGATGAGCGACTTGAATCAGACAAAGTGGAATTTGATCCGAATTTCAGGAAACATCTGATTAGCAATGAATGTGAATTTCCTCGTGCTTCGTGGTAACATTTTTTCCTAAAATGGCAGCAACAATGGCGGCTACACGTGTGAGGACATGGGGCAAGGAACATTCAGCAATTTGTTCTTGTTATTGGGGTGCAAGTGCTATGTTGAAAAGCCTTTAGTGGCTTATATCTGTGGAAAAAGAAAAATATTATAAGCATTTCACTTCTGCAGTTATTTGTGATGAAAGAGTTTAGTGGCCTATTTCAGTGCAAAAGGAAAAATATATACACATTTCACTTCTGCAGTTATATGTGGTGAAAATGTTCAGTGTCCTATTTCAGTACAACAAGCAGAAGAGACTTGTTTGGGCTAAATAACACAAGGAATGGACATTAGACCAGTGGAAATCTGTGCTTTGGTCTGTTGAGTCCAAATTTGAGATCTTTGGTTCCAACCACCGTGTCTTTGTGCGACGCAGAAAAGGTGAACGGATGGACTCTACATGCCTGGTTCCCACCGTGAAGCATGGAGGAGGAGGTGTGATGGTGTGGGGGTGCTTTGCTGGTGACACTGTTGGGGATTTATTCAAAATTGAAGGCATACTGAACCAGCATGGCTACCACAGCATCTTGCAGTGGCATGCTATTCCATCCGGTTTGCGTTTAGTTGGACCATCATTTATTTTTCAACAGGACAATGACCCCAAACACACCTCCAGGCTGTGTAAGGGCTATTTGACCATGAAGGAGAGTGATGGGGTGCTGCGCCAGATGAACTGGCCTCCACAGTCACTGGACCTTGACCCAATCAAGATGGTTTGGGGTGAGCTGGACCGCAGAGTGAAGGCAAAAGGGCCAACAAGTGCTAAGCATCTCTGGGAACTCCTTCAATACTGTTGGAAGACCATTTCAGGTGACTACCTCTTGAAGCTCATCAAAAGAATGCCAAGAGTGTGCAAAGCAGTAATCAAAGCAAAAGGTGGCTACTTTGAAGAACCTAGAATATAACATATTTTCAGTTGTTTCACACTTTTTTGTTATGTATATAATTCCACATGTGTTAATTCATAGTTTTGATGCCTTCAGTGTGAATCTACAATTTTCATAGTCATGAAAATAAAGAAAACTCTTTGAATGAGAAGGTGTGTCCAAACTTTTGGTCTGTACTGTATGTGGTGAAAGCGTTCAGTGTCCTATTTCATTATCAAAAGGAAAAAAATATATGCACTTCACTGTTGCAGTTATTTGTGGTGAAAGCATTTAGTGGCCTATTTCAGTACAGAAAGAAAAATATATTCTCATTTAACTTCAGCGGTAGTTAGATGTCTTGAAAGAGTTTAGTGGGCTATTTAATTACAAAAAAATTCATATATACTCAGTTTATGTCAGCGGTTATGTGTGTTGAAAGCATTTAGTGGCCTATTTCAGTACAAAAAGAAACATATTCTCAGTTTATGTCGGCAGTTATATGTGTTATTTTGCATTTCAGTGCAAAAAGAAAAATATATTCTCAGTTCACTTTGGCGGTTAATTGTGTTGAAAGCGTTTAGTGGCCTATTTCATTACAAAAAGAAAAATATATTCTCAGTTCACTTTGGCGGTTATGTGTGTTGAAAGCGCTTAGCGGCCTATTTCAGTACAAAAAGAAAAATACATTCTCAGTTCACGTCGGCGGTTATATTTGTTGAAAGAGTTTAGTGGCCTATTTCATTACAAATAGAAAAATATATTCTCAGTTCACGTCGGTGGTTATATGTGTTGAAAGCATGGCTGGGAGTCAGCAGAGTAGCAGCAGTGTGAGGTCGGGAACCAAACATGCCCGGGGTAGACCCACTGCTTCGCAGCAGCCTACCTGCCCGGGAAGTAGTGGTGCAGGGGTTCACGGAAGCAGCGGCGGTAGCAGTCAGTCAATGCGGACTGTTGGGGGGAAAATCACCTACTCGGTGGTGTGGCAGTTTTTTGTTAAGCCACCAGAGGAGGTTAACATGGCCATATGCAGAATATGTGGGCAGAAGGTGAAGCATGGCCAGGGTGCCAATGTTGGCACCACAGCCCTGCGTCAACATATGCAGCGCCACCATATGTGGTATCCTGATGCTGCTGCTACTGCCATCTCCACAATATGTCACCTTGCCACTCTGTGGTATCCCGATGCTGCTGCTACTGCTACTGCTATTTCCACACTATATCACCTTGCCACTCTGTGGTATCCTGATGCTGCTGCTGCTACTGCCATCTCCACACTATGTCACCTTGCCACTCTGTGATATCCTCCTAATGCTGCTGCTCCTACTGCCATCACCAAACTATGTCACCTTGCCACTCTGTGGTATCATGCTGCTGCTGCCATCTCTACACTATGTCACCTTGCCACTCTGTGGTATCCTGATGCTGCTGCTGCTGCTCCTACTGCCATCTCTACACTATGTCACCTTGCCACTCTGTGGTATGCTCCTTATGCTTCATCTGTCGCCATCTCCAGACTGTCATTGTGCCACTCTGTGGCCTCCTTCTGATGCTGCTGCCGCCACCTCCACACTCTGTCATTGGGCCACTCTGTGGTTTCCTCATGCTGCCGCAAACTCCAGACTGTATCATTGTGCCACTCGGTGGCTTCATCATACTGCTGCCAACTCCAGACTTGGTCATTGCGCCACTTAGTGGCCTCATCATACTGCTGCCAACTCCAGACTCTGTCAGTGTGCTACTCGGTGGCCTCCTCATGCTGCTGCCACCTCCACAATCTCTCATCCTCGTGCTATTCTGGCCTTCTCATGCTGTTGACACCTCCTCACTTTGTCTTTATGCCACTCTGTGGCCTCCTTATGCTGCTGCCACCTCCACAAGCTCTCGTCGTCGTGCTACTCTGTGGCTTACTGATGCTGCCACCACCTCCAGACTCGGTCACTGTGCCACTCGGTGGCCTCCTCCTGATACTGCTGCAACCTCCAGACTCTGTCATTGGGCCACTCTGTGGTCTCCTTGTGCTGCTGCAAACTCCAGACTCTGTCATTGTGCCGCTCGGTAACCTCCTCATACTGCTGCCAACTCCAGACTTGGTAATTGTACCACCCGGTGGCCTCCTCATACTGCTGCCAACTCTAGACTTGGTCATTGTGCAACTCAGTGGCCTACTCATACTGCTGACAACTCCAGACTCTGTCAGTGTGCCACTCTGTGGCCTCTTCATGCTGCCTCCACCTTCAGACTCTGTCATTATGCTACTCTGTGACCTCCTAATGCTGCTGCACCCTCCACAATCTCTCATCGTCGTGCTACTTTGTAGCCTCCTCATGCTGCTGCCACCTCCACAATCTTTCATCGTCGTGCCACTCTGTGGCCTCCTGATGCTGCCGCCACCTCCAGACTCTGTCATTGGGCCACTCTATGGTCTCCTCATGCTGCTTCTACCTCACCACTATGTCATAGGTCCACTCTCTGGACTATCATGCCCACAACATCCCCACATAATGACTGGGCCACTATTTTGCCTTTCAGCCTGGCTGACATCATGATTTATTTGACCTTTTTTATCTGTCAGGAGGAAGGAAAAATGAGATGCACAACGGATTCTGTCTGTGTAGCAGCTGTAAGGCCTATATGGTCCCATCAGAATTGGCTTAGGATTTGGTAGCCAAAAGCAGAAGTGGGTACAAAACACAGAAATAAAAGGAAAACAGGAGGCAGGGCCTCGTGTGTTGCCGTATAGTATCAGTTAGCCGTATGAGATAAATTGCGCTTACCTTCTTGAGTTGTGAGTAGTCAAAACTGCTTTGTGCTGGTATTTTTCCGTCCAGCCTGTGGGATGCCTGTGCTGCTGCCTTGGTTCATGCCTGTGCTTCAGATACGGTCCTCAGGATGAATATAGAGAAAAAAATTCATTATTAATTGTACAGGTCAACGCGTTTCAAGGGCGAACAGCCCCCTTCATCAGGACAATAGTAAAATTTTAAAAAAATTTGCTCATCTCTAATTATTACTGTATATAATCTCCTGATTCACTGGAAATACGTTTCTAAGCAGGTGATTTTAAACTGTTTTTGTAGACCGCTCTAAGATATACTGAGATAATAATCAACACATATCATTGGCCATTATATGGGAACAATGATTTTAAAGGAAAAGTGTCATATTTTTTTTTTCTGCCAGTTAAAATCAGATAGCAACACATATCCTTTTTCTGTTTTGATTTTCTTATTGTAGATTGTTTTGATTATATTTCCTAAACATGATTAGGCGGGCGGCCATCTTGCTTGATCTGTTCTTAACAGCATTTAGAGAGCATTTAAAGAATTACTTTACGGCAGCCACATGGCCCATAGACAGAATGGGCAGGAGGGGACCTCATTGACTTCTATGGGGGAGTTTTCTAGCCATGCTCTGTGACCTGTGCAGAGGTCAGGAGGGCGCTGATAAGCTGCGATGTCACCTATCTGCTCTGTACACAGAGCAGATCTCTGTCATTCTAATCCTGTCTGTAATGATAAGCAGTAAAGTTTGTACAGATAAAGAAATGTCGTCTAGAGATTAAAAATAACATCATCAAAAATTCTTAAAAAATATGTTTAACATAAAAATGCAATTTAAAAAAATAAATATTTTTTTCTGATGATACATTCCATTTAAGGAACTTAATGCTAATGATCTGTTTTTATCTTTCTTCTTTAGACTTATTGCTGCATCTAAGTTACATTGGCAGTTGTTGTTAAAATGTTACAAACATCTACTTTTGAATAGAGGTGGGGGGTTAGACATCTATTGTCTTCCACATACAATGCTGTCTTGACACCTTTTCCTGGGAAGTCTTTATCACGTACTGACTCCAATTAGGATATTGGAATCAACACCTTTGACCCAATGCTGGGTATAATTACAAGATGTGGATTCAGTTACATATTTATTCCCAGAATTTTTGTACAGTCACTCAGAATTGAGAAAGCTCGTTGGAAGAACGAGTGAAGCGTTTTCAAGAAATCTACAGTACGTCCAGTTGCCTTGATTTATTCTTTACAGATATCTACTCTTCAATTTACAGTATGTTGTTGTACTGTGATTAAAGTTAGCATATTGAACTATAGAAAATACATTGCCCTCATCTAGAGGATCTACTGCTGAAGATTCTATAATAGCCAAGGATAACATTTATATAAAACACCTTTATTACCAAGGAAAGTGCTGGGTGCTATGTCCAATAACACTTTGTCATTGTGAAATATAGTAAAGTAGAACTGGTTTTCTGCAAGGTTAGTTTGTACAATTCACCCTGTAAGAACATAGGATTAGTCATTACTATTGGTATTCATTATAGCTAGTTATTTATCATTCACATTGGTAGAGAAGTACATTGTGCTGTGTACTTGTATTTTTGTTCTGCAAGTTCATTACTAATACAGGATGAACAGGTTGCGCTACTGATACATTTTCTTTTTTGGCTGACTGCCCTATGACATTTTTCAATCTATTTCAGATGTTGCCTTGAGGATAAAGTTACCTTTCTCTCAATCAGTCTCTCCTTATCTCCTCTTGAGAACATTTTGAGGGTTCCCTACTTTCTGTCTTTATTAGTTTGCAGCATTCAACTATATTAATGCCCTTCCATCCTTTGCTCCTTGTGAATTACCTAAGACCTGTAAATTCATAAACATGTTCCATCTTTATATGGCATGCTACATTTCCTCTGTATGCTTACAGGTCAAAAACTTCTTTAAAGGGGTATAGTGAGTTGGGCAAATCATTGTGGAGTGTGGAGGGATGTGATAATAATAAAAGAACTGCACTATTGGCTTATTTAGTGGAAGAGTTGTCATAGCTATCTACCATGTCAGTTTGATAAGTTTGATAGACATTTATCTCTAAAAAGATAAATTTCAAAATTTGTATTTTTGTTTGTACTATTGGTTTATACTAAGTTTATAATTGAAGGCACACTTTAATACTATAGTCCAACAAAATGCCCTTTATGAAATGTTTTGACTATTGATCAGAGCTTGTCCTGTGATTGATAATTTCCCAACATTCAATACTATGTACCCCACTAACAGTTCAGTTTTAATTACATTTTGCAATTTGCTGTAATATCTATTAACATAAAGCATAACTTATCAATACAAGTAAAGCAAAACATAAAAAATCGTTATGCAGTTCTCCAAGAATGACTGGCTCAAAGTGACTGCCGTAATGATAGTATTTATTTTTAAAATATATACAAATATAATCATATACAAAATATCTATATATTTTAAATATTAAATACTATTATTACTGCAGCCATGGATGGCCTGGATCATATATGTTACTAGTGGAATTTTCCAAATAACCCCTAACTGTAACAGGCTGAGGTCAGTTTAGCAATAGGGATTAGAAAAGCATGATATCAGCAATATTGGTAAAAAGCAAGAAAGATGTAAAATGAATACTTGCATAAAGCACCATAATCTCGCAAGAAGAAAGTGCTAAGGCCAAGTGGCTTGGAGAAAGATACCCAAAGAAAGAACAAACTTCTAAGACTTCAGTGCATGTTGCTTCTTTTGTAGATAATTCTGTAGATAAAGTAATGAGAAACCAGGATAGGTAAGAACATAATGGAACAGTTGTTGACCAGTAACTGTGGGCTATTTCTAACAGGGACAAAAGTGAACAAACATGTAAAATGCCAAGGGCCAAAAAATTAAATGTACCGTACCTTTCACCCTATTAGACACACCAGCCCATAAGACGCAGCTAGGTTTTAGAGGTGGACAATAAAAAAAAATATTGTCCATTGGACCTCAACTCACAGCCCCTATCAGCCTTGATTATTAATCAGACCTTAGCTCACGGCCCCAGTCAGACCCCTAATGTTAATTAGACCCTTAATCATACCTCAGCTCACCCCCCAATATTAATAAGACCCCAATATGACCTCAGATCAGACAAACAATTAGACCTCAGCTTAGACCCCACTGTGAATGATCCACAATCACACCTCAGATAAGAGTACCAATATATATAAGACCCCCCATTCAGATCTCAGATCAGACCCCTATGCATCACATCAGACCCCTATGCCTCAGAGCAGACCCCTATGCCTCAGAGCAGAACCCCATGACTCAGATCAGCAACAACTTACCTCTTCTGCTCCAGGCGCCACTGCTCCTAGGATCCAGCTCTCTGCTTCTTCCTGCCATGTACTGTGCTGTGACCCGACGCCCACAGTGTAAGGTCACAGAGCATCCTCATGATGTGCGCAGTCACTGCACAGCCAAGGGCAGAGGACCAGGAAGCTGTGAGTACAAAGTCTGAGGAGTGATGCATTCACCGCTTCCCGATCCTGTGGTACTAATGAGTACTTCCATAACCATCAAGGTAAACTATAAGTAAAGAATGGCAAGAAAAAGATAACATCTCAATGGATTTCAATGTTTTTTGTCACACGATAACCAAGATTTCACTGTGTGTATATATGTATATATATATATATATATATATATATATATATATATATATATATATATTATCACTATAATCGTGTAACTATTAAAGAGGACCTTTCAGTAGAATAAAACTTCTAAACTAACTATACAGACATGTAGAGCGGCGCCCAGGGATCCCCCTGCACTTACTGTTATACCTTGGCGCTGCTCCATTCTCCCGGTATAGCCTCCGGTATCTTCATAGTTAGGCTCCACCCAGGGGAACCTGCCGGTGTCTCCTTCTCCCATGCTGTAGCGCTGGCCAATCGCAGCGCTCAGCTCATAGCCTGAGAGGCTTTTTTTTCTCTCAGGCTTTGGCTGAGCGCTGCTATTGGCCAGCGCTACAGCATGGGAGAATGAGACGCCGGCAGGTTCCACTGCCCAGGTATAACAGTAAGTGCAGGGGGATCCCTGGGCGCCGCTCTACATGTCTGTATAGTTAGTTTAGAAGTTTTATTCTAGTGAAAGGTCCTCTTTAACTCCAAAACAAAACATAATAGTACTGCCAAACTTTGAGAACTACCATTATCAATATATAGTGACTTAACATTATTATACCTGATTACAAACCACTGTTCAAAGACAAGTATTCGCTGTTGTTGCCAGATTTGGCACTATCACTGTACTTGATAGGCAGCACAGTACCCCCATAGAATATTATAGTTCAGATATTTTTTGCTATCTTTATCCTGAAATATAGTTCCGCACAGATAGTACTCCTGAAAAATAGTGACAGATGGTGCTCAAAATTTATAGTGCCTCATATTGTGAAATATCATACTACAATATAAAATGAAAGCTATGTTACCAGTGACTTACTTTTAATTTGATTGGCTGCAGCGTTCATATGTTGTAATAACTACTTCTGCCAATCAGCAGCAACTTAGGGCAGACACACAATTGGAGGAGATTTATCAAGACTGGTATGCTGATATATTGCTGGTATCATGCTGGTATTTGCTTGATATCTCTCTCACTGTTGGAAGATGCATTTATTTATAGTGAAGCACAGGCCTCGTCATAAATTAGATGCATCCTCCGGCAGGCCAGGTACCTAAACTGCACCTAAAATTTCAGTCTTAATTTACAACAGAAAACTGGGGTAAAAGAAGATAAATGTGCCAGATCCTTTGGCCATGCCCCTCTCTGCCCTTGGCACAATCCTTTCTCGGAAAGGGCAGGGTAGAAAATGTCACTTGAAAGTTTCAAACACAGAAAACTGCTGTAGGGAAATGATAAATAGTGTTAACTGTAACCACTGAGACAATGCTTGTCACCCTGCCTCTCATCTTCCTGGAAGAATTATTCTAATAAATGTGCTGTTTTACATATAAATTGTATTTGGTGGAACCGATTTCTCAAACTGTTTGTATCTTTATGGCAATAAACATGGGCCAGATTTACTAATCCTAAAGATGGCGTGAGCTGAAACAGGGTGTCTAGACCTGAGGAGTTATCCCAGTGGCTAAGTCTGGATGATAAATGTAGTGTAGACATATTTTTCTCTAACTCTATACCAACTATTGGTTGGCTTACTATGAGACAGATCTTTATACCAGAACTGCACTGAAATGTTGGTGCAAAATGATATGTTAAGTCCCACACCCTTTCATGTGAAGCTCTGCCAACTTTCTGATAAGTCCCATCCACTTGTTGAGCATTATAGAAAACTGTAGAAAAATGGAGAAACCCTACATGTGTTGAATTGTGCCACATTTTTGGTAGAGATACATTAGTAGTTCTGGGTCACAGTTCTTTTTAAACGGTTTTGATAATGAGACCCAGTGTATAATCTGTGGTAATAGTGAGTAAATTATATTTTTCCAGTGTCTGCTCCCTGTACTATATGTATGATCTACGGTAACACAGCATATGTTATGCATCTCCAGTATATCCCTGTACTATATGTATGATCAGTTTCGTGCTTCATGGTAACAAATCTATTTTTCCTGAAATGGCAGTAATAAAAAAAATACATACTCACCTCATCCATTTCCTTGCGCAGAAGCCGTCACGGCCATCTTGATTGAAGAAACCGCGTAAAATCTTGTGCAGTGACGTGATGATGTCTCCGTGCCCAGCCAGAATGCTGGTCTTGGTGACATCACATGTTACCCTGCACAGGAAAAAGAGATGTAACATTGAGTAACTTATACATCTCCAGTATATGATCCCTGTACTATATGTATAATATATGATAACTTTTAATACATTATATATCTCCAGTATCTGCTCTGTACTATATGTATATCATCTATGATAGTGAGTACATTATACATCTCCATTATCTGCTCACTTTACTGTACATATTTATATAATCTATGGTAACAGTGAGTACATTATCATTATACATCTCCATTATATGATCCCTGCACTTACATATAATCTATGGTAACATTGAGTATATTATCCATCTCCACTATATGATCCCTGTACTATAGGTATAATCTATGGTAACAGTGAGTCTCCACTACATGGTCCCTGTACTTACTCTCTCTCTGTCTCAATCTCTCTCTCTCTCTCTATAGGGCTGCACGATATGGGAATTTTGTGCGATTGCGATTAGGGCCCTGAAATTGCGATAACGATATGCAATGCGATATTTTAAAGGAATTGTGCTAGAGGTCTATTTGCTATGATTTTCCCATATGAGCCGCTGACGCGGCTGGGTATGACATAGTTATGGGGGATCTGTGGATGACGCTGTGTTGTGGGAGATCTTTGGAGGACGCTGTGTTGTGGGGGATCTGTGGAGGACGCTGTTATATGGGGGATCTGTGGAGGGTGCTGTGATATGGGGGATCTGTGGAGGACGCTGTTATATGGGGGATCTGTGGAGGACGCTGTTATATGGGGGATCTGTGGAGGGTGCTGTTATATGGGGGATCTCTGGAGGACGCTGTTATATGGGGGATCTGTGGAGGACGCTGTTATATGGGGGATCTCTGGAGGACGCTGTTATATGGGGGATCTGTGGAGGACGCTGTTATATGGGGGATCTGTGGAGGACGCTGTTATATGGGGGATCTGTGGAGGACGCTGTTATATGGGGGATCTGTGGAGGACGCTGTTATATGGGGGATCTGTGGAGGACGCTGTTATGTGGGGGATCTGTGGAGGACGCTGTTATATGGGGGATCTGTGGAGGATGCTGTGTTGTGGGGGATCTGTGGAGGGTGCTGTTATGGGGGATCTGTGGAGGGCGCTGTTATGGGGGATCTGTGGAGGGCGCTGTTGTATGGGGGATCTGTGGAGGACGCTGTTATGTGGGGGATCTGTGGAGGACGCTGTTATGAGGGATCTGTGGAGGACGCTGTTATGGGGGACCTGTGGAGGACACTTATGGGGGACCTGTGGGTGGCACTGTTATAGGGGATGTTTGGAGGACATATAGGGCCATAAGGGGGGCCAGCTAAAGACATATAGCATCTTATGCTGGTCCCCCTCATGTGTCCTAAACTGGGCACATAACTGCCTTTTGCGTGTAAAGTGTTTTACTAGTGTGTGTGTGGGTGAAACAATCTCTCTCCTAACAGGTCCGGCCTCTGTACTCACTATGAATGCAATGCACTGCAGCGAGCGGTAGCGAGCTGGCCGGCCGGCGCATGACTGACGTCACTTAGTAACGCTCCTGCTTCCTGAAGTGGGAGGAGCGTTACTAAGTGACGTGTGCACCAATTTTTGACCTTCATTTCTTAAAGTAATGATAGCCACTCGTTTTTCTTTACTTAGCTGCTTTTTTCTTGCCATAATACAAATTCTAACAGTCTATTCAGTAGGACTATCAGCTGTGTATCCATCTGACTTCTCCACAACGCAACTGATGGTCCCAACCCCATTTATAAGGCAAAAAATCCCACTTATTAAACCTGACAGCGCACACCTGTGAAGTGAAAACCATTTCAGGTGACAACCTCTTGAAGCTCATCAAGAGAATGCCAAGAGTGTGCAAAGCAGTAATCAAAGCAAAAGGTGGCTACTTTGAAGAACCTAGAATATGACATATTTTCACTTGTTTCACACTTTTTTGTTATGCATATAATTCCACATGTGTTAATTCATAGTTTTGATGCCTTCATTGTGAATCTACAATTTTCATAGTCATGAAAATAAAGAAAACTCTTTGAATGAGAAGGTGTGTCCAAACTTTTGGTCTGTACTGTACAATACATTCAATAACATACAGTAGTTATAAAAATGTATTTGTTGCAGTATTGCTGTTGCTCTAATACTGAGTGGTGTCTTGCAGTAATATACAAGATGTTCAATAACATGGGTATAAAGTTTTAGCAGTAGTGCTTTTTTTTAAACTGAACAGTATTTTGCAGTAATGTACAACATGTTTACTAGTAGGGGTGTAATAATTGTGTTTTTGTAGTAAAATGGGCTTGCAATAACACTAAATGGTATTTTGCAGTAATATACAACATATTCAATAGCATGGTATTATTTCATTATTGCTTTTGCTATAACAGTGAATGATATCTTGCAGTAATATACAACTCGTTCAATAAGACAAGGGTATAATAATAGTATTATTGCTCTTGCTATAAGACTGTACAGTGTCTTGCCGCAATATACAATATGTTCAATAACATAGGTGTAACACACTGAAATGCCCAATTAAAAATGCTAAACAGAGACTGGTTTCCTCCTTCTGAGCAGAAAGACCTGCCTGCATACTGCACCTTGATTGGCTAATCAGACTGTCAGCCAATCAGGTTAAGCCCTCCCTTTACTTCATCCCAGTGTCATGTGATCCTTTATTGTCTTCCTCCCTCCTGTTTTCCCCACTTATTGTCACAGTAAAATGGTTCTGGACCTGTTTTTGTGTGATTCATCAGAAACTAATCGCATGAAAGCAATCTTCTGCTATCTGTTTTTCAGAGATTCATTTATTGGAGTTGAAAAAAGCACACGACCATGTAAATAAGTCTTTATTCTTACAAAGATATAGAATTTATCATATGAACTAATAATCCTTTAATCATGATTAATTACTTTTATACATAGAACATCATTTTAAAAAGGTTTATATTTTTGCATTTTTATCATATGTAAGAAAAACATGATAAAACATTGGAAACACAATTCCCATTTATCACATATCACAGTAACAAAACAGTGGGTTTAAATGACTTAACAATAAAAGGACTAATAAATGTATTCTTCAATAAAGTAATAACCAGTCTAGTAGACATACATATAAGTTAATACTGAACAACCATTCACACAACAAGCATTATACAACAATTAGTTAAATAAATCTAGACTCAAGGCTGTTTTTGTCTTACATTTAACATATAAAAAAGTACATGTTAGACCTTAACGTATGCTTTTTTTTTTTTTACTGGACACTCCAGGATACAAAACCGTGGTGTACTACGCTTTTGTATCCTTTTTTCCCAAGCGTATATGTTAAACGTTGGGCAAAAATAAGATGTGAACCCAGTCTAAGACTAATAAAGCCATTTGAGCATGAATACAAGGGCTTCAAATTGTATCAAAATGATCATTTGTTCTTCTAGCTGAGCTGTGGAGATTAACCTTATCCAATGACAGAAGGGGTCTTGAGGAGTTTTAGTTTAAAAGGATGGATCTTCTTATATAGAACATCAAAAGTCTATAAAGAATTCTGCAGTACTTGTCTGAAGGAGGTCATTTACCAAACCCAACTGACTAATTTCTGGGGAGCATATACCTGGTAAGCCAAATCCGGGGTTCATTACTGCAGTCCAAAAAGTAGCAATTACCATATTATCCCATATTATGTGCATTAGGCTACCCCACACCTTGTACAGATGTCACTGGCAAGCCTGCACCTCAATATCAGACATATTGGCATTAAATGTGCCTTATGTAGCCACATAGTTTGAATAATTTGGTCCCTGGAACGAATCACCATGGATCGCCAACTAGAGATATCTCTCTCTCCTCATGATGGGCCTCCAAGGCCGGTATTTCACTCTTCCAGTGGTTGAAACTCAAGTTAAAGATGTCGGCTGATTTAATATAAGGACCCAATAAAAAGAGACAGGTTTATGTAGTCTTTTCTGACGGTGATGGTTTCCAGTTCCCTGGCTTCATAGTCCAAACTTTTAGGAACTCCCTAACCAAACCGCTCCACACAGGCAAGCTGCAACTGGAAATACCTAAAAAAGCAAGATTGTGAGAAATGAAACTCCTGCTTCAGATCTACAAATGTTCTAAAATACATTTACTCATACAACTAAAATATTTAAAAGAAACCTGTCATCATAAAAATCCATGAAGGCAGCATGTTATACAGCAGGAAGATCTGAGCAGGTTGGTGTATAGTTTTGTGGCAAAAATTCTGTAAAACTGAAGGTTGTCACTGATAGGACCGACTTCTTAACTTGAAGACCAAGAATGAGCATGGATAAAAAGGTATAAAATTATAAGTTATACTGAATCTTTCCCATAAAGTTATATGTCAATCTTCTCAGCATCTCCTCCTCTATAACATTCTGCCTTCAGCCCAGACTTTATGTTTAATGCGACAGGTTCCCTTCAATACCTCTCAAAGGTCAAAATTCACAACCAAGATGGTATATTACCTCTGGGAGTAAAGAATTTCTCCATAGGAAAATTACAGATGACCATAACTAACTCTCCCTTCGCTCTTCAAAGTCCTAAGCGTAATTATTCCATAGATTGATGACTGCTGCCATAGTAGAAGTAAAGTGATGAGTTGGGTATACTCCAGCTCTATACACCCTATTAGTAAGGACCTTATAACATCAGCTTCCAGGACTATTGTTGGTTTATTGGAAACTGCTGTATTCCACCATGCGACAAATGATAATTGCATGGTAACATAGTACATATACATGTTAGGGAGGGCCGATTCTCTGCTTGTGTAGTGTCTTTAGGGTATTTCTAAGAAAATTATTTAGAAATAATTTTAATGCATTTTTGGTTATATTTATAGAAGGGAAAACAATTCACAGCAAGATAATCTCCATGTTGTGATTTGTATTAAGCTTCTAAAATTGAATCACTGCTACATGAAACAAATTGATTATGAATTTCCCCACAAAATTCTAAAAATATTTGCAATTCATTCAGCTCAAAATGGAGGCCACCAATATACAAATCAGAAGACAATACAGAAGAGAGAATACAGCATCTTCCACCCAAAATTACTAAATTATTTTTGGAGCCTGTTTGACAGTGCGGTGTGTTTTTAGACAGGTTGTTTATTATTACTACCTACCATTTATTTACCCATGGACATACATGTTGCTGTCACTTTAACATTAATAATGCTGTCTTAGTGTTACAGAGTTTGAAAGGGGTGGATACAGTCCTAGGAGAGTGTCATACATGACTTTTCAGGGCAATCGAGGCACTTTCAATTTGGACCCAAATCAAAGAATTTGGGTCTTTATTATAAATTAAATTCAAGACAAATCTATTAATATTTAAACCTCACTGTTTTTAATAAAGACTAAAAATATATATCACAAACAAGCATCTTTTTACATTCAGTTTACTGGGAAAACCAGTAATCTCCATTACTTAACAATGATATCCATGTTAGTACCTTATAGACTGAAAATACGATCCAAAGCATTTATTACAAGTTACAAGAAATCCAGCTAAATCCAAAGTGTTCACTTATTTTTTCTTGCAACTGTATATGCAAGCAGAGATATTTAAAATGATCAGGAAGTATATTGTTGCATAGTTTTCATTATACATTGAGTTTTATTTTTTATAAACTTGATAATCCCCTTTAAATTGCTTTGTACAGTAAAGTACTGTAATGCACGTACGGTATTAGCAAAATAAAGTCATATACAGATATCTACAGTAATAAGCATAGATGGAATACTTAACTCATGTTTAGCACATTAATTGCAGTTGTCAAGGTAATGTGTGAAAATAGCTTAAAATCAAGACAGCTGTTAAAATAAACCACATGTAAATTGCTGACAGATTCATACAGCAAATAAAGAGAAGTGAATTGCAAATATGTGTATACTGGAAAACGCGATAATCAGCAAACTGGAAAACCATGACTGTATTTCTTTACTAAAAGATGATAAAAAACAGTGTATAAAGCATCACTTACGTGTTCATTGTTGACACCTTTATAAATGTCATTAGATCTGGTAGAGAACGAAACGTGTTTAGAATAAACTATACAATGGATACAAAATATACAACAGATACAAAATTGCCATCCTGTAAAGAGGCAAGTTTTTATTGGCTATATGTTCCCAAACCTAGACAATCCCTGTGGCATGTTTAGCCAATAAGAGATAATCTTTAATTCATGGAAACCAACTTGGTTGGATCATAGAGACCTCTATCAATGGTAGGGACTTTTAGATTTATTAACATAAACAGACTTGTGTAAGATGTTTGTAGGTTATGCCACAGTTATTTGGCAAATGTTTAGGCAATGATTGTTTTCCCTTTTTTATTGTGATAATATTAGAAATGATATAGCATAATTATAATTTGTCACTGGTCAGAGCTGTGAACAAGGAAAGGTAAAGGCACTTCATAGGCCAATATATATTGACAAAGAGTTGGGGTCCTATTCCACTTGCAGATGAAGCAGGCGATGGCTGGGAAGGAAGCGTTCTTTCCTGACAATTGCCTACTCGCTAGTGGAGGAGACCGCTGCTATTACATATAGCGATTTCCTCCGTATGTAATTGCTTATGCCATTTCTTGTCCCCACACTGAATCATTGTTTGCTGGCAGCAGACTGTGATTACACAGCACGATCTGCCGGCAACAAATGAGGATTTGTAAACTGCTAAGAGATTCCGACTATCCAATGAACGAGCATTTGCTCGTTCATCGGGTAATCGGCAGAAGTATTACACTGTTAGATCATCAATAACGAGCATTCATTGGTTGTTAGCAATAATCTGGACAATTATCTTCAGGTGTAATAGAGCCTTTAAGACCAAATAGCAATAGTTTATGCACAAACATTCACAGTGCAAGAGGCACAAGCACTATAGAGCTCACATACCACTGGAATCAAGGGTCACATTTACATAAAATGTATTTGGTAATACCCTTTTACACACTTTTGTACAGAAGTGGTCTCCCTTACTTTCCCTTTGGCTAGACATGTTCTGAAATGTGTGTCATGTGATAACCAGCAAGCAGCAATATTGCATTGAGTAGGTTTCATGAGAAACTGGAGTTCTTAAAGGCGTTATCCAAGATTAGTTCAGACCTCCTAGAGTGGCTGACCCTTTGTGGTACTTATACTTACGTACCCTGTATCGCTCCAGGGCCAACTCTTCCTCTGTCTGCTGCGCTGGAAACAACATCAGTTGATGACAGTACACATGACCACTGCAGTCAATCACAGGCCAGGGCGGCGACTTGCTTCCCTTGCTTCCCTTGCATCATGTGACCAGTTGTCAGGCTAAGATGGACACATCCAGTGCTTCCAGTGACATTGTTACAATCTGGCACTGTCATGCCCCACTCTGATGATGTGCGGAGGTCGGCCAGGATAGCAGCACGAGTTTAGTGTTTGTTTTGGAGCCGTGCTGGATCCGCCTCTCATCAGGTGCACTGGGTGGGGTCATTAGTTTAAGTAGCTCACCAGCCCAGTGTTCTGAGCGGATTATACTAATCATTGTGGTCTTGGAAGCTAGGAAGGAAGGTTGTCTGTCTGTTTCCAGCTCAGAAAGATAAGTGTGATTTCTAGTTTGGTTGTTTTGTGTCATCTCTCCCATCCAGGTTCTGTGCGAGTAGGCTGCTCCTATTTACCCTCTTAACCATCTCAGGGAATTTAGCGTTTTGTTAGCCCAGGCACGAGGACACATCACACCTATCTTTAAGGTCTGCATGTGGGCTGAGCAGTGCAGGGAAAGAGGTCAGGTATTAGCTAGGAGGTGACCCTTCCCCTGTCTCTCGCCCAGAGCCTGGTTGGTGGGTTATCTGTGAGTCTGAGTGCACGTCCGCCGTGACATTATAATCCGCCCTACTGTGACTGCCATTACTCAGCGGTTTTGTGATGGCGTCAATTGATGCACTGGTTGACCGCATGCAGGGTTTATCCCTAGAGGTTGCGGATATGCGTAGTTCGGTCACACAGTGTCAGAGTGTTCTGGCATCAGGTGGTACGGATGATTTTTTCCGCTTTAAAGAGTCATGCAAATGCGTCCATTTTCGTCAGGTAATGAAAATCAGAGGGTTGGTATCATCATGTCTCTGCTTAAAGGGGACGCGCAATCCTGGGCTTTTTCTCTGCCGCATGGTTCTCTGGCCCTCCGGTCGGTGGAGGAATTTTTCAAAGCCCTGGGATTGATTTACGATGACCCAGATCGGGTCTTGATGGCAGAATCGAAATTGCGTAACTTACTACAGGGTAAACATACTGCAGAGGGTTACTGCATAGAGTTTAGGAGGTGGGCTACTGAGGTTTTAGTAGTGACTACGGGTTACGTAGTCAGTCGCGTTACGTAGTCAGTTTTGTCAGGGGTTATCTGAAAGGTTGAAAGATGCCCTGGCTTTTCATGAGTACCCGGATACTCTAGAGCATGGGTGTCAAACACAAGGCCCGCGGGCCGAATCCGGCCCGCCAGACCTCGTCATGTGGCCCGCGTAGCCGCCGCCGGCTGCCATCCTTCACCTTTTATTATCACTTTCTGCAGGCGGCCCCCGCTCCTCCCGGCTCCTGTATCGGGTAATCGCATAAGGAGCGCTGTGTATTACCAGTAATTACAACTACAAGCGCTCGCCGAGAGGAGGGAGGAGGCAGGCTGGGAGGATGGGCGCTGGCAGTGTGAGTCATACGTCACGCGCCTGCGCCGCCCACTTTATGAATGAAGCAAGTGGCGTGGGCGCATGACGTATGACTCACGCTGCCAGCGCCTGTCCTCCCGGCCTGCCTCCTCCCTCCTCTCGGCGAGCGCTTGTAGTTGTAAGTACCGGTAATACACAGCGCTCCTTATGCGATTATATACATACGGTAACCATTAACTATTAGAGATACAATTATACAGTGAGCGGGGCCCGTGTAGTAGAATAGTCACTGCACGGGCCCCGCTGTCATTATAAAAGCAGATGCCGGCCCCTAGCCCGTGTATTGAGGGTCATTCACTACAGGGACACTTATGGAGGGGATCTGTGGATGACACATAGCATAAGATGCTATATATGTGTCATTCACAGATCCCCCCCATAACTGTCATACACAGATCCCCCATAAGAGCCACCCACAGATCCCCCATAAGTGTCACCCACAGATCCCCATAAGTGTCACCCACAGATCCCCCATAAGTGTCACCCACAGATCCCCCATAAGTGTCACCCACAGATCCCCCATAAGTGTCACCCACAGATCCCCCATAAGTGTCACCCACAGATCCCCCATAAGTGTCACCCACAGATCCCCCATAAGTGTCACCCACAGATCCCCCATAAGTGTCACCCACAGATCCCCCATAAGTGCCATCCACAGATCCCCCATAACAGTGCCATCCACAGATCCCCCATAACAGTGCCATCCACAGATCCCCCATAACAGTGCCACCCACAGACCACAATTAGTTCAAAACCCACCAAAAGCACACCTTTTGGTTCAAAATATTTTTTTTCTTATTTTCCTCCTCAAAAACCTAGGTGCGTCTTATGGGCCGGTGCGTCTTATAGGGCAAAAAATACGGTAACCCTTACAGTTCTGGAATGTGTTGGATAACACTGACAGCATTATATCGAGACTATGATTGTCCAGTCAATCTCATTCCAGGGGCTAAGTTGCCAAAGTCTCGGCTTTACAACCTCTCTCAACCCGAAAGAGAGGTCATGAGAGAGTAAGTCACCGAGAGTTTGGCAAAGGGCCATATTAGACCATCCAAATCTCCAGTGGCGGTAGGTTTGTTCTTTGTGAAGAAAAAGGATGGATCCCTGAGACCGCGTTTGGATTTCCGGGAATTGAACCGTATTACAGTCCGGGATCCATAGCCCCTGCCTTTGATCTCTGATCTTTTTGATCAGATTGTTGGAGCCAAGGTGTTCTCCAAGTTGGATTTGAGAGGGGCCTACAATCTGATCAGAATCAAGGAGGGGGATGAGTGGAAAATGGGTCATTTTGAGAACCTGGTGATGCCTTTTGGGTTGACGAACGTGCCAGCAGTTTTTCAGCGATTCGTCAATTACATTTTTCATCACTTGCTGGGGAGGTTCGTAGTAGTTTACCTGGATGACATTTTAATTTATTCTCCTGATCTGAAGATCCATCAGGATCATGTGAGACAGGTTTTGACGATCCTTCGGGAGAATAAGTTATATGCCAAATTGGAGAAATGCTTGTTTGCGGTGCAAGAGCTTCCGTTCTTGGGATACATGCTTTCTGATTCTGGTTTTCGTATGGACCCCGAAAAGGTCCGGGCGGTTCTGGAGTGGTACCGACCAGAGAATCAGAAAGCTTTGATGCGGTTCTTGGGGTTTACGAATTATTATAGAAAATGTATTTCGAATTATTCTACCATAGTAAAACCTCTTACTGATATGACCAAGAAGGGCGCCGATGTCTCTGTCTGGTCGGATGAGGCATTGCAGGCCTTTTCGGCTATTTAGGAGCGTTTTGTGTCTGCTCCCATTCTGGTGAAGCCGGATGTGTCTCAGCCATTCGTAGTGGAGGTTGATGCATCAGAGGTGCGGGTTGGGGCTGTGCTGTCACAGGGTTCATCTCCTGGCAAGTGGGTCCCATGTGCCTTCTTCTCAAAGAAGCTCTCGGTCGCCGAGAGGAATTATGATGTTGGAGATAGAGAGTTGTTGGCTATCAAGTTGGCCTTTGAGGAATGGCGTCACTGGTTAGAGGGGGCGTCTCACCCCATTACGGTGTATACTGACCATAAGAATCTGGCTTACCTGCAATCTGCCAAGCGTCTGAACCCTAGGCAGGCCAGATGGTCACTGTTTTTTACCAGGTTCAATTTTGTGGTTACCTTTCGCCCAGGAGTCAAGAACTTGTCTTGCAGCTTTCCTGGGGGAGGTGATTCAGAAGATGCCGGATGGGGTAGTGGTCTCCGCTCTGTTCCCTGAATTGGAGATGGAGGGGGCTCCTGGTTCTTGTCCCCCAGGGAGGTTGTTTGTTCCTGAGGGCCTACGATACAAGGTGTTCAAGGAACATCATGATACTGTTCTCGCTGGACATCCTGGTGGTAAGTCCACCTGTGATCTAGTATCCCGGAGGTTCTGGTGGCCAGGGTTACGTAAGAGCATTGAGAATTACGTGACAGCTTGTGAAACCTGCGCTCGGTCAAAGGTTTCTCATACTCAACCGCCTGATACACTTCTTCCATTGTCTATTCCGTCTCATCCTTGGACGCATTTGTCTATGGACTTTGTTACGGATTTGCCGAGTTCCTCCGGGAGAACAGTGATTTTGGTGGTGGTTGACCGTTTCAGTAAAATGGCTCACTTTATACCACTAACGAGTCTGCCTAACGCTAAGACTCTTGCGCAGATTTTTGTGGATAATATTGTGAAATTGTATGGTATTCCTTCGGATGTGGTCTCTAATAGGGGCACACAGTTTGTCTCCGGGTTTTGGAGGGCGTTCTGCTCTCGGCTTGGCATTCAGCTTTCATTCTCTTCAGCCTTTCATCCGCAGTCGAATGGTCAGATGGAGCGTACTAATCAAAACCTGGAGACCTACTTGAGGTGCTTTGTGGCTGAGAATCAGGAGGACTGGTCCTCATTCTTGTCCTTAGCAGAATTTGCGTTGAATAACCGTAGACGGGTAAGTCGCCATTTTTTGGCGCATACGGTTTCCATCCTCAGTTTGGTACCTTTTCTGGGTCTGGTTCCTCTGGGATGCCAGAGGAGGAGAGATTCTCTTCTGCCTTATCCTCCATCTGGCGGAGGATTCAAGGGAATTTGGAGAGAATGGGTGAGAGGTATAAACAAATGGCTTTCTGCTGTGTTCAATCCTGTGGCGTTTCGGCTGGATCTTCCGCAGACTTGGAGGATCCATGATGTGTTCCACAGGTCTTTACTAAAAAAATATGCGAGACCGGTGGAACCATCGCCATTGCCTCCTCCTCCTGTTCTAGTAGAGGGAAACTTGGAGTTTGAGATCTCCAGGATTCTCGACTCGACAGTTCTTCGGGGCTCCCTTCAGTACCTGGTGCATTGGAGGGGATACGGTCCTGAGGAGAGGATGTGGGTTCCGGCGTTGGATGTCAATGCCAGCCGACTGGTGAGGGCTTTTCATAGGTCCCATCCGGATAAGGTTGGTCCGGGGTGTCCGGAGGTCACCCGTAGAAGGGGGGGTACTGTCATGCCCCACTCTGACGATGTGCGGAGGTCGACCAGGATAGCAGTACCAGTTTAGTGTTTGTTTTGGAGCCGTGCTGGATCCGCCTCTCATCAGGTGCACTGGGTGGGTCATTAGTTTAAGTAGCTCACCAGCCCAGTGTTCTGAGCGGAGTATACTAATCATTGTGGTCTTGGAAGCTAGGAAGGAAGGTTGTCTGTCTGTTTCCAGCTTAGAAAGATAAGTGTGATTTCTAGTTTGGTTGTTTTGTGTCATCTCTCCCATCCAGGTTCTGTGCGAGTAGGATGCTCCTATTTACCCTCTTTACCATCTCAGGGAATTTAGCGTTTTGTTAGCCCAGGCACGAGGACACATCACACCTATCGTTAAGGTCTGCATGTGGGCTGAGCAGTGCAGGGAAAGAGGTTAGGTATTAGCTAGGAGGTGACCCTTCCCCTGTCTCTCGCCCAGAGCCTGGTTGGTGGGTTATCTGTGAGTCTGAGTGCACGTCGGCCGTGACAGGCACATACTGCGTACATTTGGCATGGTAATGTGGATTATCATCCTAGGACCACTTTCAACTGTATCAGGAAATTAATACCAGTGAATGAATACTATAGCAGAGCGGACAACAACTGAGTTCCTGCCACACCAGTCAAGCTTGCATGCCATAGTCTTGCATTGCACTTCTGATTGTCCATACAGAAAAAAAATCATGGAAAGTAATGCACTAACACAAACATTATACTAGTCCATAGCCTTAGCTGTTTTAATTGTGGAAATGGGGTATGTGAGTATTGTCTTTATTATTCTTCCTGGGCACTATTACTATGTCGGAGGGACTAAAGGGGCACTTTATTCTGTTCAGGTCTATTTAGGGCATTCAATTACAGTGTGGGACACTAAATGGACATTATTAAATTGTGGGGAACTAAGGGGAACTAATTCTGTGTGGTGGTATGATGATTATAGGGACACTAAGGGGGCACTTTTACTAATTGAGGACCCTAAGAGTGCAGTAAGGAGGTACTATTACTGTATAAAGGTAAGGCCACATTTTTTGCTATGAAAGGGCACGAAAGAGCCACTACTACTTGAGTACGGATTCAAGAGCACCTAAAAGACATTCGGACAGCAGCATGAATTGATGTTAAAACCATACCTCAACATTTTTGTTATAAACATCAGAATAGGTGTCAGGATTTGAAGTTTCGTGGCATCAATAAGATCTTATTGGGATCTAGAGGTGGAGACCTTTTTAGAAGACTGGAAAGCATCGAATGCAAATAGTAGTCAAGCTGAGAACACAGATACCAAAAGGCCTTAATGATAAGATCCCTTTCGCATCATATTTAACATAGTGTCTTTGTTTTTTACCTTTTTTTATCTAATTTTTTTGTCTATTGATTGGTGGTTAACGTAGTGTATCTGTAAAAAGTGCTTATAATCATAATTGATTAATTAATTTTTTTGTTCTTTTTTAGATCTCCTTACAGCTAATGTGTGAGACTACTTAAAAGTCAGCATTCTGAGGATTGTGTCTTTATAAAAAACAAAAATGACCAAACATATTTTTTTACTTTACACATTCACACTTCACTCTATTACATGGTTTCTTTTCACATTTCATAATTTTTGTTCTTTTGTTTTTCACACATTATTTTATTCCTTCACTTCGTCACATCACACATCAATTTTAAATGCATTTTTTTTGCACACGTATATGTTCATTTTCATGACTCCAGTATTTCCTTTCACATCACTATTACATTCACCATTTCTTCCTCAATTATATTTTTATATTATCATGTTCTTGCCACATTATATGCTAACTCTACATAATTTTGTGTTTCTTTTTTTCTTTTTCTTGCTCTTTTCTTTTTTTTTACTTTTTCACCATCATGAACTTAACATTACTATCATCTTCTCCTTTCACGTACTATGCATTCACTAATCATACACTGCTCAAAAAAAATAAAGGGAACACAAAAATAACACATCCTAGATCTGAATTAATTAAATATTCTTCTGAAATACTTTGTTCTTTACATAGTTGAATGTGCTGACAACAAAATCACACAAAAAAAAAAATATGGAAATTCAATTTTTCAACCCATGGAGGTCTGGATTTTGAGTCACACTCAAAATTAAAGTGGAAAAACACACTACAGGCTGATCCAACTTTGATGTAAGGTCTTAAAACATGTCAAAATGAGGCTCAGTAGTGTGTGTGGCCTCCACGTGCCTGTATGACCTCCCTACAACGCCTGTGCATGCTCCTGATGAGGTGGCGGACGGTCTTCTAAGGGATCTCCTCCCAGACCTGGACTAAAGCATCTGCCAACTCCTGGACGTTGGTGGATAGAGCGAGACATGATGTCCTAGATGTGCTCAATTGGATTCAGGTCTGGGGAACTGGCGGGCCAGTCCATAGCATCAATGCCTTCGTCTTGCAGGAACTGCTGACACACTCCAGCCACATGAGGTCTAGCATTGTCTTGCATTAGGAGGAACCCAGGGCCAACCGCACCAGCATATGGTCTCACAAGGGGTCTGAGGATCTCATCTCGGTACCTAATGGCAGTCAGGCTACCTCTGGAGAGCACATGGAGGGCTGTGCGGCCCTCCAAAGAAATGCCACCCCACACCATTACTGACCCAATGCCAAACCGGTCATGCTGGAGGATGTTGCAGGCAGCAGAACGTTCTCCACGGCGTCTCCAGACTCTGTCACATCTGTCATGTGCTCAGTGTGAACCTGCTTTCATCTGCGAAGAGCACAGGGTGCCAGTGGCGAATTTGCCAATCTTGGTGTTCTCTGTCAAATGCCAAACAGACCCTCATGGAGTCTGTTTCTGACCGTTTGAGCAGACACATGCACATTTGTGGCCTGCTGGAGGTCATTTTGCAGGGCTCTGGCAGTGCTCCTCCTGTTCCTCCTTGAACAAAGGCGGAGGTAGCGGTCCTGATGCTGGGTTGTTGCTCTTCCACGGCCTGCTCCACGTCTCCTGATGTACTGGCCTGTCTCCTGGTAGCACCTCCATGCTCTGGACACTACGCTGACAGACACCGCAAACCTTCTTGCCACAGCTCGCATTGATGTGCCATCCTGGATAAGCTGCACTACCTGAGCCACTTGTGTGGGTTCTAGACTCCGTCTCATGCTACCACTAGAATGAAAGCACCGCCAGCATTCAAAAGTGACCAACACATCAGCCAGGAAGCATAGGAACTGAGAAGTGGTCTGTGGTCACCACCTGCAGAACCACTCCTTTATTGGGGGTGTCTTGCTAATTGCCTATAATTTCCACCTGTTGTCTATCCCATTTGCACAACAGCATGTGAAATTAATTGTCACTCGGTGTTGCTTCCTAAGTGGACAGTTTGATTTCACAGAAGTGTGATTGAGTTGGAGTTATATTGTGTTGTTTAAGTGTTCCCTTTTTTGAGCAGTGTATATTCATTATCATTTCATCCTATCACCATGGTCACATGATATCTTTTTGCACATTTTTGCACATAATGTATGCACAACAACACTATATCACACTTTTTTTTCTCATCCTTGCATTTATTTGCATTCTGAATTTTTTTTTCAACATATTTATCCAATATATGTTTTATTCACTATTTATTATGTGTGATTATAATAGACACATATGTGTTTCTTATAATATTTGCTGTTTATGAAGGTCCTCTTGTCAGGTATTTATAATGCAGGCAATACACTACTTGTCCGTTTAACATGTAATGCCCTCAGTTTGTTACCCTTTCAAATATGGTTGCTGCGGTGCACGTCTGGCTCTGCGCATGCGTCGGCCTGAGTCTCTTCCCCGGCCCCATGATGTGGCCGACCTTGCAATTTCCTGTGTGCTCTGTCTCTTCCGGGTGCCGCGGCAGTGTCTCATGGTTAGTGGTGTGGCGGGACCAATGGCGCACCATATAGTGGGCAGTGGCTATTTTAATAGCTAAATGGATACAGGTTACCTGGGCTTTTCTTTTGATTGGACACATCTAATTCTGGGTGGTCGGATTTAATTGAGCCATGTAGGGCATTGGTGTAGTACTAATTAATAGATTGCACCCACAAGGTGAATGCATTACATTAAGCTCTATATATTGTGAGGGATTAGCTCTATCTCCGGGGTCTCAGGCACAATTACCTCCTGACAACCGTGTTGAATGTCCAAACAGTGCATTTATTTTGATACCAGCACCAGCAAACACAATATAAAATGAAAACCTTCCCGTCTGGGCTCTACCTGAACATATAAAGGCGTCTCCAAAGTTCCGGATAGCGCCTAGCACCGTGGCCCCTCAGCCGTGCCCTGCTGAAACCACACTGACTGAGCCTCACCAGGCTTCTGTCTGTACATTCGCCACTAACTGACACCCTGGGAGCATCTTTATCCCAGTCTAATTATCGCAGACCTCACCTGTGATCCTCTCTGGTCCAAGGGAACACCCTGCTGGAAGGGTGTGGTTTGGTAGATCCCACTTCCAATCCTATCTGCCAATCCAACTAAAATCCAGGCCAGACTAGACCAACAAAAACCTTCTCAGCAACCTATATGCAGCTGAAACTATTACCTCTTGTATTTTAGCTATCCCACCCAGCTGAGTTATCTGAGTGGGATATACACCTCTTCCCACACTGTCCACCGTATCACACTTATCACAATATATCCATTATGTTTCCACCAACCACTACCCCTTGAGAAATCTGATGGTAAAAAGCACATCAGGTTGTGGTGGTGATCTGACTTGAGGCTGGGACACAATTACTTGCTTGGTATTCTAAGATATTGTTTAATTACCTTATATTATACTAGATTGATTACTCTTTTCTCTTACATGCTATTTGATCTGCACTTTCATAGCCATATTGTTAGGCTGTGTGTATAATACTTTTTCACTTGCACTTTATTATATTTAACATGCCGCCCGGTCACCTACCCTTTGTGTTTGTTTATAATCTTTTTAATTCATTTGTGTATGGCTTCCTAGCTGTCTTACAGTTAAACCTTTTTTTACACCTGCAACAGGAGTAGAAAATGGTAAATGAGATGGGCCCGCCGGCACATCTCCTTCCCCACCCATGCCGCACCCACTTTTTTAGACCTGGCAGGGAGAAGTAGCAGATTGCAGTGCAACTAGCTGTTACGCAGAAATCCGCACATTAAATAAACCTAATATAGGCTTATTTTAGGTTAATAAATGACCCCCTTACTTTTAAAATTGGGCTCTCCTTCCCATCCTGTCTTTCCCATTATTGAGTGACTGAATGTTCTTTTTAAAAACTGAGTGTGCTAGAAACAATCAAACGGAGAGTGTGTCTCCCCACATAGTTGTTACAGTGGATGGAGAGTGTGTCTCACACAGCAGATACAGAAACTAGAAAATCTAAGAGGCAGGTGGAGGTAGGAATTACTTTGTCACGAAGCGCATTGCTTTGTAAGTAGCAGATGCAATTATGGGAAACGGCGATTGTGTCACCCCCTGTCATTGAACCTCTCAGATGTCGCATTCATTGCTAATCGCAGTATCTGAGATGAAAAATTAGGGCTTTCAGGGATTAAAAAAAATAATACCTTATCCGTTTGAGCGTGAAGAGGCCGCCATAGCCATCTTGATCAGAGGTCAGTATGTTTTTCTTTCTATCTTTTTTTTTTCAGGGGAAATTGATCTGTCACCATGAAGCATGAGGAAATTCGGATCGAATTCCACTTCGGATACTTAAATTCACTCAGCAATATCTGTAATATTTAAGACTTGAACATCTTATTAAGAACGCCATTTTTCACCCCTATGCAGCCGTTCCTCTGTGATGGCCCTATTCAGTAAAAACCTTATTGTTGCACTATACACAGTCTCATTGCCATCGTTCCATGACTCCATGACTAGTCTACAGACATTTTCATTATATAGTAGTTAGAAAACCCGATTCATGCCAAAGTACAGTATGTCTCATCTTGCTGGAATGTACAGTATGTTTAGTATGTCCATGTTTATATGTTATTCGTTGTTTGTCTCAGAAACCCATGCTCATTTTATATGCAATTTTGCATTCTGAAAATGTTTTGTTCTAGCAGCAATTAACTCCGTTGGCACCAATTACATATGCAATTATCACACCTTTTCTGCTGGAAAGAATGCGCTGATATGATGATGATGCTGTAACATTCTTTGACATCTGTACTGTATGCAAAATCATTTAGAATATGATCTAATATGCTTTGTAAAATGTCACCATTCTGCTAGAATTCAATGTGGTCCATTTATTTGCTAAACATTTCTTATGCTAATAGTACAGTAGTATGGTCCTTGTACTATGCTATCCATAAACAGCAACGAATAGATTTGAGAAAGTTGTGCTCTAAAACCTATAGTATATTATATAACATTAGCTCTGGAAATTACTTAGTCACATATTACAGCAGTGCAGTTTAAATTGCATATTTTACTCTAATAGTTTACCCATAACCCAAACAGTTTGTCCCAATGGTTACCCATATGCTCTAATAGCGTCCCCATTCAGGATCTACTACAGAAGAAATTAGTGGCCACATGGAGCTGTGTCTGACAATACAGTGGATTGTCATAGGACTTGATTGCTGATGAGGCTTCATTGTAAATGTACTGCCAGATGGGGAGATCTTTGTGCATTAGATACTCAGCTGTGTGGCCATGTGGGCCAAACCAATTTATTAGGCCTCATTCACACGACCGTATGTATTTTGTGGTCCGCAAAAAACGGATACGCAAAAAATACGGACGACATTCGCATGCATTCCGTATTTTGTAGAATGGAACAGCTGGCCCTTCATAGAACAGTACTATCCTTGTCCATAATGTGGACAATAATAGGACATGTTCTATTTTTTAGCGGAACGGAAATACGGACATATGGAAACGGAATGCAGACAGAATAACTTCCGTTCTTTTTGCGGATCCATTGAAGTGAATGGTTCTGCATACAGTCAGCCAAAAAACCCGGAAGGGACCCGGAAAGAAAATACTTTTGTGTGCATGAGCCCTTGTAGAGATGAGAAAATTGATTCTCCATGAATCCAATTCCATACAAATTTCCCAAACTATTTGAATTAGTCTTTACTGATTAGTCCTGCAAACATTGCTCAAAAAGGTGGCCACTGTTTTATAGATCAGAAAACAGAGAAGTGGGCATCTTCTGCCAAAAAGGAATAATTTTTTGAACATTTAATTAATTAAAAAAAAACATCAATAGGGCTGTATCCTTTTAAAAGGCTGTTTATTAACACCTGTTTACTCTGTCTGCCTATGGTCCCACTTTGACATTGCTAATGCTGTCTTCATGTTAAAGGGGTTCTCCAGGCTTTTTATACTGATGCATACCTCCCAACTTTAGAAAACAAGGAAGAGGGACAGCATGTTCGGCACATGAAGTGGCACATTTTTTCAGCACTAGGCCACGCCTCTAACTTCACCCAAAACATAACTAAACACCTAATTCCACCCAGTTCCCTAAATCCCCCACATAGTAATTATTCCCTTTATGCCACCATACAGTAGTTATGCCAGCATTGGGCCTCCTTCACAGTAGTTATGCCCAGAATTGTGCCCCCTCACAGTAGCGATGCCCAGATATGTGCCCCCTCACAATAGCAATGCCCAGATTTATCCCCTTGCAGTAATAGGCCCAGCTGTGCCCCATCACAGTAATATTCCCAGTTATGTGCCCCCTCACAGTAATATGCCCAGTTATGTGCCGCCTCACTGTATTATGCCCAGTTATGTTCCCCTTCACAGTAATATGCCCAATTTTGCCCCCTCACAGTAATATGCCCAGCTGTGCCCCATCACAGTAATATGTCCAGATATGTGCCCCCTTACAATAATATGCCCAGATGTGTGCACCCTCACAGTATTATGCCCAGCTAAGCAACCTCACAGTAATATGACCAGCTGTGCGCCCCTCACAGTAATATGCCCAGTTGTGCCCCCTCTCAGTAAACTGCTCAGTTGTGCCCTCCTCATAGTAATATGCCCAGATGTGCCCCCTCACAGTAATATGCCCAGATATGTGCCCTCTCACAGTAATATGTCCAGATATGTGCACCCTCACAGTAAATTGCTCAGTTGTGCCCTCCTCATAGTAATATGCCCAGTTGTGCCCCCTCACAGTAATATTCCCAGTTATGTGCCTCCTCACAGTATTATGCCCAGTTATGTGCCGCCTCACAGTATTATGCCCAGTTATGTACCCCTTCACAGTAATATGCCCAATATTGCCCCCCCCACAGTAATATGCCCAGCTTTGCCCCCTCACAGTAATATGCCCAGCTGTGCCCCATCACAGTAATATGTCCAGATATGTGCCCCCTTACAATAATATGCCCAGATATGTGCACCCTCACTGTATTATGCCCAGCTAAGCAACCTCACAGTAATATGGCCAGCTGTGCGCCCCTCACAGTAATATGCCCAGTTGTGCCCCCTCACAGTAAATTGCTCAGTTGTGCCCTCCTCATAGTAATATGCCCAGATGTGCCCCCTCACAGTAATATGCCCAGATATGTGCCCCCTCACAGTAATATGTCCAGAAATGTGCACCCTCATAGTATTATGCCAGTTATGTGCCCCCTCACAGAAATGTCCAGCTAAGCCCCCTCACAGTAATATGTCCAGCTGTGCTCCCTCACAGTAATATGCCCAGTTATGCCCCCCTCACAGTAAATTGCCCAACGGTGCCCCCCTCACAGTAATATGCCCAGGATTGTAATCCACAGTAATATGCCCAGGCAGTAGAAAAATAAACTCCACATACTCGCCTGTTCCCCAGCAGCAGGATACACAGAGCTTCCGGCTGGCCCTGCCCCAGGGGAGGAATGACGGAGCACTCTTGCTTCATCATTGCAGGCAGCTGTCTCTGATTCCTATGGAAGCAGGGACAGCTACCATTGAGCAAGACATACCTCCCCGTACCAGGACTGCGGGACAGCCACTAAAATCTGTGGCTGTTCCACCAGATCCGCGACAGTTGGGAGGCATGTTGATGACGTATCCTCAAGATTGCAGCGGGCGGCCCCCCAGGGGTGATCGGATCCCAGTGTTTAGGAATACCAAGTGTTATTACGGTAATGCTGCCTTAATAGTTTGTGTTACGGACCTGGATACTGTTGTTCCCTGGGGTTAGGCTCCGTAGCAAACAAAGGAGTCATAGTTTGTGGAATAATTTGAGCCCAGTCTTGGTAAAGTTCAATGGTTTTTACTTGAATAAACTTGCAATAAACTTGTGTCATCCAAACAATACTTTTTGGCTCCATCAGGGTAAGGGTAATCTGGCAGGTAAACTTAAAAACTTTTCTTCAGTCTGGTTCCTATCAGCTTCAGTTTCTGTTTCTAGAGATGAGCAAATTTCGAAAAAATTTGATTCAGTCAGTTTGCCGAATTTTCCCCAAAAACTCTATTTGATCTGAATTTATTTGTGACGAATCATTTAAAAAACTGTTATTTTCTGGATAGAGCCAGTATAGTGATGTAGAACACTGTGCATTGCAGAAACATGCATAGGGAGTCTGCTGTTGTAGTAAAACAGTCAGTCAGCATGATATGCAGATGACAGGCATCACCCTTAGAATTCTTTCACTTAACTTATTTGGTCAGTTACGGGGCCAAAACTGACCAAATAATTCAAAGTGTGAACTCAGCCTTACATGTCAATGTTAGCGTCAGGTATGAAGAACCGTGCAGCGGTCCAAGATCCTACTATAGCGTGAAAGAGCGCACTGCTTTAACACCGTCAGCTAATTCCACATGGATTTCTACAGAACCTATTCTGTTAAATGCTGATACAAGTTGAGCATCCCAGACAGAGTGGAGAGGGTGTCAGCAGTAAGTTTGTGCTGACGTCACTTATTATTTTGCCCTTCTGCTGATCTGTAATTCATCAATATTAAAAAGGCCAAACAAACAGGAGTGGATCCAAAACAGAGATCAAACACGAATGGAATATTTGCATGTCTTCTGTGTTTTGTACCCACTCCTGCTTTTGGCTACCAAATCATGAGTAAATAGGGACCATGTGATACAGGACTTATGGCTGCTTCAAAGACAGAATCCAATCAGAAGGATAAAATAAATGGTGATGTCAAGAAGTCCAAAATGGGAAAATGGTGGCCCCGTCATAGAGTGGGGAGAGACACAGAAGTCCACAGAGTGGCCAAGTGACAGAAAGGTAAGGTAACAGCAGCATGAGGAAACCAGAGAGTGGCCCAGTGACAGAGTGTTGAGATGATCAGATGGCCAAGAGAGGAGAGAAGGCGCTCATAGGTGAGGGTAAACAGATAGATGTCCCTTCCCCCTAACCAAGATGAGTGAAGTTACTCACCTGGTTTGGTTTTGCACTGATTGTGGTGCAACCTTGGTGGAGGGAAGTTTGAAGAGTTGAGGTTGTCTGGGTTGGTGCTGCCGGATGGTGTCCGAAGTAACCCTGGGTGGGGGCCAGACCGCCACTTGGGTGGGTATTGGAATATAAAAAATCTCGTCTGCACTGGATACGTGCGGCGAGCCAATGGACTTAAGGCGCAAATCACAACCCGAGCTTGGATACGAGAATTTTTTATTTTGAAAAGACGACGCGTCGTCTTTTTAAAATAAAAAATACTCGTATCCAAGCTCGGGTTGTGATTTGCGCCTTAAGTCCATTGGCTCGCCGCACGTATCCAGTGCAGACGAGATTTTTTATATTCCAGAGTGTTGAGATGGCAGCAGCATGAGAAGTTGAAAGGAAGAACAACCGCACTCAGTACAAGAACTTTTGTTCCGATTTGTTTATTTTTATGGCAACTTCACCAATTTGTGATGTTTCGGTCGTAAGACCTTTATCAAACACTGTGATAATAAGAAAATATTCCATAAGTATACATAATAGTGGCAACATCAAATTAAATATATATCCATTACACCTATTTTCATCATATGGTGCTGACACTTTACACGATGAGTAATAATCGAATACAGTTGCAAAGAACTAGGAAAAAATATGAGAAAAGGAAAAAAGAAAAAAAGAAAAATTCAGCGGTACAAACACTTCATGTACATGAATCTAGCTGTGTATATACACTCTATTGTGTTACACTTATTATCGGAAAACAAGAACCAAATTGTAGCAGTCAAGTGGAACTCCATATCTGTTGAATCAACATTCAGGATAATTATTTTAAAATTCATGAAATAGGTATTTATTAATTATTAATATACATCAAGGAGTGTATCGTCTACAATCTGCGATCCTTTGATATAGGCAGCTGCCAATACAGTCTGGGAACGACCTAATTCCCAGAGTAACATTGAAAAAGTGGAAACATTCGGATGCATATATGGCTATTAGGATAGAACCGGGTGCCCCCATAAGGACAAATCAACACTTACCAAGTTGCCGTGAAGAAGAAACGTGGAAAGAATAGAGCTGATGGTGTATCCACACCCATATAGACGCTAAGGCTGAGAGGTACATGTGGTAAGATATAGCCGGCCCGGAAGGAAGTAGCCGAAACCGGAAGTGTCTATGCGTTCCAAGCTGGAACACATACCACCTTTCATCTATCCTCAGAGTAATGTAGCTGGTGCACTTGTCCAGGGGAGTAATATGTATAACTATATATGTAAAACAGGAATACCAGTTGTTTTGGAGGACATGCCTGCATATTGTACAATCGCCACAGAGATCGCAACCGGACGTGCGTTCCGCCCGCGACCGGAAGTAGCCAATGCCACGTCTTATCTATATAAAGCAGCATGAGAAGACCACAGAGTGGTGAGTTGGCAGAAGCATGAGGAGACCACAGAGTGGTTAAGTGGCAGCAGCATGAGGAGACTACAGGGTGTTGAGTTGGCAGCAGCATGAGGAGACCAGAGAGTGGCCCAGTGAAAGAGTGTTGAGGTGGCAGCAGCATGAGGAGACCACAGAGTGGCTAGTTAGCAGCTGCATGAGGAGACCACAAAGTGGTGAGGCGGCAGCAGCATGAGTAGACTACAGAGTGTTGAGTTGGTAGCAGCATGAGGAGGCCACAGAATGGTGAGGTTGCAGCAGCATAAGGAGACCACAGAGTGACCCAGTGACAGACTGTTGAGGTAGCAGCAGCATGAGGAGACCACAGAGTGGTGACGTGTCAGCAGCATGAGGAGACCACAGAGTGGTGAGGTGGCAGCAGCATGAAAAGACCACAGAGTGGTAAGGCCATGGCAGCATGAGGAGACCACAGAGTGGTCCAGTGCCAGAGTGTTGAGGTGGCAACAACATGAGGAATCCACAGAGTGTCCCAGTGACAGAGTGTTGAGGTGGCATTAGCATGAGGAGACCACAGAGTGGTAAGTTGGCAGCAGCATGAGGAGACCACAGAATGGTGAGGTGGCAGCAGCATGAGGAGACAATATATTGGCCCAGTGACAGAGTATTGAGGTGGTATCAGCATTAGGAGACCACAGAGTGGTGAGGTGGCAGCAGCATAAGAAGACCACAGAGTGGTAAGGTGGCACCAGCATGAGGAGACCACAGATTGATGAGGTGGCAGCAGCATGAGGAGAACACAGAGTGGTGAGGTTAAAGCAGAATGAGGAGACCAAAGAGTGGTGAATTGGCAGGAGCATGAGGAGACCACAGAGTGGCCCAGTGTCATAGTGGTGATGTGACAGGAGCATGAAGAGACCACAAAGTGGACCAGTGACATAGTGTTGAGGTACCAGCAGCATGAGGGGTCCACAGAGTGGTAAGGTGGCAGCAGCATGAGGAGACCACAGATTGGCGAGGTGGCAGCAGCATGAGGAGAACACAGAGTGGTGAGGAGGCAGAAGCATTAGAAGACCACAGAGTGGTGAGGTTAAAGCAGAATGAGGAGACCAAAGAGTGGTGAATTGGCAGGAGCATGAGGAGACCACAGAGTGGCCCAGTGTCATAGTGGTTAGATGGCAGAAGCATGAGGAGACCACAGAGTGGTCCAGTGACAGAGTGGGGAGAAAAAGCCTAGCCAGTACCAACACAAGATGTTGGGTTGGCAGTAGGATCACCCAGGACCCACCCTGCGGTCGCTTCGCAGCGAACTCTGCTCGTTCGCGATTCGCTGAACATGCCAACATATGGGGATGTTCGCATGCGCCATATTCTTTTGCATTGGTCCAATGAGATGCTGCTGAAATATAAAAAAAATTATAAGTATCAAAACATGGAAAAGGGGGCAGAGCTAGCGCTGGACAAAGATGGTGGTGTGTGTCTGAGCTCCGTCTGACAAGCATTGCTTTACTGCAGCCTACGTTAGCTATACCGACCAGATCATGGTGAAAATCGGCAACCCGAGACAAGGGGATACTCTGCATCACCAGAAGCCATCCGTTACTTCAGGAGAAATTGATAAATTCATTAAAAAAGCGGCGGCCGTGCACGTCGCTAAAGAATCTAAAATGGCGGCTGCTCCTGAGGATGAGTTCCAGAACTCAGAGGGAAGGGACAGCGACTCAGAAGACACGGGAGGACGTCAAAACCTTCCTATCTCCAGAAAATATCTGAAATTGGTTCTCACCAAAGCCCTGGAACCGCTAGTGAGTGAAGTCTCCTCCATGCGACAGGACATCAAGCATATTGGAGGAAGGGTGGAAGACCTAGAAACCGCTCATAACGCCGCGCTTGACTTTCAGGCGGCTGCTTCAAATAGCCTACAAGCGGTGCAAAATCACCTGAATTATATGCACGCTGCCCTTGAGGACCAAGAAAATCGGGGCAGAAGGAACAATCTGAGGTTCCGAGGACTGCCCGAATCTATTCTTAACTCAGAAGTTCCGGAGGCTGTGAAGGCCCTTTGCGAACAGCTACTAGGTCCCGATTACCCCAGCCCGATCATTGAAAGGGCTCACAGGGCTCTCCGCCCTAAACCTAAACCAGCCGAGCCACCCAGAGACATAATCTGCCGTTTTTTAAACTTCCAGGACAAGGAAGCCATACTGGAGTGTGCCAGGAAAAAATCTGAAGTATTGTTCAGGGACTATCGCATCCATGTTTACCAAGACTTAGCACCGATTACCCTGAAAAAGCGCAAGACACTTAAGCCCCTGACAGAGTGGCTCATCCAAAGGAAAATCATCTATAGATGTACTTTCCCCTTTGGCATCTTGTTCCTTTACAATGGGAGCAGGATCACCTTGAACAAGTGTTTCAGCACCTGGAGATTCCCAGCATGGAGATTGAAAATTGGGACTTCATCCAAGATGTCGGCTCCTTGCCTGCTGTTCCTAAACCGCAACCCTTTGAACCCAGGAGGACCCCTAAAGCCCATCGTCAGAAGAAGAAGACCAACTCGATTGCACCTAGACGTCTCTCCATAGACTCCTTTTGATTCACCCCGTATCTACCTTATCTGTTAATTGCTAAACCGAGAGCTACTCTCCCTGGAAGAAGTTGAAGAAATGATTCCAACCTTTCTCTCATAAGTATTCTTGCATGGACTACATGTTCTGACTATAGATCTATGTTTCCCTTTGTCCTCCACCCCACCCCACCCCACACTGCACGAAAACTTATAACAGTCTGGGTCCTGGAAGAGGAGCTATCCTTAGCCTTTATTCTATTGAAGTTAAGGCCACCTTTTCTCCCCTGACCCCTCTCTCGACGCCCCCTACTGTTTGGTCGGTAGACTCAGAGCGGGAAGTGATCCCCTGCTTCGCTCCCAATCTCTGGTGTTTTGTTATTACCTCCTTGGTAAAGCTCTGCTATTATGAGGGTTTACCCATTTTCCCCCTTATTGAGTGATGACTTTGCAGATATACTGCTTATGTTTTTTGTTTCTCTTTTACTACTTTAGTTATTATGTTCTCTTTGTTTCCACGTCACCAGAAGACTCCAGAAGAATGGTCTTGGTATGGGCTGCACATCGAAGGTTAGACCTCTCCTTAACACTGGATATTAATTTCTTTTGCCAGAAGCTTACAGATTACCACCTTTCCATAACCTGTATGAAATTTGCCTCTCTTTGCGTCCCAAATGAATGACCTTAAGATAGCATCTTACAACGTTAGAGGTTTTAACTCTCCATCTAAAAGAGGTCAGGTATTTGGGATGCTGAAGAGAGAAGGGGTATCAGTGGTTTTTCTTCAGGAAACGCACCTGAAGCTTGGCTATTTCCCCAACCTTACACACTCATACTTTCCCCAATGGTTCCACAGTGGCTCCAATACATCTAACTCTAGAGGTGTTAGCATAGGGTTGCAGAAAGGCGTTCAGTTCCAGCTTCTAGACCAATGTTTAGACCCGGAAGGGAGGTTCTTAATGTTGAAAGGTAAAATCTCCCAACATATCTATACCTTTGTCAACGTGTACATTCCTAATAGGAAACAAATTTCCTGGTTAAAAAACATTTTGGACAAAGTTAGCAACTTTAGGGAAGGTTTCTTAGTGCTGGGTGGAGACTTTAATCTGGTATTGAATCCCCTATTGGATTCTTCCTCTGGTAAATCTGCACATTCTCAGTCAGCTATTCGCTCCCTGGCTTCTAAATTATGGAAGGCTCAACTTATCGATGTTTGGCGCACTTTCCACCCAGACACTAAGGACTACTCTTTCTACTCAACAGTCCATGGCTCATACCAGCGTCTGGACTACTTCTTTGTCTCCAAAGATCATCTGCAGAACTGTAAAGACACAAGTATAGGAAAAATTCTCCTATCCGACCACTCCCCTATATACCTGTCCCTCACTCCACCAAGAAAGAACAAAACTTTTATATCTTGGAGGTTGAACAAGCAACTTTTAGGGAATGCTGACTCTAGACTGAAAATAGAAACGGTCCTAAATGACTACTTTCATCTAAATGCCCCCCCAGAAATATCTCCCCAGACCTTATGGGATGCCCACAAGGCTGTGGTCAGAGGACAATGCATTAGCATTGGTGCCCATCTTAAAAAATCCAGGAACCAACAAATAGACGAGTTACATGAGAAAATCACCAGATTAGAACAATCCCATAAAATATCCCTACTCATGGCCCACCTCGAAGAATTAAATGGCTATAGGCAAACCCTTAAAGACCTACTTAACACCCTTTCAGTGAAATACTACCTCAACTCACAACATAAGGTATTTGCTCACGGTAACAAAGCATCCAGATTTGTCATGAATAGGGTCAAGATGAGGAAGTCAAATAATTTTGTTCACAAACTCACAACCACGTCAGATTCACACATCTTTGACTCAAATTTAATCGCTTCGCAATTTAGAGGCTTTTATGAATCCCTATACAATCTAGATGCTCCCACCCCTCCTCACCCCTCCCCTGAGCTCTCGTCTCCTCTTTCTGCTTACCTGGAAAAGTTACACCTTCCTTCTCTATCTGAGGAGAATAGAATATTGCTGGCCTCCCCTTTCACTCCAACAGAACTTCTAGAGGTTATCCGTAGCTCCCCCAAAGGGAAAAGCCCTGGCCCAGATGGCCTACCCATCTCATATTACTCTACATTCCACGATATCCTCATTCCTCACCTAATCCCACTTTACAACCTAACCCTGTCAAACACCCCTTTGTCCATTGACATGACCAAAGCTCATATCGTTTTAATTCCCAAAGAGGGCAAGGGTCCTACACTCTGCCCCAGCTACAGGCCCATCTCTCTCCTTAACATTGACCTTAAATTGCTAGCCAAAATGCTGGCAAACCGCTTAGCATCCATTCTGCATTCTCTGATTCACAGAGATCAGACTGGCTTTGTTAGGGGGAGAGAGGGCACAGATGCTGAGAAGGCTTTCGATAGGGTTAAATGGTCCTTCATGAAATCGGTCCTTTCCTCACAACAATTTCCAATCCCCTTCCTATCAGCTATAGATGCCATGTACTCTAGGGCCTTCGCCTCTATATCGGTTAATAACACCATCTCCTCCCCCTTTCTGATTAGTAATGGCACTCGGCAAGGCTGCCCCCTTTCCCCCCTTCTTTTTGTTTTAACTATGGAACCCCTCTTGCAAACCATCAGATCCGATAAAGATATCAAGGGAATAGACCTTGGGGACCAGGAACACAAGACGGTGGCCTTTGCCGACGATCTGCTGGTAATGATTAGTAACCCAACCGTTGCTCTCCCCAAGATCTATCACCATTTAGAAATGTTTGGCAAATTATCCAACTTTAAGGTTAATCATAGTAAATCCCTAATTATACACACCTTTCTACATCCTTGACAAAACGTCTAGAGCAAAAATCTCCCTTTAATTGGTCAAGCCCTCACCTAACATACTTAGGCGTTAAGATTAGCAACGACCCTTCCCAACTGTTTGCTTTAAATTATACACCCCTCTTGAACCACATCTCTACCACCCTAAAAAACCTTGACTTGCCAATTTTATTCTGGTTTGGTAGAAAGAACCTACTTATGTCCCTAGTTTTACCTAAACTGACGTATTTACTACAGGTTCTTCCTATCCCCATCACTTCTTCATATTGCGCTTCTCTTCGATCACTATTTAGTTCCATCATTTGGAATAAGAAAAAAGCCTGACTCTCATATAAAACCCTAAATAGACCCAAGGCCCTAGGAGGTATCGCCCTTCCAGATCCGGAACTGTATGGGAAGGCTGTCCTCCTCTCTAGACTCGTGGACTGGTTGAGAGCCCCTCCCCATAAATCCTGGGTCCAGATAGAACAGTCACTAACCAAATCCTCTTTTAAAACCCTTCTGTTAGGCCACAAATGCTTTCCTCCCATTCTCTCAGATGTTACTTCCCTGGTTAAAGCCTCTTACAACGCCTGGAAATGGTTCCAATCTACTCACCTTCAAGTCCCATTCCCTTCGCCACTCCTCCGAGTTCACAATATCCTACAAACTGCCCCCAAAGTGCTACAAGACAGTTTACCCACGTACCTTAGAGACTCAGATATTAGTTTGAGAGATTTACTCATTGACAATACTCCTCTATCATTAAGTAGTTTGAAGGAAAGCCTCGCAATTCCTCCTTCTCTTACGCTTAATAATCCAGCATATTTAATCAAAACATACTTATCTCTGCACGTCTCTCTGGGCGACCTTATAAGACCACTAACCTGGTTTGAGAGCTTGATGGATAGCCCGCAAGATCCCAAAAAGGTGATATCACAACTGTACAGTAGATTTAGATCCCATACTTCTTCTGTCCTACCTTCTTTCATTGGCCTATGGGAGAGGGATTTAAAGTACACCTTTACAGTCAAAGAAATTGACACTATCCTACAATCACCACACAAATCGTCCAGATGCGTACGTATCCAAGAGAACGGATACAAGATTATTACTAGGTGGTATAAGACGCCGGATATTGTCTCTAGATACTCGTCTTCTGGATGTGACAGATGCTGGAGATGCCTATCAGGCAGAGGTTCCTTCATACATATATGGTGGGACTGTCCCATCCGCTCATTGTGGTGGGAGAAGATATTTCATATAACCAACCTTATCTGTGGGACAGATTTAGTTCCTTCTCCAGAGATTGCACTTCTGAACGTTTTCCCATCTGATCATAAAATCTCTAACCTGGGTCTTTTTAAACAATTGATAGCCGCAGCCAGATTTCTCATCCCGAGACTTTGGCTATCTACAGAAACTGAACAATGGCTCTCAAAAGTTGACCAAATCCACAGATTCGAGGAAATTTCCTCCTGGGAATTGAGAAACTTCCATAATTTCATGAGAATGTGGAAAGACTGGAAAACATTCAGGAATCTTAATCCCATGCCTCAAAATCATCTTCAGGTTTGAGGCCCTCACCCTCTAGACTTGAAGTCCTAACTTTTACCATTCGGAGGTCCCCTTCATCTGCTTGGGCTCTATAACCCCAATCCTCGCAAGCTGTTTGCCTCTGCACCCATACCAAACAATTCCTTTATACTACACTACCCTGTTTTGGCCACTCGGCCATTGACAGGAGGTGCCATTCTGTAATATTGCTATTGCTCATATATGAAAATGTATACATTGTGACGTCATTGTTACTATTACCTGTTACTTCTATCTGGAGGTTGCGTCCTCCAACTGTACTGATTTACTGATTTTTCAATAAAGAAATAAAAAAATTAAAAATAAACATGGAAAAGAGCGGAGGTTGAGGGATAGGGTGGAAGCGCCAAGGGGCTATTGTATATTAAGAAAGAGTGTGGAGAGACATTTCTGATAAAAGGGTGACCATAGAAATCTCTAGAGGCTGCTATCTGAAAGCCAATTTTAGCCACAAGGGTGAACTGGAGAGAGTTAGAGAGTATAAAAAAGGTATGTGGAGGAGCGCCAGTACCATCAGAGTCATAAGTTAGCGGAATACCATAAATGTAGAGACAAGAGGATGTACTATAAGGTGGAATTTTTAGGAAAGTAGGTTATAATAAAATCAACATACTGAAAGCAATCAGAAGTAGGTTGAAAACAGATTCACAAATCACTGAAAAAAATGTGCCTAAATGATATGCAACTGACAATGCTAGCTAATTCCTCAGGCCGATGTTAAAAGCTGAGAACTTTGCCAATATCTTCCAGTCAGGAACATATCGGCGCCCCTCTGAAAACAGAATCACACTAAAAGTCAGGACTAAAATTAAAATAAAATAGATCCTAATGGCAGAATAAAGTAGAGACAGGTGAGTTGATTTCAGAGGTCTGTCATTTAAAAGTTAAAAGTAAGTGGTTGCCGAGAACTAACATCACAATCACTGCAGACTGGGCCTGGAAAAGAGTCGCGTCCACCTGAGAAGAGTCCTGGTTATTCATGAATTCCTGCTCTCCTGCCCACCTGCCCACCTGCTGATGATTGACAGTCTTCTACCTAGTTTTCTCCCCTTCTCTCTAGGAGAGAACTGCCAATCATCAGCAGATGGGCGGGGAGAGCAGGAAAATATGAATAACCAGGACTTTTCTCAGGTAGATTTGACTCTTTTCAAGGCCTGTGCTGCAATGATTATGATGCTGCTTCTCAGCATCTACTTTTAGCTCATGAGTGACACACCGCTGAAATCAGCATTTCTGTCACTATTTATGCTGCCCTCAGTGAGGTCAGCATAAAGTTGATTACAGGCTCCCTTTAATAATAGCCAACACTGTTAAACTGATCTCTTTACTACAGTTATCCTCTTATCCTTACAGGAAGGATTAGAATGACAGATACTACCTCTATCTATAGATAATACAGGATCAAGAACAATTCAGGCAAGATGGCTGTCTCATAATCATGTTTAGGAAATAGACAAAAAAAAATCTAGAGTCAGAATAGGAAAACAGATTAGAAGAAAAGGATGTGAGTTACTATGTTTTTTAACTGGCAGAAAAACGTATAGCTTGAAAGATATTGGCTACAGTCCTGGGAAACATCAGTGTATTATACTACTTTTTAGCACAATCTAAGCACATTCAATTTATGTTGAATTTATTTTTACCTAAATGAAATCTGCCAACTCATTCACTTTCAAATTGGAATATCAAGAAATTCATTCATCAAAGATGTTTCATCATGCAAATGGGAGCTGAACTGCATTACCCTGGTACAGCCACTACACAGTGGATGGAACCGTGTGCTTCTGAGTGTATAGTTTCAGGCGCTGATGGTTTCCAGAAACAGCTGATTGGTGGGGATGGAGGGTGTTGCACCCCCAGCAATCTTTTATTAATGACATATCCTGAGGATAGGTCATCAATATTTAAGTACCAGACAGACCCATTAACTGTTTTGGGAAATTGTGACATACAGTACATGTATGATATAGGTGTCCCAGAATGTGTGCAGCACGCTCCAGAGTCAGCAGACATGTGTTAGCTGTGTTATACAGTTGAAACTTGCCAGCAGTGATGAGGTCTTTTAACCTTTCAGGTGCTGCGGTCCATAACAACCGTGGCATCTAGGCAATTAGACAAAGAGAATGGACTCCCTTGTACTCCATTCACTCCCTACAACAAAATTGCCTGGTGCTGAAGGCTACAAGGGCTGTCATCAAAATCTTCCTATTAAGCCCGGCTCATGTTTTTAATTAAAAACTCTCATTGACAAAAAAGAAACTCACCAAGGAATTGTCGGAATCGAATAAAACTTTATGTGGGAATGTAATGATGATATACTGTATGTAAGGGATTACAATATTACAGTGAAAGGATACGTTTATTGGGGAAACTGTACAATTGAAATGAGGCTCTAGTACCCTGTAGCTGTATACAAGATGAGATATGGTTGGGCATGGAGGCATTCAGGTTCCATATAGTACAGTATTCTGTAGACACCTTTTCCCACAGATTCTGCAGCTGGGCCTGTAGATACTGCACACTCATAGGTTGCAGAAGCTTGCATCCCAGCTGGTCTCATAAATGCTTGATTGGTGATAAATCTGGCAACCAGTCAAGTCAAGGAAGTGTTGAAATCTGGCAGAGACATTACTGGGAAATCCTTGGGGGCAAACATTATCTTGCTGAAAAATGTTAGTTGGAAGCACTGCCATGTGAGGCAACACATGTGGCCACAGGATGTTAGTTTCCCTCATATCACTATTAGGGGTGACTGACTGTCGTATGTGATGCCTCCCCAGAAACTGGATTTATTGCTAAAGATTACATAGTTCGTAGCAGTCCCAGTTTCTAATTCACAACATCACTTGCAGGGCTTGTCATGGGCGCCATGAGACTCAATGAAGATGCCATTTGTGTCTGTAAACCAAATTATCTTCTCTACTGGTGGTCTTTCGGGGCTTCCATGAGTATTGAGTGTGTTGTAGAGGCATGTCTAACAGTAAAAAATTAGGTATATCGCACCCCTCAATCAGTATTTAGTGGAAACAGGTATATAGAACACCTGGATCAATATTTGGTGGAAGCATGTATATTGCACCCCTCAATCTGTATTTTGTGGAAGCAGTTATATCAAACCCCTTAATCAGTATTTTGTGGAAAGAAGCAGGTATATTGCACCCCTCAATCAGTATTTTGTGGAAGAAGGTATACCACACCCCTCAATAAATATTTTGTGGCAGCAGGTATATAGGACCCCTAATCAGTATTTTGTGGAAGTAGGTATATCGCACCCTTCAATCTGTATTTTGTGGAAGCAGTTATATCAAACCCCCTCAATCAGTATTTTGTGGAAGCAGGTATATCACACCCCTCAATCAGTATTTTGTGGAAGAAGGTATATCCCATTCCTCAATCAGTATTTTGTGGAAGCAGGTATAGCGCACCCCACAATCAGTATTTTGTGGAAGCAGGTATATAGAACACCTGAATCAATATTTGGTGTAAGCAGGAATATTGCACCCCTCAATCAGTATTTTGTGGAAGCAGGTATATCGCATGCCTCAATCAATATTTGGGGGAAGCAGGTATATTGCACCCCTCAATCAGTATTTTGCGGAACCAGGTATATCGCACCCCTGACTCAGTATTTTTGTGAAAAAAGGAATAAAGAACACCTGGATCAATATTTGGTGTAAGCAGGAATATTGCACCCCTCAATCAGTATTTTGTGGAAGCAGGTATATCGCATGCCTCAATCAGTATTTTGTGGAAGCAGGTATATCGCACCCCTCAATCAGTATTTTTGTGAAAAAAGGAATAAAGAACCCCTTAATCAGTATTTTGTGGAAGCAGATATATTGCATTCCTCAATCAGTATTTTGTAGAAGCGGGTATATCACTCTCCTCAATCAGTATTTTGTGGAGACAGGTATGTAGAACCCTTAAATCACTATTTGGTGGAAGCAGGTATATCGCACCCCTGAATTGGTATTTTGTGGAAGCAGGTATATCAAACACCTTAATCAGTATATTGTGTAAGCAGGTATATCACGCCCCTCAGTCAGTTTTTTTGGGGGCAACAGGTATATCACACCTGTTGCAAATAGGTGCTTCAATAACGCTTGTACCTCTATATACCTGCGGTATCGCAGCAGAACCACACACAACTGCTGCACAATACAAATACACTATAATCTACTTTCTATGTTATAAAGTATAGTATAAGTATATCACACCCCTCACTCATATCGACAACACACCTTAACACAGTGCTTAAAAGGACATTTGTGGCCCTATTAGCTAGCGTTTGGTGTCCCTAACAGTCTGTTCCTGCTCCACAAAGCAACCTCTCCCTACACTGGCAAAACTCAGAATGTAAAATGGCTGCCAGATTGGGTTCTGTTACTGGGTGGGGGTATGTCCATGTGCTGAAATGTCTCTATTGGCTGTCCTTTTTCACCTGATGGATGTGTCATGGGTCAATGTTTGGCGCAATGCAAAACAATATGGTGCATGCGAACATCGCCATATGTTCACATGTTCGGCAAATCGCGAATGAGCAAAGTTCGCAGCTAAACGAAAGCCGGGTGAACCGCAAGGCCATTTCTAATTGCCATGATTTCCACCACCCCATTCCATTTTTGGGTCCTGTTTCGGTAGGTTTAGACTAGGCAATTTGTCACTTTTTGTTTCTAGTTTTACTGGCTATTTATGCCCCACCCCTTCCATATGTATTATCCATGTGTTAGTTATACAGTATTTGTTGAATTAGATTACAGTGCATTTGAAATAGATTTTTTGGAACCTCTGACTCAGTAGGCCTCTACATAAGTGTGGTGCGTCATCCAGTATTTCACTTGCTGGTATAGATTTAAGCCATTTTCCACGCCAAAAAATGGTTGATGGCAAATGTGCTGAGCCTGCTGTCCTACCCACTTCCTCTTCCACACTACACCCCCCTTTCCACATTACACCCAACCACACTATGCAAATAGCGCAGAGTTCTCTGGCATGCTTTTTTAGTTGTATAGCACACATTAACACACATACTACAATTCTTAAGCAATTCTGAGCAATCATATATGAAAACATTCCTAAATTATTGCTTGCTCTACTGTGACTGGGAGCCTGTGAACATAAAATACTGTTGAATATAGGCATTAATAATAAATGACACAATAGCAGGTTACTTGAGGTTTTAATATTATTTATACTCTGGGTAATAGTGTTTTTTGCTTTGAGGGGGAAAACATGTGCTTTGCAATATAAGATTAATAGCATCATTAGACACCAGTGGTAGAATTCTCAGATCATGCATGATTAAACAAAACCATTGAAGCACAAACCCTATTACCATATATCAGGAGTATGTTCAGTCTGTAAAGTAGCGTTACATGGTACATTGATCATAATATTGTTACCATACAAGTCAAACACTACAAAATTACTGTTTTATATTGTAGCAGTCATCTCTTTCTTGCTACATCACTGTAAAACAAGAAAAACGTGACTGCAACTAATTTGTAGGATTTAGTGTATATAATAGGTTTTTTCTATCTTTTCCCCTGTGGCCAGGAGTGCTGCTAAATAGGAAAAATCTATCTTGGGCTGCAATGCTGGTTTTGTAGCTATCACCCCCATCAATCAGGAATAAATGACATACCGTAGCTATTCCTTTCTGAAATTGGAAAATTTCTTTTAACAGTGTAGTATAAATTGGCCACAAATGTCTACATTGCTGTAACTATTAGTTATTTGAGGTATTCTGGAGAATTTGCCCAGAGGTGTGACTACCTTGTGAAACATTTATTAACAAATGTACATGGAAGCTCATTGCACGGAATCCTGTTGAATGTGCTTTCCTAGGTACAGGGTGCTTGAAGCCTTGAATTTGGGAGAAATAGTGGTATCCACCACTGCCAATAAGATGGCATGAGGGTAGATTTGACTGATGTACATAGTGAAGATGTTGCAGCACTTGCATAAGCATTGTGACCAATTTAAACATCAAAAGTTGTACCTCCAATAATCTAATATTGATGGCCAATCCAGAATATATGCCAATCTGGAAAACCCTTTTAAGACTTTAAAGTTTTATTAGTTAAATGACAACAAACATGCAAAAAATAAAAAATTACAGTATACAGGGTCTTGCTATTGGTCGAGTGTGGAGATCCCCACTGATGGCTAATATGGGAAGAATTGATCAGCTAGGAAATGTACCCCTATCTATTATTACATAGTTACATAGTTTAGGCTACTTTCACACTAGCGTTCGGGCGGATCCGTTCTGAACGGATCCGCCCATAATAATGCAGACGGAGGCTCCGTTCAGAACGGATCCGTCTGCATTATATTAGCTAAAAAAAGCTAAGTGTGAAAATAGCCTGGGACGGATCCGTCCAGACTTTCAATGTAAAGTCAATGGGGGACGGATCCGCTTGAAGATTGAGCCACATTGTGGCATCTTCAAACGGATCCGTCCCCATTGACTTACATTGTAAGTCTGGACGGATCCGCACGCCTCCGCACGGCCAGGCGGACACCCGAACGCTGCAAGCAGCGTTCAGCTGTCCGCCTGTCCGTGCGGAGGCGAGCGGAGCGGAGGCTGAACGCCGCCAGACTGATGCAGTCTGAGCGGATCCGCCTCCATTCAGACTGCATCAGGGCTGGACGGCTGCGTTCGGGTCCGCTCGTGAGCTCCTTCAAACGGAGCTCACGAACGGAAACCCGAACGCTAGTGTGAAAGCAGCCTAATACGCTTGAAAAAAAGACAAACATCCATCAAGGTCAACCAAGGGATAGGTAGGGACATAAATCCCAGAAGGAAGTGAGACTCAGATTTCTACAAGTTTTCATAAGCATTTATGTTTTTTACTTTTAAGAATTTGTTTAAATCCTTTTTTAAACTAATTAATCCCGTCCTCCATATCATTAATAAATACCATTATTTAGGGGACCTACCTGCTCAGACCTAGGTTTTTTAGCATTTATATATCTAAAACACTTTTTGGGATTTGTTTTGCTTTCTTTTGCTACCTGCTGTTTGTTTTGTATCTGTTCATTTTATCTCCTTCTTGCAGATTTTATTAAGCCCTTTGTAATCTTCAAACGCTACAGCTGACTCCTCAGATTTGTATTTTTTAAATGCCCTCTTTTTGTCTTTTTGTCTTTTATTGCTCATTTTATGGTAGCTGTAAGCCATGTTACCTAAAGGAATACATTTTTTTGTGCAATTACTCAATGTGGATTTGAAGCTCTCCCATTTATCCTCTGTATTATTATGTGACAGTAGCTGCTCCCAGTCTATGCCCTTAACCCCTTAAGGACCGAGGACGTACCGGTACGCCCTATTTCCCGAGTCCTTAAGGACCGAGGACGTACCGGTACGTCCTGACTTAAAATCTGCATTCCGGCGCCGCGGGGGTTAATCGGAACGGGACGCCGGCTGAAATCATTCAGCCGGCATCCCGTAACAATGCAGGGGGGGTCATTTGACCCCCCCGTGTCGGCGATCGCAGCAAACCGCAGGTCAATTCAGACCTGCGGTTTGCTGCGCTTTTTGCAGTTTCTGATCCCCGCGGTCCCTGACCGCGGGGATCAGAAACTTCAGAGTGCCTAAAATCAATATTGCGCCCCCCCCCCTGCACCCCTGCATGATTTGATGGCGGCGGGTGGTGCAGGGGGAGTGTCGCAGGCAGTGGGGGCGTTGCGGGAGGCGGGCGGTGCGGCAGGCGGGATCGCGATCCCCCGCCCGCCTCCCATTGCATAATCGTTGGCGTCTAGTGGGTTATACCAGGGTGCCAGCACATTGCTGGCACCCTGGTATAAACGGCTGACATCGGTGATGCGATGCCAGCCGTTTAACCCTTTCCATGCAACGGTCCGTACGGACCGCTGTATGGAAAAGGTTAACAGCGCAAGGAGCTCCCTCCCTCTCCGATCGGGGGGCTGCTGTGCCTTTGCAGCCCCCCGATGGGAGAGGGAGAGAGCCCCCAGAGAGCCCCCCGAAGCCCCGTCCTCACCCTTCCCCGTCTGCGAAGTTGTGACAGACGGGGAAGGTTCCCATGGCAACAGGACGCCTGCTCAGGCGTCCTGCTGTCCATGGTGCTGAACAGATCTGTGCTGAAAGCATAGATCTGTTCAGTGTAAGTAAAATACAGTGCAGAAAACTATATAGGTTCTGTACTGTATTTTACAGACATCAGACCCACTGGATCTTCAAGAACCAAGTGGGTCTGGGTCCAATTTTTTTTAAAAAAAGTGAAAAAAGTTAAGATAAAATAAAAAAACATTTATCACTGAATAAAAATAAAAATAAAAAAATACACTACACATATTAGGTATCGCCGCGTCCGTAACGACCTGATCTATAAAACGGTCATGTTACTTTCCCCGCACGGTGAACGCCATAAAAATAAAAAAATAAAAACTATGAGAAAATTGAAATTTTGCCCACCTTACTTCCCAAAAAAGGTAATAAAAGTGATCAAAAAAGTCGCATGTACGCCAAAATAGTACCAATAAAACCGTCATCTCATCCCGCAAAAAATGAGACCCTACTCAAGATAATCGCCCAAAAACTGAAAAAACTATGGCTCTTAGACTATGGAAACACTAAAACATGATTTTTTTTGTTTCAAAAATAAAATAATTGTGTAAAACTTTTATAAATAAAAATAAAGTATACATATTAGGTATCGCCGCGTCCGTATCGACCGGCTCTATAAAATTATCACATGACCTAACCCCTCAGGTGAGCACCGTAAAAAAAAAAGAAAAAAAAAGTGTAAAAAAAGCAATTTTTTGCCATCTTACGTCACAAAAAGTGTAATAGCAAGCGATCAAAAAGTCATATGCACCCCAAAATAGTGCCAATCAAACCGTCATCTCACCCCGCAAAAAATTAGACCCTACTCAAGATAATCGCCCAAAAACTGTAAAAACTATGGCTCTTAGACTATGGAGACACTAAACAATTTTTTGGTTTTAAAAATGAAGTTATTGTATAAAACTTACATAAATAAAAAAAATTGTATACATATTAGGTATCGCCGCGTCCGTGACAACCTGCTCTATAAAATTACCACATGATCTAACCTGTCAGATGAATGTTGTAAATAACAAAAAAAAAAAACGTGCCAAAAAAGCTATTTCTTGTTACCTTGCCGCACAAAAAGTGTAATATAGAGCAACCAAAAATCATATGTACCCTAAACTAGTACCAACAATACTGCCACCCTATTCCGTACTTTCTAAAATGGGGTCACTTTTTTGGAGTTTCTACTCTAGGGGTGCATCAGGGGGGCTTCAAATGGGACATGGTGTCAAAAAAACTGTCCAGCAAAATCTGCCTTCCAAAAACCGTATGGCATTCCTTTCCTTCTGTGCCCTGCCGTGTGCCCGTACAGCAGTTTACGACCACATATGGGGTGTTTCTGTAAACTACAGAATCAGGGCCATAAATAATGAGTTTTGTTTGGCTGTTAACCCTTGCTTTGTAACTGGAAAAAAAATATTAAAATGGAAAATCTGCCAAAAAAGTGAAATTTTGAAATTGTATCTCTATTTTCCATTAAATCTTGTGCAACACCTAAAGGGTTGACAAAGTTTGTAAAATCAGTTTTGAATACCTTGAGGGGTGTAGTTTCTTAGATGGGGTCACTTTTTTGGAGTTTCTACTCTAGGGGTGCATCAGGGGGGCTTCAAATGGGACATGGTGTCAAAAAAACTGTCCAGCAAAATCTGCCTTCCAAAAACCGTATGGCATTCCTTTCCTTCTGCGCCCTACTGTGTGCCCGTACAGCAATTTACGACCACATATGGGGTGTTTCTGTAAACTACAGAATCAGGGCCATAGATAATGAGTTTTGTTTGGCTGTTAACCCTTGCTTTGTAACTGGAAAAAAAATATTAAAATGGAAAATCTGCCAAAAAAGTGAAATTTTGAAATTGTATCTCTATTTTCCATTAAATCTTGTGCAACACCTAAAGGGTTGACAAAGTTTGTAAAATCAGTTTTGAATACCTTGAGGGGTGTAGTTTCTTAGATGGGGTCACTTTTTTGGAGTTTCTACTCTAGGGGTGCATCAGGGGGGCTTCAAATGGGACATGGTGTCAAAAAAACTGTCCAGCAAAATCTGCCTTCCAAAAACCGTATGGCATTCCTTTCCTTCTGCGCCCTATTGTGTGCCCGTACAGCAATTTACGACCACATATGGGGTGTTTCTGTAAACTACAGAATCAGGGCCATAGATAATGAGTTTTGTTTGGCTGTTAACCCTTGCTTTGTAACTGGAAAAAAAATATTAAAATGGAAAATCTGCCAAAAAAGTGAAATTTTGAAATTGTATCTCTATTTTCCATTAAATCTTGTGCAACACCTAAAGGGTTGACAAAGTTTGTAAAATCAGTTTTGAATACCTTGAGGGGTGTAGTTTCTTAAATGGGGTCACTTTTTTGGAGTTTCTACTCTAGGGGTGCATCAGGGGGGCTTCAAATGGGACATGGTGTCAAAAAAACTGTCCAGCAAAATCTGGCTTCCAAAAACCATACGGCGCACCTTTCACTCTACGCCCCGCTGTGTGGCCGTACAGTAGTTTACGGCCACATTTGGGGTGTTTCTGTAAACAGCAGAGTCAGGGCAATAAAGATACAGTCTTGTTTGGCTGTTAACCCTTGCTTTGTTAGTGGAAAAAATGGGTTAAAATGGAAAATTAGGCAAAAAAATGAAATTCTCAAATTTCATCCCAATTTGCCAATAACTCTTGTGCAACACCTAAAGGGTTAACGAAGTTTGTAAAATCAGTTTTGAATACCTTGAGGGGTATAGTTTCTTAGATGGGGTCACTTTATGGAGTTTCTACTCCAGGGGTGCATCAGGGGGCTTCAAATGGGACATGGTGTCAAAAAAAACTGTCCAGCAAAATCTGGCTTCCAAAAACCATACGGCGCACCTTTCACTCTACGCCCCGCTGTGTGGCCGTACAGTAGTTTATGGACACATATTGGGTGTTTCTGTAAACAGCAGAGTCAGGGCAATAAAGATACAGTCTTGTTTGGCTGTTAACCCTTGCTTTGTTAGTGGAAAAAATGGGTTAAAATGGAAAATTAGGCAAAAAAATGAAATTCTCAAATTTCATCCCAATTTGCCAATAACTCTTGTGCAACACCTAAAGGGTTAACGGAGTTTGTAAAATCAGTTTTGAATACCTTGAGGGGTGTAGTTTATAGAATGGGGTCATTTTTGGGCGGTTTCTATTATGTAAGCCTCGCAAAGTGACTTCAGAGCTGTAGTGGTCCCTAAAAATTGGGTTTTTGTAAATTTCTGAAAAATTTCAAGATTTGCTTCTAAACTTCTAAGCTTTGTAACATCCCCAAAAAATAAAATATCAAAATAATTCAAACATGAAGTAGACATATGGGGAATGTTAAGTCATCACAATTTTTGGGGGTATTACTATGTCTTACAGAAGTAGAGAAACTGAAACTTTGAAATTTGCTAATTTTTCAAAATTTTTGGTAAATTAGGTATTTTATTATACAAAAAAATTAATTTTTTTGACTTTATTTTACCAGTGTCATGAAGTACAATATGTGGCGAAAAAACAATCTCAGAATGGCCTGGATAAGTCAAAGCGTTTTAAAGTTATCAGCACTTAAAGTGACACTGGTCAGATTTGCAAAAAATGGCCTGGTCCTTAAGGTGAAAATGAGCCCGGTCCTTAAGGGGTTAAATGCTGCCCTCAACCCAGGGAAATTGGCCTTTTTGAAATTCTGTGTCTTTGCTCTGCGTGAAAGAGTTTACTTCTTATAGTTTGTGGTCACTATTACTTAGTGTTTCTCGAACAGTAACATTACAAATAAGCTCTGCATAATTAGAAATTACCAGATCCAACAGAGCATCGACCCTAGTGGGAGCTTCTACAAACTGGTACATAAAGTGGTCTTGGAGCAAGGAATTTTCTTCCCTTTACAGTTGAGGCAGAACCATGAACCTAGTCAATGTTTGGGAAGTTAAAATCGCCCATAATGACTACTGTACCAGCCTGTGCCACCCGCTCTATTTGGTTATACAGTGTCTGTCTCTTCTTTGATGTTAGGGGGTCTATAGATTACACCAAGTATTTTTTTTCAGTGTTTATATCCCTTCGAACTTCCACCCATGAGGTTTCCACTCCTCCCATACAGGCACACGCTACCACCTTTTCTATTGATCTGGTCTTTCCTAAAAAGTGTAAAACACTCAATATTAACAGCCCAGTCATGCAAAGAGTCCAACCATGTTTCAGCCACACCAACGACATCTATGTGTTCTTCTAGTACCATAGCCTCCAGGTCCCCCATTTATCTAGCTAGACTTCGGGCATTTGTGAAAATAAATTTTAATTTACTATTACCTGTAAAGTGATTATCCAGGATTTCTTGTTTACCCTGGTTAATTTTTGTATGTAACAGGTTCTTGTTACCAGCATTTTTATTTTTTATAAATGTATAGTTATGTCCAGTCTTCTCCCTATTTTCCTTGCTAACCCCAGCTCCAACTAAATCCCCACTTTCCCCTTCTATAACCCACTCTCTATCTATACTATCTACCCCCTTATTAGTATGACACCTCCCCCCCAGATCCTAGTTTAAAAGCTCCTTCAGCCAACTAACCATTTTTTCCCCCAGGGCAGTTGCAGCCTGTAACCGACCGCAAAGTTGGCCCAGTTCTCCATGAACCCAAACCCTTCCTTCCTGCACCAGCTTTTGAGCCACTCATTTAACTCCCTAAGCTCCCGTTGTCTCTCTAGTGACGCTCGTGGCACTGGTAGTATTTCTGAAAACACTACCTTGGAGGTCCTGGACTTGCGCTTCTCATCTAGCTCCCTAAAATCATTTTTCAGGACCTTCCATCTCCCACTGACTTTGTCATTGGAGCCAATGTGTAGCATGACCGCTGGGTCTTCCCCAGCCCTACCCAGCAATCTGTTAATCCGATCTGCAATATGCCGAACCTAAGGGCCCGGTAGACAAAAAACTGTTCGGCATTCACAGTCTCGGCGATAGATGACAGCCTAATAATAGAGTCCCCTACCACCAGCATCTGTCTGACCTTTGCTGCACTCCTTTTCTCATCCTTCCTGCAGTGGTAATTCACCTGGTTGCTAGTAGAAATGCCCTGCTGCAGTGTTGCTGGCCCTGGGCTTTCATCCCTAATATGAGCCAAACAGGCATATTTACTAAGGTGTGTCATCTCAGGACTAGCCTCCCTGGCACTTTTCCCTCTACCCCTTTTTTCTACATTAACCCAACTGCTGATCTAATAGTCCTGATCTTGCCCTCCTACACCCCCCTCCATTTCACTGACCCCAGCCAGTGCCTGCACAGTGAGGTCTAAGCCTCTCTCCAGTTTTTCAATGCCCCTAAGTATTTCAAGCTGCTTATTTAGATCAAAGATCTGGGCTTCCAAATATGCAACATGATTGCATCTGCTGCAAATATATTCACATTGCACAGGACACACACTTAGTGGCATTGTCCATGGAGCACATGTTTAATTGGGATGAACAGTAAAAAAGTAAAACAGTAAATATGAGTTAGAATTAGACCCTGTCTGCTGTAGTTGAAGGACTAGCTAGAATCAAGCCACCAACACACAAGGAAATTCTATCCAACCTTAGTTTCTTGCTCCTTGTCTTAAACTCCTTTTCTTTAACTCCACTTAATCAGAAACCACTGGTACAGCAAGCATAAGAAGAGCAAGCTCTGGGTGGTTCAATTTATATCACCTGGTTGCCAAAGCCACTACCCTTAACCAAGCAGAGAAAAAAATAAAAAAGTTTTAAATGGCAGTACTAAAATGCAATACTTAACTTTCAAGGATCTATGCTTCAAACCACATTTAGCCACCTGCTATCACTCCCACGAAATTACACTCAGCACAGACGTCCTTTTCTTTTTTTTTTTTTTTATATTGACAATTTTTAGTGTTTTTTCCTTTTTCATATTCACAGTCATAGTAAAGAGCATTGACCAGTATACAGTATAAAAAGTTATACATATATGATAACTGTAATCAACAGGCATAAGTACAGATTGCATTAATAAACGCAGAGAGAGGCCTATAAGGCCTCATAAAGGCATTTGTCAAATAAAGGTGAACAATAATACAAACATAAATTAACTTTGTGACAGGGTACTAAGATAGAGCCGACATGGTGCAAGTATGAGAACCATTAGAGTGAAAAACAAGGTATTGGCCCAGGAACAGAGGAGTAGTGAAAGTGAGTTAAGAGAAATTTCTATAGGCTCTCCATGGGGACCATGTCTGGAGAAAAGTGTGTCTGGTGCGAGATTCCCAATGGGAGATCTCTTCCATTCTGTAGATCTGATCAACTCTGCTGATCCATTGATCCAGACTAGGAACCGTGGAAGACAACCAACAAGTCGGAAGTAGTAGTCTGGCAGCAGCTATCATGAGTGAGAAAAGTGAGGACTTAGATGAGTTAACCCCTCCTATACCTAAAGATAGCAGAGCCAAATCTGGTGAGCAAGAGAAGGAAGTCTGGCAGATTTGGTTACATAATTTGATTATGTTAAGCCACCACGGGTTGATTAGCTCGCATGACCACCAGATATGCAAAAACGAGCCTTTGGACTTGGAACAACGCCAGCACCTATCCGTGGCGCTAGGACTATATAGGCATGTCTTGTCTGGAGTTCTGTACCATCTCATAAGGATCTTATAGCTATTTTCTTGGATAAGTACGCATCTGGATATCTTATGTGGGGTAATTAAAGCTTTGGCAATTTCGGGAGGTGTCAGAGTTCGTTGGAGGTCTTTTTCCCACAAACCAATGACTGCGGGTTTGAGGGCTGTAGGGGGGGACATCAGGTTTTTATATATTGTGGAGATGATTCTAGGGGGATAGTTCCTGTTACTTATCAATCCTTCAAACCAGCAGGTAGTGTTGGAAGAAGGGGATTTTTTTGTGAGGAGAAGGGATTCGGATCTAATGAAGCTCATAAGGACAGGGTTGCGAACCTGTGTGTTTAGTACTTTACAAATTTCTAAATCTGAGAGTATACATCCGTTTGGGTCTAGGAGCTGAGAAACAGGAGTATCAAGGGATCTTAAAGCCAAAGGACAGCTATCTCTCAAGTCTTTAGGGGCCAGATTAATAACATCTCTTATCTGAAGAAGAGGGGAAGGCAGGTTTAAGACCTTAGAGTCAAGAGAGAAATTTCTCCAGACCTTCAATGTATTACGGATGAGAGGGTTTGGGATGGAGCCAGGTGGAGGAAGTGGTTTATCAGCTAGTAGGAGAGCCCTGATGGGGGAGGATAGAAAGGCATTCTCTATTATGGGCCAAGATTTATGGGGTGGATTTCTAATCCAGTCGACTACTCGAGAGAGTTTAATGGCCTTCATATATACCTCTGGGTCGGGAAGCCCAATACCGCCTTTAGCTTTAGATCTAGTTAGTGTAAGGAACGAGATGCGGGAATTTTTACCATTCCAAATAAATTTCCGTATGAGTTTATTGAGGGAAGCAAAAAAGGATTTAGGGATTTCTATAGGGAGTACCTGCATTAAGTAGGTGAGTCTGGGTATGATTAGAGACATTAGGATGTTTTTCCTTCCAAACCAAGAGAGGTATGGGAAATCTAGTGAGTCAATCTGGGTTTGTATAGATGCTAAGAGAGGTTGAAAAATTCAAGCTAAATAAATCTGACAAATGGGGGGAAATCCTGACTCCTAGATATGTTAGTAGTTGGGTTTGCCAATTAAATGGGGAGTTTGCCTGAAGGGATGAGAGACTCAGGGGAGAGAGACCCATATGGAGAATTTGAGATTTCGAGGGATTGACTTTGAAGTTGGATAGTGAACCAAATAAGGAGAGTTTTGACAAAATTCTGGGCATGGAAGTATGGGGGTTGGTGGTTAGGATCAATAAGTCATCTGCAAAAGCCGCCAGTTTAAATTCGTGACGCCCGACAACCAAACCTTTGATCTCCCTGTCTTGCCGAAGAATTTGAAGGAGAGATTCCATTACTAGGACAAATATAAGGGGAGATAGTGGGCATCCTTGTCTCGTGCCATTTCTTATTGGGAATTGGGAAGACATAAGTCCATTGACTGACACGGATGCCGAAGAATGCACATACATAGAAAAAACAGCATTTATGTATTGTATAGGCAGATGAAATTTTGAGAGGGTCAGCTTAATGTATGTCCAATCTATTCTATCAAATGCCTTTTCAGCATCCGTGCCGATCATGACCAGGGGGATGGCTTTATGGGCAGCGTAAAACAGGGCGTTGAGTATTTTAGTTGTGTTATCCTTCCCTTCACGACCCCTAACAAACCCTACCTGGTCCGGATGGATTAAATGGGGGAGTAAGTTTTGGAGTCTTGTGGCAAGCATTTTAGCAATGAGCTTGAGGTCCACATTGAGCAAGGATATGGGGCGGTAATTGGAGCAAGATGAGAGGTCCTTACCCTCTTTCGGGATTATTGTGATAGTGGCTCTCGTCATATCTGAGGAAAGTGGGTGGCCGATTAGCGTACTGTTGCAAATGGGGAGCATGAAAGGAAGTAAAAGTTCTCCAAAGGCCGAATAGTACGATATGGGAAGGCCATCGGGGCCTGGACTTTTTCCTTTGGGGGTAGACTTGATGGCTGTTGTTAATTCTAGAGTGGTAAATGGCTTAGATAGAGATTCTTGTTGTGAAATAGTAAGGGACGGGAGAACGAGAGTATCCAAGAAGGTTTTAATGTTGGCTTCCTTGTCTAGGGAAGTGTTTGGAAGAGCCGATGGAGGGAGGTTATATAGAGCTTCATAGAACAGCTTAAACTGATCAGCAATTTCTTCAGCTTTGAAAAGCTGAGTACCTTGGGGGTATTTGATGCTTTGCACATAACGGGAATCCCTTCTCTGTTTTATTCTACGCATCATGAATTTCGATGCTTTATTTCCGTGAGCAAAAGTTTTTTGTTGAGCTGCTAGATAGAACTTAGCTGAACGTTCGTTTAGTAAGTTCTTTAATTGAGTTCTAAGGGAAGAGAGTTCCGCTAGGTGGTGGGCAAGCAAAGACTGTTTATGTGCTTTCTCCACTATGTGGATTTTGGACAGCAAAGTGTTGAGCTTCTTTTCAGACTCTTTCTTTAAAAAAGAGCAAAGGCTGATTAGTCTGCCTCTGATATAAGGCTTGTGAGCATCCCAGAGGACCTGGGGGGATATATCGGGGGTGTTGTTCAGCTTGAAGTATTCCTCAAGAAAGGAAGCTATCTGTAACTTATGTTTGGGGTTACCCAGCAGAGATTCATTGAACCTCCAGTTTGTACACCTACTGCTTTTGACTTCAGGACGTATTAAACAATATATAGGAGAATGGTCAGATAGAGTGATATCACCTATTCTGGCTGAAGAGCAAAACTGAAGTTTCTCTTTTGGAGCTAGAATATAATCAATTCTGCTGTATGAGGAGTTAGCCGTGGAATAGAAGGAGAAATCTACTGAATCAGGGTTGAAGCACCGCCACAGATCGACCATACCCATGTTGTATAATTTAGTATGTAACAATCTAAGGGCTTTTGCAGAAATTGATGACTTCTTTGAAGAAGTGTCAATGAGAGGGTTAAAGGCCAGGTTAAAGTCTCCTGCTATGATCAAGCAACCTTCCCTTTGAGAGTCTGCTAAGGCCAGGGTACTAGAGAGCCAACTGATCTGATCTGTGTTAGGAGCATAAATGTTAACAAATGTGAACATGGCTTGCCCTATTTTGCCCTTAAGGATGATATATCTGCCATCTGGGTCCTGCAAATGAGACATATACTGGAAGGGAAGCCCTCTACTGAAACCTATGCTAACTCCCCTCGAGGCGGCACCCCCGGCTCCACAATGGTACCAACAAGGAAACCTGGAGTGGGAGAGGTCTGGGTATCTATCATGCTGAAAATGAGTTTCCTGAAGAAAGACTACTGAGCATTTCTCTTTATGTAACAAGGAGAGAATTTGGCCTCTCTTAGAGGGGGATCTCAAACCTTTGACATTATAGGATACTAATCTAAAGTCAGACATTCTTGAGTATAGAGAAAGATGTGGTGTATGATCTAATTTGCATAACGGCTAGAAAGGAGTCAACCGACCGTAGGAGGGGAAGGGGGGTGCCACCTCGAGAGAAGCGCATCCGGAACCAATATACTGAGCTGTCCCGGGACCATGTCTTTTCAATCAACACCATGTCGGGATCGCCCAAGAAAAGAGCAATCCAGAAGAATCTTGTGCACCTGTCAGAGTAACAGAGATTAAACATGAAGAACAATAACAGAAAAAGTAAACGTAAATGGTTAGTTAGTTGTCTAGAGAGTGGGAACATGACAACTTTAGTTCCCTGAGTAGGTAGTATGACGTGGGGGGGGGGGGAGTAAGGTATATATGAATACCATTAGGCAGCAACTCCCTCTAAGGCATCGGTATAACTGGAAGGTTAAGTTGGGATGTCGTAAAATTGTATAGGATCTGGGGACAGACAGTAAAGTAGGGCTCTTGTCTCCGCAGATTAAGGTGGGGGGGGGAGGAGGAAAAGGAAGAGGGAGGGGGAGAGAGAAAAAGGGGACTCAAAATAATCATATATGACTCAAACACTACTATTCATAAATAAAACTGTGATAGCCTACCAACAGATGGGATGAGGGTCCCTACTGTCGCTTCCTCCTACACTAAGTGGGAACAAGGCACCAGCAAGGGTAGTAAGTGAATAAGCTCTTAATTCACCACTCAGAGTATAGGGCCAAATACTTTGGGGGGCAACTGTATAGTAGTGATAATACCAATATCTAGGGGATGAGTCCTATAAAACCCTGATTACAGGGAAAAGAGAGATAACAGGGGGGAAAGGATGGGTTAGAAGAATATTACTTATCAGCTAGTGTTAGACGCTTAGAGATAGGAGTAGCATTTCCTCTTCTGGATCTTTGGGATTTCGGGGTGGGGAGAGGTTCCCATGAAGTTGTCGTAGGTAGGTTTGGAAGGGTGGTCAAGTTTTGGGCCATGTCCCAATTTTCTATAGGTAACGGCGAAATCTGAAGAAGATCATAGGCTTTGTTCAGGTCACTATAAGAGGCAATATGAACGCGGCGTCCGTCGTGGAGAAAGGAGAGTCCAAATGGAAATGTCCATCGGTATAGAATCTTGTGGTGACGTAGCAGGTCGGTGAGTGGTTTCATCATTTTCCGCTTCTTCAGGGTGGTTTGAGCTAAATCTTGGTAAATAGTAATGGGATTGCCCTCCCATTCCACGGAGTCAGAGTTCCTAGCGCCCGCTAGAATTGCTTCTTTCACCGGGAAGTGTAAAAATCTGCAAATCACGTCTCTGGGAGGTTCACAGGCTTGCGGCTTGGGGCGAAGTGCTCTGTGAGCTCTTTCTATCAAGACTTTGTGCGCAGAATCTGGGCCCAGAAGTTTAAGACAGATCTGGATAACAGTTTCAGGGATATCCATTGCAGAAATAGATTCCGGAATGCCTCTAAAACGGAGATTGTTCCGCCTGCCCCTATTTTCCTGGTCTTCGATAGCGGTATATAAGGTGTTGATGTGGCTCTGGGCCAGGGACAGACTGGAGGCCATTTCGTTCTGGTGTTGTAAAACTGTGGCCTGGGTGTCTTCCAATACTTCCACTCTGCGGCCTATATGGCGTACGTCTTCCTTAATAGAGGATAGATCTAGGCTGAGAGGTCCCAAGGCGTCAGCCAAGGCTTCTTTAAGGTAAGCCCTGGAGATGGGCAAACAGTCAGTGTCACCGGAGTCTTCCTCGGTCCTATCAGCATTTGCAGCAGCAGATTGCTTGTGACTAGAGCGGGGTGTCCCCGGCGCCATCTTGGGTTCTTTGCTCACTGCTACAGCCGCTGTTTTCTTGATGAACTTCTCCATTTCGCCAGCTTGGCTCTGCGATCTATTGGGACCTGTTTGGTCAGAGGTCTTTTGGCCACCAATCTTGACCATCTTGGGGTCCAGTTCGCTAGTAATAAAGGGCTATGAGGGATCTGCTAATACTTCACATAGCCATTCAGAACCAATACAGGATCTGCTCCCTGGGAGATATCAAATTTTTAAACAAGAGGAGCTCCTGTGGCACAATAAGTTATTATTTAAACAACCATTCTGTAATTGGCTGTAGTATTCAGTGTTATACTTTCACTTGCTGCACTAACAATAAGTGCTTCTCCAGTAAAGAAACGCTGGGATCGTCTTCTGGCTACAGCAGAGCCCTGCTCTACAATAGAACAGCACAGACTGTGTGGGCTCCGCCCCTCTCACAGTGCCGGCGGAGTGATCTATCAAGTGATGCGGCCGCCAGGTCCTGTCAGCTCAATAGCTAATCTGGAGCAGGTAATAGGTCTACAAAGATCTTGTATTTAACTGTCCCTTTGATAGGGTTAGTTCAGGACCCTTACCGCACTTATGGCCGCTTGAGCAGGGGTATCCAGAGTGGTCTTGTGATAGTTCCTGATTTCGGGTCGGCTGCTATTCACGGCCGGAACTATTTTCGCCGGTCTCAGGTTTGATCGGATCGGCTTCCAGCGACGATAGCGATACACAGGATTTCCAGCCTGCTGGGGATTACATCGGCAAGCAGGCCACTTGTCTGTAAAGGGTCTCAAATAAATCCGGCGGCAGGTGGCACATAAGCCGCGGGGCACGGCTTCAGCTGCCCGGATGGGCGATCAAATATAGTCCGGTGCTCATCAGAATTTAGTAGGCCGCAGCTCCTCGCCGACTCAGCTCCGGGCAAAAGTTATATCTATTTGTTCCAGGCGGTGACCTGGAATAGGATCTAGTGTTTTAGGCAGAATTGAGCCTGAATTAGCCGAGTTATAACGGTATATAACAGCACTTTCTTCAGAGCTCTCACAAGCTGCTACTGGCAAGCTCTGCAGCTAGCTCCGCCCCCCCCCCCCAGACGTCCTTTTCTTTAACTCCACTTTAATCAGAAGCCACTTGGTACAGCAAGCCTCAGAAGAGCAAGCTCTGGGAGAGTTCAGTGGTTCAATTTATAGCACCTGGTTGCCCAATCCACTCTCCTTAACTAAGCAGAGAAAAAATAAAAAAATTAAAGTTTTAAATGGCAGTACTAAAATGCAATACTTAACTTTCAAGGATCTTTGCTTCAAACCACACTCAGCACCTGCTATCACTCCCATGAAATTACACTCAGCACAGACGTCCTTTTCTTTAACTCCACTTAATCAGAAGCCACTTGGTACAGCAAGCTCTGGGAGAGTTCAGTGGTTCAATTTATAGCACCTGGTTGCCCAAGACACTCCCCTTAATCAAGCAGAGAAAAATAAAAGTTTTAAATGGCAGTACTAAAATGCAATATTTAACTTTCAATGATCTCTGCTTCAAACCGCACTCAGCAACCTGCTATCACTCCCACGAAATCACACTCAGCACAGACGTCCTTTTCTTTAACTCCACTTAATCAGAAGCCACTTAGTACAGCTAGCCTCAGATTTGTTCTTCCTGGCTCTCCTCGCAAAATATAGTGAGTGATGGACAGCCTTTTGGAAAGTCTATGAGTTAGGGTCCATTCACACGTCCGTATGTGTTTTGCGGATCCACACAACACGGACACTGGCAATGTGCGTTCTGCATTTTGCTGACAGCACATCGCCGGCACTCTCATAGAAAATGCCTTTTCTTGTCTGCAATTGCGGACAAGAATAGGACATGTTCTATTTTTTGTGGAACGGAAGTGCGGGTTTGCAAATGCATATGCGGACTGCACATTCCGGCCCCATTGAAAATGAATGGGGTCACACCTCTTCCAGCAAAATTGTGGAACGGATGCGGACCCATTTTGAGGACGTGTGAATGGACCCTTAGTGTTGGACTAGTTCATCGTAGAACCAGTGGATCCTCTGGTGGGCCCAGGCTTTACCCTGCATATAGTAAATGCTGATCTGTGGCTGGTGACAGCTTCTTCATTCCTGACTCCAACATCAGCAATGAGCTCTTTCCGATACTGAAGGCTCCCTGTAATTTAGCCAAAAGCAGGCAAATTATTAGAGTACTAACTGGGGAGCTAGATGGGAAGGTGACACATCTTATATGTATATCAATGTAGTGTGAGAGGGAGAGAAGTAGGCATTGCTGTTATTGATGCTGGACTGCTCTAAAACCCTAATGCTGCAGGAAATTGTCCTCTGTGGCTGCCTTCCTCTTCTTACAGCAATTTTTAGATGGATGGGTTTGGCAAGAAGGAGGAAGACTATGGAACACTGACCAGTAGAGATGAGCGAATCAAAGTTGATGAAGTGGAATTCGATCCGAATTTCAGGAAAAATTTGATTTGCTCCAATTTCCTCATACTTCATGCTAACGAATCTAATTTTTTCCTAAAATGGCTGCTGCACATGTTAGACCACAAAGCAAAGAACTCTGTGAATGAGGGATCACCCACAATTCCATGCATGCAGCCAATCAGCAGCTAGCCCCTGTGGTGTCACAGCACTATAAATAGCGTAAGCCATCTTGGTTGCTGCCATTTTCCAGTGTACTTAGTGCAGGGAGAAACAAAACAGGCACTAGGGACAGTGTTAGGAAAGACTTTATGCAGCAAAAAAAAAAAGAAAGATCATTCAAAGTGTAGGGAAAGGATAGGGAGGTATTATTCACACTATAGGGAGAGAGCAGGGACCAATAGGGGAGTGTAAAGCCTGGGTAATAGGAGCGATTGCTATAACACCTTGCTGCACTAATTGGGGATCCAAATTGCACTATATTATAGCTCAGTAATTATAGCAAACCTTGCCTGTTATTGGGGTGAAAGTGCTGTGTTATACAGCTATTTTTGGGGTGTAGTAATAGGGAATCTAAGTATGTCTTATTAGGCTACTTTCACACTCGTGTTTGGTGCTGATCCGTCATGGATCTGCACAAACGCATCCGTTCAGATAATACAAACGTCTGCATCCGTTCCAAACGGATGCGTTTGTATTATCTTTAACATAGCCAAGAAGGATTGGTCTTGAACACCATTGAAAGTCAATGGAGGACGGATCCGTTTTCTATTGTGCCAGATTGTGTCATAGAAAACGGATCTGTCCCCATTGACTTACATTGTGTGTCAGAACGGATCCGTTTGGCTCAGTTTCATCAGACGGACACCAAAACGCTGGCAGCAGCATTTTGGTGTCCGCCTCCAAAGCGAAATGGAGACGGGATGCAGGCAAACTGATGCATTCTGAGTGGATCCTTTTCCATTCAGATTGCATTAGGGCAAAACTGATCTGTTTTGGACCGCTTGTGAGAGCCCTAAACAGATCTCACAAACGGAAAGCCAAAACGCCAGTGTAAAAGTAGCCTAATTGTTCTGCAGTGAATTTACATTGTCATACAGCCATTTTTGGGGTGTATTTATAGAAAATATAAGTATGTTTTATCAGCTGTTCTGCGGTGAATTTACATTGTGACACAGCCTTTTTTGGAGGGTTATTTATCGTATTTACAAGTATGTCTTATTAGCTGTTCTGCGGTCAATTTACATTGTTATACAGCCATTTTTGGGGTTTACTTATAGTAAATATCAGTACGTCTTATTAGCAGTTCTGTGGTGAATCTACACTGTGACACAGACTTTTTTGAGGTGTATTTATAGGAAGTACAATTACGTCTTATCAGCTGTTCTGCTGTGAACTTACCTTAAACTTACAGCCATTTTTTGGGTGTTCATTTTAATTAAATTATTTTATTTTACAGTATGTCAGACAGACAAGTGACAGGCCCTTCCTCCTGGCTCTGAGACTGTTAAGGGGGACATCAGTGATGTACAAACAGAAGTGGATGATGATGTAGCCGATTGTACTTGGGAGCCGGATGAAGAACGAGCTTCATCATCATGAGGAGAAGAGGGTGGCAGCTTGCGCATGATCAAGCGGCTGAGCCAGCAGGGTGGTAGAGTGGCCATGAGTCATCAGAATGGCAGCAGTGTGAGGTCAGGAGCCAAACTTGCCTGGGGTAGACCGCCCACTTTGCAGGAAACTAGCAGTGCAGGTTTAATAGAGGCAGCGGTAGCAGGCAATCAGTGCAGAGTGTTGGGGGGAAAATTTCATACTCGGTGGTCTAGCAGTTTTTTGTCAAACCACCGGAGGAGGTAAACATGGCCATTTGTTGTGGGCAGATGGTGAAGCGTGGCCAGGGTGTGTCACGGATGTTCCCGTGACAGGTGCCAGGAGATCAGTGAGACTGGCAACACATGGTTTGATCTGACAGGTTCCTTGTGGATCAATTTGTGTCTGTGTTGTTTCTGGGAATGGCCACACCCCTTGCCTCAGGTATTGCTTATGTGGTAATTTAATCTTCCCTATGTATTGTGTCTAGAGTTAAAAGGACACATAGATGTTCGGGTTCGACGGGTTCGGCCGAACTTCACAAAAAAGTTTGAGATCGAGACCCGAACTTGACCCCGACCCCATTGAAGTCAATGGGGACCCGAAATTTGGAGCAATAAAATGGCTCTAAAAAGTCATGGAAAGGGCTAGAGGGCTGCAAAAGGCAGCAAAATGTGGTTATGAGCATTGCAAGTGCTCTGCAAACAAATGTTGATAGGGAAATGACTTAAAATAACATTAAAAAAATAATAATCTTGATCTAAGAGGAGGAGGTCCATATGGAGTAGGAGGTTGAGGAGGCGGTGGATGTGGCGGTGTAGGTGGAAGCGGTGGCGGAGGATGTGGCTAAGAGTTTTTTGTTTTTTATTTTACTAATTATAATTTTTTTTGTTTAAATTTGGGTAGACCCAAAAACATTGGGAAATATAACAAATAAAACAAAGAGAAACAATGGATGGGCACAACAATGGCTGGGTGAGGCCGGTTTACATGTCTATTCTGCACAAGGTACAGACAAGTCCTGTGGGATCCTTGCCTGGTTCATTGTATTGAACGTGAGCTTGTCCACATTGGCTGTGGACAGGAGGCTGCACTTCTCTTTGATAACCCCTTCCTGCCATGCTAAACAAACGTTCAGACAATACACTGGCTGCAGGGCAGGCCAGCACCTCCAAGGCGTAAAGGGCAAGCTCAGGCCATGTGCCCAATTTGGAGACCCAGAAGTTGAAGGGGGCAGACCAATCAGTCAGTACGTGTAGGCGTGTGCACACATACTGCTCAACCATATTGGATATCTTTCAATATTCTTTTATGCACCTACCATGGTGATCACGGGTAACGGGGAATCTGGGTTCCATGCCGGAACCCTTGCTCCGAGCCACTTGTGAATGACTGGCCTGATAACCGTGGAAATGTCACCCCACAATCCTACAGATGGATTTACTGTATTTATTTGCCTGCCTGTCACATTTGCAGCGCAGGCCGCAAAGGTAATTTTTGGCCAAAAAATTAAGATTTTTTCAACAATAAAAATTGTTAATTTAAAAAAATAAAATAAATACGATTTTTTCACCCACAGTGAAACAGATGGATTTACTGATTTTATTTCACTATCAGATTTGCAGTGCAGACCGCAAAGGTACTTTACGGCCAAAAAGTGAGTTTTTAAAAAAAGACAATGTAACAGCAGTATTTAATGGTTTTATTGGACTATCAGATATGCAGCGCAGACCACAAATGTACAATCTAGCACAAAAAGGGTGTTTTTTTCTAAGAAAAATATAACAGCAGTATTAAAAGGTTGTATTGGACTGTCAAAAATGCAGCGCAGGCCGCAAATGTAGGATGTAACACAAAAAGGGTGTTTTTTTCAAACCACAATATAACAACATTATTTAGCAGTTGTATTGGACTGTCAGAAATTTAGTTCAGGCCGCAAATGTACTATCTAGCATAAAAAGGATGTTTTTTTTTTTCAGAGAAAAATATAACAGCAGTATTTAAAGGTTATATTGGACTGTCAGAAATGCAGCACAGGCAACAAATGTATGATGTAGCACAAAAAGGGTATTTCTTTCAAACAAAAATATAACAGCAGTATTTAACGGTTGTATTGGACTGTAAGAAATGCAGAGCAGGCCGCAAAGGTACTTTATGGAAAAAAATATATTATTTTTTTCACCCACAAATGAAAGAGATGGATTTAACAGATTTTTTTTCACTATCACAAATGCAGTGCAGGGCACAAATGTACCAATGTACAAACCGAATTCCCAAAAAGTTGGGACACTGTACAAATCGTGAATAAAAACTGAATGCAATGATGTGGAGGTGCCAACTTCTAATATTTTATTCAGAATAGAACATAAATCACGGAACAAAAGTTTAAACTGAGAAAATGTACCATTTTAAGGGAAAAATATGTTGAATCAGAATTTCATGGTGTCAACAAATCCCCAAAAAGTGGGCCAGTGGGACAAGGCCATTTTCACCACTGTGTGGCATCTCCCCTTCTTCTCACAACACTCAACAGATATCTGAGGACCGAGGAGACCAGTTTCTCAAGTTTAGAAATAGGAATGCTCTCCCATTCGTGTCTAATACAGGCCTCTAACTGTTCAATCGTCTTGGGCCTTCTTTGTTGCACCTTCCTCTTTATGATGCGCCAAATGTTCTCTATAGGTGAAAGATCTGGACTGCAGACTGGCCATCTCAGTACCCGGATCCTTCTCCTACGCAGCCATGATGTTGTGATTGATGCAGAATGTGGTCTGGCATTATCTTGTTGAAAAATGCAGGGTCTTCCCTGAAAGAGATGACGTCTGGATGGGAGCATATGTTGTTCTAGAACCTGAATATATTTTTCTGCATTGATGGTGCCTTTCCAGACATGAAAGCTGCCCATGCCACACGCACTCATGCAACCTCATACCATCAGAGATGCAGGCTTCTGAACTGAGCTTTGATAACAACTTGGGTTGTCCTTGTCCTCTTTGGTCCGGATGAAATGGCGTTCCAGATTTCCAAAAAGAACTTTGAATCGTGACTCGTCTGACCACAGAACAATCTTCCATTTTGCCACACTCCATTTAAATGATCCCAGGCCCAGTGAAAACGCCTGAGCTTGTGGATCTTGCTTAGAAATGGCTTCTTCTTTGCACTGTAGAGTTTCAGCTGGCAACGGCGGATGGCACAGAGGATTGTGTTCACTGACAATGGTATCTGGAAGTATTCCTGAGCCCATTCTGTGATTTCCTTTGCAGTAGCATTCCTGTTTGTGGTGCAGTGTCGTTTAAGGGCCCGGAGATCACGGGCATCCAGTATGGTTTCACGGCCTTGACCCTTATGCACAGAGATTGTTCCAGATTCTCTGAATCTTCGGATGATGTTATGCACAGTTGATGATGATAGATGCAAAGTCTTTGCAATTTTTCGCTGGGTAACACCTTTCTGATATTGCTCCACTATCTTTCTGCGCAACATTGTGGGAATTGGTGATCCTCTACCCATCTTGGCTACTGAAAGACACTGCCACTCTGAGAAGCTCTTTTTATACCCAATCATGTTGCTAATTGACCTAATTAGTGTTAATTGGTCTTCCAGCTCTTGGTTATGCTCAAATTTACTTTTTCCAGCCTCTTATTGCTACTTGTCCCATCTTTTTGGGGATTTGTTGACACCGTGAAAATTTGAATCAATGTATTTTTCCTTTAAAATGATACATTTACTCAGATTAAACGTTTGATCTGTCATCTACGTTCTATTACAAATAAAATATTGACATTTGCCATCTCCACATCATTGCATTCAGTTTTTATTCACAATTTGTTTAGTGTCCCAACTTTTTTGGAATCCGGTTTGTATTTTTTTGACGGACAACGGTTCACGGACCCATTCAAGTCAATGGGTCCGTGAAAGAACATGGATGCACACAAGATTGGCATCTGCATCTGTGATCCGTGGCCATAGGTTACTTTCATACAGACGGATCCAAAGATCCATCTGCATAAAAGCTTTTATAGAGCTGAGTTTTCACTGGCTGGGGGGGGGGGGCAGTGTGCGGCCCCCCCGGCCCCCCTCCCTTTATTGTACTATCATTGGTGGCCAGTGTGCGCCCCCCGGCCCCCCTCCCTCCCTTTATTGTACTATCATTGGTGGCACAGTGTGCGGCCCCCCCGGCGCCCCTCCCTCCCTCTATTGTATTAATATCATTGGTGGCACAGTGTGAGGCCCATCCGGCCACCCCTCCCTCTATTGTATTAATATCATTGGTGGCACAGTGTGCGGCCTCCCCTCTCTCCCCCCCGATCATTGGCGGCAGCGGCGAGTTCCGATCGGAGTCCCAGTTTAATCGCTGGGGCTCCGATCGGTAACCATGGCAACCAGGACGCTACTGCAGTCCTGGTTGCCATGGTTACTTAGCAATATTAGAAGCATCATACTTACCTGCTGCGCTGTCTGTGACCGGCCGGGAGCTCCTCCTACTGGTAAGTGACAGATCATTAAGCTATGTGCCGCACAGATCTGTCACTGTGTTTTTTTAAACCCAGAATAAAATTGCAGTATTTCAAGCTTGTATTTCACTGTGACAAATGCAGCAAAGGCCGCAAATTTATTATCTTTCCCAAAATATAACAGCACTATCTAACGCTTGTATTTCACTGTGACAAATGCAGTTAAGGCCCCAGATGTAGGGTATTGCAAAAAATTTGAGTTTTTTTTAAAAGCAGACAATACTTGCAGTATTTCAAGATTGTATTTCACTGTGACAAATGCAGCAAAGGCCGCAAATGTATTATCTTGCCTAAAATGGGTGATGTTATACCAGAATATAACAACACTATCTAACGCTTGTATTTCACTGTGACAAATGCAGCAAAGGCCCCACATGTAGGGTATTGCAAAAAATGTGTGTTTTTTTTTAAATCAGAATATAATTGCAGTATTTCAAGCTTGTATTTCACTGTGACAAATGCAGTTAAGGCCCCAGATGTAGGCTATTGGGAAACATTGGTGTTTTTTTAAAAGCAGAATATAATTGTAGTATTTCAAGCTTGTATTTCATTGTGACAAATGCAGCAAAGGCCGCAAATGTATTATCTTGCCTTAAATGGGTGGTGTTATACCAGAATATAACACTATCTAATGCTTGTATTTCACTGTGAAAATAGCAGCAAAGGCCCAACATGTAGGCTATTGCAAAAAATTGGTGTTTTTTTCAAACCCAGAATATAATTGCTGTATTCCAAGCTTGTATTTCACTGTGACAAATGCAGCAAAGGCCCCACATTTAGGGTATTGCAGCAAATTAGTGTTTTTTTAAACCAGAATATAATTGCAGTATTTCAAGCTTGTATTTCACTGTGACAAATGCAGCAAAGGCTGCAAATTTATCAACTTGCCCAAAATAGGTGTTATAATACCATAATATAACAGCACTATCTAACGCTTGTATTTCACTGTGACAAATGCCACAAAGGCCCCACATATAGGGTATTGCAAAAAATGTGTGTTTTTTTTTAAAATCAGAATATAATTGCAGTATGTCAAGCTTGTATTTCACTGTGAAAATAGCAGCAAAGGCCCAACATGTAGGCTATTGCAAAAAATTTGTGTTTTTTTCAAACCCAGAATATAATTGCTGTATTTCAAGCTTGTATTTCACTGTGACAAATGCAGCAAAGGCCCCACATTTAGGGTATTGCAGCAAATTAGTGTTTTTTTTAAACCAGAATATAATTGCAGTATTTCAAGCTTGTATTTCACTGTGACAAATGCAGCAAAGGCTGCAAATTTATCAACTTGCCCAAAATAGGTGTTATAATACCATAATATAACAGCACTATCTAACGCTTGTATTTCACTGTGACAAATGCAACAAAGGCCCCACATATAGGGTATTGCAAAAAATGTGTGTTTTTTAAAAAAAATCAGAATATAATTGCAGTATTTCAAGCTTGTATTTCACTGTGAAAATAGCAGCAAAGGCCCAACATGTAGGCTATTGCAAAAAATTGGTGTTTTTTTCAAACCCAGAATATAATTGCTGTATTTCAAGCTTGTATTTCACTGTGACAAATGCAGCAAAGGCTGCAAATTTATTAACTTGCCCAAAATGTTTTTTTTTTTAAACCCAGAATATAGCAGCAGTAACTAACGCTTGTATTTCACTGTAAAAAAATGCAGCTAAGACCCAACATGTAGGGTATTGCAAAAATGGGTGCTTTTTTAAACCCAGAATATAATTGCAGTATTTAAAGCTTGTATTTCACTGTGACAAATGCAGCAAAGACCACAAAATAATTATCTTGCCTAAAATGGGTTATTTATTTATTTTTTTAGATTCTTTATTGTTTTCTGAGCCAAATGTATAAAATTCCATAACATACAATTTGAAAGTAATGAATAATAAAGAACTATTATACACAAAATTAGTACAATTAGCCCTATTTACCCCCCCCCCCCCAATTCACTGTTGCGAGATCCAACCGTACCTTTGTTGATACTTTTGTTTCAATTTCCAATACTACAAATAACCAGGGTTTTAGGGTTTTAGGAGCGGGAATCCAACCCATTCTAGCGGCGCTCCAGTTTTCTTGCTATTCTACCATAGGCATCAATGGTGTCCATCAAGGCCATCCACTCGGAAAAGCTAGGGCTATTATTGGTGCCTCAATATTTGACAATCAGGGCCTTTGCGGCCATAAACCCCTCCAAACAAATTCGTATCTGGTGAGATGTTAAATCACTAGGGGAGAAGAGACACAGTATTGCCTGCATAAAACAGCTGTCCAGTTGGATCTTATATCTTCTGGATAATTCATCATAGATACAGGTCTAAAAACAACTTATTTCTGGGCAGTTCCATAGTATGTGACTCAAATCGACATTTTCTGCCGAACACTTCAAACACACGCCCTTTTTTCAAAATATATTTTGGTGAGGAAAGCGGGGGAGTAGTATAGGTAATGTACAATCTTGAACTGACTCAATCTATATTTCTGGGAGATCAATACTTTTTTTATGTTTTGGTATACTATATCCTAATCCGAGATACTCCCATCGCCCAATTCAGCTTTCCAGCTTCTCTCGTTTTTGAATGTTGTTATTTCACCAAGAGAGTCCCGAAGTCTGTGATATATTTGAGAAAGTGTGAGTTGTGTATCCTTAAATTTAAAACAATAATCCAAAAAAGAATTTGCCCTAATAGTCAAAAGGCGTTTATCCTGAGTGCTCATAAATGCGTGACTAATTTTTGCATATCTATACCTATCTAAAAAAGTGGCAGTGCCTTTTATTAATTTATCTAGGGCAGGGATAGGCAACCTCCGGCTCCCAGCTGTTGTAAAACTACAACTCCCAGTATGCATACTTGCTCTGCTCTTCTAAGAACTCTCATAGAAATGAATGGGGCATGCTGGGAATTGTAGTTTCACAACAGCTGGGAGCCGGAGGTTGCCTACCCCTGATCTAGGTGGATAATGTTGCCATGTGATGTTATGTGGGTTATGCGATTAATTCTGCGTGAATTCCAATATTTATAATCTGCAATTAACATAAATTCTTTTAAATTATGATTGTGCCAGAGTGGCGTAAAGTAAGTGGGATATATTACACCTAGTATCTTTTTAATTTTATTCCAGACCTTGTTTAACGTATCACTAATTAGACACTCTTTTTTTCTTTTCCCCGGGTGACCAGTCTCCAAAATAGAAAAAATATCCCCATACAGCCCCTGAAAGTCCTTTGACAGGATACTTAACAGCAAGGCAGGCTGGTGATGGGTGTTATTTTAATACCAGAATATAACATCACTATCTAACGCTTGTACTTCACTGTGACAAATGCAGCAAAAATTATATGTGAGGGCCTGCTGCTGAGCTGACCATTTAAAAAATTGACAGTGTTCAAAGCAGGCCAGGTCGCCTGAATACTTCAGCTAGTAATAATAGAATAGGACTCCGGTTCTATTTTGTTGGTTTTCAGAACTGGGGCCATGATTAAGAGGGACTGTCAGGAGCATCCGTATTGCGCCGCTAGAGGAGCAATTCTTGGACCGGCGCAAGATGAACCAAAGAGAAAGCATTTGCCAAGAATGTTTTCATTGATCATGAACGACTATGAAACCAATAGAGGGTGCTGTTCATAACTCAATAGCACCCTCTATTGGTTTCATAGTCTTTTGACAAGAATATTAGACTGAGTCTTATGACAAGCTTATTAGTGTAGCCTTTTGCATGGGAAAATTTGCGATTAGAATATTCACGATCTACACTAAGATGATATCTGACACTGGGAAAGCTGGGTAATAACTTGCAATCTACACTGAGTTATTACCTAGCTTTTCCAGTGTCAGATATTATCACTGACTTACTACATAATTATTACATAATATTTGCTATATTGCTATATATTCATTGCAGTAAAATTGATATCCATCGACTGTCTAATATACCTCCAGCCACATAATCACTTGATCTTTTATGTACGTTGAATGCATAATTTTTGTGGCCTGTAATCTAACTGGCAAACAGTAAAATTGTTATACGGTGGCCGCCTAATGTACCAACAACACAACATATAATGCAAAAGCTCTCTGCGAACCAAATAAAGTACAAAAACATATTGTAATGCTAATGCTATGCTGATAAAGTAGAGATGCTTGGCAAATAAATTTAGTACAAAATTATTGTCCGTCTGCTGCACGTCAAGGTGATCTCTGTAAGGCAGGAACCTAACACTAAGTTCTACCTGTTAAGTGCCATGACAGCGACCATGAAATTCAGGGGGTGTAGGTTCCACATCCATGCTGGGTCCCCTTTGATTTTTATCATTTGTGGCGCCAAAATGGCCTCCATTGAATACAGGGGATGCAAGTACCAACATGCATGCCGAGTCCACTACCCACTCCATACCTCTCCTGGTGTCAGGGGCTTCTAGTGAGTGGGGAGGAGCAGGCTAAGCTTTATACTCATGCTAATTAAAATCAGCCTATGAGGCAGGCAGGCTGGTCAGGAGTGCACGAATGACTGGAGTCAGCCACACCTCCAGAGCAAAATACAAGGGAAACACAAAAGGGGTTGGTCAGCACATCCCATCCAAATGCACAGGTGCACGCTGCTATGACTGGAAATATAAAACAACACAACATATAATGCAACAGCTCTCTGCGAACCAAATAAAGTACAAAAACATATTGTAATGCTAATGCTATGCTAATAAAGTAGAGATGCTTGGCAAATAAATTTAGTACAAAATTATTGTCCGTCTGCTGCACGTCAAGGTGATCTCTGTAAGACAGGAACCTAACACTAAGTTCTACCTGTTAAGTGCCATGACAGCGACCATGAAATTCAGGGGGTGTAGGTTCCACATCCATGCTGGGTCCCCTTTGATTTTTATCATTTGTGGCGCCAAAATGGCCTCCATTGAATACAGGGGATGCAAGTACCAACATGCATGCCGAATCTACTACCCACTCCATACCTCTCCTGGTGTCAGGGGCTTCTAGTGAGTGGGGAGGAGCAGGCTAAGCTTTATACTGATGACAATTAAAAGCAGCCTATGAGTCTCCATAAATCTCTTATTGAAAATATTGTCAACAAAATGCAATTGTGAAAATAAACAACAAATGGACCGCTTGCAGGTGGCCTGTGAGTCATAGAATATAAAGGCAATTCTTTCTGTGTAATGCTAGAAGCCCAGAAATGTATTGCCATGCACACTTGAGTGTCCTGATATTTGTGAGTGATTAGGGCTACAAATATGGCATCTGGATCCTACTTAGAGATAGGAGTGTTCTTGTATAACAGGTTTCCTGACCATCACTTATAGACACAAAATAAAACATTAATAACATAAAAATAATATTAAAAGAAGATTGATAGGGTGGCTTACTTGCCAACTACCAAGATGCAGGTGCTCTAATCAATATGTTTACCCCACATATAAAAAGAGATTATTCAGTCAAATGATTGGCATTCTCTTTGGAATCACACTGGAACGTATATTCTGAAATAATGTATTTTATTAGTCAAGCAAAAAATATGGTAATAAAATAAATTTTAATAAAACTAAAATAGACTTCTCAAAGTTACACTCAATTAAAATGGAGACCGCAATTCAAGTATCAGTAAATAACAATAAAAGTAAATAACAATATCAATATAAAAAGAAATGACAATGTATGTATGTACATATACACAATTTTAGTACCGATGGTATAGAGTTTGCACCAATAGAACAATAAAAAATTAATAGCAGTACATGTGTATAGGTATAGACAATTAGAATGCCGATATATAGCTTGCACTGTGTCTATTTTGCGACACTGCTACTGCATATGCTTCATATTAGTCTAAGTTCAAACTTTGATGGCACGTTCCACTCTAATGGCTGTAACAGTAGCCGTTTTTATGCCTTTTTAGGGCATAAAAACGGCCAGTGTAACAGCCATTAGAGTGGAACGTGCCATCAAAGTTTGAACTTAGGCTAAAAGGGCATAAAAACGGCCACCGCAGTTCTCTGTTGAGAGGCCCCCACCTATTTTCTCCATAGAACTGTCTTTACAGATTAATTAATTAATTTATTTATCTTATTCAGCAAAAATACATAATTTAGCTCATGTATTGATATATACTTCTACTTTGTTGATATTAACAATTGTATGGAGAAAACGCATGAATACCGCATGAAAACTGCAAGTATGTCAGAATCGCTACAGACATACGAGTAATGTATAATACTTCCTTTTTATTACCTTTTTATTAATTTGTATATTCTTTCATCAATTTTTACAGAGTACGGGTATATATGTTTATATTTTTATATACATATAAAAGAAAAAATCCTGCATCATAGATGTGTAAAGAATATACGCTTATATGATGCAGGAAAATGTAATGTTTTTTTATGAGTATTTTTTTATGAGCATGTTGCTATACAATACTGAATATTGATGGTCTATATGGAATATATATGGCACATAATAGTATACGAATCATATTTAAGCTTAATCATCATTTTTATCAATGTTCAAATAGAGAAAATATCGGAATGGATCCCGGTCCATATATTTTGAATAGTTCAGGGACACATGTGACCCATGGTATTTAAATCTTGGACTGACAATATGGGGGCTTAACCATTGAGGAAGGGACCAGTGAGGGTCCCGAAACGCGTTTGGTGTAGGAAGACCCCCCGACTGCCTATGCAGCTAAAGATCTGGAACTTATAACTATATATCGTAGTGCTCTCCAACTTTCTCTGGCGGGAAATACGAAAAGACTGTACGTGTCAAACATCACTGCTGCACAGCTTGCAAACAATCACGGTATCCAGCTGATGTCATCATCCCCCAGCGAACGCAAGCTAACAGAACAACACACCTGAGGTAAGATCGCTCCAAGACGAGCGACACGTGGGACGCCACAGCTGGCATAAAACTGAGATCCCTCAACAACCAACTGTGAGTCAGTGCGTATATGTGGGAGAAAACAAAGAGTTTGCCGTAACATATGAATGCAGCGTGAATATGAATACTATCAACTGATACTTGAATTGCGGTCTCCATTTTAATTAAGTGTAACTTTGAGTGGTCTATTTTATTTTTATTAACATTTCTTTTATTACCATATTTTTAGCTTGACTAATAAAATACATTATTTCAGAATATACGTTCCAGTGTGATTCCAGAGAGAGTGCCAATCATTTACTGAATAATAAAAATAATATTGCTGCTGGAGCCCTGGGGAGACGAGGTAGAACATCCGACATACTTCAGCTCGAGTGTTGTGAATTCTTGAAGTATTAGGTGGTACTGTGTCATGTCATGATGAAGGGCAGCAATTAAGAAGCCCGAAACGCGTCACTCTGAATTGTTAATTTTTTTCTACCTTGATGATGTATGGTTTGTAATCCAAAGCTAATAAATATTACCTTTTATGAGGAGCTGGAATCTACTTTTCTTTTGGAGTTTCTATGTGGCCGTTTCCAGGTCAAGCTATTCCGTGTCTCCTCGTGTGTGCACAGGTGAGCGCTGCAGTTTTTTCAATTCACTGTGTGATTAGGTGCTGCTGTGTATGATAATTGCTGTTGTAGAGATGGTGACAGGTAAATCTAGATAGGCAACAGAGTTACACAAGAGCCATCACATTTTGCGGAAGATGTTTCAAGGCCTCCATACCCGTAAGAACTGTGTCTGCATTCGATCCAAGAGGTAAGTTCCTCAAGCCTACAAATTTGGTCAACCCTATTTAACCATTACTGTTGAGAAGGGGGGGGGGGAGAAATTTAACCAATGTAAATGTATTAATAATTTGGCTGCAAGAATAAGGAATATGGTCAATACTGTTTTGTTAGGGCTAAAAGAGGTGGTGTCTTGCCATAACAATATTAGGTTTGGCGTTAAAGTCAAGGGTTCATGACAGACCCTTCTGATTGTTTCCTCCACCCCTGTCCAAAAAGGCCTAATCTTTTCACAGAACCACCAGATGTGTGATATTGTTCCTGATTTAGACTTGCATCTCCAGCACACATCACTATCCACCACTCCCCTCTCATATAGGTATGCTGGGGTCCTATACCATCTAGACAATGTTTTATATGATTTTTCTTGCAAACGTACATGTGGTATTTTTGTAAGAGCAGGTTGTTATGCACACAGTGATACCTAATAAGTCTGTTTTGTTTTTGTTTTCTATTTTTTTTTACAATTTGATATGTCTCTTTTTATGGGAAAGAGGATTTTTTTTATTGAAACAATTTTTTTTATTGTTAAAAACACATTTTTTTCACTTTTATTCTTTATTATTTTTGTCCCAGTATGGGACTTCAACATTACAGGGTCTGATCCCTGTTTCAATGTAGCACAATACATCTGTATTGTACTGCATATCGGTGTATTACACAGTGTAATACACTGATAGTTTGTCTATGAGACCCAGCCTGGGGGCTGGGCCTCATAGACCTCCATACATGCCGGACCCCAAGGCCTTGGAATGGCTTGGATCTGCCATGGCAACCATTGGTTCCCCACTACCGCAGCAAAGGGACCTGATGGCTAATGAGAGGGAGTGCAAACCTCAGCGATGACCGAGGCATATAAGGGGTTAATCCCCCGACATCGGCGTTATCACTGGTGCTGGTGGATGCAGCAGGGATCCGGCTGTCAGTAACAGATTCCTGCTACTGATCTTGGCACCACACATGGGGGAACAGAAGGACTGTAGGATGAGAAAGCTCATCCTGGGGCGCAAAGTACAGGCCCTTTAGGATGAGCATTCTTGTCCTGGGTCGTTAAGTCGTTAATAGCCCTGTTACTCTATGCATGTCAAGAAAAAAAGCTGGTGTTGCAGTAGGGGTGAAATGTCAGAAGAGGGTCATTAGTACAAGCCTAAATATCAAGTATCTAGGGGAAAAGAGGGAAACATAAAAAAAATGTAGGATACCTCTAGTACATAGCTGATTATATGCCAATATAGAGAGAAGCATGCTCATTGAAAAAAGTGCTCAAGTCCTCAGGCAGGATCGTGGTGCAGAAGTGTAGAGTTCCTTCAGGATGAGCCTGCTGATTCGGATGTTTCAACCTTCCTCTTCTGTCGAAATGGTTGCCAGATACATGGTGGAAGAAAGTGGGGGGGAGTCCACTTCCCAATCAGTGAGAAAGGGCACCTCATTTGTAAACAATGTGATGGTTACACAGAAGTGTAAGAAAGGGCTGTAGATCACATCCTTTCTGTAGCATGATCCAGGAGAGATACGGAAATAGTTGTGTTGCAGCACTATTAAATTCTAAATTGTGCAGGGACCTGTCTTTTATCATGATAAATTTTGAGCCCAAAATCATACATGGAAAAGATTACATCATGTTGAAGCAGGATCAAGCCTTTTGGCCTCAGGGCTCTGTTCAACTTGTGTAAAAATGGTTTATCAAGAATTAGATTGAATATTGCTTAAAGAGTTGCAAAGTTGTATGGTTGTGTTATCGGGACTAACGATTCTGCAAACTACGTGTAACAGAGTGTTATTTAGGTTGTAATAATATTCACCACTGCCTGAGATGAAGAATTCCAAAGGCGTGTTGTTGGCGATTGCGGCTATCGGCTGCACCTCTACACAAAGCAATTTTTCAATACTTGTTTGCGTAGGCGGTATTTGAAAGATATCCAGCTTTGATTTGGCGTACTCAACTGACACGTTATGTACAAAAGCCTTAGCGTTTGATTAGAAGATGTCTCCCAGTGAACTACTTTTTGTTTTTTGCGATGACGTCTCTTAGGTGTCGGTACTTTATTCTTAAAATGTGGCAGGACTATGGCGTCGCGGACGCGCTTTCTTTTCCGTGTTTTCTTGTGAATTTGCACAACGCCGGAGCCTTCCTGCGTTTGCGTAGGCCTATTTATTCGATCCATAAAGGCAGTCGACGCCGTAGCAACATCTTAAGCTATATTCCTAGCGGCCATTTTTACATGCGGTCTACATTCTTGATCGAGCGATCACGCGAATTACCCTGATGGCCCAATATATTGCCCAACCTTTCACAAGGCATGAACGCGTATAAGCGCGATTTCGTTACATAAACGGTTCTGTCAATATCGTTGTATTTTAACCACAAATGATCAGGCGGTATTTTTATAGATTCAAGTTTGTTGTTAATTGCTTTGATCAGTTTGTGCATGTTAGGGTAATAACCCGATTTAACAAAATACTCTCTGAGCAGTTCATCCCGATGCACGATGTAGAATACGCAATCTCCGGGACCAAAGGTTTCCCATATGGGGGTACTGAATCTCCACTAAAGCCACTTCATAAAGGCCTCGAAGATGAACGGCTTTTTCTAATTTAGTGGTGTAATTGGCGATGGTATTTTCGGGGTAAAGTTTGGTGGAGGCGTTGCTGGGGAGCGTGATAAAAAACTATCCGTATTCCATAGTTTACACGCTTGTCAATTGTTTTTCAGACACCCAGGAGTTAAACTTTTTGGGGTATCCGACCCAGTTTACCAAATACAACGTTTCTCCCCTAACCTTTTTCTTTTTCACGATTTTTTCTATTCAATAAATGTGTCTGTTATCGAGGGGTACTTTTTGGACCTCTTCAGGGTAGAACGAGCCTTCAATGAGCTCGTCAGCCAGATCTTTCAACTTATAAAGGGGTCTGAGTCCCCTAGTGTTTACAGCGTAAATGGTAAGTATCTCATCCGTATAGGTTTGATCATACCCTTCGCGAAAGTTCCCTTATAGCTAACAATTCTGACACGATCACCTGATTTATCTTTTTAATAGTGGCGTAATGTCCGTAGATATTTCTCCAAATGGTTAAAGAGTTCTCTTTCGTCACATCAACGGGTCGACAACTTATGGTTCTGTGATACGCGTGATTATAACTATACACCAGGTCTTGTAACTTGTCGATGTATCTGTACGTGTTTTGTTCTCTAAGATAATGCCACATTCTGGTTTTCAGAGTTCTATTAAAACGCTTAACTAACGACGCCTTAACTACGTTTGAAGTTAAAAAATTATGTATTTTATAGGCGTCACAAAGCCGTCTCATTGGCTTGTTTATAAACTCACGACCCCGATCAGTCTGTAGTTTCCTAGGGGTCCAGCCACTTAACTTAAATATCTGCTCAAAGCTGCTGACACTGTCGCCTCGGATTTATTCGATCAAGCAATGGACCCCAACTGTTTATGCAATTTTAACGAATCAAGATAGTGGATTTATTGTAAAAAGAAAAAAGCGGACTACATTTTATTTAAAAACAGTTTATGTAAAACTAATAAAAACATTACAAGATGTGTACAAGCACATTTTATATGCATTCAAAGTGAAAAAATTATGTAAAACAAATAAAAACATTATAATGCGTTACATACAAATACATTTTATATACATTCAAAGTAAAAAATTGACAATGTTAACCACGCCGTCTGTGACAAAGAAGACGCTCTCTTTTTAGGCAATAAAGTCCCCCGAGTTATTGGCAATGTTACAAACAACGGCTGCCTAAAAGGAGTACGAGGAGCATCAAAGGGTTCGGCCGTCAAACCTCTTTTTAAATTATCAAAAAGTTATCTCGTTCTTGTATTACCGATAACGGTTGACGGAATGTTCAGCTCTGAGATAGTTTCCATTAAACTACCCCAACCTTGAGGCACATTAGACACGACGTGGCTCTGCGTAGCTGTACGAATCAGGTCGATAATGTTGGAACCGGGTATAGTTTGATCTTTGTAAATTAATTCGCCCCTAGAGTTCCAGTACGACTTGTCACCTGAGCGCCACAGTTTGTTCAACAAAAGTTCAGCATTTTTTCTATAAGGTATATTAACATTGTCGAGTATCTCTTTAGTATCAGGGGTTGATTGAGGCATCATTTGTCAATCGTTGTTGATCGGGTTTCGGTTGTGTAATCAGAGTTAAGGTTGACATTTCGTTACCGGACTGTTTGATGAGCATCAAGTATCTCTGTAACACGGTAGTGTAGCTCTTAATTTTTTCATCATCTGAAAGGTCATTTCTGTGTAGTATTTCGCTAATTTCATCGTCTAAACGCCGTATGGCGGTTTGACATATGTAATTTGTTTCTACAGATGTTTTTTTAAGCCGGTCCAAATCCCTTTTGGAAACCATGAACATTTTCTCAGCATACTGCATTATGAACCACCGGCAGTGTTGGCTATCAAGCTAGTGATCAAAGGTATTGCAAAAGCGAGCAGCGCTCCTATAAAACCGCCGCTCTGGTTCACAACACGCTTCTTTCCTTTAATGGGGTACTTTTTATCGCTTCATTTCTTTATAGCTGCACGCTATCTTTTCAGTATTTTTTGGGGCGCTCTTTAAGAGGTATCTTTCCTTTAAGGATATTGAGAGCGATCTCACCAATAGCAGCTATCAAATCATTACTGGTGTTACATAATATTGATTTTAAGTTCTTCAGATTTGTTTTGACTAGCGCTTTTAAAATAACCGTAAATAACCGTAGAGGTGTGAAATAGTGCATTTTAGAGCTTCTTTTTGCACACATAAGCTTCAGGAAGATCTGGTGGGGACAAACCAGTTCTAAGTCGTAGTTCCTCAGGTGTGTCAGATCTTAAATCTATGAGTAAATAGCCGTAAGGCTTGCGTGTAGCATCTTCAAAAGCTTCTAAGAAGAAACGTGTTTTACCGGGGTACATTTGCCGCGCCAACGTAATAATATGTAATTTATCACAAGGGTTCTTAAAAAGGACCATGTGTTTAGTGTTTCAATTTATTGTTCGGCTTTTCTTACCCTGACAAAAAACGTTTTGAACGATATTTCTAATGACATTTACATCACTACAGGGGCATCTGAAAAACCTAAATGACAAGATTCAAATAAACATTAATGTTTATACACGTTCAAAGCTATAGACGTTGTTATTTCAGAAGTAGTCAGAGAACCTTACCAATCGTGTTCGATTTCCATTTTTATTTTCAACGCTGCGATTTTAGAAAAGCTTATTAGGATTATAGATATTGCTTAAAATTTGAATACATCAACAATACGGGTTATGCCTTACTCTGTTTGGGATGCTTGCGCCGCTGTTGTAAATCATAATCCGTGAGATCTGTTAGATCATGAAAAGTATACATTTTTCTTTCCAGCTAAAGTGGGTAGATAGATACAGTAGATGGAAAGTTCTATAGATAGGTTAGATAGATACATAGATAAATGCATGACACGACACGACGTAATTCTCACAGAGAAATTTTCTCAAATGTTGCGTGTTATATTGCATCAATAAAGAATTTAAAACAGGCATGTTAAAAATAGTAAAAAAGAAGGGTCATATGGTGATACTCTTACCTTGAAATAAGTTTTCTTGCAGAGCCTAAATGTCAAATGATTATGCCCTGTGGTGCTCTGCCCACATGTATATATACAGATCCTGCCTGGGTTTTCTTACCATTAGCATATGCAATAAGTGGTGGCGGTGATACAGCCAATAACAATAATTTTGTTTCCTGAAAAGAGATGCTATAAAAATATGGATAGATACTGTGTAGTGTTTGCCGCAGCTGTTGAAACAATGCCAATAGTTTTTGTGTTAACTCTGCTATAGACAGATCTCAAGAAAATTAACACCTCTCAGGTTGTCACAGCTGCTACCTGAAACTCATGTGCGGGGTCTTGTAGGAAATGAAAAGTTTGATGTTAGGATGTATGGACCATGAGTTTCATGTAACAGCTGTCGTTCTGTGCTATGATCATAACCCACTTCATGTTTCAATCTAATGTACGCTTGTGGACCTGTGGGAAAATGTATTGAGGGTGTTTTAAGGAAATGGTTGTATAGTTGACAGGATTCACTCATGACAGCTGCACTTCTTGATTTAAAATGATCAACCAAGTAGTATAGCAGGAATGTGACATTTCAGGTTTTTAATTAAAATTCAGTGTGTTGACTCAACTGTCCAGTGTGGTGGGAGTTAAATTACACTCATGAACTCACAATGGGGGTAGATTGAACTTACTTTTCATAGACATGCATACACTGTAAGCTTTATATGAAAGGCTGCAGTTATAAGAGCGCTTTTAATTTACATGGTATAGCATTATAATTAAATTAATACAATTTTTTAAAATGATTAAAATGTTGTCATCCTTGATTTTTTATCATTGCTATTGTAATTAAAAGATGCCCGGCCATGTAGTATACGTCTTTTGGACATGTCAGGGCATGACAATATATAAAAGGCATATCAAAATAATATCAAAGTGATATCAAATCACAAAATGACATAAAAGTGGTATAAAACCTTATCAAAATGTTATAAATGGGATATAAAGTGTTAATAAAAAGCTTATCATTTGATATAAAATTTATATTAAACCATATTAAATGATATGAAAATCACATCAAAGTGGGAGGCATTTACGCTTGGTTTGCGGCGGTGAGGGTAGAGAAATGGGTGGATCCGGGCAGGGTTAGGGCATTTCTGGAAGGGGTTATGGTGTAAAAAAAGCGAGGGGGCACCTGTCACTTTGAGTTTGACGAGACATGTCCCACTATACTACTAGTGTCAATAAATTCCAGAGGATATTGAATAGTTGGAGTGCTGTGGTTATTTCTTCTTTGATTGTCATGTGAGGAGACCCAGAGGCCGGGACTTGACACTGTGGGCACTGAGATTTCTCAGTGAGTAGTGCTGTCTTGATATTGTACTATAGTTGCTAAGTAATATGCTGTCTTGCTAAAGTCTCTCCCACTGGCACCTGTTATCCAGAAATGTTGTTTGTAGTGTGAACTGTGGGATAAAGGTCTTTAGAGACATTTCTGGCCAGTAAGTGATTAAGTGTGCCCGGTGTCTTAACTGTAGTCCCTCACAAGTAGTGGTTAGCTATAGTCGCAGGTTACCAAGTTCTTCCTTCTTTCTCTCTTCTTGCTGTAGCAGAAGCAGTAACTTTCACAGAGATCAGTTAGTCTCTTGATCCTGTTAGTAACATAGTTTATAAGGCTAAAAAAAGACATCTGTCCATCAAGTTCAACCTGCTATCTTGCAAGTTGATCCAGAGGAAGGCAAAAAGACCCCCATGAGGTAGAAGCCAATTTCCCTCACCTTAGGGGAAAAAAATCCTTCCTGACTCCAATCAGGCAATTGGAATAACTCCCTGGATGCCTAGGGAAAAGGAGCACATGAACTTGCTTTCTCCATCCTCACATACTCACTCTAGTTTACTCTCTCTCATCAGGAAGTAGGATCAGCCCACTCCTACACCTCACAGAGGGGTGGAACAAGGTGTTTAACCCTGTCCCCACCATCCATGCCAGGCCATGTTGGGTATACATAGCATTAAATAAGTTACCATTATCTTGCATAACATCACAAATCATTTTCAGATATGCTGCTGACATTTGGTAATTTTATCAGTGCATAAAAGATGTGGTCAGCAGATAAACCAGTGTTTGCTAGTTTATCAGCTAGTTTATCCAGTTTACACTAGGCAATGATTGGGAATGGGCACTTGAATGTCATCCATCAGAGTGCTAATGTACTATACAACTTGGGTTTAAATATTCAGCTGGAGCATGTAGTGATGTCCTTCATATTTCTACCCATAGGGAGGAACATTAAGATTTTTGAGAAGCTAGATAATGATTGAATGTCTTCGGTGAATCCCGCTAAAACACTTTACTTCTTTACGTTCTATAATGCAGTAGATGAGTTCATCATACAACAGCGGCTCTGTCATTTATGACATTTTGCTAAAAGCCTTTTTTTTTTTTTTTCTAAAAGCAATTCATCTTTTTCACTCACTGAGCCACAAAAAGGTCACTGTCAAAGGTGACATTGTTTTCTTATTCTAAACAGGAAATTACCAGCAGGAGATTGGTGCTCGTTTTGGTTCTTCCAATTAATACATAAACATGCACTCGCATATATTATGCAGCTCTTAGATTCTTAAGTACCTCAGTAACTAGCTAGGTGAAAGAGTGCAAGTCAACTTTTTTGTGTATTTGAATTCTTATAGGAGTTATTCTCCACTGCTACAATACATAGTGGTTTTCAGTTTAACTTACCACAAGTACAACATGTTTTTTAATACTATGTATAAATTAGGATTTTAGACATACCATATTGTTCATTTTATAAGACATACTCCCCCCCCCCCCAAAAGTGTGTGTGTGTGTGTGGGGTGGGGGGAAGGAGATGGCAGTGTGTCTTATAAAGCCGATCTCACATGGAGATCTGATAAGGGTCTAATCTGATGTCCTGATATGGGGGTCTGATCTAAGGTCCTAATAAAGGAGTCTGATCTGAGGATCTGATAAGAGGATCTGATAGGGTGCTACACGACGACATGTGTTGCGCGACAATAAGTCACATGACACATAGGGCACAAATACACTGCTACATATGTCGCACCAATGTTGCACAACAATTTTTATAATGATAGTTTATAGTGTTGCACTACGACATGTGACATGCTGCGACTGCAACGCGACAACTTAGGCTATCATTATAAAAGTTGTGGAGACAAAATGTTGCGCGACACATGTCATCGTGTAGTCCTAGCATTAAAGGGGGAGGGCACAGTGGAGGTCACTATTAAGGGGGCAGGGGCCACTATTAAAGGGGATACTGCTGTGGAGGTCACTGTTAAGGCAGCAGGATACTGTGAGGTCACTGTTAAAGGGATTCTGTCATGAGATTTGAGGCCTATAATCTAAATATATGGGCAGGTCCCTACTAATACCCTGAATCCCAAACTGACCTTATTAAATGTGCCTGTGGCTCTATTAGCAATAAAACAGGTTTTTATAACCTGTCATTCACCTACCTAATGTGCTCAAGGGGACATCGCTTAATACAGGGTGCCCAGCTGCAGCCATCTCCGTCTGGTGCCCAGCGCCACCTTCCCACTAGAAATCACCGCCCTCCCTTTCAATAGAGCCGCCTTCCTCACCTCAGCGCCGCCTCCGAAATCATCTGCTCTCCTCAGCCAGATCCCGCGGGGGCGCACTAGGTATAACCTGATGCGCCCGGGCGGACTCCTGGCAGCCGGCCAGAGAACTTTGCTCAAACCTGCCTTGACCTCCCTATTGCAGCTGGGTGCAAAGCTGTTCAGAGGTTTGGAGTACACAGGCTGCTTTTCTACAGAGCCTCCCTTTTGATCAATTTATATTGAATAAGGTATATCCACCAATAAACAGCACTGCTCAATAATAAGCCTTTATATATATATATATATATATATATATATATATATATATAGCATTAGGAGGACAATACTGGCAAAAGTACAAATATATATACAGTACAGACCAAAAGTTTGGACACACCTTCTCATTCAAAGAGTTTTCTTTATTTTCATGACTATGAATATTGTAGATTCACACTGAAGGCATCAAAACTATGAATTAACACATGTGGAATTATATACATAACAAAAAAGTGTGAAACAACTGAAAATATGTCATATTCTAGGTTCTTCAAAGTAGCCACCTTTTGCTTTGATTACTGCTTTGCACACTCTTGGCATTCTCTTGATGAGCTTCAAGAGGTAGTCACCTGAAATGGTTTTGACTTCACAGGTGTGCCCTGTCAGGTTTAATAAGTGGGATTTCTTGCCTTATAAATGGGGTTGAGACCATCAGTTGCGTTGTGGAGAAGTCAGGTGGATACACAGCTGATAGTCCTACTGAATAGACTGTTAGAATTTATATTATGGCAAGAAAAAAAGCAGCTAAGTAAAGAAAAACGAGTGGCCATCATTACTTTAAGAAATGAAGGTCAGTCAGTCCGAAAAATTGGGAAAACTTTGAAAGTGTCCCCAAGTGCAGTCACAAAAACCATCAAGCGCTACAAAGAAACTGGCTCACATGCGGACCGCCCCAGGAAAGGAAGACCAAGAGTCACCTCTGCTGCGGAGGATAAGTTCATCCGAGTCACCAGACTCAGAAATCGCAGGTTAACAGCAGCTCAGATTAGAGACCAGGTCAATGCCACACAGAGTTCTAGCAGCAGACACATCTCTAGAACAACTGTTAAGAGGAGACTGTGTGAATCAGGCCTTCATGGTAGAATATCTGCTAGGAAACCACTGCTAAGGACAGGCAACAAGCAGAAGAGACTTGTTTGGTCTAAAGAACACAAGGAATGGACATTAGACCAGTGGAAATCTGTGCTTTGGTCTGATGAGTCCAAATTTGAGATCTTTGGTTCCAACCACCGTGTCTTTGTGCGAAGCAGAAAAGATGAACGGATGGACTCTACATGCCTGGTTCTCACCGTTAAGCATGGAGGAGGAGGTGTGATAGTGTGGGGGTGCTTTGCTGGTGACACTGTTGGGGATTTATTTAAAATTGAAGGCATACTGAACCAGCATGGCTACCACATCATCTTGCAGCGCCATCAGGTTTGCGTTTAGTTGGACCATCATTTATTTTTCAACAGAACAATGACCCCAAACACACCTCCAGGCTGTGGAAGGGCTATTTGAACATGAAGGAGAGTGATGGGGTGCTGCACCAGATGACCTGGCCTCCACAGTCACCGGACCTGAACCCAATCGAGATGGTTTGGGGTGAGCTGGACCGCAGCGTGAAGGCAAAAGGGCTAACAAGTGCTAAGCATCTCTGGGAACTCCTTCAAGACTCTTGGAAGACCATTTCAGGTGACTACCTCTTGAGGCTCATCAAGAGAATGCCAAGAGTGCGCAAAGCGGTAACCAAAGCAAAAGGTGGCTAATTTGAAGAACCTAGAATATGACATTTTCAGTTGTTTCACACTTTTTTGTTATGTATATAATTCCACATTCATAGTTTTGATGCCTTCAGTGTGAATCTACAATTTTCATAGTCATGAAAATAAAGAAAACTCTTTGAATGAGAAGGTGTGTCCAAACTTTTGGTCTGTACTGTATATATATATATATATATATATATATTCGTACGCACATGCATCCCCGCAATTCGCTAATAGTCACCTGCACTCCTGGTTATCGCACACATGCATCCCCGTGATTTGCAAATAGTCACTTGCACTCCTGGTTATCGCGGACATGCATCCCCGTGATTCACAAATAGTCACATGCACTCCTGGTTATCGCCGACATGCATCCCCGCAATTTGCTAAGTCACAAATTTTGATGAATAAAAATTTAAAATGTGATTTGTCTAAATTAATAGGAATTATTTTCTTTTTTTGTCAACTTTGTAAAACCTAGGCTTTCTAAGAGATTAATAGCAAAATCATGTCTGACTTCGAGGGGATGGAATCAGCCAACGTAGCACCACCTGATTCTGTAAGTCGTTCTATTTTTAAAAAAATATTATTTCAGCATTAGGTTAGTCCTAGTCCTACACACTGACATTCGTGGCGCAATAATTTTTTTTCACCCATGTTGAGAATTTTTTAAAATATTAGTCAATAGTGCCGCACTGCTTCATGCAACATGCTGCAACTGCTTGTCAAAAGTAATATAAATCTAATTTGAGAATGATTTTTATGCCACTATAGCCTGCTAGCCTTAGGCCGCCGTCTGGCCACCTTCCCAATATCGAATAAGTTTAGCACAAGTAGATTGTCAAGATGGACAAATAGGCCGAGGGCCCGCTTTTTTCCATTTACTGTTTTTGAAATGAAATTTCAATAAAGATTTAATTGAGTATATTCACTAAAAGATTTATTATTATAATTACAGGTTTGTTCAGAAATACATTTTAGAGATGGGGATTTTGAATGTAAAATTAGCACCGTCAATTCAAGTGGATACTAACTACGATCTTTTGACGTGCTATGTCCACAATGACAGTTTAGACTTTGCGGTAAGCAAATTTAAAGTATAATGTTAGTATTTTTTTTACATGTTCACAGTAGATTTTTTCTTAAATTTTTAATAACCCTATATAGTAACATTTGATTATATCATTTTTAAATGTCTACACCTTTACTATTGTGCGGATTGTTTAGACATATGTCTAACGATTTTTTTTTTTTTTTCTAGGAACTATTTGAAAACAAGGAAAATGACAACGATAATGCTATAGACCAACCATTGTCTTTGCAAAACATTGAAAATCCGTCTGTTAGTGATAACAATGCAGAATCAGATAATGATGTATTCCTGAATCAATGAATAAATCAAGTTTGAATACTAATCCATAATACTTTTCAGTCTGACATTGTAAAAAATATATTAAATGCAAAGAGTTCGTTGATCTTAATCGTAAGATATTATTTGACATTTGATAAGACGCTCTTGAAAATAACCTGATTAGATAAGCACTAAGAATAAGTGCAGTTAAACAACCTTTCCGAAAGATAGAGGGACAATTGAACTTCATCAAGAAGACCGTTACATGCTGATATAGCTGTAGTTTTAGTGCATCATTTTAATGAAAAAAACTATTGAGTGAGGTCTAGTGAAATGTAGTCCTGAAATAAAAATGTAATGTTTAAAAAAAAAAAGGGCCACTGTATAAACAGAATCGTATTAATTAGTACAATTGTAGTCTTCGATCCTGCCCACTCGAATTACAGAAATTTAGAGATATACCGATAATGAAGCAGTGTTGATGTAATTTTAATAAACATTTCTAATTAGATAGAATCCAACAGGGCTTCACTTGTTTGGCATTATATAATTTGTATAGAAAATAAATATACATGCAAGTAATGTTATAGCGGTAGTCAAATTATTTTACTGTGTCCGTTTTTACTTTAAATTTTTATATTTATTAAACAAGTTATAATCATTATCATGGTTCTACTGAAATGGTCTTTTTACAAAGTAATATAATAAACTTTGTACTATGCGTTCCTTCAAATTATGGATTAAATGTATATATACATTTTTTAAATTTATTATATTATCATTTTTTTAGATGGTGATCTTTTTAGAAGAAATGAGGCTCAAATATGCTTCAGAGATAGAATGTTTTCAGACAAAACAATTATTGTGCAAAAATTCTCATTACAGACTTTTTACACTCGAGCAGACAGAAGATATAAGTGAACAGTTAAATTGGTGTACCTGTTCAAATTGTACATTGATGCCAACACATTTAGAGTCGATATGTTGTAAAGAAATAGCCAATGCTGAATCATACATCTGCGATTTCTGATGTATAATAGAACACTAGTTTTTCTAAATTTTCTGTGAGTGCGATGACACTGTCAATATTGTTCTAAGGACAATTGGACAAGTTCTAGATACACCATCGGAAAAGAATGTCAACAGGTGAGTACATTTTTTCATGTTTTTATTCTTTCTGGTCTTTATTTTATTTTCATATAGTCTGAATCTTGGCCCAACAACGTTGCTAATCGTAGCGATGTCCATATACCTTTTTTTAATAATTCCACTTTAAATTATTTTTTTTTAAAGAAAACAACTATAATAATTAACCTGAATAATTCATGAACTCATGGGAACTCATGAACCACTTTACTCTCCACTCTTATTCAATGTTGGCGTATTACTCTATGGACTCCTATTGGAATTTACACTGCCAACAGGTAATTTGGGTGTGTGGACGGTGGGTGGTCTGAAGGCTAGCCTGTGACCACTGCCACCTATAGGGGATGGAGGGAGGTTCGATTGAGGGCGCAGTGAGCAAACATTTAACCTACATTCCCGGCACCCAATCTCAGATAGGTCTGCAATTCTTGTAATTAACCCCTCCCTTTATGCATTCAAGATATTATTTTAACACAGCGTTCAGTACCAGGTCTTGATATGTGAATGTTAGTCTCAGCGGGGACAGGATTCATGTACCAGTAGTGCTCTTTAAAATGTCAAGTATCCTAAAAGTAAAAAGTCTATTTAAACCATGCCCTTATGTAGGCAGTTAGCTGGAAGTAGTTTTCTCAATCTAGCAGTAGTATCTTTTCAACAGCCTGAGGGCACACTGGATTGAATGATCCGTATTCTTTCTAACTTACAGTTCCGTCATCTGGTATCTATACAAAAAAATGAATTGACTAACAGATTGAACAGAGAAAACAGATCCATACCCATTGAATGTTATTGGGTGTCATGATGGATCAGTTTCGGCCAGCATGCCAATGTTGTGGTATATTTTTCTTTAAAAAACCATAATCCAAGTGAATGAACCACTAACATTACTGACCAGTATTATAAATTGAAAAACCTGCATTTAGATAATTGGTTGATAATTTTAAGGTGATAGAGCACCGAAGACGGAACTCTATACAGGAAACCATAACCAAAACTGAGAAAGGTCTATGAACTATTTTAATGAGGTTGCATTTTCTTTGTACGTTGCTATTTTATTTTGATTTCAACCTTTTTTTTTTTTTAAAACATTTCCAGATTGAAAAGAAAGGCAGCTTATCGGGCGTTCACTGCATAGATTCATGGATATTTGGGCAAAGGCAACTGTCGACCAATTCCATGATGTGTTGTGAATAGAGTTTGCAATTCGTTTCGTGACCCAAATGAAGAGTACATGGGTTTCAAACAACATAGCGATAGTCCAGCAGAGTTTATGGCTTTTGAATAATAAAAACTATACTGTTAAAATAGTTTTTTATTATGATTCTACATTTTCTGTTTAAAACATTGTTGTATTGATGTAGACAAAGTCAATTTCATAAATTGCCCAAAATTTTTATTTGTTGAAAGCAAATGTTTATATCTAATAAATTAAATTTCCTTCATCATTCTTCTCAGCATTCTTTAGAATTATTCCATGGTTAATACTGTACTATGTCTCATGTACCAGAAATTTTCACAGTATGAATAACACAAAATGATGTACAGTAAAAAATAAAAAAATAAAAAAATAAAGTTCAGAGTCAATATTTATAATTATTAAATACAATTTTATAAAACATGCGATTACATTATTTTATCAAAAACTTTTGTAATCATTTTTTTTTTTTAAATAACATAAGTTACTTCCTGCGTTGCTAATACAGCTCCATTTACTTTACTATTATTCCCTTCCATCACTTTGTTCTTACACTTTTTTATCTTTTATCTTAGTGGCAATTGTTGTTGTGTTTGTCTCCGTCTCTTAGGCCTCTTTCTCACGAGCGTGTCTGGATAAGGTCCGGATACGTTGCGGCAAACCCGCATGAGTAGGTACGCAATTGCATTCAGTTTTAACTGCCATTGCGTTCCTTTTTTCAGTTTTTATCGCTCGCGTGCAATGCGTTTTGCACACATGTGATAAACAAGTGAATGTAGTACCCAGACCAGAACTTCTCCACCAAAGTTCAGGTTTGGGTTAGGTGTAGGGATGAGCGAACTCGAACTGTATAGTTCGGGTTCGTACCGAATTTTGGGGTGTCCGTGACACGGACCCGAACCCGGACATTTTCGTAAAAGTCCGGGTTCGGGTTCGGTGTTCGTCGCTTTCTTCGCGCTTTTGTGACGCTTTCTTGGCGCTTTTTGAAAGGCTGCAAAGCAGCCAATCAACAAGCGTCATACTACTTGCCCCAAGAGGCCATCACAGCCATGCCTACTATTGGCATGGCTGTGATTGGCCAGAGCACCATGTGACCCAGCCTCTATTTAAGCTGGAGTCACATAGCGCCGCCCGTCACTCTGCTCTGATTAGCGTAGGGAGAGGTTGCGGCTGCGACAGTAGGGCGAGATTAGGCAGATTAACTCCTCCAAAGGACTTGATTAACTGATCGATCTGCAGCTGTGGATCATTGAGCTGCTGATCCTCAATTGCTCACTGTTTTTAGGCTGCACAGACCGTTTGTCAGTCTCATTTTTCTGGGGTGATCGGCGGCCATTTTGTGTCTTGTGGTGCGCCAGCACAAGCTGCGACCAAGTGCATTTAACCCTCAATGGTGTGGTTGTTTTTTGGCTAAAGCCTACATCAGGGTGAAGCTGTCACACCAAGTGCATTTAACCAGCAATAGTCTGTTCATTTTTTGGCCATATACAAAATCAGGGGCAAGCTGCGCCTGTCACCAAGTGCATTTAACCCTCAATGGTGTGGTTGTTTTTTGGCTAAAGCCTACATCAGGGTGAAGCTGTCACACCAAGTGCATTTAACCAGCAATAGTCTGTTCATTTTTTGGCCATATCCCAGTCTAATTCTGTCACTAAATCCATACCGGTCACCCAGCGCCTAAATACTAGGCCTCAAATTTATATCCAGCTAAATCTGTCCCTAGTGCTGTAGCTGGGCGAGTTATTTAGTGTCCGTTCAAGCACATTTCTTGTTCTGGGTTGAAATACAATTCCCAATTTAGCAATTTCATAATTTAGTGGTTCCTGCTATATCAGAGCTCTTTGAAATCTATCCCAAAAAGGGTATATAATATTGAAGGTGCACATAGGGTCATTCAGAGTAACTTCACACACACCCGCTACTGTGTATTTCCAAGTCTAATTCTGTCACTAAATCCATACCGGTGACCCAGCGCCTAAATACTAGGCCTCAAATTTAATTCCCTCTAAATCTCTCGTTACCCACCGCTGTACTGTTGTTGCTGGGCAAGATATTTAGTGTCCGTCAAAGCACATTTTTTGTTCTGGGTTGAAGTACAATTCCCAATTTAGCAATTTCATAATTTAGTGGTTTCTGCTATATCAGAGCTATTTGAAATCTATCCCAAAAAGGGTATATAATATTGAAGGTGCACATAGGGTCATTCAGAATAACTTCACACACACCCGCTACTGTGTATTTCCAAGTCTAATTCTGTCACTAAACCCATACCTGTCACCCAGCGCCTAAATACTAGGCCTCAAATTTAAATCCCTCTAAATCTCTCGTTACCGTTGTCCTGTTGTAGCTGGGAAAGTTATTTAGTGCCCGTCAAAGCACATTTTTTGTTCTGGGTTGAAGTACAATTCCCAATTTAGCAATTTCATAATTTAGTGGTTCCTGCTATATCAGAGCTATTTGAAATCTATCCCAAAAAGGGTATATAATATTGAAGGTGCACATAGGGTCATTCAGAATAACTTCACACACACCCGCTACTGTGTATTTCCAAGTCTAATTCTGTCACTAAATCCATACCGGTGACCCAGCGCCTAAATACTAGGCCTCAAATTTAATTCCCTCTAAATCTCTCGTTACCCACCGCTGTACTGTTGTTGCTGGGCAAGATATTTAGTGTCCGTCAAAGCACATTTTTTGTTCTGGGTTGAAGTACAATTCCCAATTTAGCAATTTCATAATTTAGTGGTTTCTGCTATATCAGAGCTATTTGAAATCTATCCCTAAAAGGGTATATAATATTGAAGGTGCACATAGGGTCATTCAGAATAACTTCACACACACCCGCTACTGTGTATTTCCAAGTCTAATTCTGTCACTAAACCCATACCTGTCACCCAGCGCCTAAATACTAGGCCTCAAATTTAAATCCCTCTAAATCTCTCGTTACCGTTGTCCTGTTGTAGCTGGGAAAGTTATTTAGTGCCCGTCAAAGCACATTTTTTGTTCTGGGTTGAAGTACAATTCCCAATTTAGCAATTTCATAATTTAGTGGTTCCTGCTATATCAGAGCTATTTGAAATCTATCCCAAAAAGGGTATATAATATTGAAGGTGCACATAGGGTCATTCAGAATAACTTCACACACACGCTTCTGTGCATTTCCAAGTCTAATTCTGTCACTAAATCCATACCGGTGACCCAGCGCCTAAATACTAGGCCTCAAATTTAATTCCCTCTAAATCTCTCGTTACCCACCGCTGTACTGTTGTTGCTGGGCAAGATATTTAGTGTCCGTCAAAGCACATTTTTTGTTCTGGGTTGAAGTACAATTCCCAATTTAGCAATTTCATAATTTAGTGGTTTCTGCTATATCAGAGCTATTTGAAATCTATCCCTAAAAGGGTATATAATATTGAAGGTGCACATAGGGTCATTCAGAATAACTTCACACACACCCGCTACTGTGTATTTCCAAGTCTAATTCTGTCACTAAATCCATACCGGTGACCCAGCGCCTAAATACTAGGCCTCAAATTTAATTCCCTCTAAATCTCTCGTTACCCACCGGTGTACTGTTGTTGCTGGGCAAGATATTTAGTGTCCGTCAAAGCACATTTTTTGTTCTGGGTTGAAGTACAATTCCAAATTTAGCAATTTCATAATTTAGTGGTTTCTGCTATATCAGAGCTATTTGAAATCTATCCCTAAAAGGGTATATAATATTGAAGGTGCACATAGGGTCATTCAGAATAACTTCACACACACCCGCTACTGTGTATTTCCAAGTCTAATTCTGTCACTAAACCCATACCTGTCACCCAGCGCCTAAATACTAGGCCTCAAATTTAAATCCCTCTAAATCTCTCGTTACCGTTGTCCTGTTGTAGCTGGGAAAGTTATTTAGTGCCCGTCAAAGCACATTTTTTGTTCTGGGTTGAAGTACAATTCCCAATTTAGCAATTTCATAATTTAGTGGTTCCTGCTATATCAGAGCTATTTGAAATCTATCCCAAAAAGGGTATATAATATTGAAGGTGCACATAGGGTCATTCAGAATAACTTCACACACACGCTTCTGTGCATTTCCAAGTCTAATTCTGTCACTAAATCCATACCGGTGACCCAGCGCCTAAATACTAGGCCTCAAATTTAATTCCCTCTAAATCTCTCGTTACCCACCGCTGTACTGTTGTTGCTGGGCAAGATATTTAGTGTCCGTCAAAGCACATTTTTTGTTCTGGGTTGAAGTACAATTCCCAATTTAGCAATTTCATAATTTAGTGGTTTCTGCTATATCAGAGCTATTTGAAATCTATCCCTAAAAGGGTATATAATATTGAAGGTGCACATAGGGTCATTCAGAATAACTTCACACACACCCGCTACTGTGTATTTCCAAGTCTAATTCTGTCACTAAATCCATACCGGTGACCCAGCGCCTAAATACTAGGCCTCAAATTTAATTCCCTCTAAATCTCTCGTTACCCACCGGTGTACTGTTGTTGCTGGGCAAGATATTTAGTGTCCGTCAAAGCACATTTTTTGTTCTGGGTTGAAGTACAATTCCCAATTTAGCAATTTCATAATTTAGTGGTTTCTGCTATATCAGAGCTATTTGAAATCTATCCCTAAAAGGGTATATAATATTGAAGGTGCACATAGGGTCATTCAGAATAACTTCACACACACGCTTCTGTGCATTTCCAAGTCTAATTCTGTCACTAAATCCATACCGGTGACCCAGCGCCTAAATACTAGGCCTCAAATTTAAATCCCTCTAAATCTCTCGTTACCCACCGCTGTACTGTTGTTGCTGGGCAAGATATTTAGTGTCCGTCAAAGCACATTTTTTGTTCTGGGTTGAAGTACAATTCCCAATTTAGCAATTTCATAATTTAGTGGTTCCTGCTATATCAGAGCTATTTGAAATCTATCCCTAAAAGGGTATATAATATTGAAGGTGCACATAGGGTCATTCAGAATAACTTCACACACACGCTTCTGTGCATTTCCAAGTCTAATTCTGTCACTAAATCCATACCGGTCACCCAGCGCCTAAATACTAGGCCTCAAATTTATATCCCGCTGAATTTGAATACAATACATTGGGCCAAATAATATATTTGTTGTTGTGGTGAACCATAACAATGAGAAAAACATCTAGTAAGGGACGCGGACGTGGACATGGTCGTGGTGGTGTTAGTGGACCCTCTGGTGCTGGGAGAGGACGTGGCCGTTCTGCCACATCCACACGTCCTAGTGTACCAACTACCTCAGGTCCCAGTAGCCGCCAGAATTTACAGCGATATATGGTGGGGCCCAATGCCGTTCTAAGGATGGTAAGGCCTGAGCAGGTACAGGCATTAGTCAATTGGGTGGCCGACAGTGGATCCAGCACGTTCACATTATCTCCCACCCAGTCTTCTGCAGAAAGCGCACAGATGGCGCCTGAAAACCAACCCCATCAGTCTGTCACATCACCCCCATGCATACCAGGGAAACTGTCTCAGCCTCAAGTTATGCAGCAGTCTCTTATGCTGTTTGAAGACTCCGCTGGCAGGGTTTCCCAAGGGCATCCACCTAGCCCTTCCCCAGCGGTGAAAGACATAGAATGCACTGACGCACAACCACTTATGTTTCCTGATGATGAGGACATGGGAATACCACCTCAGCATGTCTCTGATGATGACGAAACACAGGTGCCAACTGCTGCGTCTTTCTGCAGTGTGCAGACTGAACAGGAGGTCAGGGATCAAGACTGGGTGGAAGACGATGCAGGGGACGATGAGGTCCTAGACCCCACATGGAATGAAGGTCGTGCCACTGACTTTCACAGTTCGGAGGAAGAGGCAGTGGTGAGACCGAGCCAACAGCGTAGCAAAAGAGGGAGCAGTGGGCAAAAGCAGAACACCCGCCGCCAAGAGACTCCGCCTGCTACTGACCGCCGCCATCTGGGACCGAGCACCCCAAAGGCAGCTTCAAGGAGTTCCCTGGCATGGCACTTCTTCAAACAATGTGCTGACGACAAGACCCGAGTGGTTTGCACGCTGTGCCATCAGAGCCTGAAGCGAGGCATTAACGTTCTGAACCTGAGCACAACCTGCATGACCAGGCACCTGCATGCAAAGCATGAACTGCAGTGGAGTAAACACCTTAAAACCAAGGAAGTCACTCAGGCTCCCCCTGCTACCTCTTCTGCTGCTGCCGCCTCGGCCTATTCTGCTGCTGCCGCCTCGGCCTCTTCCTCCGCCTCTGGAGGAACGTTGGCACCTGCCGCCCAGCAAACAGGGGATGTACCACCAACACCACCACCACCACCTCCGTCACCAAGCGTCTCAACCATGTCACACGCCAGCGTTCAGCTCTCCATCTCACAAACATTTGATAGAAAGCGTAAATTCCCACCTAGCCACCCTCGATCCCTGGCCCTGAATGCCAGCATTTCTAAACTACTGGCCTATGAAATGCTGTCATTTAGGCTGGTGGACACAGACAGCTTCAAACAGCTCATGTCGCTTGCTGTCCCACAGTATGTTGTTCCCAGCCGGCACTACTTCTCCAAGAGAGCCGTGCCTTCCCTGCACAACCAAGTATCCCATAAAATCAAGTGTGCACTGCGCAACGCCATCTGTAGCAAGGTCCACCTAACCACAGATACGTGGACCAGTAAGCACGGCCAGGGACGCTATATCTCCCTAACTGCACACTGGGTAAATGTAGTGGCAGCTGGGCCCCAGGCGGAGAGCTGTTTGGCGCACGTCCTGCCGCCGCCAAGGATCGCAGGGCAACATTCTTTGCCTCCTGTTGCCACCTCCTCCTTCTCGGCTTCCTCCTCCTCTTCTTCCACCTGCTCATCCAGTCAGCCACACACCTTCACCACCAACTTCAGCACAGCCCGGGGTAAACGTCAGCAGGCCATTCTGAAACTCATATGTTTGGGGGACAGGCCCCACACCGCACAGGAGTTGTGGCGGGGTATTGAACAACAGACCGACGAGTGGTTGCTGCCGGTGAGCCTCAAGCCCGGCCTGGTGGTGTGTGATAATGGGCGAAATCTCGTTGCAGCTCTGGGACTAGCCAATTTGACGCACATCCCTTGCTTGGCGCATGTGCTGAATTTGGTGGTGCAGAAGTTCATTCACAACTACCCCGACATGTCAGAGCTGCTGCATAAAGTGCGGGCCGTCTGTTCGCGCTTCCGGCGTTCACATCCTGCCGCTGCTCGCCTGTCTGCGCTACAGCGTAACTTCGGCCTTCCCGCTCACCGCCTCATATGCGACGTGCCCACCAGGTGGAACTCCACCTTGCACATGCTGGACAGACTGTGCGAGCAGCAGCAGGCCATAGTGGAGTTTCAGCTGCAGCACGCACGGGTCAGTCGCACTACAGAACAGCACCACTTCACCACCAATGACTGGGCCTCCATGCGAGACCTGTGTGCCCTGTTGCGCTGTTTCGAGTACTCCACCAACATGGCCAGTGGCGATGACACCGTTATCAGCGTTACAATACCACTTCTATGTCTCCTTGAGAAAACACTTAGGGCGATGATGGAACAGGAGGTGGCCCAGGAGGAGGAGGAGGAGGATGAGGAAGAGGGGTCATTTTTAGCACTTTCAGGCCAGTCTCTTCGAAGTGACTCAGAGGGAGGTTTTTTGCAACAGCAGAGGCCAGGTACAAATGTGGCCAGCCAGGGCCCACTACTGGAGGACGAGGAGGACGAGGATGAGGAGGAGGTGGAGGAGGATGAGGATGAAGCATGGTCACAGCGGGGTGGCACCCAACGCAGCTCGGGTCCATCACTGGTGCGTGGCTGGGGGGAAAGGCAGGACGATGACGATACGCCTCCCACAGAGGACAGCTTGTCCTTACCCCTGGGCAGCCTGGCACACATGAGCGACTACATGCTGCAGTGCCTGCGCAACGACAGCAGAGTTGCCCACATTTTAACCTGTGCGGACTACTGGGTTGCCACCCTGCTGGATCCACGCTACAAAGACAATGTGCCCACCTTACTTCCTGCACTGGAGCGTGATAGGAAGATGCGCGAGTACAAGCGCACGTTGGTAGACGCGCTACTGAGAGCATTCCCAAATGTCACAGGGGAACAAGTGGAAGCCCAAGGCCAAGGCAGAGGAGGAGCAAGAGGTCGCCAAGGCAGCTGTGTCACGGCCAGCTCCTCTGAGGGCAGGGTTAGCATGGCAGAGATGTGGAAAACTTTTGTCAACACGCCACAGCTAACTGCACCACCACCTGATACGCAACGTGTTAGCAGGAGGCAACATTTCACTAACATGGTGGAACAGTACGTGTGCACACCCCTCCACGTACTGACTGATGGTTCGGCCCCATTCAACTTCTGGGTCTCTAAATTGTCCACGTGGCCAGAGCTAGCCTTTTATGCCTTGGAGGTGCTGGCCTGCCCGGCAGCCAGCGTTTTGTCTGAACGTGTATTCAGCACGGCAGGGGGCGTCATTACAGACAAACGCAGCCGCCTGTCTACAGCCAATGTGGACAAGCTGACGTTCATAAAAATGAACCAGGCATGGATCCCACAGGACCTGTCCGTCCCTTGTCCAGATTAGACATTAACTACCTCCCCATAACCATATATTATTGGACTCCAGGGCACTTCCTCATTCAATCCTATTTTTATTTTCATTTTACCATTATATTGCGATGCTACCCAAAGTTGAATGAACCTCTCCTCTGCCTGTGTGCTAGGCCTAAATATATGCCAATGGACTGTTGCAGTGGTGGCTGACATGAAGCCTGATTCTCTGCTATGACATGCAGACTAATTCTCTGCTGACATGAAGCCAGATTGTCTGTTACGGGACCTCTCTCCTCTGCCTGGGTGCTGGGCCTAAATTTATGACCATGGACTGTTGCAGTGGTGGCTGACGTGAAGCCTGATTCTCTGCTATGACATGCAGACTGATTCTCTGCTGACATGAAGCCAGATCGTCTGTTACGGGACCTCTCTGCTCTGCCTGTGTGCTAGGCCTAAATATATGCCAATGGACTGTTGCAGTGGTGGGTGACGTGAAGCCTCATTCTCTGCTATGACATGCAGACTGATTCTCTGCTGACATGAAGCCAGATTGTCTGTTACGGGACCTCTCTGCTCTGCCTGTGTGCTAGGCCTAAATATATGCCAATGGACTGTTGCAGTGGTGGGTGACGTGAAGCCTCATTCTCTGCTATGACATGCAGACTGATTCTCTGCTGTCATGAAGCCAGATTGTCTGTTACGGGACCTCTCTGCTCTGCCTGTGTGCTAGGCCTAAATATATGCCAATGGACTGTTGCAGTGGTGGGTGACGTGAAGCCTCATTCTCTGCTATGACATGCAGACTGATTCTCTGCTGACATGAAGCCAGATTGTCTGTTACGGGACCTCTCTGCTCTGCCTGTGTGCTAGGCCTAAATATATGCCAATGGACTGTTGCAGTGGTGGGTGACGTGAAGCCTCATTCTCTGCTATGACATGCAGACTGATTCTCTGCTGTCATGAAGCCAGATTGTCTGTTACGGGACCTCTCTGCTCTGCCTGTGTGCTAGGCCTAAATATATGCCAATGGACTGTTGCAGTGGTGGGTGACGTGAAGCCTCATTCTCTGCTATGACATGCAGACTGATTCTCTGCTGACATGAAGCCAGATTGTCTGTTACGGGACCTCTCTGCTCTGCCTGTGTGCTAGGCCTAAATATATGCCAATGGACTGTTGCAGTGGTGGGTGACGTGAAGCCTCATTCTCTGCTATGACATGCAGACTGATTCTCTGCTGACATGAAGCCAGATCCTCTGTTACGGGAGCTCTCTCCTCTGCCTGGGTGCTGGGCCTAAATTTATGACAATTGACTGTTGCAGTGGTGGGTGACGTGAAGCCTGATTCTCTGCTATGATATGAAGACTGATTCTCTGCTGACATGAAGCCAGATTGTCTGTTACGGGACCTTTCTCCTCTGCCTGGGTTCTGGGCCTAAATTTATGAAAATTGACTGTTGCAGTGGTGGGTGACGTGAAGCCTGATTCTCTGCTATGATATGAAGACTGATTCTCTGCTGACATGAAGCCAGATTGTCTGTTACGGGACCTTTCTCCTCTGCCTGGGTTCTGGGCCTAAATTTATGACAATGGACTGTTGCAGTGGTGGCTGACGTGAAGCCTGATTCTCTGCTATGACATGCAGACTGATTCTCTGCTGTCATGAAGCCAGATTGTCTGTTACGGGACCTCTCTGCTCTGCCTGTGTGCTAGGCCTAAATATATGCCAATGGACTGTTGCAGTGGTGGCTGACGTGAAGCCTCATTCTCTGCTATGACATGCAGACTAATTCTCTGCTGACATGAAGCCAGATTGTCTGTTACGGGACCTCTCTCCTCTGCCTGGGTGCTGGGCCTAAATTTATGACAATGGACTGTTGCAGTGGTGGCTGACGTGAAGCCTCATTCTCTGCTATGACATGCAGACTAATTCTCTGCTGTCATGAAGCCAGATTGTCTGTTACGGGACCTCTCTGCTCTGCCTGTGTGCTAGGCCTAAATATATGCCAATGGACTGTTGCAGTGGTGGGTGACGTGAAGCCTCATTCTCTGCTATGACATGCAGACTGATTCTCTGCTGACATGAAGCCAGATTGTCTGTTACGGGACCTCTCTGCTCTGCCTGTGTGCTAGGCCTAAATATATGCCAATGGACTGTTGCAGTGGTGGGTGACGTGAAGCCTCATTCTCTGCTATGACATGCAGACTGATTCTCTGCTGACATGAAGCCAGATTGTCTGTTACGGGACCTCTCTGCTCTGCCTGTGTGCTAGGCCTAAATATATGCCAATGGACTGTTGCAGTGGTGGGTGACGTGAAGCCTCATTCTCTGCTATGACATGCAGACTGATTCTCTGCTGACATGAAGCCAGATCCTCTGTTACGGGAGCTCTCTCCTCTGCCTGGGTGCTGGGCCTAAATTTATGACAATTGACTGTTGCAGTGGTGGGTGACGTGAAGCCTGATTCTCTGCTATGATATGAAGACTGATTCTCTGCTGACATGAAGCCAGATTGTCTGTTACGGGACCTTTCTCCTCTGCCTGGGTTCTGGGCCTAAATTTATGAAAATTGACTCTTACAGTGGTGGGTGACGTGAAGCCTGATTCTCTGCTATGATATGAAGACTGATTCTCTGCTGACATGAAGCCAGATTCTCTGTTACGGGACCTCTCTCCTCTGCCTGGGTGCTGGGTAGTGTTGAGCGCGAATATTCGAAAAGCAAATTTTTTTCGCGAATATCGCAACTTCGCGATTTCGCGAATATTTCGAATATAGTGCTATATATTCGTAAAAACGAATATTCGTTTTTTGTTTCCCCCCCCCCCCCCACAAAATTACAGTACACATATAATTGATTGTTTCCCAAAGGTCCAACAGCTCAGATCTTACTCACATTGCCTAGAAAGTGATTGAGGCGCGAATCTTCGTAAGGCGATTTTATTAGCGCACATGCGAATATCGGCACGTCCCAGAACAGAGGCAAAGGGCTTTGCATTCATACATTAGTGAATTGAGTTGCGAATCTTCGTAAGGCGATTTTATTAGCGCACATGCGAATATCTACACTTGTCCCAGAACAGAGGCAAAGGGCTTTGCATTCATACATTAGTGATTGAATTGAGCTGCGAATCTTCGTAAGGCGATTTTATTAGCGCACATGCGAATATCGGCACGTCCCAGAACAGAGGCAAAGGGCTTTGCATTCATACATTAGTGAATTGAGTTGCGAATCTTCGTAAGGCGATTTTATTAGCGCACATGCGAATATCTACACTTGTCCCAGAACAGAGGCAAAGGGCTTTGCATTCATACATTAGTGATTGAATTGAGCTGCGAATCTTCGTAAGGCGATTTTATTAACGCAAATGCAAATATCTACACTTGTCCCCAGAACAGAGAGGCAAAGGCCTGTGCATTCATATAGTATAGCACCATATTCGCGAATACGTAGAACTTCGTAAAATTCGATTTACGAATATTCGTATTTTTTATTTTACTTTCCACCTTACAGATTACATTGATCTGTACTCTGTCAACTACTGTCATCACCCCCCACTGTATCTCGATTGATTCCCAAAAGTCTCACATTCCCTAGAAAGTGATTGAGGTGCGAATCTTCGTAAGGCGATTTTATTAGCGCACATGCGAATATCTACACTTGTCCCAGAACAGAGGCAAAGGGCATTGCATTCATACATTAGTGATTGAATTGAGTTGCGAATCTTCGTAAGGCGATTTCATTAGCGCACATGTGAATTTTGCATAGCATATGTATTATGCGATAATTCGAATTATCGCATATGCGAAATAATAACGAATTTGAATAATCGCGAATATTTTACGAATATTCTTTCGAATATTCACAAAATTTCGCGAATTCGAATATGGGACATGCCGCTCAACACTAGTGCTGGGCCTAAATTTATGACAATGGACTGTTGCAGTGGTGGGTGACGTGAAGCCTGATTCTCTGCTATGACATGCAGACTGATTCTCTGCTGACATGAAGCCAGATTGTCTGTTACGGGACCTCTCTCCTCTGCCTGGGTGCTGGGCCTAAATATATGCCAATGGACTGTTGCAGTGGTGGCTGACGTGAAGCCTCATTCTCTGCTATGACATGCAGACTAATTCTCTGCTGACATGAAGACAGATTCTCTGTTACGGGACCTCTCTCCTCTGCCTGGGTGCCGGGGCCTAAATATCTGAGAATGGACTGTTCCAGTGGTGGCTGACGTGAAGCCTCATTCTCTGCTATGACATGCAGACTAATTCTCTGCTGACATGAAGACAGATTCTCTGTTACGGGACCTCCCTCCTCTGCCTGGGTGCTGGGCCTAAATATATGCCAATGGACTGTTGCAGTGGTGGCTGACGTGAAGCCTCATTCTCTGCTATGACATGCAGACTAATTCTCTGCTGACATGAAGACAGATTCTCTGTTACGGGACCTCTCTCCTCTGCCTGGGTGCCGGGGCCTAAATATCTGAGAATGGACTGTTCCAGTGGTGGGTGACGGGAAGCCAGATTCTCTGCTATGGAACCTCTCTCCAATTGATTTTGGTTAATTTTTATTTATTTAATTTTTATTTTAATTAATTTCCCTATCCACATTTGTTTGCAGGGGATTTACCTACATGTTGCTGCCTTTTGCAGCCCTCTAGCTCTTTCCTGGGCTGTTTTACAGCCTTTTTAGTGCCGAAAAGTTCGGGTCCCCATTGACTTCAATGGGGTTCGGGTTCGGGACGAAGTTCGGATCGGGTTCGGATCCCGAACCCGAACATTTCCGGGATGTTCGGCCGAACTTCTCGAACCCGAACATCCAGGTGTTCGCTCAACTCTAGTTAGGTGTTGTGTAGATTGCATTATTTTCAATTATAACATGCTTATAAGGGAAAATAATAGCATTATGACTACAGAATGCTAAGTACAATAGGGTTGGAGTGGTTAATAAAAAAATAAATAAAATTTAACTCACCTTAATCCACTTGTTCTCATAGCCGTCATCTCTTCTTCATCTGGGAGGAAAAGGACCTTTGATGACGTCACTACGCTCATCACATGGTCCATTACATGATCCATCACCATGGTGATGGATCATGTGATGAACGCAGTGACGTCATCAAAGGTCCTATTCCTCAAAGAATAAGAAAGAAGAGATGCCGGCTGCGCGAACAAGTGGATTAAGGAGAGTTAAATTAAATTATTTTTTATTTTTTATTAACCCTTCCAACCCTATTGTACTATGCATTCTGTAGTGAGAGTGCTATTATTTTCCCTTATAACCATGTTACAAGGGAAAATAATAATGATAGGGTCCCCATCATGATTGTCTCATAGAAACCGTGCGTGAAAATCGCATCACATCCGCACTTGCTTGCGGATGCTTGCGATTTTCACACAGCCCCATTCACTTCTATGGGGCCTGCATCACAAGAAAGTGTAAAGCCCACGCCCGTGTTGTGGAGCGCAAATTGCGTCCCAGAATAGCCGGGCACCTACAGGTTGGCTGCCGATAGGGTGTCACGGCCCTATTCACTTGAATGGGTAAACGATCCCTCTGTTCCACAAAAAGAGAGTGCATGCTATATATTTTTGCAGGTGTGGAAGGAAAGAACGGAACAACGGAAAGCACTATGTAGTTCTTCCATAGTGTTCCTTTCCGTCATTATGTTCTGCACTGTTTGGCATCTCTTGATCTGAGGACGGATTGAAATGAATGGGTATGCATCTGTGATGCAAAAAGGAAACTCAACGATCCACGTGTATTGCGGATCAGAAAATGCGGTCCACAATACGGGCAATGATACGGTACGCCCGTGTTAAACCACCCTTAGGCCTAGTTCACACAAAGGTATGGCTTTTATAGTTTTTTGCAGTACATTTTTAACGGATCCGTTGTTCAGTTTTTTGTTTCTGTTGTGTTTTCGTTACCTTTATGATTTTCAGTTCAGTTTTTCTGTATTCTACAGGGTGGGCCATTTATATGGATGCACTTTAATAAAATGGGAATGGTTGGTGATATTAACTTCCTGTTTGTGGCACATTAGTATATGTGAGGGGGGAAACTTTTCAAGATGGGTGGTGACCATGGCGGCCATTTTGAAGTTGGCCATTTTGAATCCAACTTTAGTTTTTTCAATAGTAACATAGTAACATAGTACATAAGGTCGAAAAAAGACATTTGTCCATCCAGTTCGGCCTGTTATCCCGCAAGTTGATCCAGAGGAAGGCAAAAAAAAAAAAAAAAAACCCTGTGAGGTAGAAGCCAATTTTCTCCACTTTAGGGGACTATAAACTTCCTTCCCGACTCCAATCAGGCCATCAGAATAACTCCCTGGATCAACGACCCCTCTCTAGTAGCTATAGCCTGTAATATTATTAAGCTCCAGAAATACGTCCAGGGCCCTCTTGAATTCCTTTATTGTACACACCATCACCACCTCCTCAGGCAGAGAGTTCCATATTCTCACTGCTTTTACCGTAAAGAATCCTTTTCTATGCTTGTGTACAAACCTTCTTTCCTCCAGACGCAGAGGATGTCCCCTCGTCACAGTCACAGTTCTGGGGATAAATAGCTGATGGGAGAGATCTCTGTACTGACCCCTGATAAATTTATACATATTAATTAGATCTCCCCTCAGTCGTCTTTTTTCTAAAGTGAATAACCCTAATTTTGATAATCTTTTAGGGTACTGTAGTTGCCCCATTCCAGTTATTACTTTAGATGCCCTCCTCTGGACCTTCTCCAGCTCTGCTATGTCTGCCTTGTTTACAGGAGCCCAGAACTGTACACAGTACTCCATGTGTGGTCTGACCAGCGATTTGTAAAGTGGTAGGACTATGTTCTTATAACGGGAATCTATGCCCCTTCTGATGCAACCCATTATTTTGTTGGCCTTGGCAGCAGCTGCCTGACACTGGTTTTTGCAGCTTAGTTTGCTGTTTATTAAAATTCCTAGATCCTTTTCCATGTCAGTGTTACCGAGTGTTTTACCATTTAGTATGTACGGGTGACTTGCATTTTTCCTTCCCATGTGCATAACTTTACATTTGTCAGTGTTAAAACCCATCTGCCACTTATCTGCCCAAGCCTCTAATCTATCCAGATCCCTCTGTAGTAGTATACTGTCCTCATCAGTGTAAATTACTTTACACAGTTTAGTGTCATCTGCGAAAATTTATACTTTACTATGCAAGGCTTCTACAAGATCATTAATAAATATATTGAAGAGAATAGGGCCCAATACTGACCCCTGAGGTACCCCACTAGTGACAGTGACCCAATCTGAGTGTGTACCGTTAATAACCACCCTCTGTTTTCTATCACTGAGCCAGTTACTTACCCACATACAGATGTTTTCTCCTAGTCCGAGCATTCTCATTTTATATACTAACCTTTTATGTGGTACAGTGTCAAATGCTTTGGAGAAGTCCAGATATACGACATCCATTGATTCGCCGCTGTCAAGTCTAGAACTTACCTCCTCATAGAAACTGATTAAATTAGTCTGACATGACCGATCCCTCACGAAGCCATGCTGATATGGCGTTATTTGCTTATTTCTGTTGAGATGCTCTAATATAGCATCTCTCAGAAAACCTTCAAACAGTTTACCCACAACAGATGTTAAACTTACCGGCCTATAGTTTCCAGGCTCTGTTTTTGGCCCCTTTTTGAATATTGGCACCACATATGCCATGCGCCAATCCTGTGGGACATTCCCTGTCAGTATAGAGTCTGCAAATATCAGAAATAAGGGTCTGGCTATGACATTACTTAATTCCTTTAGGATACGGGGGTGTATGTCATCCGGTCCTGGCGATTTGTCTATTTTAATCTTTTTAAGTCGCTGATGTACTTCTTCCTGGGTCAGACAGGACACTTTTAATGGGGAATTTATTTTTGCATTCTGCATGTCATCTGACAATTTATTATCCTCAGTGAATACATTGGAGAAAAAAATATTTAACAGCTTTGCTTTCTCCTCATCGCTCTCTGCGACTTCCCCCTCATTACTCTTTAAAGGGCCGACACCTTCAGATTTATACTTTTTAACATTTATATAATTGAAGAACATTTTAGGGTTAGTTTTACTCTCTTTGGCAATTAATCTCTCGGTCTCTAGTTTGGCCGCTTTTATTTGTTTTTTACATGTTCTATTTTTTTCCTTATAGTTTTTCAATGCTTCCGTGCTCCCCTCCTGTTTCAGTGAATGATATGCTTTCTTTTTGTCATTTATTGCTTTCGTTACAGTTCTATTTATCCACATTGGTTTCTTTTTGTTCCTTAACCTTTTATTACCATACGGTATGTACCTCTCACAATGAGATTTTAGGATGTTTTTAAAGATATCCCATTTTGTGGCTGTATTTTTATTTTTGAGGACTTTGTCCCAGTTAGTTTGGCCTATGGCCTCTCTTAGTTGGCTAAATTTAGCTTTTTTGAAGTTTGGTATTTTTGTTCCTCCCTGTAGAAACGCTCTTTTGAATGATAATTGGAAGGTTATTACTTTGTGGCCACTATTTCCCAGGTGTCCCCCAACCTGCACGTCTGTTGTTCTGTCCGGCCTATTGGTTAATACTAAGTCCAGTATGGCCGTCCCTCTAGTCGGGTCCTGAACCAGTTGGGAGAGGTAATTGTCTTTGGTTATTGCCAAGTACCTGTTTCCTTTATGAGATATACAAGTTTCAGTTTCCCAGTCTATATCTGGGTAGTTGAAATAGGAAGAGGGTCATGTGACACATCAAACCTATTGGGAATTTCACAAGAAAAACAATGGTGTGCTTGGTTTTAACGTAACTTTATTCTTTCATGAGTTATTCACAAGTTTCTGACCACTTATGAAATGTGTTCAATGTGCTGCCCATTGTGTTGGATTGTCAATGCAACCCTCTTCTCCAACTCTTCACACACTGATAGCAACACGCAGGAGAAATGCTAGCACAGGCTTCCAGTAGCCGTAGGTGCTGCACATATCGTATCTTCACAGCATAGACAATTGCCTTCAGATGACCCCAAAGATAAAAGTCTAAGGGGGTCAGATCAGGAGACCCTGGGGGCCATTCAACTGGCCCACGATGACCAATCCACTTTCCAGGATACTATCTAGGAACTCTCAGACCTGACACCCATAATGTGGTGGTGCACCATCTTGCTGGAAAAACTCAGGGAACATGCCAGCTTCAGTGCATAAAGAGGGAAACATATCATCAGTGTGTAAAGAGTGGGAGAAGAGGGTTGCATTGACAATCCAACACAATGGGAAGCACATTGAACACATTTTATAAGTGGTCAGAAACTTGTAAATAACTCATGAAAGAATAAAGTTATGTTAAAACCAAGCACACCATTGTTTTTCTTGTGAAATTCCCAATAAGTTTGATGTGTCACATGACCCTCTTCGTATTGAAAAAACAAAAGTTGGATTCAAAATGGCCGACTTCAAAATGCCCGCCATGGTCACCACCCATCTTGAAAAGTTTCCCCCTCACATATACTAATGTGCCACAAACAGGAAGTTAATATCACCAACCATTCCCATTTTATTAAGGTGTATCCATATAAATGGCCAACCCTGTATATACAGTGTACATTAATTACATAGTAAAAATTGGGCTTGGCATAACATTTTCAATAGCTGGTTATGCAAAATTGGAAATGATACGGAAGACATACGGATGCAATTCCGTATGTGTTCCTTTATTTTTTGCGGACCCATTGACTTGAATGGAGCCACGGAACGTGATTTGCGGTTCTATCTTTCAATGGAAAAACAACATTTTTTAAACGGAATGCTTGCAGAACACATTCCATTTTTAATGCGGAACAATTGAAATAAATGGTTCCATATTGTATACGGAACACCAAAAAAATGCCAGTACACTAGCAAAAAAATTATAATCATGTGAACTAGGCCGAACTTGTCATTTTAATTGTTCAGCTTTGTCCTGCTATTCAACCTTGATTATGACTATGCAAATCAACCTTTATCTAATATGTTTTGACATTTTTATAGCTTATATACAGGTCCTTCTAAAAAAATTAGCATATTGTGATAAAGTTCATTATTTTCTGTAATGTACTGATAAACATTAGACTTTCATATATTTTAGATTCATTACACACCAAATGAAGTAGTTCAAGCCTTTTATTGTTTTAATATTGATGATTTTGGCATACAGCTCATGAAAACCCCAAATTCCTATCTAAAAAAATTAGCATATCATGAAAAGGTTCTCTAAACGAGCTATTAACCTAATCATCTGAATCAACTAATTAACTCTAAACACCTGCAAAAGATTCCTGAGGCTTTTAAAAACTCCCAGCCTGGTTCATTACTCAAAACCGCAATCATGGGTAAGACTGCCGACCTGACTGCTGTCCAGAAGGCCATCATTGACACCCTCAAGCAAGAGGGTAAGACACAGAAAGAAATTTCTGAATGAATAGGCTGTTCCCAGAGTGCTGTATCAAGGCACCTCAGTGGGAAGTCTGTGGGAAGGAAAAAGTGTGGCAGAAAACGCTGCACAACGAGAAGAGGTGACCGGACCCTGAGGAAGATTGTGGAGAAGGACCGATTCCAGACCTTGGGGGACCTGCGGAAGCAGTGGACTGAGTCTGGAGTAGAAACATCCAGAGCCACCGTGTACAGGCGTGTGCAGGAAATGGGCTACAGGTGCCGCATTCCCCAGGTCAAGCCACTTTTGAACCAGAAACAGCGGCAGAAGCGCCTGACCTGGGCTACAGAGAAGCAGCACTGGACTGTTGCATGTTATTCGGAAATCAAGGTGCCAGAGTCTGGAGGAAGACTGGGGAGAGGGAAATGCCAAAATGCCTGAAGTTCAGTGTCAAGTACCCACAGTCAGTGATGGTCTGGGGTGCCATGTCAGCTGCTGGTGTTGGTCCACTGTGTTTTATCAAGGGCAGGGTCAATGCAGCTAGCTATCAGGAGATTTTGGAGCACTTCATGCTTCCATCTGCTGAAAAGCTTTATGGAGATGAAGATTTCATTTTACAGCACGACCTGGCACCTGCTCACAGTGCCAAAACCACTGGTAAATGGTTTGCTGACAATGGTATTACTGTGCTCAATTGGCCTGCCAACTCTCCTGACCTGAACCCCATAGAGAATCTGTGGGATATTGGGAAGAGAAAGTTGAGAGACGCAAGACCCAATACTCTGGATGAGCTTAAGGCCGCTATCGAAGCATCCTGGGCCTCCATAACACCTCAGCAGTGCCACAGGCTGATTGCCTCCATGCCACGCCGCATTGAAGCAGTCATTTCTGCAAAAGGATTCCCGACCAAGTATTGAGTGCAAAACTGAACATAATTATTTGAAGGTTGACTTTTTTTGCATTAAAAACACTTTTCTTTTATTGGTCGGATGAAATATGCTAATTTTTTCAGATAGGAAATTTGGGTTTTCATGAGCTGTATGCCAAAATCATCAATATTAAAACAATAAAAGGCTTGAACTACTTCAGTTGTGTGTAATGAATCAAAAATATATGAAAGTCTAATGTTTATCAGTACATTACAGAAAATAATGAACTTTATCACAATATGCTAATTTTTTTAGAAGGACCTGTATATATATATAAATATATACAGTACAGACCAAAAGTTTGGACACACCTTCTTATTCAAAGAGTTTTCTTTATTTTCATGACTATGAAAATTGTAGATTCACACTGAAGGCATCAAAACTATGAATTAACACATGTGGAATTATATACATAACAAAAAAGTGTGAAGCAACTGAAAATATGTCATATTCTAGGTTCTTCAAAGTAGCCACCTTTTGCTTTGATTACTGCTTTGCACACTCTTGGTATTCTCTTGATGAGCTTCAAGAGGTAGTCACCTGAAATGGTTTTCACAGGTGTGCCATGTCAGGTTAAATAAGTGGGATTTCTTGCCTTATAAATGGGGTTGGGACCATCAGTTGCATTGTGGAGAAGTCAGGTGGATACACAGCTGATAGTCCTACTGAATAGACTGTTAGAATTTGTATTATGGCAAGAAAAAAGCAGCTAAGTGAAGAAAAACGAGTGGCCATCATTACTTTAAGAAATGGAGGTCAGTCAGTTCAAAAAATTGGGAAAACTTTGAAAGTGTCCCAAAGTGCAGTCACAAAAACCATCAAGCGCTACAAAGAAACTGGCTCACATGCGGACCGCCCCAGGAAAGGAAGACCAAGAGTCACCCCTGCTGCGGAGGATAAGTTCATCCGAGTCACCAGCCTCAGAAATCGCAGGTTAACAGCAGCTCAGATTAGAGACCAGGTCAATGCCACACAGAGTTCTAGCAGCAGACACATCTCTAGAACAACTGTTAAGAGGAGACTGTGTGAATCAGGCCTTCATGGTAGAATATCTGCTAGGGAACCACTGCTAAGGACAGGCAACAAGCAGAAGAGACTTGTTTGGGCTAAAGAACACATGGAATGGACATTAGACCAGTGGAAATCTGTGCTTTGGTCTGGTGAGTCCAAATTTGAGATCTTTGTTTTCAAACACCGTGTCTTTGTGCAGCGCAGAAAAGGTGAACGGATGGACTCTACATGCCTGGTTCCCACCGTGAAGCATGGAGGAAGAGGTGTGATGGTGTGGGGGTGCTTTTCTGGTGACACTTTTGGGGATTTATTCAAAATTGAAGGCATACTGAACCAGCATGGCTATCACAGCATCTTGCAGCGGCATGCTATTCCATCCGGTTTGCATTTATTTGGACCATCATTTATTTTTCAACAGGACAATGACCCCAAACACACCTCCAGGCTGTGTAAGGGCTATTTGACCATGAAGGAGAGTGATGGGGTGCTGCGCCAGATGACCTGGCCTCCAGTCACCAGACCTGAACCCAATCGAGATGGTTTGGGTTGAGCTGGACCGCAGAGTGAAGGCAAAAGGGCCAACAAGTGCTAAGCATCTCTGGGAATTCCTTCAAGACTGTTGGAAGACCATTTCAGATGACTACCTCTTGAAGCTCATCATAAGAATGCCAAGAGTGTGCAAAGCAGTAATCAAAGCAAAAGGTGGCTACTTTGAAGAACCTAGAATATGACATATTTTCAGTTGTTTCACACTTTTTTGTTATGTATATAATTCCACATGTGTTAATTCATAGTTTTGATGCCTTCAGTGTGAATCTACAATTTTCATAGTCATGAAAATAAAGAAAACTCTTTAAATGAGAAGGTGTGTCCAAACTTTTGGTCTGTACTGTATATATATATATATATATATATATATATATATATGTAACAGTGGAATCAATTAAATAAGATAGATTACTAGAAATAATTTAGTTGTTGTTTTTTCAAAAATCAAATAAAGGTAAACCAATGAAACATATACATGAAGATAATTTTGAATATTATAAAAAAAAAATCATTTAAATCAAACATGTCCAATAACGGTGTCCTGTTAAAAAATAAAGACAATAGTTTAGTTATAATTAAATTTCTTAGGCCTCTTTCACGCTTGCGTTGTCCGGATCCGGCGTGTACTCCACTTGCCGGAATTACACGCCGGATCAGGAAAAACGCAAGTGAACTCAAAGCATTTGAAGACGGATCCACTTTAGCGTCCCGGCAGCCATGGTAACCATTCAGAAAAAGCTAAACGTCGGATCCGGCAATGCGCCAAAACGACGTTTAGCTTAAGGCTGGATCCAGATCAATGCCTTTCAATGGGCATTAATTGCGGATCCGGCCTTGCGGCAAGTGTTCAGGATTTTTGGCCGGAGCAAAAAGCGCAGCATGCTGCGGTATTTTCTCCGGCCAAAAAACGTTCCGGTCCTGAACTGAAGACATCCTGATGCATATATATATATATGTAACAGTGGAATCAATTAAATAAGATAGATTACTAGAAATAATTTAGTTGTTGTTTTTTCAAAAATCAAATAAAGGTAAACCAATGAAACATATACATGAAGATAATTTTGAATATTATTAAAAAAAAATCATTTAAATCAAACATGTCCAATAACGGTGTCCTGTTAAAAAATAAAGACAATAGTTTAGTTATAATTAAATTTCTTAGGCCTCTTTCACGCTTGCGTTGTCCGGATCCGGCGTGTACTCCACTTGCCGGAATTACACGCCGGATCAGGAAAAACGCAAGTGAACTCAAAGCATTTGAAGACGGATCCACTTTAGCGTCCCGGCAGCCATGGTAACCATTCAGAAAAAGCTAAACGTCGGATCCGGCAATGCGCCAAAACGACGTTTAGCTTAAGGCTGGATCCAGATCAATGCCTTTCAATGGGCATTAATTGCGGATCCGGCCTTGCGGCAAGTGTTCAGGATTTTTGGCCGGAGCAAAAAGCGCAGCATGCTGCGGTATTTTCTCCGGCCAAAAAACGTTCCGGTCCTGAACTGAAGACATCCTGATGCATCCTGAACGGATTTCACTCCATTCAGAATGCATTAGGATAAAACTGATCAGGATTCTTCCGGCATAGAGCCCTGATGACGGAACTCTATGCCGGAAGAAAAGAACACAGGTGTGAAAGAGCCCTTATTTCAATATTATTGTTTTGAAAAATAAATAAATAACACACTTACAAAAATAATAACTGTTACTCTATTGTTCCCTGATACTGGTTTTTTTTTTACAGTTGGAGTTGCTGTCGATCTGTATCAACTGATCTGTTGTTTTTTTATGTCTTCCTTTTCCACGTTTGCAATATTAGGTGGAAATATTTGAGCTGCCATTCCAAACATTGTGTTCCTTTGCATATTTTTAGCACATCCACCATATTGTCTTCCATAAAAGCAACAGATATTTTTTCGTAAACGTTGCGAACAATCCAACGTGTATTGCCTTTTGGAAAAATAATTCTAGTGCGCTTGGCACCCTTTTCTTCAGTATTTTTTTGGGCTACCTTGACAGTAGCTTGTGGTCTGCCAACATTATGATTGTGGGTTAGTGCAGCAAGTTTGGGTCTTGCCGCCATAGCATCTATACCAAAATGGATCCGCTTTGAATGAAATTTTAGTGCCCATCTATGAAAATTTTCTAATTGTCCCGTGTGGCAATTGTAAATCAAATGTGACAAGTCTTTCTGTATTACATCACTGGTTACAATTTTCTGAATGTTTTTATAAGTGGGGTTTTCTTTTGAAAGCCAAAATATTTTCTCCTCTTCATTTTCTTCTAGGGGACCGTGCCTGCCACTAAGTGTACACTGTTCCGTGCCATTGGTGCTCATCAACGATATGATGGAGCAATGAAAACCATTTTTCTTTAAGTAACTCCTGATCGTTTTGGCAGGTCTTGACACACCACCAAAAATGCAGGGCGATCTTATCCACCCACGGTGTTATTTCTTAGCAAAATTTAATTTTGGCTGCTGAAGTTTTTTTTAAAATAGATTTCGCATAGTGCCAGACATCAAATTGGTGTTTAATAGTGGAATAGTCAGTATGCATTAGTTTTCAAATGCTGACATGTTGGTCAGAAGCAAACATTTTGATATTAGCACCATTGGCTAGTACCAGGTCCATTACAATTTTAAATCCAAATTTCTCCATGGCCACTGAAGACGTACACTGCATTTTTTTTACAACCTCAAAATGGATAATTTTGTTATTGACCATGTTCATCAAAGTGTAGACACAATACTTGGCACTATGACCAGGGCTATCTAACTGTCCATCTCCAGTCTTCCTCCGAAGGCAGATTGTAGTCCTTCTTTTTCAACACTCCAAGCTTTATGAACAGCAGGAAAAAGGAATAGGGTCTGATAACGATAGTATGTCTTTTCACTTACACTGACCATGCCTAGTATATTTAGAAATTCTTTAGTTTTCATAAAGTTTTGACCGCTACATAGAATTGCTGCGGCACATAGAAGATTACCGGCACAGTAACGGCCTACTTTTGGTTGGCTTTCAAATATGGTGAATTTGTGTCCTTGAAAACAACACCCGATTATTTTACAGTATGTTCCTTGGATTGTCTTTTTGAAAGTTTGGACTGTGAAGTTACATTTTTCATCATGTTGACACTTAATTTTTTTTAACAAGTTGGTCTAAACACGATTCAAAGACAAGACATTTTCTGTCATTCACAATGCTAACTTCGTCTTCTGCCTGCACGGATAATGTTGGTTGCTTTGTGAGCTCAGGAAATATAGATGCACAATCATAGATGTCGGAGGAATACATACTTGGCAGCTCTGGGACATAGCTTTTATCTTTGGGATTAGTTTCACATAAAGTTAAATTAAGTTGTTTCTGTGAAAAATTCTTCTTCTTCAGGTTCACAAGGGATTGGAGATAGCGGCTCTATTCCTTCAAAAATTATTTCTTCGGACACTGTAGGTAAATTGTGAATGAGATGAGGACGTTTCTTCACTGGCGATTCAGACAAGGTTGTATTTTCTGAGATCTTGGTTGTAACCTTGGTGAGTGGCGTAAGGTTTGCTTATGTACTTTCCAGGGGTTTGATTTTCAGTGTGAAGATCGTGACAGATAACCTCACCATTTTCATTGTGATAAGCATATTCAGAAGTGACAAGTCAGTTTGTGTCCCGAATTCACAGAATTCTACAATGTTTGGGTCTTCTGATATGTGCTCTGCTGCACTGGAAGGATTTTTTTCTATGACAAACTCAGAGTTTATTTTTTCAAACTGTCGTTTTTGGGTTGATAGGCGGAGCTTCTGTAAATTTTCCTGTATTACTTTTTCTCCGTCATTGGTCAATGGGAATATTGTAGGAACAGCATCTGCTCTCAGAGTTATTCCTCTTGCATCTATAATATATGATTCATCTGAAAAATGCAATGAGCAAATTCTATATTTGGTTTCGAGTGTTCCTTCCAAAAAATTTTCAGCCAAACTTTGAATATTGTCAAATGATTGATTCATATTCTCCAACCACAATGTAATCCTTGAAAGGTCCTTTGGAAAATGGTGGAGTTGTATGTGCTCATCTTTGCCCATTTCTCCAGTTTTGGTCAGACAATGATTTATAAGGCAAGCTGGCATTTTATATCGAAATAAAAGAAAAAATGGAAGAAGTATAAATATTGATATTGGATTTTAAGACTATAAATTATTGTATAATTACGCGGAGTGTATGGATGGAACAGTCTTTTTCAGCTTACCTGGCCAAACTCAATCAAAGACAACTCTTAAAAAAAATAAAGTACTTTGTAATGTTGTAGTCTCCGTAAAATCAAACACCAAAGTGCGCTAACGCCAACCTAAATAATAAAAAAAACAACAATATTGATGTAAATTATGAACACTATAGCACTGTATACATTTAAATATTCTTATATTAATTCAACACGGGGAAATGTCTTTGTGATAGCTTATTTAAAAAGACAAAAAAAAAAGTGAGGGATGTCGCGATAACCAGGAGTGCAGGTGACTATTTGTGAATCGCGGGGATGCATGGGCCAGATAGCCAGGAGTGCAGGTGACTGTTTGTGAATCGCGGGGATGCATGGGCGCGATAACCAGGAGTGCAGGTGACTATTTGTGAATCGCATCCCAGCGATAACCAGGAGTGCAGGTGACTATTAGCGAATCTAAGGGATGCATGTGCGCGATAACCAGGAGTGCAGGTGACTATTTGCGAATCAAGGGGATGCATGTGCGTACGAATGTATATATATATAAATTTAAAATTTATAGTGCCCTCATGGTGGTGTGTGTGTATATATATATATATATATATATGGACTGCCTTATAATTATTATGGCCATGCATGGGCTTAACTATAGGGGAAGCGGCTGCTTTGGGGCCCTGACCCAGAAGGGGGCCCATCCAGGAGGAGGAGGACTAAAAGAATTTGTCAGGGCCCCCTCAACAGTATTACACAATGAAATGATATACAGTGTCAGTATAGACAGTGTAGAAATTGGATGGAAAAGCTGCCGGCCTGGTCTGAGAGAGCGATCTTTACTAGCCACAAAAATGGGGGCGGCATGAATGGAAGGGGTTGCGAAAAAATTACTGGGGGAGAGGGGCCCCATTCAAAAATTTTATGTGGGGCACGGTCATTTCTAGCTACGCCACTGTGGCCATGATGTGAAAAAATAAATAAATAAAATGATATATATATATACAGCCTTATCGATAGTGTCCCCATAGTGGTGTGTGTGTATATATATATATATATATATATATATACAGACGTGGACAAAATTGTTGGTACCCTTTGGTCAATGAAAGAAAAAGTCACAATGGTCACAGAAATAACTTTAATCTGACAAAAGTAATAATAAATTAAAATTCTATAAATGTTAACCAATGAAAGTCAGACATTGTTTTTCAACCATGCTTCAACAGAATTATGTAAAAAAATAAACTCATGAAACAGGCATGGACAAAAATGATGGTACCCCTAACTTAATATTTTGTTGCGCAACCTTTTGAGGCAATCACTGCAATCAAACGCTTCCTGTAACTGTCAATGAGACATCTGCACCTCTCAGCAGGTATTTTGGCCCACTCCTCATGAGCAAACTGCTCCAGTTGTGTCCGGTTTGAAGGGTGCCTTTTCCAGACTGCATGTTTCAGCTCCTTCCAAAGATGCTCAATAGGATTGAGGTCAGGGCTCATAGAAGGCCACTTTAGAATAGTCCAATTTTTTCCTCTTAGCCATTCTTGGGTGTTTTTAGCGGTGTGTTTTGGGTCATTGTCCTGTTGCAAGACCCATGACCTGCGACTGAGACCAAGCTTTCTGACACTGGCTAGTACATTTCTCTCTAGAATTCCTTGATAGTCTTGAGATTTCATTGTACCCTGCACAGATTCAAGACACCCTGTGCCAGACGCAGCAAAGCAGCCCCAGAACATAACAGAGCCTCCTCCATGTTTCACAGTAGGGACAGTGTTCTTTTCTTGATATGCTTCATTTTTTCGTCTGTGAACATACAGCTGATGTGCCTTGGCAAAAACTTCGATTTTTGTCTCATCTGTCCACAGGACATTCTCCCAGAAGCTTTGTGGCTTGTCAACATGTAGTTTGGCATATTCCAGTCTTGCTTTTTTATGATTCGTTTTCAACAATGGTGTCCTCCTTGGTCGTCTCCCATGTAGTCCACTTTGGCTCAAACAACGACGGATGGTGCGATCTGACACTGATGTTCCTTGAGCATGAAGTTCACCTTGAATCTCTTTAGAAGTCTTTCTAGGCTCTTTTGTTACCATTCGGATTATCCGTCTCTTAGATTTGTCATCAATTTTCCTCCTGCGGCCACGTCCAGGGAGGTTGGCTACAGTCCCATGGATCTTAAACTTATGAATAATATGTGCAACTGTACTCACAGGAACATCTAGTTGCTTGGAGATGGTCTTATAGCCTTTACCTTTAACATGCTTGTCTATAATTTTCTTTCTGATCTCTTGAGACAGCTCTTTCCTTTGCTTCCTCTGGTCCATGTCGAGTGTGGTACACACCATATCACCAAACAACACAGTGATTACCTGGAGCCATATATATAGGCCCAATGGCTGATTACAAGGTTGTAGACACCTGTGATGCTAATTAGTGGACACACCTTGAATTAACATGTCCCTTTGGTCACATTATGTTCTGTGTTTTCTAGGGGTACCATCATTTTTGTCCATGCCTGTTTCATGAGTTTATTTTTTTACATAATTCTGTTGAAGCATGGTTGAAAAACAATGTCTGACTTTCATTGGTTAACATTTATAGAATTTTAATTTATTATTACTTTTGTCAGATTAAAGTTATTTCTGTGACCATTGTGACTTTTTCTTTCATTGACCAAAGGGTACCAACAATTTTGTCCACGTCTGTATATATATTGGCTTCCTTATAATTATTATGCCCATGCTGAACTGAATATAATGATATGTATATATAGATAGAATGCATAATAAAAATTGTCCCCTTGGTGCTGTGTTTATAGATATTTATAGTTGATGATATACATGTTCTGGCCATATATATGTGCCAATATATTTTGAGCTGGCACTATCATTATTTTCCCTATGTCTAAATATATAAATATTTATTTACGTGAATAGTCTCCCCATTGTGTGGATTAGATATATTTATATATATTTGTACTTTTGCCAGTATTGTTCTCCTAATGCTATATATATCTCGACACTAATGTTAAATTGGCGGATTGTATGATTGGCACAGGCTTGTATGTCAAGTCGACAGATAGGAATACTATTCTACGCTATGAAAGCAATCACCCACGCAGCCTAGTTAAACATCTCCCCCATTCGCAATTCCTCCGCACGAAACGTATTGTCTCAGATCATACTGAGTTGGTGACCACTCTTGATACAATGGCAGATAAATTTAGGGAAAGGGGTTATCCTCATAGACTGTTAGATGAACACAAAAACAAAATCTTACATATGAGTACTGAAACAACACCAACTACCTCTAAAAAAATTCAAAGGATACCATTTATGTCCACATACTCTGGGTGTAGTATGGAGATAGGAAGTATCTTGAAGGATAACTGGGGCATTTTAAGCAAGTCCATCAAGGATGTACCAGAATTCAAACTTCCGCCCCTCCTTTCATACCGTAAAAGTAAAAATCTCAAAGATCATCTGGTCAGAGCAGATGCAGGTCCAAAGAAAACTAGCATACAGCGGACACTGACACAGCCGGGACTTGGATGTTATCCATGTCTCGGTTGTGTTAATTGTCGATATATACGTAAAACTAGATCTTTCATACATCCGTCCACCAATAAAGAGTATCCTATAAAGTTTCATCTAAATTGCTCCTCGTCATATGTAATTTATGTGTTGGCTTGCCCCTGTAACCTATTATATGTTGGGGAAACTTCCACAGAACTAAAAGTAAGGTTAAATAATCATAGGAATTCAATAAGGAAGAGACGCACTGATCTGCCAGTGTCCAGACATTTTGGATCCCTCGGGCATTCCGAACGGGATCTAAGATGCTGGATCATTGACCAGGTCCGGCTTCCTAGAAGAGGCGGTGATCGCCTAACACTTTTGAAGAAAAGAGAGTTACGCTGGATATATGATCTGGACAGTCTGCACCCTAGGGGTCTGAATGTTGAGTTCAGGTGAGAGCCTCTGGATCTGTGACTTGTTTTCAGTTCCATTGCATATTTGCGTTCTGTCCTCCTCATTCGTATAGTGGTGCTCGATAACTGTGAAAGATCTATTTGTAACTTTAAAAAGATTTATTCTGAAGCTAAAATATCTATTTCTCTTTGCCGTTTAGGTTTTTTTCACTTACACTGCATTGGATGTGGATCCTTGAACTTCGACCTCTTGGAGGCTATGCGACCTGAGGTGGACATCAGCGTTCTTGTACTCACGCATCACTACAGATGCACAACTGTATTTCAATTAGATACGACTGTTGATATAGTAAAGGGATTATCCCTGTATGACTGCTATATTGCCGTCAGTGAGGCTTGCGATTGCCGGCGGGGACCATTGCTATGTTCCCCCCTGGCACTCGCGGCTCCCTGGTCTGGTGTCCCGCTCATGTAGTTGGGGCTCCGGTCCAGGGACAGGCTGATGTAGGAGATCCCTACAGCAGTTACATACAAAATCACTCTGTTTAGATAACAGTTATGCATATAATATGCACGTAACTTCAGGGTATTTCCCTTAAGCAAAATGGCGCCCTTACGTCAACTACACAGAACGCATGCGCTCGATCTTTGCACTGTGACGCATCTGATGATGTCAGTGCGGTCATGCGCAATGAGGATTTTGAGACGCGCGATGAACGCCATGGTATATGCGGGCCCCATTGCCTCCTGAGGTCCGATTTCTGTGATCCACATTCATTACATAACCACTTTTGTAACTGTGATTTATAAACCTAAACAAAGTATTGTATACATTTTTAATTCACGTTGTAGGGATGGCATCCCTAAGTTATAAATTGCACCTTACTGGTCACTTTATGCACAGGCACTTTATTGTATTGATTTGTATCAGATGTTCGTAATTGTAATAGATTGTAACCACACCCATATGGGTTGGACACTTTTGAAATGCCTTTATAATGCTTTCACTTTCACTGTTACCATGCTTGAGGAAGGCTCTTGTGAGTCGAAACGTCGCAAGACTTGCCATATTATGGGTGAATAAACCACTGCTGATTTTATCACTATTTTGGAGTGCAGTCCTATTTCTTCAATTTTTATACCATTGGGGATTGCCGCTACCCTGCACAGGACCTTGCACCCACGTTCTGGTCGGTGCTCCCACTGGACTTTTCCTTCTCTCTCTATATATATATATATATATATATATATATATATATATATATATATATATCTATATATAAAAAATAGGTGAGACTAGTGGGATCCTTTATTCACCCATGCAACGTTTCGATCCAGCAATACATGTCAGTGAAAAGTGCATATTTATGAGGTCACATAATATTAGCATACATAAGTATCAATCAAATTTACATAAAAAAATATACTCGAGGAAGCTCATGTGTATATATAAAAACACTGTGCTAGGAAGGAGATATCATTTTACACATAGATCAATACATACAATTTGTCCATATGCAGTAGTATCGAAAAAACACCAATATTTTACATAAGTGATAATTTATATTGATTAATAATCACCTGTGTGTGCTACAAAAAGTGGGAGGGACAGGCATGGAGTTAGGTGTGCTCAGTGATCAATGGATTCCATATCGTAGGGCTGAATACTCGAGGATACAGCGTTCTGGAACTTGAATTGCGCATGTCCGTGATGTCACTCAGGGAAATCACATGACCCTGAGTAACACGTCACGTGATCGGTCACATGATCAGTCACATGAACATAGGATCAAGCAAAGGTAAACAAGTCGCGATAATATGTAATAAGCCAACCTGAATCAGGACAATTCCCCCCGGGTATTGTAGCGGAGGATGTTCTGTCCTTTAACGCACTCCCCCGGTGTATGCAAGTGAAAATAGCAAGGGCCAGCGTCAGCTATCCCCCGCATATCTCACCCACACATCACTAACCTGTAACAGGCGATAATGTCCAAGGTGGCCGTAATAAACGTTATTAGAGCAAGACCATTATTAGAACGCACACAGTGGAAAACCCACCAGATATATGTCTAAATGTCACGGAATGTACCGCTGGTATCCTAAAGAGCATCCATCCAGCTGATGAGCTGAGCCTCTCCATCCGTTGGTCCTGAAAAAGTAAAAATATATTACCAAAAATATATTATTAAAAAAAAGGGAACAGTTTTTTCAACACTTTAGCTGACAAGGACAAGGGTTAACATGAGATCATATAAATAGCCAGGGTTTCTATTCCACGTTTAATCCCCCTGGTTTAACTGTTTGCAATTTAAAAATCCACTCAGATTCATGCTTTTTCAGCATTTTAATGCGATTACCTCTCGTGCGTGGTAATGGGACCTGGTCGATAATCATATATCTAAGATCACTCTCACCATGACCCTTGTCTACAAGTAGACAAGGGTCATGGTGAGAGTGATCTTAGATTTATGATTCTCGACCATGTCCCATTACCACGCACGGAAGGTAATCGCATTAAAATGCTGAAAAAGCGTGAATCTGAGTGGATTTTTAAATTGCAAACATAGCTGACGCTGGCCCTTGCTATTTTTACTTGCATACACCGGAGGATAGTGCGTCGAAGGACAGAACATCCTCCACTACAATACCCGGGGGGAATTGTCCTGATTCAGGTTGGCTTATTACATATTATCGCGACTTGTTTACCTTTGCTTGATCCTATGTTCATGTGACTGATCATGTGACCGGTCACGTGACGTGTTACTCAGGGTCATGTGATTTCCCTGAGTGACATCACGGACATGCGCAATTCAAGTTCCAGAACGCTGTATCCTCGAGTATTCAGCCCTACGATATGGAATCCTCTGATCGCTGAGCACGCCTAACTCCATGCCTGGCCCTCCCACTTTTTGTAGCACACACAGGTGATTATTAATTACTATAAATTATCACTTATGTAAAATATTGGTGTGTTTTCGATACTAATGCATATGGACAAATTTTATGTATTGATCTATGTGTAAAATGATATCTCCTTCCTAGCACAATGTTTTTATATATACACATGAGCTTTCTCGAGTATATTTTTTAATGTAAAGTTGATTGATACTTATGTATGCTAATATTATGTGACCTCATAAATATGCACTTTTCACTGACATGTATTGCTTGAAAATGGTCCCAGCAAGTGGATCGAAACGTTGCATGGGTGAATAAAGGATCCCACAATTCTCACCTATTGGAAGTGCTTTATTTATTTATTTTTATTGATTATCACTTTGGTAAGTGCAATATCGCTGGCACTCATTGTTACAAGTTTTTTCACAAGGTGTGCTGCCCTGAACTTCAAATTTATATATATATATATATATATATATATATATAAATATAGGCTTATTATTGAGCAGTGCTGTTTATTGGTGGATATACCTTATTCAATATAAATTGATCAGAAGGGAGCCTCTGTAGAAAATCAGCCTGTGCTGAACCTCCGAACAGCTTTGCACTCGGCTGTAAGAGGTTGGATGGCTGCAATAGGGCGGTCAAGTCAGGTTTGAGCAAAGTGCGCCGGCTGGCACATGCGCATGCGAACTTCGCTCAATGAGGCCGCTACCAGGAGGCTGCATGGGCGCATCAGTTTATACCTAGTACGCATGCGTGGGATCTGGCTGAGGAGAGCGGACGATTTCGGAGGCGGCACTGAGGTGAGAAAATCGGCTCTATTGAAAGGGAGGGCGTCGATTTCTAGTGGGAAGGTGGAGCTGGACACCAGACGGAGATGGCTGCAGCCGGGCACCCTGTATGAAGCGACGTCCCCTTGGGCACATTAGGCAGGTGAATGACAGGTTATAAAAACCTGTTTTATATGCTAATAGAGCCATAGGCACATTTAATAAGGTCAGTTTCGGATTCAGGGTATTAGTAGGGACCTGGCCATATGTTTAGGTTATAGGCCTCAAATCTCATGACAGAATCCCTTTAAGGCAGCGGGGTACTGTGGAGGTCACTGTTAAGGGGGCGGGCCCCTGAGGAGGTCACTGTCAAGGGAGTGAGGTGCTGTGAAACTCACTGTGAAAGGGACGGGCTGTTGTGAAGATCCCATTTTAAAGTGGCGGGGCACTGTTAAGTGGTGGGGGACTGTGGAGTTCATTGTTAAAGGGGCGGGGTGCTGTAGAGGTCACTGTTATGGGGGACACTGTCAATATCTTTTAACGACACACACAGACATTAAATGAAATAGATGAAATATACCCGTGCCAAGCCAGTATTCAACAGTATTTTGCTTCAGTAATTGCAAACCAAAACTAGCAGTGGCATCAAACCCCTCAAAAAATCACTCCTGGTTTTGGTTTATAAACCCTGATGCAAATACTTACCGTAATACTGAATTGAAAAGGTTGGACTGAAAATCTATGGCTATATTTGTCTAACACTAAGGGGTGGGGGGGTTTTCCCTTTTTTTTTTTTTTTTGTTCTTCCCAACTTTTGTTGGCTCTTTTTTATTGTACAATGTTGTAAAATGTTTAATAAAAATGATCTGATTTAAAAAAAATATATATATTTTGATGTACAAAGAGTTTCCTTTCTTAGCTTTCTTCTTTTCTCAGCATCTGTCCATTTTTACCTTTCCTCCTACCTCAAAATATCTTAAGTGGAGCTGTGGAAGATGACCACATAAAAAGAAAACATTTTTTTCAAAGCTGACCATCCTGTACCACTTAACTCAGCATATCTCATGCTTAGAGAAAAGGAAAGGATGGTCCCATATGGAGAAAAAAAGGGAAGGTGAGGAAGGACATATCTGTATAAGAGCCAAGCAAATTGATACTAAACTAATTCATACAGACCTGGGAGGCGGGACTAGCACTCAGGAGGAGCGTGACGTGGGTGTGCACGTTGAAAAGGGAGACGCTGATTGCTTCCTGGAGAGAGGAGTGTATGGCCGAAGCAGCATGGTGGAGAAGCTAAAGAGTTCTGCACAAGAGATTGGATCCGGACGGGACCTTGTCGCCGCTCCGACATGGACCCCTACGCCTATTACTCCAGAACTGCAGGTTCGTGTCCAAGACTTGTGGGACCACCACTGGAGGGAACGCAGTGTGGATCGCAACACTGAATCGGCGGATTACAGTGCAGGTCAGCACGCAGTCGCAATGTCGCAACACCGTCCTCCAAAGTATGCCGAAAGGTCCGGTCTGGTTGCTGATTCCCCCGCCATAGCATGGCCCACTACTGAACAGACAGCACTTTGGGCTAAGTTGTCCGTGGAGATTAAGTCAGCTCGACTCCCGCGCACCCATGCAAAAGATATAATGAGGGTCTAACTCGCACGTTACTAGAGGAACCTGTAAAAGACTTCCTGGTTCCAGTACGGAGATTGGGCTGAGTTCTCAACTTCTGTAAGCAGCGAGGATTTGGATTTATCCGTGATATGGAGACTAACAGGGACTATTACGTAAATCACTGGTCCGTGAAGAGGAAGGAGCTCCCTAGTTGGCTACATAGCCTATATGTCAATGAGACAGTGGCGTTCACCCCTGCAGAAAGTACACGTGGACCTTACGCTACTGCGGTGCGTCGGCCAGGACAAGTGAACCACTGTACTGCGGCAGCAGCAGGAAGGGCACGGCATCATAGCAACCAATGACGCCGTGCGCTCCTGCACTCAGAAGAAATCTAGGCCGGTATCACACGGTCCGTGTTTCATGGACGTGTGCATGAGGCTTTAATAAGGTGGTGTGTATTATCCTCCATCTCACAGTGAAGCTGTGGATTCTCTGTGGTTTTGGGATCTGTAGATGTGTGCTGTGCAAAAGGGCTGAGAGCCGCATGCTGGAAAACAGGCCCCTAAAGCCTGCTGAGGACTACTGATGAAAAGCCTATCAAGGTGAATGTTTGTGTTCTGTGGACTTTCCATGGTGTGCACAAGCACCAAGACTGTGAACTGTTATTTTGTTTTGCGTTCTGTGTGAATAAGCACTGAACTATTTAAGTTAAAGACTTTGTGATTGCCTCTATACTGTGTCCGCTAACCTGCCTACCGGAGCAAATCCCCAAAATATATACAGATATGCTGATGTATACATATATACAGATAAACTGTTCTATTGCTATACAGACGGCGAATATACAGATGTACTATGAACAAGTATACAGATGTGCTATGAATAAGTTATACAGATGCGCTAAATATATACAAATTTACAGATGTATAGTAAACAGATCTGAAAATGCTGTGAATGTAACTTCAGAAGTGGAAGAGTAGCGCTATGGGCAGACTGTAATAGTGAACAATGTAGTGTAAGCAGGGGTCAAGTCCTGGGAAAAAAAGTGTGGGAACTCACCCAAGATCCACTGCAACCCCCCCCCCCCCCTCCAAAAAATAAAAAAGCACAGAAAATCTAGCATGCTGTAATTTGTGCCGCTGCGGACTAAAAAAATAAATAAAAAAAATAACACTTTTAGAAAAGTTTGTCCTGGGATTCGATCTCATGACCTCTACACAGGAGAAGCCAGGCATATGCCCTCACAGCTATGAAAGCTGTCTAGCTTGTTACTTTAAAAAAAAAAAATATAAGACTTCTACTGTAGGTAACTTTGCCCACTGTGTATGGATGTAGCAGAGCTGGGTGTGTTGGGGCAGCTGTCATGTGTATGGTTGTACACTAGGTATCAGTACACTAGGTATCAGTAGAAGTATCAGAAAAAGAAAAAAAAAACACTTTTAGAAAAGTTTGTCCTGGGATTCGAACTCATGACCTCTACACATTACAGGCAAGGCATTTACCCTCACAGCCATAAAAGCTGTTGAGGTAGTTGCTTAAAAAAAAAAAAAACTAAGACTTCTACTTATACCTAGTGTACTGATACCTAGTGTACAACCATACACATGACAGCTGCCCCAACACACCCAGCTCTGCTACATCCATACACAGTGGGCAGCTGTCATGTGTATGGTTGTACACTAGGTATCAGTAAACTAGGTATCAGTAGAAGTCTTATAAAAAAAAAAAAAAACACTTTTAGAAAAGTTTGTCTTGGGATTCGAACTCATGACCTCTACACATCAGAGGCAAGGCATTTACCCTCACAGCCATAAAAGCTATGTAGGTAGCTGTTTAAAAAAAAAAAAATAAGACTTCTACTTATGCCTAGTGTACTGATACCTAGTGTACAACCATACACATGACAGCTGCCCCAACACACCCAGCTCTGCTACATCCATACACAGTGGGCAGCTGTCATGTGTATGGTTGTACACTAGGTATCAGTACACTAGGTATAAGTAGAAGTCTTATATTTTTTTTTTTAAGCAACTACCTAGACAGCTTTCATGGCTGTGAGGTTAAATGCCTTCCTCTGATGTGTAGAGGTCGTGAGTTCGAATCCTAGGACAAACTTTTCTAAAAGACATTCTAAATGAATGATCTCGTAGAGAAGGAGATGATGTCATTAGGGGGCGGGGCGCCATGAGAGGAGTCGCAGGCAGCGGCACAGACAGCTTCCTCTCAACTGAAGCCGCCCCTCCTCCCTTAGCCTGCCCTGCACAGTGCGCTCCGTCTCCCCCTGTGAATCTGATTCAGCCGTGTTCTCCTGACTTGAGGCTGAAAGGGAACGGCGTTCCTGCCATGAAAATAGTGCAGGAACGCCGTTCCCATGCGTTCCCCCTCCACTCGACCCCTGAGTGTAAGCACATAATATAGCAAGAGACTTATGCTATGACAGTGTCTCAACTATAGCAGTAACCAATATGAACATACCGTGAATGTAGAGAACGAATGACAGTCATTATCTTGGTCATAAAAAGGGATGGAGGGAGAAGGAGTGTAGAGGGTTAAGTGAGTATGGATAAAAGGGTGAGCCAGCAGAGTGGCTGCAGTGTGAGATCTAGAGCCAAACATGCCAAAGGTAGACCATCTACTACTCCGGAGCCTACCTGTCTGGAAACAACTAATGGTGCATAGCAGGCAGACAGGCTGTCAGCACAGAGTGATGGGGGTAAAACTCCCTACTCACCAGTGTCAGAATTTGTCAGCAAGTCGCTGGATTATGCCCGCGTGGCAATATGTAGGATCTGTGGGCAAAGGTGAAGTGTGACCAGGGTTCCAATGTTGGCACCATGGCTCTGGGTCAACACGTGGAGCATCACTATCAAGTGGCCTGGTGAAAACCGTGGTGCTAATGTGGTGGTACAGCCTTACACATCTCCCAGCGTCTGAACACCCTCCTCAGCAGTGAGGGCTCAACCACTTCAGCAGAGAGCTGTGTTTCCTTTTCATAGTCTACTGGTCCTGATGCACTTCCTTGTCAAGCATTTTGATAGCAATCAATTACCGAGGCGATTGCAAAGAAACATTATGAATCCTCACATCCAACAGCGCAGAAGACGAACATGCTCCTGGCCAAGTTGCTGGTACTATCGTCCCTCCCTTTTCATGTAGTTGACTGATGGCTTGTGTAGAGCCAAGGTGGACAGTCCCAAGCTGTCACTACTTCTATAAAAAAAAGCTGTACCAGCGCTATATATGTATGTACAGCAAATCGTGGGCCAGTCTTTGAATCAGTTGGTGTCTGGTACAGTTCGACGTGTGGAGCTGTAACTGCGGTCATGGACCCACTGGGTAAATGTGATTCCTGCCCAGACACACTAGCAACTTGGCCAGGTGATGGCAATGCTGTCTCCACATTCGCATGCCCTGGTTCTAGCGCAAATGTACTCCTCTGCCTTGTCATCCTCCACCTCATCTTCTGCCTCCACTGTAGGCACAGTTCTGAGTGGTTCTCCAGCATACTACCTATGCAGAGCATGGCAGTGTCACGCTGTTCTGCACCTGACCTAGCCAGCCTGGGCAAACAGAGTCACACTGGTGAGGAACTGCTTCATGTCATCAGCCAAGAAATCGAATGCTGACTGTCTCCTTGCCAACAGAATATCAGAACTATGATCACCGTTAATGGGAAAAACGTTCTATCTGCGCTGCTTCAAGGAGGGTTACCCATGTGCCCTGCATGGCGCACGTCTTCCACCTAACTGCAAGATTCTTACAGGTTAAGGGGAAGGGAAAACACCAAATACACACCACAACGAATAGAAAACAATCTAGGCCTCAAAAGCTAAGGAAGAGGGATGGTAATCTCCTAGTAATCCCTAGGCCTTTCCCTAACGCCTGCCAGTATGAGCAGATTCTGATGGTGGAAATACTCATACACCGGATACCTAAAGCCCTGCTTAAACTGACGAGCCCTAGGATAGGTAGCAGGAGATGAGACAGCTGGTTCCTTTCAAAATGAAGGAACCTGCATCTCCCTGAGGACTAGAAACAACACACACCAGATAATAGGAAACAGCAAAGGCAACAAGTACTTAGCTTAGAGATGTATGAGCAGATCCAAGACAAACCAGCACTAGCAACTCCAAGCAGAAACTATCAACCGCATGGTCAGCAGTGTGAGATGGATCTAAATAGAGCGTCATCACTGATAACGAGCGGAACCTGAGAAGAGGTGAGATCCTGCCGAGTACCACATGTGCTCGAGCTGCATGCTCGAGTCTCCTCCCTGCATGTTTTGCCAATAAACGTGCAGGTAAGTACTGCCATTATAGAAATCGGTAATAAGTGATCTGGATTGTTTAATACTTAACTTTTACTTTTTAATATAAAATAGATGGGATATATCCCTCAAAATAACACAAGCTGAATACACAATGCCGTTTCCAAAGCCCCACAATCAATAAGGGGAGCTTAATGAAAAACGGCAGCAAATGTGTCCACACCAAATCAGATAGTGTTGGACACGAAAGGTAAAAAGTGCTGGTATACACTAATACCCAGTCAATTAGACGGGGCGGCAAAAGTCAGTAAATGCCGGCACCACATGTGCGTGAAAAATTGGAACACACAACACCGCTTTCCCCAAGATAAAGAAAAGCTGAGGGGGAAACGGTAACAGCAACAGCTGTGTCCTCATTTGTTCATCAAATGTGGGACACTATAGGTAACATGAACAGTTATGTACTGGTACCTGGACCACACAATAATTCCAAATGTGCGTTAAAAAGCTGGATACAAACTACTGTTTTGTCCGCTACCCCAAAAAGGGAAAGGGGCTGTGAGAAAAACGGCAACAGCTGTGTCCTCACTTATTCGTGGAGTGTGGGACACTGTAGGTAGCAGGGACAAATATGCACTAGTACCTAAACCGCACAGAAGCTGAGGTATCAGTAATAGTATATGTCGATACCCCAGACACCGTTGGCAAACATATAATGCAGACAAGTATAACAGAAAACATATAATGATATGGGTGTGGAAGCGAGCCGTGCGACACGGTATACACAGTCACACCCAAAACCATATGGTGCATGGCGGCACCATTAGATAACCAGGTGTCCTACCCTACAGATGGTCGATACTCCGGACACCTCCGTTTTGATGTTGATTCTTCTGATCAGGGTGGTCCGCTTGGGTGGTTGAAGAGTCAGCACACTGTAAAAGGGATCACAGGACGATATTCTTTACTATCCCTAGTTGACCCTCAGACCCTATAATAACCCTTGGAACTACCCACGGGGTGTCCCACTAGTTGGGCCCCCGTCTGGAACCTAACCCTGGAATTGCGGTCCCTGTTTGGCCCTGAGGAGATCCCTACATGCACGTTTCTGAGGCAAAGAAAAAAACAATCCTCTCATCAGGGGAGTAAATGTAAAATGGGCCAGAAGATATGAATTGTTTGCAGGGGGTGATATTGTCACCAGCAAATGCAGGAGTCCCCAGGAGCAATGGCCCACAGATAGGTGCACAGCATACAGGGGAAAAGAAGGGAAGGGGAACAGATGAAAAAAGCCTCCCGTCTTCTTGCGGTACGCAGGTCGAGGCCGCAGGCATTGATGTTACCATTACTGTAATGCCAGTAGCCATGTTGGCTGCTGGCATTATAGTAATTGGCTGGCCGGAACGATGATGCAGGTTCGGCTCATTGCCAGTTAGGGAGAGCTGTGCTAATATATTTCAGTGAATAACGTTTCAAAGACCCAAAAGTCCTTTTAAGGACTATTGTGTGTGGTGGCAGCAATTTAATTGTGTAAAGTTGCACTCAAATTGCCAGAACTATGGTATGAATGATTTTATTCCGCTCCTTCATGTCCTGGTGCAGATGCTAATAAATCTGTCTGGCCAGGAGACAGGAGACGTGGCACCTACATCTCATGGCCACCTAAGCCCTGTGGTGCCTGAACTGGTGGGAAGAGAAGGATGAGGACATTAACACCCAAGCATTCTATACAGAAACGGTAGTTTATCTGCCCAAGTGACAAGAGTGGAGCAGGAGGAGCATGAGGAGCTGTAGGGCAGTCAACAGGACCAGACAAATGACCAAAACAGACCATGGCAGTATACATGGAATATGGAGGCAGACAGTCCCTCCTTTTCTCTTGCGCAAATGGCCATATTTATGCTGGGTTGATTGCATAGTAACAGCTGCATTATCACTATTCAGCAGTGGGATGACTACTTACTCTCTGCAATATCAGATCCTCGGTACCAGGCCACAATGGGGGCCTTTTTTCCATGTTCAGAGAGGGATGATTAATAGTGATGAGCGAGCATGCTCGGTAGAATACCCGTTCAGCTTGAGCATCGCTATGCTCGGCACATGACGGTACTCTTCCGAGTCTCCTCCCCGCACGTTTCGCCAATAAACATGCAGGTAAGTACTGCCATCACTGTAATGCCAGTAGCCATGTTGGCTGCTGGCTTTACAGTGATTGCCTGGCCGGAACGATGACGCAGGTTCGGCTCATTGCGAGTCAGGGAGAGCTGTACTAATATATTTCAGTGAATAATGTTTCAAAGACCCAAAAGTCCTTTTAAGGAATATTGTGTGTGGTGGCAGCAATTTAATTGTGTAAAGTTGTACTCAAATTTTTTTTTATACTTTGCAAAATAGCGATTCTTTTGCTATATAGAAGGTGTCTGCAGTGACTTGTGACATCTGTGCAGCAATACCTTCTGTGTGTCAGGGGCATAGATAGGAAGAATATTAGTGAAAACAATAATTTTTTTCCCCATAATCCACATTTTTGCTGTCAACGGTGTAATTCATGAATTTTGTGATCTGCGCTTCAATACCTTGGGTGGTTGTCAGGCCCAGATATAGGGAAAAAAATTATAATACAGGAAACACAATTTTTGTTGCTGGTTATGTGCGTCGTTGCTCGTCCTCTGACTGGGGGAACCCTCTGCTCTCACCCCAGATCGAAGATCCCCTGGTCTATTGGGCAACCAAACTTGAATTCTGGCGGCAAATGAACAAATTTGCCCTGGACAAGCTTTCCTGCCTGGACAGTAGTGTGGCATACAGAGCAGGTATTCAGTGTAGAGGGGTTCATAGTTACCAGAGAGAGAACATGCCTTTTAACACAAAATGTTGAGAGAATAACCTTTATAAAGATGAATCAGGTGTGGATCAGCCAGGATTTCCACACACTGGTGCCTGATACAACAGACTAGATAATTCTGGCATTAATGTGCTGACTGCAGTGTGCTGCCACACCAGAATATTGTGATATATGGCCCGTTAATTCTAGCCACATGCTTCAGTCACCTGTCACCGGAAGTATGGGGAAGGAAAGAAAACCAAAGGGAGCCACAACTGAACAACAACAGACTAGGCTCCAAACCTAGGGAACAAGCAATCCCTGATACTCTCCCTAAGCTGCTAACAACATGTGCAAATCTCAAAGGTAGAAATGCACATGCACAGGAATCTGAGACTGCTGCAACACTGCACCAAACCCTCAGCTTAGGGAACAGGAAAAGACGCAACCAGCTCCTTCAAAACTGAAGGTGCTCGTGTCTCCCTGAGGCCTAGTCAGAATAGACACACCAAGAAAAGGGATAAGGACTTAGTTTGAGATGAAACTGGAACAGGAGAACCACTACACAAGCAGAGCACTCCACAGAAGAACTATCAGAAGTAAGGGAAACAAGTGAGAGGGAGAATATATAAAGAGCCACCTGACTGATAATGAGCAGCATCTGAGAAGGGGTGGAAACCTGTCAGCAACAATGAAAATAAGAGAGATCTGTCAGATAGACTCCTGAGTCTTTGGTCTATCTGAACTTCTAAGATCTCTCCCAGGGCCAGCGGTGACATCACCATTCAGATGCTGCCACCCACCAGATGCCACACACCTGATGCCTCTGCTGCAATCTTCTTCTACTGCCCCCATTTTTCTGTTACTGCCACTGCTGTTGACCTCCCACACTCTGTAACTGGGCCACTATGTTGATCACTCATGCTGTTGCAACCCTCCCTACTCTGTTACTGGGCCATTATGTTGACTCCTCATGTTTTTTATTTTATTTTTTATATAACCCCTTAAGGACCAGGCTCATTTTCACCTTAAGGACCAGGCCATTTTTTGCAAATCTGACCAGTGTCACTTTAAGTGCTCATAACTTTAAAACGCTTCGACTTACCCAGGCCGTTCTGAGATTGTTTTTTCGTCACATATTGTACTTCATGACACTGCTAAAATTGGGTCAAAAAAGTTAATTTTTTTGCATAAAAAAAATACATTTTTTACCAAAAATTTTGAAAAATTAGCAAATTTCAAAGTTTCAGTTTCTCTACTTCTGTAATACATAGTAATACCCCCAAAAATTGTGATGACTTTACATTCCCCATATGTCTACTTCATGTTTGTAGCATTTTGGGAATAATATTTTATTTTTTGGGGATGTTACAAGGCTTAGAAGTTTAGAAGCAAATTTTGAAATTTTTGAGAAATCTTCAAAATCCCACTTTTTATGGACCAGTTCAGGTTTGCAGTCATATTGTGAGGCTTAGATAATAGAAACCTCCCAAAAATGACCCCATTCTAGAAACTACACCCCTCAAGGTATTCAAAACTGTTTTTTCAAACTTTATTAACCCTTTAGGTCTTCCACAAGAGTTGATGGCAGATGGAGAAACAATTTTGAAATTTCTATTTTTTGGAAAATTTTCCAATATAATCAATTTTTTCCAGGAGTAAAACAAGGGTTAACTGCCAAACAACACTCAAAATGGGTTGCCCTGATTCTGTAGTTTACAGAAACACCCCATATGTGGTCGTAAACTACTGTTTGGCCGAACGGTAGCACATAGAAGGAGGGGAACACCATATGGGTTTTGGAAGGCAGATTTTGCAGGACTGGTTTTGTTTATACCATGTCCCATTTGAAGCCCCCTGTTGCACCCCTAGAATAGAAATTTCAAAAAAGTGACTCCATCTAAGAAAGTACACCCCTCAAGGTATTCAAAACTGGGTTTACAAACTTTGTTAACCCTTTAGGTGTTCCACAAGAGTTAATGGCAGATGGAGAAACAATTTTGAAATTTCTATTTTTTGGAAAATTTTCCAATATAATCAATTTTTTCCAGGAGTAAAACAAGGGTTAACTGCCAAACAACACTCAAAATGGGTTGCCCTGATTCTGTAGTTTACAGAAACACCCCATATGTGGTCGTAAACTACTATTTGGCCGAACGGGAGCACATAGAAGGAGGGGAACACCATATGGGTTTTGGAAGGCAGATTTTGCTGGACTGGTTTTGTTTATACCATGTCCCATTTGAAGCCCCCTGTTGCACCCCTAGAATAGAAATTTCAAAAAAGTGACTCCATCTAAGAAAGTACACCCCTCAAGGTATTCAAAACTGGGTTTACAAACTTTGTTAACCCTTTAGGTGTTCCACAAGAGTTAATGGCAGATGGAGAAACAATTTTGAAATTTCTATTTTTGGAAAATTTTCCAATATAATCAATTTTTTCCAGGAGTAAAACAAGGGTTAACTGCCAAACAACACTCAAAATGGGTTGCCCTGATTCTGTAGTTTGCAAAAACACCCCATATGTGGTCGTAAACTACTGTTTGGCCGAACGGTAGCACATAGAAGGAGGGGAACACCATATGGGTTTTGGAAGGCAGATTTTGCAGGACTGGTTTTGTTTATACCATGTCCCATTTGAAGCCCCCTGTTGCACCCCTAGAATAGACATTTCAAAAAAGTGACTCCATCTAAGAAAGTACACCCCTCAAGGTATTCAAAACTGGGTTTACAAACTTTGTTAACCCTTTAGGTGTTCCACAAGAGTTAATGGCAGATGGAGAAACAATTTAGAAATTTCAATTTTTTGGAAAATTTTCCAATATAATCAATTTTTTCCAGGAGTAAAACAAGGGTTAACTGCCAAACAACACTCAAAATGGGTTGCCCTGATTCTGTAGTTTGCAAAAACACCCCATATGTGGTCGTAAACTACTGTTTGGCCGAACGGTAGCACATAGAAGGAGGGGAACACCATATGAGTTTTGGAAGGCAGATTTTGCAGGACTGGTTTTGTTTATACCATGTCCCATTTGAAGCCCCCTGTTGCACCCCTAGAATAGAAATTTCAAAAAAGTGACTCCATCTAAGAAAGTACACCCCTCAAGGTATTCAAAACTAGGTTTACAAACTTTGTTAACCCTTTAGCTGTTCCACAAGAGTTAATGGCAGATGGAGAAACAATTTAGAAATTTCTATTTTTTGGAAAATTTTCCAATATAATCAGTTTTTTCCAGGAGTAAAACAAGGGTTAACTGCCAAACAAAACTCAAAATGGGTTGCCCTGATTCTGTAGTTTGCAAAAACACCCCAAATGTGGTCGTAAACTACTGTTTGGCTAAACGGCAGGACATAGAAGAAGGGGAACGCCATACGGTTTTTGGAAGGCAGATTTTGCTGGACTGGTTTATTTACACCATGTACCCTTTCAAGCCCCCTGATGCACCCCTAGAGTAGAAACTCCATAAAAGTGACCCCATCTAGGAAACTACGGGATAAGGTGGTTGTTGTTTTGGGACAATTTTTGGGGTAAATTAGATTTTTGGTTGCTCTATATTACTCTTTTTTGAGGCAATGTAACAAAAAAATTTAATTCTAAAATTGTTTCTACATTCGCTATTTAGTTTTGTGGAACACCTAAAGGGTTAACATAGTTTGTAAAGTAATTTTTGAATACCTTGAGGGGTGTAGTTTCTTAGATGGGGTCACTTTTTTGGAGTTTCTAGTCTAGGCTACATCAGGGGGGGCTTCTAATGGGACATGGTGTAAAAAAAAAAAACTGTCCATCAAAATCTGCCTTCCAGAAACCGTATGGAGTTCCCTTTGTTCTATGCCCTGCCGTGCGGCTATATAGCCATTTACGACCACATATGGGGTGTTTCTGCAAACTATAGAATTGGGGCAATAAATGTTTAGTTTTGTTTGGCTGTTAACCCTTGCTTTATTACCGGCAAAATGGATTTAAATTTAAATTTTGCCCAAAAATAGGTGTTTTGGCACCGTTTTTATTTTATATTTTTAACACCGTTCATCCGAGGCGTTTGGTAAAAAGTTATTTTTATAGCGACGACTTTTACGCACGCGACGATGCCCAATATGTATGGCTCTCAGACTTTGGAGACACTAAGCAGGCATCCTAAAACTGCGGCCCTCCAGATGTTGTAAAACTACAATTCCCACCATGCCCTGATGATGGCTGTAGGTTGTCTGGGCATGCTGGGAGTTATAGTTTTACAACATCTGGAGGGCCGCAGTTTGAGGATGCCTGCACTAAAACTAATATTTTTTGGGGAAAGAAAAATTGTTTTCGTGTCTCCAAAGTCTGAGAGCCATAGTGTTTTATGTTCTCTAGTGCAGTGTTTCCCAACCAGTGTGCCTCCAGCTGTTGCTAAACTACAACTCCCAGTATGCCCGCACAGCCAAATGCGGGGGGGGGGCTGGTGGTGGGGGGGATGCGGGGGGGGCAAGTGGCAGGGGGGGTCTGAAAGTTGAAAAAAAAAAGTTTGGAATAAATGTGCTTTTTTTTTTTTTTTTTCTTCTAACTTTTCCCTTCTATCCCTAAAGGTGCCTCTCCCTCACTGACCCTAACCTACCTGGGTGGCGATGGGTGCAGGAGGGTGATGGATGCCGATTTAGGGGGACACAGGAGCTGGTGCTGGACGATGCTGCACGGTCAGGGTGCTGGACAGGAAGAGGAGGGGAGAGAGGAGCGCAGGAAGTTTGAATCTCGCGCCTCTCTCCCCTGCACCAATCAGCACCCTGGACAGCGGCGTTCAGCACCAGGGCCAGCTCCGCCTCTGCAAATCCTCGGACTGCGATTGGTGGTGTAAAATTACGCCACCGATCGCAGTCTTTTTCCGGTTCATCGGGTCACAGGACACCCGAATGGACCGGAAACGCAGAAAACCGCAGGTCTGAATTGACCTGCGGTTTTCTGCGATCGCCGATACGGGGGGGTCCAATGACCCCCCCCCCTGCGTTGTTACGGGATGCCGGCTGAATGATTTCAGCCGAAATCCCGTTTCGATTAACCCCCGCGGCGCCGGAATTCAGATTTTAAGTCAGGACGTACCGGTACGTCCTCGGTCCTTAAGGACTCGGGAAATAGGGCGTACCGGTACGTCCTCGGTCCTTAAGGGGTTAAAGTAATTACAATTGTACAATCATGAGAGGAAAAGGATTCGTACATAGTCAATAATAAGTTGTACAAGGTATATAATAGATATAAACAGTAACAACACAGTGAAACTGTAATGAGGACGTAAGTAATAGTTAATAGGTGCAGTTGAGTAAAAACACTCCTATTGAGTCTGGAATGAGAGCATATTTGTCATTCCTTATTATTTCTTACCAAATAGTGGAAATAGTGAAAAGACGGCTGATAAATAGGCTATTCCCTTACGTCCTACCAGCAGCACAGATGGGGTTAACTGCCCCCTGTGGACTGGTAGGACCGGCTGAATTTTAATGAGCCCAAGAACCAATAAACGATCTTCAGCTCCCTGAAAGGGAGGAGATCGTCCCCCAGCCCACCGTGTTTTTAACAAGCATAATGTACTTAGGGTGGGATATTTGTGTGCTGCTGTTAGTGTTATGGACTATTGATACAAAATGGATACTTGCTTGTTGAGCTAAGATGGCGGCCAGGCATTCAGCCTACACCTATAAACTAGAATCTTACTTTGTGTTTTTATCATGTGTTTCTTTGTGGTTTCCGTTCAGCTCAAGCAAGCAGTTACAAAGAAAGAAGTAGTAACGGTTTCACCCAGGAACAAGGGGGGGAGGGAGGAGGAATTTCCTCTGGCCGTCAAGGTTACAGAAAAGTAGAGAGTTCATAGCCAATAGAAAATATATACTTTATCTTTCACCCCCCTCCCACTCCTTCCTCTCGTGAAACCCATGTTGTTTTCAGAAATAAACCAGAGATACTGATTAACTCCATGTAGTGAGTTGTCTGTCTGATCTCTCCGTGCACGTATCTTAATTTGGAGCAGTACATCAACCGAACTGGCAGTTTGGCCAGAACCAGAACAATTTTGGCGCCAATCGTGGGGCTCGAGGATTGGACCCTCTGTTCCCGTACCCCCAGAGACCAGACGAGGAGGGGCGCACTAACGGACACCGGGATCGCAACCCGTGATATGAGGCAGGAAAATTGAGTCATCTTGCCTATAAAGTGTCCCCTGGTGTAGCCTCTTGGTGTTCGTCTGAGGGAGGGGTGTGGAAGCAGTCTGGGACGTCCTCGAGGGCATGAAAGTAAGAACCCCATATGTTTTCTTAAAGTCTTGATGTACTGTGTTGTGCCTATAAGTTGTGAAGACCCTGTTGACAAGTATCATTGACCGGAGACACAGAGTTCTCCTGTGTGCCTGTATCGGAGTTCAGCCCGGTGTCTGACTCGAATCTCCATAAAGGGGACAATCACAGATGGGTGGAGAGCGGTTCGCGGTAGCCCAGAGTGTGCTGACCGGGACTCAAAGGTCTTCGCGTCCAGTGATTACTCTATGCAGAGGTCTTTAGGCGGCTTCAGTAGGTACAAGAGATAATGGGAAATGAGGAAAGTGTCCCGAAGGGTTACTGTTCACCTGAACAGTACGTGGCGGACAGGAGAGGCAAACGTTTCATAAAAGGATTAAGTAAGTTGGAGAAGAGTTAAAGGTGTCTGTAAAGGAGGCATCCTATGTAGTGCCACCTGGCAAGTGTTGTTAAACGAGAAGAGAGGGAAGTTAGAAGATGATTAATTGACAGACATGGTCCGTGTGTGGTTGGACTGTAGTAAAGAATTTGAACAGACCGGGGGGGGGGGAACTAAATTTTGATGAGAAAAGACAGAGATATTTATGTAAGCCTGGTGTTGCATTGATACATGACTTGCCACCACCCTATAATGGCGCCGGGAAGAAAGCAGGTGGGTGGACCTGCAAAACATGTGGTCAACAGAATCCCTCCTCCCGTGATACGTGCCTTCCCTGTGGGGTTCCCCACCCACAAAACCACACCTTGGTAACTACTCCCCGGCACGTCCCATCACTTCCCGTGTTAGCTACAGCGCCATCTTGACCCCAGGCAACGCCCATGAACGGACCTTTAATATCATTCGGTCCGGACCCCCCCGTCACTCCTATGTCACCCTTGCCCCTTCCTACTACCTTGTACCCGATGATAAACCCGGACGGTACATTCATGCTACCCCACTCACCTGCCCTTACTCCTATAATGGTAGGGGGGCAACCTGATGAAGCAGAACAGGGGGATGCAGACGGTGCTGCAGAATCCACAATGGGCATACAAAATGCACCGGGTAATATGCAGACTCCTTCGCGGGGTACCCCGACAGACTACGGGGATCCGCCAACTTTACCCCTGGCACCACAGTGGACTGTACCCATGACCGTGCGCCCATCACGACGTTCACAAGATCAAATACTGCAGGGTCAGATTACAGAGTTACAAAAGAACTTACAGAAAATTGAACAGGGAAACCTTGAGACACTGAAAGAAGCCCTAGCACTTAACCGGCCACAGGGACCACCAAAATATGTGTCTTTCACCCCACAACAGTTATTCATCATAGTGAATTTACTGCCTGACCCTGCATCAAACCTATGGGTGCACATGGTCGGACCTGCAAAGTATAGTGGAAAACAAGACAGGTGAATACTCCACACTGATAATGGATCAAATCCACATCCCTGAACTTAAAGGTGCTAACTTTGACCCCCGGGATCATGAGTCTGGAGAATTATTTATAGAACAACTACAGAAATGGACAAAAGCTAAATTAACAGATCATTCCACCACATTGCAGGACAGCTGCGGGGGATCAGTTGACCCCCACCTTTTTTCTTTTCACAGAAATGTTAGTTTCTGCTGTGTTAGTTTAAGATCCTCTTTCTGATAAGAAACTGTCTCGCTTCTTGGTCTTTGTGGTTTTCACTCAAATTATGTGACACCCACAGCTGCCGGATGTCTGACAATACAATTCTGCACTGATTTATATGAGCAAGGGGATTCGCTGCAAACCATTTTGCACCTCATCCCCAATACTCTCTGAGCCAGAGAAGCCCCTTCCTGTGTCAGAGCTATCCATGCTGCCAGCTCTCTTCTAAACGTCACATCTGACGTTGTGCTGGGTCATCCCCTCACTATTCTGGCTCCCCATGACATTTCTGCCATCCTCCAGCAGACTCAACCTAAACACCTCACTGCACAGCGCCACCTCCGGCTTCCGTGTAGTTTGCTTCTGCCAGATAATGTCACCATTCAGAGGTGCCACATCCTCCATCCTGCTGCACTCCTTCCTCTTCCAAGGGGGGAGTATAATGGAGATTCTGAAGATTTTATTGATCTACAGGCACACTCGAGCTGACACCTCTGAAGCCAGAGGAAAAGCCCTAGCTGATCAAGCAGCAAAGGAAGCAGCAGTGAAAGAGGAAAGAGTCCAGTCAGACCAGATTATGATAACACAGGAAGACCTGGAACAAGAAGAAATCACATGGGACTTCCTGAAACAAATACAGAAACAGGCCACGACACAAGAAAAATTGGATTGGCTAAAAGAGTCAGCCCAAGAAGAGAAAGAATCTGGACTGTGGACCCAAGGAAGGAGAGCATCTCTGCCCAAAGCTCTCTATCCTCTGATAGCTTCAATAGCTCATGGGCCCACCCACCAATCTAAGACCATCATGAAAGAACTAATAGACAATGGCCCCAGGGATAACCCCTGTCCTGGTGAGGCATACTCAGTCTTGCCTCATCTGTGCGCAGTGCAACCCGGGAAGACCTGAGCCTACACCAACCAAATGTCTCCCCAAAGCCCAGTACCCGTTCCAACAGATTCAAATTGACCACATCCAGATGCCAATGTGCCAAGGGTTTCAATATGTGCTAGTAGTGGTAGACTTGTTATCTGGGTGGCCAGAAGCCTACCCCGTCCGAAACCAGACAGCAACCACTACTGCAAAAAAACTGATGCAGGAGCTTGTCTGTAGGTTCGGAGTACCTGAGGTCATTGAGAGTGATCAGGGCCCAGCATTCACTGCTAGATTAACCCAAGAAGTCTGGAAGATGGTAGGCACCAAATTTTGTTTAGGACACGGCCTAGGATGGGACAGTACTTCCCACAGCAATTGCAAATGCATTATGAATCTGTTGCTAAATATGTGATTGCCCTGAGTAAACAATTGTCTAACATATGTGCACAAGTTTTCTCTTCCTTTCCAGATCCTGACTCCCTAGAAGGAATACACACTCTCAAACCTGGAGAGTGGGTGGTGGTAAAGAAACACGTCAGAAACACCCTCGAACCACGATACGAGGGGCCGTACCTGGTGTTGCTGACTACCCCGACCTCTGTGAAACTCGAAGGGAGGCTTACCTGGATCCATGCCTCACATTGTAAAAGAGTAAAGGCTGTCCCGACGACCCTGGAACAATAAGCCATGAGGATTCACATACTGATCATGACTTTGACAGTGGGTATATCTGCAGTGTTCACGCCACTGGGTGATGAATGGGACAATTCACTGACACGGCACCATCAAATTCTAGTCCAGGGGTTGAGACACTCAGAGATTGTTGGATCTGTACCCACAGTCCCGTGAGTTCAACCAGTATGCCTTATTTTGCAATACCCCTGGACCTTTCTGAACTGATTGACCTGTCTAATTCTACCATCTTTCTCACTAGCATACACCAAGTTAAATCCAGTACACACAAGGACAGGGAAGTAGCCTTACCTGTTGCAGGGTGGGCAGATGCCCCATGGCTCATGATAAACAGATCAGGACCCTCGGTAGATTATAGCTCTACTCCTTGGCAAGAGGGACACTGGGGCTAATGTCACATGTTTTCCAAGCTGGACACACTGTTATTGTCTCCAAGTACAAACCAAAGGTATGACATTTAGTCCACACATACACTCAGGTTGCAATGATTCAAAAACAGACAGCCACGTGCAGTGTATTGGTGTAGATGCTGAGAACGGAAAGGATCTGCCCTCTAACAACCGTACTGTACAGGATCTCATGACAGGTATATTAGCTAACGACACCGAAAGTCAGTCAAAAGGATATGAGTTGGCGAAAGGGATACAATTAGCCAAACTAATTACCCAATTATTCAATGGCACAGCAGTAGCAGTTCCAGAAGACATATACTTAGTTTGTGGACACAAAGTGTACAAATGGTTATCCGAGAATGTCACAGGACTGTGCACCATCGCCAGGCTTACTCCTGCCACCTTTATAGTACCACACTCTGAAATTGACATAAATGCAGTACCTAAACACACCTTGTATCGTAGGGCCAAAGATAACACACCCAGACCAAATGGCAAGCCACATGTAGTAGAGATGAGCATTACCAACAAAATTGTTAGTTCCATCTTCATATATCCCATGATAGCGCAGATGTGGGATCATCTGGTAGTAGCAACAGACTACCTGGATGACCAAATATGGGAAGAGATGAGACTTATGAATACCTCAAACATTGTGCAAAACCAGTTAATCATTGTCACCAACCAACACACATTAGTTCTAGATTATGTTACAGCTAAAGATGGAGGTATGTGCCAGGTTGTGGGACCCTCTTGTTGCCATTACATAGACCTGCAGGGTAATTTGCAAGTTAAGGTGGGTATAGAGAAAATGGCGGATTTAAGAGATAAATGGCTGGATGCACATAAAGCTGATAAAGATACATGGTGGTCTGATACCTTCTCTTCCCTTAACCCCAATAACTGGTTCAAAGGTATTGGGGGTTGGCTCATGGGAATTGTCCAGATAATATTGCAGGTAGCCCTAATAATATTGGTGATATATGTAGTGATTAAGCTCGTTCTTATTTGTGTGACCCGCTTTTCAAAAAGAATGAAGAAAACTGATGAACGACCTATTATGCTCCTCTACGATGAGGAAGGACAGAAGGAAACATCGTTCAACACAGCTCCCCCTCCTCACAATGATGCCTGGCTGAGATAGGGTGAGATGAATCCCAGGGTATTACCACAAGTCCGAGCAACCGGGAGCCTACCTATAAGGGGTAGGTTGTCGCCACTGCGGGTGAAGAGGATACGAATGGTATGCCCAGGGGATTCGCTAGGTGAAGGGAAAGTCTACAATCAAGTCTCCAAGGGGGGACTGTTATGGACTATTGATACAAAATGGATACTTGCTTGTTGAGCTAAGATGGCGGCCAGGCATTCAGCCTACACCTATAAACTAGAATCTTACTTTGTGTTTTTATCATGTGTTTCTTTGTGGTTTCTGTTCAGCTCAAGCAAGCAGTTACAAAGAAAGAAGTAGTAACGGTTTCACCCAGGAACAAGGGGGGGGAGGGAGGAGGAATTTCCTCTGGCCGTCAAGGTTACAGAAAAGTAGAGAGTTCATAGCCAATAGAAAATATATACTTTATCTTTCACCCCCCCTCCCACTCCTTCCTCTCGTGAAACCCATGTTGTTTTCAGAAATAAACCAGAGATACTGATTAACTCCATGTAGTGAGTTGTCTGTCTGATCTCTCCGTGCACGTATCTTAATTTGGAGCAGTACATCAACCGTACTGACAGCTTTGCCAGAACCAGAACATTAGGACTAAGGGAAAACAAATTATCTTTAGAAATTAACGATTCCCTTACGTCCTACCAGCAGCACAGATGGGGAGATAGCAAGAAGAATGCCCTAGGGAGGGTCCTCATGCCTGGCAGAACTAAGAACTGTCTGCCCAAAGGCCGAAAACTCTGCTATCCTAGCATCTATCCTATAATGGGAGATGAAGGTTGACTCAGAACTCCAGGAAGCCGCCTTACAGATCAACTCTAAGGGGAGAAGTCTTCTCTCCGCAACAGAGGTGGAGACAGCCCTAGTAGAATGGGCTCTCACAAACTCCGGAGGATCTAGGGATTGGGAGACGAAGGCCTCCCTGATGGCTTCCTTAATCCAGCGACTAATGGTAGCTTTAGACGTTTTACGGCCTTTAGACTTACCGGCAAACAGGATGAGGAGATTCTCGTCTATCCTGAACTCTCTGGATCTATCCACATAGACCTGGAGGCATCTAGAAATGTTCAGCGGGTCTCTAGCTGGAGTATCCGAGGAGGAGGCTGAAAACAAAACTGGTAAAGAGATTACCTGGTTAATATTTTGGAAGGTTGGGACCTTAGGCCTGAAGTAGGGAAAAAACTTCAGGAGTACTCTGTCCTGCAGAAAAATGATATAGGGGTGAATTGCGGAAAAAGCCTGCAATTCAGAGATTCTTTTGGCTGAAGCTACAGCCAGAAGAAAAACCATCTTTAAAGTCAAAAATCTGAATTCCACCTCCTCCAATGGCTCGAAGGAGGGAGATGCTAGCCCCCTGAGCACTACTGAAAGATCCCACTGGGGAATAGGTTTTAGTATAGTAGGCTTTAGTCTTTCAGCTCCCTTAAGGAAGCGTTTAATGAGTGGGTCCCGAGAATGTGGCCTGTTAAGACAGTAAGACAGGCCGAGATGGCACAAATCTGTACCTTCAAGGTAGCTGGAGAAAGACCTTTATCTAATCCATCTTGAAGAAATTGTAATATCGCAGGAAGGGGCGGATCTGCAGACACCACCTGTTTGGAATCACACCATGACGAATGAAGATTCTCATGATCCTGGAGTAGGCCTTCTTCGTAGACTCTGCTCGAGAAAGCGACAAAGTTCTCAGGAGCGACTCGGAAAGCCCTTCTATGTTGGGAAGGGACTGATCAACCTCCAGGCTGTCAGGTTGAACCTGTGCAGATCTGGGCAGAGGTGAGTGTCCCACGACACCAGGGTCTGCTCCGGGGGGAGTCTCCAGTATTGTCCCCGACTCATCTGAATGAGCTGGGTAAACCAGGATCTCTCGCCACGCTCATGAAGATGCTCAATCAGATCTCAGGCTTTTTTGTTTCCATATAAATCTGCGAAGCGCAGACAGTCTGATACTGTAGGATCCCATCTAAAAAGACTACTTAGTCTTTTGTGCATGTGCCCATACAATTTTCATAAAAAATGCGCGTAGGCAGCATCATATTGTCATGTACAATAAGAATAGCACTATTGTACCCACTTAAACTTTTCTACAATATACTTCTCTGTGAAAAAAAAATGTAAAAGCATAAGCTGATTTTTTGCCTTTCTGTGATCTTACAGAAAACTCATGTCACCATTTTTATTTATTTTTTTATATATACCTCATATAGTGTATATTCTAGTAAGATAGCAATGTTTTGGCGAATTATGAAAATACCTTTAATCAAAAACATTTTATAATTCTTAACTAACTGTGACAGTACCTAAGTGATTAGGGTCAGAGGAGATCTGTATGCTTGGAAATAGATAATACATTCATTTTGTATTTGTTATAGACTTAAGGTCGACATCGAGGAAACAAAAGCGTTATTCTCAATAATGTTATCCTTCTCTTTCTTCATTAACCTTTATGAAATATCACTAGGGCACCTGAAAGTGCATTTGATGTTTTAGTTATGCATAGACTTGAATATAATGTAACAATAGGAGGAAATATAATTTGATTTCAATCTATAGTTAGAACTTTAAATATGAAAGTACAAATCATTTTAAAATGTACATTTTCTATCTAAATAACTTTGTCTATGATAATTTGAATGGTTAACCCTATGACCCACTCCTACATTACCTGGATGAAACTCTTTTAGAAAGCATACATAATCAAATATAGCATGATTAATGATAATTCAGTGGATTGAATAATCATTCTCATACATATTAAGGTATAATAAATTACACAGAGGAATGAACCTTTTCTATATTGATAGGCTTCATACATATTTACAGGTTTAGTTTTTAAGAAATCAGTCGATATATCCCAATGATTTGCTATAATGCTTTAATTGTACGTGCACAGGCAGGACATACTATTGATGCAGTGGTTTCCATTCATGCATGCAGCAGTTTTCTTCTCCATTTTGCAGCACATATTATATATTGGATAGGGGAAGCACAGCTTCTGAATACAATGTGTACGTAAGGGCCACTTTACACTGGCAGACGCTTGGGACAGTTATTGGGAACAAATTTTCACGCAAATATTAGTTCCTGATAATTAGACCATGTAAAGGTGCTGCTAATCACTCAACAAACAAGCAAAATGCTCATATGGCAAGTGATTGCATCTTTCATATGACACCCAAAATTTTGTTTTGTTGGCAACACATCACCCTCTGTAAACAAGGGATGTTCTGCCGAATTAAGGGTGAACTACTGAAATGCTAATCTTTTTCCCCCTTTAACGTTACATCATGCTGTGCAAAAGGCCCTTTAAATGATTGCCGATTGACTTGTTTATCGTTAACAGGTAATAAAGGAGTGCCAGTTGGCAATAAACTGGAACCAATTAGTAGTTAATTATAAGCGATTAACAATATAAGGGTCCTCTTAAACCAGCCAAGGCTGGGCTATAAACAAGCGCCAACTGATGTTTAAAGGGCCTTTCTTGTCATCACATTATCACATCATTATTACATTTCCCCCTAATCATTTTGCATATTGTACTTTACACAGGGCGATGGACTGCTATCAAATGAGTACTTGTCAGGTGATTTTCTTTACCTCAGTGTTGTGAAGTAACTTGTCCTCCTGTGTGATTATGACAGGTTTTGTGTGTACTAATAGGATGGCGGCCATTTTATTTCTCCTAATCATTGCTTCCTAGACAAAACAAGACATTCTAAGTAATGAAAGGTATTTGTGAATATATTTGTTATAAAATAATATTTAAGTACTTTCATTTTTTAATTCCTGCAGAACCCTTTTTAAGCTCTTGAACACAATTACATCAATAGCAAATCATGTCAAAGTGATAGAGTGATGGTGATTGTATTAACAAACAGCCTGTTTAAAAACACACTGCACAGTCACATGTGGTATGCTTTTATAATAAAAAAAGTTTTAAAAAATTGTCTCTTATTGGGGGCAAATGGTGTTCTTTCACACAATAGGAGAATGTTGTAAATAGCAAATTTCTAAATCACTTCATAAAAAAATATGCCTGCATCCATCTATAAAAAAGTTGTAAAGTCATGGGCACTAGGGTCTCACTACCACCAAATTTGCATTCCACTGTCAAGCAAGATCTGTCCTTACTAACAGAGACACAGAAGACAACAGAGAGGAAGTGGGAGCATGTCACAGCTACAGAAGCTGAGATCCTGAGCCCAATAAAATTACGGCTTCTACCCAATCTGTTCTGTGAGCTCTTGAGCTGAAAACAAACATTGTGGAAAGAAAGGGAAGTTACAGCATTACAATTCTGTCAGATTCCACAGAAGAGAGACACCCCCTGCTTGTGAGAAATGCTTCTAGCTGTTCAGCTAAAGAGCAGAATAATTACACAGAAAAAGACACTAGGGAAACCAAAAAAGACCTATTCCTTCACAGTCATTAAACTTTTTTTGAAAACTCAGGTACGCTTTAACACGTTAAGGACCTAGGACGAGTATACTCGTCCTGGAGCACTGATACTTAGCGCTCCAGGACTAGTATACTCGTCCTGGTATTAAACTGTCACCATGTCTGCAGACATGGTGACAGCGCTGAGTGCTGGCTGTTACACACAGCCAGGCACCCAGGGTCAATGCCGAGGGGGGTCCTGTGACCCCCCCGTATTGGCGATCGCTGCAAACCGCAGGTCAATTCAGACCTGCGGTTTGCAGCGCTTTCTGCAGTTTCTGATCCCTCCGGTCCCTGACCGCGGGGATCAGACACTTTAAAATGGCCAAACTAAAATATTTTTAACCCCCCCTGCACCCCTGAATGATTTTATGTCGGCGGGGTGCAGGGGGGGGCGGGTTGTGGGTGGTGCGGGCGTTGCGGCAGTTGCGGGAGGCAGGCTTTGCGGCAGGCGGGTTTACGATCCCCCACCCGCCTCCTCTTGAATTATCATTGGTGGTCAGTGGTTTATACCAGTGTCAGCACATTCGCCCTTGTCGCTGCGATGTCAGCCGTACGGACCGCTGTATGGAAAGGGTTAAGTCAGGGATCTCCTACCCTCTGCCATCGGGGGGCTGCTGTGCCTTTTCAGCCCCCAGATGGATGGGGTGACAGAGGGAGGGAGCTCCGCTCCTTCCCCTTCCCCATCTGCTAAGTTGTGGCAGACGGGGAAGGTTCCCAAGGCAACAGGATGCTTTCTCAGGCATCCTGCTGTGCATGGTGCTGAACAGATCTATGCTAAAGGCATAGATCTGTTCAGACAGTGTAAGTAAAATACAGAACAATACACTATATGGTGTATTTTACTGCATTATACAGACATCAGACCTACTGGATCTTCAAGAACCAAGTGGGTCTGGGTCCAAAAAATGTAAAAAAAGTGTAAAAAGATAATAAAAACACATTTATCACTGAATAAAAATAAAAAAAATTAAATACACTGCACATATTAGGTATCGCTGCGTCCGTAACGACCTGATCTATAAAACGGTCATGTTACTCTCCCCACACGGTGAATGCCATAAAAATAAAAAATAAAAAACTATCAGGTAATTGAAATTTTGACCACCTTACTTCCCAAAAAAGGTAATAAAAGTGATAAAAAAAAGTTGCATGTATGCCAAAATAGTACCAATCAAACCGTGACCTCATCCCGCAAAAAAAGAGCACCTACATGAGACAATGGCCCAAAAAATAAACTATGGGGACACTATAACATGATTATTATTTTTTGTTTCAAAAATGATATTATTGTGTAAAACTTACATAAATAAAAAAAAGTATACATATTAGGTATCACCGCGTCCGTATCGAACAGCTCTATAATAATATCATATGACTTAACCCCTCAGATGAACACCGTAAAAAATAAAAAATAAAAACTGTGCTAAATAAAAAAAAATTGTCACCTTACATCACAAAAAGTGCAATAGCAAGCGATCAAATATTCAAATACACCCCAAAATAGCACCAATCAAACCGTCATCTCATCCCGCAAAAATCATACCCTACCCAAGATAATCGCCCCAAAACTGAAAAAACTATGGCTCTTAGACTATGGAAACACTAAAACATGATTTTTTTGTTTCAAAAATGAAATCATTGTGTAAAACTTACATAAATAAAAAAAAGTATACATATTAGGTATTGCCGCGTCCATATCGACCGGCTCTATAAAAATATCACATGACCTAACCCCTCAGGTGAACACGTAAAAAGAAAAAAAAAAAAAAACGTGTAAAAAAGCCATTTTTTTGTCATCTTATTTCACAAAAAGTGTAATAGCAAGCGATCAAAAATTAATATGCACCCTAAAATAGTGCCAATAAAACTGTCATCTCCTCCCACAAAAAATTAGACCCTACCTTAGATAATTGCCCAAAAACTGAAAAAACTATGGCTCTCAGACTATGGAGACATTAAAACATAATTGTTTTTCTTTAAAAAATGAAATCATTGTGTAAAACTTGCATAAATAAAAAAATTGTATACATATTAGGTATCGCCGCGTCGTGACAACCTGCTCTATAAAAATACCACATGATCTAACCTGTCAGATGAATGTTGTAAATAACAAAAAAAAAACGGTGCCAAAAAAGCTATTTCTTGTTACCTTACCTCACAAAAAGTGTAATATAGAGCAACCAAAAATCATATGTACCCTAAACTAGTATCCCATAGTTTCTAAATCCCATAGTTTCTAAAATGGGGTGAGTTTTTTGAAGTTTATACTTTAGGGGTGCATCAGGGGGGCTTCAAATGGGACATGGTGTCCAAAAAATCTGTCTAGCAAAATCTGCCTTCCAAAAACCGTATGGCATTCCTTTCCTTCTGCGCCCTGCCATGTGCCCGTACAGTAGTTTGCAACCACATATGGGGTGTTTCTGTAAACTACAGAATCAGGGCCATAAATAATGAGTTTTGTTTGGCTGTTAACCCTTGCTTTGCAACTGGGAAAAAATTGTAAAATGGAAAATTTGCCCAAAAATTGAAATTCTGAAATTTCATCTCTATTTGCCAATAACTCTTGTGGAACACCTAAAGGGTTAACAACATTTGTAAAAATCAGTTTTGAATACCTTGAGGGGTGTAGTTTCTTACATGGGGTCACTTTTATGGAGTTTCTACTCTAGGGGTGCATAAGGGGGGCTTCAAATGGGACATGGTGTCCACAAAAACAGTCTAGCAAAATCTGCCTTTCAAAAACTGTATGGCATTCCTTTCCTTCTGTGTCCTACCGTTTGCCCGTACAGTGGTTTACGGCCACATATGGGGTGTTTCTGTAAACTACAGAATCAGAGCCATAAATATTGAGTCTTGTTTGGCTGTTAACCCTTGCTTTGTATTATATAAGCCTCACAAAGTGACTTCAGACCTGAACTGGTCCCTAAAAATTGGGTTTTTGAAAATTTCAGAAAAATTTTAAGTATTGCTTACAAACTTCTAAGCTTTGTAACATCCCCAAAATATAAAATATCATTCCCAAAATGATGCAAACATGAAGTAGACATATGGGGAATGTAAAGTAACAACTATGTTTGGAGGTATTACTATGTATTATAGAAGTAGAGAAATTTAAACTTGGAAATTTGCAATTTTTTAAAAAAGTTTGGTAAAATTCGTATTTTTTTATAAATAAAAATGATTATTTTTTACTTCATTTTACCAGTGTCATGAAGTACAATATGTGCCGAAAAAACAATCTCAGAATGGCCTGGATAAATCAAAGCGTTTTAAAGTTATCACCACGTAAAGTGACACTGGTCAGATTTGCAAAAAATGGCCTGGTCCTTAAGGTGAAAATGAGCTCGGTCCTTAAGGTGTTAAACACACGCTGTTATCGGGAAAAATGGTACCTTTTTCTCAACAAGGAAGCAAGATGCCTGCCCTGTTTATAAACAAACAAGTGTTAATATCTGAAGAAACAGTGGCTTGTTCTAAGCAAGCCTGGAAAAATTATCCCTTTTATTTGGGAGCAGCAGCAGTACAGTGTAGATGTGAAAAGGATGAGATGTTTAGGTGTAGTTCTGACATATAGCAACAAAAGTAGCGACATTAGTAGCAGCATAGCATGGAAGAGATGAGTCAGTAGATGTGCATACTGTTATGTTGAGGTACTAGTTGTAGTAATGGCAGCTGTATATGGCTAAAAGTAGTAGTGAGGGGGGGTCGCAGCTGTGAAGGCAGCGGTAGCAGCAGCAGTCATACAGCATGTAAAATGATGGTAGACAAAGAAATAGCGGCAGAGGCACAATCAGGATGGCAATAAATGGCCATTGTCAGCAATGTCAGATCTTTTCATTATTCTTTGCTAGAAGTTTGTGAAAATACTTACATATCCATGCCTCATTCATTTTGACAAAAGTGATGTTTTGTTCACTCACTGAGGATAACTTTGTCTGTTGGGTGTGACAACGCCATCTACTGAAAACCCTCTGTAACAGAAAAATGGAGGATGGACAAGACAGTCCAGCAATAGAAAACTGGCCCAGTTTCAGTCACTGTTTAAATCTTCCTCCCCAGAAGTCCATGGGGTCAGGGACCAGAGTATGTGCTGGAGAAAGTGCACAGTCATTTAGAAAATTAGACTATTTTAACAGACAGCTGGCTGGAGGTGCTACTGGGTGAACTTGTGGAACTGTATCACATTTGCAAACCAACGTGACATGTTTTACAGACAGCTGACCAGAAGCATGAGCGCTACAGAAAATAATAAATTTGGGTGAGGTCACAAAACTGCACTATAGTTGCAGAATGATGAGATGCACTTTACGAGCCAGAATTAAAAATGCCTACTGAATTAAATTTGGGTGAAGGTGTGGAACTGTGCCACATTTTCAGGCACATTTTACAGACAGCTAGCCTAAAGCACAAATGTCATATAGAATAAAATTTGGGTGAAGGCACAAAACTGCTCCCCTTTTGCAGAACGACAGGATACATTTTAAGGACAACTAGCCAGGAATAATAAGGCCTGCTGAATTTCACCACATATACCACAACTAAGTAGTAGACAGCAACTGTACCACCAGCCTAACCTTTCTGCTGTATGAGGTAAAAAAATTTACCTCAGGTTCCCAGGGTTATGGCCGTCCTCCTGAACAAGGCCAATCTCCTGGGCTCACCCCTGACTCAGGGGTACCAGTCACTCTCACAACCGGCCATAGGGCCAGGAAACCCAGAAAGTCTCTCCCTATTATGAGTTTGTAGTGCAGGTTTGCGGCGACTGCCACTTTGTGGGGCCAGCTGCCGTGGTTAGAGTCTGTGGGGTAGTCTTTTAAATCTCCGTGACTACACATCACCCCAACTTTCCAGCCAGTATACTCAGCGGACCGCCCTAGGGTAGCCCTAACTAGATTCACCAAGCTCTCCGAGTCCAGCAGTGCTTCAGCTTGAGTGTCTCCCACTTCCACCTGGCACACAGTTTCATAGCATACAGTGAGTGACAGTAACCACAATTAGTGTCCATGAGCTCAACCCGATGGGGACACTCAGCCCTTATATGGCCAGGTTTCTGACACTGCCAGCAGATTACCTGGGTCCAGCCCATAGTGGAAACCTCCCAGGTGGGTTTCACTGGCTCGTACTGTTGGGCCTGGGATGGGGAGTTCTGGGGTTACGTGCCCCCCTCCAGAAAGAACGCCCCTTAAGATTCTTAGTGGCGTCATAGCGTTCCATCAGGTCCACCATTTCCAGAAGACACGATCCAGAGCTGGAGAGGGGGTGGCAGCTCCCTCCAGAATATGTCAGCAAATAATCTATCCAGCATAGCCGTGGCACTTCTGCAAAAGGTGGAGTAAGTCATAATACTGGGGTCTCACGGGCTCAGCCAGCTTAAACCCCACTAATGTACAACACATTTACCCCCAGTCTTGCCAAAATGTTACCCTTTAACTTTGGGTAGTCGGCCGCTTGATCGTCCAGCAAGTCGAAATATACACGCTGGGACTCTGATGCCAGGAAAGGAACAATGACCTCAGCCCACTGGTCTTGGGGCAGCTTTTCCCACTTTCTCGTACATCGCCAAGTAGGTTTCAATGTCGTCTATGGGTGTCATCTTAGGGATCGCTGCACGGACTGCTTTCCGGGCATCGTAGATGCTTGGGGTTGCTCCTGCTGTCTGCAAAGCCATCACGTGTTGTAGCAGTAACTGGTTGGTCTCTTGCTGCTGCAGATTAGCTTCCACGAGGGCCTTCACAACAGCCTCCATTTTGTCGTAGGGTATGGGTTGTAATACAGCTGGTTTGATGTACGACATACAACCTTGCTCAGAAATGCAAACCAAAAACATATATCTGCGTTCACGCCACCCTCACTGCGTGAACGCAGAGGCAAAGTACAAGTTCTTGGTTCAAAACATCAGTGTTTATTCACACGTGAAAGCAAAACAAAAATGCCAGTTGCTGTGTCATCGTTCACACACATGAAAATTTAATATACAAAACAGTCACCTTTACTCCTGGGTGTTACTTCACACCCTGTTGGAAGTTCTGCCTTGTCAAGTCCACAGGCAGGCGTTAGGTGGTCTGTTCGCCCTCACAGGGGTCTGAGCCCTCAAGCCACGGATCCCAACACAGCCCTCAGATCACAGCACACAGACCTCCTGAGCTCCACTGTCAGATGGAGGAAATCCTCCTTACCTGGCAGTGCTGTTTGGTTTTTATGCCTGGCAAAAGCCCACCTGGAACATGGGGAGTAATCACCCACCCAGCACTTTGACGACTCCCAGTAAGAGCCATCCCAAATCAGCTATTTACAGCCATACAAAGTATCAAGGTATTGTCACGATGCGCTCTGTGCGTGGTTCCAGTAGGCGGGCATGGCCGAGGCACGCTCGTGTTATCGGCTCACCCGGCGTCGCCCGTTCCCATGGGAACCACACTTGAGCTGAGTGCAGAGCGGATCACTCGGCGCTTGGCTGTATGGGCTGCATTGGAACTCAGGAGTCATGTGACACTGGCCACATCACATAAGTTCACTAGTGCACTATTTAAACGGATTGCCTGTTATTGAGGTCCTTCCTGCATGATACTCACCTGGTTTGTTTGTTCCTGCTTGGCTTCTGATTTCCCGCCCGTCTCATCCTCTGGTCTTGGAGTGCTCTCCTGATTTGACTTTGGCTTGTCCTGACGATTCTCTTCTTGCTCCTCCGGTACCTTTTCTGCTCTCTTGGTTTTGACGCAGCTTGTTTGACCTTTCTGTTTATGTGTTGTTTGTCTTCCCTGCACTATCCTAGCTAAGGGTTTGTCGACCAGTTGTCCCTTGTCGCTAGGACTTGCCAGGCAAGTAGGCAGGGACAGGGGTGTGGATGGAGTTCAGTGGTCAATACCCCACCCCCTGTGTGTGTGACAGGTGTCAAACAGCAACTGCTGCTGACACATAAAAAACGTTTTTTACTCAACTGAGACCAGGACCTCGGTGACACGTACTTATCATCCACGATGATTCCTTGTACCTTCTTACAATACATATTCACACGCACTATTATTTTTTAAATGTTTTATGATTGGAGGTACACGGTAAGGGTGCTGGCGTATATTCAGGTTTTTTAAAGCAGTCTTCGAAGCCAAAATAAGTAGTAGGTCATAAAAAATAAAAACAGCATTTAGGACAAACACCACTGCTCTTTTATTGAACCCACTTCTGGTACTGACTTCAAAACTTACATTAAAAATGATTGCGTGGCAGCCCTCAAAGGATTGTTTTTAATTAATAGAATATACATTTTTGTTGTTGAGATTCAAGTTGCCATACTTTTTCAATCTGATGGCATGCAGTAACTGGAGTTTACTTATGGTCACAGGGGTTAGTCGACATGTCAGAGAAATAATTTAAGAGGAGTTGATGTATAGCTTGAACCCAGAATCAAGCATGATTTTAATAGGTACTTATCACATTGCATTATGCTGCAAAGCATGGGATCATGCTAGAGTAATCCACAAGACCAATATAGCTGACAGACGCAGTTTATAATGACTTCTTCAGCTTCCACCATTGCTGTTCCAGTCGGTTAACCATAGGAATGCCTTTAAGTGTTCCTTCAAGGAAGATGTTTGCAGCACAGTAAAATTAGTTTCTACTCTGTTAAACCTGCTTGACTTGAAGAATGGATAGACTCTCTTAAAACCTTGGCAACAACTACTTCATTTATGCATTATGGTAAGTATTAATTATTAAATTAATGCAATAATAATTGATATTAAATGCTTCATGATTTATTTTTGTTACAAAATATAACGAATTCCCACTTCTTATTAATGGATTGAAATATAGGTCTTCATGGTTTGTTGTGGTTCTTCAAGCCAATAAATTAAATAAAGCAGAGGTGTAGCTAGGCTTTCCAGCACCTGTGGGTGCTATGCTGGATCTGTAAGAATAAACCATCCCTATGTATAACAGGGTAATCTATGGCATTACTTTCCCTTTAACGCTGCAACACAGTACCAATTCCCACATTATGCCCCATCAGAGTACCGTATTTTTTGCCCTATAAGACGCACCGGCCCATAAGACTTTATAGGAGGAAAATAAGAAAAAATATATATTTTGAACTAAAAGGTGTGCTTTTGGTGGGCTTTGAACTAATGGTAGCCTGTGAATGACACTATTATGGGGGTCTGAGGATGGCACTGTTATGGGAGTCTGTGGATGGCACTGTTATGGGGGTCTGTGGATGGCACTGTAATGGAGGTCTGTGGATAGCACTGTAATGGGGGTCTGTGGCTGACACTGTTATGGGGGTCTGTGGCTGACACTGTTATGGGGGCGTCTGTGGAAGGTACTGTTATGGCGGCATCTGTGGATGGCATGACACTGCTATGGGGGGGTCTGTGGATGACAGATAAATAGCATCTTATGCTATTTGACATTCAGATATCCCCCCATAACAGTGTCAGCCACTGTGAATGACCCCCAATACAGGGGGTGAGGGCTGGCATCTACACTAGTTTTTAAATGGCAGCGGGGGCCCAGTGCAGTCATTGTATTCCATTGCTCCGGGCCCCGCTCACTGTACTAATGCTATCTACTGTAACTGCAGGCAGGCAATGGTTAACTATAGATATGTTCGATCCAGCACTGAGCAGCCTGTACTTACGATCATAGCAGGCTGGAGGCAGGAGGCAGGGCGGGTGGGCACTGGTAGCGTAACTTCCTACGTCACGTGCCTGCATCACCTGCTTCATTCATAAAGTGGGCAGAGCAGGCACGTGACGTAGGAAGTTACGCTGCCAGTGCCCACCCCGCCCTGCCTCCAGCCTGCTATGATCGTAAGTACAGGCTGCTCAGTGCTGGATCAAACATATCTATAGTTAACCATTGCCTGCCTGCAGTTACAGTAGATAGCATTAGTACAGTGAGCGGTGCCCGATGCTATAGAATACAGTGACTGCACCGGGCCCCGCTGCCATTACAAAACTAAAGGCCGGCCCCCAGCCCCTCCTCCCTCCTTGCTTATACACACGAATCAGTGTAAAAATGGCAGCCTTTGCCTCATAAGACGATAAGATGATAGGGCGAAAAATACGGTACTAATGCCCACATTGTGCTTCCTTCAGAGTAGTTATGCAAACAGTGTGCCCAGTAGTTATGCCCACATTGTGCCTATCACTGTAGTTATGTCCTAATTGCGGCCCTTCAATGTAGCTATATCCATCTTGTGGCCCCTTCACAGTATTTATGTCCTCCTTGTGCCCCCTTCACTGTAGTTATGTCCTCGATGTGACACCTTTATAGTAGCTATGTCCTCTTTGTACCCCCCTTCACAGTAGTTATATCCTGCTTGTGCCCCTCACAGTGGATATGTCCTCCTTGTGGGCCCCACACAGTAGTTATGTCCACTCTCTAGCCACTTCACAATAGTTATTTCCTCCTCCCCCCCCCTCCCCTCACTGTAGTTATGTCAATCTTGTGGTCACAGTAATTTTGTCTTCTCCTCACTGTAGCTATGTCCATCTTGGGGCCCCTTCACAGTAGTTAGGTCTTCCTTGTACCCCCTCAAGGTAGTAATGTCCTCCTTGTCGCCCCGTCACAGCATTTATGCCCACCTTTGGCCACCAGTGCCTCCTCGAGCTTCAAAAAAACCAGAAATACTAATCTCTTTCCCCAATGATCGGCACATCTGGTGTTCCCAGCCACAGCAGCAGCATGACGCGGTCACATACACATTGCGCTGCTGGCTATGCAGTAGGCTGATTTCCAGGCTTTACCCAGTCCTCCCACACAGCCAGTAGCTTAATATGTGGCCTACTGGGGAGCACCGAAGCTGAGCAGAAAGGTGAAGCCGTCTGTTCTCTGCTTCACCATGAAAATCACTGAACTGCCCAGGTGCGTCCCTAAGCCTCTGCATCTGAGGCACGTGCCCTGACTGCCCCTATCCCCACACTACATCCCTGAAATAAAGTAAACTTTTCCCACTACTATCTTTAGATTACTTAGCATTTTATATAGTTGGTAAAGGGATCTGCCGGGTCCAAAAGACAAGAAGCATAATATTTAATGAACACATAATAAAACCTAACAAACCGAACAAAGCAATCAAGTCATCATAATCAGGTGTAGTGAAGGGTATGCCTAATACATATTCTGTTCTCATCCTGCCTGTCCTAATACACAGACTGAATGTGTGACTTTGAAGGGTGACTCCATCCTAGAATCTACCACTGGTGCATTCTGTTGAATTCCTTCAACTCTTTCCCTATGCATTTTCCCACAATAAGGGTTCATTAGGTATCTAACAACATGGAAACATAATCGACAATACCCATGATATACAGCAATATTTATGATCAATCAGAGAAATATTTACAATCGCTCATTCATCGGTTAATTATCGGGACATTTACACAGCCAGATAATCGCTAATGGGTTTTTTTATGAGCGCTCATTAGCGACTATCTGTGAAATCCTCGGCCCGTGTAAAGGGCCCTTAAGTGTACAGATATGGATTTAATAATAAGCCACCCTGCAAAGTACTGTAGATAAAGAATATATATCAATCACTAGACTCAAAGGGGAGTACAGCCGGCCACTTAGTTTGGCCTATACATTGGCATAAGGGCTGAGTAACTGGTTCCACAGCGAGTGCTGTGATTGATATCTACTTTCCAGGTTGGCTTATTATTGGATCCATAGTTGGCCACTTGGTAATTGATTGTACATATTCACGCATAAAGAACGTCCAGACAGACGTCTAGAAAGACAGACAGACAGACAGAAACTCATTTTTATAATATAAGAGAAGAGATTTGTTGGAATTATATGACCGTATAGAACAGTGTCTGGTGCTTTTTTCCTTTCACATTTTTCCTAAATGAATACTTATTTGCTGCTTTACTACAATTCTTGGCTTATGATGGGAGTTGACTCTTTCCCTATCTCTGCCTGTAAAATATAATATTTTTTTGTTTCCCTAACATACCTTTAATCCATCAAATGTCAACAGACTTCAGAACCAATTAAACATATATCTATAAAACCTAATTACTATAATAAAATTGACCATGCAATCCTCAGTATATTTTTAATCTACATTGCTATATTGGCAATTACTGTGACAGGCTTTTTCATTTTATCTGGTGATATTGTGCTATTGTATATTTTTCCTCAGTAATTTCTACCAGAATCAGAACATAATGTTTGACATTTTAGAAGCCACTATTATGTGAAAGGTCACAAAGTAAGGACAAGTTATGGGCTAAAACTTCTTTAAAGCCTAGCTATGCTATGAGTAAGAGTGCACTTGTGCTTGAAATGCATAAGTGGCTTTTAAATTTTATTATGTTCTTCTAGTTCTACAACAAAGTAGGAATATTTTAGCCAGTGCTGGATTTGTTTCACATTTATTGGATTATTATATGCCTGGTAGCCAGCCCTGTTGCCTGTGCACCGCAGACTACTAATTACAGTAGCAAGAAAAAGTATGTGAACCCTTTGAAAAGATATGGATTTCTGCACAAATTGGTCATAAAATGTGATCTGATCTTCATGTAAGTCACAACAATAGACAATCACAGTCTGCTTAAACTAATAACACACAAAAAAATTAATGCTACCATGTTTTTATTGAACACACCATGTAAACATTAACAGTGCAGGTGGAAAAAGTATGTGAACCCCTAGACTAATGACATCTCCAAGAGCTAATCGAAGTGAGGTGTCAGCCAACTGGAGTCCAATCAATGAGATGAGATTGAAGGTGTTGGTTACATCTGCCCTGCCCTATAAAAAACTCACACCAGTTCTGGGTTTGCTTTTCACAAGAAGCATTGCCTGATGTGAATGATGCCTCGCACAATAGAGCTCTCAGAAGACCTACAATTAAGAAATGTCGACTTGCATAAAGCTGGAAAGGGTTATAAAGTATCTCCAAAAGCCTTGCTGTTCATCAGTCCACGGGAAGACAAATTGTCTATAAATGGAGAAAGTTCAACACTGCTGCTACTCTCCCTAGGTGTGGCCGTCCTTTAAAGATGACTGCAAGAGCACAGTGCAGACTGCTCAATGAGGTGAAGAATAATTCTAGAGTGTCAGCTAAAGACTTACAAAAGTCTCTTGCATATGCTAACATCCCTGTTAGCGAATCTACGATATGTAAAACACTAAACACGAATGGATTTCATGGGAGGATACCACAGGGGAAGCCACTACTGTCCAAAAAAAACATTGCTGCACAAGAGCACCTGGAAGTTCCACAGCAGTACTGGCAAAATATTCTGTGGACAGATGAAACCAAAGTTGAGTTGTTTGGAAGAAACACACAACACTATGTGTGGAGAAAAAGAGGCACACCACACCAACATCAAAACTTCATCCAAACTGTGAAGTATGGTGGTGGGGGCATCATCGTTTGGGGCTGCTTTGCTGCGTCAGGGCCTGGACGGATTGCTATCATCAAAGGAAAAATGAATTCCCAAGTTTATCAAGACATTTTGCAGGAAAACTTAAGGCCACCTGTTCACAAGTTGAAGCTCAACAGAAGATGGGTGTTGCAACAGGACAATGACCCAAAGCATAGAAGTAAATCAATGACAGAATGGCTTAAACAGAAGAAAATACGCCTTCTGGAGTGGCCCAGTTAGAGTCCTGACCTCAACCCGATTAAGATGCTGTGGCATGACCTCAAGAAAGTGATTCACACCAGACATCCCAAGAATATTGCTGAACTGAAACAGTTCTCTAAAGAGGAATGGTAAAGTATTACTCCTGACCGTTGTGCACGTCTGATCTGTAACTACAGAAAACGTGTGGTTGAAGTTATTGCTGCCAAAGGAGGTTCAACCAGTTATTAAATCCAAGGGTTTGTGAGATTGTGGAGAAGCTCTGCCTGTAAAAGGTTTATGTTTAAATTGTATTGGAGCTGTCATTTGGCATTCCGTGCACTAGAGGCCACTGTTTTGCAGAACAGTCAGCACACTCTGGGATCTGAATATGCAAAGCAGGTGATGACTCATGCTGGCTGTTTTCTGAGTGAACCAGGAAGTGCTGATCTGACATGGTGGAAACAATGTTCTGTGAGAGACTGAATCCGATACCATCTTGGCTTCCAGGTGTCCAGGAGTGAACAGGCATGCAGAGGAAGGAGACTAGTTGTTGTCCCTTACTTGGATCCGACTCTTTGAAAGAGAGATTGTTCCAGGAAGACAGTGTACAGCGTGTGGACAGAAGCCTCATTACCAAGCAAGTCTGCACGGTTCCTGAGATCTTGGTGGCCATCTCGAGTAAGTGGCATCCTCGGGCTCAGAACGGACGCAGGTCAGTACACCTGGTTACTCATTGTCTTATACTGAGTGGCTCCTGAAATAACAGAGACTAAGCCTAGGCCTGAACATAGTTAGTTAGGGTTATATGTTTTGCTAGCCCTTACTGTACTGGACTGCGGTGCAGTATTTGACTTGCAGGCTCTGCTGCGTCCGCCACCGGCTAGGTGTGACCTCTTTAGCGGCACACCACGACTTGCAGGGTCTGCTGTGTGCGCCATTGGGCTAGGCCTGTCCCTCGGGCAGGGGCGGTGGGCCTGGGGTATAACTTAGTTTATGTATACTTATATTGTTGTGTTTTCACTATTGTTAAAGTAAAGTTTCTGTTCTTGCATATAAAGCTGGTGTCAGTGTCGCTTTTCTTGTCTGTGACTTCACTGTATCCTGGGGAGCCCACTCCGGTACACGGCTTACAGGTTCACATACTTTTTCCACCTGCGCTGTGAATGTTTACATGGTGTGTTCAATAAAAACATGGTAATATTTAATTCTTTATGTGTTATTAGTTTAAGCAGACTGTGATTGTCTATTGTTGGGACTTGAAGATCAGATCACATTTTATCACCAATTTGTGCAGAAATCCATATCATTCCAAATGGTTCACATTCTTTTTCTTGCAACTGTATATTGGAAGAAAGTGAGCTGATCCTACAGCTTGTCTAACTGCTAAAAGAATATGCTCAGGTTAACCTTGCATATATTAATGAGAAATGTTTTTACCCTCAAGCACATTGTTAATAAATACTTCAGATTTAAAGCCAAACATGAAAATCATTTTTTCCCACAATTTTTTTTGGTTTATATTCTATATTAACAATACTTGAGAGGGATAGTGATAAAATAATGGGGGTAATTTATCAAGGCTGACATTTCTTAGCCAGTCTTCATATCTTTCTGTGCTGACAGAGGATGTGTTTCATTTATGAGAAATCTACTAGTAGGTGGCATAGATTTCAGTCACAATTTATACCAGTAAACTGGTATGTCATTAAAATGTGCTTGAACCAATGGCCTTACACCACACTGCCAACACACCCTGTTTTTGGAAAATGGCAAAGACGGCTTAAAAACTCTGGGGACCATTTATCAAGCTGGTGTAAAGTAGAACTGACTTTGTTGCCCATAGCAACCAATCAGATCCCACCTTTCACAGCTCCTTTCGAAAATGAAAGGTTGCTATGGGAAACTAAGCTAGTTATACTTTACATTGGTTTGATAAATTACCCCATCTATTTGCACTGAATGTAGGTGCAATGGTCACGGGCTTGCAATTTTTTTTCACTCCAGAAAATTGGAATAGGGGCTTAGTTAATAACTCCCATTTCATGGAAGTGTCTTCTCTTTTTTCAAAGAAGAGGGTAAACGAATAATACCATACCACCATATTAGTTCCATAAAGTTTAAATAATAGAACCAAACTATACTGAATCAATGCTGTCATATAGTGCCATAATGACAATGTCCACATAAATCCATCATAAAGTTTCCAAAGAAGGGCCTTGATGATGGAGGAAGGAGCAAAGATTCCCATCTAGTCTTCACCTAGACAGCCTAGTTCAAGACCCCTGAAGTAAATTCTCATATACTGACTGAGAACTGGCTATTAGGCTACATGGCAACATATAATCACAAAGCATACGTCTGCAGTGCTGCTCTGTCAAATCATGTTTAATTATAGTGAATGTGTTCATGTTGTGACCGCAAGCAACTGTGCCACAATAAAAAGCAAAAATCCAAATCTAACCTATTAGGTATGTATGACAGCGTGCGCTACCTCAAGACTATGTGTAGCTCTAGCTTTGACCCTCTTAGCCCTGGGCCGTTTTTCCATTCTTCATTTTTCATTTTTTACTTCTTGCCTTGCTGAAGCTACAGTATTTTATTTTTCATTCATATAGCCGTATGAGGGCCTGTTTTTTTGTGAGACAAGGTGTACTTTCTAGTGGCACCATTTACTATTGCATACATTATATAATGGGAAGGTGGAAAAATATTCAGAAGTGGGTAGAACTGTAAAAAAAAATGCAATTCTGTCCCAGCTTTTTTTTTTTACGCCAATGCGGTAAACCTGACATGTCAGCATAATTCTGCTGATTCATAGGATTATAACGATTCAACATTTTTATAGTTTTTCTTGTGCTTTAATACTGAAAAAAATAAAAAAAACTTTGGAAAAAATTATCTTGGCTGACATAGTCAGAGGGCACTGAGACTGGCATAATCAGGGGACACTGGCAATGTTATGAGGCATTGGCTTTTATACTGTGTCTGTACCATATCAACAGTATATCATCGATAGGAAAATCACTATTAGTAAAAACTGAATTTTCTTTTATTCTGCTTCTAATTGTGGGTGTGTCTTACAGTCTGGTGCGTCTTATAGTCTGAAAAATATGGTACGTGTGCTTATATAACAATGCTATAAACAAGGCAGTGCTACACGGTTAGAAGAAAAAAGTGCTCCTATAAATGTTATATTTGCTAGCAATCTTCTTTGATAGGACAATGCCTCTAAAATTTTTCTGGAAAAATGTATATGGTTATCTGAAAAATGTTTCACTGCATCTACTCATGTAATGCCACTCGTAAGGAATGGGCTATTTATGGTCCAAAATGTAATGATGGTGATTTTGTTTCCTTTGAAAATATGTTTGAATTGCTTTCTTTTACCAAGTAGTGAACCTGTTATGTCAAACTTTCCATCTTATGTAGTACAATTTTTTACACTATCTTGTTTCTTCTTAGGAGAAGGAGAATTACAGCTCATCCAGCCATTAGCTTTAACCTTTGCCACCTCAGGCATAAGCATGGCGAAATTGCAGAATACTCTTTTGAAGTTTACTGTGGCTGAGAAGTCATCATTTATAAGCATAACCACATGGTTTTCTTCTATTCCTCTAAGACGGAAATTCGGTCTTACAAACTATGAATTGCACACACAATTTTTGGATAGAACCTTAGTTCTTCAATCAATGTTTGACGGTTCTTGGAATGAGGATATTTATTTATGCTATCAGGTGGGAACGTGTAAGTGCATTGTAAGTGCATCAGAACTGAAACATTTCAATGAGTGTATTTTCTACAGTCATATACGCATAGGCATTGCTACATGGGGAGAAATTGCCCCCCCAGGCTACTCCTTGCCCCCGTATGTGCCCCCCCACTGATTCCCCGCCCTTCCCCTTTTAAAATGTATCGCTAGTCTGGTCCCATGGCTCAGCCGCCGCCGATCCGGTTAATCACACATTGACGCCAAGTGCGTCACATGCTGCCTGCAGATTCGCGCATCAGGCGGGAAGTAGATGGAAACTAGGACTAGGAGGAACAGAGCAGGACTTGGAGCGCAGCGCGGCAGCTGCGCTGAGGTAAGGCTGCTCCTGGCTACTGATTGCTCAATTGCACAGTGACTGCTCTGGCTCATACAGAGGGGGTACTGTGCAGAGCTGCCTCCCTAACACTGTCAGTGACCCCACTCATGGCACTAGATGTCCACCATCAATGATCCCCCAATGTGCTCTTGGATTGAGAGGAGGGGCCTGATTGAAGAGTGCATTATCATTGTGAAGGGGGAGGTGCTATTAATTGCATTGTGTCTGGCAGGACCGGGGGGAGGAGTTAGAAGATCGCTTTGGATCTGTCACAACAGGTGCTTGCCTAGTAAATACAGGGTCATCTACCACTTATTAACCCCTCCCTTGCCAGCCCACCCAGCCCCATTGCTGTGCGTTATGCTTTGAACTTTTTTTAGTCCATGAAGAGGTTAATTAAGTGTTGGAGGGGGGGGGGGGTTATTGTGCATATTGTGTTTGGGAGCCATTTAACAAGTTTCACCAGTTGGGTTTGAGCGTGGTTGTGATTGTCATCCACAGGTGACCCCATAACAGTGTGTCATCCACAGATGCCCCCATAACAGTGTGTCATCCACAGATGCCCCATAACAGTGTCATCCACAGATGCCCTCATAACAGTGTCATCCACAGATGCCCCCATAACAGTGTAATCCACTGATGCCCATAACAGTGTGTCATCCACAGATGCCCATAACAGTGTCATCCACAGATCCCCCATAACAGTGTGACATCCACAGATGACAGGACTTTGTTTTCCGTCTTGCATAACGGGACCAGATGGATCCGTTATTCTTTCTCATAAACTTCTATTAGGACAAGAGCAAAACAGAATGCCTCTTAAAGGATTCTGTTTTGCATTCCATCTGGCTTTTCTGTTATATTCCATTTCAAATGGAACCTATAACGGAATGGCATAACGCAGATGGGAACCCACCCTTAGGAATAGATTGTTTCTGAATACTCAGAGTTCCAGCAAAATTGGCCCTCTTAGAACTTAACTTTTACCTAGTTATAATTATAAAATAATACCACATTTGTGGTTCACCAGTGAATCTGTGAAACAAATGATAATCAAAAAAATATAGTGATAGGTACTTATACAGAATCACCAACCATTGATATGGTTATGAAGGTTGGTGTACACAGGGCAGTAATGGGGAGTATAAGAGTGTCCATCCTATCCCTACACTCGCACTCCAGCAGTATATGGGGGTACGTTAATAAAAACGTTGATTACACATATGATCAATCATAAACATGTATCCTCTTGTCATATGATGCGGATCTGATACCGAATGTACCCACATCTTGGGGATCCGGAACCGTATCAGATATCCTCTAAACTGGGCCAGTTTGCTCTGAAGTGTATTTAAACTTTAAAATAAGGTATTCGGGTTTATTTCTGAGCAACTGTACAGTGAAGATTAAGTATACTTTTTTGATTGATGTGACATCCGGAAGCAAGGCATCCGGTTTCCCAGCAACGAATATAAACAAACTAGGAATGCTTTGGCCGATAAACCGGATATGACGGCCGCATGCATTCCAAAGACCGGACATGACACACGCCTGCGGTCCAAGGACCGGATGTGACGCATTAGGAAGCACCTTGCGACCGGAAGTGACTGTTTGGCGTTCCATTAAGCGCCGATTTCAAACAGCTGGCATGGGGGTATTTAGGGAAACTAATAACAACTGTGACTACCTGGAGGAACAGGACGATACCAGAGCACAAGGGAGCATGAGTACAGGACCCTTTTAACTGAACTTGGCAAGCTAGAATTTTGGTCTGCATCGGAGCTTTATATACTATATGTTTTTACAGTTCTGGACACTTTATTGGTTCCTATCTGAATGGGCTCCTGATAATGATGACCGTGTCTGACGCTAAGTAAGTGTTATAAAAATTAGGGGATATAAGTGCAAATAGGACTAAGGCTTTACGCTGATACATCTCTACCTTCTATCCACAGGTGGGATGTACCTGACTGGTCCCCCTGAGTCCTTGCACCTATCATTATCTGCGCTATCTGGTCCTGTATCCTCCATCTGTATTATAAGTATATCACAATATATCATAATTATCTTTCACTAAGACGGTTTACCCATGACTGTTTATTTACCCCCTGATGAACCTAAACGTAGAGGAAACGCGTCGGGGTCTTTGCTTTAAAAATCCTGGGAGCGAATGAGTATCTTGACGGCTCCAAGGGGCTTTTTTATGGTGCCAGAGGTGGGACCTACACCTTCACACCATATGTTTTTCTGTTTTTCCATCTACATGGGCTACTGTCAAGACAGGTGATAACTAACCTGTGACATTAGCTATATCCGTCTTTTATACAGATTGCCGGATCATTGGTCATTGAGAGGAGGGTGTACGTAGGGCAGCCAGTCCAGGTTCGAGGACAGGGAGTCTCCACCATCAGGGGACGTCCCTGGGCTGAGGCTTTACAAAGGGCGAGTGTAGAGATAGGATGGACACTCTTATGCTCCCCATTACTGCCCTATGTTCACCAACCTTCATAACCATATCAATGGTTGGTGATTCTGTATAAGTACCTATCACTATATTTTTTTGATTATCATTTGTTTCACAGATATTCACTGGTGAACCACAAATGTGGTATTATTTTATAATTATAACTAAGTAAAAGTTAAGTTTTAAGAGGGTCAATATTGCTGGAACTCTGTATATTCAATGATCCCATTATAATGTATTTATTAATTCAGCTGGATGTTTATTTCTGAATACTCAAGCGTACCGAGGAAGAAAGGAAAACTCTGTAAAGCTTGTCTTTTAAGTATTAGGTTAGTACAATAAAAAGGTATCTCTGCATACCGCAATACTCTCGTATTTTGTTATCTTTTTTATATATACTTATTTTGTGCTTTTGTCAGTAGGTTGATTAAGTGGTGAAAATTATTACTGCCCCCCACTTTTGACTGTGGTATCTTATGTGGCCCCTATATATTGTTCCAACAGTCGCCACTGCATGTACAGTACAACTAAGCATACTGCAGTTCTTAACAAAGTGGAAACTAGCAAATATGGAAAGTAGTGTACAGTGAATGAATGTTGAGTCGATTAGATGTTAATTCAGTATTTCAGCCGCTTTCCTAAAAATAAAGAAAGTGATATAGTGGCTCACCCGTCTTGATTTCTGGTTGTAGGTGCACTGTTATAGGCTTACCCCACAGCCTTTAAATAAATGTCTTAAAATAGGAATGTTAACAGGCACTCAATCGCAATTTAATTTGTAACACATATCAAAAACCGGTTACAAAAAAACAGCTATATACTTTTCTCAAGCTGTCATCTGCAGAGATGGTTAATTAAGATATCAACAAGTCAGTTTAGACGACTGAAACATAATTGTACTATTAATGACAAGTTTGAAGAGGAGGCCCAACAATTGAGGGAACAATTTTTACTGAAGAAATACCCCTTGGAATTAGTTGACACATCTCTGAATAAAGTCAGAATTATGGATAGAGAGACATTTTTAAACCGAAAAAAAAAAAAACAAAGATGAAAATTTACAGATAATCCTACCATTTAATAGTCAATATAAAAAGGTAGAAAGGATTATAAAGAAATATTGGCATCACATATTAGAGGATAAAATTATAGGACCAATATTAACCCTTTCATGACCAAGGATCATTGATACCCCCATGAGCACGTCTAATTTTGCAAATCTGACATGCGTCAATTTATGTGGTATTAACTTTGGAACGCTTTTACTTATCCAAACCATTCTGAGATAGTTTTCTCGTGACACATTGTACTTCATGATAGTCATACATGTGAGTCAATATTTTCATCTTTATTTATGAAAAAATCCCAAATTTACCAAAAATTAAGAAAAATTCGCAATGGTCTCAAATTCTATTTCTCTGCTTTTAAAACAGAAAGTGATCCTCATAAAATATTTATTACTTAACATTCCCCATATGTCTACTTTATGTTGGCATCATTTTGTAAATAGTGATGATCGGCAGGGGTCATATTTGAATTCGCGATATTTCGCGAATATTTTTTAGAATATTCGTCGAATATTCGAAAATTCACGATTTTTTTTTTTACTTGAAAAATTGGCAAGGTAATGAGTAATATGCGAATTTTCGTTATGCAAATTTTTGCATTAGAATTTTTATTGCAAATTTTTCAAGTTACAACTATTAGACAAAGAAGTTTATAGTACTATATTAGCTAAATTGCTCTATATTCAATTTTTTTTTGAATATTCGCTATATTGCTATAACTTAGTTTTTTAGAATATTCGTAATATTCTAAAACAAGAATATATAAAAATATATAGCGAATATTCGAAAAAAACGAATATAGAGCAATTTAGCTAATATAGTGCTATAATCTTTTTTTATAGTTGTAATTTCTTTCCAATCTGAACTCAAGATGAGAAAAAAAATACAACTATTAGACAAAGAAGATTATAGCACTATATTAGCTAAATTGCTTCTAAAACAAGAATATATAGCAATATAGTGACTATTCGAAAAAACCAATATAGAGCAAAATTCGCAAACACTACTACTCCTAAAGTCAAGTATATTGCAGCCTTCTTATTGGCCCACAAGCTAGAAGCAGGGAGGGGATCATGTGTACTGATAAAAAAAAAAAAATTAAAAAAAAAATCGAATATTCGAAATTACGAATATATATAACTATATTCGAAAAATTCGTGAATTTTGAAGTACCTATATTCGCGATAAAAATTTGAAATTTGAATATTCGTGATCAACACTATAATTGTACAGGTCCTTCTAAAAAAATTAGCATATTGTGATAAAGTTCATTATTTTCTGTAATGTACTGATAAACATTAGACTTTCATATATATTAGATTCATTACACACCAACTGAAGTAGTTCAAGCCTTTTATTGTTTTAATATTGATGATTTTGGCATACAGCTCATGAAAACCCAAAATTCCTATCTAAAAAAATTTGCATATCATGAAAAGGTTCTCTAAACGAGCTATTAACCTAATCATCTGAATCAACTAATTAACTCTAAACACCTGCAAAAGATTCCTGAGGCTTTTAAAAACTCCCAGCCTGGTTCATTACTCCAAACCGCAATCATGGGTAAGACTGCCGACCTGACTGCTGTCCAGAAGGCCATCATTGTCACACTCAGGCAAGAGGGTAAGACACAGAAATAAATTTCTGAACGAATAGTCTGTTCCCAGAGTGCTGTATCAAGGCACCTCTGTGGGAAGGAAAAAGTGTGGCAGAAAACGCTGCACAACGAGAAGAGGTGACCGGACACTGAGGAAGATTGTGGAGAAGGACCAATTCCAGACCTTGGGGGACCTGCGGAAGCAGTGGACTGAGTCTGGAGTAGAAACATCCAGAGCCACCGTGTACAGGCGTGTGCAGAAAATGGGCTACAGGTGCCGCATTCCCCAGGTCAAGCCACTTTTAAACCAGAAACAGCGGCAGAAGCTCCTGACCTGGGCTACAGAGAAGCAGCAATGGACTGTTGCTCAGTGGTCCAAAGTACTTTTTTCGGATGAAAGCAGATTTTGCATGTCATTCGGAAATCAAGGTGCCAGAGTCTGGAGGAAGACTGGGGAGAGGGAAATGCCAAAATGCCTGAAGTCCAGTGTCAAGTACCCACAGTCAGTGATGGTCTGGGGTGCCATGTCAGCTGCTGGTGTTGGTCCACTGTGTTTTATCAAGGGCAGGGTCAATGCAGCTAGCTATCAGAAGATTTTGGAGCACTTCATGCTTCCATTTGCTGAAAAGCTTTATGGAGATGAAGATTTCATTTTTCAGCACGACCTGGCACCTGCTCACAGCGCCAAAACCACTGGTAAATGGTTTACTGACCATGGTATTACTGTGCTCAATTGGCCTGCCAACTCTCCTGACCTGAACCCCATAGAGAATCTGTGGGATATTGGGAAGAGAAATTTGAGAGACGCAAGACCCAACACTCTGGATGAGCTTAAGGCCGCTATCGAAGCATCCTGGACCTCCATAACAAGCAGTGCCACAGGCTGATTGCCTCCATGCCACGCCGCATTGAAGCAGTCATTTCTGCAAAAGGATTCCCGGCCAAGTGTTGAGTGCATAACTGAACATAATTATTTGAAGGTTGACTTTTTTTGTATTAAAAACACTTTTATTTTATTGGTCGGATGAAATATGCTAATTTTTTTAGATAGGAAATTTGGGTTTTCATGAGCTGTATGCCAAAATCATCAATATTAAAACAATAAAAGGCTTGAACTAATTCAGTTGGTGTGTAATGAATCTAAAATATATGAAAGTCTAATGTTTATCAGTACATTACAGAAAGTAATGAACTTTATCACAATATGCTAGTTTTTTTAGAAGGACCTGTAAATGTAATTTAAATGTTTTAGGACTTTAGACAGCTTAGAAGCAATTCTTAAAATGTTTAAGAACATTTCCAAAACCCACTTTTTAAGGACCAGTTCAGGTCAGTTTGTGGAGCTTACATAGTGGAAACCCCCCATAAATGACCCCATTTCAGAAACGACACTTCTCAAGTTACTCAAAACTGATTTTACAAACTTTGTTAACCCTTTTTTTGGCATATTTTCCATTTGAATCCATTTTTTTATTTAACACATGGAGCGTTAACAGCCAAACAAAACTCAATATTTAGTACCCTTATTCTGTGGATTACAGAAACACCCCACATGTGATCGTAAATTGATGCAAGGGCACACGGCAAGGCGCAGAAGAAAATGAGAGCCATATGGTTTTTGGAAGGCAGATTTTGCTGGACTGGTTTTTAGATGCCATGTCCCATTTGAAGCCCCCCTGATGCACCCTTACAGTAGGAACTCCCAAAAAGTGACCCCATTTTCGAAACTAATGATAAGGTGCCAGTTTTATTGGTGCTATTTTGGGGTACATATGATTTTTAATTGCTCTATATTACATTTTTTGTGAGGTAAGGTAACCCAAAATTTTATTTTTTTACAAGATTCATCATATATTTATATAGAGAAGGTTGTTACGGAAGCAATGATATCAAATATGTCTACTTTCTTTGTTTCGGTTTTACATAATAAAGCATTTTTTTAATTCAGTTTTTCTTGTCTCCATTTTCTGAACGCCTTATTTTTTTTATTTTTCTGCTGATCATCTTGTGCAGAGGCTCGTTTTTTGCAGAAAGAGTTGATGTTTTTATTGGTACCATTTTTGGGTACATATGATTTTTTTTGATCATTCATTATTACACTTTATGGGGCAAGGTGACCCAAAAATTGGTTGTTTTGGAACAGTTTTTATTTATTTATTTTTACAGCTTTTACCTAAGGGGTTAGGTAATGTGACATTTTTATACAGCAAATCGTTATGGACGTGGAAATACCTAATGTGTATACTTTTTCTTATTTATTGAAGTTTTACACAATAATACAATAAAAAAAAAAAAAGATGTTTTACTGTCTCCATAGTCTGAGAGCCATAGCTTTTGATTTTTTTGTCCAATTGTCTTAGGTAGGCTCTCATTTTTTGTGGGATGAGGTTACAGTTAGATTGGTACTATTTTGGGGGGCATACGCCTTTTTGATCGCTTGGTGGATTTTTTGACACAGTTTTTCATTTTTTATGGTGTTTATCGGACAGGGTGGATCATGTGATATATTTATAGAGATGGTCGTTACAGACGCCGTGATACCTAATATGTGTAGTTTATTTTAGTTTATTTTTTAATTTATTAATCTCTTATAAATGAGCAGATATAGGAAAAGGCAATTCATTTTATTTTTAATTCACATTTCATTTTATTTTATTTTTTATATTTTCAATTTGTTTTATTAAGTCCCACTTGGATCTTGAAGATCCAGTGTTGCTGATGACTGTACTATACTTTGCAATGCTCTTGCATTGCAAAGTATAATACTATCAGTTTTACACTGATAGATGGCAACACCCGACGCCTTTGCAAGGAGTCCGGTTGCCATGGCAACCATCGGGCCACTGCCATTGCAACGCGGCAGCCCGATGGTTGAGAGAGGAAGCCCCATCCCTATGTTAACCTCTTGGATGCCGCTAAGGGGTTACAGCAGAGTGTCAGCATACAGCTGACACTCGCTGTTGATCGTGGCAGCTCAGGAACAGCTCCTGAGCCACCGCCATCAGATACAGAAGGGGGACCACATAAGGGGGCACAAACAAGGGCTTGGGAGGGGACACAGATGGGCAGGGGACATGGATGGGGGCCGTCGCAGAGGCCATGGATGGGGGAAGGCCGACACATATGCAGTGCATGGCCAGCAAAGCTGGAAGTAGGGCCCACAGAAGGGGGCACAGATCGGGGCAGGGGGCTCACATATTGGGGGCACAGACTAACCAATTGGAGCGATCGACGGCAAGAGACCACTCTCATTGGTCCCTTGCCGGAATTACTGGACTGTATTTATCAGGGGGAGAAAAACAGAACTGGATCGCACATCCACAATGCTATGCTTTTATCTAATTAAACTCTCTTCTCAGCGCTATATTAACCCTTTCAGGACCAAGCCATTTTTCACCTTAAGGACCAGGCTATTTTTTGCAAATCTGACCAGTGTCAGTTTATGTGTGAATAACTTTAAAACACTTTTACTTATCCAGGCCGTTCTGAGATTGTTTTTTCGTCCCATATTGTACTTCATGACACTGGTAAAATGAAGTAAAAAAGAATATAATTTTTTGCACAAAAAAATACCTAATTTACCCAAAATTTTGAAAAATTTCAAAGTTTCAGTTTCTCTACTCCTGTAATACATAGTAATACCCCCCAAAATTGTGATGACTTTACATTCCCCATATGTCTACTTCATGTTTGGATCATTTTGGGAATTACATTTTATTTTTTGGGGACGTTACAAGGCTTAGAAGTTTAGAAGCATTTTTCGGAAAATTTCCAAAACCCATTTTTTAGGGACCAGTTCAGGTCTGAAGTCACTTTGTGAGGCTTGCATAATTGAAACCACTCAAAAATGACCCCATTCTATAAACTACACCCCTCAAGGTATTCAAAACTGATTTTACAAACTTCGTTAACCCTTTAGGTGTTGCACAAGAGTTATTGGCAAATGGGGATGAAATTTGAGAATTTCATTTTTTTTGCCTAATTTTCGATTTTAACCCATTTTTTCCACTAACAAAGCAAGGGTTAACAGCCAAACAAGACTGTATCTTTATTGCCCTGACTCTGCCGTTTACAGAAACACCCCATATGTGGCCGTAAACTACTGTACAGCCACACAGCGGGGCGTAGAGTGAAAGGTGCGCCGTATGGTTTTTGGAAGCCAGATTTTGCTGGACAGTTTTTTTGACACCATGTCCCATTTGAAGCCCCCTGATGCACCCCTAGAGTAGAAACTCTATAAAAGTGACCCCATCTAAGAAACTACACCCCTCAAGGTATTCAAAACTGATTTTACAAACTTTGTTAACCCTTTAGGTGTTGCACAAGATTTAATGGAAAATAGAGATACAATTTCAAAATTTCACTTTTTTGGCAGATTTTCCATTTTAATATTTTTTTTCAAGTAACAAACCAAGGGGTAACAGCCAAACAAAACTCATTATTTATGGCCCTGATTCTGTAGTTTACAGAAACACCCCATATGTGGTTGTAGACTGCTGTACGAGCACACGGCAGGGCGCAGAAAGAAAAGGTGCGCCATATGGTTTCTGGAAGGCAGATTTTGCTGGACTGGTTTTTAGACACCATGTCCCATTTGAAGCCCCCTGATGCACCCCTAGAGTAGAAACTCCATAAAAGTGACCCCATCTAAGAAACTACACCCTCAATGTATTCAAAACTGATTTTTATAAACGTTGTTAACCCTTTAGGTGTTCCACAAGAGTTATTGGCAAATAGAGATGAAATTTCAGAATTTCAATTTTTGGGCAAATTTTCCATTTTACTTTTTTTTTTCCCAGTTACAAAGCAAAGTTTAACAGCCAAACAAAACTCATTATTTATGGCCCTGATTCTGTAGTTTACAGAAACACCCCATATGTGGTTGCAAACTGCTGTACGGGCACACGGCAGGAGGCAGAAGGAAAGGGATGACATACGGTTTTTGGAAGGCAGATTTTGCTAGACAGTTTTTTTGGGCACTATGTCCCATTTGAAGCCCCCCTGATGCACCCCTAGGTTAGAAACTCCAAAAGAGTGACCCCATTTTGGAAACTATGGGATAAGGTGGCAGTTTTGTTGGTACTATTTTAGGGTATATATGATTTTTGGTTGCTCTATATTACACTTTTTGTGAGGCAAAGTAACAAAAAATAGAAATTCTGAAATGTTATCTCCATTTGCCACTAACTCTTGTGGAACAATTAAAGGGTTAATAAAGTTTGTAAAATCAGTTTTGAATACCTTGAGGGGTGTAGTTTCCAAAATGGGGTCACTTTTTGGAGTTTCTACTCTAGGGGTGCATCAGGGGGGGCTTCAAATGGGACATGGTGTCAAAAATACCAGTCCAGCAAAAACTGCCTTCCAAAAACCATATGGCATTCCTTTCCTTCTGTGCCCTGCCGTGTGGCCAAACAGCAGTTTACGACCAAATATGGGGCATTTATATAAACTACAGAATCAGACCAATAAATATTGAGTTTTATTTGGCTGTTAACCCTTGCTTTGTTACGGGAAAAAATGGATTAACCACCTCCGGACCGCCTAACGCAGATGTGCGGTCCGGAGGTGGCAGCGCTGCGCAGAGTCACGCATATACGCGTCATCTCGCGAGACGCGAGATGACGCGAATATGCGCCCGCGCATGCGCAGTTCGCGCCGGCATTTCGTACAGGAGTATTTCGTCAGCAACCTGCCAGCCGCGATCATTGGCTGGCAGGTTGCTGATTTTTAAAAAATCCAATCAGAAGCCAGATAACAGATCATATTTGTAAATATGATCTGTTATATGGCTGCCTGCTCCTCTGCTGGTTCTTTTCGTCGGTTGGATCCAGCAGAGGAGCAGGCTTCACAGTGAGTACACCAAACACTACACTTTAGCCCCAGATCACCCCCTGAACCCCAATTAACCCTTTGATCACCCCTTTGATCGCCCCTGTCAATTTTCAAGTGAAAAGAAAAAAGTGATCAGTGCAAACTGTCACTTTTTTTTTTCACTGGTATTGACCGTTAGGTTTCAGTATAGTTTAGGCCCCTTGGTTAGGTAGTTTAGGGATCGGTTAGCGCCCAGCCCACCGCACCGCAGTCCGTTATTCGCTGATTAGCGTATCGCTAATCAGCATTTGTACTTTTATAGTATCTGGAAGTGATCAAAACTGATCACGGTCAGATCTATAATAGTACTAGTGTCACTTTAGTTCTCCCTCCACCCAAAACGCAGTGTTTGCCCGATCAGGCCTGATCGCTCGCCCACACGTGCGTTCGCCCACACCCGCCCCACCGCAGTGACAAAATTTTTTTTTTTTTTTTATCGCTGCACATTCACTTTACACGCACTGCGGCGATAAAAAAAATCAGTTTTGATATTTTTTATCAACCGCAGCGGCCTCCGGTACTTCGCTAGCCTCCCCTTTGTAAGACAGGCTTGCTTTTTTTTCTTGGGTAGTCTCAGGGAATACCCCTAAATTTAGTTGCCCACATGTCTAACAGGGGGTATTCCTCTGAAGAGGCCTACAGGCTTCTGACCCAGTCGGATGAGGAGTGGGAACCCTCATCTGATGAATCCAGCGGGTCAGAATACGAACCTGTAGAAAGCAGTGGCTCTCTGACCCAAAGTTCGGACGAGGAGGCTGAGGTCCCTGATACCACCAGGCGTACCCGGCCCCGTGTCGCTAGACCGCAGGTTGCGCAGGATCCGCTTCAAGAGCAGCAGAGTGGGGCTGGTGCTGTCGGATTACGTGGTGAGGCATACACCAGCAGCCCAGCCCTTCCTGGACCTAGTACCAGCACTGCCGTACAACCTGGTGAAGTAGCGAGCACCAGAAGGGCAGTTGAAGCTGGTACGGTGGCACGTGCAGTAGTGACCCCGTCGCAGCCACCACAAAGACGTGCCCGTAGAGCCCCTAGAATCCCAGAGGTGCTGGCAAACCCTGATTGGCAGTCCCCAACTTCAGCCGCACCTGTAGTTTTCCCTTTCACCGCCCAGTCTGGAGTTCGGGTTGAGACAGCTCAGATCGGTTCGGCCCTGGGATTTTTTGAGCTGTTCTTGACTGCGGAGCTCTTAGACTTAGTTGTGGCAGAAACAAATCGGTATGCCACACAATTTATAACTGCTAACCCGGGAAGCTATTATGCCCAGCCTTTCCGGTGGAAACCAGTCCAAGTTTCCGAAATTAAAACTTTTCTGGGCCTCCTCCTCAACATGGGCCTGACAAAAAAGCATGAATTGCGGTCATATTGGTCCACGAACCCGATTCATCACATGCCCATGTTCTCTGCTGCTATGTCCAGGACACGATTTGAGGTCATCCTGTGTTTCCTGCACTTTCGTGATAACAGCAGCACCTCCCGTCCCAGAGGCCACCCTGCTTTTGACCGGCTCCACAAAATTCGGCCCCTCATAGACCATTTCAACCTGAAATTTGCAGATTTGTATACCCCAGAGCAAAACATCTGCATAGACGAGTCCCTGATACATTTTACCGGGCGCCTTGGCTTCAAACAATACATCCCAAGCAAGCGCGCCCGGTATGGGGTCAAATTGTATAAGCTCTGTGAAAGGGCCACAGGCTATACCCACAAATTTCGTGTCTATGAGGGAAAAGATCAGACCCTGGAGCCGGTCGGTTGCCCTGACTACCTGGGGAGCAGTGGGAAGACAGTTTGGGACTTGGTGTCACCCTTATTCGGCAAGGGGTACCATCTTTATGTGGACAATTTTTACACAAGTGTGGCCCTCTTTAGGCATTTGTTTCTAGAACGGATTGGCGCCTGTGGTACCGCGCGAACTAGTCGCGCGGGCTTCCCCCAATGGCTCGTTACCACCCGTCTTGCAAGGGGGCAGAGGGCCGCACTGTGTAACGAAGAACTGCTCGCGGTGAAATGGAGAGACAAGCGTGACGTTTACATGCTCTCCTCCATTCACGCAGACACGACAATACAAATTGAGCGAGCAACCCGTGTCATTGAAAAGCCCCTCTCAGTCCACGACTATAACCTTCACATGGGAGGGGTGGACTTCAATGACCAGATGTTGTCTCCGTATTTAGTTTCCCGCAGAACCAGACGCTGGTATAAGAAGGTGTCTGTATATTTAATTCAATTGGCTCTGTACAATAGTTTTGTTCTCTACAGTAAGGCTGGGAGAACTGGATCCTTCCTCAAATTTCAGGAAGAGATCATCGAGAACCTCCTGTACCCAGGAGGTTCCGTGGCCCCATCCACCAGTGTAGTTAGCCGTCTACACGAGCAACATTTCCCCAATGTCGTTCCTGGTACCTCAACCCAACCGTCACCCCGAAAAAGATGTTGTGTCTGTAGCAGGAGTGGAATAAGGCGTGACACCCGCTATTTCTGTCCTGACTGTCCTGACCACCCTGCCCTATGCTTTGGAGAGTGTTTCCGGAAGTACCACTCACAGGTACACTATTAGCATAGGGATCATCTCACCAGGATAGGCACACAGGGCTATTAGGGCCCATTCACTCACACAGCTGCTGCAAACATCTCCTTTCACCTGGGACAAAGTGCATAACGCACTTCGCCACATCTTTGGGCGATTTGCGCTTTGCACATTGACCCATGGGAAGGAGAGGTTTGTTCTATAAAGGTAAAAAAAAAGAAAAAAAAAAACACCAGTAAGCAAAAAAGTTAATGTTCAGTTAAAAAAGTTAAAGTTTATATGTTCTGTTGCAAAGTTAATAAAATTATTGCGTTGCGGCCTGTTTTTATATTTTTTTTTACCTTCCAGGTGGACCAACCGATCGATTAGCTGCAGCACTGATGTGCATTCTGACAGAAGCATTGCGCTGCTGTCAGATTACACGCAAGTCAGTGTATGCGGCGCTGCAAGACGAGATTTCTACTCTGCAGTAACAGATACGTTTGCCGATGCATACGAGCTGAGGAGGAGGCAGCGTTCCTATGCTTTGGCAAACACTTTGTATATATATATATAAAAAAAAAAAAAAATCCCGGCAATGATTTATTCATCCACATCGATTGATGTGAATGGAGAAATCTGGTTAGCCAGGGCATACAAGCTAAGTGGGTATGGATGTAGGGCGGAGCTCCTATGTCCTGGCAGACGCCTTTCCCCTCCATTTTTTTTTTTTGGCAGAGATTTATTCATCCACATTGATCGATGCGAATGAAGAAATCTGTGCCGTTCATTTTTTTCTTTCAGCCCAGAGGCTGAACGGAAAAAAAAATCTCATTACCTGTATGCTCAATATAAGGAGAATAGCAGAAACTCCTAATGCTGGCCATACATGTAATGATTGCGGAGACCCTCAAATGCCAGGGCAGTACAAACACCCCACAACTGACCCCATTTTGGAAAGAAGACACCCCAAGGTATTTGCTGAGGGGCATATTGAGTCCATGAAAGATTTAAATTTTTGTCCTAAGTTAGCGGAAAGTGACACTTTGTGAGAAAAAATAAAATAAAAATCAATTTCCGCTAACTTATGCAAAAAAAAAAAAAATTCTATGAACTTGCCAGGCCCCTCATTGGATACCTTGGGGTGTCTTATTTCCAAAGTGGGGTCATATGTGGGGTATTTATACTGCCCTGGCTTTTTAGGGGCCCTAAAGCGTGAGAAGAAGTCTGGGATCCAAATGTCTAAAAATGTACTCCTAAAAGGAAGTTGGGCACTTTTGCAGCCTAGATGCGCAAAAGTGTCACACATCTGGTATCGCCGTACTCAGGAGAAGCTGGGGAATGTGTTTTGTGGTGTCATTTTACATATACCCATGCTGGGTGAGATAAATATCTTGATCAAATGCCAACTTTGTATAAATAAATTGGAAAAGTTGTCTTTTGCCAGGATATTTCTCTCACCCAGCATGGGTATATGTAAAATGACACCCCAAAACACATTCCCCAACTTCTCCTGAGTACGGCGATACCAGATGTGTGACACTTTTTTGCAGCCAAGGTGGGCAAAGGGGTACATATTCCAAAGTGCACCTTTCGGATTTCGCAGGCCATTTTTTACACATTTTGATTGCAAAGTACTTCTCACACATTTGGGCCCCTAAATTGCCAGGGCAGTATAACTACGCCACAAGTGACCCCATTTTGGAAAGAAGACACCCCAAGGTATTCTGTGAGGGGCATGGCGAGTTCCTTGAATTTTTAAATTTTTGTCGCAAGTTAGTGGAATATGAGACTTTGTAAGGAGCAGCACAGATGCGGTTAACTGCCCCTGTGGACTGGTAGGACCGGCGGAATTTTAATGAGCCCAAGAACCAATAAACGATCTTCAGCTCCCTGAAAGGGAGGAGATCACCCCCCAGCCCACCGTGTTTTTTTCTGTCCTCTGGACAGGTGGACTGGCGTGTCGCTCCCTCTCTGGGAGCTGAAGATTGCTTAGGGGTTCTTTTTTCCCTCCTTAAAGCTTAGCTCGCTTTCTATGGATCTCAGTGCCTTTATTTTAGGCCTGATCATGGCGATTTCGGTCTGGGGTACCGTTGGGGAGGGGGGCGTCCCCTCCCCTCTTCTTTCATCATCTGTAGACGGTGCTCCGTTCCTCCGTTACCGCATGTGTGCGGCGCTATGGGCGCCGCCATTTTCCGGAAGTGACGCGCCCTAGGTGCGCTACGTCACTTCCGGTTTTCCGAAGCGATGCGGTGATGTATAAAACTCACCTTTCTTTAAACTGGCTCCCTAGAATGACATCCTGGACTTAGGATTAGTCTGGGGAGACAATTTTTCGTTTAGGTAGAGCCAGTATAGGCTCTGGTTTTTCTGAGTGCTTGCTTTGGCAGCACATATACAAAAAAAAAAAAAAAGGGAGTGGTGCTGATCTCGTTTCAGGAACCCGCCCATTGGGCGGGGTTTCCTCCTTTTAAGCGCCCAGAGCCCATCAGTCAGTGCTCTGGTTGCGCTGCTTTCACAAGTTAGCTCCAGAGCTCTCCTGTGCTTTGTGATATTCCTGCAGTTTTGCTTTGCTTGGGTTTTGTACTTCCTCTTCTTTCAGCTCTATTTCTTCTAGTGCTGGTGGACCCCCTTAAGGTCTGGTTTTCTCCACCTCCTGATGTTGTAGGTGTTATGACCTGTTTTGTTTCTTCCATTACAGACTATGGCTTCCCCTAAGGAGGATCAGCGGAAGGCTGGGGCCAAGAGGAAGCATTTGGCATGTTACGAATGTAACACACCCCTAGTTGACAGCTGTCCTTACTCCAGATGTGAGAGTTGTCGCACGGCATCCACGGAACCCACGATGCAGGAGATGTTCCAATGGACCAAGACATACGTGGATGATTCCATCAAGGGAGTAGTTCAGCTACTTAATGAGAGGCTACCAGGTCCCTCTCAGACTCCCATGGAGGTGGTCGCACCGGTCGAAAGACCTACCCCCTGTTCAGTGGGGTCTTCTTCTTCTGAGGAAGAAGAATCTACTTCTTGCTTTTTTCCTCCAGAAAAGACGCAGAAGTTACTCAAGTCCATCAGGTCGGGGGACCAGGATGTTGACATTGGGGAGTCCTCTGATCCCGCCGGTCGGACACAGCGTGTCTTTAGAGCGGATGAGACCCTCCTCTCTGTGATGCGCACAGAGTGGAAAAAGCCTGAGAAGGGTCCAGTGCTTACCAGAAAATTCAGACTCATGTACCCGATGGCTAAACCCTTGGTGGAATCGTGGGGTTCCGTTCCCAAGGTGGACATGGCTATAGCCAAGTTGTACCGCCGCACTCTAGTCCCTGCAGACGATGGGTCTAGCCTGCAGGACCCTCTAGACCGGAGGGCAGAGTGCACCCTTAGGAGGGGTTACGCGGCGTGCCTCCGCATCTACTTCCATTGCGGCCACTGAGGTAGCCACCTATCTACGCTCTAGGCTTAATGAAATCCAGACGGATGTGGACCAGAGCGTATCAAGAGACGACATCCTGGCAGCCTTCAAGTCAGCCAACCTGGCTATGGACTTTTTAGTTGATTCCTCCCAGATGCAGCTAAAGCTGGCCGCCAAAACTATGGCCCTAGTTTCAGCTGCCCGCAGATCACTCTGGCTGAAACCGTGGATCGCGCATAACGCATCCAAGTTTAACCTTTGTGGGCTCCCCTTCGAACCAGATAGGTTATTCGGGTCCGAATTGGACAAAATAATGGAGGGGCTCTCCGATAAAAAAGGGAAGAGCCTCCCCCAGCAGCCCTTTCGGGGACGCCCCAGACAGGAAAAGAAGGGCGGAGGTCGTTCTGGGCAGCAGTCTAGGCGCAGAGATTGGGGGGGCCATCTCGTAAATATCCGAGACGCCCCCGCAAACCCACCAGGGAGGCAAAACCCTCCTGACTATGGGCCTCCTCGAGGCTCTTGGATAAGCCCTGCTGCCCCTGCAGTGTCTCCTCTAGATTTTCCCATACCCCTCCCCCAGATTCCCGTGGGGGGCCGTCTTACCCATTTCAAAGACTCTTGGAGCCGGTTGATTGCAGACCCCTGGGTCCAGGACATAGTTTCCGCCGGGTACCGGGTAGATCTTATCTCTCTCCCCCCAGAGAGATTCATCGCCACACGAAGCTTCGGGTCTGCCAAACAGGTGGTCCTAGAATCTTACATTCAGGACTATATTTCCAAGGGAGCCCTGGAGGAGGTACCGGCAGGGGAGAGGGGCCTAGGGATTTATTCACCAGTGTTCCTGGTTCCCAAGAACTTGAGATTCCTCAATCGATTTATAAGGAAAACAAGGTTTTGCATGGAAACCATAAGGTCAGTCAGCCATATCCTCAATCCTGGGGACGTCATGGCTACTCTGGACCTCAAGGATGCGTACCTTCACATTCCGATCCATTCCGCTTCCCGGAAACTCCTCAGGATCGCGGTCCAGATCTCAGGGGTTTGCAGGCACTTTCAGTTCGCCGTGCTTCCCTTCGGAATCTCTTCTGCCCCCCTCATCTTCACCAAGGTGGTGGTTTCGGTGGTGGCAGCTTTGAGACTCCAAGGACTGACTATTATTCCTTATCTGGACGATTGGCTTTTCATAGCCTCTTCAGTTCCGATCCTTACCCACCATCTTCAGGTCGCAGTCTCCTTTCTCTTCCGCCTAGGCTGGGTTATCAACTGGCAGAAGTCGAATGTGAGCCCATCGACTTCAATCCATTACTTAGGATTCGTTGTCGACTCTGTGGAGATGTCCCTCCGGTTGACTCCAGAAAGGAGAGCGCGGATTCAGGACCTGGCAAAGGTCCTTTATGTCCCTCGTCGAGTCTCTATCCGGACTCTCATGAAGATGCTGGGGCTCATGTCAGCGGCTGCGGATGCGGTCCCTTGGGCATTATGGCACCTCCGTCCTCTTCAGTCGGAGGTCTTACACCTATGGAACGGCAGCCCTGCGGGGCTAGATTCCCTGTGCTCCCTGTCCGGTCAAACCCGAAATTCCCTCAGATGGTGGTTTCAGCTACCAGCAGGGAAGTCTATGACCCAACCAGCTTGGGTCATATTGACTACAGACGCGTCCCTTGTAGGCTGGGGCGCTCACCTGGACGGATCCCCAATTCAGGGATCTTGGTCTCCTTTGGAGCGGCATCTTTCCTCCAATCTTCGCGAGATGCGAGCTATCCGGCTAGCCCTCCTTCACTTTGCGCCTCAGATCCGGGGCAAAGCAGTGAAAGTCCAGTCAGACAATATGACTGCAGTCCTCTATATAAACAAACAGGGAGGCACAAGATCATTGCCCCTTCTGTCAGAGATCGGGGTAATTCTTCGGTGGGCAGAGCTGAACCTTTCCCATCTATCTGCCGTTCATATTCGAGGCTCCCTTAATATGATAGCGGACCGCTTAAGTCGAGGTTTACCGACTATGGAGTGGTCTCTGCATCCGGAGATCTTCAGGCAGCTAGTTCACAGATGGGGTATGCCAGAAGTGGATCTCATGGCAACCAGGTTCAACGCCAAGGTGATGAGGTTCTGTTCCCTCTACAGGGAAGACAACCCCCTGGCGATAGATGCTCTGTCAATACCGTGGAGGTTCAGGCTGGCTTACATCTTCCCTCCCTTTTCCATGATACCGAGGGTATTGATGAAAATCCGTCAGGATCAGGCCTCGGTAATAGCCATCATACTGTTTTGGCCCAGAAGATCCTGGTTTACCCAGCTCATTCAGATGAGTCGGGGACAATACTTGAGACTCCCCCCGGAGCAGACCCTGGTGTCGTGGGACACTCACCTCTGCCCAGATCTGCACAGGTTCAACCTGACAGCCTGGAGGTTGATCAGTCCCTTCCCAATATAGAAGGGCTTTCCGAGTCGGTCCTGAGAACTTTGTCGCATTCCCGAGCAGAGTCTACAAAGAAGGCCTACTCCAGGATCATGAGAATCTTCGAGGCATGGTGTGATTCCAGACAGGTGGCGTCTGCAGATCCGCCCCTTCCTGCGATACTTCAATTTCTTCAGGATGGATTAGATAGAGGCCTATCTCCAGCTACCTTGAAGGTACAGGTTTATGCCATCTCGGCCTGTCTCAACAGGCCACATTCTCGGGACCCACTCATCAAACGCTTCCTGAAGGGAGCTGAAAGACTAAAGCCTACTATACTGAAACCTATCCCCCAGTGGGATCTTTCAGTAGTGCTCAGGGGGCTAGCATCTCCCCCCTTCGAGCCCTTGGAGGAGGTAAATTTTAAATTTTTGACTTTAAAGATGGTCTTTCTTCTGGCTATAGCTTCAGCCAAAAGAGTTTCTGAATTGCAGGCTTTCTCCGCAAATCACCCGTACATTATTTTTCTACAGGATAGAGTTCTCCTCAAGTTTTTACCTTACTTCAGGCCTAAGGTGCCTACTTTCCAGAACATCAATCAGGTAATATCTTTACCAGTTTTGTTTACAGCCTCCTCCTCTGATACTCCAGCTAGAGATCCGCTGGATATTTCAAGATGCCTCCAGATCTATGTGGATAGATCTAGTGAGTTCAGGATAGATGAGAATCTTCTTATCCTGTTTGCCGGTAAGTCTAAAGGCCGTAAAGCGTCTAAAGCCACCATTAGTCGCTGGATCAAGGAGGCCATTATGGAAGCTTTCGTCTCCCAATCCTTAGATCCTCCCGAGTTTGTGAGGGCCCATTCTACTAGGGCGGTCTCCACCTCGGTTGCGGAGAGAAGACTCCTCCCCTTAGAGTTGATCTGTAAGGCGGCCTCCTGGAGCTCTGAGTCAACCTTCATCTCCCATTATAGGATAGATGCTAGGATTGCAGAGTTTTCGGCTTTTGGGCAGACTGTTCTTAGTTCTGCCAGGCATGAGGACCCTCCCTAGGGGATTCTTCTTGCTATCTCCCCATCTGTGCTGCTGTTGAGGACGTAAGGGAATCGTTAATTTCTAACGATAATTTGTTTTCCCTTAGTCCTAACAGCAGCACACAAATATCCCACCCTAAATACATTATGCTTGTTAAAAACACGGTGGGCTGGGGGGTGATCTCCTCCCTTTCAGGGAGCTGAAGATCGTTTATTCGTTCTTGGGCTCATTAAAATTCCGCCGGTCCTACCAGTCCACAGGGGCAGTTAACCCCATCTGTGCTGCTGTTAGGACTAAGGGAAAACAAATTATCGTTAGAAATTAACGATTTTCCGCTAACTTGTGACAAAAAAATAAAATTCTAGGAACTCGCTGTGCCCTTCATGACATACCTTGGGGTGTCTTCTTTCCAAAATGGGGTCACTTGTGGGGTAGTTATACTGCCCTGGCAATTTAGGGGACCATATGTGTGAGAAGTACTTTGCAATCAAAATGTGTAAAAAATGGCCTGCAAAATCCGAAAGGTGCACTTTGGAATATGTGCCCCTTTGCCCACCTTGGCAGCAAAAAAGTGTGACACATCTGGTATCGCCGTACTCAGGAGAAGTTGGGGAATGTGTTTTGGGGTGTCATTTTACATATACCCATGCTGGGTGAAAAAAATATCTTGGTCAAATGCCAACTTTGTATAAAAAAATGGGAAAAGTTGTCTTTTGCCAAGATATTTCTCTCACCCAGCATGGGTATATGTAAAATGACACCCCAAAACACATTCCCCAACTTCTCCTGAGTACGGCGATACCAGATGTGTGACACTTTTTTGATGCCAAGGTGGGCAAAGGGGCACATATTCCAAAGTGCACCTTTCGGATTTCACCGGTCATTTTTTACAGATTTTGATTGCAAAGTACTTCTCACACATATGGGCCCCTAAATTGCCAGGGCAGTATAACTACGCCACAAGTGACCCCATTTTGGAAAGAAGACACCCTAAGGTATTCCGTGAGGGGCATGGCGAGTTCCTAGAATTTTTTATTTTTTGTCGCAAGTTAGTGGAATATGAGACTTTGTAAGGAAAAAAGAGAAAAAAAAAAAATAATCATTTTCCGCTAACTTGTGACAAAAAATAAAAAATTCTAGGAACTCGCCATGCCCCTCACGGAATACATTGGGGTGTCTTCTTTCCAAAATGGGGTCAGTTGTGGCGTAGTTATACTGCCCTGGCAATTTAGGGGCCCAAATGTGTGAGAAGTACCTTACAATCAAAATGTGTAAAAAATGGCCTGCAAAATCCGAAAGGTGCACTTTGGAATATGTGCACCTTTGCCTACCTTGGCAGCAAAAAAGTGTGACACATCTGGTATCGCCGTACTCAGGAGAAGTTGGGGAATGTGTTTTGGGGTGTCATTTTACATATACCCATGCTGGGTGAGAAAAATATCTTGGTCAAATGCCAACTTTGTATAAAAAAATGGGAAAAGTTGTCTTTTGCCAAGATATTTCTCTCACCCAGCATGGTTATATGTAAAATGACACCCCAAAACACATTCCCCAACTTCTCCTGAGTACGGCGATACCAGATGTGTGACACTTTTTTGCTGCCAAGGTGGGCAAAGGGGCACATATTCCAAAGTGCACCTTTCGGATTTCACCGGTCATTTTTTACACATTTTGATTGCAAAGTTCTTCTCACACATTTGGGCCCCTAAATTGCCAGGGCAGTATAACTACCCCACAAGTGACCCCATTTTGGAAAGAAGACACCCCCAAGGTATTCTGTGAGGGGCATGGTGAGTTCCTAAAAAAAAAATCATCATTATTTTCCGCTAACTTGTGACAAAAAATAAAAAGTTCTATGAACTCACTATGCCCATCAGCGAATACCTTAGAGTGTCTACTTTCCGAAATGGGGTCATTCGTGGGGTTTTTCTACTGTTTGGGCATTGTAGAACCTCAGGAATCATGACAGGTGCTCAGAAAGTCAGAGCTGCTTCAAAAAGCGGAAATTCACATTTTTGTACCATAGTGTGTAAACGCTATAACTTTTACCCAAACCATTTTTTTTCCCAAACATTTTTTTTTTATCAAAGACATGTAGAACAATAAATTTGGCGAAAAATTTATATATGGATGTCGTTTTTTTTGCAAAATTTTACAGCTGAAAGTAAAAAATTTCATTTTTTTGCAAAAAAATCGTTACATTTTGATTAATAACAAAAAAAAGTAAAAATGTCAGCAGCAATAAAATACCACCAAATGAAAGCTCTATTAGTGAGAAGAAAAGGAGGTAAAATTCATTTGGGTGGTAAGTTGCATGACCGAGCGATAAACGGTGAAAGGAGTGTAGTGCCGAAGTGTAAAAAGTGCTCTGGTCATGAAGGGGGTTTCAGCTAGCGGGGCTGAAGTGGTTAAAATGGAAAATTTCCCAATAAATAGCTGTTTTGGCACTGTTTTTTTTTTTTTATTATTTGCAACGTTCATCTGACTGGTACGATCATGTGCTATTGTTATAGAGCAGGTTCCTACGGACGTGGCAATACCTAATATGTCTACCTGTTTTTAATTTATCTAGGTTTTACACAATAATATCATTTTTGAAACAAAAAAAATCATGTTTTAGTGTCTCTATAGTCTGAGAACCATAGTTTTTTCAGTTTTTAGGCGATTGTCTCATGTAGGGGCTCATTTTTTGCGGGATGAGGTGACGGTTTGATTGGCACTATTTTGGCGTACATGCAACTTTTTTGATCACTTTTATTATCTTTTTTGTGAAGTAAGGTGGGCAAAATTTATATTTCCTCATAGTTTTTATTTTTTTATTTTGATGGCGTTCACCGTGCGGGGAAAGAAACATGATTGTTTTATAGATCAGGTTGTTACGGACGCGGAGATACCTAATATGTGTAGTGTATTTTATTTTTTTAATTTTTATTCAGTGATAATTTTTTTTTTATCTTTTACTTTTTTCACTTTTTTTTTACATTTTTTTGACCCAGACCAACTTGGTTCTTGAAGATCCAGTGGGTCTGATGTCTGTATAATACAGTACAGTACAATATACTATACAGTCAAAGGCACAGCAGCCCCCCGATCAGAGAGGGAGGGAGCTCCCTGCGCTGAATTATGAATTAACACATGTGGAATTATATACATAACAAAAAAATGTGAAACAACTGAAAATATGTCATATTCTAGGTTCTTCAAAGTAGCCACCTTTCTTCTGATTACTGCTTTGCACAAACTTGGCATTCTCTTGATGAGCTTCAAGAGGTAGTCACCTGAAATGGTTTTCACTTCACAGGTGTGCCCTGTCAGGTTTAATACGTGGGATTTCTTGCCTTATAAATGGGGTTGGGACCATCAGCTGTGTTGTGGAGAAGTCAGGTGGATACACAGCTGATAGTCCTACTGAATAGACTGTTAGAATTTGTATTATGGCAAGAAAAAAGCAGCTAAGTAAAGAAAAACGAGTGGCCATCATTACTTTAATAAATGAAGGTCAGTCAGTCCGACAAATTGGGAAAACTTTGAAAGTGTCCCCAAGTACAGTCACAAAAACCATCAAGCGCTACAAAGAAACTGGCTCACATGCGGACCGCCCCAGGAAAGGAAGACCAAGAGTCACCTCTGCTGCGGAGGATAAGTTCATCCGAGTCACCAGCCTCAGAAATCGCAGGTTAACAGCAGCTCAGATTAGAGACCAGGTCAATGCCACACAGAGTTCTAGCAGCAGACACATCTCTAGAACAACTGTTAAGAGGAGACTGTGTGAATCAGGCCTTCATGGTAGAATATCTGCTAGGAAACTACTGCTAAGGACAGGCAACAAGCAGAACAGACTTGTTTGGGCTAAAGAACACAAGGAATGTACATTAGACCAGTGGAAATCTGTGCTTTGGTCTGATTAGTCCAAATTTGAGATCTTTGGTTCCAACCACCGTGTCTTTGTGCGACGCAGAAAAGGTGAACGGATGGACTCTACATGCCTGGTTACCTCCGTGAAGCATGGAGGAGGAGGTGTGATGGTGTGGGGGTGCTTTGCTGGTGACACTGTTGGGGATTTATTCAAAATTGAAGGCATACTGAACCAGCATGACTACCACAGCATCTTGTAGCGGCATGCTATTCCATCCAGTTTGTGTTTAGTTGGACCATCATTTATTTTTCAACAGGACAATGACCCCAATCACACCTCCAGGCTGTGTAAGGGCTATTTGACCATGAAGGAGAGTGATGGGGTGCTGCACCAGATGACCTGGCCTCCACAGTCACCGGATCTGAACCCAATCGAGATGGTTTTGGGTGAGCATCTCTGTGAACTCCTTCAAGACTGTTGGAAGACCATTTCAGGTGACTACCTCTCGAAGCTCATCAAGAGAATGCCAAGAGTGTGCAAAGCAGTAATCAAAGCAAAAGGTGACTACTTTGAAGAACCTAGAATATGACATATTTTCAGTTGTTTCCCACTTTTTTGTTATGTATATAATTCCACATGTGTTAATTCATAGTTTTGATGCTATCAGTGTGAATCTACAATTTTTTTATAGTCATGGAAATAAAGAAAACTCTGAATGAGAAGGTGTGTCCAAACTTTTGGTCTGTACTGTATATAAGAAATATATATATATATATATATATATAAAATACAGTTAGTTAGTGGGAGATAGTGTAGGTTTGATGGTGATATAGTGTAGCTGATAGGTTCGAGTGCAGGGTGTCAGGTAGTGTGATTGGAATTACTGTACTGTGTTAGCTATTAGTGTCTTTGTCTTTTGTCTTTGAAAAAATGTCTTTTGATGCCTGTTTTTCTGTGGTGTGCTAGGAATTTGTGTGCTGTGATATGATCTGCTATGCTAGTGATTTAGTGTCTTTGTGTTTCGTCTTTAAAAAAAGAATACATGAAAAAAGTTATCTGCTGTCTGTTTTTCTGTGCTGTGACAGGATTTGCTGTGCTAGTGATTTAGTGCCTTTGTGTTTTGTCTTTAAAAAAAAAAGGGGGCACCTCATTCGGGATTTTTTGGGGCATGGCAGCCGCCCCATTTCGTCTCAGGATGCAGAGGCAGTTGTGGCTTTTGTGACACAAGCCAGTGGCATGGAGTCCTCTGCCCCAGCTCTAAGCAGCAGCAGGTCTCCACCTCCTGCATGGCCAGCCCCCATCCCCCAAGACTCGTCCATGCTGGTGTTGGACAGCGAGAGGAACATTGTGGGGGAGGTGATGCAGGAGAGTGAGCTGCAGCTTGGTCCTGATGCTCAGGATCTTTTGGAAGGGATGGAGGAGGAGGAGGGGGTACCACCCGTCAGTACCCCAGTGACATCCCTTCCAACTGGTGTGGGTGGTTTTATCAACAGAACCCCCGCACCTAGTCAGACCCAGGCATCAGCTGGTGGACAGTGTCTGCTGTTCCCCTCATTCCATCACCAGTCAACCTTGGGTCTGACAATGCAGGCAAGGAAGAGGAGGGTGACACTGACCAAGAATGAGTGCCACCTCCCTTGTGAGGTGACAGCCGCAATGATGAGGAATGTAGGCACCCGAGGCAATAGGTGCACCAGGTCACCAGGGAGCCCAGTGGCAGGGCTCCATTGGTGGCGGCAGCAGCAGCAGGTATCGCCTCTACCTGTGCGCACAGAGCCCGAACAGGTGCAAGCCAGCACCACTCCATCTGACAGGAGTATAGTGCATAAGTCGCCTGTTTGGGCTTACTTCACCCTGGCAGAGGAAGATCACAGAATTGCCATCTGTCAGTTGCGCCATGCCAAAGTGAGGGAGGTCACTTGCTTGGCTGGGTACCACTGTCCTTACCCAGCACATGAGATGCAACAACTGACAGCAGCTCCTGCCACTGTCCTGCAGCCACCCGTCCCCCTTCCAACAATGCTTTCCCACTCCCTCTCCTGGAGGTACTGATACCAGCAGCCAGACCTTTGCCTCCTTTGCACCCACCTCTGTCGCCTCCTCTGCTGTCCGGCACAAGCCGTCGCTCGCAGAAGCATAGGAGCACTTTGCAGCCTACACACCCGGGGACTGTCGGGTCCATTCACTCAATGGGCTCCTGGCAAGGGTTATCGCCCAATATCTGCTGTCCTTCAATATTGTGGACTGCAATACATTCCGGCAGATGTTGGGGCAGGCCCAACCCTAGCCGCCATTCCTTTGCCAGGACCGACGTCCCTGCCCTACACCAGCACATTGGGCATAATGTATCTCTGTCACTGGATCCCGCTGTCAGTGACAGGGTGCATCTCACAATGGATGCCTGGACTAGCAGACATGGGCAGGGTCACTATTTTAGCTTCACAGCCCATTGGGTGTCCCTCCGAGGTGTCGGGGAGGGATCAATAGATGTAGAGGCATCTCAGCTTGTAGTGCCACCCCAGGGTGTCCAGGGGAGAACTTCTGCTCTCTCTCAAGCCACTGTCTCCACCGCTGCTGAGCCCCCAGCAAGAGTCTCCATAGCTACACAAGTGTGGGGCACATCCGCTGCCAGATCGTGCTCCAGCTTGTGAGCTTAGGGGAACGGAGACACACTGGAATTTATGTCCTGGCCGCCCTCCAGACTCAGGTCCACAAGCGGCTGACACCCTAAAGGCTCCAGACAGGCATGGTTGTCTGTGATAATGGCAGCAACCTGCATGGCACATGTCCTCAACCGTTTTGTACAGAAGTTCCTGCGCACATACCCAGGGTTGAGCGACATTATGCAAAGGCTATGAAGGATTGCCAGCCACTTCCGATGCTCCTCAACCTCCACTGCATCCCTGTCCAAACTGCAGATGGACAACAGCCTTCCACCTCACAGACTGTTGTTTGAAAGAGTGACGCGGTGGACCTCCACCCTCCACATGCTGGAGAGGTTGTGGGAGCAGCGACAGGCGGTGAAGGAGTACCTGCTGTACCTAGGCACTCCAGGGCCATCACGCCCACTCCCCTACATCACCAATGCAGAGTGGGGGCAGATACATCAGGTTTGCCATGTGTTGGCCCTCTTCAAGCAGGCAGGTGACCAAGATGGTCAACGGGGAGCACGTCGGTCTCAATGACGTGCTCCTCATAGTGTTCCTGCTGGACAGGACACTAGACCGCCTGCTCGATTCCGGGGAAAGTGTCTTGCTGGAGCAAGAAGATGCAACACTGCTGCACCAAGACCAGGCCCAGGACGAGGAGGAATACATTTTTGAGGGGGATGTGGACGTTCGGGAGTCTGGGCATGGTCAGGAGGGAGAGCCAGTGCCTGGGTTACCGTTATTCAGGGGGTGGGGCGACACCCAGAGGCTACAGCAGCAGTAGAAGGACCAAGACGTCATGGACCTGGGCAGCCAAGAAGAGTCACAGCACGCTGTCCTCTTCCCCATGGCTGCCCACATACTGCGCTGCCTCTGGAGGGACCCCCGGATCAGGCAAATGAAGGAGGGGGATGATTTTGGGTGGTCACCCTTTTAGACGCTCGCTGCAAGGGGAAACTGGAGCATTTCCTCCCAGACAGCCGGCAGTATGCTTGTATGCAACAACTGCGGGCCAGTCTGCTCCCCCGGCTGGAGGAGGCCAACCCTCTGCCTCATGCTTCAGTTCGCCCCGCTCATCTCACCCAGCAGGTGGCTGCCCCCAGCAGCTCCAGCCGAGCAGGAGATTTTATGGGTGAGATAAGGTAGTTCTATCAGCCTGTGCGACCCAGTAGCAGCAGTCACCACCAGCGGCTGGCCCGTATGGTAGCTGACTACATGGGATCCGTCTTTGCTTTCGACAGCATGAGCACCAACGACTAAATGGAGTACTGGGTTTGCAGGCTGGACACCTTCAGTGAACTTGCTCAGTATGTGCTGGAGATACTGTCTTGCCCCCCTCCAGCGTAGTATCTGAGCAGACATTCAGCACGGCAGGTGGGGTGGTCACCGACAAGCGGACTCGTCTGTCCTCAGACTCCGTGTATAGACTTACATTCATCAAAATTAACGAGTCCTGGATCGACAGCGACTTCCTGGCCCCCGCCGTTGATTCTGGGAGCTGAATTTCACGTCGTTGCCATGTACCTGCTGCTGCTTCTTCTGTCCTGTTCCTGCTGAGTTTGGCCGAGCTATGTGTAGGCCTTATACTGCACCGTTACCTTTACCTGCTGCTACTGTCTGTCCTTATCCTGATGAGTTTTACCCTGGACTAAAGGGGCCTTACTGCAACCATATCGGTTAAAATTACCCATAAACAAACAATATTGAAAAACAGAAGCACACATTAGAAATGAAAAAAACATCTATTTACAAACATGGCTCTAAGGCAACTTTTTTAGTTGGTCGTGCAGGTCAGACATCTCCTGCATCCATTTGCAGTGCAGCTCCTCCATCTTCTGTAGCTGCTTCTGCATCTCCTGCATTCTGGCATCATGCTCCTGCTGCATCTGCCTCGTTTTTTTACTGTCAGGATTAAAAAAATTGAAAATTTTTTGCAATTCATATTAAGAGGCATGGATACAGAATTATATTGCTGTGTGCACATATTTACCCTCCTGGCGGGGGCTGGTGACATCCTCCTACTCTTCTTCATCATCAGGAGCTGGTGGGGGGGGGGTCGGAATCCAGCTGCTGGGATGGTCCGGCCTCTTACTCCTCCACCATTTTGCCCACATCAGGTGAGGGTGGTGCATCCTGCCGCTGCTGGGAGGGTCCGGCCTGCTCTCCCTCCTCCTCTTCGGCGGACACCGCCACTGCCTCCATCTTGTCCATCGAAGACCTGCGGTGGATGGAGGGAACCGACACCTGTGATCACACAATGTTCCGAATTTAGACAAACAACTCATAACAAATGCAAATTAAGTGGGGGATGTATCTAATGTAATGATGGACGGGGCCTTTTACTGGAATACAGAATAATGATTGCCATTTATGTATATATGCACACACACGTATATATATATTTATGTGTTTGTGAAATGTACAAAATCAGATGATTACATCATACATCTATACCTTGCTGTTTGAAAAGGTTCAACATTCTAGGCTTAAAGTGTCATACTCTAGTCAGTTAATTAATCCATACCCCATGAGCAAAGGGTACCTGAGATTGTAACTTTGGGTTTCACAAGCTGTAAGCTATAATCATCCAAATTATAATACATAAAGGCTTGAAATATCTCGCTTTGCATGTAATGAGTCTATCTCATATAATAGTTTCACCTTTTCAGTTGCATTACTGAAATAATTGAACTTTGCACGATATTCACTGTGTGATTTGCAGCCAGGTGGGGCCAAATACCCGGCTGGATTTAAATTGTCGGTCTTTGGTTTTTGGCAGCACCTGGCTGTCCTTAAATAGGCAGCTGGGCTTAGCAGCAGGATCTCTGTGTTGGGATCTGAGGCTTGGTGACCGGTTGGAGGGCTGAGACCCATGGGCCGAGGAAAAAGGCCCCCTAAAGCCTGCTGTTGACTGCTGGAGGCAGAACTGACATCAAGGTGATGTGTGAAGTAACACCAAGATGTACTTTCCATTGTGTGTGAAGTAAACACAAAGACTGCAAAGTAACGCATTGTTTTGTACATTTTGTGTTAAAAACTTGTCTTTTGCCTCCGTACTACGTCAGCTTACCCTATCTACCAGAGCAAAACCCCACAATACATACAGTTGCAAGAAAAAGTATGTGAACCCTTTGGAATTATATGGATTTCTGCACAAATTGGTCATAAAATGTGATCTGATCTTCATCTAAGTCACAACAATAGACACTCACAGTCTGCTTAAACTAATAACACACAAAGAATTAAATATTTCCATGTTTTTATTGAACACACCATGTAAACATTCACAGTGCAGGTGGAAAAAGTATGTGAACCCTTGGATTTAATAACTGGTTGAACCTTCTTTGGCAGCAATAACTTCAACCAAACGTTTCCTGTAGTTGCAGATCAGACGTGCACAACGGTCAGGAGTAATTCTTGACCATTCCTCTTTACAGAGCTGTTTCAGTTCAGCAATATTCTTGGGATGTCTGGTGTTAATCGCTTTCTTCAGGTCATGCCACAGCATCTCAATCGGGTTGAGGTCAGGACTCTGACTGGGCCATTCCAGAAGGCGTATTTCCTTCTGTTTAAGCCATTCTGTTATTGATTTACTTCTATGCTTTGGGTAGTCATCCTGTTGCAACACCCATCTTCTGTTGAGCTTCAGCTGGTGGACAAATAGCCTTAAGTTCTCCTGCAAAATGTCTTGATAAACTTGGGAATTCATTTTTCCTTCGATGATATCAATCTGTCCAGGCCCTGATGCAGCAAAGCAGCCCCAAACCATAATGCCCCCACCACCATACTTCACAGTTGGGATGAGGTTTTGATCTTGATGTGCTGTGACTCTTTTTCTCCACACATAGTGTTGTGTGTTTCTTCCAAACAACTCAACTTTGGTTTAATCTTTCACCACAGAATATTTTGCCAGTACGGCTGTGGAACATTCAGGTGCTCTTGTGCAAACTGTAAACGTGCAGCAATGTTTTTTTTGCACAGCAGTGGCTTCCTCTGTGGTATCCTCCTGTGAAATCCATTTTTGTTTAGTGTTTTACGTATCGTAGATTAACTAACGGGGATGTTAGCATTTGCCAGATACTTTTGTAAGTCTTTAGCTGACACTCTATGATTCTTCCTCACCTCATTGAGCAGTCTGTGCTGTGCTCTTGCAGTCATATTTACAGGACGGCCACTCCTAGGGAGAGTAGCTGCAGTGCTAAACTTTCTCCATTTATAAACAATTTGTCTTACTGTGGCCTGATGAACAGCAAGGCTTTTGGAGATACTTTTATAACCCTTTCCAGCTTTATGCAAGTCAACAATTCTTAATCGCAGGTCTTCTGAGAGCTTTTTTGTGAGAGGCATCATTCACTTCAGGCAATGCTTCTTGTGAAAAGCAAACCCAGAACTGGTGTGTTTTTTATAGGGCAGGGCAGCTGTAACCAACACCTCCAATCTCATCTCATTGATTGGACTCCAGTTGGCTGACACCTCACTCCAATTAGCTCTTGGAGATGTCATTAGTCTAGGGGTTCACATACTTTTTCCACCTGCACTGTAAATGTTTACATGGTGTGTTCAATAAAAACATGGTAACATTTAATTATTTGCGTGTTATTAGTTTAAGCAGACTGTGATTGTCTATTGTTGTGACTTAGATGAAGATCAGATCACATTTTATGACCAATGTGTGCAGAAATCCATATCATTCCAAAGGGTTCACATACTTTTTCTTGCAACTGTATATATATATATATATCTATATATATATATTTATATATATATATATATATATATATATATATATATAAAATGATTACTTAGTACTTGGTGTGAAACTTATGAAATCAGCCGGTTACATTATACATCTCTACCTTGCTGTGTGTATAAATATATATATATATATATATATATATATATATACACACACTCACAGCGAGGTAGAGATGTATGATGTAACCAGCTGATTTGCTACGTATCACATCAGGTAGTAAGTAATCATTTGTAAAGGGATGAAATACTTATTTGCATAACTGTATATATACATTACAGAGTGTTGGCGAGAGATACAAGAGTAATGTACGTATTGTTCCTTGGCATCTTCTGTCTCTTAGTGATCCATCCGATGTGCCTCCTCTTCAGATCAGACCAGTGCTTAATGATGGCCATCGCACTGTGTTTCCCCTTTAATTCCTTCCATAGCTCCTTCCATATCCCACACACAATGGCCTGCTTTTCTCCTTGGACCTGGGTCCTATCATTTACTCGCTCCAACATGCACTGCAGGATAAAAATGCAAACATATAATCCCAAATTTTTACTACAAGTATTGAAAATAATGTCCTCAAAAAGTATTTAAAGGGGTTGTCTGGGTTCAGAGCTGAACCTGGACATGCCTCCATTTTCACCCAGGCAGACCCCCTGATTTGAGCATCGGAGCAGTTAATGCTCCGATGCTCTCCTTTACCCTGTTCTAAATTGCGCAGGGCAAAGGCATTTTCAAGAGTTCCGGTGACGTACCGGCATGAAGCCCGGTGATGTCACCGTTACTGATGGGCGGGCTTTGGCGCTGCCCTATTCAGTAAAACGGCTAGGGCAGCGCTAAAGCATGCCCATCAGAGCTGGTGATGTCACCGAACACACTGCCGGGTGGAAGCTTCTCCCCGGAAGTGTGTTATTGTAAACAAAAGAGCCCGTGCCCTGCACGATCTAGCGCAGGGCAAGGGAGCACATTGGAGCATGAGATGCTCCGATGCCAACATAAAGGGGGCTGCCTAGGGAATTATAGGTATGTCCGGGTTCAGCTCTGAACCTGAACAATGCCTTTAAGTCTAAGAAGGGGAAATATTAGATTTAATGTTACCGCTTAGCAACTGTGAGCCACACCTCTATTGAGCGTGCAATAAAGGCAAACTACATTGCCAATTTTCGCAATCAAGAAAAATATTGCGAATTCTCGAATTTGCTAATTTATGCTAAATATTGCGCTATTAATTTGCAAAATATCGCAAAAATGAATATTGCCTGTGCCGCTCATCACTACTGAGGTTACTAGTACTTGACAGTTTTGTTACAATGCCAAGGCACTATTTATTCCTGGAATATTTTCTATGCAGAGGAGAAAGGAGTTAATAAGATTGGACTTACATTCATACAATAAAAATAATGGTGTGCATTAGCCACACATTTATAGGATAACCCCCTTTAATAAACACACTGAATTCATGTTGCAATTAATAAATATAATATGTTGTTTCTATTCAATAACAGTATATCCATTTGTCTAACAGTCCTGCTAATTCCAAGAAATAGTTAGATTTGTTTCCTTAGGTCTTTGTAAATGCTCAATACAATCAAAAGACAGTAAGTGCTTTTAAGCTACACCATTGTTACTGTTATGTTGTCATGACAACAGTCTGTGGAGTATGATGAATGATAAACTTTTTTTTGCAATTAATTTTTCTAAATGTTCATCTGAGACATTGAATCAAAAAGCACAATTAAATATTTTTTTTGTTCAAGCAAGCAATTTTAGATTTAAACTATTATTATTACTACTGTTATTATTAATATTATTATTATTAGTGTAACAGTATCTAATGCTTAAATTATCTCTTATGATTTTATAGAGAATTCATGAAAAGTTGCACTTTTCTTAAAGAGAATAATGCTCTTTATTAAATCTCTTTTCATTTTATGTTTGTATATGTTTAAAGGGGTTGTCCAAGATAAGAAAAAGGTGATAAGCAGGGGATAGTGTCATATAACTTACCTGATCATTGTTTATAGGGCTGTAGCCCCTAGGATTAATTGACAACACGTGACCACTGCAGTCAACCGCTGGACTCAGCAGTGTACTATTCAGGGCAGTGATTGGCTGCAGGGGTAACATAGGTCAGCATGACATCAGTGCTGCAGTTCTATAAACAAATATCAGAGGTGAAGTCTGAAATGGCAGTGCTACGAGTGGCAGAAGATTGAGATTAAACACGTAAGTAGTGTTGAGCGAGCATGCTCAGCCAAACTGCTGTTTGGCTCGAGCATCACTATGCTTGGCACATCTGAGTGCTCACCGAATACCGTGGGTGCTCAAGTACAATTTAATACAATGAAAGTCAATGGGAGACCCGAGAATCAAACCAGGCACCCCCTGCTCTGAAGAAGAGAGGGTGTATGGTTCACAAAAAAAAGGTTAGAAATTGATGCAAACCCCATCAACATAGTTTGGAAACAGCATTAAGAGGATGGCTGGATGCGTTTTGGATTCTTATTATCTACGACATACAATAGACAACCACACAAAGGCTATATGCCAAAAGCCAGGTATATGCAAGCCGTCAATGTATCCATGAGACAGATGACAGGCTTAGTCAGCATACCTTACAATGGCAGCCTTGTGCACTGAGACATTACAAACCAGCTCTCATCTGACTGAGAGCCAGTAAACCTCAACGTTACTTCAGATATGTTGGATGGCTTGGGTGGACCTGCGCACCTAGATCAATATCATTAGGAAGACAAAAAGTTTTCTGATTATCCTAACATAATATTTAATAACCTTTCTATACAGTTTTGTCATGTAAAAACTAATTTGAATTAACATGGGCATATGAGATAGACATGCAAATGAGCAGAATCTGCCTTGTTTTTTAGCTGAAAAACCATTTGCATGGAAAATTTGTGATCTACACTACTCATTAACAGCACCATCTATTGGTTTCATAGTCTTATAACAAGAGTAATAATCTTGTCATAAGACTATGAAACCAATAGATGGCGCTGTTCATCTTGTTGGGGCGCTAGTAAGTGAGGCACACTGCTCAGCAGAGTCCACACACCGTGTAGCACTCAACCTATAATAGCCTGCGCTAACACTGAGGTGTATATCGGATTGCTGCTATCATTCACACATCTTCTAGCACTTTATCTGCGATAATATAAGCTTGCTAGGGTGTATCTGAGGGCTATTGCCCTGCTGTTACGGTAGGTGAGGGAAAGGAAGAAAACCACATACAAAAACAGTAATAAAAACACCAGGCTAGGCCCCAGAGCTAGGGAAGAGGGTAAGGTTACCACCTGACAATCCCTGAGCCTTCTCCTGACTGCTGACAGCATGAGCAAATCCTAAAGGTGGAAGTGCTCATGCGCTGGAACCTAAGCCCTGCTGACACTAAAACAAATCCTCAGCTAGGAAGCTGGAGATAAGACAACTGATTCCTTGCTCTTGTGAAGGAACCAGCCTAAGGCCTAGCCAGAACACACAACAAAAGGGAAGAAAGGAGGACTTAGCTTTAGACTGACGGGGAGCAGGAGATCCCCTAAACACTAGCTGAGAACTCCAGGAGCAAATATAAACCGCATGGGCTATAATGAGAGGTGGGTATAAATAGCACCACTAAATAGCTAATGAGCAGAACCTGTGGGGAGGTGGGATCCTGCCCAAAACCACAACAAAGAGAAACAGAACAATCTGTCAGACTCACGTGCAGCAAGTCTGTCAGTTCTTCTCAGGCCTCTCACAGGGCAGGGCGTGACAGTATCCCCCTTCTCCGGGTGACCTCCAGGCACCCAGGACCAACCTTATCCAGGTGTGCCCTGTGAAAGGCCCAAACTAGTACCAAACTGAGGGTGAAAACCATATGCGCCCAAAAATGGTGACTTATCAGTCGACGCCTGTCTACGGTTATTCAAGGCAAACTCAGCCAAGAACAAAAACGAAGACCACTCTTCCTGATTCTCAGCGACAAAACACCTCAAATAAGTCTCCAGATTCTGGTTAGTGCGCTCAGTTTGTCCATTCGAATGAGGAAAGCCGAAGAGAAAGACAACTGAATACCTAGACGAGTACAGAACGCCTTCCAAAACCTGGAAACAAATCGCATCCCCCTATCAGACAACACATCAGAGGGAATTCCGTGTAATTTCACAATGTTATCAATAAACACTTGAGTGAGAGTTTTACCATTGGGCAAACCTGATAATGGTATAAAGTGAGCCATACTGAAGCGGTCCAGCACCACCAAAATCATAGTGTTCCCAAAGGAACTTGGTAAATCAGTGATAAAGTCCATGGACAAATGCATCCAAGGACGAGATGGGATGGACAAAGGAAGAAGAGATCCTAAAAGCCGAGTATGAGCCACCTTAGCAAGTGCACAGGTCTCACAAGCTGCCACATAGCCATCAACACATTTACGTAAACCTGGCCACTAGAATCTCCGGGAAATAAGATCCACAGTGAATCTACTTCCAGGGTGTCCCACAAGGACAGTATCATGATGTTCCTTGAACACCTTGTGTCAAAGTCCTAATAAACAAATAACTTCCCTGGAGGACAGGAATCAGGTGCCACACCTTGAGCCCCCAACACTTCCGCCTCAAGTTGGGGATAAAGAGTGGACACCACCACCCCATCAGCCAAAATCGGAGCGGGTTCCTTAGAATCCCCCCCCCCCCCAGGAATGCTATGCGACAAAGCATCCGCTTTGACGTTTTTGGCCCCGGGGCGATAAGTGACCACAGAATTAAATCTGGTAAAAAACAATGACCATCTTGCCTGCCTAGGGTTCAGATGCTTTGCTGAATGCAGGTTAGCCAGATTCTTATGGTCAGTAATTTCCGTAATCGGATGAATCGCTCCTTCAAGCCAATGACGCCATTGCTTAGATGCCAATTTAATGGCCAGCAACTCTATTCCCAACATCATAATTTCTTTCGTCAGCAGAGAGTTTCTTTGAAAAAAAAGCACAAGGGTGCCATTTGCCAGGAGAGGGACCCTCGACAAAACTGCTCTGACTCCCACTTCTGACGCGTCAACCTCCACAATGAACTGTTGAGACACATCGGGTTGCATCAGAATAGGAGCGGAAGCAAAACATTCCTTTAATACAGAAAAAGCCTGTAATGCCTCTTCCGACCAGACTGAGAAGTCCACACCCTTCCTAGTCATATCAGTCAAAGGCTTGACAACAGTGGAATGATTCAGGATACATTTTCTGTAGTAATTAGTAAATCCCCAAAACCGCATCAGAGCTTTCTGATTCTCCAGTTGATCCCATCCCAGTACCGCACAGACCTTTTCGGGATCCATGCGAAAACCTGAGGCAGAAAGTAAGTAACCCAGAAACTGCAGTTCCTGAATAGCAAAGACATATTTTTTTCAACTTAGCATACAATTTATTCTCCCGAAGGATCAATAATATTTGTCTTAAATGATTCTGATGAGTCTCCATATCGGATGAGTAAATTAGTATGTCATCGAGGTGAATAACAACAAACATCCCTACCAAATGATTAAAAATGTAATTGATAAAGTGCTGGAAGACCGCCGGGGCATCAGTCAAACCAAGGGGCATGACCAAGTTCTCGAAATGGCCCTCAGGGGTATTGAAGGCCGTCTTCCATTCATCCCTTTCCCTGATTCTTATCAGATTATAATCCCCTCCTTAATCCAACTTAGAAAACACCTTGGCTCCGACAATCTAATCAAACAAATCCAGGATCAAGGGAAGAGGATAAGGATCACGGACAGTAATAAGATTCAGTTCCAGGAAATCTAAACACGGTCTAAGGGACGAGAGCTATAGGTGACTTTGATGATCTGATATGTCCTTTTGCCAAACTCTCGGCAATATACTCTCGCATAGCTACTCTTTCGGGTTGGGAAAGATTATATAACTGAGATTTTAGCAAATTAACTCCGGGAATAAGATTGATTGGATAATCGTACTCTCGGTGAGGGGACAAACCCTGATTTCCACACTCAGAGAATACGTCTGAAAAATCTGAAAGAAAATGGAGGTAACACCTTCTGAGACAGTTGTCCATATAAAAATCACTCTAATCACTGATCTATCTAGTTTGCCAGCCTATGGTAGGATTATGTTTGATCAACCATGGTAAACCCAGTACCAGAGGAGCAGGCAAACCCTTCAGTACAAAAAAATAAATGGACTCAACATGAGAATCACCCACCCTCAAATGAATATCCTGCAAAATATGAGTAAGACACTTTTGCAAGAGTGGAATCAATAGCAAACATCAATATCCCTTTGCTTAATGCGCTTGTTTTAAAACCATGACTCAAATTGATAATCAATAGGGTTAACCCCTGCGCCACTGTCAACAAATACTTTTAACGCAATATTTTCAGAGTCTAGCGCCACCATTGCAGGCAGGAGAACTTAGTTACTGCAGGAAGAAGACAAATGTACCTTTTCTGACTCACCATTCATGCTACCAAAAGTAAGGGAACTCGATTTTTAGGAAAGAACCCCTTTTTGAGGCTTCTTGAGGCTTAATAAAAGGACAATCATTAATGAAATTCTTTACCACAGAAGAAACAGAGTCTTCTCTGAACTCTAAAGTTCCATTTACCAGGGCAAGAAGAGACCTGACCCAACTGCATAGGCTCAGAAACTGGCTCAAGTGTCTCTGTGCCCCAAGGGACAGAATGGATAGTTTCACCACATGATAAAGCATCCTGGTTGAGGGGAACCTTGCACCACTCTCTCAGATGTCTATCAATCCGTACGGCTAGGGACATGGCCGCCTCCAAAAAAAATCAAGGTTTTCATGAAACGCAAGGGCGTCTTTTAGTCTATCAGACAGCCCATGACAGAACTGACTACGGAGTGCTGGGTCATTCCACTCAGAGTCAGTCACCCATTTTCTAAATTCAGAACAATATGACTCAGCAGAACGTTATCCCTGACTCAAGCTATGCAGCTTAGATTCGGCCAGGGAGACCCAGTCTGGATCATCATAAATCAGGCCCAGGGCTCTGAAAAATTCATCCACTGATCACAGGGACTGGGAACCGATCGGTAGAGAAAAGGTCCAAGACTGAGCATCACCTTTTAGCAGAGAAATGATAATCCCCACGCTTAGATTTTCGGCCCCAGATGAGATCGGACGCAAACGAAAATAAAATTTTCAAGATTCTCTGAACCGAACAAAGTTATCACTTCCCCAAGAGAACCTATCTAGGAGAGCGACCTTAGGTTCAAGGCTGACCTGGTTCCGACTAGCAGAACTAGACGCCAGAGATCTCTGACACAGTGCAAATGAATTACGGAGGTTAGCTACCTCCAAACACAATCCCTACATGCAATCCATCAGTGAATCAAAAGCTTCCATTTCGCATAGGGAAAAAAATTACGGTATGGGCGGTTTATAATATCAAGATAGGTGAGGGAAGAGAGGAAAACAAATACAACAACAGTAACAAAAACACCAGGCTGGGCGCCAAAGCTAGGGAAGAGGGAAAGGTCACCACCTGACAATCCCTGAGACTTTCCCAGACTGCTGACAGCATGAGCAAATCCTAAAGGTGAAAATGCTCATGCGCTGGAACCAAAGCCCTGCTGAAACTGAAACAAACCTTTAGCTAGGAAGCTGGATATAAGACAACCGGATCCTTGCTCTTGTGACGGAACCAGTGTTTCCCTGAGGCCTAGCCAGAACACACAACAAAAGAGAAGGAAGGAGGACTTAGCTTTAGACGGACGGGGAGCAGGTGATCCACCAAACACTAGCTGAAAACTCCAGGAGCAAATATAAACCAAGGGCTACAATGAGAGGCAGGTATAAATAGCACCACTAAATAGCTAATAAGCAGAACCTGCGGGGAGGTGGGATCCTGCCCAAAAACACAACAAAGAGAAACAGAACAATCTGTCAAACTCACGTGCAGCAAGTCTGTAAGATCTCAGGCCTCTCACAGGGCAGGGCATAACAAGTGCTAGTAATGAATCATGAACAGCGCCATCTATTGGTTTCATAGTCTTATGACAAGACTATGAATCCAATAGATGGCACTGTTCATGAGTAGTGTAGATCACAAATATTCTAATTGCTAATTTTTATTGTCAATTCTCCATGCAAAAGTCTACACTAATAAAATGGTCATAAGACTATGGGTTGCTGACAGTGCCTCCAGTTACTTAACATTGTCTCCCACCCAGTCACCTGCTAAAAGTTCAGAGTTGGCACCTGCAGTCGATGTCCATCAGTCTTTTACCTCAACCCCTTGCAAATCAGCCAAGCAGTCTGAGCCCCAAGTCACGCAACAGTCTCTTTTGCTTTTTGATGACTCTGCTAGCTGTGCCCCAGAAGTGGAAGATATTGAGTGAACTAATGCCCAACCACTTAAGTTTCAAGATGAGTACATGGGAGGACCATCACAGCATGTCTCGGATGATGATGAAACACAGGTGCTAACTGCTGTGGCTTTCGAAAGTGTGCAGACCGACAAGGAGGGCAGGGGTGAAGACTGGGTGGAAGATGATGTGGAGGATGATGAGGTCCTCGACCCCACATGGAATCAAAGTCATGCGAGTGACCTGTGTAGTTCAGAGGAAGAGGCGCTGGTCACACAGAGCCACCAGCACAGCAGAAGAGGGAGCAGGGTGCAAAAGCAGAGCGGCCGTCCCCTAGACGGTACGCCTGTTACTGCCCACCGCAGCAAGGGACCGAGCACACCAAAGCCAGCTCCAAGGAGTTCCCTGGCGTGGCAGTTCTTTAGACAATGTGCTGACGACAAGACACGAGTGGTTTGCACGCTGTGCAATAAGAGCCTGAAGAGAGGCATAAACGTTCTCAACCTGAGCACAACCTGCATGACCAGGCATCTAAGTACAAAGCAAGAGCTGCAGTGGAGTAGACACCTCAAAAACCAAGAAAGGTCTTTGGCTCCTCCTGCTTCCTCTTCTGCTGCAGTCTCGGCCTCTTCATCCACCTCTGGAGTGACAATGCCTCCTGCCACCCTGCAAACAGAGGATCTGCCAGCAACACCACCACCTGGGTCACCAAGCATCTTCACAATGTCCCACGGAAGCGTTCAGCTCTCCATCTCCCAAACTCTGGAGCATCAGAGGAAGTACCCCCCTACTCACCCACGATCCCTGGCCCTGAATGCCAACATTTCAAAATGACTGGCATTTGAAATGCTGTCATTCCGTCTGGTGGAGATGGAGAGTTTTAAAAGCCTTATGGAGGTGGCTGTCCCAAAGTATGTAGTGCCCAGCCGCAACAACTTTTTCAGCCGTGCCATTCCTTCCCTGCACAACTAAGTTGGGGAAAAAATCAGGTGTGCACTGTGCAACGCCATCTGTGGCAAGGTCCACCTAACTACGGATACGTGGACCAATAAGCACGTTCAGGGACATTATATATCCATAACAGCACACTGGGTAAATACAGTGGCGGCTAGGCCTGAGGCGCAGTTTGGTGCATGTCCTTCCACCACCGAGGATTGCAGGGCGCTTCAGTTTGCCTCCTGTTGCTTCCTCCTCCTACTCCACTTTGTCATCCTCTACCGGCTCCTCATCCGGTCAGCATAACACCTTCACCAGCAACTTCAGAACAGCCAGGGGTAAACGACAGCAGGCAGTTTTAAAACTTATCTGTTTGGGGGACAAACCCCACACCGCTCAGGAGCTGTGGATGGGACTTGAACAACAGACCAATGAGTGGTTGGTGCCAGTGAGCCTCATGCCCGGGCTGGTGGTGTGCGATAATGGGCGAAATCTCGTAGCAGCTCTGGGACTAGCCGGTTTGATGCACATCCCTTGCCTGGCGCATGTGCTGAATTTGGTGGTGCAGAGGTTACTTAAAATTTACCCCGATATGTCAGAGCTGCTGCATAAATTGCGGGCCGCCTGTGCGCGCTTTCGGCGTTCTCACCCTGCTGCTGCTCGCCTGTCAGCGCTTCAGCGTAACTTCGGCCTTCCCGCTCACCGCCTCATATGCGACGCGCCCACAAGGTGGAACTCCACTTTGCACATGCTGGCCAGACTGTGCGAGCAGGAGATAGTGAAGTTTAAGCTGCAGCTCTGCGGAACAGCGCCACTTCGCCACCAATAGTGGGCCTCCATGCGAGACCTGTGTTCCTTGTTGGCTGTTTCGAGTACTCCACCAACATGGCCAATGCCGATGACACCTCTATGCCTCTTTGAATACATGCTTCAGGCGATTATGGAAGAGGATGTGGTACAGGAGAAGGAGGAGGAGGAAGAGGGATAATTACTACCTGCCTACTAATGGCATGGCTGTGATTGGCCAGTGCAGCATTTGACCCAGCCTCTATTTAAGCTGGAGTTACATAGCGCCGCCCGTCACTCTGCTCTGATCAGTATAGGGAGAGGTTGCAGCTGCGACGTTAGGGCGAGATTAGGCAGTGATTAACTCCTCCAAAAGACTTCATTCAGAGATCGATCTGCAGCTGTGGATGATTGAACTGCTGCTATTGAATTGCTCACTGTTTTTAGGCTGCCCAGAGCGTTTTTCAGTCACTTTTTTCTGGGGTGATCGACGGCCATTTTGTGTCTTGTGGTGCGCCAGCATAAGCTGCCAAGTGCATTTAACCCTCAGTAGTGTGGCTGTTTTTTGGCTAAATCCTACATCAGGGTCAAGCTGTCACACCAAGTGCATTTACCCATCAATAGTCTGGTTATTTTTTGGCCATATACTACATCAGGGGCAAGCTGAGCCTGTCACCAAGTGCATTTAACCCTCAATAGTGCGGTTGTTTTTTGGCTAAATCCTACATCAGGGTCAAGCTGTCACACCAAGTGCATTTAGCCATCAATAGTCTGGTTATTTTTTGGCCATATACTACATCAGGGGCAAGCTGAGCCTGTCACCAAGTGCATTTAACCCTCAATAGTGCGGTTGTTTTTTGGCTAATTCCTACATCAGGGTCAAGCTGTCACACCAAGTGCATTTAACCATCAATAGTCTGGTTATTTGTTGGTCATATACGACATCAGGGGCAAGATGAGCCTGTCACCAAGTGCATTTAACCCTCAATAGTGTGGTTGGGCAAGCTGTCACACCAAGTGCATTTAACCATCAATAGTCTGGTTATTTTTTGGCCATATCCCAGTCTAATTCTGTCCATAAACGTATACCTGTCACCCAGCGCCTAAATAATAGGCCTCAAATTTATAGTCAGCTAAATCTGTGGTTATTGCTGTGGCTGGGCGAGTTATTTAGTGTCCGTCAAAGCACAGTTTTTGTTCTGGGTTGAAATACAATTCCCAATTTAGCAATTCTCTAAATTAGTGGTTTCTGCTGTATCAGACCTCCTTTAAATCTATCCCTAAAAGGGTATATAAGATTCAAGGTGCACATAGGGTCATTCTCAATAACTTCACACACACGCTACTGTGCATATCCCAGTCTAATTCTGTCTGTAAACGTATACCTGTCACCCAGCGCCTAAATAATAGGCCTCAAATTTATAGTCAGCTAAATCTGTGGTTATTGCTGTGGCTGGGCGAGTTATTTAGTGTCCGTCAAAGCACAGTTTTTGTTCTGGGTTAAAATACAATTCCCAATTTAGCAATTCTCTAAATTAGTGGTTTCTGCTGTATCAGACCTCCTTTAAATCTATCCCTAAAAGGGTATATAAGATTCAAGGTGCACATAGGGTCATTCTCAATAACTTCACACACACGCTACTGTGCATATCCCAGTCTAATTCTGTCTGTAAACGTATACCTGTCACCCAGCGCCTAAATAATAGGCCTCAAATTTATAGTCAGCTAAATCTGTCGTTATTGCTGTAGCTGGTCAAGTTATTTAGTGTCCATCAAAGCACAGTTTTTGTTCTGGGTTGAAATACAATTCCCAATTTAGCAATCCTCTAAATTAGTGGTTTCTGCTGTATCAGGCCCACTTTAAATGTATCCCTAAAAGGGTATATTAGATTCAAGGTGCAGATAGGGTCATTCTCAATAACTTCACACACACGCTACTGTGCATATCCCAGTCTAATTCTGTCTGTAAACGTATACCTGTCACCCAGCGCCTAAATAATAGGCCTCAAATTTATAGTCATCCAAATCTGTCGTTATTGCTGTAGCTGGTCAAGTTATTTAGTGTCCGTCAAAGCACAGTTTTTGTTCTGGGTTGAAATACAATTCCCAATTTAGCAATTCTCTAAATTAGTGGTTTCTGTTGTATCAGACCTCCTTTTAATCTATCCTTAAAAGGGTATATAAGATTCAAGGTGCACATAGGGTCATTCTCAATAACTTCACACACACGCTACTGTGCATATCCCAGTCTAATTCTGTCTGTAAACGAATACCTGTCACCCAGCGCCAAAATAATAGGCCTCAAATTTATAGTCAGCTAAATCTGTGGTTACTGCTGTGCCTGTATTAGTGTTATACGGTACCTAAATAGATAGCCAGATAGTGTTAGGTGTCTTTAAAAAAAGGCCTGAATTTGAATTCAATACGTTGGGCCAAATAATATTTTTGTTGTTGTGGTGAACGATAACAATGAGGAAAATATCTAGTAAAGGACGCGGACATGGTCGTGGTGGTGTTAGTGGACCCTCTGGTGCTGCGAGAGGACGTGGCCGTGCCACAGCCACACGTCCTAGTGTACCAACTACCTCAGGTCCCAGTAGCAGCCATAATTTACAGCGATATTTGGTGGGGCCCAATGCCGTTCTAAGGATGGTAAGGCCTGAGCAGGTACAGGCATTAGTCAATTGGGTGGCCGACAGTGGATCCAGCACGTTCACATTATCTCCCACCCAGTCTTCTGCAGAAAGCGCACAGATGGCGCCTGAAAACCAAGCCCATTAGTCTGTCACATCACCCCCATGCATACCAGGGAAACTGTCTGAGCCGCAAGTTATGCAGCAGTCTCTTATGCTGTTTGAAGACTCTGCTGGCAGGGTTTCCCAAGGGCATCCACCTAGCCCTTCCCCAGCGGTGGAAGACATAGAATGCACTGACGCACAACCACTTATGTTTCCTGATGATGAGGACATGGGAATACCACCTCAGCATGTCTCTGATGATGACGAAACACAGGTGCCAACTGCTGCGTCTTTCTGCAGTGTGCAGACTGAACAGGAGGTCAGGGATCAAGACTGGGTGGAAGACGATGCAGGGGACGATGAGGTCCTAGACCCCAAATGGAATGAAGGTCGTGCCACTGACTTTCACAGTTCGGAGGAAGAGGCAGTGGTGAGACCGAGCCAACAGCGTAGCAAAAGAGGGAGCAGTGGGCAAAAGCAGAACACCCGCCGCCAAGAGACTCCGTCTGCTACTGACTGCCGCCATCTGGGACCGAGCACCCCAAAGGCAGCTTCAAGGAGTTCCCTGGCATGGCACTTCTTCAAACAATGTGCTGACGACAAGACCCGAGTGGTTTGCATGCTGTGCCATCAGAACCTGAAGCGAGGCATTAACGTTCTGAACCTTAGCACAACCTGCATGACCAGGCACCTGCATGCAAAGCATGAACTGCAGTGGAGTAAACACCTTAAAAACAAGGAAGTCACTCAGGCTCCCCCTGCTACCTCTTCTGCTGCTGCCGCCTTGGCCTCTTCTGCTGCTGCCACTTCGGCCTCTTCTGCTGCTGCCGCCTCGGCCTCTTCCTCCGCCTCTGGAGGAACGTTGGCACCTGCCGCCCAGCAAACAGGGGATGTACCACCAACACCACCACCTCCGTCACCAAGCATCTGAACCATGTCACACGGCAGCGTTCAGCTGTCCATCTCATAAACATTTGAGAGAAAGCGTAAATTCCCACCTAGCTACCCTCGATCCCTGGCCCTGAATGCCAGCATTTCTAAACTACTGGCCTATAAAATGCTGTCATTTAGGCTGGTGGACACAGACAGCTTCAAACAGCTCATGTCGCTTGCTGTCCCACAGTATGTTGTTCCCCGCCGGCACTACTTCTCCAAGAGAGCCGTGCCTTCCCTGCACAACCAAGTATCCGATAAAATCAAGTGTGCACTGCGCAACGCCATCTTTGGCAAGGTCCACCTAACCACAGATACGTGGACCAGTAAGCACGGCCAGGGATGCTATATCTCCCTAACTGCACACTGGGTAAATGTAGTGGCAGCTGGGCCCCAGGCGGAGAGCTGTTTGGTGCACGTCCTTCCGCCGCCAAAGATCGCAGGGCAACATTCTTTGCCTCCTTTTGCCACCTCCTCCTACTCAGCTTCCTCCTCCTCTTCTTCCACCTGCTCATCCAGTCAGCTACACACCTTCACCACCAACTTCAGCACAGCCCGGGGTAAACGTCAGCAGGCCATTTTGAAACTCATAGGGACGGGCCCCACACCGCACAGGAGTTGTGGCGGGGTATAGAACAACAGACCGACGAGTGGTTGCTGCCGGTGAGCCTCAAGCCCGGCCTGGTGGTGTGCGATAATGGGTAAAATCTCGTTGCAGCTCTGGGACTAGCCGGTTTGACGCACATCCCTTGCTTGGCGCATGTGCTGAATTTGGTGGTGCAGAAGTTCATTCACAACTACCCCGACATGTCAGAGCTGCTGCATAAAGTGCGGGCCATCTGTTCGCGCTTCCGGTTTTCACATCCTGCCACTGCTCGCCTGTCTGTGCTACAAAGTAACTTCGGCCTTCCCGCTCATCGCCTCATATGCGACGTGCCTACCAGGTCGAACTCTACCTTGCACATGCTGGACAGACTGTGCGAGCAGCAGCAGGCCATAGTGGAGTTTCAGCTGCAGCACGCACGGGTCAGTTGCAGTGCGGAACAGCACCACTTCACCACCAATGACTGGGCCTCCATGCGAGACCTGCGTGCCCTGTTGCGCTGTTTCGAGTACTCCACCAACATGGCCAGTGGCGATGATGCCGTTATCAGCGTTACAATACCACTTCTATGTCTCCTTGAGAAAACACTTAGGGCGATGATGGAAAAGGAGGTGGCCCAGGAGGAGGAGGAGGAGGAAGAGGGGTCATTTTTAGCACTTACAGGCCAGTCTCTTCAAAGTGACTCAGAGGGAGGTTTTTTCAACAGCAGAGGCCAGGTACAAATGTGGCCAGCCAGGGCCCACTACTGGAGGACGGGGAGGACAAAGATGAGGAGGAGGTGGAGAAGGATGAGGATGAAGCATGGTCACAGCGGGGTGGCATCCAACGCAGCTCGGGCCCATCACTGGTGCGTGGCTGGGGGGAAACGCAGGACGATGACGATACGCCTCCCACAGAGGACAGCTTGTCCTTACCCCTGGGCAGCCTGGCACACATGAGCGACTACATGCTGCAGTGCCTGCGCAACGACAGCAGAGTTGCCCACATTTTAACGTGTGCGGACTACTGGGTTGCCACCCTGCTGGATCCACGGTACAAAGACATTGTGACCACCTTACTTCCTGCACTGGAGCGTGATAGGAAGATGCGCGAGTACAAGCGCACGTTGGTAGACGCGCTACTGAGAGCATTCCCAAATGTCACAGGGGAACAAGTGGCAGCCCAAGGCCAAGGCAGAGGAGGAGCAAGAGGTCGCCAAGGCAGCTGTGTCACGGCCAGCTCCTCTGAGGGCAGGGTTAGCATGGCAGAGATGTGGAAAAGTTTTGTCAACACGCCACAGCTAAATGCACCACCACCTGATACGCAACGTGTTAGCAGGAGGCAACATTTCACTAACATGGTGGAACAGCACGTGTGCACACCCCTCCTCGTACTGACTGATGGTTCGGCCCCATTCAACTTCTGGGTCTCTAAATTGTCCACGTGGCCAGAGCTAGCCTTTTATGCTTTGGAGGTGCTGCCCTGCCCGGCGCCCAGCGTTTTGTTTGAACGTGTATTCAGCATGGCAGGGGGCGTCATTACAGACAAACGCAGCCGCCTGTCAACAGCCAATGTGGACAAGCTGACGTTCATAAAAATGAACCAGGCATGGATCCCACAGGACCTGTCCATCCCTTGTGCAGTTTAGACATTAACTACCTCCCCGTAACCATTTATTATTGTACTCCAGGGCACTTCCTCATTCAATCCAATTTTTATTTTCATTTTACCATTATATTGTGAGGCTACCCAAAGTTGAATGAACCTCTCCTCTGTCTGGGTGCCGGGGCCTAAATATATGGCAATGGACTGTTCCAATGTTGGGTGACGTGAAGCCTGATTCTCTGCTATGACATGCAGACTGATTCTCTGCTGACATGAAGCCAGATTCTCTGTTACGGGACCTCTCTCCTCTGCCTGGGTGCCAGGGCCTAAATATATGACAATGGACTGTTACAGTGGTGGCTGACGTGAAGCCTGATTCTCTTCTATGACATGCAGACTGATTCTCTACTGACATGAAGCCAGATTCTCTGTTACGGGACCTCTCTCCTCTGCCTGGGTGCCTGGGCCTAAATATATGCCAATGGACTGTTCCAATGTTGGGTGACGTGAAGCCTGATTCTCTGCTATGACATGCAGACTGATTCTCTGCTGACATGAAGCCAAATTCTCTGTTACGGGACCTCTCACCTCTGCCTGGCTGCCTGGGCCTAAATATATGCCAATGGACTGTTTTAATGTTGGTTGACGTGAAGCCTGATTCTCTGCTATGACATGCAGACTGATTCTCTGCTGACATGAAGCCAGATTCTCTGTTACGGGACCTCTCTCCGCTGCCTGGGAGCCTGGGCCTAAATATATGCCAATGGACTGTTCCAATGTTGGGTGACGTGAAGCCTGATTCTCTGCTATGACATGCAGACTGATTCTCTGCTGACATGAAGCCAGATTCTCTGTTACGGGACCTCTCTCCTCTGCCTAGGTGCCTGGGCCTAAATATATGCCCATGGACTGTTCCAATGTTGGGTGACGTGAAGCCTGATTCTCTGCTATGACATGCAGACTGATTCTGTGCTGACATGAAGCCAGATTCTCTGTTACGGGACCTCTCTCCTCTGCCTGGGTGCCTGGGCCTAAATATATGCCAATGGACTATTCCAATGTTGGGTGACGTGAAGCATGATTCTCTGCTATGACATGCAGACTGATTCTCTGCTGACATGAAGCCAGATTCTCTGTTACGGGACCTCTCTCCTCTGCTGGGTGCCAGGGCCCAAATTTATGACAATGGACTGTTACAGTGGTGGGTGACGTGAAGCATGATTCTCTGCTATGACATGAAGACTGATTCTCTGCTGACATGAAGCCAGATTCTCTGTTACGGGACCTCTCTCCTCTGCCTGGGTGCCTGGGCCTAAATATATGCCAATGGACTGTTCCAATGTTGGGTGACGTGAAGCCTGATTCTCTGCTATGACATGCAGACTGATTCTGTGCTGACATGAAGCCAGATTCTCTGTTACGGGACCTCTCTCCTCTGCCTGGCTGCCTGGGCCTAAATATATGCCAATGGACTGTTTTAATGTTGGTTGACGTGAAGCCTGATTCTCTGCTATGACATGCAGACTGATTCTGTGCTGACATGAAGCCAGATTCTCTGTTACGGGACCTCTCTCCGCTGCCTGGCTGCCTGGGCCTAAATATATGCCAATGGACTGTTCCAATGTTGGGTGACGTGAAGCCTGATTCTCTGCTATGACATGCAGACTGATTCTCTGCTGACATGAAGCCAGATTCTCTGTTACAGGACCTCTCTCCTCTGCCTGGGTGCCTGGGCCTAAATATATGCCAATGGACTGTTCCAATGTTGGGTGACGTGAAGCCTGATTCTCTGCTATGACATGCAGACTGATTCTGTGCTGACATGAAGCCAGATTCTCTGTTACGGGACCTCTCTCCTCTGCCTGGGTGCCTGGGCCTAAATATATGCCAATGGACTGTTCCAATGTTGGGTGACGTGAAGCATGATTCTCTGCTATGACATGCAGACTGATTCTCTGCTGACATGAAGCCAGATTCTCTGTTACGGGACCTCTCTCCTCTGCTGAGTGCCAGGGCACAAATTTATGACAATGGACTGTTACAGTGGTGGGTGACATGAAGCATGATTCTCTGCTATGACATGAAGACTGATTCTCTGGTGACATGAAGCCAGATTCTGTGTTATGGGACCTCTCTCTTCTGCCTGGGTGCCACGGCCTAAATTTATGACAATGGACTGTTACAGTGGTGGGTGACGTGAAGCATGATTCTCTGCTATGATATGAAGACTGATTCTCTGCTGACATGAAGCCTGATTCTGTGTTATGGGACCTCTCTCCTCTGCCTGGGTGCCAGGGCCTAAATTTATGACAATGGACTGTTACAGTGGTGGGTGACGTGAAGCCTGATTCTCTGCTATGATATGAAGACTGATTCTCTGCTGACATGAAGCCTGATTCTGTGTTATGGGACCTCTCTCCTCTGCCTGGGTGCCAGGGCCTAAATTTATGACAATGGACTGTTACAGTGGTGGGTGACGTGAAGCCTGATTCTCTGCTATGATATGAAGACTGATTCTCTGCTGACATGAAGCCAGATACTGTGTTATGGGACCTCTCTCCTCTGCCTGGGTGCCAGGGCCTAAATTTATGACAATGGACTGTTACAGTGGTGGGTGACGTGAAGCCTGATTCTCTGCTATGACATGAAGACTGATTCTCTGGTGACATGAAGCCAGATTCTCTGTTACGGGATCTCTCTCCTCTACCTGGGTGCCAGGGCCTAAATATCTGAGAATAAACTGTTCCAGTGGTGGGTGACGTGAAGCCAGATTCTCTGCTATGGGACCTCTCTCCAATTTATATTGGTTAATTTTTATTTGTTTTATTTTTATTTTTATTCATTTCCCTATCCACATTTGTTTGCAGGGGATTTACCTACATGTTGCTGCCTTTTGCAGCCCTCTAGCCCTTTTTCCTGGCTGTTTTACAGCCTTTTTAGTGCCAAAAAGTTTGGGTCCCCATTGACTTCAATGGGGTTTGGGTTCTTCTCGAACCCGAACATCCAGGTGTTCGCTCAACTCTAATCACAAGTCAATCATTCACAAGTGGCTCCACAAACTCCAGGTACACAATTGTCCAGCCTGGGCACAGTTCTGGAGGATGACGAGGTGGAGGAGGAGGAGGAACCATGTTCACAGCAGGGTGGAACCCAAACCAGCTCATGTCCATCACTTGTGCCTGACTGGGGGGATACAGAGGACACAGATGATACACCTTCCACAGACGACAGCTTTTTGTTTCCTCTGGGAAGCGTGGCACACATGAGCGATTACATGCTGCAGTGTCTCTGCAACGACCGCGGGGTTGCCCACATTCTTACTTGTGCTGATTACTGGGTAGCCATGCTGCTGGATCCCCGTCCTTAATTCCATCACTGGAGCGTGATTGTAAGATGCGCGAGTACAAGCGCACGCTGGTAGACGTGCTGCTGGTGACATTCCCACCTGACAGCGGGGGCACAGTGGAAGCACAAGGCGAAGGCAGAGGAAGAGGAAGAGATCGCCAAGGCAGCTGGGGCACCACCAGCACCTCAGAAGGCAGGATTAGCATGGTCGAAATATGGAAAAGATTTGTCAGCACGCCACAACAACCAGCACCACCAGCTGATATGGAACGTCTTAGCAGTAGGCAGCATTTCAGCAACATGGTGGAGCAGTATGTGTGCACAAGCCTACGCGTACTGAATGACGGGTCTGTCCACTTCAACTTCTGGATCTCCAAATTTGGCACATGGTCTAAGCTTGCCCTTTACCCCTTAAAGGTGCTGGCCTGCCCTGCAGCAAGTTTATTGTCTGAACTTGTGTTTAGCACGGCAGGGGGAGTTTTCACAGACAAGCACATCCGCCTGTCCACAGGACCACAGCCAATGTGGACAAGCTCACGCTCATTAAAATGAATCAGGCATGGATCCCACAGGACTCATCCGTGCCTTGTGGAGAATAGACATGTATATCGGCCTTACCCAGCCATTGTTATAATCCAGCGCAATTGTTCATTGATGTATTTTTTATATTTCCCACTCTTTTGGGGTGTACCCTAATTCAAGCAAAAAATAATAATTTAAACAAAAAAACAGTGTTGGCTACCTTCTCCACCACCGCTTCCATCTACACCGCTACGTCCACCACCTCCTCAACCTCCTACTCCATACTCCTACTCCATATCCTTATATTCACAATAGTAGTGTAATAAAGTAAATATTAACACTGAGACCTAGTTTTAAAATATATGAATTTATAGTTTTTTTTATGAGTATATGAAATTGTTCTACATGTACAGTGTGATTCACAACTCATAAGGCAATCCTAATAGTCGTACAAAAACGCAAACTGAAGCTATAAGAAACAAGGACAAAAGGAAGAGTTGGTAGAAGATTAATATAACAATATACTAGTAGGTGGGAATAAATAACCTCTGGGTGTCTTAAATTAAAGATAAAAAAAACTGAGAAAAAGGGGGTATTAGACATAACACAGTGGAATCAGAGTTTAATAGGTCTCCCATAGTGTATTAAAGTAATAAAAAATAATGAAACATCTGGCAGTTCTTAGAACATTCAGTCAAATGTACTGAAATTCCAGATGGCTTCAACCCTTCAGTCACTCTGAAAAAAACAAGAACTACCATCAGATTTATCAAATAGGGTCAAAAATAAATAAAAATCATCCTTTGCTGAGTATTTTTTTTTACTCTGTTTAAATTTTAAAATGCCTCAGGATGGACTATATCTGTCAAACTCTTTTTAACATGTTTTTGCCCACTGAGAAATCCACTTCATGTGCCTGCCTGGAAAAGTAGGAAATATGATGTGAGCAATAGCACTCTTACAAAAAACATAGTAATCAGTTCTTGAGGCTACTAATTGACTAACTAAAATTAGAGATGAGTGAAGTTTTAAAAAATTTGATTCCGACGCTTTGCAGAAAGAAATTGATTCCATTTGAATTAATTCAAAATCAGCCTGTATATAGGTGTACAACAATGTGCATTGCAAAAACATGCATAGATACTTAGATACTTTTAGACATTTGGATTCCAGACTTCGTCTCACGCTTTAGGGCCCCTAAAATGCCAGGGCAGTATAAATACCCCACATGTGACCCCATTTTGGAAAGAAGACACCCCAAGGTATTCCGTGAGGGGCATGGCGAGTTCATAGAAGATTATTTTTTTGGGCACAAGTTAGCGGAAATTGATTTTTTTTTGTTTTTTCTCACAAAGTCTCCCTTTCCGCTAACTTGGGACAAAAAGTCCAATCTTTCATGGACTCAATATGCCCCTCAGCGAATACCTTGGGGTGTCTTCTTTTCAAAATGGGGTCATTTGTGGGGTGTTTGTACTGCCCTGGCATTTGAGGGTCTCCGCAATAATTACATGTATGGCCAGCATTAGGTGTTTCTGCTATTCTCCTTATATTGAGCATACGGGTAATGATACTTTTTTTTCTGTTCAGCCTCTGGGCTGAAAGAAAAAATAAACGGCACAGATTTCTTCATTCGCATCGATCCAAAAAAAAATGTGCAAAAAAAAAAAAAGGAGGGGAAAGCTGTCTGCCAGGACATAGGAGCTCCGCCCAACATCCAAACCCACTCAGCCTGCATGCCCTGGCAAACCCGATTTCTCCATTCACATAAATAGATGTGGATAAATAAATCATTGCCGGAATTAATATATATATTTTTTATATACAAAGTTTTTGCCAAAGCATATGAACACCACCCCCCAGCTCATAAGACTTGGCAAACGTATCTTTTTTACTGCAGAGGAGAAATCTTGTCTTGCAGCGCCGCATACACCGACTTTTGTGTAATCTGACAGCAGCGCAATGCTTCTGTCAGAATGCACGAGTGCTGCAGCTGGTTGATCGGTTGGTCCACCTAGAAGGTAAAAAATAAAAAATAAACTGGCCGCAACGCAATACATTTATTAACATTAACTTTATATAACATTTGAAACAGAACATTAACTTTTATAAACTTTATTGAACTTTTGGAACATTAACTTTTTTGCTTACCTGTGAATTTTTTTTATTTTTTATTGTACCTTTATAGGACAAACTTCTCCGTCCCCATGGGACAATGTGCAAAGCGCAAATCGCCCAGAGATGTGGCGAAGTACATTATGCACTTTGTCCCAGGTGAAAGGAGAGGCTTGCAGCAGCTCTATGTGAAAGGGCCTTAAGACCCCTGTGTGCCTGCCCTGTGTCATGCAATCCCTATGCTAAGTGTACCTGTGTGTGGTACTTCCTGAACCACTCCCCTAAGCATAGGGCAGGGTGGTCAGGGCAGTCAGGACAGAAATAGCGGGTGTCATGCCTTATTCCACTCCTGCTACAGACACGACATCTTTTTCAGGTGGCGCTTGGTTTGAGGTACCAGCAACAACATTGGGGAAATGTTGTTCATGTAGACGACTCACTACACTGGTGGTTGGGGCCACGGAACCTCCTGGATACAGGAGGTTCTCGATGATCTCTTCCTGAAATTTGAGGAAGGATCCTGTTTTCCCAGCCTTACTGTAGAGAACAAAACTATTGTACATAGCCAATTGAATTAGGTATACAGACACCTTCTTATACCAGCGTCTGGTCCTGCTGGAGAGTAAATAAGGAGCCAACATCTGGTCATTGAAGTCCACCCCTCCCATGAGCAAATTATAGTTGTGGACACAGAGTAGCTTTTCAATGACTCCAGTTGCTTGTTCAATTTGGATTGTCGTGTCTGAGTGAATGGAGGAGAGCATGTAAACATCACGCTTGTCTCTCCATTTCACCGCGAGCAGTTCTTCGTTACACAAGGCAGCCCTCTCCCCCCTTGCAAGACCGGTGGTAACGAGCCGTTGGGGGAAGCCCCGGCGACTAGGTCACGTGGTGCCACAGAAACAAATGCCCGAAGAGAGGCACACTTGTGTAGGAATTGTCCACATAAAGATGGTACTCCTTGCCAAATAAGGGTGACACAAAGTCCCAGACTGTCTTCCCACTGCTCCCCTGGTAGTCAGGGCAACCGACCGGCTCCAGGGCCTGATATTTACCCTCATAGACACAAAATTTGTGCGTATAGCCTGTGGCCCTTTCACAGAGCTTATACAATTTGACCCCATACCGGGCACGCTTGCTTGGGATGTATTGTTTGAAGCCAAGGCGCCCGGTAAAATGTATCAGGGACTCGTCTATGCAGATTTTTTGCTCAGGGGTATACAAATCTGAAACTTTGGTGTTAAAGTGGTCTATGAGGGGCCGAATTTTGTGGAGCCGGTCAAAAGCTGGGTGGCCTCTAGGACGAGAGGTGCTATTATCACTAAAGTGCAGGAAACGCAGGATGGTCTCAAATCGTGTCCTGGACATGGCAGCAGAGAACATTGGCATGTGATAAATTGGGCTTGTGGACCAATATGACCGCAATTGATGCTTTTTTGTCAGGCCCATGTTGAGGAGAAGGCCCAGAAAAGTTTTAAATTCAGAAACTTGGACGGGTTTCCACCGGAAAGACTGGGCATAAAAGCTTCCCTGGTTGGGGGCTATAAATTGAGTGGCATACCGGTTTGTTTCTGCCACGACTAAGTCAAAGAGCTCCGCAGTAAAGAACAGCTAAAAAAAAAAAAACAGTTCCGATCCGATCTGAGCTGTTTCAACCTGAACTCCAGACTGGACGGTGAAAGGGGGAACTACTGGTGCGGCTGAAGATGGGGGCTGCCAATCAAGGTTTGCCAGCACCTCAGGGACTCTAGGGGCTCTACGGGCCTGTCTGTGCAGTGGCTGCAATGGTGGAACTACTGCACGTGCCACTGTACCAGCTTCAACTGCCCTTCTGGTGCTCTATACTTCACCATGTTCTACGGCAGTGCTGGTACTAGGTCCAGGATGGGCTGCACTGCTGGTGTATGCCTCACCACGTAATCCGACAGAGCCAGCCCCACTCTGCTGCTGCTGTCACGGCTGCGGATGGGGAAAACCCTCAGCCATGCGGTATCAGCAGGTGGGTGGTCAGAGCATGGCCAGGACAGGAATAAGGGAGAAGGTCACCTCCTACACATCCCTAATACTGACCCTGTCTCCTATCCGTATGAGCCAACCCTGAAGGTAGGAGGGCTCATACTCCGGAACCTGATATTCCTGCTCGCCCTCAGGGTGGCCCTCGACTAGGAGCAGGGTAAGACGACCCGTTCCTCCTAGACACGGAGGAACAGGAGTCTCACTGGCCAAGCTACATAGAAGGGGAAACATAGACATATGGCAATGACAGGTAAGTGAGACAAGTACCACACTTACCTGCCACAGAAACACAACCTGGAACCCACGTGCAAGTGCTGCTATCCACAACCAACACCAAGGACACAGCACACAACAGACATCACACGGGAACCCAGTAAACTATATGCTGCAATAACAGATAAACCATAAACTAACACCAGACATAACATTTATGATTACCAGGGTGGCCCTCACTGGCAGATGGTAAGTAACCAGGAGGATGTCTCTAGCAAGCATGGCTGAAGAACCCCCACTGACTACTGCTACTCACTGAGGCTTTATAGGGCCAAGTAGCCACACCCACAGTGAGACACACGCAGTGCACACACACACTAGGAAGGAAGTTAACCCTTCCAACACCAGTGACGGGAAGACTTAAAGGGGAAGTGCACACAACAATATAACACCCCGTGCACACCGATAAAAGGCACACCTATAAAGAGAGGTTGCCAGGTGCAACCGCATGCCTATTGCAGCAAGCTGCCTAGCACCACTCAGGCTGCTCTGCTGCCACATACACAATGTTGCCAGCGGCAACCACAGGTGAGGCAACATACTATAGCCCTCACCAGTGATTGACAACAACACCAAGACCGCAGGCAACTGCATGCAGTTACAGTAGTCACGAACCTGACCAAGGGTCGTGACAGCTGCCCTTAAAGCGGATCCTGCGCAACCTGTGGTCTAGTAACACGGGGCCAGGTACGCCTGGTGGTATCAGGGACCTCAACCTCATTGTCCGAACTTTGGGTCAGACTACCATTCCTTTCTACAGGTTTGTATTCTGACCCACTGGATTCGTCAGATGAGGGTTCCCATTCCTCATCCGACTGTGTCAGAAGCCTGTAGGCCTCTTCAGAAGAATTCCCCTTACTTGCCATTTGGTCAACTAAATTTAGGGGGTATTCCCTGAGACTACCCAAAAAAAAAAGCAAGCCTGTCTTACAAATGGGAGGCTAGCGAAGTACAGGAAGCCACTGCGAAAAACTGATTTTTTTATCGCCGCAGCAGGCCTGATCGGGGGCAAACACTGCGTTTTGGGTGGAGGGCGAGCTAAGGTGACACTAATACTATTATAGATCTGACTGTGATCAGTTCTGATCACTTACAGATACTATAAAATTACCAATGCTGATTAGCGATACACTAATCAGCGAATCAGTGACTGCGGTGCGGTGGGCTGGGCGCTAACTGAAGCTAACTACCCACCAAAGGGGCCTAAACTAACCTAAACCTAACAGTCAATACTGGTGGGAAAAAAAAGTGACAGTTTACACTGATCACTTTTTTCCCCTTTCACTAGTGATTGACAGGGGTGATTAAGGGGTTAATTGGGGTGATTGGGGGGGGGGGTGATCTGGGGCTAAATGTGTTGTGCTTGGTGTACTCACAGTGATTTGTGCTCTCTGCTGGGACCAACCGACGAAAAGGAACCAGCAGAGAGCACAGAAGCCATTTAACACATTATATTTATAAATACAATGTGTTAAATGGCTTGTGATTCGATTTTTTAAAAGTCACCAACCTGCCAGCGCAGATCATTGGCTGGGTGGTGAAGAACTTCTCCTGCGACTTTTCCCGGCCCGCATTGCGCATGTGCGGGCCGGTTTTGCGCGTCATCTCGCGTCTCGCGAGATGATACGCCGATGCGTCAACAAGCAACAACCCGACCGCCTGCAGGACGCATCCCTGCGTTAGGCGGTCGGGAGGTGGCTAATACGAAGGAACGCATCAGTGAGCTCAGCAACACCAAAAGACCCGGAAAATACAGTAACTGTGGTGGATGACCGAAGAATTCTTTCCCTGGTGAAGAAAACTCCCTTCACAACAGTTGGCCAGATCAAGAACACTCTCCAGGAGGTAGTTGTATGTGTGTCAAAGTCAACAATCAAGTGAAGACTTCACCAGAGTAAATACAGAGGGTTCACCACAAGATGTAAACTATTGGTGAACGTCAAACACAGGAAGGCCAGATTAGAGTTTGCCAAAAGACATCTAAAAAAGCCTTCACAGTTCTGGAACAACATCCTATGGACAGATGATGGGAAGAGAAGAGTATGGAGAAGGAAAGGAACTGCTCATGATCCTAAGCATACCACCTCATCAGTGAAGCATGGTGGTGGTAGAGTCATAACGTGGGCATGTATGACTGCCAATAGAACTGGTTCGCTTGTATTTATTGATGATATGACTGCTGACAAAAGCAGCAGGATAAATTCTGAGGTGTTTCGGGCAATATTATCTTCTCATATTCAGCCAAATGCTTCAGAACTCATTGGATGGCTCTGCACAGTGCAGATGGACAATGTGCAGCCAGCCAGTCGCAGGGGGTACAGGTGACGTTCACGGTAGACCGATGAGGGGTCAAATGGTAGAACACACAGTTCATCAGTTTACTCACGGTTAGCAGATAGCCTCCCTGTGCTGGCAGCACAGTGTTGAGGTCGACAGCACGAAATCCTCCGGGGCACGCTCTGTTGAAGGAATCATTAGCCAAGATGGTGGTTGAGGTGCCCTTGATGTTAAGGGTGCTTAGGGTGCTTGTTGCGGCTGAGTCCTTTTATGATTTTTGTCGTGACGCCAGTACCGTTAATGGTGGTACAACCATTGGTAGAAATAATAAGGTAGTGGTAAGATGCAACTCACAACTTTTACTTTGGTGACTTTTTATTTGCTGTGGTACAATTATGCAGTCTTTAGATGTTACAGAAACGATACTGCAAATCCACTGTTTAAGGCTTGTCAAGTGATGGGTTGGTTTTGGAGCAGTGGGTTACTTCACTTTCAGTGGAATCTTGGTAAGGTTGCCGGAGGCTAGGGTATCCTTCACCTAAAATATCCCAAAGGTCTTTTATGCCTGGGTTATGGCTTTTACTCTTTGAATGGAGTTGAATTTGTTCTTTTCTCTTGTCCCTCTCTGGACTAGAACTTTACTTTAGAGATGAAGTGCTGGATCTGCACCTTTTCACTCTCTGAACTTCTCACTGACCTGTGGTTTGCTCTAACCACTGACCTGAACTTAACTGTTCCTATCTGCTCTCTTGGTCTCAACTAAACTCTACTAACCAGAACTGATCTGTCTCACTAGGCCTGACCTGGATATATATATATATAGGACCCGCACTTTATCCCCATCTAGTGGTGGGATGTATAAATTGCACCTAATAGGCCTGTTAACAGGGATTTTGCAGTTACACAAATGCAAAGTTATACATAACAACCAAATGCTTGTAATAATATAAAAAGTGCTTTTTAAGCAGTGCCCACACAAACGTAGTGGGACGCTGCAAATGACCCAAAGCATACTGCAAAAGCAACCAAATAGTTTTTTAAGGGAAAGAAGTGGAATGTTATGCAATGGCCAAGTCAATCACCTGACATGAATCTGATTGAGTATGCATTTAACTTGCTGTAGACAAAACTGAAGGGAATATGCCCCAAGAACAAGCAAGAACTGAAGACAGTTGCAGTAGAGGCCTGGCAGAGCATCATCAGGGATGAAACCGAGCATCTGGTGATGTGTATGCGTTCCAGACTTTAGGCTGTAATTGACTGCAAAGTATTAAAAAGTTAAATTTGATTTATGATTATTATTATGTCCCATTACTTTTAGTCCCTTAACAAGTGGGAAGCATATATGCAAACTATTCCTACACCGTTCACCTGATTTGGATGTAAATACCCTCCAATTAAAGCTGACAGTCTGCAGTTAAAGCACATCTTGTTCATTTCATTTCAAATCCATTATGGTGGTGTATAGAGCCAAAAATGTTTGAATTGTATCGATGTCCCAATATTTATGGACCTGACTGTACATCTGTACGTGTGAGATACACACTTTAGATACCGTGGTTCTTTTCTGCTATTAATAAAACACAAATTTTTGGCAAAAAACTTAAATCACGGCCTAGTCTGGATCTGTACGTGTGAGATACACCCTTTACATACTGTGGTTCTATTCTGCTATTAATAAAACACCCATTTTGTACAAAAATCTTTAATTGTGGCCTAGTCTGCATCTGTACGTGTGAGATACACCCTTTACATACTGTGGTTCTAGTCTGCTATTAATAAAACACCCATTTAGGGCAAGATCCTACATTTGAGAAATATGAGGAGAGCGTCAAATAAGGGACGTGGCCCAGGTCGTGGTGCTGCTTGTGGAGCTCCTGTTGCAGGGAGAGGACGTGGTCGATCTGTGCCAGCTACACGCACAAGTGAAACTCCTTTCTCAGGTGCGAGTAGGCGACAGAACCTGCAGCAGTATTTGGTCGGGCCTAATGCGGCTCTACGAATGGTGAGGCCAGAACAAGTACAGGCGATAGTAGATTGGGTTGCTGACAGTGCCTTCAGTTCCTTCACATTGTCTCCCACCCAGTCTCCTGCTGAAAGATCAGAGTTGGCACCTGCAGCCGACGTCCATCAGTCTTTCACTTCACCCCCTTGCAAATCAGCCAAGCAGTCTGAGCCCCAAGTAATGCAGCAGTCTCTTCTGCTTTTTGATGACTCTGTTAGCAGGGTTTCCCAGGGCCATCCACCTATCCCTGCCCCAGAAGTGGAAGAGATTGAGTGCACCAATGCCTAACCACTTATGTTTCAAGATGATTACATGGGAGGACCATCGCAGCATGTCTCGAATTATGACGAAACACAGATGCCAACTGCTGGGGCTTTTGAAAGTGTGCAGACTGACAAGGAGGGCAGGGGTGAAGACTGGGTGGAAAATGATGTGGAGGACGATGAGGGCCTCGACCCCACATGAAATCAAGGTCATGCGTGTGACCTGTGTAGTTCGGAGAAAGAGGCGGTGGCTGTGCAATGAGCAGGATACTGGGTCAGTGGGGTTGCTATGCAGTGGGTCAGTATATAGGTGTAATAGTTTGTGACGCCAGTTGCAGCTTGCGCAGGTACTGTAGCAGGGCCCTTTAAGATGGTATCGCTCACATACCAGGTGAGGAATGCCAGAGGGGGAATAATGTCTCTATGCAGTGTCAATGGTGTATCCTAACTTGGTATGGCTGGACTCCTGTATCCCGGCTCACATGCAACAAATTGAGTGTTGTTAATAGAAGTTTTGATGGAATAATTAAGATCCAGACAAGAGATATAGTCCAACTCGTCTTTACTGAATGGCAGCTTTAAATCCGTACAAGTTAACAGCAATAGTCTTGGGTCCCAGCAGGTTTTGGCAATATGTGGCAGGAATTTATATCTGTATTCTGCTTGGTAGTGGGCCTGACTAGCTGAGGAGGAATTTGGCTTCTCCTGGACTAGGGAAATGTACTCACAGCTTGGCTCACAGGGTAGGCTTCTTCCTGGATGCTTGAGATAGCTGCTTCTCTGGTCGACCAGCATGGTAGCGGTGTCAGGCTGGGAAGATGGATCCTGACCTCAGCCGAGGTTGGATCCAGGGTTGGGATCCCTTGTTCTGGGAGCTCCTATCCACACAACATACCCCAACAGGGGTGGCTGGTACACTGCTTAGACTTCCTACTCCTCCTCATGATACAGGACATGGGAACGTCCCACTTCTGCTCATACAGGGGACTCTAGACTGGAATGGACTATTCCGGTCTAGATATACTAAACTGTTCTATAGACTGCCTATACATTGCCGCCACCTACTAGTGTACATAAATAATTACAGCAATTCACATAAAACAGTCATAGGAAATCCAGATAATGTAATGTCAGATTACAAAGGATGATAACACATTTACACTTAACATCATGTAGCTGGGTGACAGAGTTTTAGTGTCATTCTCTGGGATGTTACAGCTGCACAGAGCCACCAGCACAGCAGAAGAGGAGGCAGGGTGAAAAAGCGGAGCGGCATTCCCCTAGACGGTACGCCTGCTACTGAACAACCGCAGCAAGGGACCGAGCACACCAAAGCCAGCTGCAAGGAGTTCTCTGTCGTGGCAGTTCTTCAGACAATGTGCTGAAGACAAGACACAAGTGGTTTGCATGCTGTGCAATCAGAGCCTGAAGAGAGGCATTAACATTTTCAACCTGAGCACAACCTGCATGACCAGGCATTTAAGTGAAAAGCATGAGCTGCAGTGAAGTAGACACCTCAAAATCCAAGAAAGGTCTCTGGCTCCTCCTGCTTCCTCTTCTGCTGCAGTCTCGGCCTCTTCATCCACCTCTGGAGTGACAGTGCCACCTGCCACCCCGCAAACAGAGGATCTGCCAGCAACACCACCCTCTGGGTCACCAAGCATCTCCACAATGTCCCACGGAAGCGTTCAGCTCTCCTTGTCCACAACACTGGAGTGGAAGAGGAAATACACCTCTACCCACCCGCGATCCCTGGCCCTGAATGCCAGCATTCCTAAATTACTGGCCTTTGAAATGCTGTCATTCCGTCTGGTGGAGGTGGAGAGTTTTAAAGGCCTTATGGTGGTGGCTGTCCCACAGTATGTCGTGCCCAGCCGCCACTACTTTTCCAGATGAGCCATCCCTTCCCTGCACAACCAAGTTGGGGACTAAATCAGGTGTGCACTGCACAATGCCATCTGTGGCAAGGTGCACCTCACTAAGGATATGTGGACCAGTAAGCATGGTCAGGGACGTTATATATCCAAACCGCACACTGGGTAAATGCAGTGGTGGCTGGGTCTGAGGTGGATAGCAGTTTGGTGCATGTCCTTCCACCACCGTGGATTGCAGGGCGCTTCAGTTTGCCCCCTGTTGCTTCCTCCTCCTACTCCGCTTCCTCATCCTCTGCCGGCTCCTTATCCGGTCAGTGTAACACCTTCACCACCAACTTCAGCACAGCCAGGGGTAAACAACAGCAGGCAGTTTTAAAACGTATTTGTTTGGGGATAAACCCCACACCGTGCAGGAACTGTGGACAGGACTTGAACAACAGACCGATGAGTGGTTGGTGCCAGTGATCCTCAAACCCGGCGGTGTGCGATAATGGGCGAAATCTCATAGCAGCTCTGGGACTAGCCGGTTTGACGCACATTCCTTGCCTGGCGCATGTGCTGAATTTGGTGGTGCAGAGATTTTAAAAAAATTACCCCGATGTGTCAGAGCTGCTGCATAAAGTGTGGGCCGTCTGTGCGCGCTTTCGGCGTTCTCACCCTGCTGCTGCTCGCCTGTCAGCGCTGCAGCGTAACTTCAACCTTCTAGCTCACCGCCTCATATGCAACGGGCCCACAAGTTGGAACTCCACCTTACACATGCTAGCCAGACTGTGCGAGCAGCAGTGAACTTACTTTGGTGTCTGGTCTGGGGTCTAAATTCATTTTGGGTTTGATAAAGGCGTGATCAATACATTCTGTGCATCAGAATCCCCTTGATGTAACTAGTGAAAAATAGTGAATAATGGTGTGTGTGAATATGCATGTATGCTGTCTATATGCGATATGTATGTGTATATATTTTGCATGTGTGTATATGCTATTTACTGTATTTTTGTGTGTGTACTTGAATAAGGCTGTCCATCACCTCCGTCTTAGTGTTAGTGTCCCCACACCTTTTCTTGGTTGTCTGTCTGGCAGGATCCCTGGATTTAACTGTTAGTTGTGAACCAAGGATTGGAGCAGCAGATAGCACTAAACCCTGAAGAGGTGAGTAACTACTGGACACTAGGTTCTTGTCCCTTATATATACCCTTAACCCCATCATTAACAAATGCAAATAGCAGAAGTTTTTGCAGAGGACGAGCCCCCAAAAATTGCAGCAAAGTCTGAATGTTCTAAATTGTGTTTTGCTATGGATAGGGTGGCCAGACGTCCTAGTTTGGGCTGGACAGTCTAGTTTTGCAGCTCCCTATCTTCTGTCTGGCACCAGGCCTGGACGGATGCATAGGTGTCCTCCTTTTCAGTGGCTCTATACTCAGACAGCAGCATTGCGCTGTCTGAACGTGAGCTGCAGCCACAAACTGACAGGATTCTCTCACCCCCAGTCAGTCAGTAAAGCTGGCAGACATGTCACTCTGGGAATTCATTGAGGATGAGAGAAGCACTTCGGGCCCTGCACCAGCTCACCTTCGGGTCTTCACATACTTTTCTTTTTCTTTTGCCATCAACGAGCAGCGTGGCTTAGCAGAGTAGGGGATGAAGCAAAGGGCCAACCTAGCCATAAAGCTGTTCTAAAATCTGACCTCAGATTTTACACTGTACATTGCAAAGTCCAAAATCTAAGGCCAGATTTCAAATAAAATTTTACAACATATACAGCATTTGCTTCAGATTTTCTAACATGGACATTGGAAGTCTACAACACTGGCAGTGGAAGGGGGTGGGTTAGGGGTGCAAAAATTTACTTTTCAAGCAGCAGAAAGGCTACGTTGTACCCCTGTACACAGGGACTTTAACTTCTGATTACATTTACAATGCATTACAGTTTATGCTGTATTGTAAAGCATTAAAAAGTCGAGATGGCCTTGCGGTTCACCCGCTGGTCGTTTCGCTGCGAACTTTGCTCGTTCGCAATTTGCTGAACATGCGAACATATGGCCGTATTCGCACACCGAACTTTGACCCATGACACATCCATCAGGTGGGACAGGACAGCCAAAAGAGACGTTTCAGCACATGGACATACCCCCTACCTTATAAATAAACCCAATCTGGCAGCCATTTTACATTCTGTCTTTTGCCAGTGTAGGGAGAGGTTGCTGTGTGGAGCAGAGAGAGACCATACGCTAGCTAATAGGGCCACAGAAGTCCTTTTAAGGACTGGTATAGCTGTGCTATCGATAGGTGTGACATACATAGGGGTGTGATACACTTATAATATACTTTCTAACATAGAAAGTATATTGTAGTGCATTTGTATTGTGCAGCATTTGTGTGTGGCTCTGCTGCGATACTGCAGCTGGATAGAGGGACAAACGCTATTGAAATAACTAATTGCAACTGGTGTGATATAACAGTTCCCCCCCCCCCCCAAAAAAAATAATAATGATTGAGGGGTGTGATAGATCTATAATATACCTTCTAACATAGAAAGTATATTATAGTGCATTTGTATTGTGCAGCATTTGTGTGCGGTTCTGCTGCGATACCGCAGGTAGATAGAGGGACAAATGCTATTTGAAGTAACTAATTGCAACTGTTGCCCCCAAAAAAACTGATTACGGGGTTCGATATACCTGCTTCCACAAAATACTGATTGAGGGGTGTGATACACCAGCTTCCACAAAATATTGATTGAGGGGTGTGATACACCGTCTTCCACCGTCTTGATTTACTGGCTTCCAGAAAATACTCATTAAGGGGTTCTATATACCTGTTTCCACAAAATATTGATAGAGGGGATTGATATACCGGCTTCCATCAAATATTGATTGAGGCCTGCAATACCCCAGCATCATCAAATATTGATTAAGGGGTTTGATATACAAGCTTCCAGCTAATACTCATTAAGGGGTTCTATATACCTGTTTTCACAAAATACTGATAGAGGGGATAGATATACCAGCTTCCACCAAATATTGATTAAGGGGTTTGATATACCAGCTTCCAGTAAATACTCATAAAGGGCTTCTATATACCTGTTTCCCAAAAATACTGATAGAGGGGATTTATATACTGGCTTCCACCAAATATTGATTGAGGCCTGCAATACACTAGCTTCCACCAAATATTAATTAAGGGGTTTGCTATACCAGCTTCCAGCAAATACTCATTTAGGGGTTCTATATACCTGTTTCCACAAAATACTGATAGAGGGGATTAATATACCGGCCAAATATTAATTGAGGCCTGCAATATAACTGCTTCCACAAATACTGCTCTTCTATAGGGACTTTGTCGCAGGGTCATTTTGAAAGAGGAAGATGCAGGCCATTCTGCAGGGGTGGTAGGGATCGGGCAGGTGCACCAGGCCAGATCCTAAGTATTAAGTTGGAGAAGGTGCATGCGATTATGTCAAAGGACGCACCAGAGTTTGTTGAGTGGCTCACTCAGCCTTTTACTTCTGCACCATCCTCATCATCTGTATCAGCACCCTCCTCACTATCTGCTGTATGCACCCCCAAAGACACCACCACCACCACCTTAGCCCCTCCACTTGAGTCAGATGAATTATTTTCCCATCCAATACCAGACCTTTCCGATGCGCAGCCATTCTTGGCATCGGATCAGGAAGAGGAGGTAGCAACATTACCCCTTCTTTCTGGAGCATGCATTGCATTGTGTCATTGATCAAGCCGTCGAGGAGCAGGAGCTGGAAGATGAGGAAGTCGCAAGGAGTAGGAGGAGCAAGAAGAGCAGGCTTTAAGCTTTTCGTGGATCCCTGGTGTTGTCCGTGGATGGGGGGGAGACCGAGGATGACATTCTCCTGGGCGATGAGCAGGAGCCAGGGTGCTCCACCGCTTCCAATTTAGTGCAAATGGGGGCCTTCATGCTCCAGTGTTTGAAGAGGGACCCCCGTATAAAAAACATAAAGGGCAAAAACCAGTACTGGGTGGCAACGTACTTAGACCCCCGGTACAAACACAAAATGGCGGATATGTTACCAGCATCACAGGGGGCTGCCAGAATGCAGCATTTCCAGGCCTTGCTGCGAGAGATGTTGCATTATGCTGTTCCGGGTGCTGGCAGAGGAATTTCCACCCACAGAGAAACATTTGCGGGTACCAATCGTACCGCGCATGCAAAAAGAGGGCGGTTTGAAGATGTGTTGGTCACTTCGGATATGAGATCATTCTTGCACCCAACCCATCGACAGCTTTCCTCCGGATCCAGCCTCAGGGAACAGCTAGACCGACAGGTGTCCGACTACATAGGATTAACTGCTCTGGACTACTGGGTGTGCAGGCTTGACCTGTGGCCAGAACTGGCACAATTTGCCATGGAACTCTTGGCTTGCCCCTTGTCGAATGTCCTGTCCGTAAGGATGTTCAGCGCAGCAGTTCTCGGCTCGTGACCGATAAGCGCACTTGCCTAGCTCATGACAGTGTGGACTACCTCACATTTCTAAAAATGAATGAGGCATGGATCTCGAAGGAATTCAACACCTGTGACGACCACGTTAAATTGAATTTCCTCATGCCAGCCCACACATATCCGCCACCACCCAGAACAAAGAATGGTCCCTGTCTTATGTAAATACAGCCGCATAAAAGGCCTTTTCTGTCTGTTGAATGCCTAATGTTTGGGGCCTGTACTCTACTGGCCTGCAGTAAAATTGGTATCCAATGACCATCTAATATACCTCCAGCCACATAATCACTTGATCTTTTCCATTACGGTGCATGCTAATTGTTGGGGCCTCGGAGGAATTAAACACCTGTGACGACTACCTGTTATCGAATTTCGCCTATTATCATTTTGGGTTTATTCAAGAGGGGGGATTTTGTTAGCCATGTTTTTAATCTAATTTAATATTTTTAGTTGTTATCCAATGACCATCTAATATACCTCCAACCACATAATCACTTGATCTTTTCTTTCCGGTAAATGCCTATTGTTTCGGGCCTGTACTCCACTGGCCTGCAGTAAAATTGTTATCCAGTCACCTCCTAATATACCTCCAGTCACATAATTAATTGATCCTTTCTGTCCGGTGAATGCCTAATGTTTGGGGCCTGTACTCCACTGGCCTGCAGTATAATTGATATGCAATGACCATCTAATATACCTCCAGCCCCATAATTCCTTGACTTTTTCTGTAAGGGTGAATGCATAATTTTTGGGGCCTTTAATCTAACTGGCCAACAGTAAAATTGTTATACTGTGACCGCCTAATGTACCTCCAGCCACATAATAACTTGTTCTTTTCTGTATGGTGAATGCCTAATTGTTGGGGCCTCCGAGGAATTCGACACCTGTGACAACCACGTGTTATCGAATTTCACCTATTATCATTATGGGTTTATTCAAGAGGGGGGATTTTGTTAGCCTTTTTTTTTTTAAATCCAATTTTATATTTTTTGTTGTTTTAAACATATGTATTTGACATGTATTTGTACTGGCCTGCAGTAAAATTGATATCCAATGACCGTCTAATATACCTCCAGCCACATAATTACTTGATCTTTTCTGTACGGTGAGTGTCTAATGTTTGGGGCCTGTACTCCAGTGGGCTACAGTAAAATTGTTATCCAGTCACTTCCTAATATACCTCTAGTCACATAATTAATTGATCCTTTCTGTCCAGTAAATGCCTAATGTTTGGGGCCTGTACTCCACCAGCCTGCAGTAAAATTGTTATCCAGTGACCGTCTAATATACCTCCAGCCACATGATCACTTGATATTTTCTGTCCGGTAAATGCCTATTTTTTGGGAGCTGTACTCCACTGGCCTGCAGTAAAATTATTATCCAGTCACCTCCTAATATACCTCCAGTCACATAATTAATTGATCTTTTCTGTCCGGTGAATACCTAATGTTTGGAGCCTGTACTCCACTGGCCTGCAGTAAAATTAATATCCAATGACAGTCTAATATACCTCCAGCCACATAATCACTTGATCTTTTCTGTCTGGCAAATGCCTATTGTTGGGGCCTGTACTCCACTGGCCTGCAGTAAAATTGATATGCAATGACCATCTAATATACCTCCAGCTCCATAATCACTTGACCTTTTCTGTACGGTGAATGCATAATTTTTGGGGCCTTTAATCTAACTGGCCAACAGTAAAATTGTTATACTGTGACCGCCTAATGTACCTCCAGCCACATAATCACTTGTTCTTTTCTGTATGGTGAATGCATAATTGTTGGGGTCTCCAAGGAATTCGAGACCTGTGACGACCACGTGTTATCGAATTTCACCTATTATCATTATGGGTTTATTCAAGAGGGGGGATTTTGTTAGCCATGTTTTTAATCCATTTTTATATTTTTAGTTGTTTTAAACATATGTATTTGACATGTATTTGTACTGGCCTGCAGTAAAATTGATATCCAATGACAGTCTAATATACCTCCAGCCATATAATTGCTTGATCTTTTCTCTACGGTCAGTGCCTAATGTTTGGGGCCTGCACTCCAGTGGGCTACAGTAAAATTGTTATTCAGTGACCGCATAATGTACCTCGAGCCACATAATCAGAATTTTCTTTTTTTGTCAGGTGAATGCCTAATTTTTAGGACCCGTACTTCAGTGGCCTAAAATAAAATTCTTTCTAGGCTTCAGCTGGGCACATTTTGGGGAATTTCCATTTAAGACGCATAAAAATGTCCCAAGAATAAAATACATATTTTTTGTGGGAATTTTTGTCACTTATCCCCCTCTATCATGTCACTGTCCATGTTGTGGAACTATTTGTGCACTTCTGGCTGCAAATATGACCTAAAGGTTTTTCAAATTCGCCTGCCATTAAAGTGAATGGGGCCCGCCGTGAACTTGTGGTTCACGAACATTTGATTGCATTTGCACGATCGCGTTCGTGTATCATCTCAGCCGATGTGTGTCCATGACTAATTGTAAGTATAACACTGACAGTTGGCTATGAGACCCAGCCTGGGAGCTGGGCCTCGTAAGCCTTCATGGCTGGTAGGTTAGAAAATTCTGTTTGGGTCTGTATTGATTCTACCTGAGTCACAACTGCACCAATTGGTCTGAAATTTAGTGTGTGAAACTCTGAGACCTACTATTACTCATATTATTTTTCTCTTGTCTTTATCACTTTTTTTTTTCAAAATTTCTTTGTTGCACTTTGCCTCTCCCTCTCCATTTTTAAACTCTTCAACGGAAAGACAACAATAGTAAAGTCAGAGCGACACTGACAGTTTTAACAGTCTGCTTAAAAGCATACTGCACTGTCAAATTTGTTATGCTTTTTAAAATTAAACTGTTAAAAAAAATGCTATTGGCACTAAAATACACTTATTTGCTCACTTCTAAATTGTTGAAACATTGCAACAGGTCTTAGGGAAACAACAAAATGGCACAATCGAACATGCCGTGGCTATTGCTATTGACACACTAACATACACTTATTTGAGCACTTTTAAACACAAATATATCGTTATATGAAAAAGTGTAACACTGCGCGCTATAGTACGAATAAATAGCCAAAACTACACAGAGCGCCTTCCTCCTTATCACGCAATAAACAGACCGCTACAAACATATATCTCTGTGTCCAGGTCCTACCTTCACTCAGATGTGTCTGTTGCGATACAGTGTTCTGCGATGGTCCACGTGTCTTTTCTGTATATGATACAGAGCGGGGGGAGTAGATCCAGGGGAGGATGGCTGCAGCATCGGCTGTATATTAATATTAGAGTATTGGGAATTCGCCCCGGCCGGTGGCAGAATATACCCGTTACCTGTTATGCTGACGCTCACGTCTGAGCGGGTGACGTCACCGCAGGTGAGCTACGGATAGCAGTGGAGGTCAACCTACGCGTTTCGAGTGCAACGGCACTCTTCGTCAGGGAATGTTACACCCACTGCGTTAGTTCTTGTCCTTTATAGTCCATGCTATCCATCCTTCCCTCCCCCCTGTCTCCGTAATTACTATTCAAAACCAAATAATTCAATTTCTGAGTTTAAGCCCTTGGGCAACATTGTGTCTAGATTAAATATCCATTCTGTCTCTTTTTTTGATTGCTTCTTTATATAATCTCCACCCCGAGCATCCATTTCTACCTTTTCTATACCCATAAAGGACATACCTTCTAATTGTCCTCTATGTACCTCCGTAAAGTGCCTAGATAAGGGATGTCCTACAGATTTTTTCTTTATATTATTCATATGTTCGCTAATGCGTTTTTTTAGTTTTCTCTTAGTACGTCCAATGTAAAGTTTGTCACAGGGGCATTTGATGGCATAAATTACCCCTTCTGTATTGCAGGAGATATGACTCCTTATCTTTTGTTCAAAACTGCCCTCATGGTTTTTTATATGCTGTATTTTAGCTGTATTTTTTGCTGTACTTCTGCATGGGGCACATCTTTTACAGGGAAAGAAGCCTTGTGGGAGATTTCCTTTTATACTGATCTTTTTACCCAATATTCCTGCTCCTTTACTAGTTGAAGCAATCTTACTACCTATATTCGTTGCCCTTTTATATATGAAGACTGGTCTTGCTGGTATGAGATTACCTACATTTTTGTCTTCTTTCAATATATCCCAATATTTTCTTACGATATTTTTAAGTATATAGGTTTGTGTGTTATATGGGATTATAATGGGTGGTATTTTATCTTTCATTTCTGTTTCCTTGTTTTTCATGTTCATTTTTCTTTGTTATTAATTTTTCTCTTTCTATCATTTTTATTTCTTTTTTTCTGAGCTTCCACTATATCCTCATTATATCCCTTTGCTGTAAACTTTTTACCTAAAATTTTTGCCTCTTTCTCATATTCTTTGATTTCGATGCAGTTTCTTCTTAGGCGAAGAAATTGACTCCTGGGGATATTATCTAACCATCTGGGCAAATGACAACTTTCTCTATTAATATAACTATTTGAATCTGTGGGTTTTGAATATGTTTTTGTGCTAATATGGTCCCCTGTAACATAAATAGTGAGGTCTAAAAAATGTATTTCATAATTACTGTGCGTCAAAGTAAAATCCAGATAAAATTAATTTTTATTGATATCCTCTAAAAATAATTTAAGTGCACTTTCCCCTCTGTCCCAGATAAAAATGACATCATCAATGAAACGCCGCCAGAGGACTGTATCGCAACAGACACATCTGAGTGAAGGTAGGACCTGGACACAGAGATATATGTTTGTAGCGGTCTGTTTATTGCGTGATAAGGAGGAAGGCGCTCTGTGTAGTTTTGGCTATTTATTCGTACTATAGCGCGCAGTGTTACACTTTTTCCTATAGCGATATATTTGTGTTTTGTACAGCTGGTCTGCACATTACTCTACATAGCAGGTTACGGGACTGCTAGAACACAGCTGCAAATTATATGTGGTGTAGCGCTAGTTGACAACTCTGTATGCACTTTTAAACACAATTGCGCTTCTGTTGACACTCTAAGATACACTTAGTGACGACATATAAACTGTAGACATTTGGCAACTGGTTTTTGGAAAGGAAAAGGCGCCATGTTGCAGCATTTACAATAACAGGCACTAGAACTTTAGTGCATAAACATTAGAAGGAACAGTCTATATTAAATATAGGTAATATGTGGCGCACAGGGCTGACAAAATCTCTGGTGGAGGTGCTCACAGTACAAGAGGAATCACCCTTCCTCTCAAGATATAATAAATAGAAAATAGAAAATACTGGGCACTCTCACTAGCTGTGAAACCACATCGTTTAATGAGATAGTGTTTAAAATAACAGTATATTAAAAAGGATACAATATCTAACTATAGTAACAGTATACTAAAATATGGATACAATATCTAACTATAACACTCTGTATGTCGATATATTATATAAAATGCATACAACACTTAAAATGACACATAAATCATACAGTGGAAAATCCGGAATTTTGACTTTAAAAGCAGTATAATACCGCCAGATGGTTGGGTTGTAGGTGTCCTAAAATGTTCACAAAGTCTGTGGAAAAGTGCAGCAGTGCAATCTCTTTGAGATATGCGTTCCTAATGTTAAAACCTCTTGCTATCAGAGGATATCAGTTGGTGATTTAGTTACAGTGATGGGTATGCGGCGTCCCGCTATACTCACTGTTTGATTCAAGTTAAGTTGCTTTTCTTTAGTTGCTTTATCTTGCTGGTGTTCCGGTACACTGGATGTCTGTGTCTGGTCCTCACTCGTGCTTTTCTTGATCCTCACGATCCCTTGTGACTGCCGCTCCGTAGATGTAAGAGCCGGCACTCCGCGCTTGGACTTTGTTTGCACGTGTGTTTGGTGTCTCGTGCTTCTATGTCCAAATCCTCTGTAGATGCGCGTCCTGGGATATACGTGGGCACTGGAGGTATCACCGCAAGTAAAACTGACGGACGGACGTCAGTTTTATTTGCGGTGATACCTCCAGTGCCCACGTATATCCCAGGACGCGCATCTACAGAGGATTTGGACATAGAAGCACGAGACACCAAACACACGTGCAAACAAAGTCCAAGCGCGGAGTGCCGGCTCTTACATCTACGGAGCGGCAGTCACAAGGGATCGTGAGGATCAAGAAAAGCACGAGTGAGGACCAGACACAGACATCCAGTGTACCGGAACACCAGCAAGATAAAGCAACTAAAGAAAAGCAACTTAACTTGAATCAAACAGTGAGTATAGCGGGACGCCGCATACCCTTCACTGTAACTAAATCACCAACTGATATCCTCTGATAGCAAGAGGTTTTAACATTAGGAACGCATATCTCAAAGAGATTGCACTGCTGCACTTTTCCACAGACTTTGTGAACATTTTAGGACACCTACAACCCAACCATCTGGCGGTATTATACTGCTTTTAAAGTCAAAATTCCGGATTTTCCACTGTATGATTTATGTGTCATTTTAAGTGTTGTATGCATTTTATATAATATATCGACATACAGAGTGTTATAGTTAGATATTGTATCCATATTTTAGTATACTGTTACTATAGTTAGATATTGTATCCTTTTTAATATACTGTTATTTTAAACACTATCTCATTAAACGATGTGGTTTCACAGCTAGTGAGAGTGCCCAGTATTTTCTATTTTCTAGTCTATATTAAATGTCACTGGCACTGACTGGTGGCTGAGACTGCTAGCACTGACTGGTGGCTGAGACTGGTGGCTGTCGCTGGTGGCCGAGACTGTTGGCTGTGGCTGAGACTGCTGGCACTGTGACTGGTGGCTGTGACTGCTGATACAGACTGGTGGGTGAGACTGGTGGCTGACATGGCTGGAACTGACTGGTGCTACTGCAACTGGTGGTTGAGACTGCTGACACTGACTGGTGACTAACACAGCTGGCACTGTAACTGGTGGCTGTGGCTGGATGACTGGCACTGACTGCTGGTGCTGAGACTGCTGGTAGCGACTGGTAGGTCAGACTGCTGACAGGGGCTTCTCTCTATATGGGTTATAGTGCTGCGACTGATGACTGATGAACAGAAATGGCACTGTAACTGACTAACTAAAATGGCAGCAGTCCAACCTGCTTGTCAGCGCGCGGGTGTGGGTGGTGCAGGCGCTGTCTGTGGACAGTGCCGACAAACTGAATGGTGTATGGGCGGTACAGACGGCTTCTTCAGCACCATATCCTACTTGCCAGCGTGCTTGTGTGGGCGGTGTGTGGAGTGCTGTGTCCGCGCATGCCCAGTGTAAAACTTTGTATGCACGGACGCAGTGCACTAAATGGCATGTAGGCAGTGCAGGTGCGCTTTACTACTCCTTCACGGCCGCTCATAAGGTCTGTACAGCAAAGGTGGTGCATGCACACTGGCTGTTCGCTACGCTGCTGTTGAGCCGAGAGATGAGCGGACGGCGGCGGGGAGCTGTGGCAAGAGCAGACGGCGGTGGTGGAGCTGTGGCCCGCCTATACGGTCTAGGAGGTATCTATGGGCAGTCAGCTGCTGACTCCCTGCAGGGAAACTTGTGTGTAGCGCTGTGCCTGATTGGACGCCCTGCCATGTTTATTATGTAGGATTCTCTCTGCCTTTCCTGTCACTGCTCCTTAGCTATGGTCATCATTGTATCATCCGCACCTCTGCCTCTATCTCTAACCTCTTCACTTCTGTTTCTCCTATCTCTGCTTACTGTCTACTTACTGTATCTCTGCTCCTTAGCTAGTTAATTCAATGTCTGTGTCCTCTCTGCCTCTCCTGTCTACTTAGCTATACATTTCTTTGTGTTCTCTGCCTATCTCTGTCCTATTCACCCCTGCCTCTACTATCTCTGTCCTTTTCCCATCTGCCTCTGCTATCTATCCTCTTCGCCTCTGCTGTCTCTGTCCTCTTCATTTCTGCCTCTGCTATCTCTGTCCTTTTCACCTCTGTCTCTACTATCTCTGTCCTCTTCACCTCTGCTGTCTCTGTCTTCTTCACCTCTGCTATCCCTGTCTTCTTCACCTCTGCCTCTGCTATCTCTGTCTTCTTCACCTCTGCTATCTCTGTCTTCTTCACCTCTGCCTCTGCTATCTCTGTCTTCTTCCCCTCTGTCTCTGTTATGTCTGTCTTCTCCACCTCCTGCTATCTCTGTCTTCTTCACCTCTGCCTCCGCTGTCTCTGTCTTCTTAACCTCTGCTGTTTCTGTCCTCTTCACTTCTGTCTCTTTGTTCTCTCCTCATCTGTGTGCATCTATTCTCTCTGTTTCTCCTCTCTTTCCTCTTTGCCCTGTGTCTCAATCTTCTCCTCCATTTCCACCCTTGCTCTGTCCTCTCACCACCTCCTTATTGGGCCCATATCTTTCTGCACCCATGCCCTCTTGTCTCTGCACTGTGCCCTCCTCTGTCCTCTGTCTTTCCTCCACTCTGCCCACATCTGCATTGTGCCGTCACTGGGACAGATGGCATAGCTGTTGTGTGCAGGAGCTGTTGTGTGCAGGAGGTCCCAGATTTTCATGGACCTACGGAACATACTGAAGCTTTTTTCTCCTCATTTCAAACTTGTGTGGAGCTCTGTGTCCTGATTGGACGCCGCACATGTCCAGTGTGAAAATCATCAGAAACACACACGGACACAGCGCAGGCACACAGGGCTTTTATTATTATTATAGATGAATACATTTACTGTAGAAGCTTTGTAACAGGTTTTTGGAAATAAAAAGGCTGGCTTCTTTGTCTTTAGACAATAATTGTGCAGCAGTCTTGATATGATAAACTCCAGTCCTGGCTATAGACACTGTCAGTTCCCCTGTGCAGTCCCTAATGAAAAAACCTGACTTTCTACCTAAAAGGACTTGCTTGTGTGTCTTATTGGTGTCTATCAGAGACATGGCAGACACATCATATCACATCATTGGCTGAGCTCACATGCATCTGTGCTGCAATGCTAACATACAGCTTGATAGACCAGCCAATATCCTCCCTCCTAATTGGCTGTCATGTTGACTGCACAGCATTGTAGGCAATTCCACCTACTGCGGCACCTCCCCAGGTCCTGTGATCCACCGTCTTCATCCTCCCTGCCCTGCTTTCCTCATGGAAGTAGATTTTTTGTGAAATTTGTGATGGATATGTTTGAATTAAGAATTTGCTGATCTGTAGCAAAGACTTAATTGATTGTCAAGCTCTTTTTTGTTTTAGTTGATATGTTATATCTAGTAATCCTCTATTGCTCCCAGCTTTTCGTTCCAGTCTATGAGCTCCTAGTGCGTAAAGTTGGATCCCAGTGGTTTGTTCTAGTTCCAGCTCAGTTTTCTGTTTGTTTCCTGCTTCCATGTGGGAGTCTGCTCCTTGTCAATTTGCTGGTGCTCAAGTCTGCTTAGTTTGTTTTTCTTGTCTTTGGATCCTAATGCCCTTCTGCTGTTCATGTTAGAATCAGTATTGCCGATTAGGGTTTCCATTGGGGATCTGACTACCATCACAACCATCAATTTGTGAGTCATCTATCACAGAGTTTCTATTTCCCTGCCTTCATTACTTGCTAGTATTGTAATACATGTTTGATATTTCTTGTTTATTTGCCAAGTTGTTGCATAATTTGGTCTTCCTGATGGTTGCATTGACATCTCTGTTTCAGAGACTGGATGCCTGATCCTGCACAAATGCTGGCTGTCTGCCGGACAAAAAAAAAATTGCAAGTAACGGTTTATGTCCAACTGAATCCTGGCATTTATGTCGGAAATTGGCTGGATCACCATCTGGCAGTGAAGCAGAGAATCCGCCACACTGTTCTGTATTGGAACAGCCTGCTGCATCTCCAAACAGAAATGTGAACAAAGTCTAAGTCTTGAAGATAACTGAGGATCAGAGACTCTGTAGGGTATTGTTACAGGAAAAGCTCAGATCTACAGTCTTGTGTCCAGGAAGCATTGTTATAATTTTGGACTAATTGCTCTTGGACTAATCAACTACATAAATCTCTAATACTTAATTGATGTGTTGATGAAAATGCAAGCAAATTCCACTCTTTCCAGGTGGAGGTTGGGTTGGTATATACAGTATGTAGGAAAAGTATAAATATACTGTAGCACAATATTTAAATAACTGTTATGAGGAGCACCAAACACATTCTTTGGGGATTTTTTTTTACCACAAATATCATGCATAAAAAGCAAAAATAAATATATATATATATATATATATATATATATATATATATATTTGCATGTTTAGGAGCTTTATTTTAGCATCATTCAATTAAAGCGACCTTATAGTTAAAGAAAAATAAATCAAATTACCTGAACACTTACATTGTTGTTACATCCTTTTTTCTTTCAGCGGCAGATCCATTGATTTCAGAACTTCTATTCTTCCTTCCAAGATAGCTGTGCAACGGACTATGGGATCCAACATCTGGGGTTTCCCTTATCCTTTAAGAGGTTTTTATGATAAATGTCCCTCTGATAGAGCAAGTTGTTGTGACGCCAGTTGCATTTCAGCAATTGCGGACAAGAATAGGACATGTTCTATTTTTTTCGGGAACGGAATTGCGGACCCGGAAGTGCAGTTCCACAATTCCGGATCCGGGCAGCACGTCGTGCGGCCCCATAGAAATGAATGGGTCCGTAATTCTATTCCGCAAAATGCAGAACAGAACTGCGGCCGTGTGAATGGACCCTAAGCGTTGATACCCAGATGTAGAATTGCCAGAGGGTGTAAGGGTTGCCTAAGGTGTCCCTTGGGTGTGGCATTAGCACTTGTCACAGTGTTCCTACATGGATATCCTTGGATCTCAGCCGTGGTTTTCTGAAGCAGTGATAAAGGGGGTGATTAACTTGGAGGATGAAGGAATAATTGACTTGTAGTAACCTTGAACACAGCTTTGCTTGCATAGACTTTCATCAAGGAACAATGTTCCAAACTCTATCTTGGTCATCAGCAGGTTTTGGCAGGCAAACACTCTAAGCTCTTCTATATCTGTACTCTCTCAGCTCTGCTATATCGGATAGATTAAATAGGAACTTTTCCTCTTTTGCTGGAACTTAGCTTAGTTGTCTGCAGTCTGTCTCTTAAAATAATCCTAGGAACTTCTTCCTGGCTTCAAGCTTACTTAGCTTGGTTTTAGGTAATGTAAGCAACCATGTAGAGCTAACAAGCAGGGCCTGCGTGCCCAGCAGAGCCAGCATTGCTCTGCTGGCTGACACACACCCTTCCCCTAGGAAGGAGTAAACTAGACTGACCTTCTGCAGGCTCATTCAGGAGGTACGAGGGCCTGCTGCTTCCCCATATAGGGGCTAAGCTAGACTGACTCTCACTAACGCTAAACTCCTCCCTCTGTAGAGAGGGCTGGAAGGAACTAGAAGGTTCCTCTCCAGGACAACTAACTCTGCCAAGATTTCCACCATCTGCTGGTGATCCAGGTACATTACACAACATTACACATTTTGCAGGACATTGCAATAGATATGCAAGATGATACATGATACACTAATAAAGAAAGCGGGGGTCTCAAAAGTGGTGGTAATGACACTCTGGGGTATTACAGCTGCAATGCTTCTTAAACCACCCAGTATACACTGTGCATCAGTAGTCCAGGTCTAGGACATTTCATACTTATACAGTTATGCACTTAGATTGGCCAGCACTGCTCACGTGAACAGTATTTGCCAATCCGAGAGTATAAGGAAGTGTCTTGGATTACAAAGCAAATAGTATGCATCAGACAGACTAAGAAGCTCTGCGCCTATCTTGGACGGTAGAGGAGGAGCCTGGGAAATGGGAAATCTGCAGATAAAAAGGGGGGTACAAGGTAAATAATCTGTTAATTTCCCAGTTAATGTGATTTTTTTTTCTTGAATCAGTGGGTTACGTTAACAATTTAACAAAGTTCAACAAAAATATTAGTCTATTAATCTATAGAACAAGTAAAAATGTCAATTATTCAGTGACATCTGCAGGACTTTGCTCACTTGATGAAATTCAGTATCTGCCTTGCAGAGTAGTATGCAGTTAATCAATATATACTGCATCCCATATTGCTTTAAGCCAAGTAATTATGTACACTATAAACCTTATGATCCTTTAGCTCCAACACGTTGAAATGATTTTTATTAGGTGAGCTTTACCATTTAGAGTGAATTAATAGATTTATAATGGGATATATGTGGGACATAAATTCAAACAGCATAGCATATATTCATACCCCCTGCCCATAAACTCCTAGCTTATGCTTCTGAAACCAAGAGATAAAACTCTAACTCCTACTGTGCAAGATTTCTCATAGACAAGACCAAGCTTTCAAGTCATACTGAACTGTCTCGCAGCAACAAGAGCACAATAATAATAAAATAAATAATGAAACAAAATGAAAAATAAATTCACATTTACATGCATTTGAAAATATAGGGACTATTTTGAATGTAGTGCATTATATTAGAAAAAAAATACTATTAAAATCCCTCACTAACCCACTAGGCAGTTAACGGAAATGTGTCATCAGGAAATAACCAACTTTGGGGGCAATTTTTATTATTATTATTGCATTTTTAAATTGATCTTTATTACAAATATGGAATCTTTATTCTGTACAAATCATCTAATAGAGGCATCTGAATTTTCTCTCTGCACGTCATACATCTAATCTGATGGGCTTCCTCATCTCTACTTTCTGACATTATAAACACTAGTGATGGGCGAACATCAGCTGGGACAGTTTGTGAACGCGATGAAATGTTAATTAACCTCAAGTTCGCGGTGGGCCCCATTCACTTTAATGGCAGGCAAACCTGAAAACCTTCAGATTATACTTGCAGCTACCAAATACTTAGTAGAAGTGCACAAATAGTCCCACAACATGGACAGTGACATACAGATGTAGCAGGGTTAACACTTAAGCTCTTAACTCAAATTTCTTAACCCATCGTGATATCTTGAGACAAAAGCCATTGAAAAGCAATTGTAGGTGTTTGCTTAGCGCATTTAGTTTAGATAATACGTCTCATAAATTATGTGTTAACTCTACTACATCCATACTAGAGGGGAATCAATGACAAAAATTCCAACCAAAAATATGTATCTTAATCAGGAGACACTTTTATGCGTCTTAAAGGGAAATTCTCTGAAATATGCCCTGTTGGAGCATAGAAAAATGTTATTTTAGGCCACGGGAGTACGGGCCTTAAAAATTAGGCATTCATCTGACAAAAAAAAGAAAATTCTGATTATGTGGCTCGAGGTACATTATGCGGTCAATGGATAGAAATTTTACTGTAGGCCACTGGACTACAGGCCCCAAACATTAGGCATTCACCAGACAGAAAAGATCAAGTGATTATGTGGCTGGAGGTATATCACACTGTCAATGGATATCAAGTGTACTGCAGGCCAGTACAAATACAGGTCAAATACATATGTTTAAAATAACTAAAAATATAAAATTGGATTAAAAACATGTCCAACGAAATCCCCCCTCTTGAAAAAAAACCGAATGATAATAGTTGAAATTCGATAACACGTGGTCTTCGCTGGTGTTGAATTCCTCAGAGGCCCCAACAATTATTCATTCACCGTACAGAAAAGAACAAGTAAGTATGTGGCTGAAGGTAGATTGCATGGTCATTGGATATCAATTTTACAGCAGGCCAGTGGACTACAGGCCCCAAAAATTATTCATTCACTGGACAGAAAAGAACAAGTAAGTATGTGGCTGGAGGTAGATTACACGGTCATTGCATATCAATTTTACTGAAGGACAGTACAAACACAGGTCAAATACATATGTTTAAAATAACCAAAAATATAAAATTAGAGTAAAAACATGGCTAATAAAATCCCCCCTCTTGAAAAAAATAAAATAAATTATAATAGTTGAAACACATGGTCATCACAGGTGTTGAATTCCTCAGAGGCCCAAAACATTAGACATTCAACGGACAGAAAAGGCCTTTTATGCCTCTTTGTTCTTGGTGTTGTAGGATATGTGTTGCTGGCATGAGGAAATTCAATTAAACGTGGTCGTCACAGGTGTTAAATTCCTCCGAGATCAATGCATCATTCATTTTTAGAAATGTGAGGTAGTCCACACTAGGCTAGGCGAGTCCGCTTATCAGCCACGATCTCCACTGCTGCGGTGAACGTCCTTTCGGACAGGACACTGGACGAGGAGCAAGCCAAAAGTTCCATGGCAAATTGTGCTAGCTCTGGCCACAGGTCAAGCCTGCACACCCATTAGTCCAGGGGTTCCTCGCTTCTCAGAGGGTCCACATCGGCTGTTAACCCGATGTAGTCAGACACCTGTCGGTATAGGCGTTCCCTGAGTCTGGATCTGGACGACGGCTGTCGATGAGTTAGCTGCAAGAATGCTCTCATATCCAAAGTGACCAACACACCTTCAAACCGCCCTCTTCTTGCATGCACTGTAGGATTGGTACCCGCAACTGTTTCTCTGTGAGTGGAAGTTCCTCTGCCAGTGCCCCTAAAAGCAGAATGCAGCATTTCTCAAAGCAAGATCATCTAAAATGGCCAGAGATTTTCCTGGCCTACCACAAGACGTCCTGGACCCCGGGGTATCTAGCAACAAATCGCTGCACAACTAAGTTTAGGACGTGTGCCATGCATGGCACTTGTGTCATTTTGCCCTACTTCAGTGCGCTCAGCAGATTGGCACCGTTGTTGCACACCACTTTACCAACTGTAAAATTGAGCAGGGTTAGCCACTGATTGGCTTGTGACTGCAAAGCTGAAAGGAGTGCAGGACTGTGTGGCTCTTGGCTTCCAGGCACAACAGCCTCAGCACAGCATGGCAACATCTTACCTGGAACATCGAATAGGTTCTGGGAGCTTGGGGGGTGCAGCGGAAGAGGAGGCAGCAGTGGAAAAGGAGGAGTCAGCCGAGGAGGAGACAGAGGATGGAGTAGGAGGAGGAGAAGAAGAGGCAGGCTTGCATGCAATCCATGGTGGTAACACCAAATCCACACAGGTGCCACGGGTTGCATGCTTGACGGCCTTCAGAAGGTTTACCCAGTGGGCAGTAAAAGTTATGTACCCTCCCTGACCGTGTTTGCTAGACCACGTATCTGTGGTCAGATGTATCTTGGCACCAACACTGTGTGCCAGAGATGCATTCCCTTTCCGCTGAATGTAGCCATATAGCTCCGGGATGCCCTTCTGGGAGAAATATTTCCTTTCAAGGACCTTCTATTGCGGTGTGCCAATGGCCACAAATTTTCTAAAGGCCTCTGAATCCACTAGTTTATATGGCAGTAGTTGGCAGGCTAGCAGTTCCGACAAGCCAGAAGTCAGCCGTTGGGCAAGAGGGTTTTTTGGTGTCATCTTCTTTTTACGCTTGAATATTTAGGCCACGGAAGCCTGCCTTTTGCCAGATAAACGCGACGACAGCACGTTGGAAGGTGGAGTAGAGGAGAAATGGGAGGAGAGAGGAGAAGAGGCAGGACGTGGAGCACCAGGAGTGTGGCTTTGTGGGTTCTGACTGTGTTGCTCCCACTGGGCTCGGTGATGAGAGGTCAGGTGCATTCTTAGCGCGGTCGTCCCTAGGTGAGTGTTGTGCTTACCGTTGACAACACCGCAGATGACAACACTATTGTCAGCAAAAGACATGTTAAAAAAAAACACACTGCAGAGCCATATGCCAGCGTCCTGGGAGCGCCAGATGTGACCATGCATGGTGGATGGCTCATTCCAGATACATTAGCAGTCTACTTTTTGCCTCCTGTGCACTGTGAGTTCTGCCTGCTTCTCCTCCTTCTCCTCCCTATCTGCTGCTCGGTCTCTCCCTCTGAACTCCCCTCCTCCTCCTGCTCTCTTGTGGGCACCCACATGACGTCTATCGACACATCATCATCGTCACCTTCACCACCACTGATATTAGAGATCTCAGAGTAGGCAGCAACAGCGGGGACCACCCTCCTTGGGCTGATCTGAGTACTGTCGTCAGACTGCTGGGTCGTGACCGTTGATACCTCCTCTTCGTCACCCGATGCCAAGAATGGCTGCACATCGGTAAGGTCTTGGAATGGATGGGAAAATAATTCCTCTGACTTTAGCAGAGGAGATAGGGTGGTGGTGGTGTCTTTGGGGGTGCGCACAGCAGAGAGTGAAGGGGGTGCAGATAGAGAGGATGAGTAGGGTGCAGAAGCGGAAGGCTGAGTGAGCCACTCAACCAAGTCTGGTGCGTCTTTTGACGTAATCGTACGCACCTTCTGCAACTTCCCACTTAGGCTCCAACCTGGTGCACCTGCCACTCCTGCAGAAGGTCCTGCCTCTTCTTCTGCTTATCATTTTTAAAATGACCTTGTGACAAATGTCCCTATAGAAGAGCAGTATTTGTGTTATAAGGTACATCACACCCCTGACTCAATCAGTTTTTTTGGGGGGGGGGGGGACTGGTATATCACACCAGTAGAAATTATTTGCTCCAATAGCGTTTGTCACTCTGTGTAACTGCGGTAACGCAGCAGAACCACAAACAAATGCCGCTCTACCCAAATGCACTATATAGAAATTATATTATTGATACATCACACCCCTGCCTCAATCAGTTTTTTTCGGGGGGCAACTGGTATATCACACCAACAGTCAATAAATTGTTTCCAATACGTTGCCTGGATGGTCCAAATTGCAGCAAGTCCTGAGAGTGAAGTGGGTCCTTATTCACAAAAAACAGTACATGTATCGGGGGACCGTGCAAAATTCTAAACCAATAAAGTTGTTGAACAATCGAGCCTTCCACCTTTATCCAGCAAGCACACACCAGTTAGCTTTGTGCGCCACTTCTTATTTAAACATCCTGTGAGACATCAAGAAAGACGCATACATAGTGAAGCACGGTAGCAACCAGTTGTACTTGTCTTCTGATGTTATACTCACAAGTGTGTAGATAATATAAGCGTCTCAAAGGTAAGCCAATCAGTAGTTCCTGTGAGAGGTTTCTTTCATCACACTCCCTTCAAACCATTCAATATTGCTCCCATAGTGAAGATCCATGGTTAAAATTCATGAAAACGATTTATTATACTCACATTTATACACAATAAAGTGGGCAATTATAAAATCCTGGGCAGGAGCATGGATTGATGCCTATTTTATAATTGCGCATTTTATTGTGTATAAATGTGAGGATATAGTATTTATAAGGTAGGGAGTATGTCCATGTGCTGAAACGTCTCAATTGGCTGTCCTGTACCACCTGATGGATGTGTCATGGGTCAAAGTTCTTCACAATATAAAATAATATGGCACCGACACACATCGCCATATGTTTGCCTGTTCGGCAAACTGAAAACAAGCAAAGTTCCCGCGAAACGACCGCCGGGCGAACCGCAAGGCCATTTCTAATAAACTCTCATCATAGCTCAGTTCTTATCTTACTGAAAAGAATGTGGCTTCAATACATGTTTATGACGGTTTAGTACATTGGAGATAGAAATACTATCATAAAATTGCCTTGTACATAGCCTTTAAATCAAGTTTTTATGATTAAAATATTTTTTAAATGTTTTGATGATGTTCTTTTAAATTTTTCATGTCAAAATATATATATTTAACAAAAGCCATACAATCCTGCAGTTTTCCTACTGGCTACTAATCCTAATAGGCACCACTTCTTTGTACAGATCACTTTAATGCATTTACAGCTTATCTATACACAGAGGTGATATCATTAAAGGAAGAATAAGCATGATAGATATCAACTTTGTGTATAGATTCAAAATAGGTGATTGTCAAGGCTTATCTATTCTTTCATTGAATAATGAACTCTGTACAGGTCACAGAGCATACCTAGAAAACTCTCCCATAGAAGTCAATGAGGTCCCCTCCAGACCATTGTGTCTATGGCACGTGGCACAGCCAAAAATCTATTTTCCTATTGCTTTCTTAATGCTGTTAAGAACAGCTCAGTCAACATGGCCATCCCCATAATCATGTTCAGGAAGTCAAATTAAAAATCTGTAATCAGAAAATAAAACAGATTAGAAAAAAGTATGTGTTTTACTGTCTGGTTTTAACTTGCCCCAAAAAATAAAAATGGTGACACATTTCCTTTAAAGTTGTTTTACACAATATCCATGAATGACCAAGTGGTCGGAATGTGAATTGTAGTGTGTCAAGGGTTTGGCTAGTGTTGTTCTATCTCGATTGGTGTTATTAAAAATGGAATACATTAGTGAGTTGTCTAAGTTCATATAGTTTTTTTTAAATACCCCCTCCCCACATATACACATACATCGAGTGGGACCTGTTCCTTACCATACTTTGGCTTCATAGGTCAACTTCTGATTTCACTGTACTTCAGTCCACACACATAAATTTCTGGCATTGGGGACTCTCTCTCTCTATAGATAGATAGTTAGATAGATATATGTATATATGTAATCATGACGCTGATTAACCAAGGAGAAGCAGAGCTTCAGTCAAATTATAATTAGTTTATTTGGTACAACTGGGCTATTTCATGATATACATCTGAGGTAGATTGTAAGCTCCTTTTTATTTAGATAGTTATTATGGTTCATTTTTAACATTTATGCTTTGGAAATTTATAGTGTGTGTCCTATTAAGGCCTCCTGCACATGACAGTATGGTTTTGCAGTCCGTAAAAAAACGGATCCGCAAAAAATACGGATGACATTCGTGTGCATTCCATATTTTGCGGAACGGAACAGATGGCCCTTGATAGAACAGTACTATCCTTGTCCGTAATGCGGACAATAATAGGACATGTTCAATTTTTTTGGCGGAACGGAAATACGGACATACGGAAGCAAAATGCACATGGAGTAACTTCCATTTTTTTTGTGGACCCAATTAGGATGAATGGTCCCGCATACGGTGTGCAAAAAAACGGAATGGACACGGAAAGAAAATACGTTCGTGTGCATGGGCCCTAAGACTGTGTGATCCTGGGTCTTGTGTATTTAAGGGCACCTGTGAAATGTATTAGCATTCCATGTTCAGTTCAGAGTGTGAACTGGGCACTGGAGGAACTACTTGCTAGTGCTACCAATGTAGTTGCAAATACCCCTACTAACTCTAAGAATTGTTTATAAAAAAATTTTGTTTGTTATTCATATCATGTTGTTTAATGGTATGTGGTGGTATATGAAATGCACCCTGTCGGGGAATTTATTATAGACTGATATTTTACCCCAGTCTATCATATACCCTGTACTGCCTAGGGGATGCAACAAATTTATGAAGGGCATGCCTCATCATAAATTGCACACATTCTCTAGCAGTCCATGCTCCTAAACTGAAATCAGTCTTCTTTTACATACGAAAACTGGAGTAAAAGCAGATAAATATGCCAGGTTTGCTGGTCTCCCTCCCTCATCATGCAAATTCTGGTGCTTGGACCTTTATAAATCTGGAGTAAGTTAAATCCAGCCCCAGATTTATGGCACAATTCTGTACATGCACAAAAAATTTGTCCGTGCAGCAGAATTTTCTTTTGAGGAGAAAGTGAGTAAACAGATTGCTAATACTATCTAACAGAATGTCAGTGTAAACTTGATAATTTTGAACTGAGACAAATTTTTATAGTTACAGATGAGTTTTCAAAAATTATTTTTTTTCCAAACATTTGCTTTGCTTCAAATTAATTTGTCACAAAGTGCATTAAATAAGCTATATCCCAGCCTGAAGGGAAAGTTTATATTGGTGTAAATCACTGTACATTGCATCAACATAAATAACTAGTCTGATGTGGTAGTGAAACAGTTACTGTGGGTCAGTATGGTCATGCAGGTCTCAATCAGTATATGGCAGTGCACATTGTTGTTCAGGCCACCAACAATCCTAGCTAACCCCTAGCTAAACCAAAAGAAAAGCATATAGCGGTCTTTAGTAAAAGAAAAAAAAAAAACACTTTGCCCCCTTGCAAGACCCAATGACTTTAAAAAGGAACAAAAAAAAAAAAAAGACATGGAGGTAATGCCAATAAAGTAGTTGAGAAAAAATATGACTTTTTTTTTAAAGTCATGTGGTAGCAATGCAAACACATGCTTTTAAATCACTTCTGTTAGCTGCAAAATGACTGTGCATCACTATTAGGCCTCATGCACACGACAGTATTTTTTCACGGCCTGCAAAACGGGGTTCCGTTGTTCCGTGATCCGTGTCCGTTTCTTCTTCCGTGTGTCTTCCTTGATTTTTGGAGGATCACCAGACCAGAAAAGTGAAAAAAAAATCTAAGTCAAGTTTGCCTTGAAAATGATAGGAAAAAAACGGACATGGATCATGGACGCGGATGACAATCTTGTGTGCCTCCGTGTTTTTTCACGGACCCATTGACTTGAATGGGTCCCGTTGTCCGTCAAAAAAATAGGACAGGTCCTATTTTTTTGACGGACAGGGAACAGGGATCACGGACGTGGATGACAAACGGTGCATTTTCTGAGTTTGAAAGTCAATGGGTCCACAGAAAATCACGGAACAACGGACACGGATGCACACAACGGTCGTGTGCATGAGGCCTTAGGTCGAATGCACATGGCCGTGTTCCACGGCCGTGAGCAGTCCGTGGTAACACGGGCTGGATTCCTGCTGAGAGCAGGAGCGCACGGCGTCATTGGTTGCTATGACACTGTGCGCTTCCTGCTGCCGCCGCAGTACAGTAGTTCACTGGTATGATCTATACCAGTGTATTACTGTACTGCGGCGGCAGCAGGAGGCGCACGTCCTCATAGCAACTAATGACGCCGTGCGCTCCTGCACTCAACAGGAATCCAGCCCGTGTTACCACAGACCGCTCATGGCCGTGAAACGCGGCCGTGTGCATTCGGCCTAAGGTTCAGTTCACACTTCACTCATCTTGTCAGTTGCGGGTCAAAAACAGGTGCAGATATTTTCATGATACCTTATCTAAGAGTAGGCTTGGCTCCTGATTTTGGCTCACCATACAGTAAAAGCTGGAATTTACTGACCAAATAACTGAAGTGTGAACTCAGCTTTACAGGTCAATATTAGCGTCAGATACAATGTACTTAACCATGTAGTGGCCAAAGATTCGACTATAGAGTGAAACAGCTGTTTCATTTTACACCACCTGCTGTTTCCACATAAATTGATAGATAACCTGTTCTGTTAGCCACTGATTCTAATAAAGTGGGAAAGAGCTGTCTTATTTCTCCATTTGTGGGGTGTCCATTTCTGTTTCTAGAAAGATTGATAGATAACCTTTTTTGATAGCCACTGATACAAGTAGTGGCCCAGTCACAGAGCGGGGAAGTAAATGCAGCAGTCTCGCTGAACGCTTCCTTCCCGACAATCGGCTTTAGTTCGGCCCTTGTAAACTGGTGGTTATTTAACATTACGTATAAGTTGACAAACTTTTACTCCAAAAATGTGCCAAAATTTTCATGAAGTCATACAACCTTGTCAGGCATCTGAAAGTTAGAAAAGTGTGTAAAACAGTTGATAAATGTGGTGCAAAGTCTTTCCACCAGCTGTTTGGCACATTTTCAAAGGTAATTCTGCTGCATTGTTCTTAGCCTCTAAGTATTGTTGAAGCATGTGTTTAGATTACTTATACACCTTGTTTGAGTCAGTGCTTGACTTCTGTAGCAGAAACGCTGAAATGAATGGGCTTATCTGTAATAGACGGCACATTTTCAAAATGTAATCTAATATATAAAGCTGAGTGTATACGTGTGTGTGTATATGTTCACTAAAGGAATCTGCATGATCGCATTTACAATCATGAAATTTGGCAGACAGGTACATCGGTTGTCCGGGGAGGTTTTAGACCGGGTTTCAGCTCTCTAGGACGTACCGTTCCTGAGATATTCCCCAAAAATGCTAATATGACCTACATTAGCCAAAAGTAGCCTGCAGGTCTTGCTCTTCATATCCTTACTGCAATACACACGGTCACATGTCCCTTATCAGCCAATAGAAGCTCGCAGGTCATTAGTCTCCACATACACACAGTTTTACATCAGGTTTCCATAACAACCCAGCCATTTTTCTTCACTGCTGTAGGTCAGTTTTAAAGGGTCAGGGCACTGTGGATGACACTGTTAAGGGAGTGCAGTGCTGTGGAGTTAAGGGGGCAGGTGTGGTCGCCACTCAGGCCACCCTCAAAAGACGGATTAAAAAAACACGCCCATAGGTCCCACTGAGTCACGCCCCTGATCCGGTTACACCAAGCCGTTTCCACTCCGCAGCCGACTGGGATTGAAAAAATGAAGCTAAAAATCAACTTCTGTCAGCTGCAGGTGTGGAAGGGAGGGTGACTTTCTCCCTGCAGCTCACACTCAGACAGCACAGTGCTGCTGTCAGAGAATGAGCTGTTCAAAAGGACATTCCTGTGTCCATCCAGGCCCTGTGCAGGACAGAGGACAGGGAGTATGAAAGCCGGACTGTCCGGCCTAAAACCGGACCTATGGCTACCCTTGGGGCAGGCTGCTGTGGAGGTCACAGTTATGGGGACGTTCCGGTATGGAGGTCAGTGTTAAGTGGCGGGGTGCAGTAGAAGTCACTGTTAAGCGGATGGGGTGTTCTGAAAGTCACATTTTAAGGTAATGTAGGTCTGTGGAGGTCACTGTTAAAGGGGCGGGGTAGAGTGTAGGTCACTGTTAAGGTAGCAGGGTACTGTGGCAGTCACTGATAAAGGGGCAGTCACTGTGGAGGTCTCTGTTAAGGGGGCGGTCCGCTATGGAGCTCAGTGTTAAGGGGCGGGATGCTGTAGAGGTCACTGTTAAGTGGGTGGGGTGCTATGGAAGTCACATTTTAAGTGAACGGAGTTCTGTGGAGGCTGTCACTGTGGAGGTCTCTGTTAAGGGGGCCAGGAATGGTGGAGGTTAGTTAAGGGGATTGTAACTTATGTTCAGTGTTAAGGGGTGGGTGCTGTAGAGGTCACTGTTAGGGGGGTGGTCCCCTGTGGAGGTCAAAGTTAAGGGGATAGGCTGCTGTGGAGGTCCCTTTTTAAGGAGATGGGGCACTGTGGGGGGTAGTGTTAAGAGGTGGGGGGCTGTGGATGTCACTGTTATAGTGGATACTGTCGATTAAATGAAATAGATTAAATATACCCATGCAAAGCCGGGTCCTTCAGCTAGTGTTAGATAATTCAGAGTTACTAGAGGAGATCTGGATGTTCTCTACTATTTATGTTAGCTCTGGAGAACCCAAGATGTCATTGATTACATAGACTGTCAATCCCTGGCAATCAATAAGTAATTGGTTGTAGAACAAGGTAGACAGTGTTCATTAAATCATCATTAGCATAGAAAGATCTTTGGCTTTTTTTTTCACAAGTAAATGTTGGTTCCATCTTTACCTAGATGTTTCTGCTCTTCTTTTGTGCACATGAAAATATGCACAATAGCATAATACCGTAGCATTATATTAAGAGAAAACTCACTTACAATTGCAGCACAGTCTATTACATTGACAGGAATTACTTCATTATTTACAGTACTTGCTTGCTGGGAGACAATTATATTCCTGTAATCATCACTTAGCTGTCACACTTGTACCAAGACATAGCATTTCAATGCTTTGGAGCTTGCTTTCATTATCACAATATATACTGGTACATTCTCAAAATCTCAAAAAAAAATCCTTACTTGTCAAAGAAAAAGTGTTAATAAAACATCAATTTGGCTTTCCCACTCTCAATAATTTTTTATATCTCAATACTCTATTTTGCAAATAATCTACCGAATTATTTCAGTGAAAGAGTACCTCAAATGCAAGTCTGTCAAGACTGTCATTACCCATACAATATATACACACAAATACAGCCCCCAGTATAACAAGATGAAAAGCAATGCACAGTCTGCTTACAGCTTCATTAAGCCAAAATTGAATTGTTTGTTCTTTCTTCACTAAATCTTCTAATAAATGTGGATGACGCCCCAAAGCTAAGGGCACTTTCACACTAGTGTTTTTCTTTTCCGGTATTAAGTTCCGTCCTAGGGGCTCAATACTGGAAAAAATCTGATCAGTTTTATCCTAATGCCTTCTGAATGGAGAGCAATCCGTTCAGTATACTTAAGGATGTCTTTAGTTCAGTCACTCTTACAATATTTGCCAGGAGAAAATACTGCAGCATGCTGCAGTATTTTCTTCGTCCAAAATTCGGGAACACTTGCCGGAATGCCGGCATTATTTTTCATGAAATGCATTAATTCCGGATCTGACAGTGTTCTGGCCAAATGGATCCGGTTTTCCGATCTGCACATGTGCAGACATTTAAAAATGCAAAAAAATAAAATAAATACCGGATCCGTTTTTCCGGATGACACTGGAGAGACAGATCTGGTGTTTTAATGCATTTGTTAGACGGATCCGTATCCGGATCGTTCTTCAAATGCTATCCGTTTGGACACGGATTTACGGATACGGCATTTCTTTTCCGTTTTTCTGTTCTGTTCTTCCGAATGGCATATACCGTATACAGTAATTACATAAATTGGGCTGGGCATAACAATTTCAATAGATGGTTCCACAAAAACTGAACGGATACGGAAGACATACGGATGCATTGCCGTACATGTTCAGTTTTTTTTGTGGACCCATTGACTTAAATGGAGCCACGGAACGTGATTTGCGGGCAATAATAGGACTTGTTCTATCTTTCAACGGAACGGAAAAACGGAAATAAGGAAACAGAATGCATACGGAGTACATTCAGTTTTTTTTTGCGGAACCATTGAAATGAATGGCTCCGTATACGGACCGTATATGGAACGCAAAAAACGGTCTGCAAAACAGAAAAAATAAAAACAGTAGTGTGAAAGAGGCCTAATACTTTTAAACACAGTTTGTGCTGTTCCAGCCTTTATTCTTGTATTCTACAATTTGTGTTTGCATTATATTATCATTTACCATGTTGTGTAACGCTGCCACCCTGTGGTTATTCTTATAATTCATTTATGTGTGTTATGTAAATTTCCATTACAATGCTCTCCTCCCTCTTTTGTGACATCACATCCTCTGAAAGGTCCTTCATACTTCCTCTTTGTCGCAGACCTTCATGATGGTGAGAGCTATTCTTTTTAAACTCTAGTATCTCTAATATCCTCTAGCATAACCTCATTTCCCTGCATTTGTTTTCAAGACAAATCAATAAATGATCAAAGCTTCACCATTGTATTCTCCTCACTGGATCATCACATGCAACTGGTGCCTATATCTGGAGATATTAGTGAGTTCAGCTATCTACCATTGCTTGTACAGGGGCTATCACTCACAACCAATCAGGGGATAATCTCTAACGTACATCTGTGGCAGAATAGTCAAAAAGAAGCTTAAATCTACAGTCTTGCATGTCTACACACAGTCTGCCTGCGAGCTTAGAGCTGTCCGCCATCTTATACGCACGTGGCTTCATAAGCACAGTGCACAAGCTGGAATACCCTCTTAAAGAGACAGTACCGCTTAAATAGGAATAACATGTCCACAAGAAGCTTAGTGGATATCTTGGTAACTGAACTTACAGAAAGTCACCCTGCTCCCAAAAACTCAAATATGCAGGAAGCAGAGTCCATGTTAACTGAAAAACAAGCAGTACGATTTAAACGTGTTATCAAGCCAACACAAAAGATCAGAGAGAACTTTGAGGTGACCAAAGAAGAGTTCAGTGACAATTTAAATGATTTATGGCAGAGAACTGAACACTATATAGCAGCTCTTTTACGATATAACAACGACCCAACAAAGTTAACCACAACGTTGAATCGCTTAACTAACTCCTACGTCCGCTATCAGCGACTCTCTGCTAAGTACATCACTTTCCTGAGCGACTCTGATTTTGACGAAGCCTCTGACGAGCTGAGTGAGAGAAAGAATCTCCTTGAAAAGAAGGATGCCATAGTACAAGATGCTAAGAGCAAGGCAGAACTCCGCATCGCACACTTACAGGAGGCGAGATCCCATCGATCAACTTCAAGTAAACATACAAAATATACCCTTTCATCTTCCAAAACCTCTCGTTCCGGAAGGTCAGCATTGCATGACAAGCTTATAGAAGTCCGGGCAGAAGCAGAGGAAGCTAGCGTAAGAAGTTCCTTTGCTAAGAAGGAGGCGGAGATTACGAAGAAGATGGCAGAAATGGAGGCTGAGACAGAAGCCCAGCTAAAGATCCTCCAGACAGAAAGGGAAGAAGCAGCTACCTTAGCTAAACTAAAGGTCCTCGAGCAAGCATTAGGCCAAGGTACCGACCCAGACTGTTTCATCCCAGGAGAAGAGGAAGACCCAGCCGACCGCACTGCCAGGTATGTGCTAAGGCAACCATCGCCTACTCCTCCTGCTAAATCGCATGCACCAAAGCCACTTCTAACTCAATAACTGGGCGAACCCACACAATACCAGAAATCGTCACACCCCAGTAATAAGGTAATATCTAGCACCAAGCGGGCTGACCATCCAGAGACTAAACCGCAGCTTAATCCTTATGCCACATCATTCCATCCTGATCAATCTCAACCTTATTTGCCAGAGCCCCTACATGCTGTAGAGACACCACAATGCAATACAACAGTATGGAATGGGAGATCAGACATGTCAGACTTTGCCAGATACATGATGCGCAGGGAGCTGATTAACATTAGTCTCTCAAGGTTTGATGACCGTGCCGAAAACTACAGGGCCTGGAAATCAACCTTTAAAGCAGTAATCAGTGATATAAACCTCACTGCCATGGAGGAACTTGACTTGCTCATCAAATGGTTAGGCCCAGAATCTGCAGAACGCATAAAGACATTAAGAGTGGTTCATGCAGGCCACTCAGAGGAAGGTCTCGCTGCAGCATGGGAGAGACTTGAACAGACCTATGGCAGTCCAGAAGCTATAGAAAGTGCCCTATTCAGGAGACTTCAAGCCTTCCCAAGGATAACTGGCAAAGACAATCGCAAACTCCAGGATCTAAGCGACCTACTAAAAGAACTTGAATTGGCAAAAATGGACCCACGTCTGCCAGGACTGAGTTACCTTGATACCGCTCATGGCGTCAATCCAATAGTGTCGAAACTACCACATGGCATGCAAGAGAAATGGGCAGACCAGGGCTCCAGATACAAGAGAGAACACAATGTGTCTTTTCCCTCTTTCTCTTATTTTACCAGATTCATCAGTGACCAAGCTCGAAAGAAGAATGACCCCAGCTTTGACTTCACTGAATCCACTCTACCTGCTTCATCCTCATGTTCAAGGTATGACAACACCACAAATAAACGTAGAGACTTAAAGGGGACAGTATCCGTTAGGAAAACCAACGTTCCACTCATTTCAACCTGCACTACTAGGAAGGAATACCCTGTCCTCAAAGAAAAGGACCCTAACCGCATGTGCCCCATCCATAAAAGACCTCATCCTTTAAAGGAGTGTCGTGGGCTCAGGGCAAAGACCTTGCAAGAACGCAGAGAGATACTCAAAGAGCTTGGAGTGTGTTACAGGTGTTGTGCCTTATCTAATCATATGGCGAAAGACTGTAAGGTTATTATCAAGTGTGCAGAATGCAGCAGTGACAAGCACGTTACAGCAATGCATCCTACCTTGCCTTCAGACAACGCACCATCTCAAGCTGCGACCAATGCCGTCGCACTTCATGGCGGGGAGCCACCGGCTCAAGAATTAGCTACAACTACTATTTCCTCTTCCTGTATGGCGATATGTGGCAAGGAGGCTGATTCTAAGTGCTGTGCAAAGGTGTGTTTGGTCAACGTCTACCCAGAAGGGCAATCTGAAAGAGCCATCAGAATGTACGCAATTATTGATGAACAAAGGAATAGGTCTCTGGCAAAACCTAAATTCTTTGAGATTTTCGGCATAGCAGGAGAAGCAAAACCATATACCCTCAACACTTGTTCTGGTCGTGTAGAGACTTATGGCAGAAGAGCCACTGGATACCTTATCTCCTCCATAAAAGGGAACGTTCATATACCCTTGCCAACGTTAATTGAATGCGACCAAATACCAGATGAAAGAGATGAAATTCCTACTCCAGAAGCTGCATATCATCATTCCCACTTGAAACATCTAGCTAGTGAGATCCTCCCTATGGACATGAATGCTGACATCCTACTTCTGCTCGGGAGAGACATTCTGAGGGTCCACAAGGTGCGTCAACAATGCAACGGTCCTGATAATGCCCCATATGCACAGAGACTCGATTTAGGCTGGGTAATCGTGGGCGATGTATGTATAAATAAGAGCCACAAACCATCTCAAGTGAACTCCTTCAAAACCTTTGTGCTCAACAATGGTCGCACATCTCATTTTAAGCCATGTGTTCATCATTATGAGGTGAAGGAAAGGCTTTCTAGCCTCTTAAAGACACCAGACATCATTCCTACCAGTTATGACAACTTGGGAAAAACTGTGTTTTGTACAACACCAGACGACGACAAACTGGCCTTGTCCATGGATGACAAAGAGTTTATTAAAATAATGGACGATGAATTCTTCAAAGATGCATCTAACCACTGGGTTGCACCTTTACCTTTCCGTGCTGTAAGAGCCAGACTTCCTGACAACCGGGAACAAGCACTCTCCAGATTAATCTCCTTGCAACGTACGTTAAAAAGCAAACCAGAAATGAAAAGTCATTTTGTGGCCTTCATGGAAAAAATATTTCGCAATGATCATGCAGAGCTGGCTCCACCCTTACAAGAGCATGAAGAATGCTGGTACCTTCCATCCTTTGGGGTATATCACCCACGGAAGCCAAACCAAATAAGAGTGGTATTCGATTCAAGTGCCAAACATAATGGCGTATCTCTGAACGACGTCCTTCTCACCGGTCCGAACCTGACCAATAATCTGGTGGGAGTGCTCATGAGATTCAGAAAGGAGCCAGTAGCCATTACTGCTGACATTCAACAAATGTTCCATTGCTTTATCGTGCGGCAAGATCATAGAAACTACCTCAGGTTTCTTTGGCATAGAGACAATGACACCAGCAAAGAAATGGTTGAATGTCGCATGAAGGTGCACGTGTTTGGTAACAGTCCTTCACCTGCGGTTGCTACATATGGCCTACGGAGGGCTGCCTTAGATGGTGAGTCAGAATTTGGGGAACATGCCAGAAACTTTGTCGTGAGAGACTTCTATGTGGACGACGCACTCAAATCCTTCCCTACAGCGGAGGAGGCCATAGATCTGCTCAAAAGGACACAAGGTATGCTTTCAAAGTCTCGTCTAAGGTTACATAAGATAGCCTCTAACTGCGCTGCCGTAATGAAAGCCTTCCAGCCCAGCGATCATGCCACAGAATTCAGAGATTTGAATCTAGGGATAGACAATCCACCAGTACAGAGAAGTCTGGGCCTGAGGTGGGACTTAGCAAATGACTCCCTTGGATTTCAAGTTAACTGTGCAGATAAACCATTTACTAAACGGGGAGTTCTCTCAGTGGCGAACAGCCTATATGATCCCCTGGGATTTGTGGCACCTTTGACTGTACAAGGCAAATTCCTGTTAAGACAGTTCTCAGAGTCTGTATCTGACTGGGATGCTCCACTGCCCTCTGACAAACAACAAAAGTGGGAGTTGTGGAAGGAATGCTTGCATGCATTAGACAGTATTCACATACCAAGGTGTTACACTCCAACATCCCTTACAGCCACTCGGAGGAGAGAAATCCACATCTTCTCAGATGCGTCTACTGAAGCCATCGCAGCTGTTGCTTATTTAAAGGTAATAGACTATTCCAATCAAGCACATGTTGGATTTCTATTTGGAAAGGCAAAATTAGCTCCAAAACCTGAGCACACCATTCCTAGACTCGAACTTTGTGGGACTGTGCTAGCCTGTAGAGATTGCGGACTTTATACAACGTGAGCTGGATATTCAGGTGGATGACATTCAATTTTACACAGACAGTAAGGTTGTCCTGGGTTACATCTACAACCAGTCAAAACGCTTCTACGTTTATGTCAGTAACCGCATCAAAAGGGTTAGAAGATCCTCTAAACCTGAACAGTGGCACTATGTTCCATCTCATCTCAATCCTGCAGATTGCGCCACCAGACCAGCATCTGGAAGAGTCTCTGCAACTTCTTCTTGGTTGACAGGTCCAGAGTTTCTGCTAAACCAGAATGAAGATACTCCTATCCAAGACGTCTTCAGTCTCCAGGACCCTCATGAAGATCCAGAGATTCGGCCTGAAGTTAGTACCTTCATCACCAAGTCTGAAAGGAGCGCTGGCTTGGGCTGTCATCGCTTTGAACGCTTCTCTAGATGGTCAAGACTTATTCACATCATTGCAAGGTTAGTCCACATTGTTCATTGTTTTCATGCTGAGAAGCATAACACTGACTGTCGCAGTTGGCACCTGTGCCATAAACCTCTAACGGCAGAAGACATTATTCTAAGTGAATTGCTTGTGATACGTAACGTACAGCAGAGTGCCTTTAAAATGGAACTGAAACGTATACATGACAAGCAAGATATACCAAAAGGCATCACCCGCAAAATATTGGACTGTATGCTTATGAACTCAAACTTCTCAAGGCTCACCCATGAGACTTTGATTACCGTCCTGGCTGAGGTATCTGCTATTGTCAACTCAAGACCTCTTGTACCTGTATCTATGGATCCAGAATCCCCTGCCATTCTTACTCCAGCAACTCTTCTCACTCAGAAGTTTGGATCTGTTCCTAATCCACCTGAAGAGTCTTCTTCTAGTAACATATATCTGAAACAGTGGAAGCACGTTCAACATCTGGCCGACTGTTTCTGGAGCAGGTGGAACAAAGAGTACTTAACTCTTCTGCAAGCACGTAGAAAGTGGCAACAGGTCAAGCCAAACTTACAGATAGGAGATCTCGTACTCATGAAAGACCAAAAGGTGGAAAGAAACTCCTGGCCCATGGGACTCATCTCAAAGGTCTTCATCAGTGAAGATGGCAAGGTTCGCAAGGTGGAAGTGACCATCGCAAAACAAGGCCATCCCAAATCCTTTATCAGGCCTGCATCTGAGATTGTTCTCCTCTTACCCGTGGAGGAATGATTCTTACTTGAGGAACTTTATTCCTGGCAACCAGAAGACTCAAGGCGTTGGACTGTTCCAGTTCACCATTTCTAGTATGTTCTTTTGTTTGTTTTTTGTCTTTCAGGTTCCAACATTTCATGGACATTTCTGTAGTTGCATATGTAGTGAAATCCAAGGATTTCAGACGGGGAGTGTGCTGTTCCAGCCTTTATTCTTGTATTCTACAATTTGTGTTTGCATTATATTATCATTTACCATGTTGTGTAACGCTGCCACCCTGTGGTTATTCTTATAATTCATTTATGTGTGTTATGTAAATTCCCATTACAATGCTCTCCTCCCTCTTTTGTGACATCACATCCTCTGAAAGGTCCTTCATACTTCCTCTTTGTCGCAGACCTTCATGATGGTGAGAGCTATTCTTTTTGACCTCTAGTATCTCTAATATCCTCTAGCATAACCTCATTTCCCTGCATTTGTTTTCAAGACAAATCAATAAATGATCAAAGCTTCACCATTGTATTCTCCTCACTGGATCATCACATGCAACTGGTGCCTATATCTGGAGATATTAGTGAGTTCAGCTATCTACCATTGCTTGTACAGGGGCTATCACTCACAACCAATCAGGGGATAATCTCTAACGTACATCTGCGGCAGAATACAGTTAATTATCTTGATTTTCTCAGAAGTAAAAGGAGCGTAATTGTCAGTTACTATAATATGTTTTGCAAATAATCATCAAAGAGCTAAAATGGTCACTGTAAATACCGTATCTAAGCTGCAACAAGAATTATATTTACCTATAGAGAATGTGTCATCGATGCAACAGATTATGAGGTCTGGACCAAGGAGTCTTGGTAATGTAAAGTAAATCTAGTGATGCTTGTGGCTATCAAATGATGTTTGACTGGTGTAATAAGATGAGCACCCTTTTTTTATCCATATCGGTATTGGACACTGACTTAAAGAGTCACTGTCAGCATGATGAACTCTATTAAATTAGGCATCAGGCATACTACCTGTTAGGGTTTATCATGCTAATTAAAACAATTCCTTTCTTTTGTTTGTGTGTGTTAAACAGCTGTTTTTATTCATATGCAAATGAGCAAATTAGAGTACTAGGAGGCTGGACTGAGCCCTTGGATCACTGCTTTTTGTAACACCCCTGTACTCTGCACTCCCCCCTCCCTTTGATTGCCAGGGCTAAACATCAAGCATGGTGAGGGCAGAAGCAGCAAAGGCAAACATGCTTCTCATACCTATGATACTTAGCTCTTGCTCATGCCTTGCCATTTGGCCTAACGCTGGGTTCACACCTGAGCGTTCTGAAAGGAGAGCTCTGTATGCGCGATTGTACCGGCGTTTGCAATCGCGCATACAGAGACAAGCGAACGCCCATTGTCGCGCTTTCCCGAAAGTCTATGTACGGGAACGCGCGACAAGACGCCCCAAAGAAGCTCATGTACTTCTTAGGGTGTCAGGCGTTTTACAGCGCGATCATACGCGCTGTAAAACGCCCAGGTGAGAACCATTCCCATAGGGAAGCATTGGTTTCTCCTTGTTGAGCGTATTACAGCGCGTAGGAACGCGCTGTAAAACGCTCAGGTGTGAACCCAGCCTTATTCATACATCAGTATTTGGTCAGTGATTTTCACCAGTGATTGTGAGCCAAAACTAAGTGGGTCGAAAACTCAGAACAAGTTCAAATAGTTCCATTATATCTTATCTTAAGGGAGGATCTACCCAATCACTGATGAAAATTACTGACCAAACATTGACTGTGTGAATAAGGCCTTACACTGCGAAGTAGATATGTGAAGTATTATGTATTATGAGTATCAGGAAAAAAAGTAAAATTCATCCCAGAGATGTGTACTATACACCACGTACAGTATAGCATTAGTGATGAGCGGCAGGGGCTATATTTGAATTCGAGATATTTCACAAATATTTTGTAGAATATTTGCTATATATACTCGAATTTCGCAAGTTTGTGATTATTTTATTGAATACACAAACTGAATGGAATGACGTGGTATAGCAGGAAGTGCTCAAACCCACATGCAGTCGTGCATATATATAGGGGAGCAAATCCTGCACTTGTGGCCCGTTGCTAATGGCAATCCCCAGCAAACATGCATACGGTGGAGGATGCCCGCAGCGAACCACAAGTACCACAATAGACATCCTACACAAGGTAACAATTGTGTGGATGTGATAATCAATATAACAATATAACAAAATAGCAAAAGACAGGTGCACTCTGCGGTATTACTAAATCCTCAAACTGGTTTTAAAATTGAGAGATTAGTCAACATGTCCTACGGTGTAGGACATGTCTAAGCCCGGGCACCGCGACAAGGTTTCTCAAGTAGCCCGGGACCTAACACTCTCCTACCTGTGCCAGTGGGCAAATACCAGGAGCCAGTGGGCAAATTACAAGAGCATAAGGCCGACTCACAAACAACTCACCAGTTACCTCCAGCATGTATCCATGCTTGCAATGGGAGGAGGGAGGAGTCTGCAAGTCCCACTCAAGACTGTCTGGTATGGCCCAGGCCTCACAGGTGCACCTAAATGTAGCCTGTAGATGGAAAACAGGCACATTTAAATTGGAGTTTATATACCTCCAGGAATCTCTATATATACACAAACTGAATGGAATGACGTGGTATAGCAGGAGGTGCTCAAACCCACATGCAGTCGTGCATATATATAGGGGAGCAAATCCTGCACTTGTGGCCCGTTGCTAATGGCAATCCCCAGCAAACATGCATACGGTGGAGGATGCCCGCAGCGAACCACAAGTACCACAATAGACATCCTACACAAGGTAACAATTGTGTGGATGTGATAATCAATATAACAATATAACAAAATAGCAAAAGACAGGTGCACTCTGCGGTATTACTAAATCCTCAAACTGGTTTTAAAATTGAGAGATTAGTCAACATGTCCTACGGTGTAGGACATGTCTAAGCCCGGGCACCGCGACAAGGTTTCTCAAGTAGCCCGGGACCTAACACTCTCCTACCTGTGCCAGTGGGCAAATACCAGGAGCCAGTGGGCAAATTACAGGAGCATAAGGCCGACTCACAAACAACTCACCAGTTACCTCCAGCATGTATCCATGCTTGCAATGGGAGGAGGGAGGAGTCTGCAAGTCCCACTCAAGACTGTCTGGTATGGCCCAGGCCTCACAGGTGCACCTAAATGTAGCCTGTAGATGGAAAACAGGCACATTTAAATTGGAGTTTATATACCTCCAGGAATCTCTATATATACACAAACTGAATGGAATGACGTGGTATAGCAGGAGGTGCTCAAACTGGCTCCTGGTATTTGCCCACTGGCACAGGTAGGAGAGTGTTAGGTCCCGGGCTACTTGAGAAACCTTGTCGCGGTGCCCGGGCTTAGACATGTCCTACACCGTAGGACATGTTGACTAATCTCTCAATTTTAAAACCAGTTTGAGGATTTAGTAATACCGCAGAGTGCACCTGTCTTTTGCTATTTTGTTATATTGTTATATTGATTATCACATCCACACAATTGTTACCTTGTGTAGGATGTCTATTGTGGTACTTGTGGTTCGCTGCGGGCATCCTCCACCGTATGCATGTTTGCTGGGGATTGCCATTAGCAACGGGCCACAAGTGCAGGATTTGCTCCCCTATATATATGCACGACTGCATGTGGGTTTGAGCACCTCCTGCTATACCACGTCATTCCATTCAGTTTGTGTATATATAGAGATTCCTGGAGGTATATAAACTCCAATTTAAATGTGCCTGTTTTCCATCTACAGGCTACATTTAGGTGCACCTGTGAGGCCTGGGCCATACCAGACAGTCTTGAGTGGGACTTGCAGACTCCTCCCTCCTCCCATTGCAAGCATGGATACATGCTGGAGGTAACTGGTGAGTTGTTTGTGAGTCGGCCTTATGCTCCTGTAATTTGCCCACTGGCTCCTGGTATTTGCCCACTGGCACAGGTAGGAGAGTGTTAGGTCCCGGGCTACTTGAGAAACCTTGTCGCGGTGCCCGGGCTTAGACATGTCCTACACCGTAGGACATGTTGACTAATCTCTCAATTTTAAAACCAGTTTGAGGATTTAGTAATACCGCAGAGTGCACCTGTCTTTTGCTATTTTGTTATATTGTTATATTGATTATCACATCCACACAATTGTTACCTTGTGTAGGATGTCTATTGTGGTACTTGTGGTTCGCTGCGGGCATCCTCCACCGTATGCATGTTTGCTGGGGATTGCCATTAGCAACGGGCCACAAGTGCAGGATTTGCTCCCCTATATATATGCACGACTGCATGTGGGTTTGAGCACCTCCTGCTATACCACGTCATTCCATTCAGTTTGTGTATATATAGAGATTCCTGGAGGTATATAAACTCCAATTTAAATGTGCCTGTTTTCCATCTACAGGCTACATTTAGGTGCACCTGTGAGGCCTGGGCCATACCAGACAGTCTTGAGTGGGACTTGCAGACTCCTCCCTCCTCCCATTGCAAGCATGGATACATGCTGGAGGTAACTGGTGAGTTGTTTGTGAGTCGGCCTTATGCTCCTGTAATTTGCCCTCTGGCTCCTGGTATTTGCCCACTGGCACAGGTAGGAGAGTGTTAGGTCCCGGGCTACTTGAGAAACCTTGTCGCGGTGCCCGGGCTTAGACATGTCCTACACCGTAGGACATGTTGACTAATCTCTCAATTTTAAAACCAGTTTGAGGATTTAGTAATACCGCAGAGTGCACCTGTCTTTTGCTATTTTGTTATATTGTTATATTGATTATCACATCCACACAATTGTTACCTTGTGTAGGATGTCTATTGTGGTACTTGTGGTTCGCTGCGGGCATCCTCCACCGTATGCATGTTTGCTGGGGATTGCCATTAGCAACGGGCCACAAGTGCAGGATTTGCTCCCCTATATATATGCACGACTGCATGTGGGTTTGAGCACCTCCTGCTATACCACGTCATTCCATTCAGTTTGTGTATATATAGAGATTCCTGGAGGTATATAAACTCCAATTTAAATGTGCCTGTTTTCCATCTACAGGCTACATTTAGGTGCACCTGTGAGGCCTGGGCCATACCAGACAGTCTTGAGTGGGACTTGCAGACTCCTCCCTCCTCCCATTGCAAGCATGGATACATGCTGGAGGTAACTGGTGAGTTGTTTGTGAGTCGGCCTTATGCTCCTGTAATTTGCCCACTGGCTCCTGGTATTTGCCCACTGGCACAGGTAGGAGAGTGTTAGGTCCCGGGCTACTTGAGAAACCTTGTCGCGGTGCCCGGGCTTAGACATGTCCTACACCGTAGGACATGTTGACTAATCTCTCAATTTTAAAACCAGTTTGAGGATTTAGTAATACCGCAGAGTGCACCTGTCTTTTGCTATTTTGTTATATTGTTATATTGATTATCACATCCACACAATTGTTACCTTGTGTAGGATGTCTATTGTGGTACTTGTGGTTCGCTGCGGGCATCCTCCACCGTATGCATGTTTGCTGGGGATTGCCATTAGCAACGGGCCACAAGTGCAGGATTTGCTCCCCTATATATATGCACGACTGCATGTGGGTTTGAGCACCTCCTGCTATACCACGTCATTCCATTCAGTTTGTGTATATATAGAGATTCCTGGAGGTATATAAACTCCAATTTAAATGTGCCTGTTTTCCATCTACAGGCTACATTTAGGTGCACCTGTGAGGCCTGGGCCATACCAGACAGTCTTGAGTGGGACTTGCAGACTCCTCCCATTGCAAGCATGGATACATGCTGGAGGTAACTGGTGAGTTGTTTGTGAGTCGGCCTTATGCTCCTGTAATTTGCCCACTGGCTCCTGGTATTTGCCCACTGGCACAGGTAGGAGAGTGTTAGGTCCCGGGCTACTTGAGAAACCTTGTCGCGGTGCCCGGGCTTAGACATGTCCTACACCGTAGGACATGTTGACTAATCTCTCAATTTTAAAACCAGTTTGAGGATTTAGTAATACCGCAGAGTGCACCTGTCTTTTGCTATTTTGTTATATTGTTATATTGATTATCACATCCACACAATTGTTACCTTGTGTAGGATGTCTATTGTGGTACTTGTGGTTCGCTGCGGGCATCCTCCACCGTATGCATGTTTGCTGGGGATTGCCATTAGCAACGGGCCACAAGTGCAGGATTTGCTCCCCTATATATATGCACGACTGCATGTGGGTTTGAGCACCTCCTGCTATACCACGTCATTCCATTCAGTTTGTGTATATATAGAGATTCCTGGAGGTATATAAACTCCAATTTAAATGTGCCTGTTTTCCATCTACAGGCTACATTTAGGTGCACCTGTGAGGCCTGGGCCATACCAGACAGTCTTGAGTGGGACTTGCAGACTCCTCCCTCCTCCCATTGCAAGCATGGATACATGCTGGAGGTAACTGGTGAGTTGTTTGTGAGTCGGCCTTATGCTCCTGTAATTTGCCCACTGGCTCCTGGTATTTGCCCACTGGCACAGGTAGGAGAGTGTTAGGTCCCGGGCTACTTGAGAAACCTTGTCGCGGTGCCCGGGCTTAGACATGTCCTACACCGTAGGACATGTTGACTAATCTCTCAATTTTAAAACCAGTTTGAGGATTTAGTAATACCGCAGAGTGCACCTGTCTTTTGCTATTTTGTTATATTGTTATATTGATTATCACATCCACACAATTGTTACCTTGTGTAGGATGTCTATTGTGGTACTTGTGGTTCGCTGCGGGCATCCTCCACCGTATGCATGTTTGCTGGGGATTGCCATTAGCAACGGGCCACAAGTGCAGGATTTGCTCCCCTATATATATGCACGACTGCATGTGGGTTTGAGCACCTCCTGCTATACCACGTCATTCCATTCAGTTTGTGTATATATAGAGATTCCTGGAGGTATATAAACTCCAATTTAAATGTGCCTGTTTTCCATCTACAGGCTACATTTAGGTGCACCTGTGAGGCCTGGGCCATACCAGACAGTCTTGAGTGGGACTTGCAGACTCCTCCCTCCTCCCATTGCAAGCATGGATACATGCTGGAGGTAACTGGTGAGTTGTTTGTGAGTCGGCCTTATGCTCCTGTAATTTGCCCACTGGCTCCTGGTATTTGCCCACTGGCACAGGTAGGAGAGTGTTAGGTCCCGGGCTACTTGAGAAACCTTGTCGCGGTGCCCGGGCTTAGACATGTCCTACACCGTAGGACATGTTGACTAATCTCTCAATTTTAAAACCAGTTTGAGGATTTAGTAATACCGCAGAGTGCACCTGTCTTTTGCTATTTTGTTATATTATTTTATTGAATGCGATAAATCGGCAATGTAAAAATCGCGTAATGCAAATTCGTAACACAATATACAAGTGCTGGCAACGTGAGTCATCCGTCATGCGCCCACGCCGCCTGCTTCATTCATAAAGTGGGCGGCGCAGGCGCTTGACGTATGACTCACGTTGCCAGCGCCCATCCTCCCGGCCTGCCTCCTCTCTCCTCTCTGCTCCGAACGGCGAGCGCTTCTAATTGTAAGTACGGTGATACACAGCGCTCATTATCGCTCATTATGCGATTACATGCTTACAACAATTAACTATTAGGGATATGATTATACAGTAAGCGGGGCCCTTGTAGTAGAATACAGTCACTGCACGGGCCCCGCTGTCATTATAAATGCAGATGCCCACCCCCAGCCCCTCCTCCCTCACAGCTGATACACCCGCCGCACGGCATCGCGGCGGGTGTATCATTGAAAACTGGGCAAAATCAGCTACATTCGCCATATAAGAAGCACTGCTATTTTCCCCCCACTTTTGGGGGGAAAAAAGTGCGTTTTATACGGCAAAAAATACGGTACCTGCTTCCACAAAATACGGATTAAGGGGTTTGATATACCTGATTCCACAAAATACAGATTGAGGGGTGCGATATAGCTGCTTCCACAAAATACTGATTAAGGGGTTTGATATACCTGCTTCCACAACATACTGATTGAGGGTTGCGATATACCTACTTCCACCAAATATTGATTAAGGCCTGCGATACACCGGCTTCCACAAAATACTGATTAAGGGGTGCGATATACCTACTTACATCAAATATTGATTGAGGCCTGCGATACACCGGCTTCCACAAAATACTGATTAAGGGGTATGATATACCTGCTTCCACCAAATATTGACAGGTGTTCTATATAGTGTTGAGCGAACATGCTCAGCCGAACTGCTGTTCGACTCGAGCATCGCTATGCTCAACACATGGTGGTACTTGCTCAAGTGACATGCTCGAGTCTCCTTCCCTCACATTTCTTGGCTGCTATGCAACCAATAAATGTGCAGGTAACTACTGCCATCACTGTAATGCCGTAGCCTTGTTGGTTACTAGCATTACAGTGATTGGCTGGTTGGAACACGTGATGGCGCGTGTTCGGCACATTATTAGTCAGGGAGAGCTGCGATTAGGAAGAGACAGATGGTGTAGGGAGTGTGATCGCAATCTTTTTAGTTGAAAAACGTTTCAAAGACCCCAAAGTTTTTTTATGGACTATTGTGTGTGGTGGCAGGAATATAATATAGCCATCCTTTTTTTCCCCATACTTTGCCATACTTTTTGTATAGAGAGTGTCTGCAGTGACTTGTGACATCTGTGCAATACCTTCTATGTGTCAGGACAAGAGATAGAAAAATTATAAGTGAAAACTAGTATATTTTTTTCATACTTTTCCATACTTTTTCTATAGAGGGTGTCTGCAGTGACTTGTGACATCTGTGCAATACCTTCTGTGTGTCGGAGCCAGAGATAGGAAAAATATAAGTGAAAACTAGCATGTTTTTACCATACTTTTCCATTCTTATTTTATAGATGGTGTCTGCATTGACTTGTGACATCTGTGCAATAACTTCTGTGTGCGTCAGGACAAGAGATAAAAAAATATAAGTTAAAACTAGTATATTTTTTTTCCATGCTTGTCCATACTTTTTCTATAGAGGGTGTCTGCAGTAACTTGTGACATCTGTGCAATACCTTCTGTGTGTCAGGGCCAGAGATAGGAAAAATGTAAGTGAAAACTTGTATATTTTTTCCATACTTATCCATACTTTTTCTATAGAGGGTGTCTGCAGTGACTTGTGACATCTGAGCAATACCTTCTGTGTGTCAGGACCAGGGATAGGAAAAATATAAGTGAAAACTAGTATGTTTTTACCATACTTTTCTATACTTATTCTATAGAGGGTGTCTGCAGTGACTTGTGACATCTGTGCAATACCTTCTGTGTGTCAGGACAAGAGATAGAAAAACTATAAGTGAAAACTAGAATTTTTTTCCATACTTTTACGTACTTTACCTATAGAAGGGTGTCTGCAGTGACTTGTGACATCTGTGCAAAACCTTGTGTGTGTCAGGGCCAGAGATAGAAAAAATATACGTGAAAACTAGCATATTTTTCCATACTTTGACGTACCTTTTCTATAGAGGTGTGCCTGCAGTGACTTGTGACATCTGTGCAATACCTTCTGTGTGTCAGGGCCAGAGATAGAAAGTATAAGTGAAATCTATTTTCCTTTTTCCATACATTTATGTACTTTTTCCATATACTGCGCTTGCTGTGAACTGTGACATCCATGCCACATCTTGTGTGTCAAGCGTGCATATAACATTTAATATGAGGAAGGCGAGCATTAAGGGACAGGGAAGTGGCCGTGATGCTGATGGTTCACGCAGAGGTCCTGCCCCTGGGTTTCGTTGAAACTGTGCCTGCTGCCCGTGCACAAGAAAAACAATGATCCACAATACCTAGCTTCATGTCCCAGTTTGCAGGGCGGTGCAGGACAAAATGAAGTCATACCAGTGAGACCAGGTGGTCGGTTAAATTGCAGCAGATAATGCTTCCAGTCATTTAAGCACCACCCTGTCTTTCACCAAGTCCAGTTTCAGTAGCCAATAGCCTGGTCAACAGAATCCTAACCCTGATCCTACTTCCTCCCACTATGGAGAGTCTGGCCAAACAAATGATCCCACACTTGGATATTCCGAGGAGTTATTTTCATCTCCATTACTTGATTTGGCCTTCTTGACAAGCATGCTTGAGAGGGACATGAGATCTTGTGCCCTGATTCCCAACCTCTTGTGCATCCACAGTCACAAGAATATGAAGGTGGGGAATGGTTAGTGTTTAATGAGATGGATGATGGTGAGACACAGTTGCCAATGAGTCAACTGCAATTACTGTCTCAAGAGGTTGATGAAGAGGATAAGACACAGTTGTCAATCATTGAGGTTGTGGTTAGGTCACCGAATCAAGAGGATGATCAGAGTGAGGAAGTGGAAGAGGAGGTGGTGGACGATGAGTTCACTGACCCAACCTGGGAAGGAGGAAATCTGAGCGAGTACAGCAGCACAGAGGGGGAGGGATCTGCAGCACCGCAACAGGCTGGAAGAGGCAGTGGGGTGGCAAAAGGGAGAAGGCGCGCCACACTACACAGGCCCACAGCTGTTCCACGGAGCACCCCCTTGCGGAAATCTCCCTAGCAAAGGGCTTTTTTGAGGAAAGTGCGGGCGACAAAGGAATAGTAGATTACGACCTATGCAACACCAAAATGAGCCGGGCGTGAACACTAGCAACCTTACTACCACCAGCATGATCCGCCACATGGTATCCAAGCACGGTAATAAGTGGAACGAACGTCTGGGTTCACAATCTGTGTCTGCGGATCACACCACTGCCTCCTCTTCCCCTATGGTACATGCTGGCCAATCGCCTGTTAAATGCGCATGTGAGGAAGAATCCCGCCCTGCACCTGGATCTTTGCATGCACTGCATCAGCGAACACATCCACTTTTCTGTCCCAGTGCAGCGTCCAAATGTCCTTACCCAGGCATTTAAATGCAAGCGCAAATACCCAGCCACCCGCCCACAGACCATAGCACTAAATGCGCACTTTTTAAAATTACTGGCCCTGGAAATGTTTCCATTTAGGCTTGTGGACACTGAGTCCTTCCACAGATTGATGTTGGCGGCCGTCCCGTGGTACTCTGTCCCCAGCCTCCACTATTTTTCAAGGTGTGCCATGCCCGCTTTACACCAACATGTGTCCTGAAACGTCACACGTGCCCTTTCTAACACAGTTACTGGGAAGGTCCACTTAACCACAGACACATGGACAGGTGCATTTGGCCAGGGACTCTACATTTCCCTGACAGCACACTGGGTGAACGTTGAGGAGGCTGGGAGCGAGTCGTACACTGGGATGGCACAGGTGCTACCGTTACCGAGTATTGAGAGCCCTACGTCCATCAGGGTTTCCGCCAGCACCTACGTTAGTGGCTCCAACCCCTACTTCTCCGCCTCCTCCTCCACTTCCACCTCAGAATTATCCGCGTGCAGCACCAGAAAGCCATCAGTCGGTAGCTGGAAGCAGTGTAGCACTGCAGTATGGAAGTGTCAACAGGCCGTGCTGAATCTGATATGCTTAGGGAATAAACAGCACACCGCCGGAGAGCTGTTGCAGGAGAAAAGAGACCAGACTGAGCTGTGGCTCTCGTCACTCAACCTACAACCAGGCATGGTTGTGTGTAATAATGCCAGTAACTTGGTGGCGGCTTTGGAGCTTGGCAAGCTCACACACATCCCATGCCTAGTCCACGTCTTAAACTTAGTGGTTAAGTGGTTTATCAAAGCCTACCCCAATTTTCCTGAGCTACTGGTGAAGGTGCGCCACGTGTGTGCACATTTTTGCAAGTCATCGACAGCTTCAGCCAGTCTGTCAGTGCTGCAGCAGTGCATTAAATTGCCAGCTCACCGTCTGTTGTGAGATGTGAGCACACACTGGAACTCTACGTTCCACATGTTGGTCAGGCTTTGTGAGCAGCAGAGGGCAGTAGTGGAATATCAGCTGCTACATGTTCTTCGCATTTCCAGTCAGCTTCCGCTAATCAGAAGCGAGGAGTGGATATGCATGTCTGACCTCTGTGAGATTTTAAGAAACTTTGAGGAATCAACACAGATGGTGAGCAGCGGTAACGTAATTATCAGCGTAACCATACCACTTCTGTGTCTACTCAATCGCTCGCTGCTCACAATTAAGGATGACGCTTTGCATGTGGAAGAGGTGGAAATGGGGTAAGAAGACATTACACAGTGTGATAGCCAGACAACCCTCCATCCGTCTTCTCAGCGCGAATTGGACGATGAAGAAGAGAAGAAGGAGGACCAGGAGACGGTTACCTCCGCTACAGAGGGTAGTACCCATGGAAATTGAATTCCATCTGTTCAGCGTGGGTGGGCAGAAGAGGAAGAAGAGGATGATGAGATAGACAGTCATCTTTCTGATGATGACAGTAAAGCCTTGCCTGTTGGTACTCTGGCACATGTGGCTGACTTAATGTTAGGCTGCCTTTCCCACCACCCACGCGTTATCCGCATTTTAGAAAACACAGATTACTGGTTGTTCACCCTTCTCGACCCCCGCTACAAAGAGAACTTCTCAACTCTCATTCATCAGGTGGAGAGGATGAGAAAAACGATGCAATACCAGAAGGTCCTTGTTGAAAAATAGCTCCAAAAATTTCCATCTCACAACGCTGACGCAGAGTCCATATTTCCTTGGGAAACCGAGAAGGGGAGACAAGGGGAACACACAGAAGTTCCAACAGAGGCAGGGCAACACCCTCACCCTGATGTGCGGCCTAGTCTCACAAGGAAGGAAAAGTTTGGGAAGATGGTGAAGGAGTACATAACAGACCGCGTCGGCCTCCTTAGTGACCCCTCAGTGCCTTACAACTACTGGGTGTCCAAGCTGGACACGTGGCACCCCCTCTATCACAAAAAAGGGTATATGGTTAAATCTTCCTTTTCTCATCCTCCTCCTCCTCTACCATCATATGAACATGCTTATTCATTGCATATAATGCCCTCGCATATAATTTTTTATAGGTTCATCTCACCTGCAGGCACTCGCATATAATGTTTTACAGGGTCAGCTCATCTGCAGACCCTCGCATATAATGTTTTAAAGTGTCAGCTTACCTGCAGGCCCTCACATATAATGTTTTACAGGTTCAGCTCAACTGCAGGCCTTTGCATATAATGTTTTAAAGGTTCAGCTCAACTGCATGCCCTCGCATAAAATGTTTTACAGGGTCATCTCACCTGTAGGCCCTCACATATAATGTTTTACAGGGTCAGCTCACCTGCAGGCCCTCACATATAATGTTTTACAGGGTCGGTTCACCTGCAGGCCCTCACCTACAATCTTTTACAGGGTCAGCTCACCTTCTGAAGATGACAGCAAAGTCTTGCCTGTTGGTACTCTGGCACCACCCGCGCGTTATACGCATTTTAGACAACACGGATTGCTGGTTGTTCATCCTTCTCGACCCCCAAAGAGAACTTCTCATCTTTCATTTCTCTAGTGGCGAGGACAAGCAAAATGGTGCTTTATTAGAAGGTCCTTGTTGAAAAATTTCTCCAAAGTTGATAGGGCAGACATCCAAACGTATCGTCACCGTCACAGGGACGTACCATCTACTAGAAGTTATTTAGAGTCAACAAAGCAGCAGCTGGCCCTCACCTACAAGTCCAGTCTCATGAGCCAAGAGTCTGGTAAACACAATCCTTACCATGACGGCACACTGGGTGAATGTTGTGGAGGCCGGTAGCAAGTCGGCTGCTGGCACCAGACTTGCCCTCCAATAGATCCTCGTTAACGGAAAGTGTACTCATTCCAATTACAGGGTCGCTTACGAATGCTGTATTGTTATTTATCGTCACTACCTCCCCGAGTCAGGAGTAGGTAATTTCGGTGCGCCTGCTGCCTTCCGTGGACAATTGTGCTTTAATAACTTGACCCACCCTCTCTGGGTGGTTCACAATTAAGAAAAAAAAGGGGCAAGACAACAACAACCAATAAGATTTCAGCCACTGACCTCTCTTGAATGTGGTATCCCTTTCTCAAGCTCCCTCTCCGGCATTGAACCCTGATTTCCCGTAACCCATGATCTCCATGGTAGGCGCAGAAAAGAACATTGAAAGTTGATAGGGCAGACATCCAAATAGATCGTCGCCCAGAGGTTATCTAGAGTCACCAATGCAGCAGCAGGCCCCCGCCCCTAGGGTTTTAGACGGTCAGATCAGCAGGCCCTTGCTCCAAATGTTTTTGAGGGTCACCAGCAGGCCATCAATCATAATTTTTCAAGGGTGTGTATGATGCCCTTATTTATGTGTAACAAAGGGTGTTTTGGAGTGCCGGTTCCTTGTAATTTTTGGCAACCTTTTCACTTAGTGCATAGGCTTTATGAGTGTAGGAGTCCTACCACCTGAACTATTGTACCACAATATGTATGAGGCCCTCCATTATGTGATATATAGGTTGCATCAGAGTACCTCCTCCTTGTAATTTTTGGCAGCACTTGCACTTTATATACAATAAATATACAGGAAAGAATGTTTCTTAACAATTTTTTCTTAAAACATTTTTGGGGCCTCCCCATGCTGTTCCCGAACCATTTTGGTGGTGTTTCCATCAATTTCTGACCTTTCCCTATGAACCAGGCACCCTCCCCTCTTCAGAGCAGGAAGTACCTAGTTTAATGCTTGGGTTCTCCTATTGACTAGCATTATACCGAACACCCGAGCATCCCTATGTGTTCGGCAAGAGTACCGAGCACCCGAGCACTTTGGTGCTCGATCAACAATAATAATAATCTCTGCATAATACTTTGGTTGGTGTGTGTGTTATTTTGAATATAATAAATATAATACTAGACTAGCACTGTATACTGACACCAAGTGTATCTAAATCATAGTATATGGCATATAGAGTTGTAGTGAACAATGGCACAGGTCAAAATATATATGGCAATCTTTGCACAGTAAAAAAAAAGCATCCGTTGGAGGGATTTGTTTAATGTATACAATATATTTTTTATATATGTTAAGCGTAAGACAAAGACCTGATGTGAACCCGACCAAATTTCACAATTGTAATTCCATTACCAGTTCTTTACCTTAAGTTCAGGTATTTAGCTAGTAACACCTGCTGTCTGAACATTGTATAGCTAGTAACACAAATCACCACCTGCTGTCTGAATGTTGTATTGTAATTTATCCAATTTAGATATAACGTCATTTCTTGACACACATCTCAGTACATGTTGAGATAAGTGATCAGTTAAGTGTGGACACATCTGTATCTTGGACCATATATACAGTTAACCCGTTATCTTATCCTTATCTTCAGTGACTAACCCACCTTTACCATTATTTAGGGACCTACTTACTCAGACCTTGGTTTATATATTTATATATTTAAATATTTTTTGGGAATTTGTTTTGTCTCTTTTGCCATCTGCTCTTCTTTTTGTATTTTTGCTAATTTATATCTCCATTTTACAGATTTTATTAAGCCCTTTGTAAACTTCAAATGCTACAGCTGACACCTCAGATTTGTATTTTTTAAATGCCCTTTTTTTGTCTTTTATTGCCCTTTTTACAGTAGCTATAAGCCATGGGAAGTCTAATTTTAGCCGTTTATACCTAAAGGAATACATTGTTTAGTGCAATTACTCAATGTGGATTTGAAGCTCTCCCATTTATCCTCAGTATTATTATGTGACAGTAGCTTATTATATTGTGGTTACTATAACCTAGTGTTTCTCTAACAGTAACATTTCCAACAATCTCTGCATAATTAGAAATTGCCAGATCCAACAGAGCATTGGCCCTAGTGGGAGCTTCTACAAACTGGCCCATAAAGTGGTCCTGCAGCAAGTTAAGGAATCTTCTCCCCTTTGCGGTTGAAGCAGAACCATGAACTCAGCCAAAAGGAAGGTAGAGAAGAAGTGCACCCCTAAACTTCCACCCTGAACCCTGTCCCTACTTGCACCACCCGCCCTAGGTGATGGGGCGCAACTGGGCGACGGTCCCTGACTTACGTAAGTGTAGAGCAGACCGAACAGAGAAAGATAGGAACAGACAGCCAAGACAAAAGGCGGTACACAAGACTAAGGCAAACGGATAGACAGAGAGGTAGATAAGACAACAGTACCCAGTGATGGGAAAGGCAATGGCGGGTCAACTAGCCGAGGTTGGTCCGGGAGGTCACGTCAATACAAGGGATGAGTCAGGAGACGAAATCCGAGAACGAGCCGAGGTCAAATCCGAGAGATAGCGTAGGTACCAATGGAGCGGGCAAAGCGAGGTCAGGAAACAAACAAGGTCAATACCAGAGGTCAAGTAGGAAGCAATAATAATAGTACACACAGCCCTAGAAACGAAAATCACAGGCAACCTGTAGCCAGCAGGCCGCCTGTATTTATAGTGGGGAGTGAGTCATTTGACGTGGCCAGCGTCACATGACCGACAGACAGACAAGTCGAGTACCGAGTGATCAGCTCGGCGCTCAAGGCAGACCTAGGAACAGGGAGCCTCCCAGCTAGCAAAGCCGCCCTGGGAATGAGGCCAAACACAGATCCTCGCTCCTGAAGCTAAGCAGCAGGTCTGCGGATGATGGGAGACCGAGTGCGCCTTCGGCGCCCAGTTACACTATGTCTGGGAAGTTAAAATCTCCCATTATGACCACTGTACCAGCCTGTGCACCCTGCTCTATTTGGTTATACAGTTGCATTTCTATATCCTCTGTGATGTTTGGGGGTCTATAATTACACCAAGTTACATAAAAATTTGTTCAGTGTTTATATCCCTTTGAAATTCAACCATGTCTCAGCCACACCAACTATATCTATCTATGTGTTCTTCTAGTACCACAGCCTCCAGCTCTCCTATTTAGCTAGCTAAGCTAGACTTCTGGCATGTGTGAAAATATATTTTAAATTACTATTTCCTTTAAAGTAAATATTTTGGATTTTTGTGTTACTTTGTAAAGCAAAACTTCGCATTTACCTATTACTGTGAAGACTAGACATGACACAAATTACATAGGGTACAGGAAAAAAAATGTACATATATGTCCATACAAAAATTCTCCTAGCCCCTAATACTATACAAGTGTGAACTGTTTTTGTCCAGTTTGAACCATCCTAATGAAAAAACTTATGAACTCTAAATGATCCTACAATAAGAGAGACGAAATGGGATGTGTAAGATATATTGTAAATACAAATTTTACAGTTAAAGGCTTCATTTTCCCTTAAGGAGATGCAAAAGGAAAACTATACATTTGCATATGGGAATGGTTTTCCAAAAATTTACATATGAAAGCTGGCTGGTGATGATTACATATGAAAGCTGGTCTATGATGATTACAGACGAGCAAACTCCTTAAAAGTTCGATTCGGCTGATTTCCCGAATTTCACAAAAAAAATTTGCTTTGTGACAAATTACTTTGTCATTAAGCGCATTTTTTGGTAAGTAGTGCAATGAAAGGGAGCTGCGATAGCGCTGCCCCCGTCATTGTGTCCCTTAGATGCCCTGTTCATACATGATCGCAGCATCTGAGTGTAAAATTTACAATAAAAAAAAAATTAAATCAAACTTACTGCCTCCATTTGCTCAAGATGGGCTGGCCGCCGTCATCTTGCTTAAAGATCTTGGCCAAAATCCTATGCGGCGCGAGATTACGTCATCACGCCGCACAGGATTTTGGCCGAGATCTTCAAGCATGATGGAGGCTGGCGGCCCATCGCAAGCAAATGGAGGAGGTAAGTTTGAATTTTTTTGTTTTTTATACTATTTCAGGTTAAATCGATTCACTGACAAGAAGCACAAGAAAATTCGGCTTCTAGGCAAATCAAATTTATCCTGAAATTTGGATCGAATTCCACTTCGTGGGATTCAATTCGCTCATCTCTAATGATGATTAAATACAGCTATGGCATTTTTAAATTAAAAACTAAATAATATACTTTAAGTATTTTTAAATAAATTGTATGACCTTGTCAAACAATTCTTCCTACCAGTGCATAAATGTCAATAGCTGGTAATAAGATTTTGAGTTTTCAAAAGATTTATTTCATGTGGAGTAGTTATTCAATAAAACAACTGAGAAAAACAGTACACAGCACATTATGTGCATTAAATACATTTCCTTCTCCTGGTCCTTGCAGAGTAAGCAATGATTAGAGGCGCACAAATAATTTAGTGTAAATTCTCATCTCTGGTCACCCGCTTCAATGTTGATAAGCAAAAGTAAGATTTGCTGTCAAAAAGTTGGTATTGTTAGCTTATGTCGCGGCGAAATTTGCTCGTTGATCATTCACTGAACAGGCGAATATATGGCGATGTCCGTCGGCGCCAAATTCTTTTGCATTGTGCAGAACTTTTACCCATGACACATCCATCAGGTGGGACAGGACAGGCAATTGAGACGTTTCAGCACATGGACATACCCCCTACCCTTTAAATAAAACCGATCTGGCCGACCCTTTTATATTCAGTCTTTTGCCAGTGTAGGAAGAGGTTGCTTTGTGGAGCAGAGACAGACTGTTAGGGACACCAAACGCTAGCGAATAGGGCCACAAAAGTCCTTTTAAGGACTGGTATAGGTGTGCTATTGATAGGTGTGACATACAGACGGGTGTGATATACTTATAATATACTTTCTAACATATAAAGTATATTATAGTGCATTTGCATTGTGCAGCAGTTGTGTGCGGTTCTGCTGCAATACTGCAGCTATACAGAGGGACAAACGCTATTGTAATAACTAATTGCAACTGGTGTGATATACCAGTTGCCCCGCAAAAAACTGATTGAGGCAGGGGTGTGATATACCAATAATATACTTTCTATATAGTGCATTTGTATTGTGAATCAGTTGTGTGCGGTTATCTTGAGATACCGCAGCTTTACAGAGGGACAAATGCTATTGGAACAACTAATCGCAACTGGTGTGATATACCAGTTGCCCCCCCAAAAAACTGATTGAGGCAGGGGTGTGATATACCTATAACACCACGCAACAAAAAACGTTTCGTCTGCTACTGGGCAAAAACCATTTGTCCTATACTAAATCGAGTGTGCGGATTATAAAATCCGAGGTCAGAATTGTTGTAACACGTCACAAAAATTTTGCTATGCATAAGTATGCCTAAATGGAAAGCATTGAATAATTTTGAACAGAGCGAGTTTTACTACAAAAATTACCTGATTTACATCAAAGTTTATGTAGTAAACAGTGCATGTAAATGTAATGGAATAACAAAATGTCAAAAAGCCTTGTTTTTCAGTTTTGAAGGGAGTCTGTCACCAACCTGACCGGTTTTAAACCGATCACATAGTTCACTGGGACACAAAGACATAACACAGATGTTACCTTTGTTTCATTTTTCAGATCATCCAAATCGCCCAAAAAGTCGTTTTTATGATTAGCTAATGAGCCGGTGCCAAGGGGCAGAGAGTTAGCTAAAAGTGCCCAAGTTCCCCTGCCTTACTCGCGCCTAACTCCGCCCCTCAGTAAGCTCAGGCCAGCCCTGTGGCTCTGTGACATCATATTTCCCTATAGGCCGTTCGTGCATCGCAGAGGCACAGAGATATGCATTAAAGGGCGGAGTTAGGCGCGAATGAGGCAGGGGAACTTGGGCACTTTCAGCAAACTCTCCGCCCCTGGGCACTTGCGACGGCTCATTAGCATATCATAAAAATGACTTTTTGGGCGATTTGGATGATTTGAAAAACGAAACAAAGGTAACATCTGTGTCATGTCTTTGTGTCCCACTGAACTATGTTATCGGTTTTAAACCGGTTAGGTTGGTGACAGACTCCCTTTAAAGTCTTACTTGAGCAAGGCCCAGTACTGTTAAAAGTTCTTCAGGTATCTGCTTTTGCATTTGTGAACGGTCCTATGTTCCCGTTGAAAAAAAACGCCACTAGTCCCCCATCATGTTGGGATTCCAGCAGCCTTGATACCTGTTCTCCATTGTAGAAATATCTTTATGGAACAACTCTCCATGTTCCAAATTGGGTGGGATAAAGTCAAGATGGGAATGTAAGAAATGCACTTTCAATGACATTCGGCAGCCAAGTTGTTCATATGCTGTAAGCATGTTGTCTACTAATTCAGCATAGTTTTCAGCTCGTCTGCTTCCAAGGAAGTTCTGCACTACTAGCACAAATGCATCCCGAGCTGCAAGACACACTCGCTTTGTCATTTTCTTGCATTGATTCATAAGTAGTGTATTTGCCATATATGTAGCAGAAATTGTCTGGATCGTTAGCACATTTGCGTTTATTCATCTTAAGTTTCAAAACTGATAGCACTGTAACAGATCACTTTATCAAAATCTGTGCATCTTGGTTTATATACTTACTGCTGACATCAGCCTAAGTGCATCTGAACAGGTCTGGACATGTCCATTGGAATATCTCCAATATACTGCATTAATATTATAACTGAATAGGCTTTGCATGTATAACTTAACCCTTTAGGACCTCCGCCGTACATGTACAGCGGAAGTCCGGTCCGCAAACATGGCGCCCGCTCGCACGTTCAGTAGGCGCCAAAGCCACCTGGTTTCTGCTATTTTAAACAGTAGAGACCCGCGGCACATGTATGCGATCAGACATAAGGCTGATTGCATACATTTTCCTTTTCAGATGCCGTGGTCAAATGTGTATGGAATCGGAAGTCGCGCATTTCCGCTCCGGTAACAGCATTCCTCAGGCTTGGTCTACTCACACTGTTTGCCGCCCCGCTCGTCCGTTAAGCCCGCCCATCTCCTCTAGAATGCCATACAATGCGGCATACAGTGTGAGTAGACCGAGCCTCTAGGTGCTGAAAAGACGCCCCCATAGCACCTAGAGGCTCATTAGCATATCAATAAAAGTTTGTTTTTTAGTGAAACGGATCCACACAAAGGTCTGAAAATAGCATTGTTAGGTAGATCAGACACTAGCAGATCGCTAGTGTCTGAGAGCTAATTAGGTCGAAATCAGGTGGTAGAAACCCTTTAAGCCATTCTGTTGTTGATTTACTTCTATGCTTCGGTCTAAGTCCTGTTGCAACACCCATCTTCTGTTAAGCTTCAGCTGGCGGACAGATGGCCTTAAGTTCTCCTGCGAAATGTCTTGATGAACTTGGGAATTTATCTTTCCTTCGATGATAGCAATCCGTTCAGGCCCTGACACAGCAAAGCAGCCCCAAACCATGATGCCCCCACCACCATACTTCACAGTTGGGATGAGGTTTTGATGATGGTGTGCTGCGCCTCTTTTTCTCCACACATAGTGTTGTGTGTTTTTTCCAAACAACTCAACTTTGGTTTCATCTGTCCACAGAATATTTTGCCAGTACTGCTGTGGAACAAGCAGGTGCTCTTGTGCAAACTGTAAACGTGCAGCAATGTTTTTTTGACAGCAGTGGCTTCCTCTGTGGTATCCTCCCATGAAATCCATTCTTGTTTAGTGTTTTACGTATCATAGATTCGCTAACGGGGATGTTAGCATATGCCAGAGACTTTTGTAAGTCTTTAGCTGACACTCTAGGACTGTTCTTCACCTCACAGTCTGCGCTACAGGACGGCCACTCCTAGGGAGAGTAGCAGCAGTGCTGAACTTTCTCCATTTATAGACAATTTGTCTTACCGTGGACTGATGAACAGCAAGGCTTTTGGAGATACTTTTATAACCCTTTCCAGCTTTATGCAAGTCAACAATTTTTAATCGTAGGTCTTCTGAGCTCTTTTGTGTGAGGCATCATTCACATCAGGCAATGCTTCTTGTGAAAAGAAAACCCAGAACTGGTATGTGTTTTTTATAGGGCAGCTGTAACCAACACCTCCAATCTCATCTCATTGATTGGACTCCAGTTGGCTGACACCTGACTCCAATTAGCTATTGGAGATGTCATTAGTCTATGGGGTTCACATACTTTTTCCACCTGCACTGTGAATGTTTACATGGTGTGTTCAATAAAAACATGGTAACATTTAATTCTTTGTGTGTTATTAGTTTAAGCAGACTGTGATTGTCTATTGTTGTGACTTAGATGAAGATCAGATCACATTTTATGACCAATTTGTGCAGAAATCCATACCATTCCAAAGGGTTCACATACTTTTTCTTGCAACTGTATATACAAAAAAAAGTTCCTTAAAATAAAAATACTTAAAGAATAAAAAATAAACATCATGGACATCGCATGAGAAAATGCCCATACTATTAATGGCATAATTAATATTAATGGCATATGGCAAATGGCGTAATGAAAAAAAAAAAACAGCCAATTTGCCATTTTTTGTCACTTCAACTACCCACAATTTTTTTTTTATAAGAGTGATCAGAAAAGAACAGATTGTCCCGCTAAAAATTAGCCCTCACACACCCCCTCACACAACTACAAAAAAGTTATAGGGGTCAGAATATGGTTATTAAAAAAAAAAAATGTTTTTTCCTCAAAGGTTTTAAAAACAAATTTCAGTATTAAAATGCAAGAAAAATTATACAAGTGTGGTATCTGTAACCATACTGACCTGGATAATGTAGATAGCAAGTCAATTTTACCGCATAGTGTACAGTTTAAAAAAAAACAAAAAAAAAAACCTTTATCAGAATTGCGTTTTTTTTTCCCAATTCTACCCCATTTGGATTTTTTTTACTGCTTCCTGCTACATGGTATGCAACCGTAAATGGTGCCATTAGAAAGTACAACTTGTTCCGCAAAAAATAAGCCCTTATAAGGTGATGTGAATGGAAAAATAAAAAAGTTAGGACTATGGGAAGACAGGGAGTGAAAAAACGAAAAGACTTAAGGGGTTAAATTCTAGACGTGTCAGGCAAATTCTGAGTTCATATTTGGAATCAGTGTGCTCATTTTAGTATAAATCACATGTTTTTCTCTCAGTGGCAAAATCATTGTTGCGGTGTGTAATATTTTTTTATAGTGCAATTGTATTGTGCAACAATTCTGTGCGGTTCTGCTGAGAACTGCTGATAAACAGAGGGACAAACGCTAATGAAACAACTAATTGCAACTGGTGTGATATACCAGTTGCCCCCCCCCCCCCCAAAAAAAAAAAAAAAAACAGATTGAGGCAGGGGTGTGATATACCTATAATATACTTTCTATATAGTGCTTTTGTATTGTGAAGCAGTTGTGTGCAGTTCTGCTGCGATACCGCAGCTATACACAGGTACAAACGCTATTGGAGCAACTAATTGCAACAGGTGTGATATACCAGTTTCGCCCCCCCCCCCCCCCAAAAAAAAATGATTGAGGCAGGGGTGTGATTTACCTATAATATAATTTCTATATAGTGCATTTGTATTGTGCAGCAGTTGTGTGCGGTTCTGCTGAGATACCGCAGCTATACAGATAGACAGACGCTATTGGAACAACTAATTGCAACTGGTATGATATACCAGTTGCCCCCCAAAAAAACTGATTGAGGCAGGGGTGTGATATACCTATAATATACTTTCTATATAGTGCATTTGTATTGTGAAGCAGTTGTGTGCGGTTCAGCTGTGATATTGCAGCTATACAAAGGGACAAACGCTATTGGAACAACTATTGCAACTGGTGTGATATACCTGTTGACTCCCAAAAAACTGAATAAGGGGTTTAATATATCAGCTTCCAGCAAATAATCATTAAGGGGTTCTATATACCTGCTTCCACAAATACTGCTCTTCTATAGGTACTTTGTCATAGGGTTATTTTGAAAATGACAGGCAGAGGAAGAGGCAGGCCATTCCTCAGGGTTGATAGGGGTCGGGCAGGTGCACCAGACCGGAGCCTAAGTGGGAAGTTGGAAAAGCTGCGTGCGATTACAAGGACGCACCACAGTCATCCACTTCTGCGCCATCTTCATCTTCTGTATCAGCACCCTCCTCACTCTCTGCTATGTGCACCTCTATAGACACCACCACCACCATAGCCCCTCCACTCGAGTCAGATGAATTAATTTTCCCATCCATTCCTAGACCTTACCGATGTGCAGCCATTCTTGGCATCGGATCAGGAAGAGGAGGTAGCAATGGCAGCCAGCCAGCATTCTGACGACAGTACCCAGATCAGCCTAAGGAGGGTGGTTCCCGCTGTTCCTGCCTACTCCGAGATCTCTAATGTCAGTGGTGGTGAAGGTGACGATGATGACGTGTCAATGGACATCACGTGGCTGCCTACAAGAGAGGAAGAGTAGGGGAGTTTAGAGGGACAGACGGAGCAGCAGATAGGGAGGAGAAGTAGGAGAAGGAGGCAGAACTCGCAGTGCACAGGAGGCAATAAGCCTTCCACCATGCACGGTCACATCTGGTCTGTGTTGTCAATGCTAAAGTGGCGGTAAGCCCAACACTCACCTAGGGATGACTGCCTTAGGAAGGCACCTGGCCTCCCATCACCAAGCCCAGTGGGAGCAACACAGTCAGAACCAACAAAGCCACACTCCCAGCGCTCCACATCCTGCCTCTTCTCCTTCTATTTCTCCTCTCTCCTCCCATTTGTCCTCCACTCCTCTTTCCACTGTGCCATGGTCGCATACATCTGGCAAAAGACAGGATTCCAAATATTCGAACGTGAAAAGTTGATGATCCCGGATAACCATCCTCCGTCTTCTCTTCGGCTGATTCCTCTTTTTCCACTGCTACTGCCTCTTCTGCTGCACCCCCCCCAGCTCCCCAGAACCTATTCAATGTTCCAGGTGAGACGTTGCCATGCTGTACTGCGGCCATTGTGCCTGGAAGCCAGGAGCTATACCGGTCCTGCACTCCTTTCAGCTCTGCGGTCACAGGCTGATCAGTGGCTAACCCTGCTCAATTTGACAGTTGGTAAAGTGGTGTGCGACAACGGTGCGTGCTCTGCTGAGCGCGCTGAAACAAGGCAAAATAACACAAGTGCCGTGCATGGCTCACGTCCTGAACTTAGTTGTGCAGCGAATCGTTGTCAAATACCTTGGGGTCTAAGATGTCTTGCGGCAGGCCATGAAAATCTCTGGCCATTTTAGAAGATCTTACATGACCATGGCTGGCCTTGCTGACGTTCAGCGGCGACACCACTTGCTAGTCAGACGTCTGATTTGTGACTGCCCGACAGGCTGGAACTCCACCTTGTGTATGCTTGATACAACTATGCAGAAACAACTACCTGTACGAACTACAAACCGGATTCCCAAAAAGTTGGGACACTATACAAATCGTGAATAAATACTGAATGCAATGATGTGGAGGAGCCAACTTCTAATATTTTATTCAGAATAGAAAATAAATCACGGAACAAAAGTTTAAACTGAGAAAATGTACAATTTTAAGGGAAAAATATGTTGAATCAGAATTTCATGGTGTCAACAAATCCCCAAAAAGTTGGGACAAGGCCATTTTCACCACTGTGTGGCATCTCCCCTTCTTCTTACAACACTCAACAGACGTCTGGGGACCGAGAAGATCAGTTTCTCAAGTTTAGAAATAGGAATGCTCTCCCATTATTGTCTAATACAGTCCTCTAACTGTTCAATCGTCTTGGGCCTTCTTTGTTGCACCTTCCTCTTTATGATGTGCCAAATGTTCTCTATAGGTGAAAGATCTGGACTGCAGATTGGCCATTTCAGTACCCGGATCCTTCTCCTACGCAGCCATGATGTTGTGATTGATGCAGAATGTGGTCTGGCATTATCTTGTTGAAAAATGCAGGGTCTTCCCTGAAAGAGATGACGTCTGGATGGGAGCATATGTTGTTCTAGAACCTGAATATATTTTTCTGCATTGATGGTGCCTTTCCAGGCATGCAAGCTGCCCATGCCACACGCACTCATGCAACCCCATACCATCAGAGATGCAGGCTTCTGAACTGAGCGTTGAAAACAACTTGGGTTGTCCTTGTCCTCTTTGGTCCGGATGACATGGCATCCCAGATTTCCAAAAAGAACTTTGAATCGTGACTCGTCTGACCACAGAACAGTCTTCCATTTTGCCACACTCCATTTTAAATGATCCCTGGCCCAGTGAAAACGCCTGAGCTTGTGGATCTTGCTTAGAAATGGCTTCTTCTTTGCACTGTAGAGTTTCAGCTGGCAACGGCGGATGGCACGGTGGATTGTGTTCACTGACAATGGTTTCTGGAAGTATTCCTGAGCCCATTCTGTGATTTTCTTTACAGTAGCATTCCTGTTTGTGGTGCAGTGTCGTTTAAAGGCCTGGAGATCACGGGCATCCAGTATGGTTTTACGGCCTTGACCCTTACGCACAGAGATTGTTCCAGATTCTCTGAATCTTCGGATGATGTTATGCACAGTTGATGATGATGATAGATGCAAAGTCTTTGCAATTTTTCGCTGGGTAACACCTTTCTGATATTGCTCCACTATCTTTCTGCGCAACATTGTGGGAATTGGTGATCCTATACCCATCTTGGCTTCTGAGAGACACTGCCACTCTGAGAAGCTCTTTTTATACCCAATCATGTTGCCAATTGACCTAATTAGTGTTAATTGGTCTTCCAGCTCTTCGTTATGCTCAAATTTACTTTTTCCAGCCTCTTATTGCTACTTGTCCCAACTTTTTGGGGATTTGTTGACACTGTGAAAATTTGAATCAACATATTTTTCCTTTAAAATGATACATTTACTCGAATTAAACGTTTGATCTGTTATCTACGTTCTATTACAAATAAAATATTGACATTTGCCATCTCCACATCATTGCATTCAGTTTTTATTCACAATTTGTTTAGTGTCCCAACTTTTTTGGAATCCGGTTTGTATGTGGCAGGAGAGGTTCTGGGGAGCTTGTTTTTTTTTCACTGCGCCAGTGGCTGCTCATGCGCGACGCATGCAGACTTTTTCAACCATTTGATAAGATCACCAAACTTGTCAGTCAATCAAATCAGTGACATCATACCTTACGCCTTTGTTCTAAAGCGTGCATTGAGTTGTATCATTGATCAAGCCGTTGAGGAGCAGGAAGATGAGGAAGTCGCAATGCTAAATGAATTCCCGGGGGGCTACTCCATCTGAGACAAGTCAACAGGAGTCTGAAGAGGAGTCAGAGGAGGATGGTGCCTGAGGGGAGGAGGAAGAGCAGGCTTTAAACTTTTCTGGGATCCCTGATGTTGTCCTTGGATGGGGGCAGGATACCGAGAATGACATTCACCTTACAATTTAGTGCAAATGGGGGCCTTTATGCTCCAGTGTCTGAAGAGGGACCCCCATATAAAAAGCATAAAGGGCAAGGACCATTACTGGGTGGCAACATACTTAGACCCCGGTACAAACACAAAATGCAGGCATGTTACCAGCATCACAGAGGGCTTTTAGAATGCAGTATTTCAAGGCCTTGCTTCGAGAGATGCTGCATTCTGCTGTTGCGGGCGCTGGCAGAGGAATTTCCACCCCCAGAGAAACAGTTGCGGGTACCAATCCTATAGCGCATGCAAGAGGAGGGTGGTTTGAAGATGTGTTGGTCACTACGGATATGAGATCATTCTTGCTGCCAACCCATCAACAGAAGCCCTCCGGATCTAGCCTCAGGGAACGCCTAGGCCGACAGGTGTCTGATTACATCAGGTTAGCAGCCGATGTGGACACTCTGAGATGCTAGGAACCCCTGGACTACCCGGTGTGCAGGCTTGACCTATGGCTAGAGCTGGCGCAATTTGCCATGGAACTCTTGGCTTTCCCCTCATCAAGTGTCCTGTTCGAAAGGATGTTCAGCGCAGCGGGGGGATCGTGACCGATAAGCACACTCGCCTAGCTCACAACAGTGTGGACTACCTCATATTTCTAAAAATGAATGCGGCATTGATCTCGGAAAAATTGAACACCTGTGACTACCACGTTTAACTGAATTTCACCTATTACCATTGTGTTTTTTTTCAAGAGGGGGATTTTGTTAGCCATGTTTTTAATCCAATTTTATATTTGTAGTTCTTTTAAACATATGTATTTGTTATTTATTTGTACTGGCCTGCAGTAAAATTGATATCCAATGACCGTCTAATATACACCATACCTCCAGCCACATAATCACTTGATGTTTTCTGTCTGGTGAATGCCTAATGTTTGGGGCCTGTACTCCACTGGCCTGCATAAAAATGTACAGTACAGACCAAAAGTTTGGACACACCTTCTCATTCAATGTTTTTCTTTATTTTCATGACTATGAAAATTGTAGATTCACACTGAAGGCATCAAAACTATAAATTAACACATGTGGAATTATATACATAACAAAAAAGTGTGAAACAACTGAAAATATGTCATATTCTAGGTTCTTCAAAGTAGCCACCTTTTGCTTTGATTATTGCTTTGCAAACTCTTGGCATTCTCTTGATGAGCTTCAAGAGGTAGTCACCTGAAATGGTTTTCACTTCATAGGTGTGCTCTGTCAGGTTTAATAAGTGGGATCTCTTGCCTTATAAATGGGGTTGGGACCATCAGTTGCATTGTGGAGAAGTCAGGTGGATACACAGCTGATAGTCCTACTGAATAGACTGTTAGAATTTGTAAAGTAAAGAAAAACGAGTGGCCATCATTACCTTAAGAAATGAAGGTCAGTCAGTCCGAAAAATTGGGAAATCTTTGAAAGTGTCCCCAAGTGCAGTCACAAAAACCATCAAGCGCTACAAAGGAACTGGCTCACATGCGGACCACCCCAGGAAAGGAAGACCAAGAGTCACCTCTGCTGCGGAGGATAAGTTCATCCGAGTCACCAGCCTCAGAAATCGCAAGTTAACAGCAGCTCAGATTAGAGACCAGATCAATGCCACACAGAGTTCTAGCAGCAGACACATTTCTAGAACAACTGTTAAGAGGAGACTGTGTGAATCAGGTCTTCATGGTAGAATATCTGCTAGGAAACCACTGCTAAGGACAGACAACAAGCAGAAGACTTGTTTGGGCTAAAGAACACAAGGGATGGACATTAGAACAGTGGAAATCTGTGCTTTGGTCTGATGAGTCCAAATTTTAGATCTTTGGATCCAACCACCGTGTCTTTTTGCGACGCAGAAAAGGTGAACGGATGGACTCTACATGCCTGGTTCCCACCGTGAAGCATGAAGGAGGAGGTGTGATGGTGTGGGGGTGCTTTGCTGGTGACACTGTTGGGGATTTATTCAAAATTGAAGGCATACTGAACCAGTATGGCTACCACAGCATCTTGCAGTGGCATGCTATTCCATCCGGTTTGCGTTTAGTTGGACCATCATTTATTTTTCAACAGGACAATGACCCCAAACACACCTCCAGGCTGTGTAAGGGCTATTTGACCATAAGGGGGAGTGATGGGGTGCTGCACCAGATGACCTGACCTCCACAGTCACCGGACCTGAACCCAATCGAGATGGTTTGGGGTGAGCTGGACTGCAGAGTGAAGGCAAAAGGGCCAACAAGTGCTAAGCATCTCTGGGAACTCCTTCAAGACTGTTGGAAGACCATTTCAGGTGACTACCTCTTGAAGCTCATCAAGAGAATGCCAAGAGTTTGCAAAGCAGTAATCAAAGCAAAAGGTGGCTACTTTGAAGAACCTAGAATAAGACATATTTTCAGTTGTTTCACACTTTTTTGTTATGCATATAATTCCACATGTGTTAATTCATAGTTTTGATGCCTTCAGTGTGAATCTATAATTTTCATAGTCATGAAAATAAAGAAAACTCTTTGAATGAGAAGGTGTGTCCAAACTTTTGGTCTGTACTGAATATACAATGACCATCTAATATACCTCCAGCCACACAATGTCTTTTCTGTATGGTGAATGCATAATTTTTGGGGCCTGCAATCTAACTGTCCAATAGTAAAACTGTCATGCGGTGACTGCCTAATGTACCTCCAGCCACATAATGACTGGATCTTTTCTATGCGTTGAATTGCATAACTGTTGGGGCCTTTAATATAACTGGCCAACAGTAAAATTGTTATACTGTGACCGCCCAATGTAACTCCAGCCACATAATCACTTGATGTTTTCTGTCCCGTGAATGCCTTATGCTTGAGGCCTGTACTTCACTAGCCTGCAGTAAAATTCATATCCAATGACCGTCTAATATACCTCCATCCACATAATTACTTGATCTTTCCTGTATGGTGAATGCATAATTTTGGGGGCCTGTAATCTAACTGGCCAACAGTAAAATTGTTATACAGTGACCGCCTAATGTACCTCCAGCCACATAATCACTTGTTCTTTTCTGTACGGTGAATGCATAATTTTTGGGGCCTATAATCTAACTGGCCAACAGTAAAATTGTTATACATTGACTGCCTAATGTTCCTCAAGCCACATTATCAATTATTCATTTCTGTCCGGGGAATTAATAATTTTGGGGACTGTAGTCCACTAGCCTGCAGTAAAATTGATATCCATTGACCGTCTAATATACCTCCAGCCACATAATCACTTGATGATTTCTGTACAGTGAATGCCTAATGTTTGGGGCCTGTACTCCACTGGCCTGCAGTAAAATTGATATCAAATGACCGTCTAATATACCTCCAGCCACATAATCACTTGATCTTTTCTGTCCGGTGAATGAATATTTTTGGGGGCCTGAAGTCCATTGTCCTGCAGTAAAATTGATATCATTGACTGTCTAATATACCTCCAGCCACATAATCACTTGATCTTTTATGTACGGTGAATGCATAATTTTTTAGGTCTGTAATCTAACTGGCCTACAGTAAAATTGTAATACGCGACAGCCTAATTTACCTCCAGACGGATTATCAATTGTTCTTTTCTGTACGGTGAATGAATAATATTTGGGGCCTGTAGTCGACTGGCCTGCAATAAAATTGATATCCAATGACCGTCTAATATACTACCAGCCACAAAATCACTTGATGTTTTCTGTCCAGTCAATGCCTAATGTTTGGGGCCTGTACTCCCGTGGCCTAAAAAAACATTTTTATAGGCTCAAGCAGGGCACATTTTTGAGAGTTTCCCTTTAATACGCATACAAATGGCCTCTGATTAAAATACATATCTTTTGTGGGATTTTTTGCCATTGATCCCCCTCTGGTATGTCACTGTCCATGTTGTGGGGTGATTCATGTACTGTAAATGGGGCCATGAACTTGCTGTTCGCGAACATTTGATCGCGTTGGCGAATCGTCCCGGCCGATGTTTGTCTATCACTAGTGGGCAGTTGCTGATCTCGATGAATCATACCTGCAATCAGCAGTTTTCCAGAGTAGGACTACAGAATATACTTTACAGAGTTTCTATGTAGTCGGGGACTATGGAAATAAAAGAATTTAAAATGGTAGAATATATTTTAGTTAAAGGGAGCCTTTCACCTAAAATCACCATTATAGAACACTAACATCAGGATATCCATTACATTCCCCATATTAGAATGCTACCTTCCATATTGCTGTCCATCACCGATTTTCTTAGAAAAACACTTTTATTAAATATGTTAATTACCTTCTGAAGGTGCCGAGGGGCAGCGTTCATGCAGCCGTTGCCCAGGCCCCTCGTCGCTTTTCATACGAAGCCCCTCCCCTTTCACCCCTCGGGCCCGCCCTAGGTTCTTCTGGTTACTTCCTCCTCTTAGTGAGAAATCCAGCGCCTGTGCTATTCAACAGATTTGCCGCACCTGTGCACTTCATTCCCCATTATGGGCAGAGGCACAAGTTCGGCTAGATCGGGATGTACAGGCTGGCACATGCGCATTAAACGCTCATGTGCCTCTGCCAATAATGGGGAATGAAGTGCGCAGGCCTGGCCAATCTGTTGAACGGCGCTGGCGCTGGATTTCTCACTAAGAGGAGGACGTAATCAGAAGAACCTAGGGCGGGCCAGAGGGGTGAAAGGGGAGGGGTTTCATATGAAAAGCACTGAGGGGCCTGGGCACCCGCCGTATGAACGCCTCCCCTGGGCACCTATAGAAGCTAATTAACATATTGAATAAAAGTGTTTTTCTGAGAAAATCGGCGATGGACAGCAATAAACAACATTAGATGTAGAACATGTGAATGTCCCACATGTTCTACATCTAATGTTGTTTATCTGATTCTTTGCACTAAATGTCCTGTAAGAGGCCTCTACATTGGAGAAACGGGACAGAGACTCAATGCAAGGATGAGGTCCCATCGCCACACAATTTAAGAGAAGAAGCTACACTTTCCTGTGGCTAAGCATTTCTGTAGCCCAGGACACAATGTAGAACACATGAAAGTTCTCATATTAAAAGGTAACTTCAAATCCCAAAAAGCTAGAAGAATTTGGGAATACAAATTTATAACACTGCTTGACACTTTGAATACTGGACTGAATTTGTCCCCGGGATTTATGACACACTACAAGATCTAAAGAGTCTTCTGAAGACATAGCCGGGGCACCAGGTCTCTGAGATAACATCATTTTAGAGACCATAAAACTTTCACACCCCTTATCTGTAAGATAATTAAGGACTCATTCTCAAGATCTTTAATATATTGTTCTGTTTTTTTTCAAATGTCCATTCATTCAGCACATGCCTCTGTTCTTATTGTATATATATTGCTGTTTCTTCATATATTCTTGCAGTACACCTTATGAAGAGACTGGTGATGTCTCGAAAGCTCGCTATGTAACATCATTATTACTATTTTTGTTAGCCATTAAAATGTATCAAACCTGCAACACTCTTTTGTTTCTCTTAATGAGAGCACTAAACTAGTTTTCTATTGGCTAACACGGTACCGGACTTTTTCCTTTTTTCTTTCAACCAATATGGGGAATGTAATGGAGATTCTGATGTTAGTGTTCTTTAAAGGGACACTGACAGGGCCAATAAGCATATTGAGGTATATATATGGCAGTACAGGTCTTATAATGGGTATTACAATCATCTAAGTATCCCCCCTGTCCACATTATACATACAGTAAACTTAAGTTTTATAACCTGCTCCAACGGTCTTCAATCTGCCCAAGGGGCGGCGTTTCACCTCTCTTGCGCCCAGCCAGCCTCCCCCAACTGCCGCTTTGAAGCGCCGCCCAGCTCATGAATATTCAGTTTGCTGGGCGGCTTCTGCGGTCCCCGCTCTGAAGCGCTGCGCTGAACAGTGCCCTGCGCATGCGCCGGATCTTGTGAAGTCGGGGACAGTAAGTGCCGCCCAGTGAAATGAATATTGATGAGCTGGGCGGCGCTTACTGTACCGGACTTCACAAGATCCGTTGCATGCGCCGGGCACTGTTAAGCGCAGCGCTTCAGAGTGGGGACCGCAGAAGCCGCCCAGCAAACTGAATATTCATGAGCTGTGCAGCGCTTCAAAGCGGCAGTTGGGGGAGGCTGGCTGGGCGCAAGAGAGGTGAAACGCCGCCCCTTGGGCAGATTGAAGACCGTTGGAGCAGGTTATAAAACTTAAGTTTACTGTATGTATAATGTGGACAGGGGGGATACTTAGATGATTGTAATACCCATTATAAGACCTGTACTGCCATATATATACCTCAATATGCTTATTGGCCCTGTCAGTGTCCCTTTAATGGTGATTTTAGGTGGAAAGACTCCCTTTAACTAAAACATATTCTACTATTTTCAATTATTTTTGTTTCCATAGTCTCAGACTACATAGTAACTCTATGAAGTATATTATGTAGTCCTACTCTTTTCCCTCTGTCCTACTTTTTTCTAACTTAAATTAGATAGGTAAGTAAATAAATCAATTGTAATAAAATACAGGGGAGAATAACTACAAGATTAAGCTTCACAGAATGTCTTTGCAGTTTGTAGCCATAATGAGATACCTAATTAACCAGTTTAGGAGCTATACATTCAAAAATAGCTGGACATTTTTCAATAAAAGGTATTTGAAAAGGTGCATAAACCCTTTAAGTATTTAGTTGCTGATCTCGATGAATCACACATCTCTACAAGTTGCTTGACATATTGCAAATCATCCGTATTCATTTTAATTAAGCTGAATACTGGAAACAACCTGCTGACAGGTGTGGCAATCTTTCTAAAAGAGAGTAGCCATGTTTTTTCTAATCCTAGACAACCCCTTTAAGTCCTTCAAGTTGGCCGGAAGCTAATTCCACATTTTTGGTAAGCTGCTTCTTGTATGGGAATGGACAAACAGCTGCAGACAAATTGTTCTTTGCTTTTGCATTCTGACTACTTTTGTACTATTTGAAAAGAAATAAATGATGCCATGTTCCTATTAACCAATGGTTTGGACAAAATGGGTATCCTAGTCCACCTATACGGAAGACAAAGAAAAGATCAAAACAGTTAAGGAAGATCTTTGGAATTTCTAACCTTTTACTTTTACTCTTCAAAGAGAATGAAACACTTCTAGTGTTGCTTGAAATAATTCTCTTGTCTTACTTTCAGGTTGAGTAATGATAAAAAATAAAGCACCCACGGATTCTCATAATTTAGTTACTTTGAAGTTTGCTCTCTTCTTCTTTTGCAGCATGTTCTTTTATTTCCACCTACCATATTACTTATATACTCGTCACATCAAAGACATAAAGTATTTATCTCTCTGATAATCTGCCTGAAGCTTTCTCTGTAAGTGTAGCTTTAATAATATTTTTTCTTATCTTCCATATTACAAACAAAAAGAGTAATTATATTTAATTCTTTTTGCTCAATTGTCTATTAACCAGATTTTCTAACAGCCAAAGGCGATACTCTATCAGACACCTACCAAATTTTAAAATATCTATTTAATATTTTTAATATTATGCTTTATTCAGTGTTAATCATCCATCACATATTCCCTGCATAGTAGTTGTGTGTGCTAGGTGTTGGCCTGAGTGGCTTGGTGGTGGTGGTGGAGGGGGGATTAGCACTGGGACGCCAGGGGGCGGTGGTGGGATTACCAAAATCTTATGTTAAAATCTTATATTAAAAAGGAAAAATATAGGTATAAAAATATACGTATAAAATTATATGTATAAAGTTATATAAATGAATATACGAACAAAGGAAAAAAATTAAAGAATAAAAAATAGATAATAAAAAAAATCTTAAATAAAAACTAACAAGGAAATATATATATATATATATATACATGTCTTCCTATAACAAAAAGTCTGAGGTTGTGGATATTAAAATCTGGAATAGGAGGTATAAAAACTATTATAATAGTACGATATTGTAACACTGGAGAGTAGTGTAATATATATGCGTATATATATATATATATATATATATATATATATAAGGCAGAGATGAGGGACTTACTTCACCAGGAGGGGCGGTATAGGATAAGCATATGACACCTATACCCTTCCCTCCCCCGCCGAGATCGCTTGATAGAGTGGTATGAACTCGCCTCCACGTCCCAGAAGAATGACACCAGGGTTCCAAGTGGAGAGTTATTTACTGGTTAATAGCTCAACGCGTTTCGGGGTGCATACTCCCCTTTCTCAAGAGCAAATAAAATACTATATATTCTTTTTTTTTCCTTTGTTCATATATTCATTTATATAACTTTATACTATTTTAACATAATATTTTGGTAATCCCCCTCCCCCCCTGGTGCCCCAGTGCTAATCCCCCCTCCACCACCACCAAGCCACTCAGGGCAACACCTAGCACACACATCTTTTTTTTCTTTTTCTCTCTCACTACAATTATCTGCAGTGCACGGGAGTGCTGTCTCGGGAACAGTCATACGCCTCTCTGTTGTCTTTTTTCACCACCCAGTAGTCTCCCTGGTGCTTCTGTAACCTCCATCTTCATCAGCCTCATTTTTTGGTTTCTTTTTCCTCACTCATATATATTCCCTGGATATACAGAGCTGAAATACAAATGGCAATGACAAACGTTTATAATGCATTTTTCTCACATAGGGGACACAAGGCAGTCAGTGGCTGCCATATAGGCTCTCATCCACAACACTGACTAGGATACATTTTTTAGAAAGCCAATTAACTTTTTTGTATACTTTTTTGAACTGTGTGAAGAAATCTATGCAAACACAAGTAGAATATACAAACACCATTCATTTGTTGCCCTCAGTGAGGTTTGAACCCAGAAGGACCCTAGGACTGCAGTCCACTGGGCTGCCCAGTAAGGCTGGTTTCACATGGGCGTTGCAGATTGGGGCTGGATGCGTTCAGAGTGCGTTCACTATTTTGCAAGCAAGTTCAGTCAGCTGTGTCTGCGATTGCGTTTAGTTGTTCCGTTTTTTCCGCGCGGGTGCAATGCGTTTTGATGCGTTTTTCATTTGCGTGATAAAAAACTGAATGTTTACAAACAACATCTCTTAGCAACCATCAGTGAAAAACGCATAGCACCCGCACTTGCTTGCGGATGCAATGCGTTTTTCACGCAGCCCCATTCACTTCTATGGAGCCAGGGCTGCGTGAAAAACGCAGAATATAGAACATGCTGCGATTTTCACGCAACGCAGAACTGATGCGTGAAAAAACATGTACACAGACCCCTTGAAATGAATGGGTCAGGATTCAGTGCGGGTGCTATGCGTTCATGTCACGCATGGCACCCACGCGGAAAACTCGCTCGTGTGAAAGGGACCTAAGTGAATGCTTTGGAATTCCTTTGACTTCTTCATTAATTACTTATAAATGTTGTTGGATTGCTAAGTCTTAATTATTGAAAAATACATGTATGATCTAACTAATTGACTAAATGTACCTAAGAGAGGCACTCTACATCTGAAACCATTCAATATATCCTGAATAATTAATAATTCACAACTAAATTCATAATAAATAAAAACTGTTCAGAAACACAATAAAAAAATCAATGGCTCGAAAATATAAGGTGCTTGAGTAAGTATAACAACGGTTCACCCTCTTGTCAGTTTGGCAATGGTGTTCTGTCAAGTTAATTTACCACGTCCAATATGGCAATTTGTTATATATAGCTGGGGCAAATACTCTGCATTAGAGAGCAACCAAATAAAAGTATATCTTTGAATAGATATTTATTGTAGCATAATTTCATGAAAACATTGTGTAAAATCTCTTCAGAGAAAATAAAACAAAACCATAATAATAATAATCAGCTGAAAAAAGAAAAAGAAAAAAGAAAAAATGAAGAAAAAATTAATAAAAACAAAATAATAAAAGATAAAAAAATACCACTTACAATAGTAATATCACACTATAGGTTGTAAGGTGCAATAGGTCAACTGATTTTGAACAGCAGAGATTCGTGCAGCAGCCGTCAAATACGTACAGTATATCATTAATATCTATCGCGCATACAAACACAGTTGCGTCCTACATTTACATATTACATTTACATATTAATATAATAGGATATAAAAAAGGATATGGAAGGTAACTTTTCTTCTTTCTATTCATTCACATAAGCAATGTGCAATGTGCAGGGATTCTGTTTTAAAAGATAAATAGTCCGCGCTGCTTGCTTCTGTGTCTCTTAGGTGCCTGCAACTAATAAAGAGACACAGAGGCGGAGGTGAGTCTGCAAATCACCACGTGGGATGCACGGGTGATATAATATACTGTATTTTTAACCCTATAAGACGCACCGGCCCATAAGACGCACCTAGGTTTTAGAGGACAATGAGAAAAAAATATTTTTCATTAGACTTTATGTCAGACCAGCAATCAGACCCCCAACGTTAATAAGAACCAACAAGACCTCAGATCAGACCAATAATCAGACCTCAGATAAGAGCCCCATGCCTCTCATCAGCCCCCAGCAGTCCCCTTTGCCTCATATCAGCCGCCAGCAGCACCCACTGCCTCATATCAGACCCCATTAGCCCCCATTGCCTCTGATCACTCCCAGCATCTCTATATTGCACCAGATCAGCCCCCAGCATCTCCATGTTCCCCAAGATCAGCCCCCAGCAACTCCATACTGCTCCTGATCAACCGCCAGCATCTCCATATTGCCCCTGATCAGCCCCAGAATCTCCATATTGCCCCTGATCAGCCCCCAGCATCTTCATATTGCCCCTGATCAGCCCCCAGCATCTCCATATTGCCCCTGATCAGCCCCACCATCTCAATATTGCCCCTGATCAGCCCCCAGCCTCTCTATATTGCCCAAGATTGCATCATGTTTTATAAAATAAAAAAATATACTTACCTCTCTTATGTGTCTTATGGGGCGAAAAATACAGTATACATCAACCACTAACAGTGAGTATTCATCAATGATCACTGTTGGAGACATATTAATAGACACAGTCAGCGCTAATGGGCCAAATGGAACTATAAATGTAAGGTGGAAACAATATAAAATAAGTATATGTGAAAGTAGCCTAAGGAAGTGGAAGGAATAATAAAGAGACACTGACATCACTAACTCAAAGATAAGGTTACATAAGAATTACATATACTAAAGTACCCTCATTGGGTTTAAAAGTTGCCCAAGCCATTAAACAACGATTAATAGAGACTGGAGTTGAGCGGACACCTGGATGTTCGGGTTTGACGGGTTCGGCCGAACTTCACAAAAAAGTTTGAGTTCGGGACCCAAACTTGTCCCCGAACCGGAACTCCAATTAAGTCAATGGGGACCCGAACTTTGGAGCACTAAAATGGCCCTAATAACGTCATGGAAAGGGCTAGAAGGCTGGAAACGGCATCAAAATGTGGTTAAGAGCATGGCAAGTTCTCTGCAAACAAATGTGGATATGGAAATGACTTAAAATAACATAATATAAGTAAAAATAATCTTGATCTTGGAGGACGAGGTTCATATGGAGTAGGAGGGTGAGGAGGCAGTGGATGTGACGGTGTAGGTGGAAGCGGCGGTGGAGAAGGTAGCCTACAATGCTTTTTGGTCTTATTTTTTTGTTTGTTTTAATTAGAGTACACCCCAAAACATTGGGAAATATAACCTGTGATAACCCCCCTCTAGTCATGCTAAACAGACGTTCAGACAATACACTGGCTGCAGGGCAGGCCAGCACCTCCAAGGCATAAAGGGGAAGCTCAGGCCATGTGCCCAATTTGGAGACCCAGAAGTTAAAGGGGGCAGACACATCAGTGAGGCGTCTGCACACATACCGCTCCATCATGTCGCACGTCCCCGTGATGTCCACGATCCAATTGGATATCTGCTCTATCAACTTTCAATTTTCATTTCTGTATCAACCATGTTGATCACGGTTAGTGGTGAATCAGGGTTCCACGCCGGAGAGGCAGCGTGAGAAAGGGAGACCACATCCAAGGGAGATCAATGGCTGCAATCTGATCAAGCTGAAATGTGGGGCAAATTATTGAAGCCGAAGATTCCAAGTAAAGGAGGGGGCGCGTGGCAATTACCCACTCCAGACTAGGGGAGGTAGTGACGATAAAAAACAATACAGGAGTCTTAAGATGCCTTGTTATTAGAAGATTAATAAAAAATAATAGGGAATGTCACTGGGGTATTTTGAATTTGGAAACGTTAGACAGGAGAAGCTAGATAACTTCTGCCTGATTGAAAGTCCCTGTGACGTCCACGATCCATTTGGATATCTTCTCTATCAACTTTCAATGTTCTTTTCTGCGCCTACCATGTTGATCATGGTTAACGGCGAATCAGGGTTCCACGCCGGAGAGGGAGCGTGAGAAAAAGATACCACATCCAAGGAAGGTCAATGGCTCCAATGTGATCGAACAGAAATGTGGGACAAGTTGTTAAAGTTGAAGCATCAAATTAAAGGAGGGGGCGCGCGTCAATTAAAGAAAATTTTTTTAACTTTAATTCACTGTCACCTATGCAGAGCAGGGGTTTTTCTTTGCCAAAAATGGGTTAATGTCACCCACCAATGGAACAGACGATTTTTAAACATTTCGGTCCCTGTCAACTATGCAGAGCAGGGGTTTATTCATGGCAAAACTGGGTTCATGTCAACCACCAATTGAACAGACGATTTTACAAATATTGGGTCCCTGTCACCTATGCAGAGCAGGGTTTTGTATACGGAAAAATTGGTAAAATGACAATGTAACTGACAATTTTTATTTTTTTTTATGTCCCTGTCATCTATGCAGAGCAGGGGTTCATTCACTGCAAGAATGGTGAAATGTCACCCAAGAATGTAACAGATGAATTAGTGAAATGTATTTCCTTGTCCACTAGGTAGAGATGGGGGTATATCACAGCCAAAATTTGGGGAATTTCACCCGACAATGTAACAGATTTTTTTTGACATTTATTAACCTGTCCACTAGGTAGAGCAGGGGTATATCACAGCCAAAAATTGGTGAATGTCACCCAACAATATAACAGAAACATTTATGAAATGTATTAACCTGTCTACTAGGTAGAGCAGGTATATATCAAAGCCAAAAATTGGTGAATTTCACCCGACAATGTAACTGAAAAATTAGTGAAATTTATTAACCTATCCACTAGGTAGAGCAGGGGTATATCACAGCCAAAAATTGGTGAATGTCACCCAACAATGTAACTGATTTTTTTTTTAAATGTATTAACCTGTCCACTAGGTAGAGCAGGGGTATATCACAGCCAAAAATTGGTGAATGTCACCCAACAATATAACAGAAACATTTATGAAATTTATTAACCTGTCTACTAGGTAGAGCAGGGGTATATTACAGCCAAAAATTGGTGAATTTCACCCGAAAATGTAACAGACAAATTAGTGAAATTTATTAACCTGCCCACTAGATAGAGCAGAGGTATATCACAGCCAAAAATTGGTTAATGTCACCCAACTATGTAACAGAAAAATGTGTGAAATTTATTATCCTGTCCACTAGGTAGAGCAGGGGTATATCACAGCCAAAAATTTGGGATATGTAACCCAACAATGTATCAGACAAATGAGTGAAATGACTTAAAAAAAAATAAAGTATGTAAAAATAAAAAAATAATAATCTTGATGTATGAGGTGGAGGTCCATATGGAGTAGGGGACCCAGAAGTTGAAGGGGGCAGACCCGTCATTCAGTAAGTATAGGCGTGTGCACACATACTGCTCCACCATGTTGCTGAAATGCTGTCTCATGTTAAGACAGACTTTCCATATCAGCTGGTGGTGCTGGTTGTTGTGGCGTGCTGACAAAGCTTTTCCACATTTTGGCCATGCTAACCCTGCCTTCTGAGGTGCTGGTGGTGCCCCAGCTGCATTGGCGACCTCTTCCTCCTCTGACTTCGCCTTGTGCTTCCACTGTGCCCCTGCTGAAAGGTGGGAATGCCACCAGCAGCACGTCTACCAGCATGCGCTTGTACAAGCGCATCTTACGATCACGCTCCAGTAATGGAATTAAGGACGGTATGTTGTCCTTGTAACGGGGATCCAGCAACATGGTCACCCAGTTATCAGCATAAGTTAGAATGTGGGCAACTCGGCGGTCATTGCAGAGATACTGCAGCATGCAATCGCTCATGTGTGCCAGGCTGCCCAGAGGAAATGACAAGCTGTCCTCTGTGGGAGGTGTATCGTCTGTGTCCTCTGTATCTCCCCATCCATGCACCAGTGATGGACATGAGCTGGTCTTGGTGACACCCTGCTGTGAACACGGTTCCTCCTCCTCCATCTCCACCTCCTCATCCTCCTCATCCTCATCCTCCAGAACTGTGCCCTGGCTGGACAATTGTGTATCTGGCGTTTGTGGGTGCAGGAACCCCCCCTCGGAGCCACTTGTGAATGACTGGCCTAAAACCCTTGGAAATGATCCCGCTTCCTCCTCCTCCTCCTCCTGGGCACGTCGCATAGAAAGCAGAAGTTACACTGCAGCGCTGACAGGCGAGCAGCAGCAGGGTGAGAACGCTGAAAGCGCCCACAGACGGCCCGCACATTCTCCAGCAGCTCTGACATATTGGGGTAATTTTTAAGGAACCTCCTCACCACCAAATTCAGCACATGCACCAGGCAAGGGATGTGTGTCAAACCGGCTAGTCTAAGAGGAGGCGCTAGAGGATGAGGAAGCGGATTAGGAGGAGGAAGCAACAGGAGGCAAACTGAAGCGCCCTGCAATCCTCAGTGGTGGAAGGACATGTGCCAAACTGCAATCCGCCTCAGGACCAGCCGCCACTGCATTTACCCAGTGTGTTGTTAGGTAGATATAACGTCCCTGACTGTGTTTACTGGTCCACGTATCCATAGTTAGGTGGACCTTGCCACAAATGGCGTTGTGCAGTGCACACCTTATTTTGCCCTCCACGTGGTTGTGCAGGGAAGGGATGTCTCGCCTTGAAAAGTTGTGGCGGCTGAGCACGACGTACTGTGGGACAGCCACTGCCATAAGGCTTTTAAAACTCTCTGTCTCCACCAGACGAAATGACAGCATTTCAAAGGCCAGTAATTTTGAAATGTTGGCATTCAGGGTCAGGGATCGCAGGTGGGTAGGGGGGTACTTCCTCTTCCTCTCCAGTGTTTGGGAGATGGAGAGCTGAACACTTCCATGGGACATTGTGGAGATGCTTGGTGACTCAGATGGTGGTGTTGCTGGCAGATTGCGGGGTGGCAGGTGGCACTGTCATTCCAGAGGTGGAAGAAGAGGCCGAGACTGCAGCAGAAGAGGAAGCAGGAGGAGCCAGAGACCTTTCTTGGTTTTTGAGGTGTCTACTCCACTGCAGCTCGTGCTTTGTACTTAGATGCCTGGTCATGCAGGTTGTGCTCAGGTTGAGAACGTTTATGCCTCGCTTCACGCTCTGATTACACAGCATGCAAACCACTTGTGTCTTGTCGTCAGCACATTGTCTGAAGAACTGCAATGCCAGGGAACTCCTTGGAGCTGGCTTTGATTTGCTTGGTCCCTTGCTGGGTTGGGCAGTAGTGTTGAGCGCGAATATTTAAATTTTTATCTCAAATATCGCATCTTCGAGATTTCGCGAATATTTCAAATATAGTTCCATATATTCGCCAAAAATCGAATATTCGTATTTTTATTTTTATTTTTTTCATCTGAAAATATATGATTCCTCCCTGTTTCTTGCTTGTGGGTCAATGAGCCATTGGCCCACAAGTAACTGAATTGAAGCTGGAAGGAATCGCGTTTTCAGATGGACCACATATGACGAATATTCTAAATATAGAATATATTGCTGGATATTCAATTTTAGAATATTCGTCCTATTCTAATCTAAACCAATAATCTCGGTTATAATATTCGAGTTCACGAATATTACAACAGAAAAATCGTAATGGTTAATACGTGTGCCCGAGCGCATGACAAAATCATTATTTAATCAACTTCAGCATACAACACCCCGACAAGTGTCCCCGTCACCATGGGAATGCCTGTGGGTTAGAAAATACCATCAGATCTGAGTTTTCCCTGAGATCGTAAAACCTCAGATCCGATGGTATATTCTAACCCACAGGCGTTCCCATGGTGACGGGGACGCTTGTCGGGTAGAGATTTCGCAAACATAAAATTTTCCGTTCGCGAACGGCGAACACGAATTTTTACAAAGGTTCGCAAACCGGGCGAACTGCCATTGACTTCAAAGGGCAGGCGAATTTTAAAACCCACAGGGACTCTTTCTGGCCACAATAGTGATGGCAAAGTTGTTTCAAGGGGACTAACACCTGGACTGTGGCATGCCGGAGGGGGATCCATGGCAAAACTCCCATGGAAAATTACATAGTTGACGCAGAGTTGGATTTTAATCCATAAAGGGCATAAATCACCTAACAAATCTTTTGGGGAACAACATGGTTTAAAACATCCAGTGTTTGTATACGATCAGGTATGATGTTGTATCGATCAGGTAGTGTAAGGGTTACGCCCGCTTCACAGACATTGACAGACCAAACTCCCCTTTTAATGCACCGCAAACCACCGCAAACAGTCCATTTGCCCAACTGCAAACTTCCCAATTGCACAAGGTTGGCCATGACCAACTAGCTAGCCATGACGTTGATGTCATTGAAGGTTTCTTCCTCCACCCAGCCACGTACAACACCAAGGGTCCCGGAAAGGTGAATTGAATTGATTTTTTGAATGGGGAGATGGTTAAAAAAACACTGGCTCCCTCCCCTTCATTTGAATCCACGGTCACTGCGTCTGTGCCGTGCAATTTAAAGTCCAACCCGATATGAGTGCTATTTTCTATAGTTCTCTCTTCTCATCAGTTTAATCCCTGTTATGTCCCCAATCTGGGGTCCATTTATTAAAAAGATTTTTCGAACGGGGAGTTGGTTAAAAAATTGCTGGCTCCCTCCCCTTTGTTTGAATCCACACCACGGTCACTGCGTCTGCGGCGTGCAATTTACTGTCCCACCAGATATGATTGGTATTTCCTGTAGTTCTCTCTTCTCATCAGTTTAATCCCTGTTACGTCCCCAATCTGGGGTCCATTTATTAAATAGATTTTTCGAACGGGGAGATGGTTAAAAAATTGCTGGCTCCATCCCCTTTGTTTGAATCCACGCCACGGTCACTGCGTCTGTGCCGTGCAATTTACTGTCCCACGCGATATGAGTGGTATTTCCTGTAGTTCTCTCTTCTCATCAGTTTAATCCCTGTTACGTCCCCAATCTGGGGTCCATTTATTAAATAGATTTTTCGAACGGGGAGATGGTTAAAAAATTGCTGGCTCCCTCCCCTTTGTTTGAATCCACGCCACGGTCACTGCGTCTGCACCGTGCAATTTACTGTCACACCCGATATGAGTGCTATTTTCTGTAGTACTATTCTCATCAGTTTAATCCCTGTTACGTCCCATATCATTTTAGGATTGCCTTTTGTGAAAAAAAATTTAGGCTGGGTATTTTCGACTGCTTTCACAGTGACAGACCAAACTCTTATACACCAAACTGAATTGATTTTAGGAACCGGGAGATGAAAAAAGCAGCTCGGTCGGTCCTCTTACTCCCAAGTTAGGGCACTGCGCGTGCATGAAGCAATGTGCTGTGACACTCTATATGAGTGGTGTCTTAACTAGTCCTATTGCTATCAGTTTAATCACTGTTACGTCCCCTATCCGGGGACGTGTGTCGAATTGATTAACCATTGTCGAATTAACGAACCATTACGACATCTTGGAATAATTTAGTTCTGAGCTTTGTACTTGATTTGTATTGGAATTGTTGGGGATTTTTTAAATTGTCTGCATTATTTCTAATAAACTATAAAGAGACTTTATTATGATTTTTTTATTTTATGTATTAAAAACCCACCCATACAACTTAAAAAAAGATCCAGCCGTCCCGATCGCTTTTGGTCTGATCATAATGAAGCAACGGCCTTATCATCGGGGGTGGGGCAACATTGCCAAAACACTCATAGAGATGATGATCGCTTCATTATGATATGCAATCCCCTTCACCACAACAAGGTATCGATCACGAAAGGGGAATTGACACTTGTATGTGCCTTTTTTTTGTTTTGTTTTTGCAGCCACAGTGCAGCACCAGAGGCCAGAAAAATTAGGCATGTATACACATGCCTGAAAAACAATGTTATTGTTGCAGCCGCTGTTGTAGCAGCTGCCGGAAAAATTGGTGTTTTCAAGGCAGAAAGGTGACTAAAACATTGCGGCTTGAACCCTAGTTTGTGGCGGAGAATTCACGAAAGTCATCCGGTATGCAGACATTAAATACAGCAGCGTGGGGACCATTTTGAGGCCAAGGCATGTCATCAGGCCTTTTGTTAGTCAAACATATCCCCTACTGTCAGTCCCTTCGGGATCCATGCCTCATTCATCTTAATCAAGGTGAGGTAATCAACACTTTTTTGACCGAGGTGGCTTCTTTTGTCAGTGACAATGCCTCCTGCTGCACTGAAGGTCCTTTCTGACAGGACACTTGAAGCGGGGCAGGCCAGAAGTTTTATCGCAAACTGGGATAGCTCAGGCCACAGGTCAAGCCTGCACACCCAGTAGTCAAGGGGTTCATCGCTCCTCAGAGTGTCGATATCTGCAGTTAAGGCGAGGTAGTCTGCCACCTGTCGGTCGAGTCGTTCTCTAAGGCTGGATCCCGAAGGGCTGTGGCGATGTGTAGGACTGAAAAAGCTCTGCATGTCCTCCATCAACAACACATCTGTAAAGCGTCCTGTCCTTGCCGCCGTGGTCTTGGTAGGAGGAGGATTACTTTGACCTCTTCCCCAGTTAGATTCCCGTTGTGCTGTGACATCCCCCTTATAAGCTGTGTAAAGCATATTTTTTAGTTTGGTTTTGAACTGCTGCCTCCTTTCTGACTTCCGGTAATTTGGTAACATTTCCGCCACTTTCTGCTTATACCGGGGGTCTAGTAGCGTGGCCACCCAGTACAGGTCGTTCTCCTTCATCCTTTTTATACGAGGGTCCCTCAACAGACATGAAAGCATGAAAGACCCCATTTGCACAAGGTTGGATGCCGAGCTACTCATTTCCCGCTCCTCCTTCTCACTGATGTCATTGACAGTCTGTTCTTCCCCCCAGCCACGTACAAGACCACAGGTCCCAGATAGGTGACAAAAACGAGCACCCTGGGATACCTGCTGTGATTGGTCTTCCTCCTCCTCAAAGCCACATTCCTCCTCTGATTCCTCTTCCTCATACTCCTCTTGCAGCGTTGCCGCAGGTCCGGCAAGCGATGATGACAAGGCTGTTTCTGGTGGTGATGGTGACCACTAGAGTTGAGCAAACACCTGGATGTTCGGGTTCGAGAAGTTCGGCCGAACTTCCCGGAAATGTTCGGGTTCGGGATCCGAACCCGATCCGAACTTCGTCCCGAACCCGAACCCCATTGAAGTCAATGGGGACCCGAACTTTTCGGCACTAAAACGGCTGTAAAACAGCCCAGGAAAGGGCTAGAGGGCTGCAAAAGGCAGCAACATGTAGGTAAATCCCCTGCAAACAAATGTGGATAGGGAAATGAATTAAAATAAAAATTAAATAAATAAAAATTAACCAAAATCAATTGAAGAGAGGTCCCATAGCAGAGAATCTGGCTTCCCGTCACCCACCACTGGAACAGTCCATTCTCAGATATTTAGGCCCCGGCACCCAGGCAGAGGAGAGAGGTCCCGTAACAGAGAATCTGGCTTCATGTCAGCAGAGAATCAGTCTTCATATCATAGCAGAGAATCAGGCTTCACGTCACCCACCACTGCAACAGTCCATTTTCATAAATTTAGGCCCAGCACCCAGGCAGAGGAGAGAGGTCCCGTAACAGAGAATCTGGCTTCATGTCAGCAGAGAATCAGTCTTCATATCATAGCAGAGAATCAGGCTTCACGTCACCCACCACTGCAACAGTCCATTTTCATAAATTTAGGCCCAGCACCCAGGCAGAGGAGAGAGGTCCCGTAACAGAGGATCTGGCTTCATGTCAGCAGAGAATCAGTCTGCATGTCATAGCAGAGAATCAGGCTTCACGTCAGCCACCACTGCAACAGTCCATTGGCATATATTTAGGCCCAGCACCCAGGCAGAGGAGAGAGGTCCCGTAACAGACAATCTGGCTTCATGTCAGCAGAGAATCAGTCTGCATGTCATAGCAGAGAATGAGGCTTCACGTCACCCACCACTGCAACAGTCCATTTTCATAAATTTAGGCCCAGCACCCAGGCAGAGGAGAGAGGTCCCGTAACAGACAATCTGGCTTCATGTCAGCAGAGAAAGTCTGCATGTCATAGCAGAGAATGAGGCTTCACGTCAGCCACCACTGCAACAGTCCATTGGCATATATTTAGGCCCTGGCACCCAGACAGAGGAGAGGTTCATTCAACTTTGGGTAGCCTCGCAATATAATGGTAAAATGAAAATAAAAATAGGATTGAATGAGGAAGTGCCCTGGAGTCCAATAATATATGGTTAAGGGGAGGTAGTTAATGTCTAATCTGGACAAGGGACGGACAGGTCCTGTGGGATCCATGCCTGGTTCATTTTTATGAACGTCAGCTTGTCCACATTGGCTGTAGACAGGCGGCTGCGTTTGTCTGTAATGACGCCCCCTGCCGTGCTGAATACACGTTCAGACAAAACGCTGGCTGCCGGGCAGGCCAGCACCTCCAAGGCATAAAAGGCTAGCTCTGGCCACGTGGACAATTTAGAGACCCAGAAGTTGAATGGGGCCGAACCATCAGTCAGTACGTGGAGGGGTGTGCACACGTACTGTTCCACCATGTTAGTGAAATGTTGCCTCCTGCTAACACGTTGCGTATCAGGTGGTGGTGCAGTTAGCTGTGGCGTGTTGACAAAAGTTTTCCACATCTCTGCCATGCTAACCCTGCCCTCAGAGGAGCTGGCCGTGACACAGCTGCCTTGGCGACCTCTTGCTCCTCCTCTGCCTTGGCCTTGGGCTTCCACTTGTTCCCCTGTGACATTTGGGAATGCTCTCAGTAGCGCGTCTACCAATGTGCGCTTGTACTCGCGCATCTTCCTATCACGCTCCAGTGCAGGAAGTAAGGTGGGCACATTGTCTTTGTAGCGTGGATCCAGCAGGGTGGCAACCCAGTAGTCCGCACAGGTTAAAATGTGGGCAACTCTGCTGTCGTTGCGCAGGCACTGCAGCATGTAGTCGCTCATGTGTGCCAGGCTGCCCAGGGGTAAGGACAAGCTGTCCTCTGTGGGAGGCGTATCGTCATCGTCCTGCCTTTCCCCCCAGCCACGCACCAGTGATGGACCCGAGCTGCGTTGGGTGCCACCCCGCTGTGACCATGCTTCATCCTCATCCTCCTCCACCTCCTCCTCATCCTCGTCCTCCTCGTCCTCCAGTAGTGGGCCCTGGCTGGCCACATTTGTACCTGGCCTCTGCTGTTGCCAAAAACCTCCCTCTGAGTCACTTCGAAGAGACTGGCCTGAAAGTGCTAAAAATGACCCCTCTTCCTCCTCCTCCTCCTCCTGGGCCACCTCCTCTTCCATCATCGCCCTAAGTGTTTTCTCAAGGAGACATAGAAGTGGTATTGTAACGCTGATAACGGTGTCATCGCCACTGGCCATGTTGGTGGAGTACTCGAAACAGCGCAACAGGGCACACAGGTCTCGCATGGAGGCCCAGTCATTGGTGGTGAAGTGGTGCTGTTCTGTAGTGCGACTGACCCGTGCGTGCTGCAGCTGAAACTCCACTATGGCCTGCTGCTGCTCGCACAGTCTGTCCAGCATGTGCAAGAAGGAGTTCCACCTGGTGGGCACGTCGCATATGAGGCGGTGAGCGGGAAGGCCGAAGTTACGCTGTAGCGCAGACAGGCGAGGAGCAGCAGGATGTGAACGCCGGAAGCGCGAACAGACGGCCCGCACTTTATGCAGCAGCTCTGACATGTCGGGGTAGTTGTGAATGAACTTCTGCACCACCAAATTCAGCACATGCGCCAAGCAAGGGATGTGCGTCAAATTGGCTAGTCCCAGAGCTGCAACGAGATTTCGCCCATTATCACACACCACCAGGCCGGGCTTGAGGCTCACCGGCAGCAACCACTCGTCGGTCTGTTGTTCAATACCCCGCCACAACTCCTGTGCGGTGTGGGGCCTGTCCCCCAAACATATGAGTTTCAGAATGGCCTGCTGACGTTTACCCCGAGCTGTGCTGAAGTTGGTGGTGAAGGTGTGTGGCTGACTGGATGAGCAGGTGGAAGAAGAGGAGGAGGAAGCCGAGAAGGAGGAGGTGGCAACAGGAGGCAAAGAATGTTGCCCTGCGATCCTTGGCGGCGGAAGGACGTGCGCCAAACAGCTCTCCGCCTGGGGCCCAGCTGCCACTACATTTACCCAGTGTGCAGTTAGGGAGATATAGCGTCCCTGGCCGTGCTTACTGGTCCACGTATCTGTGGTTAGGTGGACCTTGCCACAGATGGCGTTGCGCAGTGCACACTTGATTTTATCGGATACTTGGTTGTGCAGGGAAGGCACGGCTCTCTTGGAGAAGTAGTGCGGCTGGGAACAACATACTGTGGGACAGCAAGCGACATGAGCTGTTTGAAGCTGTCTGTGTCCACCAGCCTAAATGACAGCATTTCATAGGCCAGTAGTTTAGAAATGCTGGCATTCAGGGCCAGGGATCGAGGGTGGCTAGGTGGGAATTTACGCTTTCTCTCAAATGTTTGTGAGATGGAGAGCTGAACGCTGCCGTGTGACATGGTTGAGACGCTTGGTGACGGAGGTGGTGGTGGTGGTGTTGGTGGTACATCCCCTGTTTGCTGGGCGGCAGGTGCCAACGTTCCTCCAGAGGCGGAGGAAGAGGCCGAGGCGGCAGCAGCAGAAGAGGCCGAGGCGGCAGCAGCAGAAGAGGTAGCAGGGGGAGCCTGAGTGACTTCCTTGGTTTTAAAGTGTTTACTCCACTGCAGTTCATGCTTTGCATGCAGGTGCCTGGTCATGCAGGTTGTGCTCAGGTTCAGAACGTTAATGCCTCGCTTAAGGCTCTGATGGCACAGCGTGCAAACCACTCGGGTCTTGTCGTCAGCACATTGTTTGAAGAAGTGCCATGCCAGGGAACTCCTTGAAGCTGCCTTTGGGGTGCTCGGTCCCAGATGGCGGCGGGCAGTAGCAGGCGGAGTCTCTTGGCGGCGGGTGTTCTGCTTTTGCCCACTGCTCCCTCTTTTGCTACGCTGTTGGCTCGGTCTCACCACTGCCTCTTCCTCCGAATTGTGAAAGTCAGTGGCACGACCTTCATTCCATGTGGGGTCTAGGACCTCATCATCCCCTGCATCGTCTTCCACCCAGTCTTGATCCCTGACCTCCTGTTCATTCTGCACACTGCAGAAAGACGCAGCAGTTGGCACCTGTGTTTCGTCATCATCAGAGACATGCTGAGGTGGTATTCCCATGTCCTCATCATCAGGAAACATAAGTGGTTGTGCGTCAGTGCATTCTATATCTTTCACCGCTGGGGAAGGGCTAGGTGGATGCCCTTGGGAAACCCTGCCAGCGGAGTCTTCAAACAGCATAAGAGACTGCTGCATAACTTGAGGCTGAGACAGTTTCCCTGGTATGCATGGGGGTGATGTGACAGACTGATGGGGTTGGTTTTCAGGCGCCATCTGTGCGCTTTCTGCAGAAGACTGGGTGGGAGATAATGTGAACGTGCTGGATCCACTGTCGGCCACCAAATTGACTAATGCCTGTACCTGCTCAGGCCTTACCATCCTTAGAACGGCATTGGGCCCCACCATATATCGCTGTAAATTCTGGCGGCTACTGGGACCTGAGGTAGTTGGTACACTAGGACGTGTGGATGTGGCAGAACGGCCACGTCCTCTCCCAGCACCAGAGGGTCCACTAACACCACCACGACCATGTCCACGTCCGCGTCCCTTACTAGATGTTTTTCTCATTGTTATGGTTCACCACAACAACAAAAATATTATTTGGCCCAATGTATTGTATTCAAATTCAGCGGGATATAAATTTGAGGCCTAGTATTTAGGCGCTGGGTGACCGGTATGGATTTAGCGACAGAATTAGACTTGGAAATGCACAGTAGCGTGTGTGTGAAGTTATTCTGAATGACCCTATGTGCACCTTGAATATTATATACCCTTTTAGGGATAGATTTCAAATAGCTCTGATATAGCAGAAACCACTAAATTATGAAATTGCTAAATTGGGAATTGTACTTCAACCCAGAACAAAAAATGTGCTTTGACGGACACTAAATAACTTTCCCAGCCACAACAGGACAGCGGTAACGAGAGATTTAGCGGGATATAAATTTGAGGCCTAGTATTTAGGCGCTGGGTGACCGGTATGGATTTAGCGACAGAATTAGACTTGGAAATGCACAGTAGCGTGTGTGTGAAGTTATTCTGAATGACCCTATGTGCACCTTGAATATTATATACCCTTTTAGGGATAGATTTCAAATAGCTCTGATATAGCAGGAACCACTAAATTATGAAATTGCTAAATTGGGAATTGTACTTCAACCCAGAACAAAAAATGTGCTTTGACGGACACTAAATAACTTTCCCAGCCACAACAGGACAGCGGTAACGAGAGATTTAGCGGGATATAAATTTGAGGCCTAGTATTTAGGCGCTGGGTGACCGGTATGGATTTAGCAACAGAATTAGACTTGGAAATGCACAGTAGCGTGTGTGTGAAGTTATTCTGAATGACCCTATGTGCACCTTGAATATTATATACCCTTTTAGGGATAGATTTCAAATAGCTCTGATATAGCAGGAACCACTAAATTATGAAATTGCTAAATTGGGAATTGTACTTCAACCCAGAACAAAAAATGTGCTTTGACGGACACTAAATAACTTTCCCAGCCACAACAGGACAGCGGTAACGAGAGATTTAGCGGGATATAAATTTGAGGCCTAGTATTTAGGCGCTGGGTGACCGGTATGGATTTAGCAACAGAATTAGACTTGGAAATGCACAGTAGCGTGTGTGTGAAGTTATTCTGAATGACCCTATGTGCACCTTGAATATTATATACCCTTTTAGGGATAGATTTCAAATAGCTCTGATATAGCAGGAACCACTAAATTATGAAATTGCTAAATTGGGAATTGTACTTCAACCCAGAACAAAAAATGTGCTTTGACGGACACTAAATAACTTTCCCAGCCACAACAGGACAGCGGTAACGAGAGATTTAGCGGGATATAAATTTGAGGCCTAGTATTTAGGCGCTGGGTGACCGGTATGGATTTAGCGACAGAATTAGACTTGGAAATGCACAGTAGCGTGTGTGTGAAGTTATTCTGAATGACCCTATGTGCACCTTGAATATTATATACCCTTTTAGGGATAGATTTCAAATAGCTCTGATATAGCAGGAACCACTAAATTAAGAAATTGCTAAATTGGGAATTGTACTTCAACCCAGAACAAAAAATGTGCTTTGACGGACACTAAATAACTTTCCCAGCCACAACAGGACAGCGGTAACGAGAGATTTAGCGGGATATAAATTTGAGGCCTAGTATTTAGGCGCTGGGTGACCGGTATGGATTTAGCGACAGAATTAGACTTGGAAATGCACAGTAGCGTGTGTGTGAAGTTATTCTGAATGACCCTATGTGCACCTTGAATATTATATACCCTTTTAGGGATAGATTTCAAATAGCTCTGATATAGCAGGAACCACTAAATTATGAAATTGCTAAATTGGGAATTGTACTTCAACCCAGAACAAAAAATGTGCTTTGACGGACACTAAATAACTTTCCCAGCCACAACAGGACAGCGGTAACGAGAGATTTAGCGGGATATAAATTTGAGGCCTAGTATTTAGGCGCTGGGTGACCGGTATGGATTTAGCGACAGAATTAGACTTGGAAATGCACAGTAGCGTGTGTGTGAAGTTATTCTGAATGACCCTATGTGCACCTTGAATATTATATACCCTTTTAGGGATAGATTTCAAATAGCTCTGATATAGCAGGAACCACTAAATTATGAAATTGCTAAATTGGGAATTGTACTTCAACCCAGAACAAAAAATGTGCTTTGACGGACACTAAATAACTTTCCCAGCCACAACAGGACAGCGGTAACGAGAGATTTAGCGGGATATAAATTTGAGGCCTAGTATTTAGGCGCTGGGTGACCGGTATGGATTTAGCGACAGAATTAGACTTGGAAATGCACAGTAGCGTGTGTGTGAAGTTATTCTGAATGACCCTATGTGCACCTTGAATATTATATACCCTTTTAGGGATAGATTTCAAATAGCTCTGATATAGCAGGAACCACTAAATTATGAAATTGCTAAATTGGGAATTGTACTTCAACCCAGAACAAAAAATGTGCTTTGACGGACACTAAATAACTTTCCCAGCCACAACAGGACAGCGGTAACGAGAGATTTAGCGGGATATAAATTTGAGGCCTAGTATTTAGGCGCTGGGTGACCGGTATGGATTTAGCGACAGAATTAGACTTGGAAATGCACAGTAGCGTGTGTGTGAAGTTATTCTGAATGACCCTATGTGCACCTTGAATATTATATACCCTTTTAGGGATAGATTTCAAATAGCTCTGATATAGCAGGAACCACTAAATTATGAAATTGCTAAATTGGGAATTGTACTTCAACCCAGAACAAAAAATGTGCTTTGACGGACACTAAATAACTTTCCCAGCCACAACAGGACAGCGGTAACGAGAGATTTAGCGGGATATAAATTTGAGGCCTAGTATTTAGGCGCTGGGTGACCGGTATGGATTTAGTGACAGAATTAGACTGGGATATGGCCAAAAAATAACCACACTATTGCTGGTTAAATGCACTTGGTGACGGGCGCAGCTTGCCCCTGATGTAGTATATGGCCAAAAAATGAACAGACTATTGCTGGTTAAATGCACTTGGTGTCACAGCTTGACGAACCACACTACTGAGGGTTAAATGCACTTGGTGACGGGCGCAACTTGCCCCTGATGTAGTATATGGCCAAAAAATGAACAGACTATTGCTGGTTAAATGCACTTGGTGACGGGCGCAGCTTGCCCCTGATTTAGTATATGGCCAAAAAATGAACAGACTATTGCTGGTTAAATGCACTTGGTGTGATAGCTTGACCAACCACACTACAGAGGGTTAAATGCACTTGGTGACGGGCGCAGCTTGCCCCTGATGTAGTATATGGCCAAAAAATGAACAGACTATTGCTGGTTAAATGCACTTGGTGACGGGCGCAGCTTGCCCCTGATTTAGTATATGGCCAAAAAAAGAACAGACTATTGCTGGTTAAATGCACTTGGTGTGATAGCTTGACCAACCACACTACTGAGGGTTAAATGCACTTGGTGACGGGCGCAGCTTGCCCCATATGTAGTATATGGCCAAAAAATGAACAGACTATTGCTGGTTAAATGCACTTGGTGTCACAGCTTGACGAACCACACTACTGAGGGTTAAATGCACTTGGTGACGGGCGCAGCTTGCCCCTGATGTAGTATATGGCCAAAAAATAAACAGACTATTGCTGGTTAAATGCACTTGGTGTGACAGCTTCACCCTGATGTAGGCTTTAGCCAAAAAACAACCACACCATTGAGGGTTAAATGCACTTGGTGACAGGCGCAGCTTGCCCCTGATTTAGTATATGGCCAAAAAATGAACAGACTATTGCTGGTTAATTGCACTTGGTGTGACAGCTTCACCCTGATGTAGGCTTTAGCCAAAAAACAACCACACCATTGAGGGTTAAATGCACTTGGTCGCAGCTTGGATGCACTTGGTCGCAGCACCGCACAAGACACAAAATGGCCGCCGATCACCCCAGAAAAAAGTGACTGACAAACGGTCTGGGCAGCCTAAAAACAGTGAGTGAGCATTTGAATTTCAGCAGCTCAATGATGCACAGCTGCAGATCGATCGATTAATCAAGTGAAGTCCTTTGGAGGAGTTAATCTGCCTAATCTCGCCCTACTGTCGCATCCGCAACCTCTCCCTACGCTAATCGGAGCAGAGTGACGGGCGGCGCTATGTGACTCCAGCTTAAATAGAGGCTGGGTCACATGGTGCTCTGGCCAATCACAGCCATGCCAATAGTAGGCATGGCTGTGACGGCCTCTTGGGGCAAGTAGTATGACGCTTGTTGATTGGCTGCTTTGCAGCCTTTCAAAAAGCGCCAAGAAAGCATCACAAAAGCGCCAAGAAAGCGACGAACACCGAACCCGAACCCGGACTTTTACGAAAATGTCCGGGTTCGGGTCCGTGTCACGGACACCCCAAAATTCGGTACGAACCCGAACTATACAGTTCGAGTTCGCTCATCCCTAGTGACCACAACTCTTCCTGTTCCTGCTCATCTACAGCCTGATCCAGCACTTTTCGCAGGGCACGCTCCAGGAAGAAAACAAATGGGATGAGGTCGCTGATGGTGCCTTCGGTGCGACTGACTAGGTTTGTCACCTCCTCAAAAGGACGCATGAGCCTACAGGCTCTGCAGAAGCTGTCCTAGCACCCCAGTCATACAAATACTCGTTGACGGCTTTTTCTTGTTGGAGCAGGCGGTCGAACATTAGGAGTGTTGAATTCCAACGTGTCGGGCTGTCGCAAATCAAGCGCCTCACTGGCATGTTGTTTCGGCGCTGAATGTCTGCAAAGTGCGCCATGGCCGTGTAGGAATGCCTGAAATGGCCACACACCTTCCTGACCTGCTTGAGGACGTCCTGTAAGCCTGGGTACTTACGCTCAAACATTTCCTTAACAGACACCTGACTGTGGGCAGATGAGATGGAACTGCTCAAGGTGAGAGGCGGAGTGGCGGGTGGTTGAGAGGGGGCAAGGAGGACAGCAGTGGTTGACGTGGCTGAAGATGCTGAACCAGGAGGAGGATGGTGGCTTTGAGCTTGTGTGCTGCTTCTATTCGTCATCATGTGTTGATCCCATAGGCATTTTGTTGGGTATATAAAGCAAATGCTTTATATAAATATAAAAAAATAACTAAAAAATATCGGGTCAAATGAAAAATTATGCAACTATATTGACCCGTGAGATGGACATAAACATCTCAAAGTGTTCAATCTTTTTTGCAATCAGTAAAACAGGGTACAAGCGTCTATGCAAAAATATAAATGGTTTATTATACAATAGTTTAAAATACAATAAAAAAAATAATCAACATCAATTTCTGTAATATACAATGATATGCAGTACCCAGAATTCACCACTATATGATACCAACAAAACACTACTCAACTAACACAAGAATATTATGCAATACAGCTTTAAATATGTGAGAGATATACAATCAATGGATTATGCGGAAAACTCAATCAAGAAGATGACAGATACGAGCCCTTGCTCCGCCAAAACTTATAAATTATTGGCTTGATATCAAACTAGGGAATACAAAGATTCCTAACAAAGTTTCTCCAATATTATCCCCTTTTTTCAGTTATATGCATCGTAACTGAAATCGGAGAAAATACTGATGTAGCTACTAACGTTACACATTCTCAAATGAGTGGGTATCTGGCTAAGTATCAAGCCAATTAATTTAGATCAATACTACATAAAACAAAATATACATTACCCAATGGTCAAGTGATGTGCAGAGTCTTGGGGCAGCCAGCTCTCAAGAGTTTTTCCCGATAATCCAAATGACTCTCTAGAGATCTATAATCAAAATGTTTGTTTCTCTTTTTCCTTTTTCTCCCTTTTTTTTTTTCTTTTTCTGGTAACTGGTTTCTTAACCCAAAACTTATCAGATGAACACGCCCTCCGAGTTTGGAACTTTCCAATCATTGTTGGATGGGTGTGGGCATTGATAAGGAGCATGACGTCATATTACTACCCAGAATGCACTTTTGCTACTGATGTAGTATTAACCGCTTATATCTAGGTGGCACTGTTGTATAAGCAATAAGCATCATACCATTAAGGGTTAACTCATACATGCCTAATATTTTCAATACTTTACACCTCTGACATCTGGATGCCTTGTCTCAGGGCCGAGGGACAAACTTTGATACATGAATGTATACTTTGAGGAACATCTAGACAATTCTCACACCTTGGAATTCATGTTCAGATAGGAAAAACAATGAAGCCTCAGAATCTGCAGGTGCGGTGTATCTTCTTACTTTCTAAATGTATAATATATCAATAACACTAGCTTTTGAACGGCACAGTAATCTTCTCATGGACTTACTTCGGCCTACATGAAAATCCATACAAAACAGTGAATATAAATCGGACAAAAGAGAAAAAGAATACCGAAATGGGAGCCGCACATCTACAAAAATATAAGTTTATTCAGGTAACAGACACAACATAAAAATTTTTTTTAAATCGTTGTATACAACAAATCTGGGCCATATAAGCCGTGTATCGGCTCATGCCCATCTGAATCACCACAAATTCATGTACAAACCCCCACATTAATCAGCATGTAATAATATAAAGTGCATGAAATCCATCAACAATAGATAATAAATACTTATCATAAAAATGGCATGATGGGGGGTGTCTGTGGCGGTCAGCAGAAGTGAATATAAATCGACATTGCTCTTGAAGGCAATGAATACCCATTATAACTAAAATAAGTAAATATAACTGTTTACACTTATGAAAAAGCACAACAATTTGTGATGTGCGATCATGTGCCTTCGCAAAGCAGTTGTACCTAGGTGTGTGTTGGATTTCCAACGACTCAGTTTCTTTTGGCACAGGTTGCAAATGGCATCGCTGTTGTCAGAGGCAGACACACAAAAAAAATGCCACACTGCTGAGCTTTGCAATGACGGCATTCTGGTGGTAGCAACAGCATGCGTTAATTGGCGTGCTGTCTGGCTGACCCCGGGTGCCGATACATGCTGTCTGACTGTGCCACTAGCTCCTTGCGACGACCTCCCCCTGCTTGCAACTCGTCTCCTCCTTCTCTCTGTCTCCCCTTCTAAACTTTCCCCCTCTTCTTCTTATCTTCGAGCAGGCACCCACGTGGCATCCACGGACACATCGTCATCATCAACCACTTCACTTGTATCTGACACCTCAGCAAAGGAAGCAGCAGCGGGTACAACATCATCATCATCATCACACTGTACGTCCATGTGTGTAATGCTGCCTGACTGAGACATATCCCTGTTATCTACATCCCCTGGCAATAATGGTTGCGCATCACTAATTTCATCCAACTGATGTGTAAATAACTCCTCTGAGGGATCAAGTGAAGCGGCTGTGGTGGCTGTGGTGGTAGTGGTGGTGGTGGCGGCGGGCGGGAGAGTGGTGACCAAAGCTGAGCTGGAGGAGGATGGTGCGTCAAAGTTCTTAGTGGAAGCTGTTGAAGATTGGGTGTCCTGTGTAAGCCAGTCAACTATTTTCTCGGAATTTTTTGGGTTCAGGTTACGTGGCCTCTGAACACTGGGCATTATTCCAGGGCCAGCGTAAATCACAGCACCACGAACACTACGGTTCTGTGGCGTGGCCTGCCTCTGCCTGTCATTTTTTATTAGATAAGTGTTGCAATGCGTGCAAGGTACTGTGCCACTCTATATAAGTGGTGGGCAGTGGGCACAGTACAGTGTGTGTGGGCCTGGCTGACATACACGGTCTTGCAAATGTGATTAGATCACAGTTAAATTTAAAATAGATTATTTTTTTTCTGAAAGGTATTTGGGTGAATGACACCCTGTAACGGTATGAGTGCAGGCCTAGCCACTAGCCAGTGGACACAATACAGTATGTGTGGGGGCCTGACACACACGGGCTTGCTGATTTGATTAGATCACAATTACATTTTAAATTGAATTTTGTTTTCTGAAAGGTATTTGAGCGAATGACACCCTGTAACGGTATGAGTGCAGGCCGAACCAGCCAATAGCCAGTGGACACAATACAGTATGTGTGGGGGCCTGACACACCTGGGCTTGCAAATGTGATTAGATCACAGTAAAATTTGAAATACAATTTTTTTTTTCTGAAAGGTATTTGGGTGAATGACACCCTGTAACGGTATGAGTGCAGGCCGAACCAGCCACTAGCCAGTGGACACAATAGAGTATGTGTGGGTGCCTGACACACACGGGCTTGCTGATGTGATTAGATCACAGTTACATTTTAAATAGATTTTTTTTTTCTGAAAGGTATTTGGGCGAATGACACCCTGTAACGGTATGAGTGCAGGCCGAACCAGCCACTAGCCAGTGGACACAATACAGTAGGTGTGGGGGCCTGACACACACAGGCTTGCAAATGTGATTAGATCACAGTTAAATTTTAAATATAACTTTTCTGAAAGGTATTTGGGCGAATGACACCTTGTAACGGTATGAGTGCAGGCCGAACCAGCCACTAGCCAGTGGACACAATACAGTATGTGTGGGCACCTGACACACACGGCCTTGCTAATGTGATTAGATTACAGTTAAATTTTAAATAGAATTTTTTTTCTGCAAGGTATTTGACTGAATGGCACCCTGTAACGGTATGAGTGCAGGCCTAGCCAGCCACTAGCCAGTGGCCACAATAGAGTATGTGTGGGCGCCTGACACACACGGGCTTGCAAATGTGATTAGATCACAGTAAAATTTTAAATATATATTTTTTTTTCCTGAAAGGTATTTGGGTGAATGACACCCTGTAACGGTATGAGTGCAGGCCGAACCAGCCACTAGCCAGTGGACACAATAGAGTATGTGTGGGCGCCTGACACACACGGGCTTGCTGATGTGATTAGATCACAGTTAAATTTTAAATAGAACTTTTCTGAAAGGTATTTGGGCGAATGACACCCTGTAACGGTATGAGTGCAGGCCGAACCAGCTACTAGCCAGTGGACACAATAGAGTATGTGTGGGCGCCTGACACACACGGGCTTGCTAATGTAATTAGATCACAGTTACCTTTTAAATATAATTTTTTTTTCTGAAAGGTATTTGGGCGAATGACACCCTGTAACGGTATGAGTTCAGGCCAAACCAGCCAATAGCCAGTGGACACAATACAGTATGTGTGGGGTCCTGACACACACACGGCTTCCAAAAGTGATTAGATCACAGTTAAATTTTAAATAGAATAGTTTTTTTCTGAAAGGTATTTGGGCGAATGACACCCTGTAACAGTATGAGTGCAGGCCGAACCAGCCACTAGCCAGTGGACACAATACAGTATGTGTGGGGGCCTGACACACACAGGCTTGCTAATGTGATTAGATCACAGTTAAATCTTAAATTGAATTTTTTTTTCTGAAAGGTACTTGGGCGAATGACACCCTGTAACGGTATGAGTGCAGGCCGAACCAGCCACTAGCCAGTGGACACAATACAGTATGTGTGGGCGCCTGACACACACGGCCTTGCTAATGTGATTAGATTACAGTTAAATTTTAAATAGAATTTTTTTTCTGCAAGGTATTTGACTGAATGGCACCCTGTAACGGTATGAGTGCAGGCCTAGCCAGCCACTAGCCAGTGGCCACAATAGAGTATGTATGGGCGCCTGACACACACGGGCTTGCAATATTCTTAATATTGCTCTAACTTCGTCTTTTAGAATATTCGTAATATTCTAAAAATTAGAGCAATATTACGAATATTCTAAAAGACAAAGTTAGAGCAATATTAAGAATATTCGTAAAATACACATATAGATTGTAATTTAGCTAATATACTGCTATAGTAAAAAAAGGATTATAGCACTATATTAGCTAAATTACAATCTGTATGTGTATTTTACGAAAATTCGTAATATTGCTTTAACTTTGTCTTTTAGAATATTACGAATATTCTAAAAGACGAAGTTAGAGCAATATTAAGAATATTCGTAAAATACACATATTAGCTTAGCCATAGTCAATTAGTCATAGGAACGTTGCCTTATACTATCAAAAGAAAAATCGCAATATGCAATTAATTAAATCGCATATTATTTGCGATTAATGGAATAATTATGAATATTCAATTTCGACTAATATAACACGAATATTCAATCGAATATTCACAAAATATCGCAAAATCGAATATGGCACCTCCCGCTCATCACTATTGGGCAGTAACAGGCATACTGTCTAGGGGACGGCCGCTCTGCTTTTGCACCCTGCTGCCTCTTCTGCTGGTGGCTCTGTGCGACCACCGCCTCTTCCTCTGAACTACATAGGTTACTCGCATGACCTTGATTCCATGTGGGGTCGAGGACCTCATCGTCCTCCGCATAATTTTCCACCCCTGCCCTCCTTGTCGGTCTGCACACTTTTGAAAGCCCCAGCAGTTGGCACCTGTGTTTCGTCATCATCCAAAACGTGCTGTGGTTGTCCTCCCATGTAGTCATCTTTAGTGATGAGTGGGAGAGGTCATATTCGAATTTGCGATATTGCACAAATATTTTGTAGAATATTCGTAGAGAATTTGCAAATTCGAATATTCATTATATTCTATGATTTTTTTACTAGAAAAATCGACAAGGTAATGATTGCTTAATATGCTAATTTTAGTAATGCAAATTGTTATGGCAAATTTTTTAATTGCCGTGTAAAAACATGATTCCTCCCTGCTTCTTGCTTGTGGGCCAATGAGTCATAGCACTATATTGAATATATTAGTTTTTTTGAATATTTGTAATATTCTAAAACAAGAATTTATAGCAATATAGCGAATATTCGGAAAAAAAATAAAAATAAAGAGCAATTTAGCTAATATAGTGCTATAATCTTTTTTTTTCAACAGTTAAATTTTTTTTCCAACCTGAACTTCAGATGAGAAAAAAATTACAACTATTAGACAAAGAAGATTATAGCACTATATTAGCTAAATTGCTCTAAATTAGTTTTTTTTTCGAATATTCGCTATATTGCTATACATTCTTGTTTTCGAAAATTACGAATATTAAAAAAAAAAACTAATCTATTTGATATAGTGCTATATATTCGTTTTTTAGAATATTCATACATTTTCTTATTTAACCTCTTCAGGACACCTGATGTACCTGTACGGCATGTTGTCCTGGTACTTATGGACACATGACGTACCGGTACGTCATGTGTATTTCCGATCACCGCTCCCCGGCGGGCAGTGATCGGAACAAGATGCCTGCTTAAATCATTGAGCAGACACTTTGGCTAAATGCGTGGGGGGGGGGGTCCTCTTAATTCAGACCTGCGGTTTGCAGCTTTAACTGCGGTTTATGGCAGCACGTGGCAGTGCCGTCGGGTCCCCATGTGGCTGTAGGATGGACCCGATGGCATGGAACGCAGCGCGATGCCTAAGGAAGGCATTGCGCTGCCTTCCGGTGACGAGCCTGTGAAACCAGCCCCTTGGATCTCACAGGCCGGAAGCTGTATGAGTAATACACACAGTGTTACTCATACAGTCAATGCATTCCAATACAGAAGTAAAAGGATTAGACCCCCAAAAGTTCAAGTCCCAAAGTGGTACAAAAAATTCTGTGAAAAAAAAATGGAACAAATGAAACTTTAAATTTCTTGGGTGGAAAATAAACAAAAACATAATTTTCCCCAAATAAAGTTAAAATAAATTGGTAAAAAATAGGGGGGGAGGGGGAGTATACATATTAGGTATCATCGCGTCTGTATCGACCGGCTCTATAAAAATATCACATGACCTAACCCCTCAGATGAACTCTGTAAAAAATGTAAAATAAAAACTGCATCTCAGCCTGCAAAAATCATACCCTAACGAAGGTAATCGCGCAAAAACTGAAAAAATTATGGCTCTCAGACTATGGAAACACTAAAACATGATTTTTTTTGTTTAAAAAAAGAAATCATTGTGTAAAACTTACATAAATAAAAAAAAAGTATACATATTAGGTATTGCCAAATCTGTGACAACCTGGTCTATAAAAATATCACATGATCTAATCTGTCAGATGAATGTTGTAAATAACAAAAAATAAAAACGGTGCCAAAACAGCTATTTCTTGTTACCTTGTCTCACAAAAAGTGTAATATAGAGCAACCAAAAATTATATGTACCCTAAACTAGTACCAACAATACTGCCACCCTATCCCGTAGTTTCTAAAATGGCGTCAGTTTTTTGGAGGTTTCTACTCTAGGGGTGCATCAGGGGGGCTTCAAATGGGACATGGTGTAAAAAAAACCTGTCCTGCTAAATCTGGCTTCCAAAAACCATATGGCATTCCTTTTCTTCTGCGCCCCCGGCCGTGTGCCCGTACAGCAGTTTACGACCACATATGGGGTGTTTCTGTAAACTAAAGAATCAGGGCCATAAATATTGAGTTTTGTGTGGCTGTTAACCATTGCTTTGTTACTGGGAAAAATGGAAAACTTGCCAAAAATAAAAATTCGTAAATTTCATCTCCATTTGCCAATAACTCTTGTGGAACACCTAAAGGGTTAACGACGTTTGTAAAATCTGTTTTGAATACCTTGAGGGGTTTAGTTTCTTAGATGGGGTCACTTTAATTGAGTTTCTACTCTTGGGTTGCATCAGGGGGGCTTCAAATGGGACATGGTGTCAAAAAAACAGTCCAGCAAAATCTGCCTTCCAAAAACTGTATGGCATTCCTTTCCTTCTGCGCCCTACCGTACAGTAGTTTACGACCACATATTGGGGGTTTCTGTAAACCAAAGAATCAGGGCCATAAATATTGTGTTTGGTTTGGCTGTTAACCCTTGCTTTGTAACTGGAAAAATGGAAAATCTGCCAAAAATGAGAAATTTTGAAATGATATCTCTATTTTTCATGAATTCTTGTGGAACACCTAAACGGTTAACAAAGTTTGTAAAAATCAGTTTTGAATATATTGAGGGGTGTAGTTTCCAGAATGGGGTCATTTTTTTTGGGGGGGGGGGGGTGCTATTATGTAAGCCTCGCAAATTGACTTCAGACCTGAACTGGTCCCTAAAAACTGGGTTTTTGAAAATTTGCAAGATTTGCTTCTAAACTTCTAAGCCTTGTAACATCCCCCCCAAAAAATTATCCAAATATGAAGTAGACATATGGGGAATGTAAAGTAATAACTATTTTAGAAGTAGAGAAATTGAAACTTGGAAATTTGCACTTTTTAAAAAAAATTGTGGTAAATTTGGTCTTTTTTTTATAAATAAATTATTTAATTTTTTTACTTCATTTTACCAGTGTCATGGAGTACAATATGTGATGAAAAAACAATCTCAGAATGGCCTGGATAAGTCAAAGCGTTTTAAAGTTATCTCCACTTAAAGTGACACTGGTCAGATTTGCAAAAAATGGCCTGGTCCTAATGTGAAATAAGGCTGTGTCCTTAAGGGGTTAAAGTCATGATTCCTCCTTACTTCCTGCTTGTGGGCCAATGAGTCATTGGCCCAAAAGCAATAAGCAGGAAGGAATCATGTTTTTACTTGGCAATTGAAACATTTGCGATAAAATTCGCATTACGAAAATTCCCATTACGAAAATTTGCAATTAAAAAAAGTCACGAATATATATCACTATATTCTAAATATTTGTATATTTTCGAAGTACCTATATTCGCAATAAAAATTCATAATTCGAATATTCGTGATCAACACTACCCATTTTGAAACATAAGTGGTTGGGCATCGGTGCACTCAATCTCCTCCACTTCAGGGACAGGGTTATGTGCATGGCCCTGGGAAACCCTGCTAGCAGAGTCATCAAAAAGCAGAAGAGACTGCTGCATGACTTGAGGCTCAGACTGCTTGCCTGTTTTGCAAGGGGGTAAGGTGAAAACTGATGGACATTGGCTGCAGGTGCCAACTCTGATCTTTCATCAGGAGACTGGGTGAGAGACAATGGAGGTACTGTCAGCAACCCAATCTACTATTGCCTGTATTTGTTCTGGCTTCACCATTCGTAGAGCGGCGTTCGCCCTACCAAAAAACGCTGAAGGTTCTGTCGCCTACTTGCACCTGAGGAAGGTGATTCACTTGTGCATGTAGCTGGCACAGATCGACCACGTCCTCTCCCTGCAACAGGAGTTCGACCAGCAGCACCACGACCGGGGCCACATCCCTTATTTGATGCTCTCCTCATTCTCTGCAAATTTAGGATCTTGCCTAAAATGGGTGTTTTTTTAATAACAGATTATAACAGCAGTATCTAACGTGTGTATTTCACACTGACAGATACAGCTAAGACCACAAATTTAGTATTTTGCCCCAAATGGGTGTTTTTTAAACCAAAAATATTATTGCAGTATTTCAAGCTTGTATTTCACACTATGCATTTCCCTATCTGAAATGTTAAACCTCTTCAATCTTGAGGTGTCCAAGATTTCTGACACAGGCAAATAAATCAGGTTCCCACTTTCATCACACTGGGACATCTGTGGAATTTCAGAAAGTTCTCATAGTGAAGTACTGCAGATCACCAGAAAATTCCTTGTGTGTTTGTATTCACAAGCACAGCTTGGTATATAGACACATAGTATAGCTCCACGGCTCTCCTTTATCTACGTCTCTTCACCACCACTAAAACAAGGATTACTCCAATAGTGAAGCACCGCTAACAGGTGATTATATAAAAAATAATAATAATAAAGAATATCAACTTTACGAGCAGCATCAGTGACAAAGAGGTTAATTTTCTTGATCTTACTATCTTTATAGAAGATGGGCAGCTTAAAACAAAGACCTTTAAAAAAAAAAAAACTGATGTGAATGGTTTTATTGATCTGACCAGTTGTTTCTATGGCCCATGGCTAAATAACATCCCGAAGGGACAGATCGGGAGAATTCACTGAAATTGTACTGATGCTGCGACGTTCCAAGAACAAAGCTCACTGATCCTGGATCGCTTCCTGGTGAAGGAATATAACAAAGAGGACTTAGTGAAATGTAGCCGTGAGGTTCAGGAAAACGGGGATAAGAAAGGGTTAATGAATAAAGAAGAGGAAAGAAAGAAGAATAAGAAAGATTTTAGATTTGACTTTCTCACCAAATATACAGTCCAAGCAGTCCTTAGGCCCCTTTCACACGGGCGAGTATTCCGCGCGGATGCGATGCGTGAGTTGAACGCATTGCACCCGCACTGAATACCGACCCATTCATTTCTATGGGGCTGTTCAAATGAGCGGTGATTTTCACGCAAAAATAGCAGCATGGCCCCATAGAAGTGAATGGGGTTGCGTGAAAATCACAAGCATCCGCAAGCAAGTGCGGATGTGGTGCGATTTTCATGCACGGTTGTTAGGAGACGATCGGGATGGAGACCCGATCATTATTATTTTCCCTTATAACATAGTTATAAGGGAAATTAATAGCATTCTGAATACAGAATGCTTAGTAAAATAGCGCTGGAGGGGTTAAAAAAATAAATAAATTATTTAACTCACCTTAGTCCACTTGTTCGCGTAGCCTGGCATCTCCTTCTGTCTCCTTTGCTGAACAGGACCTGGGGTGAGCATTAATTACATGAACAGGACCTGTGATGCCGTCACTCCGGTCATCACATGTTCCATCACATGATCCATCACCATGGTAAAAGATCATGTGATGTCATCACAGGTCCTGTTAATGTAATTAATGCTCACCCCAGGTCCTGTTCAGCAAAGGAGACAGAAGAGAGGCCGGCTACGCGAACAAGTAGACTAAGGTGAGTTAAATAATAATATATTTTTTTTTAACCCCTCCAGCACTATTTTACTATGCATTCTGTATTCAGAATGCTATTATTTTCCCTTATAACCATGTTATAAGGGAAAATAATACAATCTACAGAACTCCGATCCCAAGCCCGAACTTCTGTGAAGAAGTTCGGGTTTGTGTACCAAACATGCGCGATTTTTGACGCGAGTGCAAAACGCATGACAATGTTTTGCACTCGCGCGGAAAAATCGCGGGTGTTCCCGCAACGCACCCGCATATTTTCCCGCAACGCCCGTGTGAAAGGGGCCTTATGAAAAAACGCCATTAGAAAAAAATTGGAGTGTACTTAAGAATGATCAGATCATAGGTGCAGAAATCCCCAGTCATCCCGATTTTATTTTCAAAAAGGCACCAAATTTAAAAAATTGACTGGTTCACAGTGCGATTAAAAATAAAGAAGAACGAAAAGAAAAAAACTGCTTTTCATGGTGTGTTTTTTGTCTCCCATGTAAGAATAGAAAAAATGAAAAGAAAAAAATGAAAACCACAGTTATCCATTCGACTAAAAGAGATAAAAAGCTTATAGTCAAAGGGCAAATTACGTGTGACAGTATATAGGGGTTGTATACATGCTGGAGTGCCCTTGCGGTCTCCAGTATGTGGGTCGCACAACGAGAAAACTAAAAATTCGGATACAGGAACACATCAATAATATTAAAAAGGGACTGGAGACCCATGGGGTATCCATGCATTTAAAAAAAGTCGACCATAAAAACCCTAAAGGGCTTGCATTCACTGGATTAGAAGTGGTTAAAAATAATTGGCGGCGAGGAGATGCAATTAAAAAGATAGACCGGCGGGAGGTCAGCATGATCTATGAGCTGGACACTATCCAGCAACAGGGACTTAATGTCAATTTGGATTTAAAATCCGGTTTGGTGGAATAAAGAAACTGATTTCGAAAAAGGAAAAGATCAATCACCGTTAGCGAATGAAGTGAGGGAGGTGTGTTATTGAAAGAAGGCATGACGATTTAGACCAATCAAAACAGGAAGGTGTGTACTAGGAATGAGGATAGTAAGTGAGTGATTAAGAACGGTCTTCATGAATCAATGAACTTGAAATTTAATGAAGGTGGAAACTATACAGAGGATTCGATTGTAGATGCTGAAAGAAAAAGTCTTATAAAAAGAAAAAAGTTTTAACCTGGTTATAAATGTTTTATGAATTTTATGGAATTTAATTTTATGATTTGTTTATGGGGGAGGGGGAGTATATAACATGCGGAAGGAAGATTATGGTGATGCCCCTAATGAAGAGTGGAGCAAAAAACCCGGGTCGAGCAGATTTGAAAAATACAGCCTTGACTGCTACTACCTCTGAGAAATCGCCACTCTCATATAAAACCCCTAGTCATTACAATTTCTCTCACTAACAGACACATGGCGTTTCTTCAACCCCACAGGAAGAGATTATACACTATACTGAGCCCCTCACAATTCCTACCATAGAATAGACTATTTTTTCCCTCAAAAGTTTTCTCTTAATACGGTACAATCCTCAACAATTTGCTCAAGTATTCACTCAGATCACTCTCCAATAGAACTGATTTTCAAACTGCAGACCCCCATAACCACCAAACCACCCTGGCGTCTCAATTAAATATTACTCTCCATTCCTCATGCTCGCACTAAAATAAACAACCGTCTAGACCTCTACTTCAAACAAAATCGGAGTAATGACATCTATGTCCCCATGACTAGTGATGTCCCAAACTATTCGCCAGCGAATAGTTCCCGGCGAACATAGCTTGTAAACTTTGACCCTGTACCTCACAGTCAGCAGACACATTCCAGCCAATCAGCAGCAGACCCTCCCACCTCCTGGACAGCATCCATTTTAGATTTATTCGGAAGCTGCATTCACAGTGAGAGGAGAGACAGTGCTGCTGCTGCTAATTTAATAGGGAAAGCGTTAGCTATGGCAGTGTTCTGTGTCCACAGACTCATCTGCTGTAAGGACAGCGTCCTGATAGCACCCCAAAAAGCCCTCTTCAGGGCTGGTACATCAGTGTGCTTTTTTTTATTTTATTTTTATATATATATATATATATATATAGATATATATATATATTGCAGTTGCCTGGCTGCCCGTGTGTGAGAGGCTGCAGGCTCAGTCACAGACAGCACGTGCACACCATTCATACAGGGTGTGACAGAAAATACCTTGTAGATAAAAAAAAAAATTATATTTAATATTTTTCTGTGACATAATCACATTTACAAGGCCGTGTGTGTCAGGCCCACACAGACTGTATTGTGGCCACTGGCTAGTGGCTAAGCCTTCACTCATACCGTTATAGGGTGTCATTCACTCAAATACCTTGCAGATGAAAAACATTCTATTTAATTTTTTTCTGTGATATAATCACATTTGCAAGCCCGTGTGTGTCAGGCCCACACAGACTGTACTGTGGCCACTGGCTAGGCCTCCACTCATACCGTTACAGGGTGTCATTCACTCAAATACCTTGCAGATTAAAAAAAAATATTTAAAAAATTTCTGTGATATAATCACATTTGCAAGCCTGTGTGTGTCAGGCCAACACAGACTGTATTGTGGCCACTGGCTAGGGGCTAGGCCTCCACTCATACCATTACAGGGTGTCATTCACTCAAATACCTTGCAGATAAAAATAATTCTATTTAAAAAATTTCTGTGACATAATCACATTTGCAAGCCCGTGTGTGTCAGGCCCACACAGACTGTACTGTGGCCATTGGCTACGCCTCCACTCATACCGTTACAGGGTGTCATTCACTCAAATATCTTGCAGATAAAAAAAATAATATTTAAAATTTTTCTGTGATATAATCACATTTGCAAGCCTGTGTGTGTCAAGCCCACACATACTGTATTGTGTCCACTGACTAGTGGTTGGTTCGGCCTTCACTCATACCATTACAGGGTGTCATTCAATAAAAAAAATTATATTAAAAAATTTTCAGGGATATAATCACATTTGCAAATTGCATGCCCGTGTGTGTCAGGCCCACACAGACTGTATTGTGGCCACTGGCTAGGCCTCCACTCATACCGTTACAGGGTGTCATTCACTCAAATACTTTGCAGATAAAAAAAATTCTATTAAAATATGTCTGTGATATAATCACATTTGCAAATTGCAAGGCCGTGTGTGTCAGGCCCACACAGACTGTATTGTGGTCACTGGCTAGTGGCTAGGCCTCCACTCATACCGTTACAGGGTGTCATTCACTCAAATACCTTGCAGATAAAAAAAATACTATTAAAAATGTTCTGTGATATTATCACATTTGCAAATTGCAAGGCTGTGTGTGTCAGGCCCACACAGACTTTATTGGGGCCACTGGCTAGTGACTAGGCCTCCACCCATGGTGTTATTCACTCAAATACCTTTCAAAAAAATGTATATTTAAAATTTAACTGTGATCTAATCACATTTGCAAGCCCATGTGTGTCAGGCCCCCACACATACTGTATTGTGTCCACTGGCTAGTGGCTGGTTCGGCCTTTACTCATACCGTTACAGGGTGTCATTCAATAAAAAAAATTCTATTAAAAAAAATTCAGGGATATAATCACATTTGCAAATTGCATGCCCGTGTGTGTCAGGCCCACACACACTGTATTGTGGCCTCTGGGTAGGCCTCCACTCATACCGTTACAGGGTGTCATTCACTCAAATACCTTGCAGATAAAAAAAACTTATATTTAAAATGTTTCTGTGATATAATAACATTTGCAAGCCCGTGTGTGTCAGGCCCACACAGACTGCATTGTGGCCACTGGCTAGTGGCTAGGCCTCCACTCATAACATTACAAGGTGTCATTCACTCAAATACCTTGCAGATAAAAAAAATTATATAAAAAAAATTTCTGTGATATAATCACATTTGCAAATTGCAAGGCCGTGTGTGTCAGGCCCACACAGACTGTATTGTGGCCACTGGCTAGTGGCTAGGCCTCCACTCATACCGTTACAGGGTGTCATTCACTCAAATACCTTGCAGATAAAAAAGATTATATTAACATTTTTCTGTGATATTATCACATTTGCAAATTGCAAGCCCGTGTGTGTCAGGCCAACACAGACTGAACTGTGCCCACTGCCCACAACTTATATAGGGTGGCACAGTACATTGCACGCATAGTACCACTTATAAAAAAAAAATATGTCAGGCAGAGGCAGGCCACGCCGCACGGGCCGTCGTGGTCGTGGTGCTGTGATTTCCACAGAAAATAGTTGACTGGCTTACACAGAAAGTTCAGAAGGGGAGACAGAGAGAAGGAGGAGACGAGTTGGAAGCAGGGGGAGGTCGTCGCAAGGAGCTAGTGGCACAGTCAGACAGCATGTATCGGCACCCGGGGTCAGCCAGACAGCACGCCAATCAACGCATGCTGTTGCCACCATCAGAATGCCGTCATTGCAAAGCTCAGCAGTGTGGCATTTTTTTGCTGTGTTTGCCTCTGACAACAGCGATGCCATTTGCAACCTATGCCAAAAGAAACTGAGTCGTGGAAATTCCAACACCCACCTAGGTACAACTGCTTTGCGAAGGCACATGATCGCACATCACAAACGCCTATAGGATCAATACATGATGACGAATAGAAGCAGCACACAAGCTCAAAGCCACCATCCTCCTCCTGGTCCAGCATCTTCAGCCACGTCAACCACTGCTGTTCTCCTGACCCCCTCTCAACCACCCGCCACTCCGCCTCTCACCTTGAGCAGTTCCATCTCATCTGCCCACAGTCAGGTATCTGTAAAGGAAATGTTTGAGTGTAAGAAGCCAATGTCACAGAGTCACCCCCTTGCCCGGCGTCTGACAGCTGGCTTGACGGAACTCTTAGCCTGACAGCTTTTACCATACCAGCTGGTGGAGTCTGAGGCCTTCAAAAAATTTGTTGCTATTGGGACACCACAGTGGAAGGTACCCAGAAAATTTTTTTTTTTTTAAATAAGTCAATCCCAAACCTGTACTCAGTGATTGAAAAGGAAGTCATGGCATCTCTGGCATACAGTGTTGGGGCAAGGGTCCATCTGACCACTGATACCTGGTCTGCAAAGCACAGTCAGGGCAGGTATATTACCTACAATGCGCATTGGGGCAACCTGCTGACGGCTGCCAAGCATGGAAGTTGGTGCAGAGGAGTTGGTGACACCGTCACGACTTGCAGGCAGGCCTACTGCCACCTCCTCTACTCCTCGTACTCCATCCTCTTCCATACCTCCTCGGCTGAGTCCTCTTCTGCTGCGGCGTCTGGCTGCAAATCAAATGAATCCCCCCAGCTCCCCAGGGGCTATTCCACATCCCGTATACGACAGTGTCACGCTGTCTTGGGGTTGACTTGCCTGAAAGCAGAGAGCCACACTGGACCAGCACTCCTGTCTGCCCTGAACGCACAGATGGATCAGTGGCTGACCCCACACCAACTGGAGATCAGCAAAGTGGTGTGTGACAATGGAAGCAATTTGTTGGCGGCATTGAATTTGGGCAAGTTGTCACATGTGCCGTGCATGGCACATGTGTTGAATCTCATCGTACAATGCTTTGTGTCTAAGTACCCAGGCTTACAGGACATCCTCAAGCAGGCCAGGAAGATGTGTGGCCATTTCAGGCGTTCCTAGACGGCCATGGCACACTTTTCAGACATTCAGCGCCGAAACAACATGCCAGTGAGGCGCTTGATTTGCGACAGCCCGACATGTTGGAATTCAACACTCCTAATGTTCTACCGGCTGCTCCAACAAGAAAAAGCCGTCAATGAGTATTTGTATGACTGGGGTGCTAGGACAGCCTCTGTGGAGCTGGGAATTTTTTTGCTACGTTACTGGACGCTCATGCGTCCTTTTGAGGAGGTGACAAACCTAGTCAGTCGCACTGAAGGCACCATCAGCGACCTCATCCCATTTGTTTTCTTCCTGGAGCGTGCCCTGCGAAGAGTGCTGGATCAGGCTGTAGATGAGCGTGAAGAGGAAGAGGAAGAGTTGTGGTCACCATCACCACCAGAAACAGCCTTGTCATCATCGCATGGACCTGCGGCAACGCTGCAAGAGGAGTATGAGGAAGAGGAGTCAGAGAAGGAATGTGGCTTTGAGGAGGAGGAAGACCAACCACAGCAGGCATCCCAGGGTGCTCGTTGTTGTCACCTATGTGGGACCTGTGGTGTTGTACGTGGCTGGGGGAAAGAACAGACCGTCAATGACATCAGTGAGGAGAAGAAACGGGAAATGAGTAGCTCGGCATCCAACCATGTGCAAATGGTGTCTTTTATTCTGTCATGTCTGTTGAGGGACCCTCATATAAAAAGGATGAAGAAGAATGACCTGTACTGGGTGGCCACGCTACTAGACCCCCGGTATAAGCAGAAAGTGGCGGAAATGTTACCAAATTACCGGAAGTCAGAAAGGATGCAGCAGTTCAAAACCAAACTAAAAAATATGCTTTACACAGCTTATAAGGGGGATGTCACAGCACAACGGGAATCTAACAGGGGAAGAGGTGAAAGTAATCCTCCTACCATGACCACGGCGGCAAGGACAGAACGCTTTACAGATGTGTTGTTGATGGAGGACATGCAGAGCTTTTTCAGTCCTACACATCACCACAGCCCTTCGGGATCCAGCCTTAGAGAACGACTCGACCGACAGGTAGCAGACTACCTCGCCTTAATTGCAGATATCGACACTCTGAGGAGCGATGAACCCCTTGACTACTGGGTGTGCAGGCTTGACCTGTGGCCTGAACTATCCCAGTTTGCGATAGAACTTCTGGCCTGCCCCGCTTGAAGTGTCCTGTCAGAAAGGACCTTCAGTGCAGCAGGGGCATTGTCACTGACAAAAGAAGTCGCCTCGGTCAAAAAAGTGTTGATTGCCTCACCTTGATTTAGATGAATGAGGCATGGATCCCGAAGGGACTGACAGTGGGGGATACGTTTGACTAACAAAAGGCCTGATGACATGCCTTGGTCCCCACGCTGCTGTATTTAATGTCTGCATACCGGATGACTTTCGTGAATTCTCCGCCACCAACTAGGGTTCAAACCGCAATGTTTTATTCACCTGCAACAATACTTAATTTTTCAGGCATGTGTACATGCCTAATTTTTCTGGCCACTAGTGCTGCACTGTGGCTGCAAAAACAAAACAAAAAAAGGCACATACATGTGTCAATTCCCCTTTGTGATCGGTACCTTATTGTGGTGAAGGGGCTTGCGTATCACAATGAAGCGATCATCACCTCTATGAGTGTGTTGGCAATGTTGCCTCACCCCAGATAAGGCCATTGCTTCATTATGATCAGACTAAAAGCGATCGGCTGGATAATTTTTCATAGAATTTTTTTTTTTTTAAAGTTGTATGGGTTTTTAATACATAAAATAAACAATAGACTTTATAATGATTTTTTCATTAGAAATAATGCAGGCAATTTAAAAAATCCCCATCAATTCCAATACAAAGCAAATACAGAGCTCAGAACAAAATTATTTCAGGATGTTGTTAATTCGACAATGATTAATCAATTCGACACACGTCTCCGGATAGAGGACGTAACAGGGATTAAACTGATAGGAATAGTACTAGTTAAGACACCACTCATATAGGGTGTCACAGCACATTGCTCCGTGCACGTGCAGTGCCCCAACTTGGGATTAAGAGGACCGACCAAGCTGCTTTTTCCATCTCCCGGTTCCTAAAATCAATTCAGTTTGGTGTATCAGAGTTTGGTCTGTCACTGTGAAGGCAGTCAAAGGTACCCGTCCTAAATTTTTTTTCACAAAAGGCAATCCCTGATTTGGGACGTAACAGGGATTAAATTGATGAGAATAGTACTACAGAAAATAACACTCATATCGGGTGTGACAGTAAATTGCATGGCGCAGACGCAGTGACCGTGGCGTGGATTCAAACAAAGGGGAGGGAGCCAGCGTTTTTTTATCCATCTCTCCGTTCACCTTTCGGGGACCCTTGGTGTTGTACGTGGCTGGGTGGAGGAAGAAACCTTCAATTACATCAATGGGACATGGCTAGCTTGGTATCCAACCTTGTGCAAATGGGAAGTTTGCAGTTGGGCAAATGGACTGTTTGCGGTTGTTTGCGGTGCATTAAAAGGGGAGTTTGGTCTGTCAATGTCTGTGAAGCGGGCGTAACCCTTACATTACCTGATCGATACAACATCATACCTGATCGTATACACACACTGGATGTTTTAAACCACGTTGTTCAAAAAATGTAGGATTGTTAGGTGATTTATGCCCTTTATGGATTAAAATCCAACTCTGCGTCAACTATGTAATTTGCCATGGGAGTTTTGCCATGGATCCCCCTCTGGCATGCCACAGTCCAGGTGTTTGTTCCCTTGAAACATCTTTTCCATAACTACTGTGGCTAGAAAGATTCCCTGTGGGTTTTAAAATTCGCCTGCCTATTGAAGTCAACGGCGGTTCGCCCGTTCGCAAACATCTCTACCTATGACATGGGAGGCCCATAAGGCCACGATACGTGGAGAATTTATATCCCTGGACTCATACTAGAAAAAACTAAGAGATCAAAAGATCTCAAACTTACAAAAGGAGATTGAGGAACTTGAACGAACCCATAAACAATCCCTTGCATCCTCTCATCTCATAGAAACATAGAAACATAGAATGTGTCGGCAGATAAGAACCATTTGGCCCATCTAGTCTGCCCAATATATCTGAATCCTATGAATAGTCCCTGGCCCTATCTTATATGAAGGATAGCCTTATGCCTATCCCATGCATGCTTAAACTCCTTCACTGTATTTGCAGCTACCACTTCTGCAGGAAGGCTATTCCATGCATCCACTACTCTCTCAGTAAAGTAATACTTCCTTATATTACTTTTAAACCTTTGCCCCTCTAATTTAAAACTGTGTCCTCTTGTGGTAGTTTTTCTTCTTTTAAATATGCTCTCCTCCTTTACCGAGTTGATTCCCTTTATGTATTTAAAAGTTTCTATCATATCCCCTCGGTCTCTTCTTTCTTCCAAGCTATACATATTAAGGTCCTTTAATCTTTCCTGGTAAGTTTTATCCTGCAATCCATGTACTAGTTTAGTAGCTCTTCTCTGAACTCTCTCTAGAGTATCTATATCCTTCTGGAGATATGGCCTCCAGTACTGCGCACAATACTCCAAGTGAGGTCTTACCAGTGATCTGTACAGCGGCATAAGCACTTCACTCTTTCTACTGCTTATACCTCTCCCTATACATCCAAGCATTCTGCTGGCATTTCGTGCTGCTTTATTACATTGTCTTCCCACCTTTAAGTCTTCTGAAATAATTACTCCTAAATCCCTTTCCTCAGATACTTAAGATCTAAGTTCAGTAGCGAAATAGGTCTATAGCTACCGCATTGTTTTGGATCTTTCCCTTCTTTGTGTATCAGTGTGATATATGCTTCTAATGCTTGCTTTGGAATATGGGATCCCTGTAGGTATGCATTGCAACTAACAACTAACACTTGCCCGCTTGCAACTTAGATACATACTCAACAAAAATTCTGCAAAAATGTACATGTCTGTCAAGCATTCCTTTTATGCTCATGGCAACAAAGCGTCTAAACTTATGATGTCTCTCATCAAAAGACGGAAACCCAGAACCCAAATCCTAGAATTAAAACAAGATCTGGTGAGGTAACATCTTATAGCTCACAAATAGAAAAGGAATTCATAGCCTTTTATACCTCACTATAGCAACTTCATTCTCACACACCAAGAAACGAGACACAGAATAAGTCTAAACATATAGACCAGTTCCTTTCCCGCATCACATTACCTACTCTCCCACCGTCAGTTCACACTGATCTGGTCAAGCCTTTTACTCAAGATGAGGTCCAGTCCACTCTGAAAAGATGCCCTAAATCCAAGGCCCCAGGCCCAGACGGTCTTGCATGAGCTTATTACACTTCCTTCTCGACTGTCCTGCTCCCGCAGCTGACAGACACTTGCAATGCATACCTACAGGGATCCCATATTCCAAAGCAAGCATTAGAAGCATATATCACACTGATACACAAAGAAGGGAAAGATCCAAAACAATGCGGTAGCTATAGACCTATTTCGCTACTGAACTTAGATCTTAAGCTATAAGCTATCCCTAATCCCACATTTGGTTTCTGTGGAACAAGTGGGCTTCGTAACCGGGAGAGAAGGGAAAGACAACTCAATGAGAGTTCTGTCCTTACTACAACTAGCCACTCGCAAAAATGCGCCTCTAATCATGCTGGGGACTGATGCGGAGAAGGCGTTTGATACGGTGGACTGGACCTACATGAGACAAGTGCTTACACATTTCGGCTTCCCCCCATCTTTCACCAGTGCAATTTTTGCAATGTATTCACACCCTACGGCAAAACTGCGGATCAACAAATCACTATTAGAATCATTCCAAATTCAAAACGGAACTAGACGGTACTTGACCCCATCTCTCTTCGTCCTATCCCTTGAACCACTCTTACAAACTATTAGAGAACACCCAGAGATGATTGGCTTTCACACAAGTAGGCACACACACAGCACTGCTGCATACGCAGATGACATCTTAATCTCCATCACAAACCCACTAAATGCATTTCCGGCATTGCAGACACTCCACGAATACGGTTCCCTCTCCAACTTTAAGATAAATGCAACAAAGTCTGAGGCCCTGAGTCTCAACATCAGCAATGACTTAATATCTGACCTCAAACAACACTTCCCATATCAATGGCCACATTCACACATCACATTCCTAGGCCTCAAAATTAGTAAAAACTGTGAGGACCTCTAAAAACAGAATTATGCTCATCTACCCCAGACATTTCAATTGACATTTAACTCTTGGTTAGGGATGAGCGAACTCGTACTGTATAGTTCGGGTTCGTACCGAATTTTGGGGTGTCCGTGACACGGACCCGAACCCGGACATTTTCGTAAAAGTCCGGGTTCGGGTTCGGTGTTCGTCGCTTTCTTGGCGCTTTTGTGACGCTTTCTTGGCGCTTTTTGAAAGGCTGCAAAGCAGCCAATCAACAAGCGTCATACTACTTGCCCCAAGAGGCCATCACAGCCATGCCTACTATTGGCATGGCTGTGATTGGCCAGAGCACCATGTGACCCAGCCTCTATTTAAGCTGGAGTCACATAGCGCCGCCCGTCACTCTGCTCTGATTAGCATAGGGAGAGGTTGCGGCTGCGACAGTAGGGCGAGATTAGGCAGATTAACTCCTCCAAAGGACTTGATTAACTGATCGATCTGCAGCTGTGGATCATTGAGCTGCTGATCCTCAATTGCTCACTGTTTTTAGGCTGCCCAGACCGTTTGTCAGTCACATTTTTCTGGGGTGATCGGCGGCCATTTTGTGTCTTGTGGTGCGCCAGCACAAGCTGCGACCAAGTGCATTTAACCCTCAATGGTGTGGTTGTTTTTTGGCTAAAGCCTACATCAGGGTGAAGCTGTCACACCAAGTGCATTTAACCAGCAATAGTCTGTTTATTTTTTGGCCATATACTACATCAGGGGCAAGCTGCGCCTGTCACCAAGTGCATTTAACCCTCAATGGTGCGTTTGTTTTTTGGCTAAAGCCTACATCAGGGTGAAGCTGTCACACCAAGTGCATTTAACCAGCAATAGTCTGTTTATTTTTTGGCCATATACTACATCAGGGGCAAGCTGCGCCCGTCACCAAGTGCATTTAACCCTCAGTAGTGTGGTTGGTCAAGCTATCACACCAAGTGCATTTAACCAGCAATAGTCTGTTCATTTTTTGGCCATATACTAAATCAGGGGCAAGCTGCGCCCGTCACCAAGTGCATTTAGCCAGCAATAGTCTGTTCATTTTTTGGCCATATACTACATCAGGGGCAAGCTGCGCCCGTCACCAAGTGCATTTAACCCTCAGTAGTGTGGTTGGTCAAGCTGTGACACCAAGTGCATTTAACCAGCAATAGTCTGTTCATTTTTTGGCCATATACTACATAAGGGGCAAGCTGCGCCCGTCACCAAGTGCATTTAACCCTCAGTAGTGTGGTTGGTCAAGCTATCACACCAAGTGCATTTAACCAGCAATAGTCTGTTCATTTTTTGGCCATATACTAAATCAGGGGCAAGCTGCGCCCGTCACCAAGTGCATTTAACCAGCAATAGTCTGTTCATTTTTTGGCCATATACTACATCAGGGGCAAGCTGCGCCCGTCACCAAGTGCATTTAACCCTCAGTAGTGTGGTTGGTCAAGCTGTGACACCAAGTGCATTTAACCAGCAATAGTCTGTTCATTTTTTGGCCATATACTACATCAGGGGCAAGCTGCGCCCGTCACCAAGTGCATTTAACCAGCAATAGTGTGGTTATTTTTTGGCCATATCCCAGTCTAATTCTGTCACTAAATCCATACCGGTCACCCAGCGCCTAAATACTAGGCCTCAAATTTATATCCCGCTAAATCTCTCGTTACCGCTGTCCTGTTGTGGCTGGGAAAGTTATTTAGTGTCCGTCAAAGCACATTTTTTGTTCTGGGTTGAAATACAATTCCCAATTTAGCAATTTCATAATTTAGTGGTTTCTGCTATATCAGAGCTATTTGAAATCTATCCCTAAAAGGGTATATAATATTCAAGGTGCACATAGGGTCATTCAGAATAACTTCACACACACACGCTACTGTGCATATCCCAGTCTAATTCTGTCACTAAATCCATACCGGTCACCCAGCGCCTAAATACTAGGCCTCAAATTTATATCCCGCTAAATCTCTCGTTACCGCTGTCCTGTTGTGGCTGAGAAAGTTATTTAGTGTCCGTCAAAGCACATTTTTTGTTCTGGGTTGAAATACAATTCCCAATTTAGCAATTTAAAAATTTAGTGGTTTCTGCTGTATCAGAGCTATTTGAAATCTATCCCTAAAAGGGTAGATCATATTGAAGGTGCACATAGGGTCATTCAGAATAACTTCACACACACGCTACTGTGCATTTCCAAGTCTAATTCTGTTGCTAAATCCATACCGGTCACCCAGCGCCTAAATACTAGGCCTCAAATTTATATCCCGCTAAATCTCTCGTTACCGCTGTCCTGTTGTGGCTGGGAAAGTTATTTAGTGTCCGTCAAAGCACATTTTTTGTTCTGGGTTGAAATACAATTCCCAATTTAGCAATTTCGTAATTTAGTGGTTTCTGCTATATCAGAGCTATTTGAAATCTATCCCTAAAAGGGTATATAATATTCAAGGTGCACATAGGGTCATTCAGAATAACTTCACACACACACGCTACTGTGCATATCCCAGTCTAATTCTGTCACTAAATCCATACCGGTCACCCAGCGCCTAAATACTAGGCCTCAAATTTATATCCCGCTAAATCTCTCGTTACCGCTGTCCTGTTGTGGCTGGGAAAGTTATTTAGTGTCCGTCAAAGCACATTTTTTGTTCTGGGTTGAAATACAATTCCCAATTTAGCAATTTAAAAATTTAGTGGTTTCTGCTGTATCAGAGCTATTTGAAATCTATCCCTAAAAGGGTAGATCATATTGAAGGTGCACATAGGGTCATTCAGAATAACTTCACACCCCCGCTACTGTGCATTTCCAAGTCTAATTCTGTCACTAAACCCATACCTGTCACCCAGCGCCTAAATACTAGGCCTCAAATTTATATCCCGCTAAATCTCTCGTTACCGCTGTCCTGTTGTGGCTGGGAAAGTTATTTAGTGTCCGTCAAAGCACATTTTTTGTTCTGGGTTGAAATACAATTCCCAATTTAGCAATTTCATAATTTAGTGGTTTCTGCTATATCAGAGCTATTTGAAATCTATCTCTAAAAGGGTATATAATATTCAAGGTGCACATAGGGTCATTCAGAATAACTTCACACACACACGCTACTGTGCATATCCCAGTCTAATTCTGTCACTAAATCCATACCGGTCACCCAGCGCCTAAATAGTAGGCCTCAAATTTATATCCCGCTAAATCTGTCGTTACCGCTGTACTGTTGTTGCTGGGCAAGTTATTTAGTGTCCGTCAAAGCACATTTTTTGTTCTGGGTTGAAATACAATTCCCAATTTAGCAATTTAAAAATTTAGTGGTTTCTGCTGTATCAGAGCTATTTGAAATCTATCCCTAAAAGGGTAGATCATATTGAAGGTGCACATAGGGTCATTCAGAATAACTTCACACCCCCGCTACTGTGCATTTCCAAGTCTAATTCTGTCACTAAACCCATACCTGTCACCCAGCGCCTAAATACTAGGCCTCAAATTTATATCCCGCTAAATCTCTCGTTACCGCTGTCCTGTTGTGGCTGGGAAAGTTATTTAGTGTCCGTCAAAGCACATTTTTTGTTCTGGGTTGAAATACAATTCCCAATTTAGCAATTTCGTAATTTAGTGGTTTCTGCTATATCAGAGCTATTTGAAATCTATCCCTAAAAGGGTATATAATATTCAAGGTGCACATAGGGTCATTCAGAATAACTTCACACACACACGCTACTGTGCATATCCCAGTCTAATTCTGTCACTAAATCCATACCGGTCACCCAGCGCCTAAATACTAGGCCTCAAATTTATATCCCGCTAAATCTCTCGTTACCGCTGTCCTGTTGTGGCTGGGAAAGTTATTTAGTGTCCGTCAAAGCACATTTTTTGTTCTGGGTTGAAATACAATTCCCAATTTAGCAATTTAAAAATTTAGTGGTTTCTGCTGTATCAGAGCTATTTGAAATCTATCCCTAAAAGGGTAGATCATATTGAAGGTGCACATAGGGTCATTCAGAATAACTTCACACCCCCGCTACTGTGCATTTCCAAGTCTAATTCTGTCACTAAACCCATACCTGTCACCCAGCGCCTAAATACTAGGCCTCAAATTTATATCCCGCTAAATCTCTCGTTACCGCTGTCCTGTTGTGGCTGGGAAAGTTATTTAGTGTCCGTCAAAGCACATTTTTTGTTCTGGGTTGAAATACAATTCCCAATTTAGCAATTTCATAATTTAGTGGTTTCTGCTATATCAGAGCTATTTGAAATCTATCTCTAAAAGGGTATATAATATTCAAGGTGCACATAGGGTCATTCAGAATAACTTCACACACACACGCTACTGTGCATATCCCAGTCTAATTCTGTCACTAAATCCATACCGGTCACCCAGCGCCTAAATAGTAGGCCTCAAATTTATATCCCGCTAAATCTGTCGTTACCGCTGTACTGTTGTTGCTGGGCAAGTTATTTAGTGTCCGTCAAAGCACATTTTTTGTTCTGGGTTGAAATACAATTCCCAATTTAGCAATTTAAAAATTTAGTGGTTTCTGCTGTATCAGAGCTATTTGAAATCTATCCCTAAAAGGGTAGATCATATTGAAGGTGCACATAGGGTCATTCAGAATAACTTCACACCCCCGCTACTGTGCATTTCCAAGTCTAATTCTGTCACTAAACCCATACCTGTCACCCAGCGCCTAAATACTAGGCCTCAAATTTATATCCCGCTAAATCTCTCGTTACCGCTGTCCTGTTGTGGCTGGGAAAGTTATTTAGTGTCCGTCAAAGCACATTTTTTGTTCTGGGTTGAAATACAATTCCCAATTTAGCAATTTCATAATTTAGTGGTTTCTGCTATATCAGAGCTATTTGAAATCTATCTCTAAAAGGGTATATAATATTCAAGGTGCACATAGGGTCATTCAGAATAACTTCACACTCACACGCTACTGTGCATATCCCAGTCTAATTCTGTCACTAAATCCATACCGGTCACCCAGCGCCTAAATAGTAGGCCTCAAATTTATATCCCGCTAAATCTGTCGTTACCGCTGTACTGTTGTTGCTGGGCAAGTTATTTAGTGTCCGTCAAAGCACATATTTTGTTCTGGGTTGAAATACAATTCCCAATTTAGCAATTTCATAATTTAGTGGTTTCTGCTATATCAGAGCTATTTGAAATCTATCCCTAAAAGGGTATATAATATTCAAGGTGCACATAGGGTCATTCAGAATAACTTCACACACACATGCTACTGTGCATATCCCAGTCTAATTCTGTCACTAAATCCATACCGGTCACCCAGCGCCTAAATAGTAGGCCTCAAATTTATATCCCGCTAAATCTGTCTTTACCGCTGTACTGTTGTTGCTGGGCAAGTTATTTAGTGTCCGTCAAAGCACATTTTTTGTTCTGGGTTGAAATACAATTCCCAATTTAGCAATTTCATAATTTAGTGGTTCCTGCTATATCAGAGCTATTTGAAATCTATCCCTAAAAGGGTATATAATATTCAAGGTGCACATAGGGTCATTCAGAATAACTTCACACACACACGCTACTGTGCATATCCCAGTCTAATTCTGTCACTAAATCCATACCGGTCACCCAGCGCCTAAATACTAGGCCTCAAATTTATATCCCGCTAACTCTCTTGTTACCGCTGTCCTGTTGTGGCTGGGAAAGTTATTTAGTGTCCGTCAAAGCACATTTTTTGTTCTGGGTTGAAATACAATTCCCAATTTAGCAATTTAAAAATTTAGTGGTTTCTGCTGTATCAGAGCTATTTGAAATCTATCCCTAAAAGGGTAGATCATATTGAAGGTGCACATAGGGTCATTCAGAATAACTTCACACACCCGCTACTGTGCATTTCTAAGTCTAATTCTGTCACTAAACCCATACCTGTCACCCAGCGCCTAAATACTAGGCCTCAAATTTATATCCCGCTAAATCTCTCGTTACCGCTGTCCTGTTGTGGCTGGGAAAGTTATTTAGTGTCCGTCAAAGCACATTTTTTGTTCTGGGTTGAAATACAATTCCCAATTTAGCAATTTCATAATTTAGTGGTTTCTGCTATATCAGAGCTATTTGAAATCTATCCCTAAAAGGGTATATAATATTCAAGGTGCACATAGGGTCATTCAGAATAACTTCACACACACACACGCTACTGTGCATATCCCAGTCTAATTCTGTCACTAAATCCATACCGGTCACCCAGCGCCTAAATAGTAGGCCTCAAATTTATATCCCGCTAAATCTGTCGTTACCGCTGTCCTGTTGTGGATGGGCAAGTTGTTTAGTGTCCGCCAAAGCACATTTTTTGTTCTGGGTTGAAAAACAATTCCCAATTTAGCAATTTAAAAATTTAGTGGTTTCTGCTATATCAGAGCTATTTGAAATCTATCCCTAAAAGGGTATATAATATTCAAGGTGCACATAGGGTCATTCAGAATAACTTCACACACACGCTACTGTGCATTTCCAAGTCTAATTCTGTCACTAAATCCATACCGGTCACCCAGCGCCTAAATACCAGGCCTCAAATTTATATCCCGCTGAATTTGAATACAATACATTGGGCCAAATAATATTTTTGTTGTTGTGGTGAACGATAACAATGAGGAAAACATCTAGTAAGGGACGCGGACGTGGACATGGTCGTGGTGGTGTTAGTGGACCCTCTGGTGCTGGGAGAGGACGTGGCCGTTCTGCCACATCCACACGTCCTAGTGTACCAACTACCTCAGGTCCCAGTAGCCGCCAGAATTTACAGCAATATATGGTGGGGCCCAATGCCGTTCTAAGGATGGTAAGGCCTGAGCAGGTACAGGCATTAGTCAATTGGGTGGCCGACAGTGGATCCAGCACGTTCACATTATCTCCCACCCAGTCTTCTGCAGAAAGCGCACAGATGGCGCCTGAAAACCAACCCCATCAGTCTGTCACATCACCCCCATGCATACCAGGGAAACTGTCTCAGCCTCAAGTTATGCAGCAGTCTCTTATGCTGTTTGAAGACTCCGCTGGCAGGGTTTCCCAAGGGCATCCACCTAGCCCTTCCCCAGCGGTGAAAGACATAGAATGCACTGACGCACAACCACTTATGTTTCCTGATGATGAGGACATGGGAATACCACCTCAGCATGTCTCTGATGATGACGAAACACAGGTGCCAACTGCTGCGTCTTTCTGCAGTGTGCAGACTGAACAGGAGGTCAGGGATCAAGACTGGGTGGAAGACGATGCAGGGGACGATGAGGTCCTAGACCCCACATGGAATGAAGGTCGTGCCACTGACTTTCACAGTTCGGAGGAAGAGGCAGTGGTGAGAACAAGCCAACAGCGTAGCAAAAGAGGGAGCAGTGGGCAAAAGCAGAACACCCGCCGCCAAGAGACTCCGCCTGCTACTGACCGCCGCCATCTGGGACCGAGCACCCCAAAGGCAGCTTCAAGGAGTTCCCTGGCATGGCACTTCTTCAAACAATGTGCTGACGACAAGACCCGAGTGGTTTGCACGCTGTGCCATCAGAGCCTGAAGCGAGGCATTAACGTTCTGAACCTGAGCACAACCTGCATGACCAGGCACCTGCATGCAAAGCATGAACTGCAGTGGAGTAAACACCTTAAAACCAAGGAAGTCACTCAGGCTCCCCCTGCTACCTCTTCTGCTGCTGCCGCCTCGGCCTCTTCTGCTGCTGCCGCCTCGGCCTCTTCCTCCGCCTCTGGAGGAACGTTGGCACCTGCCGCCCAGCAAACAGGGGATGTACCACCAACACCACCACCACCACCTCCGTCACCAAGCGTCTCAACCATGTCACACGCCAGCGTTCAGCTCTCCATCTCACAAACATTTGAGAGAAAGCGTAAATTCCCACCTAGCCACCCTCGATCCCTGGCCCTGAATGCCAGCATTTCTAAACTACTGGCCTATGAAATGCTGTCATTTAGGCTGGTGGACACAGACAGCTTCAAACAGCTCATGTCGCTTGCTGTCCCACAGTATGTTGTTCCCAGCCGCCACTACTTCTCCAAGAGAGCCGTGCCTTCCCTGCACAACCAAGTATCCGATAAAATCAAGTGTGCACTGCGCAACGCCATCTGTAGCAAGGTCCACCTAACCACAGATACGTGGACCAGTAAGCACGGCCAGGGACGCTATATCTCCCTAACTGCACACTGGGTAAATGTAGTGGCAGCTGGGCCCCAGGCGGAGAGCTGTTTGGCGCACGTCCTTCCGCCGCCAAGGATCGCAGGGCAACATTCTTTGCCTCCTGTTGCCACCTCCTCCTTCTCCTCCTCTTCTTCCACCTGCTCATCCAGTCAGCCACACACCTTCACCACCAACTTCAGCACAGCCCGGGGTAAACATCAGCAGGCCATTCTGAAACTCATATGTTTGGGGGACAGGCCCCACACCGCACAGGAGTTGTGGCGGGGTATAGAACAACAGACCGACGAGTGGTTGCTGCCGGTGAGCCTCAAGCCCGGCCTGGTGGTGTGTGATAATGGGCGAAATCTCGTTGCAGCTCTGGGACTAGCCAATTTGACGCACATCCCTTGCTTGGCGCATGTGCTGAATTTGGTGGTGCAGAAGTTCATACACAACTACCCCGACATGTCAGAGCTGCTGCATAAAGTGCGGGCCGTCTGTTCGCGCTTCCGGCGTTCACATCCTGCTGCTGCTCGCCTGTCTGCGCTACAGCGTAACTTCGGCCTTCCCGCTCACCGCCTCATATGCGACGTGCCCACCAGGTGGAACTCCACCTTGCACATGCTGGACAGACTGTGCGAGCAGCAGCAGGCCATAGTGGAGTTTCAGCTGCAGCACGCACGGGTCAGTCGCACTACAGAACAGCACCACTTCACCACTAATGACTGGGCCTCCATGCGAGACCTGTGTGCCCTGTTGCGCTGTTTCGAGTACTCCACCAACATGGCCAGTGGCGATGACGCCGTTATCAGCGTTACAATACCACTTCTATGTCTCCTTGAGAAAACACTTAGGGCGATGATGGAAGAGGAGGTGGCCCAGGAGGAGGAGGAGGAGGAGGAGGAAGAGGGGTCATTTTTAGCACTTTCAGGCCAGTCTCTTCGAAGTGACTCAGAGGGAGGTTTTTGGCAACAGCAGAGGCCAGGTACAAATGTGGCCAGCCAGGGCCCACTACTGGAGAACGAGGAGGATGAGGAGGAGGTGGAGGAGGATGAAACATGGTCACAGCGGGGTGGCACCCAACGCAGCTCGGGTCCATCACTGGTGCGTGGCTGGGGGGAAAGGCAGGACGATGACGATACGCCTCCCACAGAGGACAGCTTGTCCTTACCCCTGGGCAGCCTGGCACACATGAGCGACTACATGCTGCAGTGCCTGCGCAACGACAGCAGAGTTGCCCACATTTTAACCTGTGCGGACTACTGGGTTGCCACCCTGCTGGATCCACGCTACAAAGACAATGTGCCCACCTTACTTCCTGCACTGGAGCGTGATAGGAAGATGCGCGAGTACAAGCGCACGTTGGTAGACGCGCTACTGAGAGCATTCCCAAATGTCACAGGGGAACAAGTGGAAGCCCAAGGCCAAGGCAGAGGAGGAGCAAGAGGTCGCCAAGGCAGCTGTGTCAATGCCAGCTCCTTTGAGGGCAGGGTTAGCATGGCAGAGATGTGGAAAACTTTTGTCAACACGCCACAGCTAACTGCACTACCACCTGATACGCAACGTGTTAGCAGGAGGCAACATTTCACTAACATGGTGGAACAGTACATGTGCACACCCCTCCACGTACTGACTGATGGTTCGGCCCCATTCAACTTCTGGGTCTCTAAATTGTCCACGTGGCCAGAGCTAGCCTTTTATGCCTTGGAGGTGCTGGCCTGCCCGGCGGCCAGCGTTTTGTCTGAACGTGTATTCAGCACGGCAGGGGGCGTCATTACAGACAAACGCAGCCACCTGTCTACAGCCAATGTGGACAAGCTGACGTTCATAAAAATGAACCAGGCATGGATCCCACAGGATCTGTCCGTCCCTTGTCCAGATTAGACATTAACTACCTCCCCTTAACCATATATTATTGGACTCCAGGGCACTTCCTCATTCAATCCTATTTTTATTTTCATTTTACCATTATATTGCGAGGCTACCCAAAGTTGAATGAACCTCTCCTCTGTCTGGGTGCCGGGGCCTAAATATATGCCAATGGACTGTTCCAATGTTGGGTGACGTGAAGCCTGATTCTCTGCTATGACATGCAGAATGATTCTCTGCTGACATGAAGCCAGATCCTCTGTTACGGGACCTCTCTCCTCTGCCTGGGTGCTGGGCCTAAATTTATGAAAATGGATTCTTACAGTGGTGGGTGACGTGAAGCCTGATTCTCTGCTATGATATGAAGACTGATTCTCTGCTGACATGAAGCCAGATTGTCTGTTACGGGACCTCTCTCCTCTGCCTGGGTGCTGGGCCTAAATATATGCCAATGGACTGTTGCAGTGGTGGCTGACGTGAAGCCTCATTCTCTGCTATGACATGCAGACTAATTCTCTGCTGACATGAAGTCAGATCCTCTGTTACGGGACCTCTCTCCTCTGCCTGGGTGCTGGGCCTAAACTTATGAAAATGGACTCTTACAGTGGTGGGTGATGTGAAGCCTCATTCTCTGCTATGACATGCAGACTAATTCTCTGCTGACATGAAGCCAGATTGTCTGTTACGGGACCTCTCTCTTCTGCCTGGGTGCTGGGCCTAAATTTATGACAATGCACTGTTGCAGTGGTGGGTGACGTGAAGCCTGATTCTCTGCTATGACATGCAGACTGATTCTCTACTGACATGAAGCCAGATTGTCTGTTACGGGACCTCTCTCCTCTGCCTGTGTGCTGGGCCTAAATATATGCCAATGGACTGTTGCAGTGGTGGCTGACGTGAAGCCTCATTCTCTGCTATGACATGCAGACTAATTCTCTGCTGACATGAAGCCAGATTGTCTGTTACGGGACCTCTCTCCTCTGCCTGTGTGCTGGGCCTAAATATATGCCAATGGACTGTTGCAGTGGTGGCTGACGTGAAGCCTCATTCTCTGCTATGACATGCAGACTAATTCTCTGCTGACATGAAGCCAGATTCTCTGTTACGGGACCTCTCTCCTCTGCCTGGGTGCTGGGCCTAAACTTATGAAAATGGACTCTTACAGTGGTGGCTGACGTGAAGCCTGATTCTCTGCTATGACATGAAGACTGATTCTCTGCTGACATGAAGCCAGATTCTCTGTTATGGGACCTCTCTCCTCTGCCTGGGTGCTGGGCCTAAACTTATGAAAATGGACTCTTACAGTGGTGGGTGACGTGAAGCCTCATTCTCTGCTATGACATGCAGACTAATTCTCTGCTGACATGAAGCCAGATTGTCTGTTACGGGACCTCTCTCCTCTGCCTGGGTGCTGGGCCTAAATTTATGACAATGGACTGTTGCAGTGGTGGGTGACGTGAAGCCTGATTCTCTGCTATGACATGCAGACTGATTCTCTGCTGACATGAAGCCAGATTGTCTGTTACGGGACCTCTCTCCTCTGCCTCTGTGCTGGGCCTAAATATATGCCAATGGACTGTTGCAGTGGTGGCTGACGTGAAGCCTCATTCTCTGCTATGACATGCAGACTAATTCTCTGCTGACATGAAGCCAGATCCTCTGTTACGGGACCTCTCTCCTCTGCCTGGGTGCTGGGCCTAAATTTATGAAAATGGACTGTTGCAGTGGTGGGTGACGTGAAGCCTGATTCTCTGCTATGACATGAAGACTGATTCTCTGCTGACATGAAGCCAGATTGTCTGTTACGGGACCTCTCTCCTCTGCCTGTGTGCTGGGCCTAAATATATGCCAATGGACTATTGCAGTGTTGGCTGACGTGAAGCCTCATTATCTGCTATGACATGCAGACTAATTCTCTGCTGACATGAAGCCAGATTCTCTGTTACGGGACCTCTCTCCTCTGCCTGGGTTCCGGGGCCTAAATATCTGAGAATGGACTGTTCCAGTGGTGGGTGACGGGAAGCCAGATTCTCTGCTATGGGACCTCTCTCCAATTGATTTTGGTTAATTTTTATTTATTTAATTTTTATTTTAATTAATTTCCCTATCCACATTTGTTTGCAGGGGATTTACCTACATGTTGCTGCCTTTTGCAGCCCTCTAGCCCTTTCCTGGGCTGTTTTACAGCCTTTTTAGTGCCGAAAAGTTCGGGTCCCCATTGACTTCAATCCCGAACCCGAACATTTCCGGGAAGTTCGGCCGAACTTCTCGAACCCGAACATCCAGGTGTTCGCTCAACTCTACTCTTGGTCACTCCCATATCTGTCCTGGATGGGACCAAAAAATCTCATTAAGGCTATACTTCTCCTAAAACTATTGTATCTCTTTCAGGCACTGCCAGTCCCCTTACTAATCTCCTTCTTTACTGCGATCAAAAGAACTACTAACCGTTTTCTTTGGCAGGGTAAAATACCTCGCATAAACTATGCATTACTCACTCAACACAAAACCAGAGGTGGAATGGCACTGCCTGATTGGAGACTATATTATGAAGCGGTACATGTTTCGAGATAATTACAGTGGTCGAGAGGAGAAGCCGAGAAACTTTGGGTACCCCTAGAAAAATGTCTCGCACAAAGGTCCCACTTATGGGTAAAAGAAGACATTACCCCAGCCCAACTCACACACAACCTCATTACCCAAGAAACACTTAAAATCTGGCGGTCCTAAAAGGAAGATCTTAGCCCCATTCTCTCTCCTCTCATTTCCATAGCAGAAATAGCAGATTTATACTCAGCCAAATAAAGAAACATAGAAATTAAACCCTCAGACCTGAAATACATTATGATACACTCTTTTCTAGACCAAGATAACCCTGTCGATTCACTTTCCTACACCCCGTTACACCTGACACAGAAGGCCCACATGAAATCACTGATCACCCCATCCTGTCTACATCTAACACATATAGAGAGCTGACCCCATTTGAGAAGCTCGTTGCTTCACACCATTCCCCTCACCATGTTTTGTCACAAGTCTACAAAATACTCCAAACCATTAGAAACCCTAATGACATGACATACATCAAAGATTGGAGCAGGGACTTTGAAACTACATTCACAGACAGGGAATCCAAACAAATCTACCTAAGCTCGCATGGGATCACTAGATGCATATGGCTTCAGGAGAATTCCTTCAAACTAATAACCAGGTGGTATCTCACCCCAGTTCGTTTCAAGTAGATGCACTGCCTCAGCACTGACATATGTTGGAGGTGCTCCCAAACCAAAGGCACATATCTACACATGTGGTGGCACTGCCCTGAGATTCAGCCTTTCTGGACTGAGATACTTAAACTGTCTAAACAAATGTGCTCTTTATCAGAGTCTCCATCCCCCTCTCAGTCCTACTACAAGTCAAATTAGAAAACATCCCCTTTAGGAAATGCAGGCTTTTTCATTACCTTATGGCTGCAGCAAAATCCCTTATACGACAATATTGGAATCAAAAGACCTCACCAACCGTTTCACAATGGCTAAATAAGGTCAACCATATTTATCACATGGAGGAACTGTCTGCCTGGGAGAAGAGATCCCACATGACATTTCAAAAAGTATGGGAAGATGGGATATCCTTCCAAAACACGACACCAGCACTTACCATACTATCCAACATATCTGAATCACCGAACTGATCCTCACGAACTCATGAGCGGTTCGTCCTGATCCTGGACACAACATACCCTCCTCACCTAACCCTCAACTCTCTCCCCTCCCTCTCCCTCACCCCCCATTCTCACCCCCCTCCCCTCCTACCCATTACTCTGTGTTTATCATTATGTTCTAGAATGAGCATTGTTGCATTGTCACATAATAACTTGCTGTGATTGACCCTGATCTCTTCTCCATTGCTACAATGTAAACAGTCTCTTACTTTGTTATATAAAACTAATAAAAAGATAATTGAAAAGAAAAGGAAAGAAAAACAAGACACACAATGGATCCTGTCTGTGTAGCAGCTTTAAGGCCTGTCTGGTCCCATCAGAATTGGCTTATAATTTGGTAGCCAAAAGCAGAAGTGGGTAGAAAACACAGAATACATGCAAGTATTCCATTAAAGTGTCATCTCTGTTTTAGATCCACTCCGGTTTTTTTGCCTTTAGCAAATTCTGACTGAGTGAAGGCATATGCTCCAAAGACAGGATCAGTTTTTTCTGGGTAATTGCTCTGATGGATCAGAAAATGGGGAAAATGAATCAGTGATGTCAACACGAACTTACTGCCGACACCCTCTCCAGTGCTCTACTTGTATAAGTGTTTAATAGAACTGGTTCTGTAGACATCTATGTGGAATCAGCTGATGAGGGTGTAAAAGGAGTGCGCTTCTTCTTGGCGCTAACATCGACCTGTAAGGCGGCATGCACACAATCGTTTTTCTGGTCCGCATCCGAGCCGCAGATTTTGCGGCTCGGGTGCGGACCCATTCATTTCAATGGGGCCGCAAAAGATGCAGACAGCACTCTGTGTGCTGTCTGCATCCGTTTTTCCGTTACCGTTACATAGCCTCGAAAAAAAATAACATGTCCTATTCTTGTCAGTTTACCGGGCAAGAATAGGCATTTCTACAATGGGCCGCCTGTTCCGTTCCACAAATTGCGGATGGCACACAGGCAGCTACCATTTTTTGCGGATCCGCAATTTGCAATGTGCATGAGGCCTAAGGCTGAGTTGATACTTTAATTATTTGGTCAGTTTTGGCACCGTGACTGCCCAAATAAGTGAAGTGTGCTGTGATTCTAAGAGAGATGCCTGTCATCTGCATGTCATACTGACTCACAGTATTATTTCACTACCAAAGCAGACTCCCTATGTGTGTTACTGCAAGGCACAATGTTTTACACCACTATAAAGGCTCTAAGCAGCCGGGAAATAGCATTTTTTTAATGTAATTCGCCGCAAATTTATTCAGATCTAACAAATTTTTCCCCAAAAAATTGGGCGAACCGGTGAATTGTTTTATTTTTTCTTTATTCACTCATCTCTATTTAGAATGTGAGAGAAGAGAGATATAGAGCCCATCATATTAGCTGGCTAACAGAAGAGAGAGAAGGAAGGAAATCTGACAAACTATCAACAAGATAACCAATATTAATCTACCCGTCCAGATTGAAGTACTTATTTTAAAAATATTCCCAGCAACACTGTCTGCTACTATAATAAACTTACTGACAGCCCTCGCATCTGCAGCTAAACTCTTGTTGTCACGGATTTGGAAGGAGAGTTCTAGTGGATAGCTAAAGTAGACTCTATTTATCATTTAGACTTCATTTATTGGGAAAATAGTAGACTCCATTTATTTGGAAAATAGGAATTTACGGACATTAATCAGCATATGGCTACTCTAGAAGAAATTTAGGAATTTACCCTACTCTTTCATACTGCTTGTTGATTACAAAGGATGCATTCTAGTTTCTCATCCATTTCCGCCATACGGTATTATCAGCGATAGAATAGGAGACAATTGCCTGGCTTATCATGTAACATTTTAAATTATGACATTATATACTCTTTGCAAATGATTTATATAATGTTAAACAATCTAATTAAAACATTCATTAGTGATTCATGATACATTATTGCTGTCATAACTTAGTCTTGATTAATAACTAACCATGACTTTTAATTGTCCATTACATTTGTTCTGTAAAGATATTTTATGAAGGTCAAAGACGATGAATGACAAGACGAGGGAATTAATTTAGAGATGCAACAAGTTTTATGTAAATTAACATGAAATCGTGTAAGCCCTGTCACCCAAGGCCAGGCAGGATATTGTATCATGGTTCTCTCAGATTCATTACTTGTGCTGCCATATAGAATGTTCAATGTCAATGTAAATGAATGCAGATTTTGAATTCCTCAAGGATACTAGCACAATATATTGTTTACAATCACAAGTGTCACTGTTACACATACTGATGGAGTAGAGTTAACACTCATGCTTTCTGAGATTTCTGAGATGTGTTATTTAAGCTAAGCAAGGCTACATCTGTAACTGGGAAGAAATGTCAATCATCCCTAGAGCTATACAACACATCACTTTTTAGATTACAGAATATTTAAAGTTACAGTTTAAAATTGCAGTATACAGTCTTAACTTAATGTAAACTCAATGCTAAATTATTTATATACAGTCAGGTCCATAAATATTGGGACATCAACACAATTCGAACATTTTTGGCTCTATACACCACCACAATGGATTTGAAATGGAACGAACAAGATGTGCTATAACTGCAGACTGTCAGCTTTAATTTGAGGATATTCACATCCAAATCAGGTGACCGGTGTAAGAATTACAACAGTTTGCATAGGTGCCTAAAAGTAATGGGACAAAATAGTAATCATAAATCAAACTTTCACTTTTTAATACTTGGTTGCATATCCTTTGCAGTCAATTACAGCCTGAAGTCTGGAACACATAAACATCACCAGATGCTTGGTTTCATCCCTGGTGATGCTCTGCCAGGCCTCTACTGCAACAGTCTTCAGTTACTGCTTCTTCTTGGGGCATTTTCCCTTCAGTTTTGTCTTCAGCAAGTGAAATGCGTGCTCAATCAGATTCAGGTCAGGAGATTGACTTAGCCATTGCATAACATTCCACTTCTTTCCTTTAAAAAACTCTTTGGTTGCTTTTGCAGTATGCTTTGGGTCATTGTCCATCTGCACTGTGAAGCGCCGTCCAATGAATTCTGAAGCATTTGGTTGAGTATAAGCAGATAATATTGGCTGAAACACTTCAGAATTCATCCTGCTGCTTTTGTCAGCAGTCATATCATCAATAAATACAAGAACCAGTTCCATTGGCAGCCATACATGCCCACGCCATGACACTACCACCACCATGCTTCACTGATGAGGTGGTATGCTTAGGATCATGAGCAGTTCCTTTCCTTCTCCATACTGATAGCTTCCCATCACTCTGGTACAAGTTGATCTTGGTCTCATCTGTCAACAGGATGTTGTTCCAGAAATGTGAAGGCTTTTTTAGATATCGTTTGGCAAACTCTAATCTGGCCTTTCTGTTTTTGATGCTCACTAATGGCTTACATCTTGTGGTGAACCCTCTGTATCCACTCTGGTGAAATCTTCTCTTGATTGTTGACTTTAACACACATACACCTAGCTCCTATAGAGTGTTCTTGCTCTGGCCAACTGTTGTGAAGGGTGTTTTCTTCACCAGGGAAATAATTCTTCGGTCCCATCCACCACAGTTGTTTTCTGTGGTCTTCCGGGTGTTTTGGTGTTTCTGAGCTCACCAGTGCATTCCTTCTTTTTAAGTTGTTTTGGCCACGCCTAATGTTTTTGCTATCTCTCGTATGGGTTTGTATTGTTTTTTCAGCCTAATGATGGCTTGTTTCACTGATAGTGACAGCTATTTGGATCTCATCTTGAGAGTTGACAGCAACAGATTCCAAATGCAAATAGCACACTTGAAATGAACTCTGGACCTTTTATCTGCTAATTGAAATTGGGATAATGAGGGAATAACAAACACCTGGCCATGGAACAGCTGAGAAGCCATTTGTCCAATTACTTTTGGTCCCTTACCAAGTGGGAGGCACATATGCAAACTGTCCATTGTGGTGGTGTACAGAGCCAAAAATGTTATAATTGTGTTGATGTCCCAATATTTATGGACCTGACTGTATGTATATGTGGAGTCCTATGCAATAAAAAATAAATAAAAATATATAAATGTTTCATACTTTTACATTTTAACTGCTTTTGTCTCTTATATCCCTATATCCCTATTTTCTGTGTTATTAAAACATCTATGCATCTGTAACAACCTGTAAAAATATTACATGGTCCACCCCCTATGGTAAATGCTGTAAAAAAAAAATGATAAAGTGCCAAAAAGCCATTTTTGTCACCTTACATCATAAAAAGTGTAAAACTAAGCAATCAAAAAGTCATATGAACCCCAAAATAGTGCCAGCCAAACTGTCAGCTCATCCCACAATAAATGAGCTCCAACATGAGACAATCGCCCAAAAAATAAAGAAAATTTATTTTATTGTTTAAAACAAAAATAAGTTAAATATATCTATATTCAAATCCATTAATACAGTATAACATGATATAATTTCAAATTACAATTGCATACATTCAAGAAAAAAATAAAAATAAAGAAGAAATGGAAGAAAGGAAAAAAAGGAAGAAAATTGATATTATTTTAATACATAATTAATCTTTAGCAGTGTTATTAATTATTGCTTTAAAGTGATAAGCTCAGTGGCCAGGTATAATCCCGTTAGTTATCTAAACTAAAAAGTACTTAAAAGTATTAAACCAAGACCACAAATACCATCTTTTCTCATATTCTATAAGTTTGCCGTCGTCAGAGGCTTTGGCCTCATCCATTCTTCTAAGAAAATTAACTAACTCAACCCAATCAACTTTAGATACTGGTCCTAGGCACTTCCACTTCCTTGATATAAGTTGTCGGACTGCTGTCAAAAATAAAGTTAATAAAGGTGCTGTCTGTAACAAGCTCCTTGCTCGCTCTATTCCGCTCTCCTGGCACTCCCCCAGACTTCATACTGCATGTCTGATTGTTCAGAGGTTCTATACCAAAATGAGATTATTTTATAATTTAACTCCTGAATCCTAATCGCAGTTGAGTGTTTATGTGCTATGATAAATGGTTTATTTCAATTTTCCATAGTATATTCTCTATTTAAATATTTCTCCCATTTCATAATAAAGCCTGGTTTACAGTCCTTCGTCTCTTCCACAGTCAGCAATTTATACATATATGATAATTAGAGACGAGCGAATGTCCCAAAACTTTGATTCAGCCGGTTCACCAAATTTTTCAAAGAAAAAGTTTGATCTGAATTTATTTGTGGTTGATCGCATAAAAAACGACTATTTCCTGGCTGCAGAGAGCCTTTATAGTGGTGTAGAACACTGTGCCTTGCAGTGACATGCATAAGGAATCTGCAGTAGTAGTGAAACAATACTGTGAGTCAGTATGACTTGCAGATGACAGGCGTCGCTCTTAGAATCACTGCACACTTCACTTAATTGGACAGTTACGGGGCCAAAACTGACCAAGAAAAAGCGCGCTCCTTTTACACTGTTGTCAGCTGATTCCACATAGATGTCTACAGAAGCTGTTCTATTAAACGCTTAAATAAGTAGAGCCTCCCCGACAGAGTGGAGAGTGTGTCAGCAGAAAGTTGGTGTTGACGTCACTGATTATTTTGCCCTTCCTCTGATCCGTCAGAACAAAAAAAAAAAAATGGATCCTGTCTACAGAGCATCCACCTTCACTCAGTCAGCATTTGGCCAGTAATCCGTCAGTATTGCTAAAGCCCAAAAAAACAGAAGTGGATCCAAAACAGAGATGACACATGAATGGAATATTTGCATGTCTTCTATGTTTTGTACCCACTCCTGCTTTTTGCTACCAAAATCATAAGCCTATTCTGATGCAAAATAGTCAAATTTTTCCTTCCTTCTGAGAGAGCAGAAGACGGGTCAAATAAGTGATGATGTTAGCTAGTCCAAAATGGCGGCCTAGTCACGAAGAGGGTGGGAACAGCATGAGAAGTCCACAGAGTGGCCATATAACAGTGTGGAGATAAAAGCAACATGAGGAGACCACAGAGTGGTCCAATGACAGAGTCTGGAGGTGGCAGCAGCATCAGGAGGAGGCCACAGAGTGGAACAATAACAGTGTGGAGGTGGCAGCAGCATCAGGAGGCAACAGAGTGGCAAAATGATAGGGTGTGGAGGTGGCGCCAGCAGCATTAGGAGGAGGCCACAGGGTGGAACATTGACAGTGTGAAGGTGGCAGCAGCAGCATCAGGAGCCAACAAAGTGGCACAATGCCAAAGTGTGGCGGTGACGGCAGCAGCAGCATCAGGAGGAGGCCACAGGGTGACACAATGACAGAGTGTGGAGGTGGTAGCATCATCATCAGGAGGCAACAGAGTGGCACAATGACAGGGTGTGGAGGTGGCGGCAGCAGCATTAGGAGGAGGCCACAGGGTGGAACATTGACAGTGTGAAGGTGGCAGCAGCAGCATCAGGAGCCAACAAAGTGGTACAATGCCAAAGTGTGGAGGTGGCGGCAGCATCAGAAGGAGCAATGACAGAGCGTGGAGGTGGCGGCAGCAGCAGCATCAGGAGGAGGCCACAGGGTGGCACAATGACAGTGTAGAAGTGGCAGCAGCATCAGGAGGCCACAGAGTGGCACAATGACAGAGTGTGGAGGTAGAAGCAGCAGCATGAGGAGACCACAGAGTAACACAATGACATTGTGTGGAGGTGGCAGCAGCATCATCAGGATGCCACAGTGTTGCACAATGACAGTGTGGAGGTGTCAGCAGCATCAGGAGGCCACAAAGTGGCACAATGACAGAGTGTGGAGGTAGAAGCAGCAGCATGAGGAGACCACAGAGTAACACAATGACATTGTGTGGAGGTGGTAGCAGCAGCGTCAAGAGTCCACAGGGTGGCACAATGACAGTGTGGAGGTAGAAGCAGCAGCATCGGGAGGAGGCCACAGGGTGGCACAATGACAATATGGCGGTGGCAGCAGAAGCAGCAGCATGAGGACACTACAGAGTGTCAAGGTGACATAGTGTGGAGGTGGCAGCAGGATCAGGAGACCACAGGGTGTCAAGGTCCCATAGTGTGGAGGTGGCAGCAGGATCAAGAGACCACAAAGTGGCAAGGTGACATAGTGTGGAGGTGGCAGCAGCATCAGGAGACCACAGAGTGGGGAGGTGGGTGGCAATACCAGTGCCTGCTGAAGATGGTGGGTGTAAGAAAGAGCACTTGGTATCAGATGTGTGACATCAGACTGATGACAGCATCAAAATAGTAACTGGGGCAGGTAGCCAGAAGAAACTGGTCTCTTTTGTCAAAGTGTTGGTGTTGACCATTGATTATCTAGTCTGATGCATCAGGAATTGGTTGGTGGAGATCCTGGCTGATCCACGCCTGAATTATTTTGACAAAGGGCAGTCTCTCCACATTTTGGGTGGACAGGCGAGTTCTTCTTGGGGTAACTATTAGAGTTAATCGAGCACCATAGTGCTAGGATGCTGGGGGGCTTGGGCCGAACACATCGGGATGCTCGGAGCTGCTCTGAGTACAACTCTACTGTGAACATGGTTCCTCCATCGCCTCCTCCTCATCCTCCATCTCCTCATCCTCCAGAACTGTGCCCTGGCTGGACAATTGTGTACCTTGGGTTTGTGGGTGCAGGAACCCACCCTCGGAGCCACTTGGGAATGACTGGCCGGAAACCCTACGAAAAGATCCCTCTTCCTCTTGTGCCACAATCTCTTCTATCATTCCCAGGAGCGTTTTTTCAAGGAGGCATAAAAGTGGAATAGTAACACTGAAAACATCGCAACAAGGAACACAGGTCTCGCATGGAGGCCCAGTCATTGGTGGTGAAGTGGTGCTGTTCCGCCAAGCAACTCACCCGTGCGTGCTGCAGCTGAAACTTCACTATCGCCTGCTGCTGCTTGCACAGTCTGGCCAGCATGTGGAAGGTGGAGTTCCACCTTGTGGGCATGTCGCATATGAGGCAGTGAGCGGGAAGGCCGAAGTTACGCTGCAGCTCTGACATGCGAGTAGCAGCAGGGTGAGAACGCCGAAAGCGCGCACAGACGGCCCGCACGTTATACAGCAGCTCTGACATATTGGGGTAATTTTTAAGGAATCTCTGCACTACCAAATTCATGACATGCACTAGGCAAGGGATGTGCATCAGACCGGCTGGTCCCAGAGCTGCTACGAGATTTTGCCAATTATCGCACACCACCAGGACGGGCTGGAGGCTGACTGGCACAAACCAATCATCGGTCTGTTGTTCAAGGCCCGTCCACAGCTCCTGCGCGGTGTGGGGTTTGTCCTCAAACAGATAAGTTTTAAAACTGCCTGCTGTCGTTTGCCCCTTGCTGTGCTGAAGTTGGTGGTGAAGGTGTTAAGCTGACTGGATGAGGAGCCGGTAGAGGATGAGGAAGCAGAGTAGGAGGAGGAAGCAACAGAAGGCAAACTGAAGCACCCTGCAATCCTCAATTGTGGAAGGACATGCACCAAACTGCTATCCGCCTCAGGCTCAGCAGACACTGCATTTACCCAGTGTGCTGTTATGGAGATATAACGGCTCTGACCATGCTTACTGGTCCACGTATCCATAGTCAGGTGGACCTTACCACAGATGGCATTGCGCAGTGCACACCTGATTTTGTCCCCTACTTGGTTGTGCAGGGAAGGTATGGCTCGCCTGGAAAAGTAGAAGTGGCGGGGCAAAACGTACTGTGGGATAGCCACCGCCATAAGGCCTTTAAAACTATCCGTCTCCACCAGACGGAATGACAGCATTTCAAAGGCCAGTAATTTAGAAATGCTGGCATTCAGGGCTAAGGATCGTGGATGGGTAGGGGGGTACTTCCTCTTACTCTCCAGCGTTTGGAGATGGAGAGCTGAACGCTTCCGTGGGGCATTGTGGAGATGCTTGGTGACCCAGGTGTTGGTGTTGCTGGCAGATCCTCTGTTTGCGGGGTGGCAAGAGGCACTGTCACTCCAGAGGTGGATGAAGAGGCCGAGATTGAAGCAGAAGAGAAAGCAGGAGGAGCCAGAGACCTTTCTTAGTTTTTGAGGTGTCTACTCCACTGCAGCTCGTGCTTTGCACTTAAATGCCTGGTAATGCAGGTTGTGCTTGGGTTGAGAACGTTTATGCCTCGCTTCAGGCTCTGATTGCACAGCATGCAAACCACTCGTGTCTTGTCGTCAGCACATTGTCTGAAGAACTGCCACGCCAGGGAACTCCTTGGAGCTGGCTTTGGTGTGCACGGTCCCTTGCTGCGGTGGGCAGTAGCAGGCGTATTGTCTAGAGGACAGCCGCTCCGCTTTTGCACCCTGCTCCATCTTCTGCTGTGCTGGTGGCTCTGTGCGACCACCGCCTCTTCCTCCAAACTACATAGGTCACTCGCATGACCTTAATTCCATGTGGGGTCGAGGACCTCATCGTCCTCCACATCATCCTCCACCCAGTCTTCACCCCTGACTTCCTTGTCGGTCTGCACACTTTCGAAAGCCCCACACTGTCATCATCTGAGACGAGCTGCGGATCCACTGTCAGCAACCCAATCTACTATCGCCTGTACTTGTTCAAGCCTCACCATTCGTAGAGCAGCATTAGGCACGACCAAATACCGCTGCAGGTTTTGTTGCCTACTCGCACCTGAGGAAGGGGTTTGAATTGTGCGTGTAGCTGGCACAGATCGACCACATCCTCTCCCTGCAACAGGAGCTCCACCAGCAGCACCACGACCTGGGCCATGTCCCTTATTTGACGCTCTCCTCATATTTTTAGAATTTAGGATCTTGCCCTAAATGGGTGTTTAATTAATAGTAGAATAGAACGACAGTATGTAAAAGGTGTATCTCACATGGCCTGAATCAGACTAGACCTCAATTAAAGATTTTTTTGCCCAAAATGGCTGTATTTCAAGTGCCTGAATCAAACCCCTGTATGTATAGGGTGTATCTCACATGGTCATAACCAGTGTAGGCCTGAATTAAATATTTATTTGACCAAAATAGCTATATTTAAAATGGCTGTATTTCAAATGCCTGAATCTAACCCCTGTATGTAGAGAGTGTATCTCACAGGGAGTGAACCAGTGTAGGCCTAAATTAAATATTTCTTTGCCCAAAATAAATGCATTTCAAATGTCTATATTTCAAATGCCTGAATCAAATCCCTGTATGTTGAGGGTGTATCTCACACTGTCTGAACCAGTGTAGGACTGAATTAAAGATTTCTTTGCCCAAAATGGCTGTATTTGAAATGGCTGAATCAAACCCCTGTATGTAGAGGGTGTATCTCACACGGCCTGAACCAGTGTAGGCCTGAATTCAATATTGGTGCACCAAATGGCGGCATTTTAAATGCCTGAATCAAACCCCTATATGTAGAGGGTGTATCTCACACGGTCATAACCAGTGTAGGCCTGAATTAAATATTTATTTGCCCAAAATGTCAGAATCAAACTCCTGTATGTATAGGGTGTATTTTACAGGGCCTGAACCAGTTTAGGCATTAATTAATGATTTCTTTGCCCAAAATGGCTGTATTTCAAATGCCTGAATCAAACCCCTGTATGTAGAGGGTGTATCTCACACGGCCTGAACCGGTGTAGGCCTGAATTAAATATTGGTGCACCAAATGGCTCTATTTCAAATGCCCGAATCAAACCCCTGTATGTAGAGGGTGTATCTCACACGGCCTGAATCTGTGTAGGCCTGAATTAAAGATTTCTTTGCCCAAAATGGCTGTATTTCAAATGGCTGAATCAAACCCCTGTATGTAGAGGGTGTATCTCACACTGTCTGAATCAGTGTAGGCCTGAATTAAAGATTTGTTTGCACAAAATGCCAAAATGGCGGTATTTTAAATGGCGGTATTTCAAATGCCTGAATCAAACCCCTGTATGTAGAGGGTGTATCTCACACAGCCTGAACCAGTGTAGGCCTGAATTAATGATTTCTTTGCACAAAATGGCTGTATTTCAAATGGCTCTATTTCAAATGCCTGAATCAAACCCCTGTATGTTGAGGGTGTATCTCACACTGTCTGAACCAGTGTAGGACTGAATTATAGATTTCTTTGCCCAAAATGGCTGTATTTGAAATGGCTGAATCAAACCCCTGTATGTAGAGGGTGTATCTCACACGGCCTGAACCAGTGTAGGCCTGAATTCAATATTGGTGCACCAAATGGCAGCATTTTAAATGCCTGAATCAAACCCCTGTATGTAGAGGGTGTATCTCACACGGTCATAACCAGTGTAGGCCTGAATTAAATATTTCTTTGCCCAAAATGTCAGAATCAAACCCCTGTATGTATAGGGTGTATTTTACAGGGCCTGAACCAGTTTAGGCATAAATTAAAGATTTCTTTGCCCAAAATGGCTGTATTTCAAATGCCTGAATCAAACCCCTGTTTGTAGAGGGTGTATCTCACACGGCCTGAACCAGTGTAGGCCTGAATTAAATATTGGTGCACCAAATGGCTGTATTTCAAATGCCCGAATCAAACCCCTGTATGTAGAGGGTGTATCTCACACGGCCTGAATCTGTGTAGGCCTGAATTAAAGATTTATTTGCCCAAAATGGCTGTATTTCAAATGGCTGAATCAAACCCCTGTATGTAGAGGGTGTATCTCACACTGTCTGAACCAGTGTAGGCCTGAATTAAAGATTTGTTTGCACAAAATGCCAAAATGGCGGTATTTTAAATGGCGGTATTTCAAATGCCAGAATCAAACCCCTGTATGTAGAGGGTGTATCTCACACAGCCTGAACCAGTGTAGGCCTGAATTAATAATTTCTTTGCACAAAATGGCTGTATTTCAAATGGCTCTATTTCAAATGCCTGAATCAAACCCCTGTATGTAGAGGGTGTATCTTACACGGTCTGAACCAGTGTAGGCCTGATTTAAATATTTCTTTGCCCAAAATGGCTGTATTGCAAAAGGCTGTATTTTAAATGCCTGAATCAAACCCCTGTATGTAGAGGGTGTGTCTCACAGGGCCTGAACCAGTGTAGGCCTAAATTAAATACTTCTTTGCCCAAAATGGCTGTATTTCAAATGCCTGAATCAAACCCATGTATGCAAAAGGTGTATATCACAGGGCCTGAACCAGTGTAGGCCTAAATTAAATATTTCTTTGCCCCAAATGGCTGTATTTTAAATGGCTGTATATTAAATGCCTGAATCAAACATCTGTATGTAGAGGGTGTATCTTACACTGTCTGAACCAGTGTAGGCCTGAATTAAATATTCCCTTGCCCAAAATGGCTGTATTTCAAATGTCTGTTATTTCAAATGCCTGAATCAAACCTCTCTATGTAGAGGGTGTATCTCACACGGTCTGAACCAGTGTAGGCCTGAATTAAATATTTCTTTGCCCAAAATGGCTGTATTTCAAATGCCTAAATCAAACCCCTGTAGGTAGATGGTGTATCTCACACGTTCTGAACCAGTGTAGGCCTGAATTAAATATTTCTTTGCCCAAAATGCCTGTATTTCAAATGGCTGTATTTCAAATGCCTGAATAAAAACCCTGTATGTAGAGGGTGTATCTCACAGGGCCTGAACCAGTGTAGGTCTAAATTAAATATTTATTTGCCCAAAATGGCTGTATTTCAAATGGCTGTATTTCAAATGCCTGAATCTAACCCCTGTATGTAGATGGTGTATCTCACACAGTCTGAACCAGTGTAGGCCTGAATTAAAGATTTCTTTGACCAAAATGGCCGTATTTCAAATGCCTGAATCAAACCCCTGTATGTAGAGGGTGTATTTTACACGGCCTTAACCAGTGTAAGCCTGAATTCAATATTGGTGCACCAAATGGCGGTATTTCAAATCTCTGAATCTAACCCAAATGTATTAAGGGTGTATTGCACAATGACATTTGCATCAAAGGCTGCCCAAACGAGTGTTTGTTTAATAACTGAATTATAAGCATGTAAGTTCACACGTGCTGATGCTGCAAGGCCTGAAGATAGTGTTTTTTGTCAAAAAAGTGTTTTTAAAACCCCAGAAAATGGTGAGTGTATTTCTAGCTTAAATTGCACACTGACTAATCCATTTGTTGTAGATTGCCCAAAAAATTGTGATTTGCAATGTCCTAAAAGCTCAGATGAAAGCTGTATATATTAAAATTGAATTTAACACTTGCAAATCAGGAAAATACAGTTTTTGGGCAAAACAAAATGTGTTTTCAAACCCCAGAAAATAATGGTGTATTTCTAGGTTAAATTGCACACTGACTAATCCAGATGTTGTAGATTGCCCAAAAAATTGTGATTTGCAATGTCCTAAAAGCTCAGATGCAGTGCTGGTGCACTGAGCTTGCATAAAATGGCCGCCAACGCCCACCTTTTGGTCAATGGGCTCAGGGCAGGGTAAAACGATTGTGCCCTGCACCCACACAACTATTTCTATGTAGATCACTGAGTTAGATTCTCTCCTATTCTCTCCCTGAAATCACAAGTCCAGCAGCATCTTCTCCCTACATTTGCAACAGCAGAGTGATGTGCAGCGCTATGTGACTCAAGCTTATATAGAGCCTTGGTCACATGCTGCTCTGGCCAATCACAGCCATGCCATTAGTAGGCATGGCTGTGATGGCTTCTAAGGTCAGACAGTTAACCGCTATTTGATTGGCTGCTCTGCAGCCTTTCAAAAAGCGCCAAGAAAGCGCCAAACACCGAACCCAAACCCAAACTTTTACTGAAATGTTCGGGTTCGGGTCCAGGAGCCAAAAATCCTAAAGTTCGGTGCAAACCTGAACTTTACAGTTTGGGTTCGCTCAACCCTAAATATAACAGCAGTATCTAACGCTTGTATTTCACACTGACAGATGCAGCAAAGGCCACAAATTTAGTATTTTGCCCAAAATGGGTGTTTCTTTTAAACCCAGAATATTATTGCAGTATTTCAAGCTTGTATTTCACACTGACAGATGCTGCAAAGGCCGCCAATTTAGTATTTTGCCTAAAATGGGTGTTTTTTTTTAAAACAGAATATAACAACAGTATCTAACGCTTGTATTTCACACTGACAGATGCAGCAAAGGCCGCAAATTTTTTATTTTGCACAAAATGGGTGATTTTTTAAACCCAGAATATTATTGCAGTATTTCAAGCTTGTATTTTACACTGACAAATGCAGTAAAAGCCCCAGATGTAGGATATTGCCAAAAATGTTCCTTTTTTATTTTTTAAACAGAGAATATTATGGCAGTATTTCAAGCATATATTTCACTGTGACAAATGCAGCAAAGGCCCCAGATGTAGGGTATTGCCAAAAATAGGTCACAAAAGTACATATGCTGTGCTGGTGCACTGAACTTGCATAAAATGGCCGCCAACTTCCACCTAACAGATGGATAAAAGTTGTTTTTCTGTATCAGGGGGCTTAGGGCAGGGTAATAAAATTGTGCACTGCACCCACAAAACAAAATCGCTGTAGATCGCTGAGTTAAACAAGCACTTCTGATAAAAGATTCTTTCCTATTCTCTCACTCACAGCAGCAGCAAAATCCCTGTACTAATAATAGCAGAGTGTCGTGCAGCGCTACGTGACTCCAGCTTATATAGAGGCTGGGTCACATGCTGCACTGGCCAATCACAGCCATGTCATTAGTAGGCATGGCTGTGATGGCTTCGAAGGGTACATGAGTTAAACTCTTGTTGATTGGCTGCTTTGCAGCCTTTCAAAAAATGCCATTAACTCGCCGAACACCAAACCCTAACCTGAACTTTTACTAAGAAGTTCGGGTTTGGGTCCGAGGTCCAAAAATCAAAAGTTTGTTACGAACCCCGAACTTTACAGTTCGGATTAGCTTAACCCTACTAGACACCTAGGGGTCGCTAAGACAAAGGCCAGATTAGCCCAGCATTTCTACTGGCCAAAGATTGGGGCCGACGTGATTGCCTATTGCCGTTCATGTGACACCTGCTAGCTGGTTGGGAGGCGGGGCAGCACCCCAAAGCCCCAGTGGTAATGCTGCCCATAATTAAATAGCTTTCAGGAGGGTGGCTGTGCATCTGATTGGACCACTGTTCATTTCCAGCAGCCCTGGGAAACGTTTTTATATTGATGGTAGTAGACTACACCACCTGATACCCGGAGGCAGTAGCTTTGTCATCTATTCGGACTGACAATGTGGGCAGCACCTTGCTGGAGATCTTCTACAGAGTGGGCTTTACCCAGGAAATTCTCACCGACCGGGGGACCCAGTTCATGTCGCAATTGATGGAGTCCCTCTGTAGGCAAACACAGGTGCAACATTTGGTGACCAGCCTGCACCACCCACAGACCAACGGCCAACGATCTAATGGCACCTTAAAGCAGATACTTAAGATGTTGGTCGACTCCCATGGGCATGACTGGGAGCAGTACCTCCCACATCTGCTGTTTGCCTACCTGGAGGTCACGCAGGCCTCCACAGGGTTCACCCCCTTCTAGCTCCTGTACGGGCGACGTGTGCGGGGGCCCCTGGCTCTGGTAAATGAGGCCTGGGAGAGAGATGTAGCCACCGCTGGAGTGTAAGTCGTAGATTATGTAATGTGCTTCCGAAACAAGATGCAGGCCTTGTCGCAGCGGGTGCACGATAATATGGAGCCCGCCCAGGCCAACCAGAAGCAATAGTACAACCAAAACACTTGTGAGAGGACCTACCAGGTGGGTCAAAAGGTATGGGTACTGGTCCCCATTCCTCAGGACACGCTTCAGGCGGCCTGGGAAGGCCCTTACCTTGTGCATCAGCGCCTCAAAGCCGTGACATACCTGGTCACCCTGCTCCACAACCGGGGAAGGTGGAAGGCCTTCCATGTGAACATGATGAAGGCACACATTGAGAGGGAGGCATGTGCCCTTCCTGTCTGCAACCTTGCAGAAGAGGGGGAGGAGGAAACCCTCCTGAACATGCTCGCCCAGGTGAAGGCGGGTGGGTCCATCAAGGGTGTGTAGGTTGGCCAAAAGCTCTTGAAGAACCAACAGACCCAGCTATGGGCCACCCTTCACCACCTTCTGGGAGTTGTTCAGCCTATCGAGTTTCCTTGGAGATGCAGCAGCACATGCAACAGGAGATTGATGAGAGGCTGAAGCTGGGGGTCATCCAGGCATCCAACAGTGCTTGGGCATCACCTGTGGGCCTCGTCCCAAATAAGGACCGGACCACCCGGTTCTGCGTGGACTACAGGGGACAAAACGCTGTCTCGGTCACCGATGCGTACCCAATGACACCCATTGATGACCTACTCGATCAGTTGGCTGGTGCCCAGTACCTGACCATCTGAGCTGGGGGTATTGGCAGATTCACCTGACCTGTGAGGCGCGGGAATGCTCTGCCTTTATTACCCCTTTGGATTCTATGAGTCGACGGTGATGCCATTTGGCATGAAGAATGCCCCTGCCACTTTTCAGCGGGTGGTCAACACGCTGCTTAAGGGACTTAAAGAGTACGCAGCCACGTACCTGGATGACTTTGCTGTCTTCAGTTCCACATGGGAGGGTCACCTAGAGCACCTGACGCAGGTGCTCCGGTGGATCTGCCAGGAAGGCTTGACTATCAAGCCGGAAAAGTCCCAGCTGGGCATGAGCAAGGTCCGCTACCTGGGGCACTGGGTACGTGGGGGGACCCTGAAGCCAGAGCCCGGGAAAGTGGATTCCATTGCATCCTGGCCCACCCCCAGGACCAAGAAACAGGTGATGACTAGGGATGAGCGAACTCGAACTGTATAGTTCGGGTTCGTACCGAATTTTGGGGTGTCCGTGACACGGACCCGAACCCGGACATTTTCGTAAAAGTCCGGGTTCGGGTTCGGTGTTCGTCGCTTTCTTGGCGCTTTTGTGACGCTTTCTTGGCGCTTTTTGAAAGGCTGCAAAGCAGCCAATCAACAAGCGTCATACTACTTGCCCCAAGAGGCCATCACAGCCATGCCTACTATTGGCATGGCTGTGATTGGCCAGAGCACCATGTGACCCAGCCTCTATTTAAGCTGGAGTCACATAGCGCCGCCCGTCACTCTGCTCTGATTAGCGTAGGGAGAGGTTGCGGCTGCGACAGTAGGGCGAGATTAGGCAGATTAACTCCTCCAAAGGACTTGATTAACTGATCGATCTGCAGCTGTGGATCATTGAGCTGCTGATCCTCAATTGCTCACTGTTTTTAGGCTGCCCAGACCGTTTGTCAGTCACATTTTTCTGGGGTGATCGGCGGCCATTTTGTGTCTTGTGGTGCGCCAGCACAAGCTGCGACCAAGTGCATTTAACCCTCAATGGTGTGGTTGTTTTTTGGCTAAAGCCTACATCAGGGTGAAGCTGTCACACCAAGTGCATTTAACCAGCAATAGTCTGTTCATTTTTTGGCCATATACAAAATCAGGGGCAAGCTGCGCCTGTCACCAAGTGCATTTAACCCTCAATGGTGTGGTTGTTTTTTGGCTAAAGCCTACATCAGGGTGAAGCTGTCACACCAAGTGCATTTAACCAGCAATAGTCTGTTCATTTTTTGGCCATATACAAAATCAGGGGCAAGCTGCGCCTGTCACCAAGTGCATTTAACCCTCAATGGTGTGGTTGTTTTTTGGCTAAAGCCTACATCAGGGTGAAGCTGTCACACCAAGTGCATTTAACCAGCAATAGTCTGTTCATTTTTTGGCCATATACAAAATCAGGGGCAAGCTGCGCCTGTCACCAAGTGCATTTAACCCTCAATGGTGTGGTTGTTTTTTGGCTAAAGCCTACATCAGGGTGAAGCTGTCACACCAAGTGCATTTAACCAGCAATAGTCTGTTCATTTTTTGGCCATATACAAAATCAGGGGCAAGCTGCGCCTGTCACCAAGTGCATTTAACCCTCAATGGTGTGGTTGTTTTCTGGCTAAAGCCTACATCAGGGTGAAGCTGTCACACCAAGTGCATTTAACCAGCAATAGTCTGTTTATTTTTTGGCCATATACTACATCAGGGGCAAGCTGCGCCCGTCACCAAGTGCATTTAACCCTCAGTAGTGTGGTTGGTCAAGCTGTGACACCAAGTGCATTTAACCAGCAATAGTCTGTTCATTTTTTGGCCATATACTACATCAGGGGCAAGCTGCGCCCGTCACCAAGTGCATTTAACCAGCAATAGTGTGGTTATTTTTTGGCCATATCCCAGTCTAATTCTGTCACTAAATCCATACCGGTCACCCAGCGCCTAAATACTAGGCCTCAAATTTATATCCCGCTAAATCTCTCGTTACCGCTGTCCTGTTGTAGCTGGGAAAGTTATTTAGTGTCCGTCAAAGCACATTTTTTGTTCTGGGTTGAAGTACAATTCCCAATTTAGCAATTTCATAATTTAGTGGTTTCTGCTATATCAGAGCTATTTGAAATCTATCCCTAAAAGGGTATATAATATTCAAGGTGCACATTGGGTCATTCAGAATAACTTCACACACACCCGCTACTGTGTATTTTCAAGTCTAATTCTGTCACTAAACCCATACCAGTCACCCAGCGCCTAAATACTAGGCCTCAAATTTATATCCTGCTAAATCTCTCGTTACCGCTGTCCTGTTGTAGCTGGGAAAGTTATTTAGTGTCCGTCAAAGCACATTTTTTGTTCTGGGTTGAAGTACAATTCCCAATTTAGCAATTTCATAATTTAGTGGTTTCTGCTATATCAGAGCTATTTGAAATCTATCCCTAAAAGGGTATATAATATTCAAGGTGCACATTGGGTCATTCAGAATAACTTCACACACACCCGCTACTGTGTATTTCCAAGTCTAATTCTGTCACTAAACCCATACCTGTCACCCAGCGCCTAAATACTAGGCCTCAAATTTATATCCTGCTAAATCTCTCGTTACCGCTGTCCTGTTGTAGCTGGGAAAGTTATTTAGTGTCCGTCAAAGCACATTTTTTGTTCTGGGTTGAAGTACAATTCCCAATTTAGCAATTTCATAATTTAGTGGTTTCTGCTATATCAGAGCTATTTGAAATCTATCCCTAAAAGGGTATATAATATTCAAGGTGCACATTGGGTCATTCAGAATAACTTCACACACACCCGCTACTGTGTATTTCCAAGTCTAATTCTGTCACTAAACCCATACCTGTCACCCAGCGCCTAAATACTAGGCCTCAAATTTATATCCTGCTAAATCTCTCGTTACCGCTGTCCTGTTGTAGCTGGGAAAGTTATTTAGTGTCCGTCAAAGCACATTTTTTGTTCTGGGTTGAAATACAATTCCCAATTTAGCAATTTCATAATTTAGTGGTTTCTGCTATATCAGAGCTATTTGAAATCTATCCCTAAAAGGGTATATAATATTCAAGGTGCACATTGGGTCATTCAGAATAACTTCACACACACCCGCTACTGTGTATTTCCAAGTCTAATTCTGTCACTAAACCCATACCTGTCACCCAGCGCCTAAATACTAGGCCTCAAATTTATATCCTGCTAAATCTCTCGTTACCGCTGTCCTGTTGTAGCTGGGAAAGTTATTTAGTGTCCGTCAAAGCACATTTTTTGTTCTGGGTTGAAATACAATTCCCAATTTAGCAATTTCATAATTTAGTGGTTTCTGCTATATCAGAGCTATTTGAAATCTATCCCTAAAAGGGTATATAATATTCAAGGTGCACATTGGGTCATTCAGAATAACTTCACACACACCCGCTACTGTGTATTTCCAAGTCTAATTCTGTCACTAAACCCATACCTGTCACCCAGCGCCTAAATACTAGGCCTCAAATTTATATCCTGCTAAATCTCTCGTTACCGCTGTACTGTTGTTGCTTGGAAAGATATTTAGTGTCCGTCAAAGCACATTTTTTGTTCTGGGTTGAAATACAATTCCCAATTTAGCAATTTCATAATTTAGTGGTTCCTGCTATATCAGAGCTATTTGAAATCTATCCCAAAAAGGGTATATAATATTCAAGGTGCACATAGGGTCATTCAGAATAACTTCACACACACCCTCTACTGTGTATTTCCAAGTCTAATTCTGTCACTAAACCCATACCTGTCACCCAGCGCCTAAATACTAGGCCTCAAATTTATATCCTGCTAAATCTCTCGTTACCGCTGTACTGTTGTTGCTGGGCAAGATATTTAGTGTCCGTCAAAGCACATTTTTTGTTCTGGGTTGAAATACAATTCCCAATTTAGCAATTTCATAATTTAGTGGTTCCTGCTATATCAGAGCTATTTGAAATCTATCCCAAAAAGGGTATATAATATTCAAGGTGCACATAGGGTCATTCAGAATAACTTCACACACACGCTTCTGTGCATTTCCAAGTCTAATTCTGTCACTAAATCCATACCGGTCACCCAGCGCCTAAATACTAGGCCTCAAATTTATATCCCGCTGAATTTGAATACAATACATTGGGCCAAATAATATATTTGTTGTTGTGGTGAACCATAACAATGAGAAAAACATCTAGTAAGGGACGCGGACGTGGACATGGTCGTGGTGGTGTTAGTGGACCCTCTGGTGCTGGGAGAGGACGTGGCCGTTCTGCCACATCCACACGTCCTAGTGTACCAACTACCTCAGGTCCCAGTAGCCGCCAGAATTTACAGCGATATATGGTGGGGCCCAATGCCGTTCTAAGGATGGTAAGGCCTGAGCAGGTACAGGCATTAGTCAATTGGGTGGCCGACAGTGGATCCAGCACGTTCACATTATCTCCCACCCAGTCTTCTGCAGAAAGCGCACAGATGGCGCCTGAAAACCAACCCCATCAGTCTGTCACATCACCCCCATGCATACCAGGGAAACTGTCTCAGCCTCAAGTTATGCAGCAGTCTCTTATGCTGTTTGAAGACTCCGCTGGCAGGGTTTCCCAAGGGCATCCAACTAGCCCTTCCCCAGCGGTGAAAGACATAGAATGCACTGACGCACAACCACTTATGTTTCCTGATGATGAGGACATGGGAATACCACCTCAGCATGTCTCTGATGATGACGAAACACAGGTGCCAACTGCTGCGTCTTTCTGCAGTGTGCAGACTGAACAGGAGGTCAGGGATCAAGACTGGGTGGAAGACGATGCAGGGGACGATGAGGTCCTAGACCCCACATGGAATGAAGGTCGTGCCACTGACTTTCACAGTTCGGAGGAAGAGGCAGTGGTGAGACCGAGCCAACAGCGTAGCAAAAGAGGGAGCAGTGGGCAAAAGCAGAACACCCGCCGCCAAGAGACTCCGCCTGCTACTGACCGCCGCCATCTGGGACCGAGCACCCCAAAGGCAGCTTCAAGGAGTTCCCTGGCATGGCACTTCTTCAAACAATGTGCTGACGACAAGACCCGAGTGGTTTGCACGCTGTGCCATCAGAGCCTGAAGCGAGGCATTAACGTTCTGAACCTGAGCACAACCTGCATGACCAGGCACCTGCATGCAAAGCATGAACTGCAGTGGAGTAAACACCTTAAAACCAAGGAAGTCACTCAGGCTCCCCCTGCTACCTCTTCTGCTGCTGCCGCCTCGGCCTATTCTGCTGCTGCCGCCTCGGCCTCTTCCTCCGCCTCTGGAGGAACGTTGGCACCTGCCGCCCAGCAAACAGGGGATGTACCACCAACACCACCACCACCACCTCCGTCACCAAGCGTCTCAACCATGTCACACGCCAGCGTTCAGCTCTCCATCTCACAAACATTTGATAGAAAGCGTAAATTCCCACCTAGCCACCCTCGATCCCTGGCCCTGAATGCCAGCATTTCTAAACTACTGGCCTATGAAATGCTGTCATTTAGGCTGGTGGACACAGACAGCTTCAAACAGCTCATGTCGCTTGCTGTCCCACAGTATGTTGTTCCCAGCCGGCACTACTTCTCCAAGAGAGCCGTGCCTTCCCTGCACAACCAAGTATCCGATAAAATCAAGTGTGCACTGCGCAACGCCATCTGTAGAAAGGTCCACCTAACCACAGATACGTGGACCAGTAAGCACGGCCAGGGACGCTATATCTCCCTAACTGCACACTGGGTAAATGTAGTGGCAGCTGGGCCCCAGGCGGAGAGCTGTTTGGCGCACGTCCTTCCGCCGCCAAGGATCGCAGGGCAACATTCTTTGCCTCCTGTTGCCACCTCCTCCTTCTCGGCTTCCTCCTCCTCTTCTTCCACCTGCTCATCCAGTCAGCCACACACCTTCACCACCAACTTCAGCACAGCCCGGGGTAAACGTCAGCAGGCCATTCTGAAACTCATATGTTTGGGGGACAGGCCCCACACCGCACAGGAGTTGTGGCGGGGTATTGAACAACAGACCGACGAGTGGTTGCTGCCGGTGAGCCTCAAGCCCGGCCTGGTGGTGTGTGATAATGGGCGAAATCTCGTTGCAGCTCTGGGACTAGCCAATTTGACGCACATCCCTTGCTTGGCGCATGTGCTGAATTTGGTGGTGCAGAAGTTCATTCACAACTACCCCGACATGTCAGAGCTGCTGCATAAAGTGCGGGCCGTCTGTTCGCGCTTCCGGCGTTCACATCCTGCCGCTGCTCGCCTGTCTGCGCTACAGCGTAACTTCGGCCTTCCCGCTCACCGCCTCATATGCGACGTGCCCACCAGGTGGAACTCCACCTTGCACATGCTGGACAGACTGTGCGAGCAGCAGCAGGCCATAGTGGAGTTTCAGCTGCAGCACGCACGGGTCAGTCGCACTACAGAACAGCACCACTTCACCACCAATGACTGGGCCTCCATGCGAGACCTGTGTGCCCTGTTGCGCTGTTTCGAGTACTCCACCAACATGGCCAGTGGCGATGACACCGTTATCAGCGTTACAATACCACTTCTATGTCTCCTTGAGAAAACACTTAGGGCGATGATGGAAGAGGAGGTGGCCCAGGAGGAGGAGGAGGAGGAGGAGGAAGAGGGGTCATTTTTAGCACTTTCAGGCCAGTCTCTTCGAAGTGACTCAGAGGGAGGTTTTTGGCAACAGCAGAGGCCAGGTACAAATGTGGCCAGCCAGGGCCCACTACTGGAGGACGAGGAGGACGAGGATGAGGAGGAGGTGGAGGAGGATGAGGATGAAGCATGGTCACAGCGGGGTGGCACCCAACGCAGCTCGGGTCCATCACTGGTGCGTGGCTGGGGGGAAAGGCAGGACGATGACGATACGCCTCCCACAGAGGACAGCTTGTCCTTACCCCTGGGCAGCCTGGCACACATGAGCGACTACATGCTGCAGTGCCTGCGCAACGACAGCAGAGTTGCCCACATTTTAACCTGTGCGGACTACTGGGTTGCCACCCTGCTGGATCCACGCTACAAAGACAATGTGCCCACCTTACTTCCTGCACTGGAGCGTGATAGGAAGATGCGCGAGTACAAGCGCACGTTGGTAGACGCGCTACTGAGAGCATTCCCAAATGTCACAGGGGAACAAGTGGAAGCCCAAGGCCAAGGCAGAGGAGGAGCAAGAGGTCGCCAAGGCAGCTGTGTCACGGCCAGCTCCTCTGAGGGCAGGGTTAGCATGGCAGAGATGTGGAAAAGTTTTGTCAACACGCCACAGCTAACTGCACCACCACCTGATACGCAACGTGTTAGCAGGAGGCAACATTTCACTAACATGGTGGAACAGTACGTGTGCACACCCCTCCACGTACTGACTGATGGTTCGGCCCCATTCAACTTCTGGGTCTCTAAATTGTCCACGTGGCCAGAGCTAGCCTTTTATGCCTTGGAGGTGCTGGCCTGCCCGGCAGCCAGCGTTTTGTCTGAACGTGTATTCAGCACGGCAGGGGGCGTCATTACAGACAAACGCAGCCGCCTGTCTACAGCCAATGTGGACAAGCTGACGTTCATAAAAATGAACCAGGCATGGATCCCACAGGACCTGTCCGTCCCTTGTCCAGATTAGACATTAACTACCTCCCCATAACCATATATTATTGGACTCCAGGGCACTTCCTCATTCAATCCTATTTTTATTTTCATTTTACCATTATATTGCAAGGCTACCCAAAGTTGAATGAACCTCTCCTCTGCCTGTGTGCTAGGCCTAAATATATGCCAATGGATTGTTGCAGTGGTGGCTGACGTGAAGCCTCATTCTCTGCTATGACATGCAGACTGATTCTCTGGTGACATGAAGCCAGATTGTCTGTTACGGGACCTCTCTCCTCTGCCTGGGTGCTGGGCCTGAATTTATGACAATGGACTGTTGCAGTGGTGGCTGACGTGAAGCCTGATTCTCTGCTATGACATGCAGACTGATTCTCTGCTGACATGAAGCCAGATCCTCTGTTACGGGACCTCTCTCCTCTGCCTGGGTGCTGGGCCTAAATTTATGAAAATGGACTGTTGCAGTGGTGGGTGACGTGAAGCCTGATTCTCTGCTATGACATGCAGACTGATTCTCTGGTGACATGAAGCCAGATCCTCTGTTACGGGACCTCTCTCCTCTGCCTGGGTGCTGGGCCTAAATTTATGAAAATGGACTGTTGCAGTGGTGGGTGACGTGAAGCCTCATTCTCTGCTATGACATGCAGACTGATTCTCTGCTGACATGAAGCCAGATCGTCTGTTACGGGACCTCTCTCCTCTGCCTGGGTGCTGGGCCTAAATTTATGAAAATGGACTCTTACAGTGGTGGGTGACGTGAAGCCTGATTCTCTGCTATGACATGAAGACTGATTCTCTGCTGACATGAAGCCAGATCCTCTGTTACGGGACCTCTCTCCTCTGCCTGGGTGCTGGGCCTAAATATCTGACAATGGACTGTTGCATTGGTGGCTGACGTGAAGCCTGATTCTCTGCTATGATATGAAGACTGATTCTCTGCTGACATGAAGCCAGATTGTCTGTTACGGGACCTCTCTCCTCTGCCTGTGTGCTAGGCCTAAATATATGCCAATGGATTGTTGCAGTGGTGGCTGACGTGAAGCCTGATTCTCTGCTATGACATGCAGACTGATTCTCTGGTGACATGAAGCCAGATCCTCTGTTACGGGACCTCTCTCCTCTGCCTGGGTGCTGGGCCTAAATTTATGAAAATGGACTGTTGCAGTGGTGGGTGACGTGAAGCCTGATTCTCTGCTATGACATGCAGACTGATTCTCTGGTGACATGAAGCCAGATCCTCTGTTACGGGACCTCTCTCCTCTGCCTGGGTGCTGGGCCTAAATTTATGAAAATGGACTGTTGCAGTGGTGGGTGACGTGAAGCCTCATTCTCTGCTATGACATGCAGACTGATTCTCTGCTGACATGAAGCCAGATTGTCTGTTACGGGACCTCTCTCCTCTGCCTGGGTGCTGGGCCTGAATTTATGACAATGGACTGTTGCAGTGGTGGCTGACGTGAAGCCTGATTCTCTGCTATGATATGAAGACTGATTCTCTGCTGACATGAAGCCAGATTGTCTGTTACGGGACCTCTCTCCTCTGCCTGGGTGCCGGGGCCTAAATATCTGAGAATGGACTGTTCCAGTGGTGGGTAACGGGAAGCCAGATTCTCTGCTATGATATGAAGACTGATTCTCTGCTGACATGAAGCCAGATTGTCTGTTACGGGACCTCTCTCCTCTGCCTGGGTGCTGGGCCTAAATTTATGAAAATAGACTCTTACAGTGGTGGGTGACGTGAAGCCTGATTCTCTGCTATGACATGAAGACTGATTCTCTGCTGACATGAAGCCAGATTGTCTGTTACGGGACCTCTCTCCTCTGCCTGGGTGCCGGGGCCTAAATATCTGAGAATGGACTGTTCCAGTGGTGGGTGACGGGAAGCCAGATTCTCTGCTATGGAACCTCTCTCCAATTGATTTTGGTTAATTTTTATTTATTTAATTTTTATTTTAATTAATTTCCCTATCCACATTTGTTTGCAGGGGATTTACCTACATGTTGCTGCCTTTTGCAGCCCTCTAGCCCTTTCCTGGGCTGTTTTACAGCCGTTTTAGTGCCGAAAAGTTCGGGTCCCCATTGACTTCAATGGGGTTCGGGTTCGGGACGAAGATCGGATCGGGTTCGGATCCCGAACCCGAACATTTCCGGGATGTTCGGCCGAACTTCTCGAACCCGAACATCCAGGTGTTCGCTCAACTCTAGTGATGACTACGGATGAGCGAATCCGAACTGTATAGTTCGGGTTCGTACCGAATTTTGGGGTGTCCGTGACACGGACCCGAACATTTTCGTAAAAGTCCGGGTTCGGTGTTCATCGCTTGATTGTCGCTTGATTGGCAAAGCAGCCAATCAACAAGCGTCATACTACTTGCCCCAAGAGGCCATCACAGCCATGCCTACTACGGGTTAGTCACACTGCGGAACAGCACCACTTCACCACCAATGACTAGTACTCCACCAACATGGCCAGTGGCGATGACGCCGTTATCAGCGTTACAATACCACTTCTATGTCTCCTTGAGAAAACACTTAGGGCGATGATGGAAGAGGAGGTGGCCCCGGAGGAGGAGGAGGAGGAAGAGGGGTCATTTTTAGCACTTTCAGGCCAGTCTCTTCGAAGTGACTCAGAGGGAGGTTTTTTGCAACAGCAGAGGCCAGGTACAAATGTGGCCAGCCAGGGCCCACTACTGGAGAACGAGGAGGATGAGGAGGAGGTGGAGGAGGATGAAACATGGTCACAGCGGGGTGGCACCCAACGCAGCTCGGGCCCATCACTGGTGCGTGGCTGGGGGGAAACGCAGGACGATGACGATACGCCTCCCACAGAGGACAGCTTGTCCTTACCTCTGGGCAGCCTGGCATACATGAGCGACTACATGCTGCAGTGCCTGTGCAACGACAGCAGAGTTGCCCACATTTTAACGTGTGCGGACTACTGGGTTGCCACCCTGCTGGATCCACGGTACAAAGACAATGTGCCCACCTTACTTCCTGCACTGGAGAGTGATAGGAAGATGCGCGAGTACAAGCGCACATTGGTAGACACGCTACTGAAAGCATTCCCAAATGTCACAGGGGAACAAGTGGAAGTCCAAGGCGAAGGCAGAGGAGGAGCAAGAGGTCGCCAATGCAGCTGTGTCACGGCCAACTCCTCTGAGGGCAGGGTTAGCATGGCAGAGATGTGGAAAAGTTTTGTCAACACGCCACAGCTAACTGCACCACGACCTGATACGGAACATGTTAACATGAGGCAACATTTCACTAACATGGTGGAACAGTACGTGTGCACACCCCTCCACCTACTGACTGATGGTTCGGCCCCATTCAACTTCTGGGTCTCCAAATTGTCCACGTGGCCAGAGCTAGCCTTTAATGCCTTGGAGGTGCTGGCCTGCCCGGCGGCCAGCGTTTTGTCTGAACGTGTATTCAGCACGGCAGGGGGCGTCATTACAGACAAACGCAGCCGTCTGTCTACAGCCAATGTGGACAAGCTGATGTTCATAAAAATGAACCAGGCATGGATCCCACAGGACCTGTCCATCCCTTGTGCAGATTAGACATTAACTACCTCCCCTTAACCATATATTATTGTACTCCAGGGCACTTCCTCATTCAATCCTATTTTTATTTTCATTTTACCATTATATTGCGGGGCAACCCAAAGTTGAATGAACCTCTCCTCTGTCTGGGTGCCAGGGCCAAAATATCTGACAATGGCCTGTTCCAGTGGTGGGTGACGTGAAGCCTGATTCTCTGCTATGACATGAAGCCTGATTCTTTGCAATGGGACCTCTCTCCTCTGTCTGGGTGACGGGGTCTAAATATCTGACAGTGGCCTGTTCCAGTGGTGGGTGACATGAAGCCTGAATCTCTGCTATGGGACCTCTCTCCTCTGTCTGGGTGCCGGGGCCTAAATATCTGACAATGGACTGTTCCAGTTTTGGGTGACGTGAAGCCTGATTCTCTGCTATGACATGAAGCCTGATTCTCTGCTATGGGACCTCTCTCCTCTGTCTGGGTGCCAGGGCCAAAATATCTGACAATGGCCTGTTCCAGTGGTGGGTGACGTGAAGCCTGATTCTCTGCTATGACATGAAGCCTGATTCTTTGCAATGGGACCTCTCTCCTCTGTCTGGGTGACGGGGTCTAAATATCTGACAGTGGCCTGTTCCAGTGGTGGGTGACATGAAGCCTGAATCTCTGCTATGGGACCTCTCTCCTCTGTCTGGTGCCGGGGCCTAAATATCTGACAATGGACTGTTCCAGTTTTGGGTGACGTGAAGCCTGATTCTCTGCTATGACATGAAGCCTGATTCTCTGCTATGGGACCTCTCTCCTCTGTCTGGGAGCCAGGGCCAAAATATCTGACAATGACCTGTTCCAGTGGTGGGTGACGTGAAGCCTGATTCTCTGCTATGACATGAAGCCTGATTCTTTGCAATGGGACCTCTCTCCTCTGTCTGGGTGACGGGGTCTAAATATCTGACAGTGGCCTGTTCCAGTGGTGGGTGACATGAAGCCTGATTCTCTGCTATGGGACCTCTCTCCAATTGATATTGGTTAATTTATATTTGTTTTATTTTTATTTTTATTCATTTCCCTATCCACATTTGTTTGCAGGGGATTTAACTACATTTTGCTGCCTTTTGCAGCCCTCTAGCCCTTTCCTGGGCTGTTTTACAGCCTTTTTAGTGCCGAAAAGTTCGGGTCCCCATTGACTTCAATGGGGTTCGGGTTCGGGACGAAGTTCAGGTCCGGATGCCGAACCCGAACATTTCTGGGAAGTTCGGCCGAACTTCTTGAACCCGAACATCCAGGTGATGACCTTCCGAACTATAGTGATGACCTTCCTAGGCACTGCCGGGTACTATAGGAGGTTTGTCCTATAGTAGCCTGGCAAAGCCCCTGACGGACCTCACCAAGAAGAAGCTGCCCTCCGCAGTCGATTGGACAAACAACTGCGAGACGGCCTTCCGGTCGCTGAAGGCAGCCCTCTCAAGCTTCCCTGTCCTACAAGTAGCCAACTTCACACGGCTGTTTATAGTACAGACCGATGCCAGTGATTTTGGCCTCGGTGTCGTACTCAGCCAGGTTGACACTACGGGCCAAGAACACCCCGTTTTGTACCTGAGTCAGAAGCTCCTGCCAAAGGAGGTGACGTACTCCACAATGGAGAAGGAGTGCCTGGCCATTGTCTGGGTACTGCAACGGTTGCAGCCGTATTTATACGGGTGCTGCTTCACTGTTGAGACGGATCACAACCCCCTCAGCTGGTTAATCACTGTGCCAGGAAAAATGGAAGGCTGCTACGCTGGAGCCTCGTGCTTCAGCAGTATCAATTGACCACTCGCCACAAGAAGGGGCGTGACCACGGGAACACCGACAGGCTATACTGACATGGAGACGGTGCGGATGGGAGCATGGAGGAACACAGGAATGTGCTGCCCCCTTGCGCCCTCTAAAGGGGGGAGGTGTGAGGAATATAGAGCATGGTTTTATTTCTGCCATTTGCTCCAGGAGTGGTAGAGGAAATCAACCTCCACAGGGGGGCCCTGCTTCAAAGCCCAGCCATATGGAAGAGAACTTCTAGCAGGCCACCATTGTTTACAATTTCTCATCTCCATTCAGCCAGCCAGTAACCCAGCTAATCTAACAGGAAAAACCTGCAGGGGTCTAGGCCATTCCCCAGTTCAATCAAATTTATCAGACAGCATGGAACAGGTGATTCCTAAGGAATTATAAATCGCCCGGCCATCACAGGCACAAACAAGATACATATTTGTGTCCCTGTGGCCACGATGAACCGGCCCATGGTCATAGTCTGGCGGTGGGATGCCAGGGAGGGGAGATATACATATCTCTCCACAGAAACCACATAACGGTACCAGGTTTGAACTCTACTTGTAGCCGTAACCCAGGCGGGTACATTGGTCCCAGAAACATCTCCCAGTGACATTATGGTCTGGAGCCATGAACCCTAATTGGTTTTGGCCAGTAGCCAGCAACATTGTAAGTTGATGTTGCATTAAACATATCCTGCCCCATAAAAGACCATCATAAGTAGATTTAATTGCAAGTTAAGGCCATTGTACATTGGGAGGTCACTGTTGTGTAGATTAAAAAATCCCTACCATACAGCTCTTATGTGGACCTATGAGTTTACATTCCTTTGCATCTTCTCCCTCTCATATTGTCTATAGGTTAGCATTAGGGTCCATTCACACGTCCGCAATTTTGTTCCGCATTTTTCGGAATGGAATTCCAGACCCATTTATTTCTATGGGGCAGAACGATGTGCTGCCCCGATCCGGAATTGCGGATCCGCACTTCCGGGTCCGCAATTACGATACCGAAAAAAATAGAACATGTCCTATTCTTGTCCGCAATTGCGGACAAGAAAAGGCATTTTCTATGAGAATGCGGCGATGTGCGGTCCACAAAATGCGTACATCGCACACCGCCGATGTCCGTGTTTTGCGGATCCACGGATGTGTGGCTCCGCAAAACACACACGGATGGGTGAATGGACCCTTAGAGATGAGCAGAGGTTTGAAAAATTTGATTCGCCACAGCTGCCATTCATTTAATAATAAAGACCGCACTGTATAGTCGGTCTTCATTGTAAATGTCCGTGTGGCACCTTTAATGTTTCTTTAAACATGGACTGTTGCTAGTATGGGTTTTGGATTGTTATGTGGGAGCACAATATGCTGGCATACACACTTCTCCAACCCCAATGCTCTCCTGTCCTACAGGTGGGAGCCCTTCTGCCATCTGCTTTTCCTCCTTTTCCACATCATCTAATATCAATGTGAATATGTTGTCAGGAACATCCAACTACTCCTCTCTCTCATCTTGCTGAATTTTCTAGGATGTAAAGCCAGCAAAGGATGATAATGGTTATCATCGAGACCTGGCGCACTAAGAGGCACAGAGGGGATGGTATTGGTTGGCACTCTGTCACTGGAATAATAAAGGCTCCCATCTTATTGGTATTGAATTCTTCTATTAATTATTTTCAGCAACACAAGACTGTGCCTAGCGCATAAGCACTTGCCACAACTCTCCCTATGCTCAGCTTACAGGACAATGGTGGAGACCGAGCGGGATGATGGCTTTATAGTGCTTTCACATCATAGCGGAGGGTTATCTCATGATTGGCTATCTACACGGCATTTTGTGTTAATAAAAACTGAACTTTTGCTTTACTACCATGTTCTTAACTCTGTACTGTGTCTGCTTACACAGCCTACCAGAGCAAATCACTACAATTGGTGGCTTGGAGCGGGCATGCGCAGTGTGGCTGGCGTGAACGCCAAAATATTTTGGTTTGCATTTTTTTGCACAGTTGTATGTCAGTTATCAAACCAGCTAAATTCAAACCTGTGTCACATGACAAAATGGAGGCTGTTGTGAAGGCCCTTATGGAGGCTAATTTGCAGCAGCAAGAGACCAACCTGCACCAGCGAGAGGCTAACAAGCAGCAGCAAGAAACCAACCAGTTGCTGCTACAAAACATGATGGCTTTGCAGACAGCAGGAACCATCCCAAGCTTCCACGATGCCCGGAAAGCAGTCCGTGCAGCGATCCCTAAGATGACACCTACAGATGACATCGAAACCTACCTGGCGATGTTTGAGAAAGTGGCCACCAGGGAAAGGCTGCCCCAGGACCAGTGGGCTAAGGTCGTGGCTCCTTTCCTGGCATCAGAGTCTCAGCGGGTGTATTTCAACTTGCCGGATAATCAAGCGGCCAACTACCCAAAGGTAAAGGGTGAGATTTTGGCAAGACTGGGGGTGAATTTGCTGGTCCGGGCCCAGCGGGTGCATCAGTGGGGGTTCAGCCTGTGATACCCCAGTATTATAACCTGCTCAACCTTTTGCAAAAGTGGCTACAGCCTGACGTGCTGAGCCCCACTTCTATGCTGGACCAGTTGTTAGCAGATATGTTCTGGAGGGCTCTGCCGACCCCTTCTCCAGCAATGGATTTGCCAGGTCTTTCCAGGTAATGCGCTTGAGATGGTTGACTTGGTGGAGCGCTATGAGGCGACCCAGAACTTGCAGGAGGGTTCTTTTGGGAGGGGGGCAGTCAAATCCCGTAACTCTCCAACCCGGACCCGGTGACTGGTGCCCACCAGACCCACCCGGGATGTAACTCCTGTGGACCCCACTCCAATAATCTGTTGGCGGTGTCGAGAGCCTGGCCATGTTTCAGCTGACTGTCCACATCAGAGGGAACCCATGGACACGAACTATGGCTTCCGTCAATCATTGTATGCCAGGAAACTGTGTGCAGTGAGTGCTCCGTAGTCACTGAATCACCTGTGCTAGACGGAAGTGGGAGACACTCCAGCGGAGGCTCTGTTGGACTCAGGGAGTCTGGTGACCCTGATAAGGGCTCCCCTGGTACGAAGTCATGAGTATACTGGCCATAAAGTTGGAGTCTTGTGTATACATGGGGACTTAAAAGACTATCCTACTGCTATGGTGTCTATGTCCAGGGTTTCCGTCTGATGGACCCACGAGGTGGCTGTCGCAACCTGTCTACACTATCAACTTATAATAGGGAGAGACCTTCCGGGCTCCCCGGCACTGTGGCCTGTTCCGAGAGTGACTGATACCCATGAGACAGGTGTAACCCTAGCAGAGTGGCCCGGCTCAGGGGTGAGACCAGAACCCTGGGAACCTAAGTCCGAAGGACCAATGGTAGGGGTGACCACCACTTTGGTGGAAGAGGAGGAGACAACCCTGCTAAGTGTAATGGTGGGAGACCTGGATGACTTGCCACCAGGTCCTGAGCTGGCAGACCTCAATGTCTCTGGGGATAACTGTGGTACTGCACAACATTGAGATCCAACCCTATTCCGAGCCTTGGAAAATGTATTACTGGTAGATGGTAAGCTGCAACAACCAGGGGCAGAGATGGTGTTCTCCCGTTTTGTGGTTCATCAGGGTATGTTGTATCGTGCAAACCAACTGCGAGGTGAATCCATTGAACAGTTGGTGGTGCCCCAGGCTTATCGCAAACTCGTGTTAGAGTTAGCACACCAGCATGTTCTCGGGGGTCAGCTGGGAATGCAGAAAACACAGGACCATATACTACAATGGTTTTACTGGCCCAGTGTGTTTAAGGAGGTGGACGCATTCTGTAAGTCTTGCCCGACCAGCCAGGCAACTAGCCCCCAGCACCTTTTCCGCAGTCCCTTGGTACTTCTCCCGATCATTGAGGTATCGTTTGAGCGAATCGCTATGGACCTAGTAGGCCCAGTACCGAAGTCCACTAGGGAACACCAACACATCTTGGTTGTCCATGATTACGCCACATGATACCCGGAGGCGGTGCCACTGTGACATACATCAGTGAAACTTATAGCTAAGGAGCTAATGGAGATGTTCTCCCAAGTGGGGCTATCTAAAGAGGTTCTAACTGACCAGGGGACCTCTTTTATGTCCAAGGTAATGAGGGAACTCTGTAAGTTACTGCATATCAGACAGTTACGGACGGATGTATACCATCCGCAAATGGACGGTCTGGTTGAAAGGTTTAATAAAACTCTAAAATCCATGTTAAAAGGGTAATGTCTAAAGATGGGAAGGATTGGGACCTTCTTCTGCCCTATCTCATGTTCGCTGTGCGGGAGGTGCCCCAGGCTTCTACTGGGTTTTCGCCCTTCGAATTGCTTTATGGCAGACATCCTCATGGTCTGTTGGACGTAGTCAAAGAGGCGTGGGAACAGTAACCAACTCCGCATAAAAGTGTCCTAGAATATGTTGCCAAGATGCAACAGCGGATAGAGACTGTTTTGCTTCTTGTCAGGAAGCATATGGAGGCCGCTCAGCGAGCCCAGAGTCGGATCTATAATTGGCAGGCTCGGGTCCGGATCTTTAACCCAGGTGATCGGGTTTTGGTTCTGGTACTGACCATGGACAGTAAGTTCCTGGCTAGATGGGAGGGACCTTACGAGGTACGGAAAAAAATTGGAGAGGTAAATTACAAGGTACATCAGCCAGGGAGGCGAAAGCCAGAGCAAGTGTACCATGTTAATTTACTAAAACCTTGGAAAGATAGGGACACCTGTACAGAAGACAGCCTGCAGCCAGGCTTATGGATGGTGTGGATAGACTTTCCCAAGGGGAACACCAGGTCGCTACCTCTTGCGGAGGACAGGCACACAGGACAGCTGATCCAGGCGGGCCAGGAGGTAGGTGAGAGAGGTACCAGAGGTACAGGCATTGTCAGCAGGCTGAGTCATTACCAGGAGCAACAGTGCAGGACCAAAGGATGAGGCAGAGGCAAATTCAGACAGGCAGTAGGTCAGGGCAGGCAGCACAGGTACAGGTCAGGCAATCCAAGTTGGCAACAGGAAAGTCAAGGCAAGCAGACAGGGATCAAACAGGTAGCAGAGTCCAGGAACACAAGTACGAGTCAGGACCACAAGCGGCTATCAGGAACCTTAGCAGGATACAAGGATATTGACACTGAGGCATCTGGGAAGTGGGCTGAGCCACTTATATATGTGCAGGGGGGCTAGAATTGGTTGGTGAGGTCACATGATCCAACCCATAAAACACAGGAAGTGAAGCATGCCGGTCAGGGCCGGCGCTACCATAGAGGCAAGGGGGGCAATTGCCCCCGGGCCCCCGCTCCTTAGGGGGCCCCTAGGGCCGGCCCGGCCTTACTATTATCTTGTCACAACTGTCTGACAAATTGTCAGACAGTTGTGACTTGCGTTGCGTCACACTCACACCAGGACCAGATAGTGGCAGTGCTGGACTCTGCGGGCTGCCGCCGGCGCCGCGCGGCAGCCGGCAGTAATGTAATTAATAACTCACTTTGGGCGGCAGTGTGGTCTGAAGGGGCCCCCCTCCGGGCGCGCAGGTGGCTGCTGACTGTGCCTGCGCCGCTGCTTCTGTCTCTTTAAGAGATTCAGGACTGTCTGGAGGCTGGAGCAGTAGCGGCATGCACGGCACAGGCAGGCACGTCTGCCACAGGCTCCACCCCCTTGCACAGAGCAGGAGGCAGGCATTGGCAATGAGAAGGAGAAGAAAGAAGGAGAAGAAAGAAAGGAGAAGAAAGAAGGAGAAGAAAGAAGGAGAAGAAAGAAAGGAGAAGAAAGAAAGGAGAAGAAAGAAAGTCAAGCGGATACAGATTGTTGGATACCACTGGTATTTCCCAGCCACAGCCCAGCAAGCCCAGTGTGACAGCAGCGCCAGGGAAGGCCCGCCGCTCCCAGCCAAGTTCCAGTCTGGTAGATTCTTAATTCATTGGTTAGGGTACTTTAACACTTGCGGCAGGCTGGTCTCCCTGTCGGATCCGGCCTTCTGCTGTTTCGCCGTATCGCTGCTCCGTTCCCATTGACTATAATGGGACGGGGGCTGAGCTCTGGCGCAGCACGGTGGTGCACGAAAGCCGCCGGACTAAAAAGACCTGCATGTCCGACTTTTTAGTCCGGCGGCTTTCGCCGTGAACTGCCGTGCTGCGCTGGAGCTCAGCCCCCGTCTTCATTATAGTCAAAAGGGACGGAGCAGCGGAAGGACGGATCCGACAGGGAGACCAGCCTGCCGGATCTGTCCTGCCGCAAGTGTGAAAGTAGCCTTGTTTTGTTGTTGTTAATGAATCCATGATCCATCCATTCCCAGTGTTTCCCACTCACTGACTGACTTTGTCCGGCATCATCTCACCCGTCCGGGCTGTCCCAGTGTACTACTAGCCCGGCCTGCGGCCCTGGTTCTGTTTGTGTTTGGAGTCAGTTGGACTGGAGAAATGTGCATTTGGGGGGGGCAGTTACTGGTACTACCCGTAACTGCCCCATCCCCCCCCCAAATGCACATTTCTCCAGTCCAACTGTCCAAACAGAACCAGGGCGGGCTAGTATACTGGGACGGGTGAGATGGTGCCTGGGATGGATGGATCCAATCCAGTTTAATCAACCAACCTACCAGTAACTGGTTGATTAAACTGGATTGTGATCCATCCCAGTCTGGTAGGTTGGTTGATTAAACTGGATCGGATCCATCCCAGGCACCATCTCACCAGTGCCAGTGTACTAGCCCGCCCTGGTTCTGTTTGGAGTCAGTTGGACTGGAGAAATGTACATTTGGGGGGACGTTAGTCAGCAAGTGTCATGGGGGGGGCCCTTATTGTTTTCCGCCCCAGGGCCCCATTTCGCCTAGAACCGGCCCTGATGCCGGTCCTTAAGGAAATGCTGCATTAAACAAACAGTAAGCTTGCTGTAGCCAGGGATGAAAGGAAACACTGGTAGCAGACCACCGCTGAACACGGCGCCCAGGGCGGTAAGCAGGGGAACAAAGACACACAGCAGACTATGGTTCAAAAAAGGTAGTTAAGACGCACAGGTTTGTATGACCACCACATGGGGTGGCCACAGTCGAGTAGTACCACCCCACTACTCAAAATAGAAATAGTTTATATATGAAAGAGACTGGGCACACCTCCAGATAATGGGCCACTAGTTTTAATGATTAAAATAACAATATTCAGGCAGACAGTAATATATTGAGGCAAACAATAGTATATTAAAACCCTATAAACATCAATAATATTAGGCAGACAATATTATATAAAACCCTATAATTAATATAATATTATGCTACTAGTAAAATACATAAATATTAAAAATACTAAAAATACAATTGGGACCAAAGCGCTAATAATAATTTATAAGGTAGAGCTCAACAGCAGTCATATGAATATAGCAGCTGGGATGACGTGATGACGTAGAGGACGTCGCGCTCTCCGCCTCCCCACGGCTCAGCTGTCCCGCTGCCCTGAATTTTCTGGCGTTCTCGTGCCGAACTTTCCCCGCACCCTCTCTATGACCGTGTGATAAGCGCTTCCGCGCTACAGCGCTACTGCCTTTCGTCCACTGCCTACTATGCTACTGCCCCGATTGTTGAGCTCGGACGTGGGGCCTGCTTCTAGCTTTTGCTGATCCTGCCGCTCCTGCCGCTTCCTCCTCTCTACTCACCCTGCCGTCGTGATCAGTTCGGTATGTGGAGCTCTTCCGTGGAGTGCGTCTCCGGTCCCTGCTGATCCGCTGCTCTCCTCCTGGTGTCAGTGTGAGTAGCACCCTTGTGTTTCCCTTACCCGATGGTTTGCTGGACAAGTTGACAAGTTGATGAATCATACTTACGACTGCTGCCGATTCTCCTTGCTCTCTCCTCATGCTATTGTACATGACCTGACCCTCTCCTCGTGTCTTCAGCTTTTCCCGATTTGTTCCCTCTCCTCTTTGATGTCGTGGTGACTAACCTCCTAATGATTGCTGACTCTAACTAACCCTGAGTGGAGATCGATAAGCTGCTGGAGGACTCTTCAGGGGGCTTGTATGATGCCCATGATATATTTAACCCCGATTTGCCCCTTTAGATTTTGTCCAGTATTTTTGATCATTATCTTCCCCTTTTTTCCTCTATACTGCTGGGACTAATTCTATTGACCCTACTCTGACAGGCTGCTGGTGTCAATATTTTTGGAAAAAAAAAATAAAAGTGAGGTGCCTACGATTATAAAAGAAGTGAACTATAGAATATAAAGTATAAGGCGGAAAAAGGAAGGAAAAAAAAAAAAAAAAAGGGGGAGAAAGAGTATAAAGAAGAGCGGACAAATAAGGAGGGGAAGGAGGGAGAGGGAGAGAGAGTGAAAGAAAAAAAAAAAAAAAGGAAAGAAAAGAAAAGGGGAAAAAGAGGAAAAGAAAACAAGAACAAACAAGAAGGGAGTGAAAAAAAAAAAAAAAAGGGGAAAAAAAATAAAAGAAGGAAAAGAGAAGGGAAAGAAGGAGAGTGAAGAAGAAGCGATATATACTCAAAAGGAGAGGAAGAGGCGGAACAAGGGGAAAGAAAGAGAAAAAAGGGAAAAAAAAAAAAAAAAGCAGGAATAAGATATGGCCCCAAAAGCTAGTAGGCGCTCGACTGATCTCTCAAGTCAGAAACACGGGTCTAAAACTGTTGAAGCAACAAAAATAGATCAGTTCCTGAGGTCTCCGAGGGTTAATACGAGGGGCGGACAAAAGGAACCTGTCACAAAAAAAAAGGAAGACTCAGAGATGACTGAGTTAGAAACACAAAAAGCCTCTAGATACCCCGAAGAAGAAGACGGTATAATGGGGGAAGTTATCCCTAATGACAACTCCTCTCTGCTAGAAGAAATACTCCTAGCGGTTAAACAGAACGGGGATTTAATACAGGCGGTTACAACCCAACTTGGGTTTATTCAAGTTGATGTGGGACTAATAAAAGTGCGAGACAGAGTCAACATCCTTGAGAGTTCCGTCGCCCTTATACAGAATGAATCCAAAAAAATAAATACGGAAGTCTCCACATTTAAATCAGAATATAACCTTCTGAAGAAAAAGGTAGCGGACCTTGAGGATAGGTCACGAAGATACAATGTGAGAATAATAGGGATTCCAGAGGGTGTGGAAGAGAAAAACCCAACCCAATTCATACAGAAGTTAATCCTTGAGAACTTTGGGAAAGAGTCGTTTTCTTCTCTTTTTATGATTGAAAGAGCTCATCGGGTCCCAGGGGGAAAACCAATTCCAGGGAGACAACCTCGGACATTCCTTGCTAAGCTATTGACTACAGGGGACAGAGATATCCTCCTGAGAAGGGCGAGGGAATCCTCACCGGTTGTATATAACGGGATTAGACTGGCCTTTTTTCCCGATTTTTCGAAAGATATACAAGAAAAGAGACGCACATTTATGATTGTTAAAAAGAGGCTAAGAGAAAGGGCTGTGGTGCGTCAAAGTAGGTGTGGTTTCCCTTTTTTTAGTTTATTTTTTTTCTCTTTCCTTTTTTCTCCATTTAACCATTGTTGATGATGCTGACTAGAATTATTGCTTGGAATATACGTGGTTTGGGGGATAGAGGTAAGAGACAAGCGGTTTTTGACTTGACTCAGGCCCATTTACCAGCAATAGTATGCCTGTTGGAGACCCACCTCACTGAGGAGACCTCTAGAGTGGTCGACAGGGGATGGGCTGCGCACACGTATCATTCTACCTTCTCCAATTACTCGAGAGGTGTTACGGTGTTGATACATAGACTTATTGATTTCGTTTGTGAGGCATCCTCTGTCGACCAACAGGGGAGATTTATTTTTTTATATTGTAGGTTAGGGGGGAAGATATGTATTTTGGCCTTTGTCTATATTCCACCGCCATTTTCCTTTTCGGTTCTTAACTCTCTGTTATTATTCATGGATAAATGGCCAGAATGTCCAACATTGATTATTGGCGACTTTAACTGTGTCATCGATCCTCTACGTGACAGGGTTTCTACGAGTGTCAGGAGTGACAGTCCGGTCCAGGGGTCTCCCCTGGCACGGTTTTGCCTGGAGGCTGGATTTGAGGATGCTTGGGAACATCTGGGACAGGGGAAAAGGGTTTTTTCATGCTTTAGTAAAGCAGGTAAATCGATGTCCAGAATAGATCTTGTATTGATAAGTAGTAAACATGTGAAACTGATAAAGCGGATGAAATATGAAACGAGGTCAATATCGGATCACTCTCCGCTATTACTTGAATTTTGCTTATCTCAGGAAAGATATACACCAAAACCTCCCTTTAGACTAAATCCCTACTGGCTATCAGTTATAAAGACACATGAAATAATTTGAAATGAAATAGGCAGATTCTGGGATATTAACTATGGCTCAGCAAAAATTCAAGTGGTATGGGATACCTTTAAGGCGTATATGAGGGGATTGATGGTTAGTAATATCGCAAACCTTAGAAGGGAATATGGAAAAAAACAGAAAAATCTAGAAGAACATGTAGTGTTGGTGACAGAATCCTTTCACATGAACAAGACGGAGAAGAACAGGGAAAATATGCAAAGGGCCACACAAATATATGCTAAGTTTTTATTGGATAAGGCCCAACAGAACCTTTTCTTTAAAGGGCAAAAATACTTTACCGAATCAGGGCGACCTGGTAAACTCCTGTCCAGAGTAATCTCCAATCAACAACCCAAAAAACATATAGATAAGGTTCGATTGAGTGATGGTAGGATAGTCACCAGACAGGGCCCGGTGGAGAAGGCCTTTCTTGATTATTTCCTTGATCTGTATAAAGCCGACTCTAACATCACAGATGATAAGATAGATTTCTATCTAGACAGGATCAATTTTCCAACTATTACTGAGACGCAAAAGAAAGCACTAGAATCGGAGGTCTCAATTCAGGAACTTGAGGGAGCTATTAAACTATGTTCAGCTAACTCCACTCCTGGTTCAGACGGGCTTCCATATGAATTTTATAGTAAATATGGGGACTGTATTCTTCCTAGACTGTTGGAGGTCTTTGCTGAATCAATGGAGGATGGGATGCTGCCAGATTCAATGATGGAGGCTACAATAATATTAATTCCCAAAAAAAGGCAAGGACCCTTTAGATTTAGAATCTTATAGACCAATTTCACTGCTCAATGCAGATGTAAAGCTTCTTGCGAGGGTCCTTGCTACAAGGCTTTCTAGGGTCATTTCCTCCATTGTCCATCCGGATCAGAGCGGTTTTATCCAAAGCAAGGGTACACATCATAATTTACATCGGCTTTTTTCTAATATTCAGGCCCCTGGGGGGACCGCCCGCTCCATCCTGTCATTGGATGCCTCCAAGGCCTTTGACAGGGTGGAGTGGCGTTTCCTCTGGAAGGTTCTTGCCAGGATGGGCTTTGGAGAAAGGTTTATACGTACTCTTAAGCTACTGTATAGATCTCCAAGGGCAAAATTGAGTCTTAATGGAATTCTGATTAGTAGTATTGATTTAAATAGAGGCACGCGGCAGGGCTGCCCATTATCTCCCTTGTTATTCGATATTTATATCGAACCCCTTGCGATGGCCATCAGGCAGGATAATCAGGTTAAAGGATTCGGTACGTTAGGAACACAAGACCGTATCTCATTATATGCAGATGATGTTTTGTTTTTTATAGACCATACGGAAATTACTCTTCCTAGGATTATTCAAATGGTTAAAGTATTTGGTGAGGTGTCTGGTCTTCTTATAAACTGGGCCAAGACCAGTCTGCTGCCAATAGACCCCCTGCCACAGAAAGAGGTTCCTGTGACACAGTTAGATATTGTTGATACTTTTCAATACTTGGGTTTGACTATATCGCCTCGGGTTGAAAATTTTGTACAACTTAATTTGATCCCCATAATGGTAAAGATTAGAGCTAAAATAGGGATCTGGCTGAAACTTCCCCTATCCAGAGCTGATCGAGTTTCACTAGTTAAAATGGTGATATTACCACAATTGCTTTATGTGCTCAGGAATACACCTATTTGGATACAAGATAAATATTTTAAACTTATTGAAAGAATAATTAATGATTTAATATGGGGAAGAAAGCGAGTTCGAATTAAGCTGGAATATTTGTATAAATCAGTGGAGAGTGGGGGGTTAAATCTCCCCTACTTTAAAGGGTACTTTATTGCAGCCCAGTTATTGATGTGCTATGAATCAGAGAACAGCGCACTCCTGGGGAAGTTGGTAACTAGCCACGCCCACAATAATATTTTTACCTTGTTGGAATCTGGCCTATTGAAGAGTTATGAGCAAGGCTATAGAGAGACTATAAAATTACTCCTGAAAGTGTGGGCTATAACTAGGACATGGTTGAAGGTTAAGGGTTCACTTACATTTACGCCCCTCTGGCATAATTTGTATTTACAAAGGCTAGATGATATTGCAGCTGACACATTTTGGCAGAAGAATACAATTTTATATATCTCACAGGTAGTTAAAGATAGAGAAATTAAATCTTTTATAGAAATGACACATAATATAAGAAACCTTTCATGGTTTAGGTATTTTCAATTGCGATCTGTACTATCCAGTTTGGATGATAAGCGGCTGTTGGATATAGATAATTTATCTTTTTTGAATGATTGGGTAGGGGGTACACCTTCTAGAACAAAAATTTCAAATATATATAAGTTATTACTTAAGGCACGGTTTAGTGATACACACTCACCAGGACAAAAAGCGTGGGAGGCGGATTGTCCGAATTTACAAATAGAAGGGTGGGAGAATATTTTTGGGAATTTGGTTTCACTATCCCAGAACTTCAACCATGTTCTAATACAATTCTATATTTGCCATAGATTATATATTACTCCCCTATGGATGAATAAATGCGGGTTAAGAGACACGTCCAACTGCCCCAAATGTAACACTGCAGGAGCGGACTTTCTCCATATGATATGGACTTGTCCAGAACTTATAAACTACTGGAATAGTATTAATAATTGTATTATGTATAAACTAAAAATTCGAATTCCTTTTGAACCACAAGTATTTGTGCTTAATGATCTTTCCAAATTAAATAATCACAAGTATCAAAAGATCTTCCTGAGCAGAATACTGATGTTGGCTAGAGTTTTGATCAGCCGGACCTGGTTTGCCCGATCCACTCCAGACATAAATACATGGATAAATTTAACTGATAAGGTAAAAAATTATGAGAAAATTATATACAAACGGAGGGAAGTTGAGGACCAGTGGAATAGGATATGGGGTGGTTGGAGGATTGACTAGCTGAGGTCCAATTGTTTCATTTATAAGGGTCCTACTTTGACGCACCACAGACTAGGGGGGAGGGAGGGGAGGGTTTTTTCTAAATGTAATGAAAGGATGAGTTGATTATATTTATATCTATATATAATTAGTCGGGTCACTAAGAATTGAGAGATTGTAAAAATTTGTACTGTAAATGTTTTGTAGTTTTCCTAATAAATTTTTGAAAAAAAAAAAAAAAAAAAAAAAATATAGCAATATGCGATACTGGAATAATAGAGAATGGCAGTCAATGGTAATGGGAGAATTCCTTAGGAGCTGCCGTGCACTTGAACAACTGGATAAATGTTCTTCTAAGGTAGTTACACTTCGTGTCTCACAGGTAGCTTGGTACTGCCTGTATAGCGCATACAGTGAAGTTAAGTCAGTGCAAGGAGGAGCTAAACATACGGTGGCGTCCCACTGTATGTATAATTCAACAATGTGTCACTGCACAGTTACTTGATAGCACATTAGGTTATAACAACCTCAAAGTCGGAACAGTCTTACCCGCTTGGTGCGGCCCCAGCCGTCCTACGAAAATCGGATGGACTTGCGCTCTCTATCCTCCGGAATTTCTTACCCTAGCGTAGGTTTGTGCACGTGGGTCTGCCGGTTTGGCTTCGGATCCAATATAGTGATGTCCTCTACGCGGGTTTTCAGTGGACAATGAGCAGCAGTCTTTATCTTTTTGAGTAGTGCACTACTTCTTTAGTTGATGGGGGGGTCTGACCAGACGCATTTCGGGGCAGGATTACCACTGAAGAAGGGGATACCCTAGCCCCGAAACGCATCTGGTCAGACCCCCCATCAACTAAAGAAGTAGTGCACTACTCAAAAAGATAAAGACTGCTGCTCATTGTCCACTGAAAACCCACGTAGAGGACATCACTATATTGGATCCGAAGCCAAACCGGCGGACCCACGTGCACAAACCTACGCTAGGGTAAGAAATTCCGGAGGATAGAGAGCGCAAGTCCATCCGATTTTCGTAGGACGGCTGGGGCCGCACCAAGCGGGTAAGACCGTTCCGACTTTGAGGTTGTTATAACCTAATGTGCTATCAAGTAACTGTGCAGTGACACATTGTTGAATTATACATACAGTGGGACGCCACCGTATGTTTAGCTCCTCCTTGCACTGACTTAACTTCACTGTATGCGCTATACAGGCAGTACCAAGCTGCCTGTGAGACACGAAGTGTAACTACCTTAGAAGAACATTTATCCAGTTGTTCAAGTGCACGGCAGCTCCTAAGGAATTCTCCCATTACCATTGACTGCCATTCTCTATTATTCCAGTATCGCAAATTGCTATATTCATATGACTGCTGTTGAGCTCTACCTTATAAATTATTATTAGCGCTTTGGTCCCAATTGTATTTTTAGTATTTTTAGTATTTATGTATTTTACTAGTAGCATAATATTATATTAATTATAGGGTTTTATATAATATTGTCTGCCTAATATTATTGATGTTTATAGGGTTTTAATATACTATTGTTTGCCTCAATATATTACTGTCTGCCTGAATATTGTTATTTTAATCATTAAAACTAGTGGCCCATTATCTGGAGGTGTGCCCAGTCTCTTTCATATATAAACACAGCAGACTATGTAACAATTTGTTTTCCTTAACTTTTTTCACTTTATTTATTTATGTATTTATTTATTTTACCCATTGTGTTCCCATGAGCTCACACAAGACCTTTTCTAGCATTTTTACTTGAATTTTTTAAAAGTTTTTTTTCCCCCCCCCCATTCCTGATTCCTTCTATTACTGGGGCTCATGTGTTCATATAAATAGTACTCATGAGAAAATTTGTTTCACCAGTGTTCCACAATATTTACTGTTATGAAGCATATTTTTCCTTTATACAAGACAAAGAAGAGTGACAAAGAAATCCAGATTAAATGTTTTAATATCCATTGTGTTATATGTAGAAAATATAGCTTCATTATAAGAACGTCAATTGTTTTGGGAAATGGCAAACAGATTTTCAGAGATTCACTTACTGATATCTCTACTTTCCAATAAAAATATTGAATTCAAAATTTGATATGCTGGACAGAAGGTTTGGATTGATATAACATTTACTTTCCAACTGAATTATTTTAACATGCATGCTGCCAAAATGTGTAGGTTTTTACTTTCTTGCAGATATATCTCCAAAGACCAAAGTACTGTACAGTCTTCAAAGATAAAGGTCATAAGTTGTCATTTGCTAAAACAATGTGAATGTCAGGACAAAATGCTCTACACATGATGAACATCATATTCCCAGCCTCCTAGAACAGTTTTACTAAGATCTGAAAAACCCATACAGTAGGCTGTTTGACTTTCCAAAATGTAGCTGTGTAATTATGTTTAAACCGGCATTGTTTCTGACTAGTAGAACATAAAATTTTCCATTCTCGAAAGGCGAACGCAAATTTTTGCAAATGTCGCGAACGGGCGAACTGGGCAAACCGCCATTGACTTCAATAGGCAGGCGAATTTTAAAACCCACAGGGACTCTTTCTAGCCACAGTAGTGATGTAAAAGTTTTTTCAAGGGGACTAACACCTGGACTGTGGCATGCCAGAGGGGGACCCATGGCAAAACTCCCATGGAAAATTACATAGTTGACGCAGAGTTAGGTTTTAATCCATAAAGGGCATAAAACACCTAACAATCCAATTTTTTTTTTAATAACGTGGTATAAAACATCCAGTGTGTGTATACGATCAGGTATGATGTTGTATCGATCAGGTAGTGTAAGGGTTACGCCCGCTTCACAGACATTGACAGACCAAACTCCCCTTTTAATGCATCGCAAACAACTGCAAACAGTCCATTTGCCCAACCGCAAACTTCCCATTTGCACAAGGTTGGATACCAAGCTAGCCATGTCCCGTTGATGTGTTTGAAGGTTTCTTCCTCCACCCAGCCACGTACAACACCAAGGGTCCCCAAAAGGTGAATTGAATTGATTTGTTTGAATCCACGTCTCCGCCGCGCAGTTTACTGTCACACCCGACATGAGTGGTATTTTCTGTAGTTCTCTTGTTACGTCCCCAATCTGGGGTCCATTTATTCAAATGATTTTTCGAACGGGGAGATGGTTAAAAAAACGCTGGCTCACTCCCCTTTGTTTGAATCCACGGTCACTGCGTTTGCACCGTGCAATTTACTGTCATACCCAATATGAGTGCTTTTTCTGTAGTTCTCTTATCATCAGTTTAATCCCTGTTACCTCCCATATCAGGGATTGCCTTTTTGTGAAAAAATTTTTTAGGCCGGGTACCTTCGACTGCCTTCACAAACCAAACTCTGATACACCAAACTGAATTGATTTTAGGAACCGGGAGATGGAAAAAGCAGCTTGGTCGGTCCTCTTACTCCCAAGTTGGGGCACTGCGTGTGCACGGAGCAATGTGCTGTGACACCCTGACCATATAGGAGTGGTGTCTTAACTAGTACTATTCCTATCAGTTTAATCCCTGTTGCGTCCCCTATCCGGGGACGTGTGTCGAATTGATTAACCATTGTCGAATTAACAAACCATTACGACATCCTGAAATAATTTAGTTCTGAGCTCTGTACTTGCTTTATATTGGACTTGATGGGGATTTGTTAAATTGTCTCCATTATTTCTAATAAACTATTAGGAGACTTTATTATTATTTTTTATTTTATGTATTAAAAACCCATACAACTTAAAAATTAAAAGAAAATGAATGTTTTTAGTCTGATCATAATGAAGCAACGGCCTTATCATCTGGGGTGTGGCAACAATGCCAACACACTCATGGAAGTAATGATAGCTTCATTGTGATACGCAAACCCCTTCACCACAACAAGGTACCGATCACGAAGGGGAATTGGCACATGTATGTGCCTTTATTTTGTTTTGTTTTTGCAGCCACACTGCAGCACCAGAGGCCAGAAAAATTAGGCATGTACACATACCTGAAAAATTAGGTATTGTTGCAGCCTCTGTTGTAGCAGCGGCCAGAAAAATTGATGTTTTCCAGGCAGAAAGGTGACTAAAACATTGCGGCTTGAATCCTAGTTGGTGGCGGAGAATTCACAAAAGTCATCCGGTGTGCAGACATTAAATAGAGCAGCGTGGGGACCATTTTGAGGCCAAGGCATGTCATCAGGCCTTTTGTTAGTCAAACGTATTCCCCACTGTCAGTCCCTTCGGGATACATGCCTCATTCATCTTAATGAAGTTGAGGTAATCAACACTTTTTTGACCGAGGCGACTTCTTTTGTCAGTGACTCCTGCTGCACTGAAGGTCCTTTCTGACAGGACACTTGTAGAGGGGCAGCCAGAAGTTCTATCGCAAACTGGGATAGCTCAGGCCACAGGTCAAAACTGCACACCCAGTAGTCAAGGGTAGGGATGAGCGAACCCGAACTGTATAGTTCGGGTTCGTACCGAATTTTGGGGTGTCCGTGACACGGACCCGAACCCGGACATTTTCGTAAAAGTCCGGGTTCGGGTTCGGTGTTCGTCACTTTCTTGGCGCTTTTTGAAGCCAATCAACAAGCGTCGTACTACTTGGCCCAAGAGGCCGTCACAGCCATGCCTACTATTGGCATGGCTGTGATTGGCCAGTGCAGCATGTGACCCAGCCTCTATTTAAGCTGGAGTCACATAGCGCCGCCCGTCACTCTGCTCTGATCAGTATAGGGAGAGGTTGCAGCTGTGACGTTAGGGCGAGATTAGGCAGTGATTAACTCCTCCAAAAGACTTCATTCAGAGATAGATCTGCAGCTGTGGATCATTGAACTGCTGCTATCGAATTGCTCACTGTTTTTAGGCTGACCAGAGCGTTTTTCAGTCACTTTTTTCTGGGGTGATCGGCGGCCATTTTGCGACTTGTGGTGTGCCAGCACAAGCTGCCAACAAGTGCATTTAACCCTCAGTAGTGTGGTTGTTTTTTGGCTGAATCCTACATCAGGGTCAAGCTGTCACAACAAGTGCATTTAACCATCAATAGTCTGGTTATTTTTTGGCCATATACTACATCAGGGGCAAGCTGAGCCTGTCACCAAGTACATTTAACCCTCAATAGTGCGGTTGTTTTTTGGCTAAATCCTACATCAGGGTCAAGCTGTCACACCAAGTGCATTTAACCATCAATAGTCTGGTTATTTTTTGGCCATATACTACATCAGGGGCAAGCTGAGCCTGTCACCAAGTGCATTTAACCCTCAATAGTGCGGTTGTTTTTTGGCTAAATCCTACATCAGGGTCAAGCTGTCACACCAAGTGCATTTAACCATCAATAGTCTGGTTATTTTTTGGCCATATAATACATTAGGGACAAGCTGAGCCTGTCGCCAAGTGCATTTAATCCTCAATAGTGCGGTTGTTTTTTGGCTAAATCCTACATCAGGGTCAAGCTGTCACACCCAAGTGCATTTAACCATCAATAGTCTGGTTATTTTTTGGCCATATACGACATCAGGGGCAAGCTGAGCCTGTCACCAAGTGCATTTAACCCTCAATAGTGTGGTTGGTCAAGCTGTCACACCAAGTGCATTTAACCATCAATAGTGTGGTTATTTTTTGGCCATATCCCAGTCTAATTCTGTCCGTAAACGTATACCTGTCACCCAGCGCCTAAATAATATGCCTCAAATTTGTAGTCTGCTAAATCTGTGGTTATTGCTGTGGCTGGGCGAGTTATTTAGTGTCCGTCAAAGCACAGTTTTTGTTCTGGGTTGAAATACAATTCCCAATTTAGCAATTCTCTAAATTAGTGGTTTCTGCTGTATCAGGCCTACTTTAAATTTATCCCTAAAAGGGAATATTAGATTCAAGCTACTGATAGGGTCATTCTCAATAACTTCACACAAACGCTACTGTGCATATACCAGTCTAATTCTGTCTGTAAACTTATACCTGTCACCCAGCGCCTAAATAATAGGCCTCAAGTTTTTAGTCAGCTAAATCTGTGGTTATTGCTGTGGCTAGGCGAGTTATTTAGTGTCCGTCAAAGCACAGTTTTTGTTCTGGGTTGAAATACAATTCCCAATTTAGCAATTCTCTAAATTAGTGGTTTCTGCTGTATCAGGCCTACTTTAAATTTATCCCTAAAAGGGTATATTAAATTCAAGGTGCAGATAGGGTCATTCTCAATAACTTCACACACACGCTACTGTGCATATCCCAGTCTAATTCTGTCTGTAAACGTATACCTGTCACCCAGCGCCTAAATAATGGGCCTCAAATTTATAGTCATCCAAATCTGTCGTTATTGCTGTAGCTGGTCAAGTTATTTAGTGTCCGTCAAAGCACAGTTTTTGTTCTGGGTTGAAATACAATTCCCAATTTAGAAATTCTCTAAATTAGTGGTTTCTGCTGTATCAGGCCTACTTTAAATTTATCCTTAAAAGGGTATATTAGATTCAAGTTGCAGATAGGGTCATTCTCAATAACTTCACACACACGCTACTGTGCATATCCCAGTCTAATTCTGTCTGTAAACGTATACCTGTCACCCAGCGCCTAAATAATAGGCCTCAAATTTATAGTCATCCAAATCTGTCGTTATTGCTGTAGCTGGTCAAGTTATTTAGTGTCCTTCAAAGCACAGTTTTTGTTTTGGGTTGAAATACAATTCCCAATTTAGAAATTCTCTAAATTAGTGGTTTCTGCTGTATCAGACCGCCTTTAAATCTATCCCTAAAAGGGTATATAAGATTCAAGGTGCACATAGGGTCATTCTCAATAACTTCACACACACGCTACTGTGCATATCCCAGTCTAATTCTGTCTGTAAACGTATACCTGTCACCCAGCGCCTAAATAATAGGTCTCAAATTTATAGTCAGCTAAATCTGTGGTTACTGCTGTGCCTGTATTAGTGTAATACGGTACCTAAATAGATAGCCAGATAGTGTTAGGTGTCTTTAAAAAAAGGCCTGAATTTGAATTCAATACATTGGGCCGAATAATATTTTGGTTGTTGTGGTGAACGATAACAATGAGGAAAACATCTAGTAAAGGACGCGGACATGGTCGTGGTGGTGTTAGTGGACCCTCGGGTGCTGGGAGAGGACGTGGCCGTTCTGCCACAGCCACACGTCCTATGTTACTAACTACCTCAGGTCCCAGTAGCCGCCATAATTTACAGCGATATTTGGTGGGGCCCAATGCCGTTCTAATGATGGTAAGGCCTGAGCAGGTACAGGCATTAGTCAATTGGGTGGCTGACAGTGGATCCAGCACGTTCACATTATCTCCCACCCAGTCTTCTGCAGAAAGCGCACAGATGGCGCCTGAAAATCAAGCCCATCAGTCTGTCACATCACCCCCATGCATACCAGGGAAACTGTCTGAGCCTCAAGTTATGCAGCAGTCTCTTATGCTGCTTGAAGACTCTGCTGGCAGGGTTTCCCAAGGGCATCCACCTAGCCCTTCCCCAGCGGTGGAAGACATAGAATGCACTGACGCACAACCACTTATGTTTCCTCATGATGAGGACACGGGAATACCACCAGCACGTCTCTGATGATGACGAAACACAGGTGCCAACTGCTGCGTCTTTCTGCAGTGTGCAGACTGAACAGGAGGTCAGGGATCAAGACTGGGTGGAAGACGATGCAGGGGACGATGAGGTCCTAGACCCCACATGGAATAAAGGTCGTGCCACTGACTTTCACCGTTCGGTGGAAGAGGCAGTGGTGAGACCGAGCCAACAGCGTAGCAAAAGAGGGAGCAGTGGGCAAAAGCAGAACACCCGCCGCCAAGAGACTCCGCCTGCTACTGACCGCCGCCATCTTGGACCGAGCACCCCAAAGGCATGGCACTTCTTCAAACAATGTTCTAACGACAAGACCCGAGTGGTTTGCACGCTGTGCCATCAGAGCCTGAAGCGAGGCATTAACGTTCTGAACCTTAGCACAACCTGCATGACCAGGCACCTGCATGCAAAGCATGAACTGCAGTGGAGTAAACACCTTAAAAACAAGGAAGTCACTCAGGCTCCCCCTGCTACCTCTTCTGCTGCTGCCGCCTCGGCCTCTTCTGCTGCTGCCGCCTCGGCCTCTTCTGCTGCTGCCGCCTCAGCCTCTTCTGCTGCTGCCGCCTCGGCCTCTTCTGCTGCTGCCGCCTCGGCCTCTTCCTCCGCCTCTGGAGGAACGTTGGCACCTGCTGCCCAGCAAACAGGGGATGTACCACCAACACCACCACCTCAGTCACCAAGCATCTCAACCATGTCACACGGCAGCATTCAGCTCTCCATCTCACAAACATTTGAGAGAAAGCGTAAATTCCCACCTAGCCACCCTCGATCCCTGGCCCTGAATGCCAGCATTTCTAAACTACTGGCCTATGAAATGCTGTCATTTAGGTTGGTGGACACAGACAGCTTCAAACAGCTCATGTCGCTTGCTGTCCCACAGTATGTTGTTCCCAGCCGGCACTACTTCTCCAAGAGAGCCGTGCCTTCCCTGCACAACCAAGTATCCGATAAAATCAAGTGTGCACTGCGCAACACCATCTGTGGCAAGGTCCACCTAACCACAGATACGTGGACCAGTAAGCATGGCCAGGGACGCTATATCTCCCTAACTGCACACTGGGTAAATGTAGTGGCAGCTGGGCCCCAGGCGGAGAGCTATTTGGCGCACGTCCTTCCGCCGCCAAGGATCGCAGGGCCACATTCTTTGCCTCCTGTTGCCACCATCTCCTACTCAGCTTCCTCCTCCTCTTCTTCCACCTGCTCATCCAGTCAGCCACACACCTTCACCACCAACTTCAGCACAGCCCGGGGTAAACGTCAGCAGGCCATTCTGAAACTCATATGTTTGGGGGACAGGCCCCACACCGCACAGGAGTTGTGGCGGGGTATAGAACAACAGACCGATGAGTGGTTGCTGCCGGTGAGCCTCAAGCCCGTGGTGGTGTGCGATAATGGGCGAAATCTCGTTGCAGCTCTGGGAATAGCCGGTTTGACGCACATCCCTTGCTTGGCGCATGTGCTGAATTTGGTGGTGCAGAAGTTCATTCACAACTACCCCGACATGTCAGAGCTGCTGCATAAAGTGCGGGCCGTCTGATCGCGCTTCCGGCATTCACATCCTGTCGCTGCTCGCCTGTCTGCGCTACAGCGTAACTTCGGCCTTCCCGCTCACCCCCTCATATGCGACGTGCCCACCAGGTGGAACTCCACCTTGCACATGCTGGACAGACTGTGCGAGCAGCAGCAGGACATAGTGGAGTTTCAGCTGCAGCACGCACGGGTCAGTCGCATAGCGGAACAGCACCACTTCACCAATGACTGGGCCTCCATGCGAGACCTGTGTGCCCTGTTGCGCTGTTTCGAGTACTCCACCAACATGGCCAGTGGCGATCACGCCGTTATCAGCGTTACAATACCACTTCTATGTCTCCTTGAGAAAACACTTAGGGCGATGATGGAAGAGGAGGTGGACCAGGAGGAGGAGGAGGAGGAGGAGGAAGAGGGGTCATTTTTAGCGCTTTCAGGCCAGTCTCTTCGAAGTGACTCAGACGAAGATTTTTTGCAACAGCAGAGGCCAGGTACAAATGTGGCTAGCCAGGGCCCACTACTGAAGGACGAGGAGGACGAGGATGAGGAGGAGGTGGAGGAGGATGAGGATGAAGCATAGTCACAGCGGGGTGGCACCCAACACAGCTCGGGCCCATCACTGGTGCGTGGCTGGGGGGAAACGCAGGACGATGACGATACGCCTCCCACAGAGGACAGCTTGTCCTTACCCCTGGGCAGCCTGGCACACATGAGCGACTACATGCTGCAGTGCCTGCGCAACGACAGCAGAGTTGCCCACATTTTAACGTGTGCGGACTACTGGGTTGCCACCCTGCTGGATCCACGGTACAAAGACAATGTGCCCACCTTACTTCCTGCACTGGAGCGTGATAGGAAGATGCGCGAGTACAAGCACACATTGGTAGACGCGCTACTGAGAGCATTCCCAAATGTCACAGGGGAACAAGTGGAAGTCCAAGGCCAAGGCAGAGGAGGAGCAAGAGGTCGCCAAGGCAGCTGTGTCACAGCCAGCTCCTCTGAGGGCAGGGTTAGCATGGCAGAGATGTGGAAAAGTTTTGTCAACACGCCACAGCTAACTGCACTACCACCTGATACGCAACGTGTTAGCAGGAGGCAAAATTTAACTAACATGGTGGAACAGTACTTGTGCACACCCCTCCACGTACTGACTGATGGTTCGGCCATATTCAACTTCTGAATCTCTAAATTGTCCACGTGGCCAGAGCTAGCCTTTTATGCCTTGGAGGTGCTGGCCTGCCCGGCGGCCAGCGTTTTGCCTGAACGTGTATTCAGCACGGCAGGGGGCGTCATTACAGACAAACGCAGCCGCCTGTCTACAGCCAATGTGGACAAGCTGACGTTCATAAAAATGAACCAGGCATGGATCCCATAGGACCTTTCCATCCCTTGTGCAGATTAGACATTAACTACCTCCCCTTAACCATATATTATTGTACTCCAGGGCACTTCCTCATTCAATCCTATTTTCACTTTCATTTTACCATTATATTGCGAGGCAACCCAAAGTTGAATGAACCTCTCCTCTGTCTGGGTGCCGGGGCCTCAATATATGCCAATGGACTGTTCCAATGTTAAGTGACGTGAAGCCTGATTCTCTGCTATGACATGCAGACTGATTCTCTGCTGACATGAAGCCAGATTCTCTGTTACGGGACCTCTCGTCTCTGCCTGGGTGCCTGGGCCTAAATATATGACAATGGACTGTTACAGTGGTGGCTGACGTGAAGCCTGATTCTCTGCTATGACATGCAAACTGATTCTTTGCTGACATGAAGCCAGATCTCTCTCCTCTGCCTGGGTGCCTGGGCCTAAATATATGCCAATGAACTGTTCCAATGATGGGTGACGTGAAGCCTGATTCTCTGCTATGACATGCAGACTGATTCTCTGCTGACATGAAGCCAGATTCTCTGTTACGGGACCTCTATCCTCTGGCTGGGTGCCTGGGCCTAAATATATGACAATGGACCGTTCCAATGTTGGGTAACGTGAAGCCTTATTCTCTGCTATGACATGCACACTGATTCTCTGCTGACATGAAGACAGATTCTCTGTTACGGGACCTCTCTTCTTTGCCTGGGTGCCTGGGCCTAAATATATGACAATGGTCTGTTACAGTGGTGGCTGACGTGAAGCCTGATTCTCTGCTATGACATGCAGACTGATTCTCTGCTGACATAAAGCCAGATTCTGTGTTATGGGACCTCTCTCCTCTGCCTGGGTGCCGGGGCCTAAATTTATGACAATGGACTGTTACAGTGGTGGGTGACGTGAAGCCTGATTCTCTGCTATGATATGAAGACTGATTCTCTGGTGACATGAAGCCAGATTCTGTGTTATGGGACCTCTCTCCTCTGCATGGGTGCCGGGGCCTAAATTTATGACAACGGACTGTTCAAATGTTGGGTGACGTGAAGCATGATTCTCTGCTATGACACGCAGACTGATTCTCTGCTGACATGAAGCCAGATTCTCTGTTACGGGACCTCTCTCCTCTGCCTGGGTGCCAGGGCCTAAATTTATGACAATGGACTGTTACAGTGGTGGGTGATGTGAAGCCTGATTCACTGCTATGATATGAAGACTGATTCTCTGCTGACATGAAGCCAGATTCTGTGTTATGGGACCTCTCTCCTCTGCCTGGGTGCCAGGGCCTAAATTTCTGACAATGGACTGTTACAGTGGTGGGTGACGTGAAGCCTGATTCTCTGCTATGACATGAAGACTGATTCTCTGGTGACATGAAGCCAGATTCTCTGTTACGGGACCTCTCTCCTCTGCCTGGGTGCCGGGGCCTAAATATCTGAGAATGGACTGTTCCAGTGGTGGGTGATGTGTAGCCAGATTCTCTGCTATGGGACCTCTCTCCAATTGATATTGGTTAATTTTTATTTATTTTATTTTTATTTTTATTCATTTCCCTATCCACGTTTGTTTGCAGGGGATTTACCTACATGTTGCTGCCTTTTGCAGCCCTCTAGCTCTTTCCTGGGCTGTTTTACAGCCTTTTTTAATGCCGAAAAGTTCGGGTCCCCATTGAATTCAATGGGGTTCGGGTTCGGGACGAAGTTCGGATCGGGTTTGGATCCCGAACACGAACATTTCCGGGAAGTTCGGCCGAACTTCTCGAACCCGAACATCCAGGTGTTCGCTCAACTCTAGTCAAGGGGTTCATCGCTCCTCAGAGTGTCGATATCTGCAGTTAAGGCGAGGTAGTCTTCTACCTGTCGGTGGAGTCGTTCTCTAAGGCTGGATCCTGAAGGGCTGTGGCGATGCGTAGGACTGAAAAAGCTCTGCATGTCTTCCATCAACAACACATCTGTAAAGCGTCCTGTTTTTGCCGCCGTGGTCGTGGTAGGAGGAGGATTACTTTCACCTCTTCCCCAGTTAGATTCCCATTGTGCTGATACATCCCCCTTATAAGCTGTGTAAAGCATATTGCTGCATTGTTTCGGACTTTTGGTAATTTGGTAACATTTCCGCCACTTTCTGCTTATACTGGGGGTCTAGTAGCGTGGCCACCCAACACAGGTCGTTCTCCTTCATTCTTTTCATATGAGGGTCTCTCAACAGACGTGACAGCATGAAAGACCCCATTTGCACAAGGTTGGATGCCGAGCTGCTAATTTCCCGTTCCTCGTCCTCACTGATGTCATTGACGGTCTGTTCTTCCACCCAGCCACGTACAACACCATGGATCCCAGATAAGTGACAACAACGAGCACCCTGGGATGCCTGCTGTGGTTGGTATTCCTCCTCCTCAAAGCCACATTCCTCCTCTGACTCCTCTTCCTCACACTCATCTTGCAGCGTTGCCGCAGGTCCGGCAAGCAATGATGACAAGGCTGTTTCTGGTGGTGATGGTGACCACAACTCTTCCTCTTCACGCTCATCTACAGCCTGATCCAGCACTCTTTGCAGGGCACGCTCCAGGAAGAAAGCAAATGGGATGAGGTCGCAGATGGTGCCTTCGGTGTGACTGACTAGGTTTGTCACCTCCACAAAAGGACGCATGAGCCTACAGGCATTGCGCATGAGTGTCCAGTAACGTGGCAAAAAAATTCCCAGCTCCGCAGAGGCTGTCCTATCACCCTGGTCATACAAATACTCGTTGATGGCTTTTTCTTGTTGGAGCAAGCAGTCGAACATTAGGAGTGTTGAATTCCAACGTGTCGGGCTGTCGCAAATCAAGCGCCTCACTGGAATGTTGTTTCGGCGCTGAGTGTCTGAACAGTACGCTATGGCCGCGTAGGAACGCCTGAAATGGCCACACACCTTTCTGGCCTGCCTGAGGACGTCCTGTAAGCCTGGGTACTTAGACACAAAGCGTTGTACGATGAGATTCAACACATGTGCCATGCACGGCACATGTGACAACTTGCCCAAATTCAATGCAGCCAACAAATTGCTTCCATTGTCACACACCACTTTGCCGATCTACAGTTGGTGCGGGGTCAGCCACTGATCTACCTGTGCGTTCAGGGCGGACAGGAGTGCTGGTTCGGTGTGGCTCTCTGCTTTCAGGCAAGTCAACCCCAAGACACTGTCGTCGGATGTGGAATAGCCCCTGGGGAGCTGGGGGGATTCAGTTGATGCGCAGCCAGACGCCGCAGCAGAAGAGGACTCAGCCGAGGAGGTTATGGAAGAGGATGGAGTAGGAGGAGTAGAGGAGGTGGCAGTAGGCCTGCCTGCAAGTCGTGGCGGTGTCACCAACTCCGCTGCAGAGCCACTTATTCCATGCTTGGCAGCCGTCAGCAGGTTGACCCAATGTGCACCAATGTACCCAATGTACACACCACTTTACCGGTCTCCAGTTGGTGCGGGGTCAGCCACTTATTCACCTGTGCGTTCAGGGAGGACAGGAGTGTTGGTCCTCTGCTTTGAGACAAGTCAACCCCAAGACAGCGTGACAATGTCGTATCCGGTATGTGGAATAGCCCCTGGGGAGCTGGGGGATTCAGTTGATGTGCAGCCAGACGCCGCAGCAGAAGAGGACTCAGCCGAGGAGGTTATCGAAGAGGATGGAGTAGAGGGGGTGGCAATAGGCCTGCCTGCGAACCGTGCCTGCAAGCATTCCATGCTTGGCAGCCGTCAGCAGGTTGACCCAATGCGCAGTGTAGGTGATATACCTGCCCTGACCGTGCTTTGCAGACCAGGTATCAGTGGTCAGATGGACCCTTGCCCCAACACTGTATGCCAGAGATGCCATGACTTCCTGTTCAATCACTGAGTAGAGGTTTGGGATTGCCTTTTTGAAAAAATAAATCGTCCGGGTACCTTCCACTGTGGTGTCCCAATAGCAACAAATTTTTTGAAGGCCTCAGACTCCACCAGCTGGTATGGTAAAAGTTGGCGGGCTAAGAGTTCCGTCAAGCCAGCTGTCAGACGCCGGGCAAGGGGGTGACTCTGTGACATTGGCTTCTTACGCTCAAACATTTCCTTTACAGACACCTGACTGTTGGCAGATGAGATGGAACTGCTGAAGGTGAGAGGCGGAGTGGCGGGTGGTTGAGAGGGGGAAAGGAGGACAGCAGTGGTTGACGTGGCTGAAGATGCTGGACCAGGAGAAGGATGGGGCTTTGAGTTTGTGTGCTGTTTGTACTCATGTGTTGATCCCATTGGCGTTTGTGATGTGAGATCATGTGTCTTCGCAAAGCAGTTGTACCGTGGTTGTCTCCTCCTTCTCTCTGTCTCCCCTTCAGAACTTTCCCCTCTTCTTCTTCTCTTCGAGCAGGCACCCACGTAGCATCCACGGACACATTGTCATCATCAACTGCTTCACTTGTATCTGACACCTCAGCAAAGGAAGCAGCAGCGGGTGCAACTTCATCATCACACTGTACGTCCATGTGTGTAATGCTGCCTGACTGAGACATATCCCTGTTATCTACATCCTCTGGCATCTTCTTCTTCTCTTCAAGCAGGCATCCACGTGGCATCCACGGACACATCGTCATAATCAACCACTTCACATGTATCTGACACCTCAGCAAAGGAAGCAGCAGCGGGTACAACATAATCATCATCATCACACTGTACGTCCATGTGTGTAATGCTGCCTGACTGAGACATATCCCTGTTATCTACATCCTCTGGTAATAATGGTTGCGCATCACTAATTTCATCCAACTGATGTGTAAATAACTCCTCTGAGGGATCAAGTGAAGCGGCTGTGGTGGCTGTGGTGGTAGTGGTGGTGGTGGTGGCGGCGGGCGGGAGAGTGGTAACTTAAGAGAAGGTGACCAAAGCTGAGCTGTAGGAGGATGGTGCATCAAGGTTCTTAGTGGAAGCTGTTGAAGATTGGGCGTCCTGTGTAAGCCAGTCAACTATTTTCTACGAATTTTTGGGGTACAGGGTATGTGGCCTCTGAACACTGCGCATTATTCCAGGGCCAGTGGAAATCACAGCATCACGACCACAACGGCCCCTGCGGGGTGGACTGCCTCTGCCTGTCATTTCTTTTTAGATAAGTGGTACTATGTGTGCAAGGTACTGTGCCATCCTATATAAGTGGTGGACAGTGGGCACAGTACAGTCTGTGTGGGCCTGACACACACTGTCTTGCAACTGCGATTATATCAAAGAGAAATAATATAAATTAAATTATTTTTATCTGCAAGGTATTGTCTGTGACGCCCTGTATGGATGGCATGCACACAGTACTGTCTGTGGGCCAGACAGTCACTCACTGGCTTGTAACTGCGATTATATAACAGATAAATAATATAAATTGATTTTTTTTTATCTGCAAGGTATTGTCTGTGACACCCTGTATGAATGATGTGCACACTGTACTGTCTGTTGGCCACACAGTCACTCACTGGCTTGCAAATGCAATTATATCACAGAGAAATAATATAAATTGAATTATTTTTATCTGCAAGGTATTGTCTATGACACCTTGTATGGATGGTGTGCACACAGTACTGTCTGTGGGCCACACAGTCTCTCACTGGCTTGCAAATGCAATTATATCACAGATAAATAATATACATTGATTTTTTTTTATCTGCAAGGTAATGTCTGTGACACCCTGTATGAATGGTGTGCACACAGTACTGTCTGTAACTGAGCCTGCAGCCTCTCACACTCGGGCAGGCAACTGCAATGTATATATACAGTTCAGACCAAAAGTTTGGACTCACCTTCTCATTCAAAGAGTTTTCTTTATTTCCATGACTATGAAAATTGTAGATTCACACTGAAGGCATCAAAATTATGAATTAACACATGTGGAATTATATACATAACAAAAAACAAAAAAGTGTGAAACAACTGAAAATATGTCATATTCTAGGTTCTTCAAAGTAGCCACTCTTGGCATTCTCTTAATGAGCTTCAAGAGGTAGTCACCTGAAATGGTTTTCACTTCAGAGGTGTGCCCTGTCAGGTTTAATAAGTGGGATTTCTTCCCTTATAAATGGAGTTGGCACCATCAGTTGCGTTGTAGAGAAGTCAGGTGGATACACTGCTGATAGTCCTACTGAATAGACTTTTAGAATTTGTATTATGGCAAGAAAAAGCAGCTAAGTAAAGAAAAACGAGTGGCCATCGTTACTTTAAGAAATGAAGGTCAGTCAGTCCGAAAAATTGGGAAAACTTTGAAAGTGTCCCCAAGTGCAGTCACAAAAACCATCAAGCGCTACAAAGAAACTGGCTCACATGCGGACCGCCCCAGGAAAGGAAGACCAAGAGTCACCTCTGCTGCGGAGGATAAGTTCATCCGAGTCACCAGCCTCAGAAATCGCAGGTTAACAGCAGCTCAGATTAGAGACCAGGTCAATGCCACACAGAGTTCTAGCAGCAGACACATCTCTAGAACAACTGTTAAGAGGAAACTGTGTGAATCAGGCCTTCATGGTAAAATATCTGCTAGGAAACCACTGCTAAGGACAGGCAACAAACAGAAGAGACTTGTTTGGGCTAAAGAACACAAGGAATGGACATTAGACCAGTGGAAATCTGTGTTTTGGTCTGATGAGTCCAAATTTGAGATCTTTGGTTCCAACCACTGTGTCTTTGTGCGACGCAGAAAAGGTGAACGGATGGACTCTACCTGCCTGGTTCCCACCGTGAAGCATGGAGGAGGAGGTGTGATGGTGTGGGGGTGCTTTGCTGGTGACACTGTTGGGGATTTATTCAAAATTGAAGGCATACTGAACCAGCATGGCTACCACAGCATCTTGCAGCGACATGCTATTCCATCCGGTTTGTGTTTAGTTGGACCATCATTTATTTTTCAACGAGACAATGACCCCAAACACACCTCCAGGCTGTGTAAGGGCTATTTGACCATGAAGGAAAGTGATGGGGTGCTGCGCCAGATGATCTGGCCTCCACAGTCACCGGACCTGAACCCAATCGAGATGGTTTGGGGTGAGCTGGACCGCAGAGTGAAGGCAAAAGGGCCAACAAGTGCTAAGCATCTCTGGGAACTCCTTCAAGACTGTTGGAAGACCATTTCAGGTGACTACCGCTTGAAACTCATCAAGAGAATGCCAAGAGTGTGCAAAGCAGTAATCAAAGCAAAAGGTGGCTACTTTGAAGAACCTAGAATATTTTCAGTTGTTTCACACTTTTTTGTTATGTATAAAATTCCACATGTGTTAATTCATAGTTTTGATGCCTTCAGTGTGAATCTAAAATTTTCATAGTCATGAAAATAAAGAAAACTCTTTGAATGAGAAGGTGTCCAAACTTTTGGTCTGTACTGTATATATATAATATATGTATATATATAATATATGTATATATATATATACAGGTCCTTCTAAAAAAATTAGCATATTGTGATAAAGTACTGATAAACATTAGACTTTCATATTGTCATGAGGGTGTCAAGAGCCACGTCTGACTCCGTTATACCCGGGGTCAGGAAGTCGCAGCGGGTGGCTGCGCGCTCTATGTCTAAAGATCACGTTGTTTCTTAGTGATTGTTTTCTGTGTTTGCCTTGCAATCCTTTTTGTCTCACTCAGGGATCCGTAGCTTCTCCTCCTCAGCTGTTTCTTGTCTGCCACTCCCAACCTCCTTATATTCTCCTCTCACACTTCTCTAGTTGCCAGTTATAGAGCTTCCTGCCTGGACTTCTATACTGACCCACTGGAGCTGTGAATCCTGGTTGTTGTTCCAGAGTGCTACCCTCCGGATCCCTGTTGGGCTTTTTGTTGTCTCCTGTTGTCGCCCACCTGGGATTATATGTTGAGTCTGTATTGTCTGTCCTCCCCTTGGTGTTTTCCTTTAGAGCTAGTGGTGCGGACTAGTGTTCCCACCGCCCTGTTCACTATCTAGGGCTCATCTTAGGGAAAGCCAGGGTTTTAGGCACGTGATTGGCGTACGGGTGAGGAACCCGTCTAGGGACGTCAGGGCAGCCAGGTGCCAGCCGCAAGGTGAGTCAGGGGTCACCACCTTCCCTCTCACTTGGGCAGGGCCTTCCTCTTTCCCTCCCTCTGTGTCACGTATGTGATAGTCACGCCGATCGTGATACATATATTTTAGATTCATTACACACCAACTGAAGTATTTCAAGCCTTTTATTGTTTTAATATTGATGATTTTGGCATACAGCTCATGAAAACCCAAATTTCCAATCTAAAAAAATTAGCATATTTCATCCGACCAATAAAAGAAAAGTGTTTTTAATACAAAAAAAGTCAACCTTCAAATAATTATGTTCACTTATGTTATGCACTCAATACTTGGTCGGGAATCCTTTTGCAGAAATGACCGCTTCAATGCGGCATGGCATGGAGGCAATCAGCCTGTGGCACTGCTGAGGTATTATGGAGGCCCAGGATGCTTCGATAGCGACCTTAAGCTCATCCAGAGTGTTGGGTCTTGCGTCTCTCAACTTTTTCTTCCCAATATCCCACAGATTCTCTATGGGGTTCAGGTCAGGAGAGTTGGCAGGCCAATTGAGCACAGTAATACCATGCTCAGTAAACCATTTACCAGTGGTTTTGGCACTGTGAGCAGGTGCCAGGTCGTGCTGAAAAATGAAATCTTCATCTCCATAAAGCTTTTCAGCAGATGGAAGCATGAAGTGCTCCAAAATCTCCTGATAGCTAGCTGCATTGACCCTGCCCTTGATAAAACACAGTGGACCAACACCAGCAGCTGACATGGCACCCCAGACCATCACTGACTGTGGGTACTTAACACTGGACTTCAGGCATTTTGGCATTTCCCTCTCCCCAGTCTTCCTCCAGACTCTGGCACCTTGATTTCCGAATGACATGCAAAATTTGCTTTCATCCGAAAAAAGTACTTTGGACCACTGAGCAACAGTCCAGTGCTGCTTCTCTGTAGCCCAGGTCAGGCGCTTCTGCCGCTGTTTCTGGTTCAAAAGTGGCTTGACCTGCACATTTCTGCACATGCCTGTACACGGTGGCTCTGGATGTTTCTACTCCAGACTCAGTCCACTGCTTCCGCAGGTCCCCCAAGGTCTGGAATCGGTCCTTCTCCACAATCTTCCTCAGGGTCCGGTCACCTCTTCTTGTTGTGCAGCGTTTTCTGCCACACTTTTTCCTTCCCACAGACTTCCCACTGAGGTGCCTTGATACAGCACTCTGGGAACAGCCTATTCGTTCAGAAATTTCTTTCTGTGTCTTACCCTCTTGCTTGAGGGTGTCAATGATGGCCTTCTGTACAGCAGTCAGGTTGGCAGTCTTACCCATGATTGCGGTTTTGAGTAATGAACCAGGCTGGGAGTTTTTAAAAGCCTCAGGAATCTTTTGCAGGTGTTTAGAGTTAATTAGTTGATTCAGATGATTAGGTTAATAGCTTGTTTAGAGAACCTTTTCATGATATGCTAATTTTTTTAGATAGGAATTTTGGGTTTTCATGAGCTGTATGCCAAAATCATCAATATTAAAACAATAAAAGGCTTGAACTACTTCAGTTGTGTGTAATGAATCTAAAATATAAGAAAGTCTAATGTTTATCAGTACATTACAGAAAAGAATGAACTTCATCACAATATGCTAATTTTTTTAGAAGGACCTGTATATAAAGCAGACTGATGTACCAGCCCTAAAAAGGGCTTTTTGGGGTGCTGTCAGGACACTGTCCTTAAAGCTGATGAGTCTGTCGACATAGAGCAATGCCCTAGCTAACGCTTTCCCTATTGAAACAGCAGCAGCTACACTCTCCCTCCTCTCACTAAGAATGCAACTTCAGAATGAATCTAAAATGGATGCTGTCCAGGAGGTGGGAGGGTCTGGGAGGGAGGGTCTGCTGCTTATTGGCTGGAATGTGTCTGCTGACTGTGAGGTACAGGGTCAAGTTTGCTCAATGATGATGTATAGGGGGCGGAACGAACATCGCATATGTTTGCCTGCCGCGGCGAACGCGAACAAGCTATGTTCGCCCTGAACTGTTCGCCGGCGAATAGTTCGGGACATCACTACTGACTAAAGATGAGCGAATCGAAGCTGACGAAGTGGAATTCGATCCGAATTTCAAGAAAAATTCGATTTGCACCGAAGCCGAATTTCCTCGCGCTTTGTGGTAACGAATTGAATTTTTTACTAAAATGGCTGCTGCACGTGTGAGGACATGGAGAAAGGAACTCTGGGTAGGCAAAATCACCCATAATGCCATGCATGCCGCCAATCAGCAGCCAGACAGCCCTGTGATGTCACAGCCCTATAAATAGTGACAGCCATCTTAGATTCTGCCATTCACCAGTGTACTTAGTGCAAGGAGATACGTCAGCAGGCGCTAGGGACAGTGTCAGAAAAAATGTCATTGTGCTAAAAAAAACGATTTACAAGTACAGGGCAAGATTATTCAAGGTGTAAGGAAAGGATAGGGAGGAATCATTCCACTGAATTTATGTTGAACAAGGTTTAGTAGGGGAGGTTACAGCCTGGGTAATAGGAACAATCCTATTACACCTTCCTGCACTGACTGGGCAACCAAATTGCCATTGTGCAGCTCTGTAATTACAGCAAATCGTTCTTATTATGGTGCAAGTGCTATCTGAAACAGGCATTAACAGGGTTTATTACAAGGAAATATTTATATGTCTTATTTGCCCTTGTGCGGTGCAGTTATAAATTCTAAAGCATTTTTTGGCTTGTATTAGTGGGAAAAAAGTGCTTATGAGTCGTTGTGTGGTGAACTGCTAAAATTACAGCCCTTTTTGTCGTGTATTGGTGGCAAAAGTAAAATAGAATTGCCATTCAGCAGTGCAGTTATATGTTCTATAGCCCTTTTTGTCGTGGATTAGTTGAAAAAGAAAAAATATATTTGCTTGTCAGCGATGCAGTTATATGTTCTAAAACCTTTTGTGGCGTGTATTAGTGGAAAAAGAAAAAATATATTTGCTGGTCAGCGGTGCAGTTATATATTTTAAAGCCTTTTTTGGCGTGTATTAGTGGAAAAAGAAAAAAATATATTTATCGGTCAATGGTGCAGTTATATGTTGTAAAACCTTTAGTGGTGTGTATTAGTGGAAAAATAAAAAATATACTATTTTTCGCCCATAAGACGCACCTAGGTTTTTGAGGAGGAAAATAAGAAAAAAATATATTTTGAACCAAAAGGTGTGCTTTTGGTGGGTTTTGAACTAATGGTGGTTAGAGATGTCCCGAATAGTTTGCCAGCGAATAGTTCCCGGCGAATATTGCTTGTTCGCGTTCGCCGCGGCGGGCGAACATATGTGATTTTCGGTCCGCCCCCTATACATCATCATTGAGTAAACTATGACCCTGTACCACAGTCAGCAGACACATTCCAGCCAATCAGCAGCAGACCCTCCCTCCCAGACCCTCCCACCTCCTGGACAGCATCCATTTTAGATTCATTCGGAAGCTGCATTCGCAGTAAGAGGAGGGACAGTGCTGCTGCTGCTGATTCAATAGGGAAAGCGTTAGCTGGTGCAGAGTTCTGTGTCCACAGACTCATCTGCTGTAAGGACAGCATCCTGACAGCACTTCAAAAAGCCCTTTTCAGGGCTGGTACATCAGTCTGCTTTATATATATATATATATATATATATATATATTGCAGTTGCCTGCCCGTGTGTGAGAGGCTGCAGGCTCAGTCACAGACAGCACTGTGTGCACACCGTTCATACAGGGTGTGACAGAAAATACCTCGCAGATAAAAAAAATATATATTTAATATTTTTCTGTGATATAATCCTAGTTGCAAGCCAGTGTGCGTCAGGCCCACACAGACTGTATTGTGGCCACTGGCTAGGCCTCCACTAAAACCGTTAGAGGGTTTCACTCACTCAAATACATTGCAGATAAAAAAATTATATTTAATATTTTTCTGTGATACAATAACAGTTGCAAGCCCGTGTGGGTCAGGCCCACACAGACTGTATTGTGGCAACTGGCTAGTGGCTAGGCCTCCACTCAGGCTCTGCTTGATGCGCCCGTGCAGACTTCTCGATTTGGCTTCTTAAAGCGAAGTGCGCATGCGCCGGCACTTCGCTCAACCCAGGTATGACCTGCACACTGGCGCCCTGTGCACACGCGCAAGATCTTACAGCAGGAGGAGGGGGGCGGGAGGGAGAGCGAGAGGTGGCACAGAGGATTAGGAGGCGGTGCAGAAGTCTGGAAAGGCGGCGCTGGGCACGAATGGCGGTGGGTGCTTCCGGCACCTTGCATCCCTTGACATCCCCTTGGGCACCTTATTTCTTTGAGTGACAGGTTAGTAAAACCTGTTTTTTCACAAAATAAGGCTACGGATCACATTTAGAACCCCACATTAGGAATCCTGATGAGGCCCTGAACATCAGCATATGTTTAGCTGACAGGGGTGAAAACTGGTGAAAGAATCCCGTTAATATTTTTCTGTGATATAATCACAGTTGCAAGCCTGTGTGGGTCAGGCCCACACAGACTGTATTGTATCAACTGGCTAGTGGGTAGGCCTCCACTCATACCGTTACAGGGTGTCACACACTCAAATACCTTGCAAATAAAAAAATTATATTTAATATTTTTCTGTGATATAATCACTATTGCAAGCCAGTGTGTGTCAGGCCCACACAGACTGTATTGTGGCCACTGGCTAGTGGCTAGGCCACCACTCATACCGTTACAGGGTGTCACTCACTCAAATACCTTGCAAATAAAACAAATTCTATTTAATATTTTTCTGTGATATAATCACAGTTGCAAGCCCATGTGTGTCAGGCCCACACAGACTGTATTGTGGCTAGTGGCAAGGCGACTAGTCATACCATTACAGGGTGTCACTCACTCAAATACCTTGCAAATAAAAAAATTATATTTAATATTTTTCTGTGATAAAATCACAGTTGCAAGCCCGTGTGTGTCAGGCCCACACAGACTGTATTGTGGCCACTGGCTAGTGGCTAGGCCTCCACTCATACCGTTACAGGGTGTCACTCACTCAAATACCTTGCAAATAAAAAAATATATATTTAATATTTTTCTGTGATATAATCACACTTGCAAGCCAGTGTGTGTCAGGCCCACACAGACTGTACTGTGCCCACTGCCCACCACTTATATAGGGTGGCACAGTACCTTGCACGCATAGTACCACTTATCTAAAAAAAAATGACAGGCAGAGGCAGGCCACCCTGCAGGGGCCGTTGTGGTTGTGGCGCTGTTATTTCCACTGGCCCTAGAAAAATGCCCAGTGTTCAGAGGCCACGTACCCTGAACCCCAAAAATTTGGAGAAAATAGTTGACTGGCTTACACAGGACACCAATCTTCAACAGCTTCCGCTAAGAACCTTGACGCACCATCCTCGTCCATCTCAGCTTTGGTCACCTGCTCTCAAGTTACCACTCTCCCGCCCACCGCCACCACCACCACTACCACCACAGCCACTTCACTTGATCCCTCAGAGGAGTTATTTACACATCAGTTGGATGAAATTAGTGATGCGCAACCATTATTGCCAGAGAATGTAGATAACAGGGATATGTCTCAGTCAGGCAGCATTACACACATGGACGTACAGTGTGATGATGATGATGATGTTGTACCCGCTGCTGCTTCCTTTGCTGAGGTGTCAGATACAAGTGAAGTGGTTGATGATGACGATGTGTCTGTGGATGCCACGTGGGTGCCTACTCGAAGAGAAGAAGACGAGGGGGAAAGTTCAGAAGGGAAGACAGAGAGAAGGAGGAGATGAGTTGGAAGCAGGGGGTGGTCGTTGCAAGGAGCTAGTGGCACAATCAGACAGCATGTATCGGCACCCGGGGTCAGCCAGACAGCACGCCAATCAACGCATGCTGTTGCCACCACCAGAATGCCGTCATTGCAAATCTCAGCAGTGTGGCATTTTTTTTGTGTGTCTTCCTCTGACAACAGCAATACCATTTGCAACCTGTGCCCAAAGAAACTGAGTCGTGGAAAATTTAACACCTACCTAGGTACAACTGCTTTGTGAAGGCACATGATCGCACATCACAAACTCCTATGGGATCAACACATGATGACGCGTAGAAGTAGCACACAAGCTCAAAGCCACCTGCTCCTCCTGGTCCAGCATCTTTACTCACGTCTACCACTGCTGTCCTCCTTGCCCCCTCTCAACCACCCGCCACTCCACCTCTCACCTTCAGCAGTTCCATCTCATCTGCCCACAGTCAGGTTTCTGTAAAGGAAATGTTTGAGCGTAAGAAGCAAATGTCACAGAGTCACCCTCTTGCCCGGCGTCTGACAGCTGGCTTGACGGAACTCTTAGCCCGCCAGCTTTTACCATACCAGCTGGTGGAGTCTGAGGCCTTCAAAAAATTAGTCGCTATTGGGACACCACAGTGGAAAGTACCCAGACAATTTTTTTTCAAATAAGGCAATCCCAAACCTAGTGATTGAAAAAGAAGTCATGGCATCTCTGGCATACAGTTTTGGGGCAATGGTCCATCTGACCACTTATACCTGGTCTGCAAAGCACAGTCAGGGCAGGTATATCACCTACACTGCACATTGAGGCAACCTGCTGACGGCTGCCAAGCATGGAATAAGTGGCTCTGCAGCGGAGTTGGTGACACCGCCACAACTTGCAGGCAGGCCTACTGCCACCTCCTCTACTCCTCCTACTCCATCCTCTTCCATAACCTCCTCGGCTGAGTCCTCTTCTGCTGCGGCGTCTGGCTGCGCATCAACTGAATCCCCCCAGCTCCCCAGGGGCTATTCCACATCCGACGACAGTGTCTTGGGGTTGACTTGCCTGAAAGCAGAGAGCCACACCGAACCAGCACTCCTGTCCACCCTGAACGCACAGGTAGATCAGTGGCTGACCCCGCACCAACTGTAGATCGGCAAAGTGGTGTGTGACAATGGAAGCAATTTGTTGGCGGCATTAAATTTGGGCAAGTTGTCACATGTGCAGGGCATGGCACATGTGTTGAATCTCATCGTACAACGCTTTGTGTCTAAGTACCCAGGCTTACAGGATGTCCTCAAGCAGGCCAGGAAGGTGTGTGGCCATTTCATGCGTTCCGACACGGCCATGGCGCACTTTTCAGATATTCAGCGCCGAAACAACATGCCAGAGAGGCGCTTGATTTGCGACAGCCTGACACGTTGGAATTCAACACTCCTAATGTTCGATCGCCTGCCCCAACAAGAAAAAGCCATCAACGATTATTTGTATGACCGGGGTGCTAGGACAGCCTCTGCGGAGCTGGGAATTTTTTCACGTTACTGGACGCTCATGCGCAATGCCTGTAGGCTCATGCGTCCTTTTTTTTATTTTTTTATTATAACTCTTTTATTGAGTAATATCAGAAGTACAGAGATAAAGATGTCCTGAGTATAGAGACCACGACAGGTTTCTGGCAAATTACAAGTGATTCTTCAATGGACAATAAAACAGCAAGTAATACTCCAACATTGGGGGTGGGGAAGAACAGCTCATGCGTCCTTTTGAGGAGGTGACAAACCTAGTCAGTCGCACCGAAGGCACCATCAGCGACCTCATCCCATTTGTTTTCTTCCTGGAGCGTGCCCTGCGAAGAGTGCTGGATCAATCTGTAGATGAGCGTGAAGAGGAAGAGTTGTGTTCACCATCACCACCAGAAACAGCCTTGTCATCATCGCTTGCCGGACCTGCTGAAACGCTGCAAGAGGAATGCGAGGAAGAGGAGTCAGAGGAAGAATGTGCCTTTGAGGAGGAGGAAGACCAACCATAGCAGGCATCCCAGGGTGCTCGTTGTTGTCACTTATCTATGACCCGTGGTGTTGTACGTGGCTGGGGGGGAAAACAGACCGTCAATGACATCAGTGAGGACGAGGAACGGGAAATGAGTAGCTCGGCATCCAACCTTGTGCAAATGGGGTCTTTCATGCTGTCATGTCTGTTGAGGGACCCTCGTATGAAAAAGTATGAAGGAGAATAACCTGTTCTGGGTGGCCACGCTACTAGACCCCCGGTATAAGCAGAAAGTGGTGGAAATGTTACCAAAATACCGGAAGTAAGAAAGGATGCAGCAGTTCAAAACCAAACTAAAAAATATGCTTTACACAGCTTATAAGGGGGATGTCACAGCACAACGGGAATCTAACAGGGGAAGAGGTGAAAGTAACCCTCCTCCTACCACGACCACGGTGGCAAGGACAGGACGCTTTACAGATGTGTTGTTGATGGAGGACATGCAGAGCTTTTTCAGTCCTACACATCGCCACAGCCCATCGGGATCCAGCCTTAGAGAACGACTCGACCGACAGGTAGCAGACTACCTCGCCTTTAGGCCTCATGCACACGACCGTTGTGTGCATCCGTGGCCGTTGTGCCGTTTTCCGTTTTTTTTCACAGACCCATTGACTTTCAATGGGTCCGTGGAAAAATCGGAAAATGCACCGTTTGGCAGCCGCATCCGTGAGCCGTGTTTCCTGGCCGTGAAAAAGATATGACCTGTCCTATTTTTTTCACGGCCAACGGTTCACGGGCCCATTCAAGTCAATGGGTCCGTGAAAGAACACGGATGCACACAAGATTGGCATCCGTGTCCGTGATCCGTGGCCGTAGGTTTTAGTTTCATACAGACGGATCCGAAGATCCGTCTGCATAAAAGCTTTTTCAGAGCTGAGTTTTCACTTCGTGAAAACTCAGATCCGACAGTATATTCTAACACAGAGGCGTTCCCATGGTGATGGGACGCTTCTAGTTAGAATACACTACAAACTGTGTACAAGACTGCCCCCTGCTGCCTGGCAGCACCCGATCTCTTACAGGGGGATATGATAGTACAATTAACCCCATCAGGTGCGGCACCTGAAGGGGTTAATTGTACTATCATATCCCCCTGTAAGAGATCAGGGCTGCCAGGCAGCAGGGGGCAGACCCCCCCCCTCCCCAGTTTGAATATCATTGTGCGGCCCCCCCCTCCCCTGTTGTTAACTCGTTGGTGGCCAGTGTGCGCACCCCCCTCCCTCCCTCCCTCTATTGTTTTAATACATTGGGCCAGTGTGCGCGCCCCCCCCCAACCCCCCCCCCTCCCTCTATTGTTTTAATACATTGGGGCCAGTGTGCGCCCCAACCCCCCCCTCCCTCCCTCTATTGTTTAATACATTGGGGCCAGTGTGTGCACCCCCCCCCCCCCCCGCGATCATCGGTGGCAGCGGAGTAGAAGATTTTCATACTTACCTGGCTGCTGGCTGCTGCGATGTCTGCGTCCGGCCGGGAGCTCCTCCTACTGGTAAGTGACAGCAATGCACCGCACAGACCTGTCACTTACCAGTAGGAGGAGCTCCCGGCCTGCCTATCGCGAACATTTGCAGAAATTCGCTTTCGCCGTTCGTGAACAGAAAATTTTATGTTCACGACATCTCTAATGGTGGTTTGTGGATGACACTATTATGGAGGATATGTGGATGATGCCATGGAGGGGATCTATGGATGACACTGTTATGGGGCATCTGTGGATGACACTGTTATGGGGCATCTGTGGATGACACTGTTATGGGGGATCCGTGGATGGCACTGTTATGGGGGGATCTGTGGATGACACTGTTATGTAGGGGATCTGTGGATGACACTGTTATGGGGAGGGGAATCTGTTGATGACACTGTTATGGGGTGGGATCTGTAGATGAACATGATATGGGGGGATCTGTGGAGGATAGTATATAGCATCTTATGCTATATGTGTCATCCACAGATCCCCCCATTACAGTGTCCCCCAATACACCAGGCATCGCCACTCACAGCAGTATACATATCTAAACAGTAATCCTTAACCTCGAGTAACTTTAACTTTAAACCAGCACTATCCTGTTTACTACTTTACAATCAAGCTCCGGTAACAGGCAGAGCAGGCGTGTTCCATCTGCTTCATTCATAAAGTGGGAGGAGCAGGTGTGTTACGTGAGTCAGTGACGTTACGCCGCCACCCGCTCTGGCTGCTAACGAAGCTTAGCAAGAAATTGGTGCTGAATTCAGGTGCCTATAGCGCTTTATAATCCATACTCTCTCTGTATGGGAGTAAGGATCTCCCTGGGGCTACAGTGAGCTATGTACAGCACACATCACTGCTCCTGCTTGTCTGCTTTGGTAAAGCCGGGCATAGATGGGCTATGTCAGTCTTTAGCAGAGTGGGCACAGGGCGCCATATGTATGCGAGCACAGCTGAGTGAGTGCAGGGCAGGGGCCAGCATATATATCGCTCCTCCTGCCTGTGTCCACTGTGCTAAAGCCTGACACAACCCATCCCCCACATCTTAACCCCTTTGTTACCAGCGCCATTTTTTCATCACTTCTCTCACCCCAAAAAATGCAATAAAATGTGATTAAAATGTCACACACACACTTCAAAATGGTATCAATAAAAACTACAGTTCATCCTGCAAAAATTGAGACCCCCCACACAGCTCAGTAGATATAACTATAAAAAAATTATGGGGTCAGAATATGTGATGTAAAAAAGTTTCTTTTTTTAAGTCAAAGTGTTAATGAATTTTTACACTATTTAGACATAAAAAACCTATACATATGTGGTATCATTGTAATCGTACTGAGCCAGAGAATGAAGGGCACAGGTCAGTTTTGCCACAAAGGGAATGCCGTTGGAACAAAACCCCGAAAAAGGTTGAAAAATTGTGTTGTTTCATTTGAAATTTTTGTTGCCCGTTTCACACTACATTGTATGCCATATTAAAGTACAACTTCTCCCACAAAAAAAAGCCCTCATACATGTATGTGAATGGAAAAATAAAAAAGTTTTGGCTCAAGGAAGATAGAGAAGAAAATGCAAAAATAAAAAAACCTCCGGTATCTTAAGGGTTAAAGGGGCTATCTAACCCCTATTATACCCCCCAAAACACCCAGGCACCGCATACAGTTAATACTTATGCCCAATGGGGGGATGCAGACAATAGCAGGCTGCGTCGGAAATTAGCCTCCCTAGCGTCACCCGCGATGCTAGGGAGGCTCATTCTCATTGTGGCCTGCTATTGGCAGTGGCGGCTGTGTGGGCATCAGGAGCATTGCGGATGCTGGGGAATAAGGTAAGTAAGGTGCCCGGCCCTGGGCATTATTGGGGGCATTATAGGGTTTGGATAACCCCTTTAACTTTTGCTGTTGATGCTGATACATAGCCACCAATTATATTCTCCCCCCGCCCCTGCAAGGTGACTGATGTGCTGGGGGGGCCCTGTCCTTCCGTGTCCTCCCCCCTCTTCCCCCGGGGAGTTAAGAAGGGAGGAGTAGGAGATAATTACGATCCTACAGGGCCCCCTTCCCCCAAACCCCACTGCTTGCTGCTGCCCTCCCCCCATCAAAAATACCCATATCTAACCAATACCATATATGAACTTTATATTAAGTCTGCTGCTGTCTTCTTGTGGCACACTTCTGTGTTCACTGACTGGTCCTTCAGTATGGGCCAGGGGTGGGGTTAACTCAGTGGCTGATGACTGTCTTGAGGGCGGGTGGCAGATGGTGGGCAGCACGTGAGCACAGAGAGGATAACTCTGCCACGTCGGGTGCACACCTCTATTAGGGTGACCAGACGTCCGGTTTTTAGACTCTTGGTCCTCTGTCCAGCACAAGGCCAGGACGGCCAGCCAGAAGTCATCCTTTTTTGTGGTCATCGGTGACTCTAGACTCGACGAGTACGGGGCACTTTAAAGATCACTCACATCACGGCGTAGAGTGCACTGACATCAGTTGCACGTCCGGCAGCGCCTGCATCGCGCCAGTCAATTCTGGTTTGTGCAGGCACTGCCACGCAGGAACAGACTCTGAGGAGTGCAGCTGCTCTGAGGTATTCTCTGGTCTGTGCTGTGGGCCGTCAGGGATTGTTTAAAGGGGGGAAGGGCAGGCGCTGGTAATTTTGAAAGGGGTTAATAATAACTACTGTGTGGGTCCTGGGAACAGTTGAAAGGGGGAAATAAATAAGTGAGAAGAGGGGACTGAAAGGGGTTAATAAATACTGTGAATGAGGGACTGCTGAAAAGGGTTAATGTGAAGGCCCTTCACAGTAGTTATTAACCCCTTTTAGCAGTTCCCAATTCACAGTATTTATTAACCCCTCGGGGGACTGCTGAAAAGGGTTAATAAATACTGTGAATGGGGTACTGCTAAAAGGGGTTAATAACTACTACTGTGAAGGGGAGACTGGCTGGCTCCACCCCCTGGCCCATCCAGGACACCCATGGCCCCTCCACAAGTTCTTACCTCTCCTCCACCCATTTCCCAGCAGGCGATGGGGGCATGGCTTCACTGAGGTGGGCATGGTTTATTGGTTTGGGGGCGTGGCCGCCAAAGTCCGTGAAGCCAGTGGCCACCCTAGTCTCTATGTGTGCCTGCGCTGCTCCTGCTGCCTGATACACTGGCCAATCAGCAGCAGGATCCTTGCCTGGGAGGGAACCGCAGCCCGAATCAAGGGGGAAGTTGGAGCTGAAGGGAGAAGTTCAAAATCGCCGCCTCAAACTATAAATAAATTGGCACTGTCTTGTGCAGAGTAGGGGGCGGAGCCTTCCATGCGCCCCGGGCCTCCCTGTGACACGGGCCCCAACAGCGTAGTCTGCCTATATTGGCAGTATGCCACTGACGGTCAGGCTCCTGACCTAGAGACGGTTGAGTGACATGCAGACAGTACTCGATGATGATGTAGCTGATCGCACTTGGGAGTCGGGGCTTTGTCATCATCGGGAGAAGAGGGTGGCAGCTTGCCTGTGAGCCAGCAGCAGAGACAGCAAGTCGCTAGCATAGCCTGGAGCAGGGTGGCAGCAGTGGGAGGTGGTCGGGAGCCAAATGTACCCAGGGTAGACCACCCGCTTTGCTGGAACCTACCTGCCCAGGAATTAGCGGTGCACGGGTTTACGGAGGCAGTAGCAGTCAGTTAGTGTGTAGTGTTGGCGGTAAAATCACCTACTCAGCGGTGTGGCCATTTTTTGTTAAGCTGCTGGAGTATGTGAACATGGCCATATGTAGAATATGTGGGTAGAAGGTAAAGCATGGCCAGGGTGCCAATGTTGGCCCCATGGCCCTGCATCAGCATCTGGAGCATCACCATAAAGTGGCCTGGGAGAACTGTAGTGGTCCAGCCTGCTGCAGCAACCGATGCATCACCCAGTGGTACGCACCTGGTTTCAGGCAGTCAAGGCTCCACCACCTTAGCCAAAGTGAGCTGTCTGTCCTTCCCCTCATCTGCTGGTCCTGATGCTCCTGCTCCTCGCCATCCTACTCCAGGTCAGTCATTCTGTCAGCAATCGATCACCAAAGAGATTGCCAAGAGACAACAGTATAAGTGCACTCATCCAACGGTGCACAAGCTGAATGTGCTCCTGTCCAATTTGTGGTGCTGCAGTCCCTCCATTTCCAAGTGGTGGACTCTGCACCTTTCAGAGAACTAATGGCTTGTGCCGAGCTGAGGTGGAGTCCCAAGCTGTCATTTCTTTGCCAAAAAGGCAGTACCAGTCCTGCACACACATGTAGAACAGAAGGTGGGCCAGTCCTTGAGCCTGTCGGTGTTTGCCAAAACCAAAGTGCACGGCAGCACAGACATGTGGAGCTATAACTATAGTCAGGGACAATACATGTGCTTTACGGCCCACTGGGTGAATGTGATTCCTGCACAGCTACACCAGAAACTTGGCTAGGTGACTCCTCTTCCACGTTCTCACGCCGTTGGTCCTGCGACAATGTCCGCCTCTGCCTCCTCATCCTCCACCGTGTCCTTAGCCTCCACTACAGGGACAATTCACAGTGCCCCTCCAGCATACCACATGTGCAGGGCATGGCGGTGTCACGCTGTTCTGCACCTCGCCTCAGCGAATGGAGTTACACAAGGGAGGGACTGCTCCATATCCTTCATCAAGAAATCTAATCCTGGTTTTCTTCTCAACAACTCAAAATCAGGACCATGGTGACCAAACGGGAAGAACATGGTGTTGGCGCTGGGTCAAGGAGGGCTGAGCCATGCGCACTGCATGGCACACGTGTTCAATCTGGTTGTCAAATGGTCCTTGAAGTCTTCCACCCATCTGCAAGACATCCTCAAAATGGCCAGGAAACTTTGCATGTACTTTAGCCACTCTTACACCGCAAAGAACACCCTCCCTGAGCTGCAGCAGCAGAACGGCATCCCCCAACATAGGCTGATATGCGATGTTTCCACCCGTTGGAATTCCACCCTCCATATGTTGGACTGACTGTACGAACAGAGAATTATTGATGATCCAACAGAACAGGTGTACTCCCCTGTGTAACTTTGATGTTAGCCAGTGGCAGCTCATGCATAACACCTGCCGATTGCTCAAGCCCTTTGAGGAGGCCACATTATTTGTCAGTTGCCAGGACTATGGGATGAGCAACGTCATTCCACTGCTTCATGTCCTGGAACAGATGCTGGTAAATCTGACTGGAGATGTGGTGCCTACATCTCACGGCCACATGAGCCCTGTGGGGGCTGATCAGGAGGAGGAAGAGGAGGACATTGGAGCACAAGCAATGTGTAGCAAACTGGGTGGTTTTGCTACACAGGGGACATAAGAGGAGGAGCACTAGCAGCCAGGGGAGCTACTACAAAGAGGAGAGGAGGCAAAGGACCCAGAAACACCAGGGCATTATGCAATGGAAATGGAGGCAGAGAGTCCCTCTGAGTCACTTGCACAAATGGCCCGATGCATGCTCACTTGCTTGTGTAATGACGGCCGAATTGTCACCATTCGGCAGAGGGATGACTTCTGTCTCTCCACTTTGTTGGACCCTTGCTACCCGTCCAAAATGAGAGCCTTTTTTACACCCGCTGAGAGGGAGGGCAAACTGAACTACTATAGAGACATCCTATGTACTCAGTTGGCCACTGCCTATCTGCGCCATCGCCCATCCTCACGCAGGTCTGACATGGGGGGCCCTCTGCACTTATGTTCCTGTGCTGTGGCAGAATAGGGGGGGGGGGGGTAGGAGCAGTTCCAGCTCCATCAGCAGAAACTTGAGTCTAGAGTCGCTGATGAGCATCTTTCTTAACCCGACTAGTGAAGAAACTACTCACCAGCAGCAACAGCTAGACCTGGAGCAGGACCTGAACCAGTAGGTAGTGGCATACTTGCACAGCACCTTGCCACCCTAAGTTGAAGATCCGCTGGACTACTGGGCAGCTAAACTGGATTTGTGGCCGCAACTGGCCGAGTTTGCCCTAGAAAAGCTGTCCTGCCTGGCCAGTAGTGTGCCATCAGAACGGGTGTTTAGTGTGGTTGCCTGTCTACCCAAAATGTGGAGAGACTGACCTTTGTCAAGATGAATTAGGTGTGGATCAGCCAGGATTTCCACCCACCAATGCCTGATGCATCAGACTGAATCATTCATGGTGCAACACCAACACTTTGACAAAAGAGACCGGTTTCTTCTGGCTACCTGCCTTAGCTACTATTCTGATGCTGTCACCCACCTGTGGGACAGAGTGGGACATAAATAAAATGTAAAAACAAAAGTGAAAAAAAGAGTTTTTAATTTAAAAAAAATTACGCTTCAAGTAAAAAAAGAAAGAAAAAAAGATACCCCTTTCCCCCGATGTTATATAAAAAAATAGAAAAAAAAGAAGAAAACACACACATATTAGGTATCACCGCATCCATAACAACCAGCTCTATAAATAAATCACATGATCCAAACTGTCCGATAAACACCTTAAAAAATAAAACCTTTTTTTAAAAGTCATTTTTGTCACCTTACATCACAAAAAGTGAAACACCAAGAGATCAAAAAGGCGTATTCCCCTTCAAATGGTACCAATAAATCTGTCCCCTCATCCCGCAAAAAAGAGCTCCTACATAGGACAATCTCACAAAAAAAATAAAAAACTATAGCTCTAATGCCCCTTTCACACAAGCAAGTTTTCCGCGCGGGTGCAATGCATGATGTGAGCGCATAGCACCCGCACTGAATCCTGAACATTCATTTCAGTGGGTCTGTGTACAATTCTGCGTTGCATGAAAAACGCAGCATGTTCTATATGCTCCGTTTTTCACGCAGGCCTGGCCCCATAGAAGTAAATGGGGCTTCAGTAAAAAAACGCACTGCATCCGGAAGCAAGTGCGGATGCAATGCCTTTTTCACTGATGGTTGCTAAGAGATGTTGTTTGTAAACCTACAGTTTTATATCACGCGCATAAAAAACGCAACAAAATGCATTGTACCCGCACGGAAAAAACGGAACCACTGAACAGAATTGCAGACAAAACTGACTGAACTTGCTTGCAAATTGGTGCGAGTTTCACTAAACGCACCCTGAATGCATCCGGAGGCAATCCGTCACGCTTGTGTGAAAGGGGCCTTAAACCTTATTTTTTGGGGTTTAAAAAATGCTATTATTGTGTAATATCTCCATTTTCCTTTAATTCTTGCAAAAAAAAAACACCTAAAAGGTTAGCAAAGTTTGTAAAATCAGTTTAGAGTAAATTGAGGGGTGTAGGTTCTACAATGAGGTAATTTATGGGGGGGGGGGGGGGGGTCTATTATGTAAGGCCCACAAAGTGACTTGCTTCTAAAATGATAAGCCTTCTAACATCCCCCCTCAAAAAATAAATAAAATAAATGACATTTACTAAATGATGCAAACATAAAGTAGACATATGGGGAATGTTAAGTAATAAATATTTTATGAGGTATCACTTTCTGTTTTAACCCCTTAAGGACACAGGGCGTACCGGTACGCCCTATTTCCCGAGTCCTTAAGGACCAAGGGCGTACCGGTACGTCCTGACTTAAAATCGGCATTCCGGCGCCGCGGGGGTTAATCGGAACGGGATTTCGGCTGAAATCATTCAGCCGGCATCCCGTAACAACGCAGGGGGGGGTCATTTGACCCCCCCGTATCGGCGATCGCAGAAAACCGCAGGTCAATTCAGACCTGCGGTTTTCTGCGTTTCCGGTCCATTCGGGTGTCCGGTGACCCGATGAACCGGAAAAAGACTGCGATCGGTGGCGTAATTATACACCACCAATCGCAGTCCGAGGATTTGAGGAGGCGGTGCTGGCCCTGGTGCTGAACACTGCTGTCCAGGGTGCTGATTGGTGCAGGGGAGAGAGGCGCGAGATTCAAACTTCCTGCGCTCCTCTCTCCCCTCCTCTTCCTGTTCTGCACGAGCACCCGGCAGCATCGTCCAGCACCAGCTCCTGTGTCCCTCTAATCGCCATCCATCACCCTCCTGCACCCATCGCCACCCAGGTAGGTTAGGGTCAGTGAGGGAGAGGCATCGTTAGGCAGGGAAAGAAGGGAAAAGTTAGTTAGGAAAAAAAACTTTTTTTGATCCATCTATCAGACCCCAGACCCCCCCCTGCCACTTGCCCCCCCCTACCAGCCCCCCACCACCACCAGCCCCCCCACCCCCTCCACCCATCCCCCCACCACTCCCCCCAACCCCCCCCCCACCACTAGCCCCCTCACCACCACTTTTTTTTCTGCGTTCGCTGACTGGTCGGCACTTTTTAGCGTCCGTCCACTGTTAGCGCATCGCCTGCCCCACCGCTGATCAGCGTTGTACCGCTAATCAGCAACTTTTTTTTTTTCCTAACACTTGCCCTTTGCCCCCACACACACGCACATATAATAAAGTTTTACACACACGCACACCTACACGCACACACACCCATGGCCCGCCGGGTGTTCTCGGCCGAGGAGGCATATGCCCAGATTGCCTCCGACTCCGAGAGCCCCAGTGAGGATGAGGATGACCCCACATTCCTCTTATCATCAGCATCCTCCTCATCATCATCGGATGACGATGAGCCACCAAGGCGGCGGAGACGCCGCCAGGCGGAGCCAGGGGCCGCACATGCTAGGGATCCTGTGGCCCACCCTAGTACGAGCCGCCCTGGGGTTCGTACTGGTTTCCCGGCCCACCAAATAAGTTCACCGGAGACCCCTGCCGATGAACTTAGCTGGTGTCCCCCAGTGGACTTTGAGCCTGAGATTCCGGATTTCGCTGGCAATCCTGGAATCCAGATTCCCACAGTGGGGTTTACTGAAATTGACTATTTTAGTTTTTTTTTCAGTAACCCACTGGTGAATTTGATGGTGGAGCAGACGAATCTGTACGCCCAACAGTTCGTCGCTCAAAACCCAGGCTCAGTTTTGGCTAGACCCGGTGGCTGGACGCCGGTCAGTGCAGCCGAAATGAGGACATTTTGGGGCCTCGTGCTGCATATGGGTCTAGTCCAAAAACCCAGTGTCAGGCAATACTGGAGTGGGGACGTCCTGTACCAGACCCCACTGTACAGTATGGTCATGACACGCTCCCGGTTTGAGGCCATCCGGAAATGTCTGCATTATTCCGATAATGCAGCATGTCCACCCCGAGGTGATCCTGCCTATGACCGGCTGTATAAGATACGGCCTGTCATCGATCACTTTGGGGCCACATTTCAGCAGGCCTACGTACCTGGAAGGGAGGTCGCGGTTGATGAGTCGCTCATTGCGTTTAAGGGGAGACTCAGTTTACGCCAATATATTCCCACAAAGCGAGCGAGGTATGGCGTGAAGCTATACAAAATTTGTGAGAGTACCTCAGGGTACACTTACAAATTTCGTGTGTACGAGGGGCGAGATTCCCGTATTCAACCCCCAGAATGTCCCCCCACTCTGGGTGTTAGCGGGAAACTCGTGTGGGACCTTATGTACCCACTGCTGGATAATGGTTACCACTTGTACGTGGATAACTTTTATACCAGCATTCCCTTGTTCAGGTCCCTTGCCGCCAGATCTACGTTCGCTTGTGGGACCGTGCGGAAAAATCAGCGCGGCCTCCCTGCCTACCCCCTCCAGGTACCTATCCCCAGGGGTGAGACCCGTGCACTTACCAGTGGAAACCTGTTGCTGGTCAGGTATAAGGACAAGAGGGATGTCCTTATGCTGTCCACAATCCACGGTAACGGCACCACCCCAGTCCCTGTGCGAGGTACCGCGGCAACGGTCCTCAAGCCCGATTGTATCGTCGACTACAATCGGTATATGGGAGGAGTTGATCTCTCGGATCAAGTCCTCACGCCATATAACGCCATGCGCAAAACCCGGGCATGGTACAAAAAAGTTGCGGTCTACTTGGTGCAGGTTGCCATGTACAACTCTTTTGTACTATCCCGAAGCGCTGGCAGCACAGGGACATTCCTCCAATTCTATGAGGCAGTCCTCAAGGACCTGATCTTTTCGGACCGGGAAAGAGCAGGCCGGAGTACCTCGGGAACTGGAGGCGCCCGGATCGTCCCTGGCCAACACTTTCCAGGTGTGGTCCCCCATACTGGAAAGAAGGGACGAACCCAAAAAAAGTGCAGAGTGTGTCGCAGGAGGGGGATACGGAAGGACACCACCACTCAGTGCGACACGTGCCCCGATCATCCGGGCCTCTGCGTTATCGATTGCTTCAGGGAGTATCACACTTCCATGGAGTACTAAATTTTTATAATCCCCAACAGTTCACTAGAGAACATAAAACACTATGGCTCTCAGACTTTGGAGACACGAAAACTATTTTTCTTTCCCCCAAAAATATTAGTTTTAGTGCAGGCATCCTCAAACTGCGGCCCTCCAGATGTTGTAAAACTATAACTCCCAGCATGCCCAGACAACCTACAGCCATCAGCAGGGCATGGTGGGAATTGTAGTTTTACAACATCTGGAGGGCCGCAGTTTTAGGATGCCTGCTTAGTGTCTCCAAAGTCTGAGAGCCATACATATTGGGCATCGTCGCGTGCGTAAAAGTCGTCGCTATAAAAATAACTTTTGACCAAACGCCTCGGATGAACGGTGTTAAAAATATAAAATAAAAACGGTGCCAAAACACCTATTTTTGGGCAAAATTTCAATTTAAATCCATTTTGCCGGTAATAAAGCAAGGGTTAACAGCCAAACAAAACTAAATATTTATTGCCTGGATTCTGTCGTTTGCAGAAACACCCCATATGTGGTCGTAAATGGCTATATAGCCGCACGGCAGGGCATAGAACGAAGGGAACGCCATACGGTTTCTGGAAGGCAGATTTTGATGGACAGTTTTTTTTTTGACACCATGTCCCATTAGAAGCCCCCCCTGATGTAGCCCAAACTAGAAACTCCAAAAAAGTGACCCCATCTAAGAAACTACACCCCTCAAGGTATTCAAAAGTTACTTTACAAACTTATGTTAACCCTTTAGGTGTTCCACAAAACTAAATAGCGAATGTAGAAACAATTTTAGATTTTAATTTTTTTGTTACATTGCCTCAAAAAAGAGTAATATAGAGCAACCAAATATCAAATCTACCCCAAAAATAGTCCCAAAACAACAACCACCTTATCCCGTAGTTTCCTAGATGGGGTCACTTTTATGGAGTTTCTACTCTAGGGGTGCATCAGGGGGCTTGAAAGGGTACATGGTGTAAATAAACCAGTCCAGCAAAATCTGCCTTCCAAAAACCATATGGCGTTCCCCTTCTTCTATGTCCTGCCGTTTAGCCAAATAGTAGTTTACCACCACATATGGGGTGTTTCTGCAAACTACAGAATCAGGGCAACCCATTTTGAGTGTTGTTTGGCAGTTAACCCTTGTTTTACTCCTAGAAAAAATTGATTATATTGGAAAATTTTCCAAAAAATTGAAATTTCATAATTGTTTCTCCATCTGCCATTAACTCTTGTGGAACACCTAAAGGGTTAACAAAGTTTGTAAACCCAGTTTTGAATACCTTGAGGGGTGTACTTTCTTAGATGGAGTCACTTTTTTGAAATTTCTATTCTAGGGGTGCAACAGGGGGCTTCAAATGGGACATGGTATAAACAAAACCAGTCCTGCAAAATCTGCCTTCCAAAACCCATATGGTGTTCCCCTCCTTCTATGTGCTACCGTTCGGCCAAACAGTAGTTTACGACCACATATGGGGTGTTTTTGCAAACTACAGAATCAGGGCAACCCATTTTGAGTGTTGTTTGGCAGTTAACCCTTGTTTTACTCCTAGAAAAAATTGATTATATTGGAAAATTTTCCAAAAAATTGAAATTTCATAATTGTTTCTCCATCTGCCATTAACTCTTGTGGAACACCTAAAGGGTTAACAAAGTTTGTAAACCCAGTTTTGAATACCTTGAGGGGTGTACTTTCTTAGATGGAGTCACTTTTTTGAAATTTCTATTCTAGGGGTGCAACAGGGGGCTTCAAATGGGACATGGTATAAACAAAACCAGTCCTGCAAAATCTGCCTTCCAAAACCCATATGGTGTTCCCCTCCTTCTATGTGCTACCGTTCGGCCAAACAGTAGTTTACGACCACATATGGGGTGTTTTTGCAAACTACAGAATCAGGGCAACCCATTTTGAGTGTTGTTTGGCAGTTAACCCTTGTTTTACTCCTAGAAAAAATTGATTATATTGGAAAATTTTCCAAAAAATTGAAATTTCATAATTGTTTCTCCATCTGCCATTAACTCTTGTGGAACACCTAAAGGGTTAACAAAGTTTGTAAACCCAGTTTTGAATACCTTGAGGGGTGTACTTTCTTAGATGGAGTCACTTTTTTGAAATTTCTATTCTAGGGGTGCAACAGGGGGCTTCAAATGGGACATGGTATAAACAAAACCAGTCCTGCAAAATCTGCCTTCCAAAACCCATATGGTGTTCCCCTCCTTCTATGTGCTACCGTTCGGCCAAACAGTAGTTTACGACCACATATGGGGTGTTTTTGCAAACTACAGAATCAGGGCAACCCATTTTGAGTGTTGTTTGGCAGTTAACCCTTATTTTACTCCTGGAAAAAATTTATTATATTGGAAAATTTTCCAAAAAATAGAAATTTCAAAATTGTTTCTCCATCTGCCATTAACTCTTGTGGAACACCTAAAGGGTTAATAAAGTTTGAAAAAACAGTTTTGAATACCTTGAGGGGTGTAGTTTCTAGAATGGGGTCATTTTTGGGAGGTTTCTATTATCTAAGCCTCACAATATGACTTCAAACCTGAACTGGTCCATAAAAAGTGGGATTTTGAAGATTTCTCAAAAATTTCAAAATTTGCTTCTAAACTTCTAAGCCTTGTAACATCCCCAAAAAATAAAATATCATTCCCAAAATGCTACAAACATGAAGTAGACATATGGGGAATGTAAAGTCATCACAATTTTTGGGGGTATTACTATGTATTACAGAAGTAGAGAAACTGAAACTTTGAAATTTGCTAATTTTTCAAAATTTTTGGTAAAAAATGTATTTTTTTATGCAAAAAAAATAACTTTTTTGACCCAATTTTAGCAGTGTCATGAAGTACAATATGTGACGAAAAAACAATCTCAGAACGGCCTGGGTAAGTCAAAGCGTTTGAAAGTTATGAGCACTTAAAGTGACACTGGTCAGATTTGCAAAAAATGGCCCGGTCCTTAAGGTGAAAATGAGCCCGGTCCTTAAGGGGTTAAAAGCAGAGAAATTGAATTTTTTTTAAATTTTACATAAATAAAGGTGAAATAATTTGACTCAAATTTATGTCTGTCATGAAGTACAATGTGTCACGAGAAAACAATCCCAGAATGGCTTGGATAAATAAAAGCGTTCTAAAGTCATTACCACATAAAGTGACACATGTCAGATTTGCAAAAAATGGCCTGGGCAGGAAGGTGAAAGCTGGCCCAGGGTAGAAGGGGTTAATAGAACAGGTTCTGTTGACATCGATGTGGAATCAGCTGACAAGGGTGTAAAAGGAGTGTGCTTCTTCTTTACACTAACATCGACCTTTAAGACTGAGTTCATACTTGAGTTATTTGGTCAGTTTTGGCCCTGTGACTGCCCAAATAAGTGAAGTGTGCAGTGATTCTAATAGCGACGCCTGTCATCTGCATGTCATACGGACTCACAGTATTGTTTCACTATCAAAGCAGACTTGCTATGTATTTTACTGCAAGGCACAGTGTTCTACACAACTATAAAGGCTCTCTGCAGCCAGGAAATTTCATTTATTTTTTTATTTTTTTAACAGGTCAAGTCTGCCATTTTTTATTTTTTTTTCAATAATTTTTATTGAAGATGAAAGTCATTACATATGATAAAGTATGAAGAAACACATACTGGTATCAATTGAAGACATATGTGGTACAACAATGAACAAATAGTAGGACAGGTTACATCATTACCATAGGATGTATCGTACAGCATAAATTGCAAATCATAATGACAGTTAGCATGACTATAAGGGTTTAGTTAAGAACTGATATTGGTAGACAATCCTCAATCATGTGGAGTAGATGGAGGATCAGTGGATGAAGTGTTTACGTTTCTATATAAGAACCACTCTTTCCATTGAGCTCTGTAAGAAAGTATCCTAGGGCTTTCCCAAGCAGCTAACTCTTCAAATCTACATAGCTGGTCTATTTTCCCCAGCCATAGGGAGACGGAGGGCACTTCTTCGGATAGCCAATATTTTGGAATCAGAAAGCGTGCAGCACTTAACATGGTATGAAATATCTTAATTGGTAATTTCTTTGACATAGTGGGAATTTCTTTGACAATAGCTCAGTAACGCTATTTGGGGGGATATTGGCATATTCATCCCACAGATTTTATTGGCGTTAAAGAAAATATCCTTCCACCGTTTCTGTAGAGGGGGGCATTCCCACCATATATGGAAGAATGATCCTCTATCTTTTTTACACCGCCAGCACGTATCTTTATTATTCGGGTCATAAAGGCAGGTTATGTCCGGGGTCCTATACCACCTTGTCATTATTTTATATCCATTTTCTTGGATGCGGACGCACCTAGAGATTTTATTTGGTGTGAGTAGGAGTTTTGGTATTTCCTCCTGTGAGAAGTTTGTACTCAGGTCTCGTTCCCACAACCTTATAAATGCTAGTTTAGTTAGAGACCCTGGTGAGAGTAGTTTTTTATAGATTTGAGAGATTAGTTTAGTGTGTTTGGTTTTGTCTGATATTAAATTCTCAAACCAGGTCATGGGACGTGACAGGTCCTTCAGAGGGATATTTTTTGCAACGAAGGCATGTAAGAAAGATAGCAAATAAGGGACTTTCTTACTTTCCGGGAATACGTCTAATAAATATTCATTTTTCAGTGCTTCACCTTTATCGTCATAAAGTGAGCTAAGAGGTACTGTAGAGTTCCTAACTGAATTTGGGAGACACTCTCTCAGATTGGGCGGGGCATAGGCCAGAACGTCTTTCACTTGTATCAACGGCAAGGGTAATGGAATGGCATGTTGTGATTGTTGGAAACATTTCCATGTTTCCAGTGTCGATTTTACAATTGGATTAATAGGCCTATCTTGGGTTGGGAAATTCTTCACCCCCACTAGAAGACCGGAAGGGAACAAACCAAGTTCACTCTGTTCCATGGAGACCCAGGGCTTCTGGTTTGGATGTTTAAACCAGTCAATCAATCTTGACATCAGTACTGATCTCCCATATAATTCTGGGTCAGGTAACCCTATTCCCCCATTAATCTTTGGTCTACAGAGTACAGAGCGAGCTAGTCGAGCTCTTTTCCCGGCCCAAATAAATGAGCTAATTTGACTTTTCACTTTAGTGTAAAATGTTTTTGGGACTGGGATCGGTAGTACTTGTTGCAAATAAGTCAGTCTTGGTAGGACTAATGAAGTTACTATATTTTTTCTGCCGAACCCTGATAGCATCGGGTTCCTTAATCCAGCTAACTGATCAGAAATCAATTGAAAGAGAGGGATGTAGTTTAGTCTAAAGAGAGAGGATTGGTCAGGACCAATTTTAACTCCCAGATATGTAATATATGGGGTGTCCCAGTTAAAGGCGGAGTTTGCTTTTAAAGTCTTCCTAGTTGAGGTTAAGTGGTCTATACTGATAATATGGGATTTACGATAATATGGGATTTGCCCATGTTTATTTTTAAATTTGACTAGATGCTGAACTGCTCTAATATCTTATAAATTAAGGGTAGGGCTTTGGCTGGGTTAGTGTTCATTATTAGTAAATCGTGAGCAAAGGCAGCTACCTTGTGTTCTCTTTGGTCTATCTTGATGCCCACTATCCCCTTCTCCTGCCTAATATCCTGTAGCAATGTTTCCATTACCAAAACAAATAATAGAGGCGACAGTGGGCATCCCTGTCTGGTGCCGTTCCTGATGCCGAAGGAGGGGGACAGAGTATCGTTGATAATGATAGCTGCTGAAACGTGTGTATACAAGGCAAAGATAGCATTAATAAATGGGTCAGGGAATTTAATTGTTTTAAGGACTTCTTTCATATATTCCCAACTAACCCTATTGAATGCATTCTCAGCGTCCGTGCTAAGGAGGACTAGAGGCCGTTTGCGTTTTTTTTTGCAAAATAGATAGCATCTAGCACTTTGGCGGTGTTATCTCTGCCCTCCCTACCACGGACAAAGCCAACCTGATCTTCTTTGATTAGGGATGGAAGGAAGGAGGACAGACGTGTGGCCAGCATCTTAGCTAGTAGCTTCAGATCTAAGTTTAACAAAGATATTGGGCGGTAATTAGAACATTGGGAGCTGTCCTTCCCCTTCTTCAGGATCAGTGTAATATGTGCCCTTGTCATGTCTGTGGACAATGGAACACCAGACAGGGAGCTATTGAATATAGAAAGAAGATATGGCCCCACAGTTTTATAAAAATTGCGGTAATACAGGGCTGGGTATCCATCAGGTCCAGGGCTCTTGACGTTAGGGAGTTGTTTAATTGCAGTTACAAGCTCCTCCATCGTAAAGGGGGCCTGTAAAGTTTGGGCTTGGGGATCTGTTAGTGCTGGCAATGCAAGGGAATTGAGAAAAGAGGTTACTGAATCCTTAGGAGGGCTTAGAGAGGAGACATCTCCCTTCACATCCTCTTCTTTTATGTTATATAATGAATGATAGAACTTTTGGAATTGTTTGGCGATTTCTAAGGTAGTAAAGACCTCTTCCCTATTGGGGGTTCTAATCCTATGTATGTTCTGCTTAATACGCTGCATCATAAATTTAGAAGCCTTATCCCCATGCGCATAGTATTTGTATGGCGCATGGAGATAATACTTAGCTGGGGCCGTATTGAGCAGGGTTTTTAAGGTGTTCTTTAATTCTGTAAGCTCTTTTAGATGGGATTCCAGTAAGGAGCTTTTATGAACGGTTTCTAAACGATGAATCTGGGCTAGAAGATCATCAACCTGTCTTTTCCTTTCTTTTTTGAGTTTTGACCCCAAACTGATAAATTGACCCCTCATGTAGGCCTTATGTGTGTCCCACAGTATATGGGTGGATGTTTCAGGACAGGAATTAATAGAGAAAAATTCCTCTAAAAGTTCTTGAGTGTGTTTTTTGTTTTCCTCAGTGGAGATTAGCTGTTTGTTAAGTCTCCATCTGAAGGCTCTGGGTTCTAATGAAGGGGTTTTGATTTTAATAAACACTGGTGCGTGATCAGACAAAAGTATGTTGCCTATGTAGGCATGAGTACACAGTTGCAGGTGCTCTTTTGACATATACAAATAGTCGAGCCTTTGATACGAGTTATGAGGATGGGAGAAAAAGGTGTAATCCTGCTTTGAAGGGTTATGTAGACGCCAAATATCATAAAGAGCTCCTATATATAGTTTGTTTCTAAGATGTCTAAGTGCTTTGGCAGATATTGCTGACTTGTGAGATGAAGAGTCTAGTAGGGGATTCATCGCAACGTTTAAATCACCTCCAAGTACCACTACTCCCTCTTTAAATGAATCCAAAATGGTGATTATCTCAATCAGTCATGAAGTCTGACTGAGATTTGGAGCATATACATTGGCGAAGGTATAGGTTTGGTTAGCTTTTTTACCCTTCACCAATATATATCTGCCATCTACATCTTGAATGTGTGAAATGTAGGTGAAAGGCAAACCCCTCCGGAACCCTATGCTCACGCCTCTGGATGCAGCAGAATTTGAACCACAATGATACCACTGTGGAAAAATCGAGCGAGACATATCTGGGTATTTATTAAATTTAAAATGTGTCTCCTGTAACATCAGGATCGAGCATTTTTCTTTGTTAACATAAGAGAATATTTGGCTACATTTCGAAGGGGCGTTAAAACCCTTAACGTTAAAGGTAGCAATACACATGTCAGCCATCTGATTTTGAAATGACTGAGAGTATACCGCTGAGGGATATTAGCAAAATGTGTGTAAGTGCACTTTGACTGTACTTAATCATCCTAGGCGGAGCAACAAAGCTGCACAAGAGTCTCCCTCCCACCTTGGTGAATAAGGTTGATTGTCTATGGGACCTGTCATAGAACCAATGATAAAATAAAAGTAACAGTAAGAACATACAAAAACATTGATCATATATGTAGAACAAAAGAGCAATACTGCTCCAGCAGTGAGGTATGGGGGATACAATACACATTATAATGTGACTTAGTGTAGTACCCTCAAAATATTATGCTTGTAGGCACTTAAAAGATAAATGGCATTCCTTGACCTGCATGTCATAACAAGAAGAGAGAGAAAAAAGGTAACGTATGCAGGATTAGATGGAATATTAGGGATCTGCCCCAGAACTGGGAGAAGCATAACAATACTTATGAAGAACAAATACTTATGAAAATCCCAGTTGACATGACTTAGGCTCAGTCCTGGATCCATTCAGGAATCAGAGAGAGGGAGACATCTTGGAGTTGAGTGGCGTCCTCTTCTGGTTCTTTGGGGTTTGCCCTCTCGAGGTGTCTCCCAAGGATCAGCAGATGGGAGGTCTGGAAGTGGAATATTGCTTTGAATATAGTCCCAGTTCTCAATGGGAAGCTGTTCAATTTGTAGGGCATCATATATTTTGGGTAAATCCATATAGGACGAGATGGATAAGCGTCGCCCCTCATATAGAAAAGATAACCCAAAGGGCAATAGCCATTTATATAAGATTTTCTTATTACGGAGCCAGTCAGTAAGCAGTTTCAGTGCTCTCCTTTTTTTCAAGGTTGATTGAGCAAGATCCTTAAATACTGTAATATGACTGCCCTCCAAAGATAGCTGAGGGAAGTTTCTTGCTTTGTTAATGATCACATCTTTGACTGGATAGTGTAGAAACTTACAAATAACGTCCCTAGGGTGTTCATCAGGTTGTGGCTTGTGTCTCAGGGCTCTGTGTGCCCTGAGACCCAAGTAATTGTAGGCAGATGTTCATGACAGCCTCCGGTATGTCAGCAGGCAGGGCCTATAGACTCAGGTATGCCCCTAAACCGCAGATTATTGCGTCTACTCCTGTTCTCCTGGTCTTCCAGGAGCGTATACAAGAAGTTCAGGTGCGACTGGTGCAGGGACAGGGTGGAAGAGACAGCGCTCTGGTGAGTTATTATCGCTGATTGATTTTCTTCTAGCGACTCGACCCGTCTCCCAATATGGCACACATCCTCTTTAATGGAGGTGAGATCTGACCTGAGGGGCTCTAGCGCTTCTAGTAGCGCATCTTTCAGGAATGAGCGTGAGATAGGCAGAGTATAGGGCCCAGGGGAGACCTCTCTTACCCTCTCTGCAGCTGCGTTGCCTTTCGGAGTGCTTCCTGAGGCTTTCGGTGTTCCGGGCGCCATCTTGATTTCTCTGGCCACATGTATCTGAGGGGCTTTCTTGATAAACTTCTCCATGGAGTCGTTGTTTATCTGTGTTTTGGCTGGACCTTGAACTTCGGTGGGTCTGGGGCCACCGATCTTGACCATTCTGGGAGTTTAAGTGCCGCTGGATAAGGCTGTGAGGGATACTATAACAGCAGAGCTTCACTTCATGCTGCCATTCAGCTCCGGTGGAAATTGCAGCTTTTTAACGAAATTCGGCGCAAATATATTCGGATCAAACCAATTTTTACTTTTTTATTTGGCGAACCAGCTAATCAAATTTTTGAAAAATTCGCTCATCTCTACTTCTGACCACAACGTCAGACATTTCAAATTATGGCTTTGTTTTTTGTTACAAGTTTGGCCTGTTACTTTATGATTACTTCAGTCATTGAATTCTGCTTCCAGAACTTGATAATCCATTTTTAGCTATGGCCACAAGCTATCACTACCAGCTTCCTCATACACATGCCAGCTGAACAAGCACATGTTCTCAGTAGAAAGAGGGAAAATAAGCTACTGTAAGACTCCTCTGGCAACGACTTATCTCGATGAGAACACAAGGATTGAACAGTTATATTCAACTATCCGATCCTTATCTACCCTGACATCTGCTGTTTGGGAACAGTTAGGAGGCCCTCATACATTTTAGATGGTCAGTTGTTTCATCAAAATCAGCAGGTTTTGCATCTACTGTGTATGACCAGCTTGACAAATTGGTTCTTCTGCTATTCCGAACATGCCGATAATCTTATCTAAACAGAGGTAGTAGATGTAATCGTAGTGTAATAATAGCCCAGCATGAACGGAAGGTTTGGTGATAAATAGTTCGAATAAAGCAATAAGAATTTGGTGCTCTGAAAGTAATGGATATGACCTTTATGAATACAAGTGGAAATAAATACAGAGAACATAAAAGTGAACAAAGTAAATGAAAAAGCTGTCACACTGTAGATGATCAAGGGCCACCAGAAGCAGAAAACAGCTTGTCAGTTCTGTAAAGCACTGCACAGCTACAGTATGCAAGTATTATTGTACCTTACATCACAAAATAATATTTTGTTTCAGTTGTTTATTGGATGTTTAAGCATTCAATATAAAATATTGCAGTAGATACTTGTTCATAGAACAATGTTCGTACAATAAGATCAAAGATTCTATTAACCATGTTACAAAAAAAAAAAGAATTTGGGACCCTATACCTCAAACTATTGTACTATTCCATTCCAAGTTACCAGATCAGCATAGTTGTGCAGTTATATGCAAATAATCTTTATAAGTTATACTTTTTATTCAGTGCATCATATCCATCTGTGCTAAATGCATTGCATTGTAGCAGAAGCATTTTAAGCCAATAATACTATCTGCTGCTGCTAAAAGACATTAGGTTCAAATCTGTCAGTATTACAAATACTATGCTACGCTCAAAGTAAATTGTCAACAGCAGTGTCTTCAATGTGTTTGTAGAAAGCAAAGGACTTTTAATTGTGCTTCTCTGTCCAGAAAACAGACTTACAAACCATTCCATACTTTGCGTGGCTGTGTACATTGGGTCAAATGTACGGAATATAGAAGGAGTCAGCCACACCTCCAGCTCCAGCACAACTGCGAAAAAAGGGGGTCAGTCATCACATCCCAATGTGTAGGTGCACACTGCCATGGCTAGAAACACAAAGAAAAAAAGACAATGCAGAGTGCTGTTGCATTGTCTTTTTTTCTTTGTGTTTCTAGCCATGGCAGCGTACACCTTCAAATTGGGATGTGCTGACTGACCCCCTTTATTTGCAGTTGCACTGGAGCTGGATGTGTGGATGACTCCAGTTGGTCTTGCACCCCTGACTAGCCTGTTTGCCCTGTAGGCTGATTTTAATTAGAGTAACTATAAAGCTGTTGCCTGCTCTAATTTAGTAAAATTTTGCATAAAATAGCCGCCGCTGCCCACCTAACTAACAGACGGAAAAAAGTTCTTTTTCTGTGTCACTGGGCTCAGGGCAGGGTAAAAAGATTGTGCACTGCACCCACACAACTAAATCGATGTAGATCGCTGAGTTAACAAGCACTTCACATTAAAGATTCTGTCCTATTCTCTCCCTCACAGCAGCAGCATCCTATCCCTACACTAATCTGCGCAGAGTGACGTGCAGCACTACGTGACTCCAGCTTATATAGAGGCTGGGGCACATGCTGCACTGGCCAATCACAGCCATGCCATTAGTAGGCATGGCTGTGATGGTTTCTAAGGGCACACAAGTTAAACGCTTGTTGATTGGCTGCTCTGCAGCCTTTCATAAAGCGCCATTAAATCGACGAACCCGAACCCAAACCCAAACTTTTACTGAGAAGTTCGGGTTCGGGTCCGGGGTCAAAAAATCCTTAAGTTCGGTATGAACCCTAGTCATGATCCTTAAGTTCGGTTCACTCAACCCTAGTCATGATCCCCTCATATCATAGTTTGATAGAATTGGAAGTGAGGTTGATGATTTCAATGATGTTTGTGTGTTGGACAGGACTTGGGAGCTGGATTTGGGTGCTGAGGAGAAGGTAAGGGACTGGTGATGCTGCTTACACTTTGGGTGCATAAGGCCCAAAACGTACTACAGATAAGCCAAGCTCGACTGCCTCTAGCTCTGTGTGACTATCTCCCCTCTGTCAGTTTTTATCCATGCTGCATGATGACAGAAGCATTGCCTTGTGCACGCTCTGCAAGAGTAAAATAAGCCATGTGCAATCAAAACCAAACATAGACACCACAGCTCTATTTAACCATATGAAGCAGCATCATCCCATCCCATGGACCAATAGAGGTGGTCAACCAGCTACTAGATGAAGAGATTCCCTAATTCTCCCGGTATCCCTTGTGGTAGCCAGGCCCCATCTATGGGCAGTAGGTTGCTTTTATCATTGTTGTTATCACTTTCTTCTTCTCCTGCTTAGACTTCTTCTCCCCTGCTACATCATCAGCCATAGAAAACAGAATACATGGCCAGGAAACAATTTTACATGCCCAGCAATCTGATGGTGCAGAAGCTTAATTCCCACTTGGCCAAGTTGCTGGTTGCTGCCTTTAGGGAGCTGATGGGGTGTGCTCAGCCTCACTGGAAGATACAGTACCTAGTGAGCTTTATTTCTCCCAAAAAGCCATCCCTGCCTTGTACTCTCACATGGCGGAGTATGCCAGCTGCTCCTTTAAATTGTCATTTGTCATTTGCAGCACAAACAGTCTCATCCCCCTCATATTTATTGTAGGAGAGTACCTGGGGTGGTGTTAGACGGGAGGTACGTGCCACCGGGGGTCCTGGCCCCGGTGGAGTAAGAGCCAGAAAAGTGAATTTTGCAGAGGTTATGCTGTTAACACAGCGGATCCGGGCCAGCTCTTATTGGGAGCAGGCAGATATGCGGGTGGGTGCCTGTCTTCCCACGGTCCAGGCCAGGTTTTGCAGGGAAGGGTTAAAACCTGACCAGCAACAAGGGTGTGGTGTGCAATGTGAAGCTTCTGTGTTCTCTGGCTGTGAGAGTGAGAAGTGGAGGTGAGCTCGGCTGTATGCTGAGGCCTGTAAAGGACTGTGCAGGATCCTGCAGCTGAAACCAGGAGGGATCCATGTCCTGTGGCTAGAAGCAGGACCCATGGACTTACTTCACCAGGGAGAAAAAGGTGACATTACTCCTGGCTTTAAATAGACTTTGCTTTATGTGACTGTAACAGGCCTCAAGTAGCCTGCAGCAGGGACTTGCTGTGTTTGAACTATTATTTTGCTGTTGTGTGTGACCACCCTCCCTATGAACTGCACCGTCTTTCACAAATATGCACCGTGTGAATAAACAAAGCATCGAGTTTTACACTAAGACCGGTCTGTGTTGCCTCTATACTGCACTCGCTACCACTGCCTACCAGAGCGGATCCCCACATTATCTTACAACAGATTCTCATGCTCATGCAGCAGGAGACAACAGTAGACGAAGAACAGCTTATCCATCTCACTGTCCGTTCAATAATTTTTTGGGACCCTTAAGGAGAAAATCCCATGGAGGAGGAAGAAGAGGAAGACTAGGAGCTGCCAGAGATAGTGTATGGGATGAAGCTCAAGACACACATAGGCTAACCTCCCCTGCCAGGATCGCTTGTAGAATTTAAGGAGTGACCGCAATCACCACAGAGGGTACTTCTGGATAATTCTCTTTATTTAAATCAAGGCTCAACGCGTTTTGGGGTTTACAAGAATACCCCCTTCCTCAGGAGCAAACAGTATACACAGAACATAAAAGACATTAACAAAAAGAGGTACCTGTAGGTTTTATATACAGTACCTATCTGTGTAATATGCCAATTTCGAAAAGCACATGGTGGGGAGGGACCAGGAGCAAACGTCACTTCCGGTTTCGGAGTGTTCCTGGGCCAATTATGTGTAAGAAATATAAAAATTGTGAGGGTGTGTGTGTCCCCTTCAGATATAAATATACAGTGGATCCTACCTGGACCAACTTTAAAGCCGAGAAGGGCTGCCGTCCATTCCAGACCGAGAAGTGATACTACTTCCGGTCTTTGGAACGCATCCATGGACCACAAAAAGCATGTGACATCTGGTTCCTGGAGGGTACGTGCTGCTAGAAACTTCCAGTCTTTGGAACGCATCCGTGGACCGCAAAAAAGGACCGCAAAAAAAAACGTGACATCTGGTTCCCGGCGGGTACGTGCTGCTGGGAACCGCCCCATTGTTGCTAAGCCTGCGTGAGCCATGCAGACTGAGAAGAGGGACTAGAAATTGAGGAGTGTTCTAGGGGGCGAGGCTAGCGTTAATTTGCAAAATTTTTGAATTTGGGAGCCACTTTAAAGGTGTCACCTTAAGGCCTTTTTCACACGGGCGTCATGGATTTGGGCCGGATAAGATGAGGGGGCGTCGCTGGAAAATGCGTGATAACATTTTAATGCGTTTTGCACGCGCGTGAGAAAAATCGGTACCCAATTTTTCACAGAAGTTCGGGTTTGGGTTAGTTGTTGTGTAGATTTTATTATTAACATGGTTATAAGGGAAAATAATAGCATTCTTAATACAGCATGCTTAGTCAAATAGGGCTAGAAGGGTTAAAAAAATAAAATAAAAATTTAACTCACCTTAATCCACTTGTTTGCGCAGCCAGGCTTCTCTTCTTTCTTCTTCTTTGAGGAAAAGGACTTGTGGTGACATCACTGCTCTCATTACTAGGTCCGTCACATGATCCATCACCATGGTGATGGATCATGTGATGGACCATGTGATGAGCGCAGTGACGTCACCACAGGTCCTTTTCCTCCTGGACAGCAAAGAAGAAGACAGAAGAGAAGCCGGGCTGCGTGAACAAGTGGATGATGTGAGTTAAATTATGTTTTATTTTTTAACCCCTCCAGCCCTACTTTACTAAGCATTCTGTATTAATAATGCTATTATTTTCCCTTATAACCATGTTATAAGGGAAAATAATAATGATCAGGTCCCCTTCCCGATCATTTCCTAGCAACCATGCATGAAAATTGCACCGCATCCACACATGCTTGCGATTTTGACGCAGCCCCATTCACTTTTATGGGGCCTGCGTTGCATGAAAAACGCACAAAATAGAGCTTGCTGCAATTTTCACGCAACGCACAAGTGATGCGTGAAAACCACCGCTCATGTGCACAGCCCCATAGAAATGAATGGGTCCAGATTCAGTGCGGGTGCAACGCATTCAATTCACGCATTGAACCCACGCGGAAATCTCGCCCATGTGAAAGAGGCCTAAGAATTGTGGGGTCACTGTCGTGGCAGGCTGAAAAATGACCGAAGACACTATTTGTCAGGACTTTCCGTCTTATATTTGAACAATGCCCGTTCCTTCTTTTGCGTAGTGCCTGGGTCGTCCTACCCACATATTGCAAATTGCACAGGCATTGGAGTAGATAAATAATGTTAACAGACCCAGAACTCATCTCATGTTTAAAGGTAAATCTCTCCTGCAAAGTTGTAGTAACGATCTCTTTCGCGTTACGTGTTATAATAGAGAAACACATGCTTCATCCCGTAGACTATCTCCCCTTGTGAAGTGAGTTACCTATGCACATATGTTATCTACTTATATTGATGCTTTTAGCCGTTTTATAATGCTTTTATACATAGGTATGCACTGATTTTCCGGTCAACATACATTGACCTAGATCCCTATTTATGGTTCTCGCTTGTTTAGAATCGTATTATCTGCTATACCTTAAAGGAAACCTGTCACCATGATTTTGCGCATAGAGCTGGGGACATGGGCTGCTAGATGGCCACTAGCACATCTGCAGTACCCAGGTCCCATAGCTCTCTGCGCTTTTATTGTGTTAAAAAAACGTTTTGATTGATATGCAAATTACCTGATATGAGTCCTGTAGCCTGAGATGAGTCAAGCGGAAAGGAGCCCAGCACCGCCCCGCGTTCTCAAAATCTCCTCCTTGCTGGCTGACGTCACAGAGCTGGAGTGCTGAAATCTTGCGGTGCGCGAGATAGCGCATGCGCAGTGTCGGCATCATGTTCATTCCCTGTACTGGCATCAGCACAGGGAACGAACTACGCATGCGCTAGCTCGCGCATCCCGAGATTTCGGCACTCCAGCTCTGTGACGTCAGCCAGCAAGGAGGAGATTCGGAGGATGCGGGGCGGTGCTGGGCTCCTTTCCGCTTGACTCATCTCCAGCTACAGGACTCATATCAGGTAATTTGCATATCAATCAAAACGTTTTTTTAACACAATAAAAGCGCAGAGAGCTATGGGACCTGGGTACTGCAGATGTGCTAGTGGCCATCTAGCAGCCCATGTCCCCAGCTCTATGCGCAAAATCATGGTGACAGGTTTCCTTTAAAACTGCTAAACAATTCTCCATTTCTACGAGTCTCTATTTTGATCTGATCTTATTTAATCTTGTGGACTTGCGCCCTTACGGTGGTTGGGCTTTTTTCAGCTCTCTTTCACTTTCTCCATGGACTTCAGGGAAGGCAGACTAGAACAGAGGCCAGAACTGGCCCAGTATGCTGTCTGTCTTCTTTCTTGCCAATCCTTCAATGTCATCTTGGGGAGGGTCTTCAGTGCTGCAGGGGAAGTGGTGACACCCAAACGGGCAAAGTTGTCCTCCGCCAATGTCCAATACATCATTTTTGTCAAACTGATCCAAGTATGGAGTTTCCATCTTGCCACCATTGCTGGCTGCCTACCATCATGTTCCATACTGCTGCTTTTGCTGCTGCCACCATCAGACCACTGCTAGGAAAATTGAATTGGATTGGGCGTCACTCAATATCAAGCAACCATAGACAAGTTGGATTATATCAGATACATTTTATATATCACTCTCAAAATTATTTACAACATGTTGCATAAAACATATACATTAAAAACAATTATTTAAAATCTAGACTAAAACTCTATGGTACTGAAAATCCTTGAGAGGGGCTAATAGCCGCAATTTGTCAGTGAGTGGCCCCAAGTATTATAGTCCAAAGGCACTTGTAACTGTAAGTTACGCAGTTTATGGAAAAGTAATTAATACATCCACAAATTATAGCAGGTCAAGTGCAGTGCTCTATTGTGAGCTTCAAGGACCTGTAGATGGAATCTATGTGTGAAGTTCCCAGCGTTCCTGGGTAGCGGTGCCGTTTGCTTTCACCGCTCTGACCTTCCAGGACCTGTGTGGCGTCCAACGTGGTTTGCTCGGCGGTCAGGTAATTCCAGGCGGGGTGTTCAAATGTCTTTAGAGTGAATAGGATTGTGGGTATGCGGTTATAAATGCTTCTTCTTAATGACCTCTTACTGTCTTTACCATACGCGTTTCGGGATAAAGGAACCCCTTCCTCAGTGGTGGCCAAAAAGGGAGGAAATGCTCAAACACTGTAGCGTGTTTATAATTGGGGGAGCAATTCCTCCGCAAGTGATCCGCTGCTAATGGCAATCCCCAGCAAAAATGCATACAATGGACAATGCTGGCAACGGACCACATGCACCACAAAAACATCCTACACAAGATAAAATAATGTGTGGATGAAAATATAAAAATACTTAAATCACTGAAAGAAAGTGCACCACAATAATATGCGACTGACCATACTGGCTAGACCCTCACGTTGATGTTAAAAGCTGAGACTTTAGCCAATATCTTCTAGTTAGGAACAAATCGGAGCCCTGCGCACCCCGACAAGGTATCTCAGTGTTTGGCGTGGGTCCTACTGCTAAACTACGTATTGTGTAGGAAAGTTGTACATTTAAAAAAAAAATGTTTTTACATTTTTTTATAAATAAATAAAAAAATTGGTGTGTTTGTATATTTTACACAGGAAAAAACCATGCTACGCAAAAAATACCTAAAACCAATACCTAGATTTTTTAAAATAAAAAAATGTATGTATGTTTGTATTTTTTACTCACACAAATTCCACTATACTATTGCTAAGGGCTTATGCACACAAATGTATTTTCTTTCCGTGTCCATTCCATTTTTTTTGCGGACTGCAAAATATATACGTGTGAATGAGCCCTAAACTAATATATGTGTATATATATATACAGTACAGACCAAAAGTTTGGACACACCTTCTCATTCAAAGAGTTTTCTTTATTTTCATGACTATGAAAATTGTAGATTCACACTGAAGGCATCAAAACTATGAATTAATACATGTGGAATTATATACATAACACAAAAGTGTGAAACAACTGAAAATATGTCATATTCTAGGTTCTTCAAAGTAGCCACCTTTTGCTTTGATTACTGCTTTGCACACTCTTGGCATTCTCTTGATAAGCTTCAAGAGGTAGTCACCTGAAATGGTTTTCACTTCACAGGTGTGCCCTGTCAGGTTTAATAAGTGGGATTTCTTGCCTTATAAATGGGGTTGGCACCATCAGTTGCGTTGTGGAGAAGTCAGGTGGATACACAGCTGATAGTCCTACTGAATAGACTGTTAGAATTTGTATTATGGCAAGAAAAAAGCAGCTAAGTAAAGAAAAACGAGTGGCCATCATTACCTTAAGAAATGAAGGTCAGTCAGTCCTAAAAATTGGGAAAACTTTGAAGGTGTCCCCAAGTGCAGTCTCAAAAACCATCTAGCGCTACAAAGAAACTGGCTCACATGCGGACCGCCCCAGGAAAGGAAGACCAAGAGTCACCTCTGCTGCGGAGGATAAATTCATCCAAGTCACCAGCCTCAGAAATCGCAGGTTAACAGCAGCTCAGATTAAAGACCAGGTCAATGCCACACAGAGTTCTAGCAGCAGACACATCTTTAGAACAACTGTTAAGAGGAGACTGTGTGAATCAGGCCTTCATGATAGAATATCTGCTAGGAAACCACTGCTAAGGACAGACAACAAGCAGAAGAGACTTGTTTGGGCTAAAGAACACAAGGAATGGACAGTAGACAAGTGGAAATCTGTGCTTTGGTCTGATGAGTCCAAATTTTAGATCTTTGGTTCCAACCACCGTGTCTTTGTGCGACGCAGAAAAGGTGAACGGATGGACTCTACATGCCTGGTTCCCACCGTGAAGCATGGAGGAGGAGGTGTGATGGTGTGGGGGTGCTTTGCTGGTGACACTGTTGGGGATTTATTCAAAATTGAAGGCATACTGAACCAGCATGGCTACCAAAGCGTCTTTCAGTGGCATGCTATTCCATCCGGTTTGCGTTTAGTTGGACCATCATTTATTTTACAACAGGACAATGACCCCAAACACACCTCAAGGCTGTGGAAGGGCTATTTGACCATGAAGGAGAGTGATGGGGTGCTTCGCCAGATGACCTGGCCTCCACAGTCACCGGACCTGAACCCAATCAAGATGGTTTGGGGTGAGCTGGACCGCAGAGTGAAGGCAAAAGGGCCAACAAGTGCTAAGCATCTCTGGGAACTCCTTCAAGACTGTTGGAAGACCATTTTAGGTGACTACCTCTTGAAGCTCATCAGAGTGTGCAAAGCAGTAATCAAAGCAAAAGGTGGCTACTTTGAAGAACCTAGAATATGACATATTTTCAGTTGTTTCACACTTTTTTGTTATGTATATAATTCCACATGTGTTAATTCATAGTTTGATGCCTTCAGTGTGAATCTACAATTTTCATAGTCATGAAAATAAAGAAAACTCTTTGAATGAGAAGGTGTGTCCAAACTTTTGGTCTGTACTGTATATATATATATATATATATATATACACACACACATATAATAAATATCACAGATCGCGATGTAACCCGATGCTTTTATATGTCAGGTTACAGATAGGAGCCTATTTCCATGACATATAAAGTCATACGACAGTAGGCAAAATGTTAATCCTTTCACTCTGCGTTTGTTTATATGTTGTGTAAAGTTTAGTCTCTCATACAGAAAATTAAGTCATCAATTGGTCAGTGCTGAATAACAAAGAATCCATAATTTCTAGATGTGCTTTATCTTGTTAATGGAATCACTCTTGACCCTCTATGATATTTATATAATAACACCAGGAACACATACGTGTTTTAATTTATTTTATAAGGTAATGTTCTTTTATAAAATTGCATTTCTCTTCCCATAGCAAACTAAGTATGTTAACTCATTTGCTGTCAAAAATGAAGAATAATTGGGGATTTTGATCCTTTCCTCTGCCCTTACCATTTGTCTTGTATGTCTGTTTAAATGGAATTCTAATTACTATCATTAATACTCTGTAGATTATTGCAGGAAAATCTTTCTCTGCAGAAGCTCTTTCTAAAATATTCAATAACTATTAAATATCTATGGTGGAATTAGATCAGTAATGATTAATAATGGTGTACATTCACTCGATGTAAGAAGATACACATTATGAGTAGAAGGATGTTTTAAATTACTGACACACTTCATGTTGTTTCTGAAGGTAGAGTTAAGTGATTGTGGTATAAGTTGTTTTATAACTTTTACATTTTTAGTCAAAGGAAAATTTAAATCACATGCATCCCCTCATTTCTAGTAGAAATGGAACCAGTGATACGTATCAGAAAAGGTTACATTCTAAAGCTAGAAATGAATGAAATAAGAAAATAAACTGGATTACACTGTTAGTCAACCTACAAGATAGGTGACTATTTTCCTGTGTCCGTGAAAAAAAAATAGATGTGTCTGTGATTTTTTGGAGGGTGGTGGTACTTGATTAGATTATTTTGGCAGTAATTACCATCATTTTACAGCTCAAAGCAAATGGTGTTAATGAGGTGTCATCAGTATATTGAGCTATAGACATGTATTACTTATCATTTTTATCATTCATTATGGTTTTCCAATTTGTCCATAAAAAATATTGTCTGTCCATGATTTTGGGTTAAGTTGTTCAGAAAAAAGATAAATTCTCGTTGGAAACCCAGGGTGGAGGTTATGGTCAACCTTGAACACATATAGAATTTGTACGCTACAATGAGGAAAATATGAATCAAAGAGCAGAAATTACAAACTTCTTACGGTCTAAAAGTAAGAAACGCAAAGAGAGGAAATAATTCTTAAGAGTTAAATTTCATTTTTTATGTGTTTATTCACATGGATTTGCTTCAATAATTTTTCTTGACAGTTGTATGCACACCATGATATGATTAACATACTGTAGATATGCTTATACTGCAGCTATGTAATGACATTATATTGATTTATATAGGGCTTGTACTATGGCATGTCATAGATCATTACTATTTTTGTCATGTCCCACTACTGCTGGTCATGGCCTTTTATTAGATTGGATCTTTTTGTGACTGCCTTCTGAGTTGTTGGATTTAGCTACTGCCTGTTACGTTTTATGCTTCATACATCAACATTGATTATATTATTCTTGAGCATCCAAGTCCTTGAAGCATGGCTTATTTTATAGTTATGATTATAGTCATGACAGTTTATGATTCAGAACCAATTTTAAATGCTGAACCAATTTTTGCACATCTGAGGCTACTTTCACACTAGCATTCATATTTTACGGTATTGAGATCCGTCATCGGCATCTGTTTTGTCCCAATTCATTGTCATTGGGAACAAAATGTAACTGAACAGAATGGAATGCTCTAAAATGCATTCTGTTCTGTTTTATGACCGGAGTGCAAACCGCAGCATGCTTTCTGTCCTGGGAATGCAGAGCAAGACAGATCCGTCATGACCCACAATGCAAGTCAGTGGGGATGGATCCGTTTTCTCTGAGATAATCTGACACAATAGAAAATGTATCTATCACTGTTTGACTTTCAAAGGAGTTCATGAAGGATCCGTCTTGGATATGTTAAAGATAATGCAACCGGATCCGTTCATGCAGATAGTTGTATTAACAGTAAAGGAAGCATTTTTACTGGACCCTGCCGGATCCAGTAAAAACACCAGTGTGAAAGTAGTCTGATACTGTAAGACTACTAAGCTACATATTTTATTTTTTTAGTGAGTGAGGTTGCCCTCAGGTTGCTTGGTCTTTAAATCATAGAATGTGTGTGTGTGCATATACAGGTCCTTCTCAAAAAATTTGCATATTGTGATAAAGTTCATTATTTTCTGTAATGTACTGATAAACATTAGACTTTCATATATTTTAGATTCATTACACACCAACTGAAGTAGTTCAAGCCTTTTATTGTTTTAATATTGATGATTTTGGCATACAGCTCATGAAAACCCAAAATTCCTATCTAAAAAAATTAGCATATCATGAAAAGGTTCTCTAAACGAGCTATTAACCTAATCATCTGAATCAACTAATTAACTCTAAACACCTGCAAAAGATTCCTGAGGCTTTTAAAAACTCCCAGCCTGGTTCATTACTCAAAACCGCAATCATGGGTAAGACTGCCGACCTGACTGCTGTCCAGAAGGCCATCATTGACACCCTCAAGCAAGAGGGTAAGACACAGAAAGAAATTTCTGAACGAATAGGCTGTTCCCAGAGTGCTGTATCAAGGCACCTCAGTGGGAAGTCTGTGGGAAGGAAAAAGTGTGGCAGAAAACGCTGCACAACGAGAAGAGGTGACCGGACCCTGAGGAAGATTGTGGAGAAGGACCGATTCCAGACCTTGGGGGACCTGCGGAAGCAGTGGACTGAGTCTGGAGTAGAAACATCCACAGGCGTGTGCAGGAAATGGGCTACAGGTGCCGCATACCCCAGGTCAAGCCACTTTTGAACCAGAAACAGCGGCAGAAGCGCCTGACCTGGGCTACAGAGAAGCAGCACTGGACTGTTGCTCAGTGGTCCAAAGTACTTTTTTCGGATGAAAGCAAATTTTGCATGTCATTCGGAAATCAAGGTGCCAGAGTCTGGAGGAAGACTGGGGAGAGGGAAATGCCAAAATGCCTGAAGTCCAGTGTCAAGTACCCACAGACGATGGTCTGGGGTGCCATGTCAGCTGCTGGTGTTGGTCCACTGTGTTTTATCAAGGGCAGGGTCAATGCAGCTAGCTATCAGGAGATTTTGGAGCACTTCATGCTTCCATCTGCTGAAAAGCTTTATGGAGATGAAGATTTCATTTTTCAGCACAACCTGGCACCTGTTCACAGTGCCAAAACCACTGGTAAATGGTTTACTGACCATGGTATCACTGTGCTCTATTGGCCTGCCAACTCTCCTGACCTGAACCCCATAGAGAATCTGTGGGATATTGGGAAGAGAAAGTTGAGAGACGCAAGACCCAACACTCTGGATGAGCTTAAGGCCGCTGTCGAAGCATCCTGGGCCTCCATAACACCTCAGCAGTGCCACAGGCTGATTACCTCCATGCCACGCGGCATTGAAGCAGTCATTTCTGCAAAAGGATTCCCGACCAAGTATTGAGTGCATAACTGAACATAATTATTTGAAGGTTGACTTTTTTTGTATTAAAAACACTTTTCTTTTATTGGTCAGATGAAATATGCTAATTTTTTGAGATAGGAAATTTGGGATTTCATGAGCTGTATGCCAAAATCATCAATATTAAAACAATAAAAGGCTTGAACTACTTCAGTTGGTGTGTAATGAATCTAAAATATATGAAAGTCTAATGTTTATCAGTACATTACAGAAAATAATGAACTTTATCACAATATGCTAATTATTTGAGAAGGACCTGTGTATATATATATATATATATATATATATATATATACAGTACAGACCAAAAGTTTGGACACACCTTCTCATTCAAAGAGTTTTCTTTATTTTCATGACTATGAAAATTGTAGATTCACACTGAAGGCATCAAACTATGAATTAACACATGTGGAATTATATACGTAACAAAAAAGAGTGAAACAACTGAAAATATGTAATATTCTAGGTTCTTCAAAGTAGCCACCTTTTGCTTTGATTACTGCTTTGCACACTCTTGGCATTCTCTTGATACCATTACCCTCAAACGGTATGACTTGGGTCAAACATTTTGGATATCCTTCCACAAGCTTCTCACAATAGTTGGTCGGAATTTGGGCCCATTCCTCCTGACAAAACTAAGCCTTGTTTGTTGGTCGCCTTGCTCACACCTGCCTTTTTAGCTTTGCCCATACATTTTCAATAGGATTGAGATCAGGGCTGTGTGATGGCCACTCCAAAACATTGATGTTATCCTTAAGCCACTTTTTAACCAGTTTGGCAGTATGCTTCGGGTCATTGTCCATTTGGAAGACCCATTTCCACCCAAGCTATAACTTCCTGGCTGATGTCTCGAGATATTGCTTCAGTATTTCCACATAATCTTCTTTCCTCATGATGCCATCTATTTTGTGAAGTGCACCAGTCCCTCCGGCAGCAAAACAACCCCACAAAATGATGCTGCCACCCCCGTGTTTCACAGTTGGGATTGTGTTCTTAGGTTTCCAAGCTTCTCCCTTTTTCCTCCAAATGCAACAATGGTCATTGTAGCCAAAAAGTTCAATTTTAGTTTCGTCAGAACATAAGACATGTCTCCAAATGTAGGTCTTTGTTCATGTTTGCATTTGCAAACATTAATCTGGCTTTTGTATGTTTCTTTTGGAGTAATCCCGGCAGAGTAGCCTTTCAGTCCATGTTGATACAGTACTCATTTTACTGTGGATATTGACACAATCTTACAAGCTTCCATCATCATCTTCACAGGGTCTTTTGCTTCTTAGGTTGATATGCATATGTCAGATCAAAGCACGGTCATCTCTGGGACACAGAACCAGTCTCCTACCTGAGCGGTATGATGGCTGGACATTCCCATCTTGTTTATAGTTGTGTATAATTGTTTGTATAGATGAACGATACACCTTCAGGTATCTTGAAATTGCACCCAAGGTTGAGCCAGACTTGTTCAAGTTCATAATTCTCTTCCTGATATCTTGGCTGATTTCTAGGGATGAGCGGACCCATGGATGTTCGGGTTCGCCATGTTCGGATGAACTTCAGGTCAAAGTTGGATTTCGAGACCCGAACTTAACCCGAACTTGAACCCGAACCCCATTGAAGCCAATGGGGACCCAATGACTAAAATGGCAAAATAGTCATAGTGAGGGCTAGAGGCCTGCAAAAGGAATCAAAATGGGAGTAAGAGCAGGACATTTGCCCTGCAAGCATATGTGGATAGGGAAATAACTTAAAATAACAAACTGTAGAATAGAAAAAAATTAAATAATAATAATCTGGAACTAGGAGGCGGAGGTCAAAGTGGAGTAGGAGGTTGAGGAGACGGGTTGAGCATGTGCTTGTACTCGCGCATTGCCGGAATTAAAGATGGTACGTTGTTCTTGTAGCGGGGATCCAGCAGGGTGGCTACCCAGTAATCAGCACTGGTTAGAATGTGGGCAACTCAGTGGTCGTTGCGCAGGCAGTGCAGCATGTAGTCGCTCATTTGTGCCAGGTAGTGATGGATGAACATCGGCCGGGACGATTCACAACTGTTCGCGAACTGTGCATTCGCAGTGGGCCCCATTTGCCGTATTTTTCGCCCTATAAGACGCACCGGCCCATAAGATGCACCTAGGTTTTTGGGGAGAAAATAAGAAAAACTTTTTTTAACCAATAGGTGTGCTTTTGGTGGGTTTGGAACTAATGGGAGTCTGTGGATGGCACTATTACTGGGGATCTGTGGATGGCACTATTATGGGGGGGATCTGGGGATGGCACCGTTATGGGAGGATCTGTGAAGGACACTGTTATGGGGGGATCTGGGGATGGCACTGTTATGGGGGATCTGTGGATGACGCACTGTTATGGGGTGATCTGTGGATGACGCACTTTTATGGGGTGTTCTGTGGATGACGTACTGTTATGGGAGGATCTGTGATGGACACTGTTATGGGGGGATTTGTGAAGGATACTGTTACAGGGGGGGATCTGTGGCTGACACTGTTATGGGGGATCTGTGGATGGCACTGTTATGGGGGATCTGTGGATGGCACTGTTATGGGGGATCTGTGGATGGCACTGTTATATATGTGCCATCCACAGACCCCCCCCACCCCATAACAGTGCCATCCACAGACCCCCCAGCCCATATCAGTGCCATCCACAGACCCACCACCCCTTAACAGTGCCATCCAAAGATGTCCCCCATAAAACTGTCATCCACAGATTCCCCCCCACCGCTCCAGTGCTGCAGTATACAAATATTAAATGACTCATTCAATTAAAAGTGATTAAACATGCCCCCTCACTCCTAATTTTACCATACACCCTAAGGCCTCTTTCAGACGGGCGTTGTGGGAAAATGTGCTGGTGCGTTGCGGGAACACGCACGATTTCTCTGCGTGAGCGCATGTTTGGTACCCAAACCCGAACTTCTTCACAGAAGTTCAGGCTTGGGATCGGTGTTCTGTAGATTGTATTATTTTCCCTTATAACATGATTATAAGGGAAAATAATAACATTCTGAATACAGAATTCATAGTAAAATAGCGCTGGAGGGGTTAAAAAATAATAATTTAACTCACCTTAATTCACTTGATCGTGCAGTCGGCATCTCCTTCTGTCTTCATCTTAGCTCTGTGCAGCAACAGGACCTGTGGTGACGTCACTCCGGTCATCACATGATCTTTTACCATGGTGATGAATCATGTGATGACCGGAGTGACGTCACCACAGGTCCTATTGCTGCACAGAGCTAAGATGAAGACAGAAGGAGATGCCGGGCTTTGCGATCAAGTGGATTAAGGTGAGCAAAATGTTATTTATTTTTTTAACCCCTCCAGTGCTATTTTACTATGCATTCTGTATTCAGAATGCTATTATTTTCCCTTACAACCATGTTATAAGGTAAAATAATAATGATCGGGTCTCCATCCTGATCGTCTCCTAGCAACCGTGCGCGAAAATCGCACCGCATCCGCACTTGCTTGCGGATGCATGCGATTTTCACGCAACCCCATTCATTTCTATGGGGCCTGCTTTACGTGAAAAACGCACAAAGAGGAGCATGCTGCTATTTTCACGCAACGCACAAGTGATGCGTGAAAATCACCGTTCATGTGAACAGCCCCATAGAAATGAATTGGTCGGTATTCAGTGCGGGTGCAATGCTTTCAACTCACGCATCGCATCCGCACGGAATATTCGCCCGTGTGAAAGGGGCCTAACAGCTTCTGTAGAACGCAGGCAGGACGGGCGGGCGGCGCGTCACTCACTGACGTCACGTACCACTGTACGGCATCAGTCTGACATATCTGTTAACGCATACATTTTTGGTATGCATTAAATGGATGGCAAAAATAGGATGTGAACCCAGCCCTAGTGTCAGAATTAGCACCAATACACAGCGGAGCAGCGTGGTGGAGAGGGGAGGCCGCCATGTACTGACAGAGAGCTACCTGGTGGTCAGGGATGAGGATTGTGTTTCCCAAGGATCATGTTCTACTGGGAAATAGTATAATACACTAGAATCTATATAATATAAAGATATTATCCCTACCCCTGAATAATAATACAATTAGGTGGTCATTTATTATATAGAAATATGTCTATGTTAGACGTATTTCTGACCCAAATTGTGGCGCAAAGATCCTTACCCCTGCAATCTGTATATTTTACCCGCTTATGCCAGGTCTAAAAAGGGATGGCGTGTTCAGGGGAAGGGATACAGTTATGGCCATCTAGTTATTGATTGGATACCACTGCCATACATTAGCCGGATCTGTACAGTGACGGGATAACACCGCCTTAGCACGACTGGATAAAAGGGTATAAGAGGGCACAGTACAGGGAATTACTGGGGGAACTGCACAGGGTGTGGTAAGAGGACACAATGCAGAGTATAAGGGGGCACAGTACGGGGTGAGGGGCACAGTCACATAACCCTGTGACATTAGAAGATCCTTATGGTGAATGCGGTTCCTACGCCACCATAATGAGAGGCAGAGGAATGAGACAGGCGTGTGATTATGTGGCTAGAGAATAAAAATGTAACTGTCGGCCAGTACGGTCCGCAAAATTTAGCCAATAGGCATTCACCTGACAGCAAAGTACTTTGAGTTCTGTGGCTGGAGGTACATTAGGTGGTCACAGGATAAAAATGTAACTGTCGGCCAGTACAGGCCCCAAAAATTTGCCAATAGACATTCACCTGACAGCAAAGAACTTTGAATTCTGTGGCTGGAGGTACATTAGGCGGTCACAAGATGAATATGAAACTGTTGGCCATTATAGGCCCCAAAAACTAGGCAATAGGCATTCACCTGACAACAAAGAACTTTGGATTGTGTGGCTGGAGGTACATTAGGTGGTCACAGCATAAATATGTAACTGTCAGCCAGCACAGGCCCCCAAAATTAGGCATTTGCCTGACATAAAAGCCTTTTATGGCGCTGTATATACATAAGGCAAGGACCATTCTTTGTTCTGGGTGATGGTGGATATGTGTGGGCTGGCATGAGGAAATTCAATTACACGTGGTCATCACAGGTGTTGAATTCCTCTGAGATCCATGCCTCATTCATTTTTAAAAATGTGAGGTAGTCCACACTGTCGTGAGCTAGGTGAGTGCACTTATCGGTCACAATCCCCCCTGCTGCACTGAACGTCCTTTTGGACACTCAACGAGGGGCAAGACAAGAGTTCAATGGCAAATTGTGCCAGCTCTGGCCACAGGTCAAGCCTGCACACCCAGTAGTCGAGGAATTCCTCACTTCTCAGAGCGTCCACATCGTCCGTTAACCCGATGTAGTCGGACACCTGTCAGTCTAGGCGTTCCCTGAGGCTGGATCCGGAGGGCGGCTGTCGATGGGTTAGCTGCAAGAATTATCTAATATCCAAAGTGACCAACACATCTTCTAACTGCCCTCTTTTTGCAGGTGCGGTAGGATTGGTACCCGCACCTGTTTCGCTGTGGGTGGAAATTCCTTTGCCAGTGCCCACAACAGCAGAATGTAGCATCTCTCACAGCAAGGCCTGGAAATGCTGCATTCTGACAGCCCTATGTGATGCTGGTAACATGTCCGCCATTTTGTGTTTGCACCAAGGATCTAAGTACGTTACAACCCAGTACAGGTCCTTGACCTTTATGCTTTTCATACGGGGTCCCTCTTCAAACACTGGAGCATGAAGGACCCCATTTGCACTAAATTGGAAGCAGTGGAGTGCCCTGGCTCCTCCTCATCACCCAGGAGAATGTCGTCCTCGGTCTCCTCCCCCCCCCCCCCCCCCCCGCTACGGACAACACCAGGGATCACAGAAAAGTTTAAAGCCTGCTCTTCTTTCTCCTTATTCTCCCCCCAGCCACCATCCTCCTACTCTTCAGACTCTTGCTGACTTGTCTCAGAAATGTCACTGATGGCGCACTGGCTGCGACTGACCAGTTTCGTGATCTCATAAAATGGCCACAGAAGTCTGCATGCATTGCGCATGAGCAGTAGAGATGTCTCGACCTATTAGCTGGCGAACAGTTCCCGGCGGGTGAAGATATGCGATGTTCGATCTGCTCCCTATTCGTCATCATTGTGTAAACTTTGACCCTGTACCTCACAGTCAGCAGACACATTCCAGCCAATACAGGTTATATTAATAGCATTGCGAATTCAACTTAGAGCTGGGTTCCTAATGACCCTGTACCTCACAGTCAGCCTACACATTCCAGCCAATCAGCAGCAGACCCTCCCTCCCAGACCCTCCCACACCTTGGACAGCATCCATTTTAGATTCATTCGGAAGCTGCATTCTTAGTGAGAGGACTTCCGGTTCCGGCGCTGAGATGGAGGACATGGAGTAAGCTAGCTCCATCCATCCCTCACCTAATTAGTGCTCCGGACGAGACATACCGGCGCAACAGGGGTCGGGGCAGCGAGCCTGAACGGTGAACGCCCCAGAGAGCTCCGACAAGTGGCACATGGATAGATATCTGCTCCGGAGCGGCAGAAAGGAGGTACGGAGCGGCGCGGCACAATCAGTCACCGACGCGCCTGACAAGATGGAGGGCCTTGAGCCTGCGTCCCCCTCGAGCGCAGTAGAAAGCGTCATAGGCGCTCTATCGAACTCGCAGCCTGAAGATTTTTCTGATCTGGCCAAAATTGACTACAAGTCACTGGCCATAGAAGTAGCCAGACATCTGGCACCAGATATTAAAGAGACACTATCCAAAACGCTGGCACTGTCCTTACAGCAGCTGCATGAAACGGTGGCACAGCATGACACGTGCCTAGTGGATCTGGAACAGAGGTGTACATCGATAGAAGAGGAGACTTCCAAGTCTAATATGGCTATCCAAGAATTGCAGAAACACAACATTATCCTGAGGGATCGCCTCGAGGATTTAGAAAATCGTTCCAGGCGGAATAACTTGAGACTTCTCAGCTTATCGGAGGGGATTAAAGTACAGGCCCTTAAGGAGATATGCGAAATTGATCTACCAAGAGCTCTGGGGCTGGATGGAAAGCATAAAGTGGAGCGGGCACATAGGGTCGGCCCGCCTCCAGACCCTCGCAGTTCTCCTAATCGGGACAGTAATAGTTTATCACAGAGACCCCGTCCAGTAATTATGAGGTATCTGGACTATTGTGACAAAGAGGCGATTCTCAGGGCCTATAGAATCAGGAGAAGTCCATTGAAGATCAGAGGACAGACCATATTACTATTTGCAGACTACTCCGCACAAGTCGCTAAGCAAAGGAGGGAGTTCAGTAGCCTATGCTCTGCCTTATTTCGCCGACAAGTCAAATTCCAGTTACAATACCCGGCCACGCTGAGAGTGACCATGATGGATGGTACTACCGCTGTTTTCTATGACCCCTCTGTTGCGGCAGAGGCATTACAGGACTTACTGACCGCAGAGGACGTGAGGGACCTGGCGGGCCGAGAAGGTGCTAATTCCAGGCGGAGGGAAAGTCCAAATGGCCCGGAGGAGAAATACCTTCCTCAGAGAGAACGAGACCGCAGAGGCAGGGAGCAGTCATCAGGAAGAGGTCGGATGTCTCGTGTAAATTAAGGACTGATTTTCGTCGGTCATGGCGGATTGCAGACCACGGCTCTCCCAGGGACATGGGACGATAAAGGCATAGTTATTATTACAGGCGCTAACATGTTTTAATATGTTTTAGTTAAAGTATGTTTATTGATGATGTGCAGGCCGTCAGTTTCACCGGATAGATGACGTACTAGGATGTAATAACACGGCAGGGCAAGGGAGGTGAGGGATGGGGAGTTCCTTGCAGCTCAGAAAAAAGGGAGTCTCAATAACAGAAATAATAAGGTTGAGGAGCAGAGGTTGCAGGGGTTGTTGACGTTTAACGTCCTAAAGTTAAGAGGGGGGGAGGGAATATCCTGAATTGTAGGGGATTCGCTGTCCGATCCTCCAGGGAGACATAGTCTAATAGAAGGAGTGCAGAGGTTTAAGGTTTATTGTCTTTATAATATACATCACCAGAGGACATAGGAACATGAAGGTCATTTCCTGGAATGTGAAGGGCCTTAGGTCACCCCAAAAGAGGTGGATGGTACTGCGACACTTGAAGAGGGCAAAACCGGATATAGCGTTACTTCAGGAGACGCACCTATCAAAAGATGATTTTACAAGAATGAATAAATTGTGGGTAGGCAAAGTATATGGTTCGGCCTCGGTAGCTAATAAGGCTGGAGTATTGATCCTTATTAACAAGGATTTGAATTGCCAGGTCCAGGAAACATCATTTGATGAAGAGGGACGTTTGATCCAAATTCACATTGTAGTCCAAGTTGTCCATTATAGTGTTTACAACGTCTATGGCCCCAACAAAAATAACAGGAGTTTTTTTCAAGATTTAGAATCTAAATTGTTATTGGACCCATGTGAGAACAAAATTGTGGGGGGAGACTTCAATGCAGTGGTGAAGGGGGAGGAAGATAGGCAGCGTGGTATCTCCCTAAAGGTGGGGGCCAGCAGGCATGATAAAGCACTAGGGAGGTTGATGGAAGGGGTGACTCTGGTGGATCCATGGCGACAATTACACCCTGATGAGAGTTCCTACTCCTTTTATTCCCACTCACAGGATTCATGGTCGCGTATCGACTACATATTGACCAGCTCCAATTTGATGAGGAGGGTGGAGAAGGCTGATATTGGCGACTTGGTGATATCAGATCACTCCCCGGTCTGGATTCAGTTTAGGGATACTTACCCTAAGGGTCAGGATTATTTGTGGAGATTTCCTTCACATCTAACGAAAAGTGAGGACTTTGTCAATAAATTGATTGCTTGGTGGGAGGAGTATGTGGGAGACAATCAGGAACATGCGGATTCGCCGGAACTGTTGTGGAATGCTTCTAAAGTGGTCATACGGGGGAGGATTATGAGCTATGTTTTTGGTCAACGAAAACAAGCTCAAGCACGATTTGAGCAAACTAGTCTGCTGGTACGGGTTGCATGCCAGGAGTATAGGAAGATTCCAACCGCTGCGAATAGGCAGAAATGGGTAGATGCGAGATGTGCTTTCGAGGCCAATGAAAAGGATAGGGAGCTGCTAAATAACGCAAATCTTTCAGCAACGTTACACAAGTTCGGAAATAAATCCGGACGCCTGTTGGCAAACCTTGCAAAAGGCAGACGAGCCCCTCAGTTTATAGTTGGGCTCAAGGACGGAAAAGGGCGTGTTACTACTGACCCACGTCAAATAAATTTAATGCTAGGTGAATACTATGAGGCAATATACAAGGATGATACTAAACCTGACCTTACAGATTCCTTATTGGAAAAGGTCAAATTACCGTGCCTCACCACGGAACAGCTACATTATCTTAATGGAGAGGTTAGTCTGGAAGAACTACAGTCTGTTATTAAAAAGTTAGGGAATGCAAAAGCGCCTGGCCCGGACGGGTATACAGGGGAATATTATAAGGCACTGCTAGATCAGGTATCCCCGGTTCTGGTGAAATGGTATAATGAAGTATTAAGTGGCACAGCGTCCCCAGATAAAGATAATATCTCTTATATTAAACTGCTTCCCAAGCCCGGTAAAGACCCCTTACTGCCAGGGTCTTATAGGCCAATCTCACTTATCAATGTGGATACTAAAATACTTTCGAAGATTATTGCGGATCGTTTGGCTACTATATTACCATCAATCATTGGCACAGAGCAGGTGGGATTTGTGCAGGGCAGGTCGGCAGTTACCAATATACGCACGGTATTAACGGTTCTGGATAGGGTCTGTCATCAGCCAAGACACGGGGAGACTCCAGTCATGCTCACACTGGACGCGGAGAAAGCATTCGATAATGTAAGGTGGGCATGGCTGGAGGCAGTTCTGGATAGGATGGGTTTCACTGGGACTTTCAGGGTTTTCCTTTCTTAGTGAGAGGAGGCACAGTGTAGCTGCTGCTGATTTAATAGGGAAATCGATAGCTAGGTAAGTGTATTCAGTGACCACTGCAGTCCTGAAGGATTCATCTGATCTCTGCTGTAAGGACAGCACCCCAAAAAGCCCTTTTTAGGGCTAGAAAATCAATCTGCTTTTTTTTTCTTTTTTTTCCTGTGTAATCTAATTGCAGTTGCCTGCCTGCCAGCGTGTGTGTCAGGCTCACAGTGTATACTGTGCCCACTTGCCCAGTGCCACCACTCATATCTGGTGTCACAGTAGCTTGCATTTAAAAAAAAATAATACTTTTTTGACTAATATATTAGCAGTCAGTTGCCGGCACGCATGTGTGTTTCATGCCCTGCAAGTGCATAGTGTCACTGGTGCAACTCATATCTGGTGTCACATTCGATTCCATTTAAAGAAAAACAACAATTTTGACTGAATAAATAGCAGTCAGTTGCACACACGTGTTTGTGTGTTTAAGGCCCAGCTGCAAGTGCATAGTGTCACTTCAGCGCAACTCATATCTGGTGTGACATTCAATTCCATCTGAAAGCAGAGTGTCACACCGGACCAGCACTCCTGTCCGCCCTGAACGCACAGGTGGATCAGTGGCTGACTCTGCACCAATTGGAGATCGGCAAAGTAGTGTGTGACAATGGAAGCAATTTGTTGGCGGCATTGAATTTGGACAAGTTGACACATGTGCCTGCATGGCACATGTGTTGAATCTCATCGTACAACACTTTGTGTCTAAGTACCCAGGCTTACAGGACGTCCTCAAGCAGGCCAGGAAGGTGTGTGGCCATTTCAGGCGTTAGTACACGGCCATGGCGCACTTTTCAGACATTCAGCGCCGAAACAACATGCCAGTGAGGCGCTTGATTTGCGACAGCCCGACACGTTGGAATTCAACACTCCTAATGTTCAACCGCCTACTCCAACAAGAAAAAGCCGCCAACGACTATTTGTATGACTGGGGCACATACCTGTGTCAATTCCCCTTTGTGATCGTTACCTTGTTGTAGTGAAGGGGCTTGCGTATCACAATGAAGCGACCACCTCTATGAGTGTGTTGGCAATGGCAATGTTGGCACACCCCAGATGATAAGGTCGTTGCTTCATTGTGAACAGACCAAAAGCGCTTGGCTGGATAATTTTGCATAGAAAAACATTAATTTTCTTTGTGATCATCTAAGGTGATCATTAAAGCCTACTAGGCCAACAATGGGCCCACACTGCAGAATCATTGTTTTCTGGGTCACGTAACTGTCACTGAACTACTTCAGCACAACCATAGGCTTTGAAACCCCCCCCCCCCCCCGATGCCTGCAATCTCCCAAATGTGCGCACGAGCACAGTCACCAAGATTGACGCATAGAGGTATAAAATTTATGTCATGAGTGTGTCAACTATTGACAACTCTTTGTGGTTGTCTAAAATATATTCCATACATGTAACAGGGATTAAACTGATAAGAATAATACTACTTAACACACCACTCCTATCTGGTGGCACATTCGATTGCATGCGCAGTGCCCCAAATTTTAAGTAGGAGGACCAACCAAGCATCTTTTTCCATCTCTCGGTTCCTAAAATCAATGCCATATACACGCCCCCTGATAGGGGATGTAACAGGGATTAAACTGATAAGAATAGTACTACTTAACACACCGCTCATATCTGGTGGCACATTCAATCGCACACGCAGTGCCCCAAATTTGAAGTAGGATAACCGACCAAGCATCTTTTTCCATCTCCCGGTTCCAAGATTTGAGGAAATAGGTATATAGCACCCCTCAATCAGTATTTGGCGGAAACAGGTGTATCGCAGCCCTCAATCAGTATTTGGTAACAATAGGTACATAGCAATAGCACCCCTCAATCAGTATTTTGTGGATGAAGAGGGAATCAGTATTTGGCGTAAACAGGTAGAGTTGTGTACAAAAAAATATCAGTGTGTTTAAAAGAGTGACTAAAGCTCAAAATCCTTCTAATAGCTTTTAATTCCTTACACACAAATGCATTGAGAATAGTGTTGTGCGCGAATATTCGAAAGACAAATTTTTATCTCGAATATCACAACTACGTAATTTTCCATGGGAGTTTTGCCATGGATCCCCCTCCGGCATGCCACAGTCCAGGTGTTAGTCCCCTTGAAACAACTTTTCCATCACTATTGTGGCCAGAAAGAGTCCCTGTAGGTTTTAAAAATCGCCTGTCTATTGAAGTCTATGGCGGTTCACACGTTCGCGAACATTTGCGAAAATGTTATGTTCGCGACATCTCTAATGAGCAGTCACTGGTGCTGTGAAAAAGACCCAAGCTCCCCAGAACCTGTCCTGCCGCAGAGTTTGTACAGGTAGTCATTAATGGCATGTTTCTGTTTGAGCAGCCTATCAAGCATATATAAAGTGGAGTTCGAGCGCGTCGGGCAGTCACAAATTAGACGTCTGACGGGTAAGTGGTGTCGCTGCTGAATGTCAGCAAGGCGAGCCATGGCCTTGTAAGATCTTCTAAAATGGACAGAGATTTTTCTGGCCTGTCGCAAGACATCCTGGACCCCGGGGTATTTGGCGGAAACAGGTGTATCGCAGCCCTCAATCAGTATTTGGTAAAAATAGGTACATAGCAATAGCACCCCTCAATCAGTATTTTGTGGATGAAGAGGGAATCAGTATTTGGCGTAAACAGGTAGAGTTGTGTACAAAATAATATCAGTGTGTTTAAAAGAGTGACTAAAGCTCAAAATCCTTCTAATAGCTTTTAACCACTTAAGGACCACAGGTTTATACCCCCCTAGTGACCAGGCCCTTTTTTACAAATCGGCACTCCACAATTTTAGCTGTTTATTGCTCAGTCATGCAACTTGGCACCCAAATGAATTTTACCTCCTTTTCTTCTCACTAATAGAGCTTTCATTTGGTGGTATTTCATTGCTGCTGACATTTTTAAATTTTTTGTTATTAATCGAAATGTAACAATTTTTTTGCAAAAAAAATGACATTTTTCACTTTTAGTTGTAAAATTTTGAAAAAAAAAAACGGCATCCATATATAAATTTTTCGCTACATATATTGTTCTACATGTCTTTGATAAAAAAAAAAATGTTTGGGTAAAAAAAAAAATGGTTTGGGTAAAAGTTATAGCGTTTATAAACTATGGTACAAAAATGTGAATTTCCGCTTTTTGAAACAGCTCTGACTTTCTGAGCACCTGTCATGTTTCCTGAGGTTCTACAATGCCCAGACAGTAGAAAAAACCCACAAATGACCCCATTTCGGAAAGTAGACACCCTAAGGTATTCGCTGATGGGCATAGTGAGTTCATAGAACTTTTTATTTTTTGTCACAAGTTAGAGGAAAATGATGATTTATTTTATTATTATATTTTTTTCTTACAAAGTCTCATTCCACTAACTTGTGACAAAAACTAAAAAATTCTAGGAACTCGCCATGCCCCTCACGGAATACCTTGGGGTGTCTTCTTTCCGAAATGGGGTTACAATCTAAATCTGTAAAAAAATGGCTGGTGAAATCCGAAAGGTGCACTTTGGAATATGTGCCCCTTTGCCCACCTAGGCTGCAAAAAAGTGTCACACATCTGGTATCACCGTACTCAGGAGAAGTTGGGGAATGTGTTTTGGGGTGTCATTTTACATATACCCATGCTGGGTGAGAATCGCAAGTTAGTGGAATATGAGACTTTGTAAGGAAAAAAATAAAAATAAAAAAATCATAATTTTCTGCTAACTTGTGACAAAAAATAAAAATTCTAGGAACTCGCCATGCCCCTGATGGAATACCTTGGGGTGTCTTCTTTCCAAAATGGGGTCACTTGTGGGGTAGTTATACTGCCCTGGCAATTTAGGGGACCATATGCGTGAGAAGGAGTTTGAAATCAAAATTTGTAAAAAAAATGGCTGGTGAAATCCTAAAGGTGCTCTTTGGAATGTGTGCCCCTTTGCCCACCTAGGCTGCAAAAAAGTGTCACACATCTGGTATCGCCGTACTCAGGAGAAGTTGGGGAATGTGTTTTGGGGTGTCATTTTACATATACCCATGCTGGGTGAGAGAAATATTTTGGCAAATGACAACATTTCCCATTTTTTTTATACAAAGTTGGCATTTGACCAAGATATTTATCTCACCCAGCATGGGTATATGTAAAATGACACCCCAAAACACATTCCCCAACTTCTCCTGAGTACGGCGATACCACATGTGTGACACTTTTTTTTGCAGCCTAGATGCGCAAAGGTGCCCAAATTCCTTTTAGGAGGGCATTTTTAGACATTTGGATCCCAGACTTCTCACGCTTTAGGGCCCCTAAAAAGCCAGGGCAGTATAAATACCCCACATGTGACCCCATTTTGGAAAGAAGACACCCGAAGGTATTCAATGAGGGGCATGGCGAGTTCATAGAAAAAAACATTTTTGGCGTAAGTTAGCGGAAATTGATTTTTTTTTAGTTTTTTCTCACAAAGTCTCAATTTCCGCTAACTTGGGTCAAAAATGTAAAACTTTCATGGACTCAATATGCCCCTCAGCGAATTCCTTGGGGTGTCTTCTTTCCAAAATGGGGTCATTTGTGGGGTGTTTGTACTGCCCTGGCATTTGAGGGTCTCCGCAATCATTACATGTATGGCCAGCATAAGGAGTTTCTGCTATTCTCCTTATATTGAGCATACAGGTAAGGAGATTTTTTTTTCCATTCAGCTTCCGGGCTGAAAGAAAAAAATGAACGGCACAGATTTCTTCATTCGCATCGATCAATGTGGATGAAAAAATCTCTGCCCCCCAAAAAAAGGAGGGGAAAGGCGTCTGCCAGGACATAGGAGCTCCGCCCAACATCCATACCCACTAAGCTCGTATGCCCTGGCAAACCCGATTTCTCCATTCACATCAATCGATGTGGATAAATAAATCATTGCCGGGATTTTTTATATTTTTTTATATATACAAAGTGTTTGCCAAAGCATAGGAACGCCGCCTCCTCCTCAGCTCGTATGCCTTGGCAAACGTATCTGTTACTGCAGAGGAGAAATCTCGTCTTGCAGCGCCGAAAACACTGACTTTTGTGTAATCTGACAGCAGCGCAATGCTTCTGTCAGAATGCACATCAGTGCTGCAGCTGCTTGATCACTTGGTCCACCTAGAAGGTAAAAAAAAAAAAAAAAACAGGCCGCAACGCAATAATTTTATTAACATTAACTTTTATAAACTTTTGAAACAGAACAATAACTTTTTTGCTTACCTTTTTTTTTTTTACCTTTAATGAACAAACCTCTCCTTCCCCATGGGACAATGTGCAAAGCGCAAATCGCCCAGAGATGCGGCGAAGTACATTATGCACTTTGTCCCAGGTGAAAGGAGAGGTTTGTGGCAGCTCTGTGTGAAAGGGCCCTAAGACCCCTGTGTGCCTGTCCTGTGCAAACCCTATGCTAATAGTGTACCTGAGTGTGGAACTTGCGGAAACACTCCCCTATGCATAGGGCAGGCTGGTCAGGACAGTCAGGACAAAAAAAGGTGGTGTCACGCCTTATTCCACCCCTGCTACAGGCACGACATCTTTTTCTTGGGTAACGTTGAGTTGGGGTACCAGGATAGACAGACGGGAAGTGTCTGCCATGTAGCCGGCTCACTACATCAGGGCCTTGGGGCACGGACCCTCCTGGATACAGGATTTCCGAAATGATCTCTTCCTGGAATTTTAGGAAGGATCCTGTTCTCCCAGCCTTACTGTAGAGAACAAACCTATCGTACATCGCCAATTGGATCAAATAAACAGACACCTTCTTATACCAGCGTCTGGTTCTGCGGGAAACTAAATAGGGAGCCAACATCTGGTCATTGAAGTCCACCCCTCCCATGTGAAGGTTATAGTCGTGGACAGAGAGGGGTTTCACAATGACTCCAGTTGCCCGTTCAATTTGGACAGTCGTGTCTGCGTGAATGGTGGACAGAAGGTAAGCGTCCCTCTTGTCCCTCCACTTTACCGCGAGCAGTTCTTGGTCACACAAGGCAGCCCTATCCCCCCGTGCAAGTCAGGTACTAACGAGCCGTTGGGGGAAGCCCCGGCGACTAGGTCGCGCGGTGCCACAGCATTGAATTCCGACTAGATGTAAGTGCCGAAAGAGGGCCACGCTTGAGTAAAAATTGTCCACGTATAAGTGGTACCCCTTGTGGAGTAAGGGTGACACTAAGTCCCAGACAATCTTGCCACTGCTCCCCAGGTAGTCAGGACATCCGACCGGCTCCAGTTTTGAGTCTTTTCCCTCATAGACCCTAAAACGATATGTATAGCCTGTGGCCCTTTCACAGAGCTTATACAGTTTGACCCCATACCGGGCGCGCTTGCTGGGGATGTACTGTTTTATGCCAAGGCGCCCGGTAAAATGTACTAGGGACTCGTCTATGCAGATGTTTTGATTAGGGGTATACGCATCTGCAAATCTGGATGACAAATGGTCTATGAGGGGCCGAATTTTATGGAGCCGGTCATAAGCAGGGTGGCCTCTTAGATGACAGGTGCTATTGTCCGTAAAATGCATAAAGCACATGAAGGCCTCAAAACGTGCCCTAGACATTGCAGCAGAGAACATGGGCATGAAATGTATTGGGTCTTTAGACCTATATGACCACAATACATTTTTTTTAGTTAGACCCATGCTGAGGAGAAAGCCCAAAAAAAATTTAAACTCGGAAACGGTGACTGGTAAACTGTGTGGCGTAGCGGTTGGTTTCAGCCACAACTAGGTCATAGAGATCCGCGGTGAAGAACAGCTCAAAAAACTGAAGGGCCGATCCTAAATGAGCCATCTCCACGCGAACTCCAGACTGGGGATTGCCAATTAGGATTTGCCAGCACCTCTGGGAGACTAAGGGTTCTACGGGCCTGTGCACGCGGTGGCTGCGACGGGGGAGTTATTGCACGTGCCACCGTACCAGCTGGAACTGCCCTTCTGGTGCTCGCCACTTCACCAGGGAATACGGCAGTGCTGGTAGAAGGTCCAGGCTGTGCTGCGCTGCTGGTGTATACCGCACCATAAACAAGATCAGCGCTAGCACCACTCTGCTGCAAATGAGGATCATCATGCAGGGTAGGCAGAACTCTTACATGGGATCGGGTACGTCTGGCCGTAGCAGGGACCTCTACCGCGTCATCCTCACTAGCGGTTAGAGTGCCACTGCTGTCTACAGGTTCATATTCTGAACCACTGGATTCAGCGGATGAGGCGTCCCCATCGCTTTCATCCATCACGGCCAGAATCCTGTAGGCCTCTTCAGCGGAATACCCCGTTTGACATTTTGGGTTCACTAAATTTATGGGGTATTCCTCTGAGACTACCCGGGAAAAAGAGCAAACCTGCCTAGTAAAAGGGAGTGCTTGCGAAGTAAAGCTGCGATCGCTAATAAAGATCCAAAAAGCTCAAAAGTGATCTTTATAGCGGCGCAGCGATTTTACAGTGTTTTTGCAGTGATCAGAAAAAAAAATTCTGTCACTGCGGCGGGGCGGACTGAACGCAAGTGTGCGCACAAGATCAGGCCTGATCGGGCGAACACTGCGTTTTTTGTAGAACCTAAGGTGACCCTAATGTACTTATATAGATCTGATTGCGATCAGTATTGATCACTTACAGATACTATATAGTACTAGTGCTGATTAGCGACAGCGATGAGGCTAATCAGTGACTAATCGGTGACTGCGGTGCGGTGGGCGCTAAACTACCTAGCAAGTAGCTAACTACCTGGCAGGGATGAGGGACCCTTACAGGGGGGGTGATCAATGACAGGGGGGTGGACAAGGGGGTGATCAGGGTGATCAGGGAGTCTAATATGGGTGATCAGGTGCTAAATAAGGGGTTAATAAATGACAGGGTAATACCTAATGTGTAGTGTGGTGTTTGGTGCTACTTACTGAGCTGTCCTCTGGTGGTCGATCCAAGCGAAAGGGACCACCAGAGGACCAGGCAGCAGTTATATCAGACGCTATTTTCAAAATAGCGTCTGACATAACCATTTCATTGGACGATTCAAAAATCTACAGCCTGCCAGCCAATGATCGCGGCCGGCAGGCTGCAGATGAACTTGTGAACTGCGCGATCCTGTGAACGCGCGCTCCTGTGAGCGCGCGTTCACAGGAAATCTCGGCTCACGCGAGATGATGCCGATCGGCGTTAGCGTAGCCTGGGAGCGCCACAGAGATGACGCCTTTCGGCGTTAGAGTAGCGGTAAGTGGTTAATTCCTTACACACAAATGCATTGGGAATAGTGTTGTGCGCAAATATTCGAAAGGCAATTTTTTATCTCGAATATCACAACTTCGAGTATTCGCGAATATTTAAAATATAGTGCCATATATTAGTTTTTCGAATATTTGCAATTTTTTTCCATCTGAACACATGATTTCTCCCTGCTTCTTGCTTGTGGGCCAATGAGTAATTGGCACACAAGCAACTTAAGCAGTGATAAATCATGACTTCAGATGGAAAAAAAAAATGACGAATATTCTAAAAACCTAATATATAGCACTATATTGAATACACTTCTATATATTTGTTTTTTAGAATATTCAGCATTTTTTTCCATCTGAAGTGAACAGTGTTCAGTGTTCACTTCAGATAAAAAAAAATGACGAATATTCTAAAAAATGTATATATTGCACTATATTCAATATAGTGCTATATATTCATTTTTTAGAATATTCGTCATGTTTTTTCCATCTGAAGTCATGATACCTCCCTGCTTAAGTTGCTTGTGAGCCAAAGACTTATTGGCCCACAAGCAAGAAGCAGGGAGGAATCATGTGTTCAGATGGAAAAAAACATGAAGAATATTCTAAAAAATGAGAATATAGCACTATATTGAATATAGTGCAATATATACATTTTTTTGAATATTCGTCATTTTTTTTAATTTGAAGTGAACACTGAACACTGACGAATGACGAATATTCGTAAAAACAAATATATAGCACTATATTCTATAGTGCTATATATTCGTTTTTGACCAACGCCTGTATTGATCACGTAATATTCACATATTATGTGATCATTACCTTGCCGGTTTTCAATAAGTGATTGAATTACAGAGAATCGGCAGCATTCATGTCATGACTGTTGGGTCTGTTGGGCTTCTATTACTCCACTACACCTGCTAGTAAATTATTTGCCATGTAGAAATATCATTTTACCAAAAACAGTGATTGATCAGGTTAGTGATGTCTGACTGCTATTATTTTGAACACAACTGTATATGGCACCCCTCAATAAGTATTTTGTGGAAGCAGGTGTATTGCAGCCCTAAATCATTATTTGGTGGTAGAAGGTATATACAGCATCAATAGCACTCCTCAATCAGTATTTTGTGGAAGAAGGTATATGGCACCCCTCAATCAGTATTTGGCGGAAAAAGGTATATAGCATCCCTCAATCAGTATTTGGCGGAAACAGGTATATGGCACCCCTCAATCAGTGTTTTGTGGAAGCCGGTGTATTGTAGCCCTCAATCAGTATTTGATGGAAGAAGGTATATAGCAATAACACCCATCAATCAGTATTTAGTGGAAGAAGACATATACCACCCCTAAATCAATTTTTTGGCAGAAATAGGTATATAGCACCCCTCAATAAGGATTTTGTGGAAGAAAGTATATAGCATCCCTTAATCAGTATTTGGCTAAAACAGGTATATGGCACCCCTTAATCAGTATTGTGTGGAAGCAGGTGTATCACAGCCCTCAATAAGTATTTGGTGGAAGAAGGTATATAGCAATAGCACACCTCAATCAGTATTTTGTGGAAGAAGGTATATGGCACCTCTCAATCAGTATTTTGCAAAAACAGGTATATAGCACCCATCAATCAGTATTTGGCAGAAATTGGTATATAGCACCTCTTAATCAGCATTTGGCGGAAACAGGTATATAGCACCCCTCAAACAGGATTTTGTGAAGGAAGGTATATGGCAGCCCTCAAGCAGCAGAACAGCACACAACTGCTACACAATACAAATACACTATAATATAATTTCTATGTTAGAAAGTATTTTATAAGTGTATCACACCCCTCTATATCACACCTATCGATAGCACACCTATACTAGTCCTTAAAAGGACTTTTGTGGTCCCATTAGCTAGTGTTTAGTGTCCCTAACTGTCCTTGCTCCAAAATGCAACCTCTCCCTACACTGGCAAAACACATAATATAAAATGGCTGCCAGATCGGGTTCTGTTATAGGGTTGGGGGTGTGTCCATGTGCTGAATCGTCTCAATTGGCTGTCCTGCCCCACCTGATGGATGTGTCATGGGTAGAGTTGAGCGAACACCTGGATGTTCGGGTTCGAGAAGTTCGGCCGAACATCCCGGAAATGTTCGGGTTCGGGATCCGAACCCGATCCGAACTTCGTCCCGAACCCGAACCCCATTGAAGTCAATGGGGACCCGAACTTTTCGGCACTAAAAAGGCTGTAAAACAGCCCAGGAAAGAGCTAGAGGGCTGCAAAAGGCAGCAACATGTAGGTAAATCCCCTGCAAACAAATGTGGATAGGGAAATGAATAAAAATTAAAATTAAATAAATAAAAATTAACCAAAATCAATTGGAGAGAGGTCCCATAGCAGAGAATCTGGCTTCACGTAACCAACCACTGTAAGAGTCCATTTTCATAAATTTAGGCCCAGCACCCAGGCAGAGGAGAGAGGTCCCGTAACAGAGAATCTGGCTTCATGTCAGCAGAGAATTAGTCTGCATGTCATAGCAGAGAATGAGGCTTCACGTCAGCCACCACTGCAACAGTCCATTGGCATATATTTAGGCCCAGCACCCAGGCAGAGGAGGGAGGTCCCGTAACAGAGAATCTGGCTTCATGTCAGCAGAGAATCAGTCTGCATGTCATAGCAGAGAATGAGGCTTCACGTCAGCCACCACTGCAACAGTCCATTGGCATATATTTAGGCCCAGCACCCAGGCAGAGGAGGGACGTCCCGTAACAGAGAATCTGGCTTCATGTCAGCAGAGAATCAGTCTGCATGTCATAGCAGAGAATGAGGCTTCACGTCAGCCACCACTGCAACAGTCCATTGGCATATATTTAGGCCCAGCACCCAGGCAGAGGAGGGAGGTCTCGTAACAGAGAATCTGGCTTCATGTCAGCAGAGAATCAGTCTGCATGTCATAGCAGAGAATGAGGCTTCACGTCAGCCACCACTGCAACAGTCCATTGGCATATATTTAGGCCCAGCACACACACAGGCAGAGGAAAGAGGTCCCGTAACAGAGAATCTGTCTTCATGTCAGCAGAGAATTAGTCTGCATGTCATAGCAGAGAATGAGGCTTCACGTCAGCCACCACTGCAACAGTCCATTGGCATATATTTAGGCCCAGCACACACACAGGCAGAGGAGAGAGGTCCCGTAACAGAGAATCTGTCTTCATGTCAGCAGAGAATAAGTCTGCATGTCATAGCAGAGAATGAGGCTTCACGTCAGCCACCACTGCAACAGTCCATTGGCATATATTTAGGCCCAGCACACACACAGGCAGAGGAGAGAGGTCCCGTAACAGAGAATCTGTCTTCATGTCAGCAGAGAATTAGTCTGCATGTCATAGCAGAGAATGAGGCTTCACGTCAGCCACCACTGCAACAGTCCATTGGCATATATTTAGGCCCAGCACACACACAGGCAGAGGAGAGAGGTCCCGTAACAGAGAATCTGTCTTCATGTCAGCAGAGAATTAGTCTGCATGTCATAGCAGAGAATGAGGCTTCACGTCAGCCACCACTGCAACAGTCCATTGGCATATATTTAGGCCCCGCACACAGGCAGAGGAGAGAGGTCCCGTAACAGAGAATCTGTCTTCATGTCAGCAGAGAATTAGTCTGCATGTCATAGCAGAGAATGAGGCTTCACGTCAGCCACCACTGCAACAGTCCATTGGCATATATTTAGGCCCAGCACCCAGGCAGAGGAGGGAGGTCCCGTAACAGAGAATCTGGCTTCATGTCAGCAGAAAATCAGTCTGCATGTCATAGCAGAGAATGAGGCTTCACGTCAGCCACCACTGCAACAGTCCATTGGAATATATTTAGGCCCAGCACACACACAGGCAGAGGAGAGAGGTCCCGTAACAGAGAATCTGGCTTCATGTCAGCAGAGAATTAGTCTGCATGTCATAGCAGAGAATGAGGCTTCACGTCAGCCACCACTGCAACAGTCCATTGGCATATATTTAGGCCCAGCACCCAGGCAGAGGAGGGAGGTCCCGTAACAGAGAATCTGGCTTCATGTCAGCAGAGAATCAGTCTGCATGTCATAGCAGAGAATGAGGCTTCACGTCAGCCACCACTGCAACAGTCCATTGGCATATATTTAGGCCCAGCACACACACAGGCAGAGGAGAGAGGTCCCGTAACAGAGAATCTGGCTTCATGTCAGCAGAGAATCAGTCTGCATGTCATAGCAGAGAATGAGGCTTCACGTCAGCCATCACTGCAACAGTCCATTGGCATATATTTAGGCCCAGCACCCAGGCAGAGGAGGGAGGTCTCGTAACAGAGAATCTGGCTTCATGTCAGCAGAGAATCAGTCTGCATGTCATAGCAGAGAATGAGGCTTCACGTCAGCCACCACTGCAACAGTCCATTGGCATATATTTAGGCCCAGCACCCAGGCAGAGGAGGGAGGTCCCGTAACAGAGAATCTGGCTTCATGTCAGCAGAGAATCAGTCTGCATGTCATAGCAGAGAATGAGGCTTCACGTCAGCCACCACTGCAACAGTCCATTGGCATATATTTAGGCCCAGCACCCAGGCAGAGGAGGGAGGTCTCGTAACAGAGAATCTGGCTTCATGTCAGCAGAGAATCAGTCTGCATGTCATAGCAGAGAATGAGGCTTCACGTCAGCCACCACTGCAACAGTCCATTGGCATATATTTAGGCCCAGCACACACACAGGCAGAGGAGAGAGGTCCCGTAACAGAGAATCTGTCTTCATGTCAGCAGAGAATTAGTCTGCATGTCATAGCAGAGAATGAGGCTTCACGTCAGCCACCACTGCAACAGTCCATTAGCATATATTTAGGCCCAGCACACACACAGGCAGAGGAGAGAGGTCCCGTAACAGAGAATCTGTCTTCATGTCAGCAGAGAATAAGTCTGCATGTCATAGCAGAGAATGAGGCTTCACGTCAGCCACCACTGCAACAGTCCATTGGCATATATTTAGGCCCAGCACACACACAGGCAGAGGAGAGAGGTCCCGTAACAGAGAATCTGTCTTCATGTCAGCAGAGAATTAGTCTGCATGTCATAGCAGAGAATGAGGCTTCACGTCAGCCACCACTGCAACAGTCCATTGGCATATATTTAGGCCCAGCACACACACAGGCAGAGGAGAGAGGTCCCGTAACAGAGAATCTGTCTTCATGTCAGCAGAGAATTAGTCTGCATGTCATAGCAGAGAATGAGGCTTCACGTCAGCCACCACTGCAACAGTCCATTGGCATATATTTAGGCCCCGCACACAGGCAGAGGAGAGAGGTCCCGTAACAGAGAATCTGTCTTCATGTCAGCAGAGAATTAGTCTGCATGTCATAGCAGAGAATGAGGCTTCACGTCAGCCACCACTGCAACAGTCCATTGGCATATATTTATGCCCAGCACACACACAGGCAGAGGAGAGAGGTCCCGTAACAGAGAATCTGTCTTCATGTCAGCAGAGAATTAGTCTGCATGTCATAGCAGAGAATGAGGCTTCACGTCAGCCACCACTGCAACAGTCCATTGGCATATATTTAGGCCCAGCACACACACAGGCAGAGGAGAGAGGTCCCGTAACAGAGAATCTGGCTTCATGTCAGCAGAGAATTAGTCTGCATGTCATAGCAGAGAATGAGGCTTCACGTCAGCCACCACTGCAACAGTCCATTGGCATATATTTAGGCCCAGCACCCAGGCAGAGGAGGGAGGTCCCGTAACAGAGAATCTGGCTTCATGTCAGCAGAGAATCAGTCTGCATGTCATAGCAGAGAATGAGGCTTCACGTCAGCCACCACTGCAACAGTCCATTGGCATATATTTAGGCCCAGCACACACACAGGCAGAGGAGAGAGGTCCCGTAACAGAGAATCTGGCTTCATGTCAGCAGAGAATCAGTCTGCATGTCATAGCAGAGAATGAGGCTTCACGTCAGCCACCACTGCAACAGTCCATTGGCATATATTTAGGCCGAGGCACCCAGGCAGAGGAGGGAGGTCCCGTAACAGAGAATCTGGCTTCATGTCAGCAGAGAATCAGTCTGCATGTCATAGCAGAGAATGAGGCTTCACGTCAGCCACCACTGCAACAGTCCATTGGCATATATTTAGGCCCAGCACCCAGGCAGAGGAGGGAGGTCTCGTAACAGAGAATCTGGCTTCATGTCAGCAGAGAATCAGTCTGCATGTCGTAGCAGAGAATGAGGCTTCACGTCAGCCACCACTGCAACAGTCCATTGGCATATATTTAGGCCCAGCACACACACAGGCAGAGGAGAGAGGTCCCGTAACAGAGAATCTGGCTTCATGTCAGCAGAGAATCAGTCTGCATGTCATAGCAGAGAATGAGGCTTCACGTCAGCCACCACTGCAACAGTCCATTGGCATATATTTAGGCCCAGCACACACACAGGCAGAGGAGAGAGGTCCCGTAACAGAGAATCTGGCTTCATGTCAGCAGAGAATCAGTCTGCATGTCATAGCAGAGAATGAGGCTTCACGTCAGCCACCACTGCAACAGTCCATTGGCATATATTTAGGCCCAGCACCCAGGCAGAGGAGGGAGGTCTCGTAACAGAGAATCTGGCTTCATGTCAGCAGAGAATCAGTCTGCATGTCATAGCAGAGAATGAAGCTTCACGTCAGCCACCACTGCAACAGTCCATTGGCATATATTTAGGCCCAGCACACACACAGGCAGAGGAGAGAGGTCCCGTAACAGAGAATCTGGCTTCATGTCAGCACAGAATCAGTCTGCATGTCATAGCAGAGAATGAGGCTTCACGTCAGCCACCACTGCAACAGTCCATTGGCATATATTTAGGCCCAGCACCCAGGCAGAGGAGGGAGGTCCCGTAACAGAGAATCTGGCTTCATGTCAGCAGAGAATCAGTCTGCATGTCATAGCAGAGAATGAGGCTTCACGTCAGCCACCACTGCAACAGTCCATTGGCATATATTTAGGCCCAGCACACACACAGGCAGAGGAGAGAGGTCCCGTAACAGAGAATCTGGCTTCATGTCAGCAGAGAATCAGTCTGCATGTCATAGCAGAGAATGAGGCTTCACGTCAGCCACCACTGCAACAGTCCATTGGCATATATTTAGGCCCAGCACACATACAGGCAGAGGAGAGAGGTCCCGTAACAGAGAATCTGGCTTCATGTCAGCAGAGAATCAGTCTGCATGTCATAGCAGAGAATGAGGCTTCACGTCAGCCACCACTGCAACAGTCCATTGGCATATATTTAGGCCCAGCACACACACAGGCAGAGGAGAGAGGTCCCGTAACAGAGAATCTGGCTTCATGTCAGCAGAGAATCAGTCTGCATGTCATAGCAGAGAATGAGGCTTCACGTCAGCCACCACTGCAACAGTCCATTGGCATATATTTAGGCCCAGCACCCAGGCAGAGGAGGGAGGTCTCGTAACAGAGAATCTGGCTTCATGTCAGCAGAGAATCAGTCTGCATGTCATAGCAGAGAATGAGGCTTCACGTCAGCCACCACTGCAACAGTCCATTGGCATATATTTAGGCCCAGCACACACACAGGCAGAGGAGAGAGGTCCCGTAACAGAGAATCTGGCTTCATGTCAGCAGAGAATCAGTCTGCATGTCATAGCAGAGAATGAGGCTTCACGTCAGCCACCACTGCAACAGTCCATTGGCATATATTTAGGCCCAGCACCCAGGCAGAGGAGGGAGGTCCCGTAACAGAGAATCTGGCTTCATGTCAGCAGAGAATCAGTCTGCATGTCATAGCAGAGAATGAGGCTTCACGTCAGCCACCACTGCAACAGTCCATTGGCATATATTTAGGCCCAGCACACACACAGGCAGAGGAGAGAGGTCCCGTAACAGAGAATCTGGCTTCATGTCAGCAGAGAATCAGTCTGCATGTCATAGCAGAGAATGAGGCTTCACGTCAGCCACCACTGCAACAGTCCATTGGCATATATTTAGGCCCAGCACCCAGGCAGAGGAGGGAGGTCTCGTAACAGAGAATCTGGCTTCATGTCAGCAGAGAATCAGTCTGCATGTCATAGCAGAGAATGAGGCTTCACGTCAGCCACCACTGCAACAGTCCATTGGCATATATTTAGGCCCAGCACACACACAGGCAGAGGAGAGAGGTCCCGTAACAGACAATCTGGCTTCATGTCAGCAGAGAATCATTCTGCATGTCATAGCAGAGAATCAGGCTTCACGTCACCCAACATTGGAACAGTCCATTGGCATATATTTAGGCCCCGGCACCCAGACACAGGAGAGGTTCATTCAACTTTGGGTAGCCTCGCAATATAATGGTAAAATGAAAATAAAAATAGGATTGAATGAGGAAGTGCCCTGGAGTCCAATAATATATGGTTAAGGGGAGGTAGTTAATGTCTAATCTGGACAAGGGACGGACAGATCCTGTGGGATCCATGCCTGGTTCATTTTTATGAACGTCAGCTTGTCCACATTGGCTGTAGACAGGCGGCTGCGTTTGTCTGTAATGACGCCCCCTGCCGTGCTGAATACACGTTCAGACAAAACGCTGGCCGCCGGGCAGGCCAGCACCTCCAAGGCATAAAAGGCTAGCTCTGGCCACGTGGACAATTTAGAGACCCAGAAGTTGAATGGGGCCGAACCATCAGTCAGTACGTGGAGGGGTGTGCACACGTACTGTTCCACCATGTTAGTGAAATGTTGCCTCCTGCTAACACGTTGCGTATCAGGTGGTGGTGCAGTTAGCTGTGGCGTGTTGACAAAAGTTTTCCACATCTCTGCCATGCTAACCCTGCCCTCAAAGGAGCTGGCATTGACACAGCTGCCTTGGCGACCTCTTGCTCCTCCTCTGCCTTGGCCTTGGGCTTCCACTTGTTCCCCTGTGACATTTGGGAATGCTCTCAGTAGCGCGTCTACCAACGTGCGCTTGTACTCGCGCATCTTCCTATCACGCTCCAGTGCAGGAAGTAAGGTGGGCACATTGTCTTTGTAGCGTGGATCCAGCAGGGTGGCAACCCAGTAGTCCGCACAGGTTAAAATGTGGGCAACTCTGCTGTCGTTGCGCAGGCACTGCAGCATGTAGTCGCTCATGTGTGCCAGGCTGCCCAGGGGTAAGGACAAGCTGTCCTCTGTGGGAGGCGTATCGTCATCGTCCTGCCTTTCCCCCCAGCCACGCACCAGTGATGGACCCGAGCTGCGTTGGGTGCCACCCCGCTGTGACCATGCTTCATCCTCATCCTCCTCCACCTCCTCCTCATCCTCGTCCTCCTCGTCCTCCAGTAGTGGGCCCTGTCTGGCCACATTTGTACCTGGCCTCTGCTGTTGCCAAAAACCTCCCTCTGAGTCACTTCGAAGAGACTGGCCTGAAAGTGCTAAAAATGACCCCTCTTCCTCCTCCTCCTCCTCCTCCTCCTCCTGGGCCACCTCCTCTTGCATCATCGCCCTAAGTGTTTTCTCAAGGAGACATAGAAGTGGTATTGTAACGCTGATAACGGCGTCATCGCCACTGGCCATGTTGGTGGAGTACTCGAAACAGCGCAACAGGGCACACAGGTCTCGCATGGAGGCCCAGTCATTGGTGGTGAAGTGGTGCTGTTCTGTAGTGCGACTGACCCGTGCGTGCTGCAGCTGAAACTCCACTATGGCCTGCTGCTGCTCGCACAGTCTGTCCAGCATGTGCAAGGTGGAGTTCCACCTGGTGGGCACGTCGCATATGAGGCGGTGAGCGGGAAGGCCGAAGTTATGCTGTAGCGCAGACAGGCGAGCAGCAGCAGGATGTGAACGCCGGAAGCGCGAACAGACGGCCCGCACTTTATGCAGCAGCTCTGACATGTCGGGGTAGTTGTGAATGAACTTCTGCACCACCAAATTCAGCACATGCGCCAAGCAAGGGATGTGCGTCAAATTGGCTAGTCCCAGAGCTGCAACGAGATTTCGCCCATTATCGCACACCACCAGGCCGGGCTTGAGGCTCACCGGCAGCAACCACTCGTCGGTCTGTTGTTCTATACCCCGCCACAACTCCTGTGCGGTGTGGGGCCTGTCCCCCAAACATTTGAGTTTCAGAATGGCCTGCTGACGTTTACCCCGGGCTGTGCTGAAGTTGGTGGTGAAGGTGTGTGGCTGACTGGATGAGCAGGTGGAAGAAGAGGAGGAGGAAGCCGAGAAGGAGGAGGTGGCAACAGGAGGCAAAGAATGTTGCCCTGCGATCCTTGGCGGCGGAAGGACGTGCGCCAAACAGCTCTCCGCCTGGGGCCCAGCTGCCACTACATTTACCCAGTGTGCAGTTAGGGAGATATAGCGTCCCTGGCCGTGCTTACTGGTCCACGTATCTGTGGTTAGGTGGACCTTGCCACAGATGGCGTTCCGCAGTGCACACTTGATTTTATCGAATACTTGGTTGTGCAGGGAAGGCACGGCTCTCTTGGAGAAGTAGTGGCGGCTGGGAACAACATACTGTGGGACAGCAAGCGACATGAGCTGTGTGAAGCTGTCTGTGTCCACCAGCCTAAATGACAGCATTTCATAGGCCAGTAGTTTAGAAATGCTGGCATTCAGGGCCAGGGATCGAGGGTGGCTAGGTGGGAATTTACGCTTTCTCTCAAATGTTTGTGAGATGGAGAGCTGAACGCTGCCGTGTGACATGGTTGAGACGCTTGGTGACGGAGGTGGTGGTGGTGGTGTTGGTGGTACATCCCCTGTTTGCTGGGCGGCAGGTGCCAACGTTCCTCCAGAGGCGGAGGAAGAGGTCGAGGCGGCAGCAGCAGAAGAGGCCGAGGCGGCAGCAGCAGAAGAGGTAGCAGGGGGAGCCTGAGTGACTTCCTTGGTTTTAAGGTGTTTACTCCACTGCAGTTCATGCTTTGCATGCAGGTGCCTGGTCATGCAGGTTGTGCTCAGGTTCAGAACGTTAATGCCTCGCTTAAGGCTCTGATGGCACAGCGTGCAAACCACTCGGGTCTTGTCGTCAGCACATTGTTTGAAGAAGTGCCATGCCAGGGAACTCCTTGAAGCTGCCTTTGGGGTGCTCGGTCCCAGATGGCGGCGGGCAGTAGCAGGCGGAGTCTCTTGGCGGCGGGTGTTCTGCTTTTGCCCACTTCTCCCTCTTTTGCTATGCTGTTGGCTCGGTCTCACCACTGCCTCTTCCTCCGAACTGTGAAAGTCAGTGGCACGACCTTCATTCCATGTGGGGTCTAGGACCTCATCATCCCCTGCATCGTCTTCCACCCAGTCTTGATCCCTGACCTCCTGTTCAGTCTGCACACTGCAGAAAGACGCAGCAGTTGGCACCTGTGTTTCGTCACCATCAGAGACATGCTGAGGTGGTATTCCCATGTCCTCATCATCAGGAAACATAAGTGGTTGTGCGTCAGTGCATTGTATATCTTTCACCGCTGGGGAAGGGCTAGGTGGATGCCCTTGGGAAACCCTGCCAGCGGAGTCTTCAAACAGCATAAGAGACTGCTGCATAACTTGAGGCTGAGACAGTTTCCCTGGTATGCATGGGGGTGATGTGACAGACTGATGGGGTTGGTTTTCAGGCGCCATCTGTGCGCTTTCTGCAGAAGACTGGGTGGGAGATAATGTGAACGTGCTGGATCCACTGTCGGCCACCCAATTGACTAATGCCTGTACCTGCTCAGGCCTTACCATCCTTAGAACCGCATTGGGCCCCACCATATATCGCTGTAAATTCTGGCGGCTACTGGGACCTGAGGTAGTTGGTACACTAGGACGTGTGGATGTGGCAGAACGGCCACGTCCTCTCCCAGCACCAGAGGGTCCACTAACACCACCACGACCATGTCCACGTCCGCGTCCCTTACTAGATGTTTTCCTCATTGTTATCGTTCACCACAACAACAAAAATATTATTTGGCCCAATGTATTGTATTCAAATTCAGCGGGATATAAATTTGAGGCCTAGTATTTAGGCGCTGGGTGACCGGTATGGATTTAGTGACAGAATTAGACTGGGATATGCACAGTAGCGTGTGTGTGTGAAGTTATTCTGAATGACCCTATGTGCACCTTGAATATTATATACCCTTTTAGGGATAGATTTCAAATAGCTCTGATATAGCAGAAACCACTAAATTATGAAATTGCTAAATTGGGAATTGTATTTCAACCCAGAACAAAAAATGTGCTTTGACGGACACTAAATAACTTTCCCAGCCACAACAGTACAGCGGTAACGAGAGATTTAGCGGGATATAAATTTGAGGCCTAGTATTTAGGCGCTGGGTGACCGGTATGGATTTAGTGACAGAATTAGACTGGGATATGCACAGTAGCGTGTGTGTGTGAAGTTATTCTGAATGACCCTATGTGCACCTTGAATATTATATACCCTTTTAGGGATAGATTTTAAATAGCTCTGATATAGCAGAAACCACTAAATTATGAAATTGCTAAATTGGGAATTGTATTTCAACCCAGAACAAAAAATGTGCTTTGACGGACACTAAATAACTTGCCCAGCCACAACAGTACAGCGGTAACGAGAGATTTAGCGGGATATAAATTTGAGGCCTAGTATTTAGGCGCTGGGTGACCGGTATGGATTTAGTGACAGAATTAGACTGGGATATGCACAGTAGCGTGTGTGTGTGAAGTTATTCTGAATGACCCTATGTGCACCTTGAATATTATATACCCTTTTAGGGATAGATTTCAAATAGCTCTGATATAGCAGAAACCACTAAATTATGAAATTGCTAAATTGGGAATTGTATTTCAACCCAGAACAAAAAATGTGCTTTGACGGACACTAAATAACTTTCCCAGCCACAACAGGACAGCGGTAACGAGAGATTTAGCGGGATATAAATTTGAGGCCTAGTATTTAGGCGCTGGGTGTCAGGTATGGGTTTAGTGACAGAATTAGACTTGGAAATGCACAGTAGCGGGTGTGTGTGAAGTTATTCTGAATGACCCTATGTGCACCTTGAATATTATATACCCTTTTAGGGATAGATTTTAAATAGCTCTGATATAGGAGAAACCACTAAATTTTTAAATTGCTAAATTGGGAATTGTATTTCAACCCAGAACAAAAAATGTGCTTTGACGGACACTAAATAACTTGCCCAGCAACAACAGTACAGCGGTAACGAGAGATTTAGCGGGATATAAATTTGAGGCCTAGTATTTAGGCGCTCGGTGACCGGTATGGATTTAGTGACAGAATTAGACTGGGATATGCACAGTAGCGTGTATGTGTGAAGTTATTCTGAATGACCCTATGTGCACTTTGAATATTATATACCCTTTTAGGGATAGATTTCAAATAGCTCTGATATAGCAGAAACCACTAAATTATGAAATTGCTAAATTGGGAATTGTACTTCAACCCAGAACAAAAAATGTGCTTTGACGGACACTAAATAACTTTCCCAGCCACAACAGGACAGCGGTAACGAGAGATTTAGCGGGATATAAATTTGAGGCCTAGTATTTAGGCGCTGGGTGACAGGTATGGGTTTAGTGACAGAATTAGACTTGGAAATGCACAGTAGCGGGTGTGTGTGAAGTTATTCTGAATGACCCTATGTGCACCTTGAATATTATATACTCTTTTAGGGATAGATTTCAAATAGCTCTGATATAGGAGAAACCACTAAATTTTTAAATTGCAAAATTGGGAATTGTATTTCAACCCAGAACAAAAAATGTGCTTTGACGGACACTAAATAACTTGCCCAGCAACAACAGTACAGCGGTAACGAGAGATTTAGCGGGATATAAATTTGAGGCCTAGTATTTAGGCGCTGGGTGACAGGTATGGATTTAGTGACAGAATTAGACTGGGATATGCACAGTAGCGTGTGTGTGTGAAGTTATTCTGAATGACCCTATGTGCACCTTGAATATTATATACCCTTTTAGGGATAGATTTCAAATAGCTCTGATATAGCAGGAACCACTAAATTATGAAATTGCTAAATTGGGAATTGTACTTCAACCCAGAACAAAAAATGTGCTTTGACGGACACTAAATAACTTTCCCAGCCACAACAGGACAGCGGTAACAAGAGATTTAGCAGGATATAAATTTGAGGCCTAGTATTTAGGCGCTGGGTGACAGGTATGGGTTTAGTGACAGAATTAGACTTGGAAATACACAGTAGCGGGTGTGTGTGAAGTTATTCTGAATGACCCAATGTGCACCTTGAATATTATATACCCTTTTAGGGATAGATTTCAAATAGCTCTGATATAGCAGAAACCACTAAATTATGAAATTGCTAAATTGGGAATTGTATTTCAACCCAGAACAAAAAATGTGCTTTGACGGACACTAAATAACTTTCCCAGCCACAACAGGACAGCGGTAACGAGAGATTTAGCGGGATATAAATTTGAGGCCTAGTATTTAGGCGCTGGGTGACAGGTATGGGTTTAGTGACAGAATTAGACTTGGAAATGCACAGTAGCGGGTGTGTGTGAAGTTATTCTGAATGACCCTATGTGCACCTTGAATATTATATACCCTTTTAGGGATAGATTTCAAATAGCTCTGATATAGGAGAAACCACTAAATTTTTAAATTGCTAAATTGGGAATTGTATTTCAACCCAGAACAAAAAATGTGCTTCGACGGACACTAAATAACTTGCCCAGCAACAACAGTACAGCGGTAACGAGAGATTTAGCGGGATATAAATTTGAGGCCTAGTATTTAGGCGCTGGGTGACAGGTATGGATTTAGTGACAGAATTAGACTGGGATATGCACAGTAGCGTGTGTGTGTGAAGTTATTCTGAATGACCCTATGTGCACCTTGAATATTATATACCCTTTTAGGGATAGATTTCAAATAGCTCTGATATAGCAGGAACCACTAAATTATGAAATTGCTAAATTGGGAATTGTACTTCAACCCAGAACAAAAAATGTGCTTTGACGGACACTAAATAACTTTCCCAGCCACAACAGGACAGCGGTAACGAGAGATTTAGCGGGATATAAATTTGAGGCCTAGTATTTAGGCGCTGGGTGACCGGTATGGATTTAGTGACAGAATTAGACTGGGATATGGCCAAAAAATAACCACACTATTGCTGGTTAAATGCACTTGGTGACGGGCGCAGCTTGCCCCTGATTTAGTATATGGCCAAAAAATGAACAGACTATTGCTGGTTAAATGCACTTGGTGTGATAGCTTGACGAACCACACTACTGAGGGTTAAATGCACTTGGTGACGGGCGCAGCTTGCCCCTGATGTAGTATATGGCCAAAAAATAAACAGACTATTGCTGGTTAAATGCACTTGGTGTGACAGCTTCACCCTGATGTAGGCTTTAGCCAAAAAACAACCACACCATTGAGGGTTAAATGCACTTGGTGACAGGCGCAGCTTGCCCCTGATTTTGTATATGGCCAAAAAATGAACAGACTATTGCTGGTTAAATGCACTTGGTGTGACAGCTTCACCCTGATGTAGGCTTTAGCCAAAAAACAACCACACCATTGAGGGTTAAATGCACTTGGTGACAGGCGCAGCTTGCCCCTGATTTAGTATATGGCCAAAAAATGAACAGACTATTGCTGGTTAAATGCACTTGGTGTGACAGCTTCACCCTGATGTAGGCTTTAGCCAAAAAACAACCACACCATTAAGGGTTAAATGCACTTGGTCGCAGCTTGGATGCACTTGGTCGCAGCACCGCACAAGACACAAAATTGCCGCCGATCACCCCAGAAAAAAGTGACTGACAAACGGTCTGGGCAGCCTAAAAAAAGTGAGTGAGCATTTGAATTTCAGCAGCTCAATGATGCACAGCTGCAGATCGATCGATTAATCAAGTGAAGTCCTTTGGAGGAGTTAATCTGCCTAATCTCGCCCTACTGTCGCATCCGCAACCTCTCCCTACGCTAATCAGAGCAGAGTGACGGGCGGCGCTATGTGACTCCAGCTTAAATAGAGGCTGGGTCACATGGTGCTCTGGCCAATCACAGCCATGCCAATAGTAGGCATGGCTGTGACGGCCTCTTGGGGCAAGTAGTATGACGCTTGTTGATTGGCTGCTTTGCAGCCTTTCAAAAAGCGCCAAGAAAGCGTCACATAAGCGCCAAGAAAGCGACGAACACCGAACCCGAACCCGGACTTTTACGAAAATGTCCGGGTTCGGGTCCGTGTCACGGACACCCCAAAATTCGGTACGAACCCGAACTATACAGTTCGAGTTCGCTCATCCCTAGTCATGGGTCAAAGTTCGGTGCTATGCAAAAAAATATGGCTTGTGCGAATATCGCCATATGTTCGCCATATATGGCCGGGCAAACCTCAAGACCATTTCTAGTGCCAGGCTGCCCAGAGAGAGGTGTATTGTCTGTGTACTCTGTATCCCACCAGCCCCGCTCCAGTGATTCCCATGAGCTTCTTTGGGTGCCACTCTGCTGTGAACACAGTTCCTCCTCATCATCATCCTTCTCCTCATCATCCTTCAGAACTGTGTCCTGGCTGGACAGTTGTGTACCTGGCCTCTGTTGGTTCAGGAACCCACCCTCCGAGCCAATTTTGAATGACTGACCTGATAACCATGGATATTATCTCTCTTCCTCCTCCTCTTCCTCCTGTGCCACATCCTCTTCCATCATCACCCAAAGCATTTTTTCACGGAGACATAGAAGTGGGATAGTAATGCTGAGGACTGCATCATCAGCACTGGCCATGTTGGTGGAGTATTCAAAATAGCGCAACACATCCCACATGTCCCACATGGAGGCCTACTCGTTGGTGGTGAAGTGGTGCTGTTCCGCAGAATGACTCCCTCATGCGTGCTGCAGCTGAAACTCCACTATCGTCTTCTGGTGCTCGCACAGTCTCTTAGGCATGTGCAAGGTGGAGTTCCACCATGTGGGTATTTTGCATATGAGGCGGTGAGCGGGAAGGCTGAAGTTACTCTGCAGCACAGACAGGCAAGCAGCAGCAGGGTGAGAACGTCAAAAGCGTGCACAGACAGCCCACACTTTTTGCAGCAGCTCTGACATATCGGGGTAATTTTTTAGGAGCCTCCGCACCACCAAATTCAGCACATGCGCCAGCCAAGGGATGTGCGTCAAACTGGCAAGGCCCAGAGCTGCTATGAGATTTTGCCCATTATCGCACATCACAGCTCATGTGCGGTGCTGGGTTTTTCCCCAAAACAGATTAGTTTCAAAACCGCCTGCTGTCGTTTGCCCATGGCTGTGCTGAATTTGGTGGTGCAGGTGTTATGCTGACCAGATGAGGAGGAAGTGGAGTAGTAGGCAACAGGAGGCAACGCAAAAAACGTCCTGCAATCCTCAGTGGCGGAAGGACATGCTTCAAAATGCATTTACCCAGTGTGCTGTTAGAAAGATAGAATGTCCCTGCACATGCTTACTGGTCCATATATCGGTGGTGATGTGGACCTTTCCACAGATGGTGTCACACAGTGCACACCTGATTTTGTCCGCCACTTGGTTGTGCTGGGCAGGGATGGCTTGCCTGGAAAAGTAGTGGCGGCTGGGGACCACATACTGTGGGACAGCCACCGCCATAAGGTATTTAAAAGTCTCTGTCTCCACCAGACGGAATGTTCTGCCTTCATACACATTCACACAGTGTGCAGTCTGACATTCAGTATGAACCATTCCTGTCTTCCAAATAAGTGGACTGTTTTCTGTAGTCTAACTTGTTTATTGGTGTAACAGGATTGTGAATTGGTTAAACTACAAGAATACAAATGGCTTGTGTAAGTATAAGGCATAACATGAATCAGCAGAAGCATAGAACAGCATGTATTATAACATTACATTAATACTGGACATTTGTTCAAAATGGCTACCTATACATAGATTGCATGGCTAGCTAACAGAAATAACTCTCTGATTGACACCTATACCTAGCTAAACAGCTCTACATAACATAATGTCCCTGAAACAAGGTAGATCTCACTCACCAGATATACTTACACAAAGATGGTGGAGTTTAAGAAGGAAAACTGCATGGAATAGCACTGCTGATGTCCTGAAGTCTGTATGTAGACTGAAGACTGGGATTCTCCTTCCCAGAAAGCCTTGCACTACCCACAATGCCTAGCACCTTCCACAAGCAATATTCTTTATTTATTTAAGAAAACAAGGTGCAATATATTTTTACCACCTCTACATGGTGCTGTTACCTAACTAATAACTACAGAAATAGCAGCAGAATAGAGTTGAGCGAACACCTGGATGTTCGGGTTCGAGAAGTTCGGCCGAACATCCCGGAAATGTTCGGGTTCGGGATCCGAACCCGATCCGAACTTCGTCCCGAACCCGAACCCCATTGAAGTCAATGGGGACCCGAACTTTTCGGCACTAAAAAGGCTGTAAAACAGCCCAGGAAAGAGCTAGAGGGCTGCAAAAGGCAGCAACATGTGGGTAAATCCCCTGCAAACAAATGTGGATAGGGAAATGAATTAAAATAAAAATTAAATAAATAAAAATTAACCAAAATCAATTGGAGAGAGGTTCCATAGCAGAGAATCTGGCTTCCCGTCACCCACCACTGGAACAGTCCATTCTCAGATATTTAGGCCCCGGCACCCAGGCAGAGGAGAGAGGTCCCGTAACAGACAATCTGGCTTCATGTCAGCAGAGAATCAGTCTTCATGTCATAGCAGAGAATCAGGCTTCACGTCAGCCACCACTGCAACAGTCCATTGTCATAAATTTAGGCCCAGCACCCAGGCAGAGGAGAGAGGTCCCGTAACAGAGAATCTGTCTTCATGTCAGCAGAGAATTAGTCTGCATGTCATAGCAGAGAATGAGGCTTCACGTCAGCCACCACTGCAACAGTCCATTGGCATATATTTAGGCCCAGCACACACACAGGCAGAGGAGAGAGGTCCCGTAACAGAGAATCTGGCTTCATGTCAGCAGAGAATCAGTCTGCATGTCATAGCAGAGAATCAGGCTTCACGTCAGCCACCACTGCAACAGTCCATTGTCATAAATTTAGGCCCAGCACCCAGGCAGAGGAGAGAGGTCCCGTAACAGAGAATCTGGCTTCATGTCAGCAGAGAATCAGTCTTCATATCATAGCAGAGAATCAGGCTTCACGTCACCCACCACTGTAAGAGTCAATTTTCATAAATTTAGGCCCAGAACCCAGGCAGAGGAGAAAGGTCCCGTAACAGACAATCTGGCTTCATGTCAGCAGAGAATCAGTCTTCATATCATAGCAGAGAATCAGGCTTCACGTCACCCACCACTGTAAGAGTCAATTTTCATAAATTTAGGCCCAGAACCCAGGCAGAGGAGAAAGGTCCCGTAACAGACAATCTGGCTTCATGTCAGCAGAGAATCAGTCTTCATATCATAGCAGAGAATCAGGCTTCACGTCACCCACCACTGTAAGAGTCAATTTTCATAAATTTAGGCCCAGAACCCAGGCAGAGGAGAAAGGTCCCGTAACAGACAATCTGGCTTCATGTCAGCAGAGAATCAGTCTTCATATCATAGCAGAGAATCAGGCTTCACGTCACCCACCACTGTAAGAGTCAATTTTCATAAATTTAGGCCCAGAACCCAGGCAGAGGAGAAAGGTCCCGTAACAGACAATCTGGCTTCATGTCAGCAGAGAATCAGTCTTCATATCATAGCAGAGAATCAGGCTTCACGTCACCCACCACTGTAAGAGTCAATTTTCATAAATTTAGGCCCAGAACCCAGGTAGAGGAGAAAGGTCCCGTAACAGACAATCTGGCTTCATGACAGCAGAGAATCAGTCTGCATGTCATAGCAGAGAATCAGGCTTCACGTCAGCCACCACTGCAACAGTCCATTGTCATAAATTTAGGCCCAGCACCCAGGCAGAGGAGAGAGGTCCCGTAACAGAGGATCTGGCTTCATGTCAGCAGAGAATCAGTCTGCATGTCATAGCAGAGAATGAGGCTTCACGTCAGCCACCACTGCAACAGTCCATTGGCATATATTTAGGCCCAGCACACACACAGGCAGAGGAGAGAGGTCCCGTAACAGACAATCTGGCTTCATGTCAGCAGAGAATTAGTCTGCATGTCATAGCAGAGAATGAGGCTTCACGTCACCCACCACTGCAACAGTCCATTGGCATATATTCAGGCCCAGCACCCAGGCAGAGGAGAGAGGTCCCGTAACAGAGGATCTGGCTTCATGTCAGCAGAGAATCAGTCTGCATGTCATAGCAGAGAATCAGGCTTCACGTCAGCCACCACTGCAACAGTCCATTGTCATAAATTTAGGCCCAGCACCCAGGCAGAGGAGAGAGGTCCCGTAACAGAGGATCTGGCTTCATGTCAGCAGAGAATCAGTCTGCATGTCATAGCAGAGAATCAGGCTTCACGTCAGCCACCACTGCAACAGTCCATTGTCATAAATTTAGGCCCAGCACCCAGGCAGAGGAGAGAGGTCCCGTAACAGACAATCTGGCTTCATGTCAGCAGAGAATTAGTCTGCATGTCATAGCAGAGAATCAGGCTTCATGTCAGCCACCACTGCAACAGTCCATTGGCATATATTTAGGCCTAGCACACAGGCAGAGGAGAGGTTCATTCAACTTTGGGTAGCATCGCAATATAATGGTAAAATGAAAATAAAAATAGGATTGAATGAGGAAGTGCCCTGGAGTCCAATAATATATGGTTATGGGGAGGTAGTTAATGTCTAATCTGGACAAGGGACGGACAGGTCCTGTGGGATCCATGCCTGGTTCATTTTTATGAACGTCAGCTTGTCCACATTGGCTGTAGACAGGCGGCTGCGTTTGTCTGTAATGACGCCCCCTGCCGTGCTGAATACACGTTCAGACAAAACGCTGGCTGCCGGGCAGGCCAGCACCTCCAAGGCATAAAAGGCTAGCTCTGGCCACGTGGACAATTTAGAGACCCAGAAGTTGAATGGGGCCGAACCATCAGTCAGTACGTGGAGGGGTGTGCACACGTACTGTTCCACCATGTTAGTGAAATGTTGCCTCCTGCTAACACGTTGCGTATCAGGTGGTGGTGCAGTTAGCTGTGGCGTGTTGACAAAAGTTTTCCACATCTCTGCCATGCTAACCCTGCCCTCAGAGGAGCTGGCCGTGACACAGCTGCCTTGGCGACCTCTTGCTCCTCCTCTGCCTTGGCCTTGGGCTTCCACTTGTTCCCCTGTGACATTTGGGAATGCTCTCAGTAGCGCGTCTACCAACGTGCGCTTGTACTCGCGCATCTTCCTATCACGCTCCAGTGCAGGAAGTAAGGTGGGCACATTGTCTTTGTAGCGTGGATCCAGCAGGGTGGCAACCCAGTAGTCCGCACAGGTTAAAATGTGGGCAACTCTGCTGTCGTTGCGCAGGCACTGCAGCATGTAGTCGCTCATGTGTGCCAGGCTGCCCAGGGGTAAGGACAAGCTGTCCTCTGTGGGAGGCGTATCGTCATCGTCCTGCCTTTCCCCCCAGCCACGCACCAGTGATGGACCCGAGCTGCGTTGGGTGCCACCCCGCTGTGACCATGCTTCATCCTCATCCTCCTCCACCTCCTCCTCATCCTCGTCCTCCTCGTCCTCCAGTAGTGGGCCCTGGCTGGCCACATTTGTACCTGGCCTCTGCTGTTGCAAAAAACCTCCCTCTGAGTCACTTCGAAGAGACTGGCCTGAAAGTGCTAAAAATGACCCCTCTTCCTCATCCTCCTCCTCCTCCTCCTGGGCCACCTCCTGTTCCATCATCGCCCTAAGTGTTTTCTCAAGGAGACATAGAAGTGGTATTGTAACGCTGATAACGGTGTCATCGCCACTGGCCATGTTGGTGGAGTACTCGAAACAGCGCAACAGGGCACACAGGTCTCGCATGGAGGCCCAGTCATTGGTGGTGAAGTGGTGCTGTTCTGTAGTGCGACTGACCCGTGCGTGCTGCAGCTGAAACTCCACTATGGCCTGCTGCTGCTCGCACAGTCTGTCCAGCATGTGCAAGGTGGAGTTCCACCTGGTGGGCACGTCGCATATGAGGCGGTGAGCGGGAAGGCCGAAGTTACGCTGTAGCGCAGACAGGCGAGCAGCGGCAGGATGTGAACGCCGGAAGCGCGAACAGACGGCCCGCACTTTATGCAGCAGCTCTGACATGTCGGGGTAGTTGTGAATGAACTTCTGCACCACCAAATTCAGCACATGCGCCAAGCAAGGGATGTGCGTCAAATTGGCTAGTCCCAGAGCTGCAACGAGATTTCGCCCATTATCACACACCACCAGGCCGGGCTTGAGGCTCACCGGCAGCAACCACTCGTCGGTCTGTTGTTCAATACCCCGCCACAACTCCTGTGCGGTGTGGGGCCTGTCCCCCAAACATATGAGTTTCAGAATGGCCTGCTGACGTTTACCCCGGGCTGTGCTGAAGTTGGTGGTGAAGGTGTGTGGCTGACTGGATGAGCAGGTGGAAGAAGAGGAGGAGGAAGCCGAGAAGGAGGAGGTGGCAACAGGAGGCAAAGAATGTTGCCCTGCGATCCTTGGCGGCGGCAGGACGTGCGCCAAACAGCTCTCCGCCTGGGGCCCAGCTGCCACTACATTTACCCAGTGTGCAGTTAGGGAGATATAGCGTCCCTGGCCGTGCTTACTGGTCCACGTATCTGTGGTTAGGTGGACCTTGCTACAGATGGCGTTGCGCAGTGCACACTTGATTTTATCGGATACTTGGTTGTGCAGGGAAGGCACGGCTCTCTTGGAGAAGTAGTGCCGGCTGGGAACAACATACTGTGGGACAGCAAGCGACATGAGCTGTTTGAAGCTGTCTGTGTCCACCAGCCTAAATGACAGCATTTCATAGGCCAGTAGTTTAGAAATGCTGGCATTCAGGGCCAGGGATCGAGGGTGGCTAGGTGGGAATTTACGCTTTCTATCAAATGTTTGTGAGATGGAGAGCTGAACGCTGGCGTGTGACATGGTTGAGACGCTTGGTGACGGAGGTGGTGGTGGTGGTGTTGGTGGTACATCCCCTGTTTGCTGGGCGGCAGGTGCCAACGTTCCTCCAGAGGCGGAGGAAGAGGCCGAGGCGGCAGCAGCAGAATAGGCCGAGGCGGCAGCAGCAGAAGAGGTAGCAGGGGGAGCCTGAGTGACTTCCTTGGTTTTAAGGTGTTTACTCCACTGCAGTTCATGCTTTGCATGCAGGTGCCTGGTCATGCAGGTTGTGCTAAGGTTCAGAACGTTAATGCCTCGCTTCAGGCTCTGATGGCACAGCGTGCAAACCACTCGGGTCTTGTCGTCAGCACATTGTTTGAAGAAGTGCCATGCCAGGGAACTCCTTGAAGCTGCCTTTGGGGTGCTCGGTCCAAGATGGCGGTGGTCAGTAGCAGGCGGAGTCTCTTGGCGGCGGGTGTTCTGCTTTTGCCCACTGCTCCCTCTTTTGCTACGCTGTTGGCTCGGTCTCACCACTGCCTCTTCCTCCGAACTGTGAAAGTCAGTGGCACGACCTTCATTCCATGTGGGGTCTAGGACCTCATCGTCCCCTGCATCGTCTTCCACCCAGTCTTGATCCCTGACCTCCTGTTCAGTCTGCACACTGCAGAAAGACGCAGCAGTTGGCACCTGTGTTTCGTCATCATCAGAGACATGCTGAGGTGGTATTCCCATGTCCTCATCATCAGGAAACATAAGTGGTTGTGCGTCAGTGCATTCTATGTCTTTCACCGCTGGGGAAGGGCTAGGTGGATGCCCTTGGGAAACCCTGCCAGCGGAGTCTTCAAACAGCATAAGAGACTGCTGCATAACTTGAGGCTGAGACAGTTTCCCTGGTATGCATGGGGGTGATGTGACAGACTGATGGGGTTGGTTTTCAGGCGCCATCTGTGCGCTTTCTGCAGAAGACTGGGTGGGAGATAATGTGAACGTGCTGGATCCACTGTCGGCCACCCAATTGACTAATGCCTGTACCTGCTCAGGCCTTACCATCCTTAGAACGGCATTGGGCCCCACCATATATCGCTGTAAATTCTGGCGGCTACTGGGACCTGAGGTAGTTGGTACACTAGGACGTGTGGATGTGGCAGAACGGCCACGTCCTCTCCCAGCACCAGAGGGTCCACTAACACCACCACGACCATGTCCACGTCCGCGTCCCTTACTAGATGTTTTTCTCATTGTTATGGTTCACCACAACAACAAATATATTATTTGGCCCAATGTATTGTATTCAAATTCAGCGGGATATAAATTTGAGGCCTAGTATTTAGGCGCTGGGTGACAGGTATGGGTTTAGTGACAGAATTAGACTTGGAAATACACAGTAGCGGTTGTGTGTGAAGTTATTCTGAATGACCCAATGTGCACCTTCAATATTATATACCCTTTTTGGGATAGATTTCAAATAGCTCTGATATAGCAGGAACCACTAAATTATGAAATTGCTAAATTGGGAATTGTACTTCAACCCAGAACAAAAAATGTGCTTTGACGGACACTAAATAACTTTCCCAGCTACAACAGGACAGCGGTAACGAGAGATTTAGAGGGATTTAAATTTGAGGCCTAGTATTTAGGCGCTGGGTGACAGGTATGGGTTTAGTGACAGAATTAGACTTGGAAATGCACAGAAGCGTGTGTGTGAAGTTATTCTGAATGACCCTATGTGCACCTTCAATATTATATACCCTTTTAGGGATAGATTTCAAATAGCTCTGATATAGCAGAAACCACTAAATTATGAAATTGCTAAATTGGGAATTGTACTTCAACCCAGAACAAAAAATGTGCTTTGACGGACACTAAATATCTTGCCCAGCAACAACAGTACAGCGGTGGGTAACGAGAGATTTAGAGGGATTTAAATTTGAGGCCTAGTATTTAGGCGCTGGGTCACCGGTATGGATTTAGTGACAGAATTAGACTTGGAAATGCACAGAAGCGTGTGTGTGAAGTTATTCTGAATGACCCTATGTGCACCTTCAATATTATATACCCTTTTAGGGATAGATTTCAAATAGCTCTGATATAGCAGAAACCACTAAATTATGAAATTGCTAAATTGGGAATTGTACTTCAACCCAGAACAAAAAATGTGCTTTGACGGACACTAAATATCTTGCCCAGCAACAACAGTACAGCGGTGGGTAACGAGAGATTTAGAGGGATTTAAATTTGAGGCCTAGTATTTAGGCGCTGGGTCACCGGTATGGATTTAGTGACAGAATTAGACTTGGAAATGCACAGAAGCGTGTGTGTGAAGTTATTCTGAATGACCCTATGTGCACCTTCAATATTATATACCCTTTTAGGGATAGATTTCAAATAGCTCTGATATAGCAGAAACCACTAAATTATGAAATTGCTAAATTGGGAATTGTACTTCAACCCAGAACAAAAAATGTGCTTTGACGGACACTAAATATCTTGCCCAGCAACAACAGTACAGCGGTGGGTAACGAGAGATTTAGAGGGATTTAAATTTGAGGCCTAGTATTTAGGCGCTGGGTCACCGGTATGGATTTAGTGACAGAATTAGACTTGGAAATGCACAGAAGCGTGTGTGTGAAGTTATTCTGAATGACCCTATGTGCACCTTCAATATTATATACCCTTTTAGGGATAGATTTCAAATAGCTCTGATATAGCAGAAACCACTAAATTATGAAATTGCTAAATTGGGAATTGTACTTCAACCCAGAACAAAAAATGTGCTTTGACGGACACTAAATATCTTGCCCAGCAACAACAGTACAGCGGTGGGTAACGAGAGATTTAGAGGGATTTAAATTTGAGGCCTAGTATTTAGGCGCTGGGTCACCGGTATGGATTTAGTGACAGAATTAGACTTGGAAATGCACAGAAGCGTGTGTGTGAAGTTATTCTGAATGACCCTATGTGCACCTTCAATATTATATACCCTTTTAGGGATAGATTTCAAATAGCTCTGATATAGCAGAAACCACTAAATTATGAAATTGCTAAATTGGGAATTGTACTTCAACCCAGAACAAAAAATGTGCTTTGACGGACACTAAATATCTTGCCCAGCAACAACAGTACAGCGGTGGGTAACGAGAGATTTAGAGGGATTTAAATTTGAGGCCTAGTATTTAGGCGCTGGGTCACCGGTATGGATTTAGTGACAGAATTAGACTTGGAAATGCACAGAAGCGTGTGTGTGAAGTTATTCTGAATGACCCTATGTGCACCTTCAATATTATATACCCTTTTAGGGATAGATTTCAAATAGCTCTGATATAGCAGAAACCACTAAATTATGAAATTGCTAAATTGGGAATTGTACTTCAACCCAGAACAAAAAATGTGCTTTGACGGACACTAAATATCTTGCCCAGCAACAACAGTACAGCGGTGGGTAACGAGAGATTTAGAGGGATTTAAATTTGAGGCCTAGTATTTAGGCGCTGGGTCACCGGTATGGATTTAGTGACAGAATTAGACTTGGAAATGCACAGAAGCGTGTGTGTGAAGTTATTCTGAATGACCCTATGTGCACCTTCAATATTATATACCCTTTTAGGGATAGATTTCAAATAGCTCTGATATAGCAGAAACCACTAAATTATGAAATTGCTAAATTGGGAATTGTACTTCAACCCAGAACAAAAAATGTGCTTTGACGGACACTAAATATCTTGCCCAGCAACAACAGTACAGCGGTGGGTAACGAGAGATTTAGAGGGATTTAAATTTGAGGCCTAGTATTTAGGCGCTGGGTCACCGGTATGGATTTAGTGACAGAATTAGACTTGGAAATGCACAGAAGCGTGTGTGTGAAGTTATTCTGAATGACCCTATGTGCACCTTCAATATTATATACCCTTTTAGGGATAGATTTCAAATAGCTCTGATATAGCAGAAACCACTAAATTATGAAATTGCTAAATTGGGAATTGTACTTCAACCCAGAACAAAAAATGTGCTTTGACGGACACTAAATATCTTGCCCAGCAACAACAGTACAGCGGTGGGTAACGAGAGATTTAGAGGGATTTAAATTTGAGGCCTAGTATTTAGGCGCTGGGTCACCGGTATGGATTTAGTGACAGAATTAGACTTGGAAATGCACAGAAGCGTGTGTGTGAAGTTATTCTGAATGACCCTATGTGCACCTTCAATATTATATACCCTTTTAGGGATAGATTTCAAATAGCTCTGATATAGCAGAAACCACTAAATTATGAAATTGCTAAATTGGGAATTGTACTTCAACCCAGAACAAAAAATGTGCTTTGACGGACACTAAATATCTTGCCCAGCAACAACAGTACAGCGGTAACGAGAGATTTAGAGGGATTTAAATTTGAGGCCTAGTATTTAGGCGCTGGGTGACAGGTATGGGTTTAGTGACAGAATTAGACTTGGAAATACACAGTAGCGGGTGTGTGTGAAGTTATTCTGAATGACCCAATGTGCACCTTCAATATTATATACCCTTTTTGGGATAGATTTCAAATAGCTCTGATATAGCAGGAACCACTAAATTATGAAATTGCTAAATTGGGAATTGTATTTCAACCCAGAACAAGAAATGTGCTTGAACGGACACTAAATAACTCGCCCAGCTACAGCACTAGGGACAGATTTAGCTGGATATAAATTTGAGGCCTAGTATTTAGGCGCTGGGTGACCGGTATGGATTTAGTGACAGAATTAGACTGGGATATGGCCAAAAAATAAACAGACTATTGCTGGTTAAATGCACTTGGTGTGACAGCTTCACCCTGATGTAGGCTTTAGCCAAAAAACAACCACACCATTGAGGGTTAAATGCACTTGGTGACAGGCGCAGCTTGCCCCTGATTTTGTATATGGCCAAAAAATGAACAGACTATTGCTGGTTAAATGCACTTGGTGTGACAGCTTCACCCTGATGTAGGCTTTAGCCAAAAAACAACCACACCATTGAGGGTTAAATGCACTTGGTGACAGGCGCAGCTTGCCCCTGATTTTGTATATGGCCAAAAAATGAACAGACTATTGCTGGTTAAATGCACTTGGTGTCACAGCTTCACCCTGATGTAGGCTTTAGCCAAAAAACAACCACACCATTGAGGGTTAAATGCACTTGGTGACAGGCGCAGCTTGCCCCTGATTTTGTATATGGCCAAAAAATGAACAGACTATTGCTGGTTAAATGCACTTGGTGTCACAGCTTCACCCTGATGTAGGCTTTAGCCAAAAAACAACCACACCATTGAGGGTTAAATGCACTTGGTGACAGGCGCAGCTTGCCCCTGATTTTGTATATGGCCAAAAAATGAACAGACTATTGCTGGTTAAATGCACTTGGTGTGACAGCTTCACCCTGATGTAGGCTTTAGCCAAAAAACAACCACACCATTGAGGGTTAAATGCACTTGGTCGCAGCTTGTGCTGGCGCACCACAAGACACAAAATGGCCGCCGATCACCCCAGAAAAATGAGACTGACAAACGGTCTGTGCAGCCTAAAAACAGTGAGCAATTGAGGATCAGCAGCTCAATGATCCACAGCTGCAGATCGATCAGTTAATCAAGTCCTTTGGAGGAGTTAATCTGCCTAATCTCGCCCTACTGTCGCAGCCGCAACCTCTCCCTACGCTAATCAGAGCAGAGTGACGGGCGGCGCTATGTGACTCCAGCTTAAATAGAGGCTGGGTCCCATGGTGCTCTGGCCAATCACAGCCATGCCAATAGTAGGCATGGCTGTGATGGCCTCTTGGGGCAAGTAGTATGACGCTTGTTGATTGGCTGCTTTGCAGCCTTTCAAAAAGCGCCAAGAAAGCGTCACAAAAGCGCGAAGAAAGCGACGAACACCGAACCCGAACCCGGACTTTTACGAAAATGTCCGGGTTCGGGTCCGTGTCACGGACACCCCAAAATTCGGTACGAACCCGAACTATACAGTTCGAGTTCGCTCATCCCTACAGCAGAATAAATTAGAAATTAAATATACATGAACTAAAATAAATCTCCCTCTGCTGGAGGCAGAACACGGAATGACAGCATTTCAAAGGCCAGGAATTTTGAAATGCTGGCATTCAGGGCCAGGGATTGCTGGTGAGTAGGGGGGTACTTCCTCTTTATCCAGAGTTTGGGGGATGGACAGCTGAACATTTCAATGGGACAGTGTGGAGATGATTGGTGACGGTGGTGGAGGTGGTTGTGTTGCTGCCACATCCTCTGTTTGCGGGGTGGCAGGTACCACTGTCACTCCAGAGGGGGAAGAAGAGGCCGAGACCTCAGCAGAAGAGGGAGCAGGAGGAGCCTGAGATCTTTTGTGGTTTTTGAGGTGTGCACTCAACTGAAGCTCGTGCTTTGCATTTAGTTGCAGGTGGTGCTCAGGTTTAGAATATTTATGCCTCACTTCAGACCTGACTGACCAGCGTGCAAAGCACTTGCGTCTTGTCATCAGCACATTGTCTGAAGAACTGCCATGCAAGGGAACTCCTTGGAGCTGGCTTTCATGTGCTCAGTCCCTGGGTGCGGTGGGCAGTAGCTGGCATACTGGCTAGGGGACGGCCACTCTGCTTTTGCACCCTGCTCCCTCTTTTGCTGTGCGGCTGGTGCGGTGTGACCACCACCTCTTCCTCCGAACTGCACATGTCATTCACATGACCTTGATTCCATGTGGGGTCTAGGACCTCATCATCCCCCACATCATCTTCCACCCAGTCTTCACTCCTGCCCTCCTTGCCAATCTGCACACTACAGAAAGCCGCAGCAGTTGGCACCTCTGTTTCATCATCATCAGAGACGTGCTGAGGTGGTCCTCCCATGTCCACATTCTGAAACATAAGTAGTTGGGCATCAGTGCAGTCAAAATCTTCCACTTCTGGGGCAGAGCTAGTTGGATGGCCACGGAAACCCTGCCAGCACTGCTGCATGACTTGGGGCTCAGACTGCTTGGCTGATTTGCAAGGGAGTGAGGTGAAAGACAGATGCCCATGGGCTGCAGGTGACAACTCTGTGCTTTCAGCAGGGGACCAGGTGGGAGACAATGTGAAGGAACTGGAGGCACTGTCAACCACGCAAAATACTACTGCCTCTACTTGTTCTAGCCTCACCATTCATACACCGGTATTTGTCGCCTATGTGCACCTAAGGAAGGTGTTTCATTTGGGAGTTTAGCTGGCACAGATCGACCATGTCTCTCCCTGCAACAGGAGCTCCACCAGCACCAGCAGCACCACAACCAAGACCATGTCCCTTATTTGACACTCTCCTCATTCTTTGAGGTCACCCACTGAACTAACAGACAAATTAACTATATTCATTTTTCTGTCACGTATGCAGTGCAGGTGTACCTCACGCCAAAAATGGGTATCTGTCACACACCTATCTAACAGAGGGATTAACTATATTAATTTCCCTGTCACAGATTCAGTGCAGTTGTACCTCACACCAAAAAGGGGTATATGTCCCCCACCGATCTAACAGACTGATTAACTATATTAATTTCCCTGTCACGGATGCAGTGCAGGTGTACCTCACACCAAAAATTGTTACATGTCACCCACCAATCTAACACTAACAGACGGATTAACTATATTAATTTCCCTGCCACAGATGCAGTGCAGGTGTACCTCATACAACAAATGGGTATATGTCACCCACCGAACTAACAGACGGATTATCTACAGTGGGATGCAAAAGTTTGGGCAACCTTGTTAATCGCCATGATTTTCCTGGATAAATCATTGGTTGTTACGATAAAAATTTTCTGTTAAATATATCATATAGGAGACACACACACACACTTGAGAAGTGAAATGAAGTTTATTGGATTTACAGAAGGTGTGCGATAATATTTTAAAAAAAAATAGACAGGTGCATAAATTTGAGCACCACAAAAAAGAAATGAAATCTATATTTAGTAGATCCTCCGTTTGCAGAAATGACAGTCTCTAAATGCTTCCTGTAGGTTCCAATGAGAGTCTGGATTCTGGTTGAAGGTATTTTGGACCATTCCTCTTTACAAAACATCTTTAGTTCATTCAAGTTTGATGGCTTCTGAGCATGGACAGCTCTCTTTAAGTCACACCACAGATTTTCAATTATATTCAGGTCTGGGGACTGAGATGGCCAATCCAGAACGTTGTACTTGTTCCTCTGCATAAATGCCTTAGTGGATTTTGAGCAGTGTTTAGGGTCGTTGTCTTGTTGAAAGATCCAGCCCCGGTGCAGTTTCAGCTTTGTCACTGATTCCTGGACATTGGTCTCCAGAATCTGCTGATACTGAGTGGAATGCATGCGTCCCTCAACTTTGACAAGATTCCCAGTCCCTGCACTGGCCACACAGCCCCACAGCATGATGGAACCACCACCATATTTTACTGTCGGTAGCAGGTGTTTTTCTTGGAATGCTGTGTTCTTTTTCCTACATGAATAACGCCCCTTGTTATGGCATTAGAAGAAGCAGCAAACTCTACAAGTGATAGACCTGACAGCATAGTTGGACCTGAACCAGATCATGACGATAACTTGCAACGTACTTCAGATTACGTCATGCAGCATGCGGAGTCGGATGACAGCCTAAATTCAAGTCCAAAAGCAGCGTCAACCCCTGCTAAAGAACCAAGTGCTGGGTTAAACATGATATGGTAGAGACTTGAGGACTGGTTTGGCTCACCAGAAGTGATAGAGAACGCACTCTTCAAAATAATTGAGGATTTCCCCAAGATCCAGAACAAAGGGTTCCAGAAACTGAGAGAACTGAGTGACCTGCTGACAGAGCTCCAAGTTGCCAAAGCTGAAGGAGATTTACAAGGTCTGGCATTTTAAGATACTGCACGTGGTGTAAACCCCATAGTACAAAAATTACCTCATAACCTGCAAGAGAAGTGGATTGCTCAAGGTTCCAGATACAAGCAACAGCACAACGTCCCATTTCCTCCATTCTCATTCTTTGTGGACTTCATGCACCAGCAAGCAAGGACTAGGAATGATCCCAGCTTTCACTTCTCGATGTTTGACACAACTTACCCCAAACCAGGTAGGCCTGTTTTACTCCGTAACATGAAAGGTACATCTGTTGCAGTACACAAGACCAGTGTATCTTCCAAAGACCCCTTGAAGCAAAACTTACAGTACCTCAGTGACTGAGAAGATCTCAACAAAAGATCCATTCAGAGAATGTCCTTGTAACGGACCGTTTCAGCAGACAAGGGGTTAAACTCAGTTTAGGCGATATTCCCCTTTCTGAGATGCAGGCACAGCTATTGCAGAACACCAACCTCCCGAACTGGATACAAAATAGCACTCCAAACTGGAACCTCGCAAATAGCTGAGCAGACGAACAGGAAAAGCATTCAGTCAGCTTACACTCCTGGCAATCAGTCTCCAACAGCATACAGGGAATCCCCCCAATGACGAGACAAGGCTCCGTGATCAGGGTCAAGCAGTGGTCTGAAGTGCTGGCACACCCAGCCTGGTTTTTATTAGTTGTTGCAAATACAGGACAGATACAACACATCCCCACAATGCATCATGGTTTCCTCCTCTCTGTCCCGGAGACAACCGAGACCAATCCAATTATCTCTCAGGACAAAGGGGAGGTCGCCAATACACATGTGGAGACAACAGGACAGACATCACCATTTAAACACACAATGGGACAATGGGACAATAGAAACACACCCACACAAAATCCTCCTCTCTGCCGATGATGATTATTTGAACACAAGGGCGAATATAATCATCAAAGGCAGAGAAATACAGTTTTATAAAACATATCACAGGAACCCCAAAACATGCAATAACCCCATAACCAATACCGCTATCTATTGTTCACACCATGTGCTTCATCCAAGCAAGTAAGGCAAATGATGCAATCCAGGGACAGAGGGCTCCGTCCCAAGTGCCTTAAGACCCAATAACTTAAGGGACCATAATCCCAGGGCAGGAGGCTGGTAAACAGCCCCCTCCAAAACACTGTGGCGAGGTTGGTTTCGCCACAGTCCTCTACATAAGAAACCACATTGCTAAAATGCAGAGGATTTAGAGAAAAACTTCTCAGGGACCGCAAAACCTTCCTCAAAGAGAACCACATTTGTTACAGGTGTTGTGCATCAACCTCTCATCTTGCAAAAGACTGTACCGTAAACATCAAATGCTCTGAATGCAACAGTGATGAGCACAATACAGCCTTACACCCTGGGCTAGCTCCATAGACTTTCACACCATCAGAACAGGCTGTAGAGCACGGCGGGGAGGAGAGAGACACAGTACCTCCTGAAGTAACACCCTAGTGCACCGAAGTCTGCGGAAAAAGTCAACAAATCTTGCTCTAAGATCTGTCTTGTCACAGTCACAGTTTACCCTATTGGTCATAAAGAGAAAGCGGTAAGGTTGTATGCCATCCTTGATGATAAGAGTAATAGATCTCTACTTTCTTTGAGATCTTCAATATTAAAGGACACAGCTCTCTATATTCACTTAAAACTTGCACAGATGTGAGTGAAGAAAAAGGCATAAGAGCTACTGGCTTCCAAATCAAATCCATAAATGGTGAAGCATCCCTACCTTTACCTACCTTGATCGAATACAATCGGATGTCAAACAATAGAGAAGAGATTCCTACACCTGAGGCAGCATTACATCATGGACATCTAAAATCCATAGCACATCTCATACCTACACTAGACCCAGAGGCCCAAATAATACCTCTGCTTAGAAGAGATATCTTAAGAGTCCACAAGGTGAGAAAACAAATAATCTCCATATGCCCAGAAGCTTGACCTGGGGTGGGTCATTATAGGTGATGTCTGCCTAGGAAATGTTCACAAGCCTACCACAATGATTTCTCTTTACACGAATACCTTGGTGAACGGACGTCCATCCCTCTTTCAGCCTTGTCCTAACAGATTCCTTGTGAGAGAGAAGCCGACAAGTGTGCTGTCTCCTGACTTTTCAGAAATCGAGAACCATCCTTGTGGTGAAGACTAAGACCACTTGGGGTGCAAGGTGTTCCAGAGGACAAAGGAAGACCACAAGGTTAGCTCCCTCTATTGAAGATGAGGCCTTCTTAAACATAATGGAGCAAGGATTCTTGAAGGATAAAACGAACACCTGGGTTGCACCACTACCTTTCAAAACACAGAGACACCGTCTTCCCAACAACAGAGACCAAGCCTTTAAACGCTTTTGTTCACTCCAACGCAACTTTCAGAAAAGACCAGAAATGATGGAGCATTTTTTCTTATTCATGGACAAGATATTGGAGAACAGTCATGCAGAAGTAGCTCCACCCCTAAAAGAAAAAAGAATAATGCTGGTACTTACCAATCTTTGGCTTTTACCACCCCAAGAAGCCAGGACTAATCAGAGTGGTATCTCACTCTAGTTCACAATATGAGGGAGTATCTCTCAATGATGTTCTTTTGACAGGACCAGACCTCAACAACACACTCAGTGTCCTCATCAGATTCCGCAAATAACCCATTGCTGTAGTTGCCGACATACAACAAATGGTCTATTGTTTCCTAGTTAAAGAAGAGCACAGGAACTTCTTAAGATTCTTTTGGTTCAAGGACAACGACCCTACCCAAGACATCATAGAATATGGCATAAAGGTGCATGTTTTTGCCAACAGCCCATCTCCTGCTGTCGCTATTTATGGACTCAGACTTTCTGCCCAAGAAGGTGAAAAAGTCTATGGGGAGGATGTTAAGAAGTTTGTTGAAAAATACTTCTATGTAGATGATGGTTTAAAGTCGCTTCCCTCACCAGAGGCCTCAATCGGTCTACTCAAAAGGACTCAAAGTATGCTTTCCTGTTCAAATCTCAGGCTGCATAAGATAGCTTCAAACAGCAAAGTTGTTATGGAGATCACTAAATAGAGTTATAGCTGGCTTGATCCACATAGCGAGATCTTTCAGAACCACACCCTCAGGATCAGAGCACAGCAAAAGTTGCCATTACTGCCACAAGGCTCATACAGTGGACAAGCTCACAAAGGCAAGAAACGTTATCATCCATTGTATCCAACACGAAGTTTATGCTCAAGAACTTGGACTCATCCAAAATCAAAAGGGTGTTCCTAAAGACTGTTCCCTCAGGAGACTTGACCCCTTTATAGATGGTAATGGCCTGTTGAGAGTTGAAGGACGTATTTCAAATGCAAAACTAAACTCGAGAGTAATGAATGTACTCCTATAATACACCCAAGCAATCATATTGCATCCTTACTTGTGCAACACTACCATGAGAAGACTAAACATTAGGGACGTTTGTTCACTGAAGGTGCGTTACGTACGGCTGGATTCTGGATAATGGGAGCCAAAAGACTTGTGAGTAGTCTCATTTTCAAATGTGTCACTTGCCAAAAACGACGGGGTATGTTTCAGTCACAAAAGTTGGCTAACCTCCCTGCTGATCCTCTCAGTACAGAACCCTCCTTTACTAATGTTGGTTTTGATGTGTTTGGCCCTTGGTCTGTCACCACACGACTCACTAGAAGAGGCCATTCAAACAGTAAACACTTGGCGGTCATACAAACCAGATTCCAAAAAAGTTGGGACACTAAACAAATTGTGAATAAAAACTGAATGCAATGATGTGGAGATGGCAAATGTCAATATTTTATTTGTAATAGAACGTAGATGACAGATCAAACGTTTAATCTGAGTAAATGTATCATTTTAAAGGAAAAATACATTGATTCAAATAGTGGTGCCTACCATCAATGGTTCAACGTGGCCGTGAGTTCTGGCGACCCCATCCTTGCTGTGCGCATGCGCCGGGTCCAACAGTCCTCCCCCTCCTCCCAGCCCACGCTGTGTACCCACGCTCTAACGTTCCCTGGAACGCACCATTATACCGTGGAGCGCATCGTACAAGTCGTAGATAGAGATGTCGTGAACATAAAATTTTCTGTTCGCGGACGGCGAATGCGAATTTCTGCAAATGTTCGCGAACGGGCGAACCGCCATTGACTTCAATAGGCAGGCGAATTTTAAAACCCACAGGGACTCTTTCTAGCCACAGTAGTGATGGAAAAGTTGTTTCAAGGGGACTAAAGCCTGGACTGTTGCATGCTGGAGGGGGATCCATGGCAAACCTCCCATGGAAAATTACATAGTTGACACAGAGTTGGATTTTAATCCATAAAGGGCATAAATCACCTAACAATCCTAAAATTTTTTTGAACAACATGGTTTAAAACATCCAGTGTGTATATATGATCAGGTATGATGTTGTATCGATCAGATAGTGTAAGGGTTACGCCCGCTTCACAGACATTGACAGACCAAACTCCCCTTTTAATGCACCGCAAACAACTGCAAACTTCCCATTTGCACAAGGTTGGATACCAAGCTAGCCATGTCCCGTTGATGTAATTAAAGGTTTCTTCCTCCACCCAGGCACATACAACACCAAGGGTCTCCAAAAGGTGAATTTAATAGATTTTTCGAACGGGGAGATGGTCAAAGAAATGCTGGCTCTCTCCCCTTTGTTTGAATCCACGCCACGGTCACTGCGTCTGCTCAGTGCAATTTACTGTCACACCCGATATGAGTGGTATTTTCTGTAGTACTATTCTGATCAGTTTAATCCCTGTTACGTCCCCTTTTCGGGGACGTGTGTCGAATTGATTAATCATTGTCGAATTAACGACATCCTGAAATAATTTTGTTCTGAGCTCTGTACTTGCTTTGTATTGGAATTGATGGGGATTTTTTAAATTGTCTGCATTATTTCTAATAAAAAAAAACATAATAAAGTCTCTTAATAGTTTATTTTATATATTAAAAACCCATACAACTTAAAAAAATATATGTTTTTTCTATGAAAAATTATCCAGCCAATCGCTTTTAGTCTGATCATAATGAAGCAATGGCCTTATCTGGGGTGTGGCAACATTGCCAACACACTCATAGAGGTGATGATCGCTTCATTGTGATACGCAAGCCCCTTCACCGCAACAAGATACCGATCATGAATTGACACATGTATGTGCCTTTTTTTGTTTTGTTTTTGCAGCCACAGTGCAGCACTAGAGGCCAGAAAAATTAGGCATGTACACATGCCTAAAAAATTAGGTATTGTTGCAGCCGCTACTGTAGCAGCGGCCGGAAAAATGGATGTTTTCCAGGCAGAAAGGTAACTAAAACATTGCGGCTTGAACCCCAGTTGGTGGCAGAGAATTCACGAAAGTCATCCGGTATGCATACATTAAATTCAGCAGCGTGGGGACCATTTTGAGGCCAAGGCATGTCATCAGGCCTTTTGTTAGTCAAACGTATCCCCCACTGTCAGTCCCTTCGGGATCCATGCCTCATTCATCTTAATGAAGGTTAGGTAATCCACACTTTTTTGACCGAGGCGACTTCTTTTGTCAGTGACAATGCCTCCTGCGGCACTCAAGGTCCTTTCTGACAGGACACTTCAAGCGGGAGAAGTTCTATCGCAAACTGGGATAGTTCAGGCCACAGGTAAAGCCTGCACACCCAGTAGTCAAGGGGTTCATCGCTCCTCAGAGTGTTGATATCTGCAGTTAAGGCAAGGTAGTCTGCTACCTGTCAGTCGAGTCGCTCTCTAAGGCTGGATCCCGAAGCGATGTGGCGATGTGTAGGACTGAAAAAGCTCTGCATGTCCTCCATCAACAACACATCTGTAAAGCGTCCTGTCCTTGCCGCCGTGGTCGTGGTAGGAAGAGGATTACTTTCACCTCTTCCCCTGTTAGATTCCCGTTGTGCTGTGACATCCCCCTTATAAGCTTTGTAAAGCATATTTTTTAGTTTGGTTTTGAACTGCTGCATCCTTTCTGACTTCCGGTAATTTGGTAACATTTCCTCCACTTTATGCTTGTACCGGGGGTCTAGTAGCGTGGCCACCCAGTACAGGTCGTTCTCCTTCATCCTTTTTATACGAGGGTCCCTCAACAGACATGACAGCATGAAAGACCCCATTTGCACAAGGTTGGATGCTGAGCTACTCATTTCCCGTTCCTCCTCCTCACTGATGTCATTGATGGTCTGTTCTTCCCCCCAGCCACGTACAACAACATGGGTCCCAGATAGGTGACAACAACGAGCACCCTGGGATGCCTGCTGTGGTTGGTCTTCGTCCTCCTCAAACCCACATTCCTCCTCTGACTCCTCTTCCTCATACTCCTCTTGCAGCGTTGCCGCAGGTCCAGCAAGCGATAATGACAAGGCTGTTTCTGGTGGTGATGGTGACCACAACTCTTCCTCTTCACGCTCATCTACAGCCTGATCCAGCACTCTTCGCAGGGCACGCTCCAGGAAGAAAACAAATGGGATGAGGTAGCTGATGGTGCCTTTGGTGCGACTGACTAGGTTTGTCACCTCCTCAAAAGGACGCATGAGCCTACAGGCATTGCACATGAGCGTCCAGTAACGTGGCAAAAAAATTCACAGCTCCGCAGAGGCTGTCTCCTAGCACCCCGAGCTGTCCTAACACACCTTCCTGGCCTGCTTGAGGACGTCCTGTAAGCCTGGGTACTTAGACACAAAGCGTTGTACGATGAGATTCAACACATGTGCCATGCACGGCACATGTGACAACTTGCCCAAATTCAATGCCGCCAACAAATTGCTTCCATTGTCACACACCACTTTGCCGATCTCCAGTTGGTGCAGGGTCAGCCACTGATCCACCAGTGTGTTCAGGGCAGACAGGAGTGCTGGTCCGGTGTGGCTCCCTGCTTTCAGGCAAGTCAACCCCAAGACAGCGTGGCATTGTCGTATCGGGATGTGGAATAGCCCATGGGGAGCTGGGGGGATTCAGTTGATGTGATGTCTGCTGACTGTGAGGTACAGGGTCAAAGTTTACTCAATGATGATGTATAGGGGCGGACCAGACATCGTATATGTTCGCCCGCAGCGGCGAACTCGAACAAGCTATGTTCGCCGGGAACTATTGGGACATCACTGGTCGTAGAGAGAAGAGGAGAGGGCGGACCATGTGACACGGCCACATCCACTCAGCATCAAGGAGGCTTGCCAGTTGTCATGGTAACCTGGAATGGATCACACGGCTGTCCACTGTTTTCCCAGCTGACAACCCGAGGGCCCGTAGTGACACCCACGGAGGCATCTGTGACGATTGTGTGCATTTTTGCTACATGCAATCTTACGGGTTGCCACACTGATGTTTTAGCCTGGATGTAAAAATTCCAGGTTACCATGACCACTGGCACGCCTCCTTGATGCTGAGTGGATGTGGCCGTGTCACATGGTCAGCCCTCTCCTCTTCCCTCTACGACTTGTTCGATGCGCTCCACGGTATGATGGTGCGTTCTAGGGAATGTAAGAGCTCGGGTACACAGTGTGGGCTGGGAGGAGGGGGAGGACTGTCGGACAAGGCGCATGCGTACAGAAAGGATGGGGATGCCAGCACTCGCGGTCACGTTGAACCATTGATGGTAGGCGCCACTATTTTAATACTTTATAGGATGCAGCTGTATCCCTCTTTTGATAAGAGATGTTTTTAACCTTTGATGTAATTGCACTTAGCACTTTTGTATCACAATCTATATAGGCCCTTGGCTTTGGATGTATATGATTTACACTATGCACGTTATGATAATATTTGTATAATCACTGGATTTTTTTATATACTTTTGTATTTACATGGATTTATTTAGAATATGGAAATGACATAGAGAGTGTCATGTGACAGAGCACTTTGAACATCATGTGATTGATACTATGTGATTGATAACATGTGAATTCACTAATTGCACTATGTGATTGCACTGGCTTGTGGGTATATATACCCTGTGTTTTGCACTGTTGTATAGCTTGACAAAGGCCTCATTGAGCAGGCCGAAACGTTGCTGGGGAATAAAGTTTGGGGTCTTCACCCTTTCACTGAAATCTGGAAGTACTGCCTCGTCTTTTGAATACCTACACATATATATATTGTGGAGGTTAGCTGTACAAATGGTAGGCAGTCGGCAGGATTGGATGCAGCATAAGGGTTTTATTGGAAAAAACACAACTCAAATTTGTTCCAACAGGATGGCTTGGCTTCAGCCCATCAAAGTTCAGTCACATAAAGCACTTATCTTCAGCCCTCATGTGTCATATAACAGTTCATGTTTTACACAGGCAAAAATACAGGAGTCACCTTTCTGCAGAATCTTGTCTTTTCCCTTCTCAGGAACACTGTGGAGATGAATGCTCCTAAGTCCTCTGCAGACCAACACCAACCACACACTGACAGTGTGTCTTTTAAATTAGCTTCCAGCTGGGTGAGGTGGTAACACAGGCGATGGAGTATGGGAGTGACCTTCCCACCCAAACTCTTCAGTCACTCCTAAATCCTGGACCCAAATTCCAGCTATCACAAACTCAGCAATCTAACATCACTGGTTGCCATTTACCTCCGGGATTTACATCACTGAGAGCAGCAGCCTCAGTGACACATACTTACCATCAATAACCTCACCCTTTGGATGCTTACATATCCCCCCCCCCCTCTGCCCAAGGCCAGGGGACTGGGCACTTGACCCTGATAGACAGTAAATCCTTGACAAGGCATCAGCATTAACATGAAGCTTCCCTGTCCTGTGCTCTACCACAAAATTAAAGTCCTGCAACTCCAGGAACCACCGTGTTACCCTTGCATTGTTTCCTTTATTTCGGCACATCCATTTTAAAGGGGCATGGTCAGATACCAAGCGGAACTTCCTACCTGCCAAATAGTACCGCAAAGCCACGAGGGCCCACTTTATTGCCAAACACTCTCTCTCCAAACACTCTGGATTTGGTGGGACCTAACTAACGGCCCCACCAAATCCATAGCTATTCTGTCAAATGGAATCTCAATTATTGGCAGGGGAACCAAGGGGCTCCGAAAGTGACTCACAGGAGCCGTTATTTGGCAAGTTGGGCAGGATTGGCAAAACCTTTCAACCTCTTGGTAACAACCTGGCCAATAGAACCTTTGCAGGATTCTTTCCTTTGTTTTATCAGTCCCCAGATGACCCCCAAGTAAATGGGTGTGCGCCATATCAAGGACCATCCTTCTATAAGGTATGGGTACCACCAATTGCTCCACAATTTCATCACGCATCTTAGTAACACGATACAGTAAATTATCACTGACAGCAAAATGAGGAAACCTTTGATCAGCATTAGGCTCCTGAGGTACCTCATTTAGTACAGTTACATTTTCCCATGCATGTTTCAGGGTGGAGTCTCGTAACTGAGCAGTCCCAAAGTTCTCCCGAGACACTTCCAAGTCCGGTACATTCTGCTCAGGGTTAGACTCCTCACCCTCATCCCCAGCCAATACTGCCAGGGGAAAACTGTCTGATACCTCATTGGTCACCCCTACAGCATCTGTTTGGGCTTCTCCCCCTAAAGGAATTGCGCTGAAAGAAGGTGAACATGCAACAGGCGTATCATTACAGTGGGAATGAGACCAGAGATCCCAGAACAACGGAAAATCACGTCCCACAATCAATGGATGTAATAAGTCTGGTACCACACCCACTTCATGGGTCACTGTCCTGCAGCCAGTCTCTACAGTCACTTTGGCCAGCGGATAATGCTTAGTGTCCCCATGGATACAAACGACCCCCACCCGCCTTTCAGGGATGACCAGGTCATGGGGTACGGCAGCACACAAGAGGGTGACCAGGCTACCCGAGTCCAAAAGGGCCACAACACTTACCCCGTTTACCTGGAGTTGACGCTCCTGGGGACCTGGTTCCTGCAGGGGTGTAGCACTGCAAGCAGGATGAGCCAACATGGAGAGGCGGCGGGTGGCACCACACTCCATTGGCTCCTCCCCCTGGGAACAGTGTGCTGCAATATGCCCCGGTTGCTGACACTTCCAACAATGGACCTTAGGTTGGCCTTCGAGTGGGGCTTCAGAACGGGAGGGTACCTTTCTTGGAATGAAAAACCTCTTTCCCCGGAGAGGTAGAAATGGCTGTGGAGGTTGCTCTCTGTCGACGACCACCAGAGGATCCCATGAACTGCTGTGGTTTACCTTCAGGCCTCAGACAGGTCTCGGTAGTCGTAAACCGCTCCACAAGTGAAACCAATTGATCCAGGGTTTTGGGGTCTCCTTGAGCAACCCAGCGGTGAATGTCCATAGGAAGTCCACTCACATAGCGGTCGAGCACGATTCGTTCGACAATGTCTGCTGTACTCAGTGTCTCAGGTTGTAGCCACTTGCGCACAAGGTGTAACAAATCAAACATTTGAGAGCGGGGCGGTTTTTTCTCTTCAAACCGCCATTCATTGACTCTGCGAGCACGGACAGATAAGGTGACTCCCAGCCGGGCCATGATTTCTGCTTTAAGGATATCATAGTCTTTGGCCTGCTCTGCCTTTAAATCAAAATATGCTTTTTGCAGCTCCCCAGTCAAATAAGGCGCCAGAACCTCAGTCCATTCAGCCGCAGGGAGTTTCTCCCTTTCCACAATCCTTTCAAACACCGCCAAATAGGCCTCTATGTCGTCATCTGGGGTCATTTTTTGCAAGGCGCGGTGCACTGCCTTTTTTACATTCACAGTCCCAGCTAACTCCTCCATATTCCTTGGCTGAGCTGACACACTCTCTCTCAGGACTGCGATCTGTTCCAGCAACAGACGGTTGGTTTCCTTTTTTCTTTTCAATATCTTTTTATTGATTTTCAAATAGAAAGGAAGGGGTACAAACAGTTGCAAATCAGGTTTACAATCGTCATATTCAAAATACAAGAAGGCAGTAATAGCAACAAATTAGCGTAGTAGTGTGTAGACAGGTATGCATCAAACCTGAAAGTTGAAGGAAAAGTAACAGGGACTTTAACAACCTCCAAAAATTAGAATGACTGGCTATCATTCCTATGGCTTATAATATTGTGGCAGAGGAAGTAAGGCAAGAGGATTATCAAATCTTCACGTTCCTACATCTCCGCCAACCTCCTTTGATTTTGATTACTAAGGGTAACCATAGCACATGATGATAATGGACTGTTAGGTGAGGATGTCAGCAAGGGTATTCGGGGAACCCTACTACCTACCACACTTATGATGGAGGCTATAATCAAAGAATAGGATATCATAACCTATAACGATAAAAGATTAAGGAGGACAAGAAAACAAAACTAATCAAAACGAAACAGGTGTAAGGGGGGGGAAGAGGAGGAAAGGGGGGGGGAGGTTGAGGTACCTAATGCAAGAGTTACCTAGCGAACTATGTGAGTGTTGTAGATTGAAGTGGAGAAAAATGTGTTGGAATTGTATCAATCAAGATATTCAACTGTATGAAAGTCAATATCTATAGCTATGGGAAAGTAAGCCGGGCCGTGAAGTATGGGTTAAGGTGATGAGGATCTCCAGTTATACCAACGGGACCAGATTTTCTTATACTTGTGATGTGATCTCAATTCCCAATGAGACAATTCTTCCAATCTGGAAATCGATGATACCTTGTGAATCCAGAATGTGTCTGACAAAGGACCGTTTGACTTCCAGTTTGTTGCTATAATAAGTCTGGCTGCCGCTATAAGGGGTCTCAACAGTCCTTTCTCAGATACCGATAATGAGTTTGGCATCATATTCAGTAGAGCGGTTTTGGGACAGCATGTAATTCTTTTGGGGTCTCTTTTGTCTAAAATGCGATTTATATGAGTAAAAATTTGATCCCAGAAGGATTTTGCAAATGGGCAAGACCACCATATGTGGAAGAAGGTGCCTCTCTCATTAAGGCATCTCCAGCACATGTCTGAGGTAGTGCTATACATTCGACTTAACAGGAGTGAGATACCATCTGGATATCACCTTATATGTGTTCTCTTGTATATTAGTACATCTTGAGGAGAGTTTGGGTGAGAGTAAGATTTCTTTAGTGTCTTCACTCGTGAAAGTAGCGTTTAAGTCTTTTTCCCATTCTTTCAAGAAGTACAGGGATTTTGGCGAATCTCCTATAAGTAGATTCTTGCTTATCAGATGTATGAGTTTTTTTGGTGTCTGTGTTTGAGAGATCAACTTTTCAAACCAAGAAAGTTCTCTGGTTTGGCGGTCTTGCGTTAAGGCTAATTTTATAGATTTCACTATAATATTGTGCTGGAGGTAGCTCAGCTTGGGTGTATTAAAATAATTTCTCATATCTGGGAGGTTCAGTATAGCTCCGTCTGAGTCTAGTAGATCAGAGGGAGCAGCATTACTGTTTTGTATTTGTGCTGGAAGAGTTGTGTAGCCTTCACCAATTGTAATGAGAAAATCACTGAGCCTACTTAAATGAGAAGGGAATTCCGAGCAAATATCCCTGATATGTTTCATTTTCCAGACTGATAAAGTGGCATGAACCAATAAGTTGTCCTTATTTACAAAGGGGGTTTTAAGGGGATCTGAAAGCACTAGTCCTTTTAAAGGAAGTCCTGTTAGTTCTTTTTCTATTGAAATCCAGATTTTATGTGAAGGGTGTCTCAACCAATCTATAATTCTGCTCAAGTGGACAGCATAAATGTATTTGTTTAGGGAGGGGACGCCAATTCCTCCTTTGGTTATGGGCAATTTTAGAATGTCATGTGAGATCCTCGGTTTTATGTTGCCCCATATGTATTTAGAGCTGATTTTCTTGAAGGAGGTTAGGAAGTGTTTTGGTAGTTTGATTGGGAGAACTCGTATGAGGTATGTTATTTTAGGTAGGATCAAGGTGTTAAACATATTTTTTCGGCCAAGCCAAGAGATAAATGTAGGATTCCAGGAGTTCAAGATGTCTGGTATAGTTTTAATAAGAGGAGTAAAATTTAGGGTGAATAACCTGTTAAGGTCTGGGGGAATGTTAACCCCTAAAAATTTCAGAGATTTTTGGGTCCATTGGAAAGGTGAATCTTTCTCTAGGGAACTTAAAGTTTTAGGGGAGTAAGATATACCCATTGCCTGTGATTTTGTGATATTTATTTTGAAATTTGAGATTTCTCCAAATTTGTCTAGTATATCAATTATAAGAGGGAATGCTTGTTTAGGATTTGAAATTACTAGTAATAAGTCGTCTGCATATGCGGCTTGTTTTATTTCAATGGTGCCACATCTTAAACCTTTAATATCAGTATTTTGTCTAATGGCTTGCAATAAGGGTTCCATTGACAAAATAAACAGTAGAGGGGATAAAGGGCATCCCTGCCTTGTTCCATTGTTTATGTGTACTGCCCGGGACAGAACGTCATTTACCTTTATATAAGCGCAAGGGGATGCATACATAGAGAAAATAGCCTTAATAAATGAGGTGGGAAAACCAAATTTCTCTAAGGTGTTGTTAATAAAGGGCCAAGCCACTCTATCAAAGGCTTTCTCAGCGTCTGTCCCGAGCAGTACAATAGGAGTTTTGTTCTTTTTAGCTAAAGAGATAGAGTTGATGATATTGTACATGCCATCTCTGCCTTCTCTGCCTAAAACGAAGCCTGTTTGATCAGGATTGATCAACTCCTGGAGTAAGGGTTTTATTCTGGCAGCTAGAATTCTGGCATATATTTTCAGATCCAAGTTCAATAAGGATATAGGTCTGTAGCTGGAACCAAAGTGAACAACTTGGAATTGATTTCTCCTTTGATCATTATATATCTCCCCTCATCATCTGATTTGGTAGATCTGTGTAAGAAATCGGTATTTCTGTGTATTCCTATACTAGTTCCGGATTTGTTGGAGGATGGGGAAGTGTTATGGAAGACGGTTGGTTTCCTGCTGGGCAGCACTGACCTGCACAAACTGCTTAAAGGGGTATTCCCATCTTCATGATCAGGTTTTAAATGTTTTCACTGATCCCATACTTCATTTTTCTAAATTGCTTCTATTATTTATAATGCACCCATTTAGCTAAATTGCCTTCCCACCGATCCATTGTTTACACTTGGCAACCCATAGATACGGCCATCGCTCCAGGGCCGCATCTATGTGCCGCGCTTGCGCAGACCGCACTTACTTTTCACCCAGGCAGCCGATCATTCCCACGAGAGCGCGCACGTCTGCTACAGAGCCACGCATGCGCTCCCCATCTTTCTTCAGGGGAGAGAATTGAGGAAAATTAGCGGAGGAGCAGGGGCTTTGTGATCTATTGGCAGCTCCCAGCAGGGCTGGTGCAAGGATTTTTGCCACCCTAGGCGAAAGCAAATTTTGCCGCCCCCTTGACCCCGCCCCTTGACTCCGCCCAGTCAGACCCCCACACTGCCCTCCATTATGTATTTGCCCCCCCAGTGCCCCCACTAAGTAATACTGCCCCCACAGTGCACAATGCCCATTATGTAATTTGCCCCCACTAAGTAATACTGCCCCCACAGTGCACAATGCCCATTATGTAATTTACCCCCCAGTGCCCACACTTAGTAATACTGCCCCCACAGTGCACAATGCCCATTATGTAATTTTCCCCCCAGTGCCTACACTAAGTAATACTGCCCCCACAGTGCACAATGCCCATTATGTAATTTGAAATTGCCGCCAAACAACCCCCCGTACGTACTTGTGTCGCTCGCTGACGCTGATGATCCTGTAGTGATATTTCCCTACCCCGTAATATTTCAATACCCTGAGTCGTCACGTCACTTCCTGTTGTCCCCCGGATATGACGTTGGATAAGATACGATCATGAGTATCGGCACGAGACCCGTGACCTCCGGTCTCGCGTGATTTTGCGCCGAAGTGACTGAAAAAAAACTCATGCCCGCGCAGGCGCACATCCCAGGACATCCTTGATCCGGCCGGCAAGTACAGGAGGAGTCAAGAAGCCGCAGATGAATGATGTCAGATTTGGATCACAAGTAGGGGGCGTGGCGCGGGCGGTGGCTAGTCGGGAATCAGAGGAAGATGTTACTTAGATGGATCACAAGTAGGGGGCGTGGTGGCGGCTAGTCGGGATTCGGACTCCAGAGCGCCGGCGCCCCCAGGCAGAGTGCGCTCTACGCGGTGGCCTACTCTGCTTATGGGTAGCGCCGGCCCTGGCTCCCAGCGCAGCCCTGATGTCCTCTGTGAGTGGTGAAGAGATCGGGGGTGCGCTGCTGTTTATAACTATGAACTTTGTATCGGGTGAGGGCAGCTGGCAGCTGAGCCGGAGAGGCGGGGGAGGGTAGTGCAGAGAGGAGATCCCGGGGAGAGAAGTCCTGCTGCTGCCGCTGCTGCCACAGGTGTCAGTGACAAACAATCATGATAATGGGCAGGAGAGGCTGTGAGTAATGGACTGTTTATATTTATGAGGTCTCCGTACAGATAGCGAGCTCAGTCAATGCAGCAAGAACCCCCCCCCCCCCCCAATGAGGCTTATAAAAGTGCAGTTTAACCCCTTAAAGGGTTTCTACCACCTCATTTGGACCTGCTAGTGTCTGCTCTACCTAACCATGCTATTCTAAGACCTCTGTATTCCGCCCCGCTCGTCAGTCAAGCCCGCCCATCTCCTTTAGATTGCCAGCCTCCATCTCATTCATTCGCCGAATTCTCGCGCCTGCGCCGTGTGAGTCTGTATTCAGCACAGGCGCAGTGACTGTCTGAACGCTCCTTGCGCCGACATCTCCACTGCGCCGATTACGTCAGAGTGCTCCGAGGAACAGACGGCGCAGACGCAGTGGAGATGCCGGAGCAGGGAGCATTCAGTCACTGCGCCTGCGCAGAATACAGACGCACACGGCGCAGGCGCGAGAATTCTGCGACTTAATTAGATGGAGGCTGGCAATCTAAAGGAGATGGGCGGGCTTGACGGACGAGCGGGGCGGAATACAGGGTGAGTAAACTGAGCCTCTAGGTGCTGAAAAGACACCCCCATAGCACCTAGAGGCTTATTTGCATAGCAATAAAAGTTGTTTTTTTAGTGTAACGGCTACACACAAAGAATAGCATGGTTAGGTAGAGCAGACATAGGTCCAAATGAGGTGGTAGAAACCCTTTAACCGCCGACACGCCAGTGAAGACTAGAACCAGTACTAATTAAATCGGGCCGAACAGTGCGGCTATAGGCTGAACGCTGTGTATAGGGGAGGCCGCATGGGATCCAACTACAGATTAGGGGATTGCATTCTAAGCAATTTCCTTCTATAATAAGGGTGGAGGAGTAATAGCAGAGCCGTCCTGCCGGCCATTTACAGAATACAGGCTGCCCTAAGCAGCACTCGCTAGACGGTGAAGGGCACAATGATGCCACCCGGTTCTGTGCTGGCATTATTCCTGCGTGTAAAGGGGCCACTCTGAAAATAATGTTCTATGAGGCAACTGCTCAGAAACATGTTTTTTAAATTTTTTATTTGGGTTGGGGGGGGGCATTTTTAAAACTTTTGGTGCGTTTTTTTGAGTCCATGACATTTTTTTCAAGCCTTTTCCCATAAACTTTGCTACTGGAATAAAATGACTAAAAGAAAAATTTTAAAAAAAATGTGAACAAAAACTGCTTCAACAATAAGCTGCTGCTGTTCAGCCACAGTACTAATGGTGAAGGAAATAGACGGAGTTAGCAGAGATGTGTATATGGCGGTTTACAATCAATGCGGGTGAAAGATAGATTTAGATGTAGCAGAGCTGAATAAGCGCTGTTCAGCCACAGTACTAATGGTGAAGGAAATAGACGGATTTAGCAGAGATGTGTATGTGGCGGTTTAGAATCAATGCATGTGAAAGATAGAATCAGATGTAGCAGAGCTGAATGAGCGGCTGTTCAGCCACAGTACTAATGGTGAAGGAAATAGACGGATTTAGCAGAGATGTGTATGTGGCGGTTTAGAATCAATGCTGGTGAAAGAGACACAGATGAAGCAGAGCTGTATATGTCGCAGGTCAGCATCAATGCTGGTGAAAGTGAAACAGATGTAGCAGAGCTGAATATGCGGGTGTTCTGACACAGTGCTGTTTGAAGAGAGAAACAGATGTAGCAGAGCTGAATATGCGGCTGTTCTGATACAGTGCTGTTTGAAGAGAGAAACAGATGTAGCAGAGCTGAATATGCGGCTGTTCTGATACAGTGCTGTTTGAAGAGAGAAACAGATGTAGCAGAGCTGAATATGCTGCTGTTCTGATACAGTGCTGTTTGAAGAGAGAAACAGATGTAGCAGAGATGAATATGCGGCGGTTCTGACACAGTGCTGGTTGAAGAGATAAACAGACAGATGTAGCAGAGCTGTATATGAAGCTTTTCAGACAATGGAGAAGACACATGTAGCTGAGCTGTATATGCATCTATAAAGATACATAGTGTAAGGTTTATACACAACTGGAGCACAGCTGTAATGGAAACAAATCTGCATCAGTGCTGGTGGGTGGGGGTTGGTCAAGCTTTTGGGCTAATGTATAATATGGAATTATAGTTTTTGATGCACAGAATGGGTTTGTAAAAGATCAGACAGAGATTTTGTGTGTAAAACTGTACACTGAGCTCACTTCACATGGCTCTCTGAGTGACCATTCCCCTCAGACACTGCAGACTGATGAGTCATACTCTTCACATGAACTAGCACGCAGGACTCAGCTCTCGGTGTGATGTCATAAGGAGGCGTGGCCAGCAGTCACTCTAGCTGCCTAAGCCCGCCCAGCCTTATCTGCAGAAAAGCAGGAAGTTACCAGCTAGCTGGCAGCAATTGAGGATGAAGTAGCAAGATGGGAATACCCCTTTAACCAGCTCCTCCATGGCAGGAGTCTCACTGGGCAACAATGTAGCAGCCTTTATCCAGGACATAAGCAGATTACAGAGCAAAAAAAATTATGCAGCCGTTACCCTTAGCAACCACTTGCCCGCATCCGACACCATATGTGGAGGTTAGCTGTACAAATGGTAGGCAGTCGGCAGGATTGGATGCAGCATAAGGGTTTTATTGGAAAAAACACAACTCAAATTTGTTCCAACAGGATGGCTTGGCTTCAGCCCATCAAAGTTCAGTCACATAAAGCACTTATCTTCAGCCCTCATGTGTCATATAACAGTTCATGTTTTACACAGGCAAAAATACAGGAGTCACCTTTCTGCAGAATCTTGTCTTTTCCCTTCTCAGGAACACTGTGGAGATGAATGCTCCTAAGTCCTCTGCAGACCAACACCAACCACACACTGACAGTGTGTCTTTTAAATTAGCTTCCAGCTGGGTGAGGTGGTAGAACACACGAGATGGAGTATGGGAGTGACCTTCCCACCCAAACTCTTCAGTCACTCCTAAATCCCGGACCCAAATTCCAGCTATCACAAACTCAGCAATCTAACATCACTGGTTGCCATTTACCTCCGGGATTTACATCACTGAGAGCAGCAGCCTCAGTGACACATACTTACCATCAATAACCTCACCCTTTGGATGCTTACTATATATATATATATATATATTGTTTTCCTGATTTGGGTCGGCGCCACAGAGTACCTTATGGCATTCTACAATTTTCTCAATACTATTGACCCTAGTGTCAGGTTTACCTTGACTTATTCCAGTGAAACAATACAGTTTCTGGATACTCAGGTCAGTATTTGTGGAGAGAGGTTAGCCACTGATTTATACATAAAGCCAACTGATAAAAACACTTTATTACGTTTTAAAAGCCATTGTCAGAACTATTGAGTATGAATAAAGTCCATAATTATAAGGCCTATATAAGTGTATGGACATGAGCCTAAGGGACAACCATTTTGTCTTATTTTAAGGCAGAGTGAATTCAGGATTTTTTTTTTACTCTGAAATTGCTAACCTAAGGTTTACAATATATACCAAAGTGTTTACCTAAGTCTGTTTTGTGAGAAGGAGATGTCCCAAGGTCTAATGAAATGTGATGGCCTAGATAAGACAATGTATTTGAATTCTGATGATTTTAGTAAATAGAAAGACTCTAATCTTTCTTTGTGATTTTTATATTAATCAATATAGGAGTAGATTGATTTTATATAATCAATTTTAATAGGTGTGCTGAATATATAGTATATATATAAGAGTATAGTCCTCATAGATATATTCAATTGTAAGATTAGAAATGAGGTATAAACTCCTCTGTCATGTTTAGAATCTGTCTCAGTGGAACACACAAATTAATTATTTCTTTCCTGGAATGGAAAAATGTGGACACAGGTGATCATGAACAAACCCTGTCTCCTCCACGAACAATAAATTGAGATAGCCCTATTTATCTTGATTTAATCAAGTTTGGTCAAAAGACTTAAGGATACACAAGTTAGTTGACCAAGTATAAAACTCATTGTCTCTTCAAGATCTTCTCAAGGTTTCGTCTGAAACCTTAGATTACATTTTATTGCTAGTATATGAATAAGAGAAAAAAATGAATGCTTCGATTTTTGTATGGAATACTAGTGCCATCTAGTGTTAGGGTAACAAAGATCTAGGGTATATTTTTCCCTAGAGGGAGGTTCTATTAATTATAAAGTGAGGTCACTAGTTAATGATAAAACTTGGCCAAGCCCTTTCTAAGAGAGGATAAAAAGATGGTATGGGCTGACAGAAGGGGTCGATCTGGCTCTCGCTCTGAACATCATCTTGACCATCTGGCCAGTCATTGGAGGCAGCCATCTTAGAACCATTGAAACTGATTTCTGCTAGCTGACATTTTGGTATAGTATAACCTTACCTATATTTTATAGGATAATTAATTAATATAATACATATCTATAGATATATTCAATTAACCATACTTTGTGTATAGTATCTGTTTTGGAATAAGATTGGGGTGTACCTGCAGCATCATCCTGAAAATTAATCCAATACAGGGAGATTAAAAATATACTAGTGAAAACACGGTATTATCTCCAAGGAACTGAATTCAGTTCTAGACCAGTATGGTTGATAATATATATATATTTATATAGATAAAAGATAAACCAGATTTGGGTTTAATCGGACATTTGTCGGCTGAGAGAAATCAAGTATTAAATTGACTTTTAATATAAGTGAGGGGTATTATTATAAGAAGGCATAATTACGTATATATAGATATATGTTCTCAATTATTTTTGTCTTTACCACTATTTTGCATATCATTGATTGAATTTTATTACCGCCAATTTTGTTATATATATATTATTTTGCACTATAAATTGTATTAATAAATTACATATACAGACGTGGACAAAATTGTTGGTACCCTTTGGTCAATGAAAGAAAAAGTCACAATGGTCACAGAAATAACTTTAATCTGACAAAAGTAATAATAAATTAAAATTCTATAAATGTTAACCAATGAAAGTCAGACATTGTTTTTCAACCATGCTTCAACAGAATTATGTAAAAAAATAAACTCATGAAACAGGCATGGACAAAAATGATGGTACCCCTAACTTAATATTTTGTTGCGCAACCTTTTGAGGCAATCACTGCAATCAAACGCTTCCTGTAACTGTCAATGAGACATCTGCACCTCTCAGCAGGTATTTTGGCCCACTCCTCATGAGCAAACTGCTCCAGTTGTGTCCGGTTTGAAGGGTGCCTTTTCCAGACTGCATGTTTCAGCTCCTTCCAAAGATGCTCAATAGGATTGAGGTCAGGGCTCATAGAAGGCCACTTTAGAATAGTCCAATTTTTTCCTCTTAGCCATTCTTGGGTGTTTTTAGCGGTGTGTTTTGGGTCATTGTCCTGTTGCAAGACCCATGACCTGCGACTGAGACCAAGCTTTCTGACACTGGCTAGTACATTTCTCTCTAGAATTCCTTGATAGTCTTGAGATTTCATTGTACCCTGCACAGATTCAAGACACCCTGTGCCAGACGCAGCAAAGCAGCCCCAGAACATAACAGAGCCTCCTCCATGTTTCACAGTAGGGACAGTGTTCTTTTCTTGATATGCTTCATTTTTTCGTCTGTGAACATACAGCTGATGTGCCTTGGCAAAAACTTCGATTTTTGTCTCATCTGTCCACAGGACATTCTCCCAGAAGCTTTGTGGCTTGTCAACATGTAGTTTGGCATATTCCAGTCTTGCTTTTTTATGATTCGTTTTCAACAATGGTGTCCTCCTTGGTCGTCTCCCATGTAGTCCACTTTGGCTCAAACAACGACGGATGGTGCGATCTGACACTGATGTTCCTTGAGCATGAAGTTCACCTTGAATCTCTTTAGAAGTCTTTCTAGGCTCTTTTGTTACCATTCGGATTATCCGTCTCTTAGATTTGTCATCAATTTTCCTCCTGCGGCCACGTCCAGGGAGGTTGGCTACAGTCCCATGGATCTTAAACTTATGAATAATATGTGCAACTGTACTCACAGGAACATCTAGTTGCTTGGAGATGGTCTTATAGCCTTTACCTTTAACATGCTTGTCTATAATTTTCTTTCTGATCTCTTGAGACAGCTCTTTCCTTTGCTTCCTCTGGTCCATGTCGAGTGTGGTACACACCATATCACCAAACAACACAGTGATTACCTGGAGCCATATATATAGGCCCAATGGCTGATTACAAGGTTGTAGACACCTGTGATGCTAATTAGTGGACACACCTTGAATTAACATGTCCCTTTGGTCACATTATGTTCTGTGTTTTCTAGGGGTACCATCATTTTTGTCCATGCCTGTTTCATGAGTTTATTTTTTTACATAATTCTGTTGAAGCATGGTTGAAAAACAATGTCTGACTTTCATTGGTTAACATTTATAGAATTTTAATTTATTATTACTTTTGTCAGATTAAAGTTATTTCTGTGACCATTGTGACTTTTTCTTTCATTGACCAAAGGGTACCAACAATTTTGTCCACGTCTGTATATTTTGTCTGTAACTGGGTTTTGTCTTCAATTCAACGCAGATCACGAGCTTGTTTTAGCTTGGTATTTATGATAATAAGTTAGAATCTCCTTTATTACCGATTTTAATTTATTCACATAAATCATATAGACTGTCAATCGGAGACAGCATAAATATTCCGACACCATCACCCCAGACCCATGATTAGATCATTACCGTTTAGCCAGATGCTGCGGGTTAAAAAGAATGTATAGGAAAAAGCCCTGGTAGAAACCAGATTGCATGAAATGGAGTCCAAATTTCGTACAAGAGAATATCAAAAAAACGTATTCTACAAAATCTAGAAAAAACTAAATCTTTAAGTAAAGAGGAGATCAGAAAGGGGCCAGGAGGCGCTAAACAAGCAAAAGTGAGAATTCCCTTTATGTCAGATTACAGTACAAATAGTGATAATATTTCTGCTATTTTGAAAAAGCACTGGAAAATACTCACCAGCAATTTTGAGAATGTTGAAGAGTTTAAAGTTCCGCCTCTGTGCTCATACCGTAGAAATCAAAATTTGGGTAACAGACTTGTAAAATCCGATATAGGATCCTTTAAAGTGACTTTTGAGACATATTTTGGGTCTAACCATAGAGGGTGTTATTCGTGCTATAATTGTGTCAATTGCGCACTCATGTTATGAGGCGACTCGTTTGTTCACCCTACTTCGGGTAAGATGATAAAAATCAAACAATACTTAACATGTGATTCTGCCTATGTGATTTACTTATTGATGTGCCCCTGCCACCTTTTGTATGTGAGCGAAACTACTTGGGATTTAAAAACCCGGTTAAATCAACATAGGTATACGATCAGGAAGTAAAAAATTTATTTACCAGTATCAAAACATTTCACTAAGGCAAAACATTCTGAATGAGACTTACGGTTCAGGATTCTAGTACAAATACCCAGAAGATGTGGGGGTGACAGGACTGCATTATTAAAGAGGAGAGAGCTTTATTGTATTTATACACTAGAAACATTGAAACCTCAGGGCTTAAATGTGGAATTTAAGGTAATTTAGAAAATCTCTGCCATTGATGTATGCGTATTATTCTGTAACTCTAATATGTGGGAAACATCATGTGCCGTTTTATAATTTATTCCTTTTCTTTGTTATTTACAGGACAGGATTGTCTGGTTGCACATCTCGAACAGTCACACTGGGGGTTGAACGGAGGGACCATGCAGGCGATCCACGATTCTAATATAAAATATGTTTTTGTAAAGTGTTGGTTGGGAGGCCACATAAATTGGGACCGCTTTGATTCTTCGTACGCCATTGTCTCTGACTCCATCGCTCCTCTGCCCCCCTCCCCTTTTCAGGGGCAGTGATGGACTCGTGACATTGCCGTTTGCTAAACAAGTTATTATGAAGTAGTTACATGATTTATTATGCTCCGATCACGTCTGGACCTATGCTCCCCCTTGAATTGGGAGGGCACCCGGGATTGGGTGGTTCCTGTATACCCTTGGGGTGTTAGCATGGGTATAGTCATGCTAGAAGGTCTGGGAAGGGTGTGCGCTGTTGGCTAAGGCTGTATAGCTCCCCCCCTACAAGACGTGGAGACACAGGAACTGGTGATCACTCATGGGTTCACTGTGGTCCTGCCAGCTAAATCTATTGTGAAATGCAGGGCAATGAGTTACTAAGTTAATTTAGGTTCATTTGTATATCTCTATATTGCTCATATGGAGGATAAAGGGTGTTCCGGCAAGTATTGGCATGAGCATGTGCCCTGAACACAGTCGAGCAAGCGGTCATCTTTGATGTGGTTCCCATACCCTTTGACATATTCTCGTGTCTCGCCGCTCAAGCCGCTTTTCTGGATGCCAAGCTGGTTCCAACATGCCATCAGTGGTGTAGCTATAGGGGTCGCAGCGGTCGCAGTTGCGACCAGGCCCCCAAGCCAGAGGGGTTCAGAGGGCCCCCATTGCCAGTGGCAATGTATTTTCCCTTTATAAGATGCACTGCATCTTATAAAGAGAATTCTAGTGAGCGCTTCTATTATGAATGCGCTCACTAGTATGCAGGAGGCAGGGAGAGAAGCGCTGCGAGTGCTGTACTTACCCCCTCCTCCTGCTCACTCTTCTCAGGTCCCACGCTGCTCTGTCCGGGCTGCTTGCTGATGGGGGTCTATAGGGTCTAATGGGGGGGACTGGAAGTATGATATGGGAAGTCTGAAGGGTCTAATGGGGAGACTGGAGGTATGATATGGGGGTCTGAAGGGTCTAATGGGGTGACTGGGGGTCTGATATGGGGGTCTGAAGGGTCTAATGGGGGGACTGGAGGTCTGATATGGGGTCTGAAGGGTCTAATGGGGGGCCTGAAGGGTGTGATTGGGGGTCTGAAAGGTCTTATTCGGGTCTGAAAGGTCTGATTAGGGGTCTGAATGGGGGTCTAATCAGATGATTGGAGGTCTGGAGGTTTAATGAGGATCATAAATTGGGGTTTGGAGGTCTAATGGGGGTCTGGAGGTCTGGTCTGAGGTCTAATGGGGGTCTTATCTGAGGTCTGATATTGGGGCTGGATCTGACAGAGGCCTAAAGGGGGTCTGGTCTGAGATGGGGGGGTCTCATCTGGGGTTTGTTATGGGGGTCTGATCTAAAAGGTAAGGGGGTATTTTTTTTAGTTCTGGCACACTATCTGTATGATACCAGCATTTTCAGGGGGACTGTTTCTGCAGTATATTATGGGGGGGGGGGGGGCAGGATGGGATGTTGAGAAGGTGAGGAGGATGATGCAAAAGTAGGAAAGTAAGATGTCTGTTTATTAAACTCTGTAGAGACAAGACGCGGCTGAAAGAAGTCACCATAGCAGTCTGGTCTGAAAGGAGAAGATGAGGAAAGAGAACATCTACATCAGAGAAGAGAAGTCACTGGATGTAAGAGGTACATATGTGGCGCTGTATTACCCTGTATGTTCTGTAGCGCTGTATGTAATGTTTTCCAAGTATGTCTTTAAAGGGGTTGTCCGTTTTTTGTTTTTTCGTACGAGCGCTGCCTTCTCTGCTCTGTTTACCTGCTCATTATTGCAATTGCTGCAGCGAGCAGGTAAACAGAGCAGAGAAAGCAGCTTTCATATGAGCGCTGCCCTCTCCTCAAACCAGCTGATCAGCCAGGGTGCCTGGAGACCCCTGCCAATCTGATATTGAGGACCTATCTTGAGGCTAGGTCATCAGTAATAAAAAAAAGGACGACCCCTTTAACAGTAGGACTGGAGGGAATGGGTTAGGTTGAGAATTTGGCATGGGGGGGAAACGTTTTAATTTTTGCCTCAGACAGCAGAAAGGCTAGATGAACCCCTGCCCCTTGCACTAAGGCCCATGAGCAAATCATGGTATCCAAATAAGACTTTGATCTAAATTTCCTAAAATGCAGTAAAAAAACAAAACTAACACACCTCATACAATATGCATCCAAAGAGGCCGTCGTGACCATCTTGATTGCAGAAACCGCACAAAATCTTAAAATCTCATGTGGGGGTGACGTGCTCATATGCTGTGATCAGCGATGAACACATCATCTGAGGGGTTCAATGACAGGGGTGGTGCAATCTCCGTCCCCGTCATTGCCCCTGCTACATACAAAGGAATGAGCTCCTTGGCAAAGTAATTCGTCACAAATCGAATTTCTTTGTTAAATTCATTGAAGCAACAGAATCAAATTTTTTATAACTTCGCTCATCTCTAATTATAACGGCCTCTCTCATCTATAAGCATTGATCTAGCCTATATCCCTATACCGTATTTTTCGCCCCATAAAACACACTTTTTCTTCCCCCAAAATGGGGGAGAAATGCCCCTGCGTCTTATGGGGCGAATGCTGCCACTTTTACATCGCAAGCTGCGATGTATGAGCAGAGCGGGGACTCGGGGAGGGACTGGGAGGAGCTGGGGGCCGGCAATAGCGGCAGTCAGTGTAGTATAGCACCGCCCCGCCGCTCCGGTATAGTAATATAAGATATAAGATCTCATATTGAAGTAATAGTTATTAAACATGCCCCCCAACTGTTATTACTACCTTACCTCCTAATCGCTGCTGTAGAATTCAGGCCAGGCGGGCGGGCGGCAGCGTAACTTGTGTCACGTGCCTGCGCCGCCTACTTTATGAATGAAGTAGGCGGCGCAGGCAAGTGACGTCAGTGAGACACACCGGCCGGCCGTCCTGCCTGCCTGATTTCTACAGCAGCGATTAGGATGAAAGGTAGTAATAGCAGTTGGGGGGCATGTTTAATAACTATTAATTCAATATGACAACTTATATTTTGTGCGGCGGCGGCAGCGGCGGGCGGGAGGGGGTGGGAGGCGGTTTGGATTGCGATCTGTGGATGGCACTGTTACAGGGGGGGGGGGATCTGTGAATGGCACTGTTATGGGCTGGGGGGTCTGTGGATGGCACATATATAACAGTGCCACCCACAGACCCCCCCCCCCCAGCCCATAACAGTGCCATCCACGGATCCCCCTGTAACAGTGCCATCCACAGATCCCCCCCCTGTAACAGTGTCAGCCACAGACCCCCCCTGTAACAGTGCAAGCCACAGATCCCCCCCCATAACAGTGTCAGTTATCCACAGATCCCCCCATAACAGTGTCCGTCATCCACAGATCCCCCCATAACAGTGTCTGTCATCCACAGATCCCCCCATAACAGTGTCTGTCATCCACAGATCCCCCCATAACAGTGTCTGTCATCCACAGATCCCCCCATAACAGTGTCCGTCATCCACAGATCCCCCCATAACAGTGTCCGTCATCCACAGATCCCCCCATAACAGTGTCCGTCATCCACAGATCCCCCATAACAGTGTCCGTCATCCACAAATCCCCCCCCATAACAGTGTCAGTCATCTACAGATCCCCAGTAATAGTGCCATCCACAGACCACCATTAGTTCCAAACCCACCAAACACACAGCACACCTTTTGGTTAAATTTTTTTTTTCTTATTTTCCTCCCCAAAAACCTAGGTGTGTCTTATGGGCTGGTGCGTCTTATAGGGCGAAAAATACGGTAATTTATTTTCTCACAATATAGAAGAAACCTACAAACCTCACAAGAAATTCATGTTTTCTCTTAAAGACATCAAAATAAGACATTACCTTTCTCCCTGTTTTAAAATTCATACTGTAGTTCTATGTTTACTTGGCCTTTTATTTTGACCCAAGACTCATAAGCAAATATCAATGATAATTTATCTCAGTGCTTCACCTGCAGTATCCGCTTTATATTTTCTCTATGTACATTGGATTTAGTAAATCTAAAATACCTATATTTTTCTGTTAGGAAGGCTCCTCACATTACACATTTTTCTTTCTTATAAAACTAAAAGCATGGTTCATTGTGTCCATTATTTTTGCCTTTAGAAACAAACAGAATGTCAGAACAAAACCAGTGGTGCACGAGATTTAGCATTTCAAGATAGTGAAGAACTAATGGTCTGTTCAAGTAGATCCAGCATGTGGATTAGTTTTGTGACTCATGAGAAATTGGTAGATGGCATTTTTTTCTGTATTGTCACGACATTTACATTCTTGAATTTATATCTTTCTTGTCAGGAATCTTTTGCCTTTAACATATAAGTATATGGCTTTGCAGGTCACAAGAATTTTTGAAACCATATGCAATACAAATTAGTGTTGATCGAACACCTTGGTGCTAGTGTGCTCGAGTAGAACACTTTGCGATGCTTAGGTGTCCTACCAAGCACCCAAGCACAATGGGAGAACCCCAGGCACCCCTGCTCTGAAGAGGGAAGGGTGTAGGGACTCTAGTTCGGCTTAGGTGTCACTGCTCTGACTTCATATATGACGTCAGTGCTTGGGGACTATGTTCAAAAAACCTCATAGTAGTTTTCGATCTAGTGAGTATTCCTATTTAGCCGAAGACTTATTTTATATTTCTGTGTAGGTTAACATGTAGCTATATAGTGTAGTGGTTAACATTCTTGACTCTAATGTACAAGGGTGGGAGTTTGAATCCTGGCAGAAACATTTCAGAAATTGAGATTCAATTTATATATTTTAGATTTTTTTTTATTTTGTAATTGAAAAAAAAAAATGATGGCACCAAATAAATGTGTAATTACCAAAAAAAAAAAATATATATACATATACATATATTATAATATATTATATATTCTAAATATATAATAATATCTGTAAATATATTATAGCCAAAAACATATATATATATATATATATATATATATATATATATGTTTCTGAAGGGATTCAAACTCCCTACCTTGTATAGTACATTAGAGGCAAGGACATTAACCACTACACTATACAGCTAAATGTTAACCTGCACAGAAATATAAAATAAGTCTTCTGCTGAATAGGAATTTTCACTACATCAGAAACTACTATGAGGTTTTTCAGACACAGTTTAGCATTCAGCTTTATAGCTGGATAAGGTCCTTGCCTCTAATGTACAAGGGATTGGGAGTTCAAATCCTGGCAGAAACTTTTCAGAAATAGATGCTAAATTACATTTAAATACACTGACTTGAGCATAGTGCTGCTCGAGCCAAACTTCTGTTCGGCATGCTCGATCAACACCAATAAAATATTGTTAATCAATATTTTAAAAAAAACTTTGTATATTGTCCATAATCTGAAAATGTGTATTTATGGTAGCATTTCATGAGAAATAAGTGATTTCTAACAACTATAGTATATCAATAGCATATTTTAATGTTGTAACATTTTGTGTAAAACAAAGGTGTTTTAACAAAAGTTATTTTTATGGCATACTTTACCCAAGAAAAAACAGTATTAAACCAGATGCACTACAAGGGAACAAGTTTGATTTTAACCCTTTCACTACCTAGCCACTTTCATCTTAAATCCCAGGCCGATTTTTGCAAATCTGACATGTGTCACTTTATGTGGTAATAACTTTAAAGAGCTTTTACTTATCCAGGCCATTCTGAGATTTTTTCCTTGCCACATATTTTAGTTCATTACAGTGGTAAAATTGAGTCAAAAAATTTCATTTTTATTTATTAAAAAATATTATATTTACCAAAACTTTGGAAAAATTAGCAAATTTAAAAATTTAAATTTCTCTACTTTTACAATAGATAATAATAACTCCAAATATAGTTATCACTTTACATTCCCCGTATGTCTACTTCATGTTTGGATTATTTTGAAAATTACATATTTTTTGGGGACGTTAGAAGGCTTAGAAGTTTAGAAGAAAATCTTAAATTTTGCAAGAACATTTTCAAACCCAAATGTTTTCAGGACCAGTACAGTTATGAAGTCACTTTCTGGGGCTTACATACTAGAAACCACCCATAAATCACCCCATTTTAGAAACTACACCCCTCAAGCTATTCAAAACTGATTTTACAAACTTTGTTAAACCTTTAGATGCCCCACGAGAATTAAATGAAAATGGGAATGAAATTTAAAATTGTCATTTTTTTTTTTTTGCAGAATTAAAAATCGTTATCTATTTTTTTCTGCAACACATCAAGAGTTAACAGCCAAACAAAACCCAAAATCCATTACCCTGAATCTGGAGTTTACAGAAACACCCCGTGTGCTAAAAAAACGGATGTATGGGTGTATAGAATGCTTCAGAGTGGAAGGAGCACCATATGGCTTTTGGAGAGCGGATTTAGCTGGAATGATAATTGGGAGCTATGTTGCATATGAAGACACCCTGAGGTGACCCTACAGTGGAAACCCAAAAAAAGTTACCCCATTCTGAAAACTACACCTCTCAAGAAAGATTTCAAGGTGTGGAGTGAGCACTTTGATCTATCAGGCATTTCACAGAATTAGGAAATGCTTGGCTGTGAAAAATAAAAATTAAAAGATTTCCAGAAAAATTGACTTTAGGGCCAAATTTTTTACTTTCACAAGGGGGAACTGGAGAAAATGCACCCCCTAATTTATTGCCCATTTTCACCTGATTACAGCAATACCCCATATGTGCTTGTATATTGCTAAATGGAAAGGTGCACCAAATGGCTTCTGGAAGGCAGATTTCACCAGAATAATTGACAGGCGCCATCTTGCAAATTGAACACACTCTGAGGTACCCCTAGAGTGGAAACCCCCAAAAAGTGACCCTATTCAAACACCCCATATGTGCTAAAAAAAAAATGATGTATGGGCGCAGAGCAGGGCTCTAGAGTCAAACAATTAACAACTAAATATGGATTTTGCTGACCTGAATTGGCAGACATTTATTTTAGGTGCCATCTTGCATTCCATAAATTCCTGAGGTCCCCAGAAATGAAAAACTCCAACAAGTGACTCCATTTCGTAAAAAGCACCCCTGTATGAACATTTTAACCACTTCAGCCCCCCTATCTTAAACACCCTTAATGACCAGGCCACTTTTTACACTTCTGCACTACACTACTTTCACCATTTATTGCTCAATCATGCAACTTACCACCCAAATGATTTTTACCTCCTTTTCTTCCCACTAATAGAGCTTTCATTTGGTGGTATTTCATTGCTGCTGACATTTTTACTTTTTTTGTTATTAATCAAAATTTTTGCAAAAAAATGACATTTTTCACTTTCAGTTGTAAAAGTTTTCTAAAAAAAACGACATCTATATATAAATTTTTCTCTAAATATATTGTTCTACATGTCTTTGATAAAAAAAAATGTTTGGGTAAAAAAAAAAATGGTTTGGGTAAAAGTTATAGCGAATTTCCGCTTTTTGAAGCAGCTCTGACTTTCTGAGCACCTGTCATGTTTTCTGAGGTTCTACAATGCCCAGACAGTAGAAAAACCCCACAAATAACCCCATTTCGCAAAGTAGACACCCTAAGGTATTCGCTGATGGGCATAGTGAGTTCATAGAACTTTTTATTTTTTGTCACAAGTTAGCGGAAAATGATTTTTTTATTTTTTTCTTACAAAGTCTCATATTCCACTTGTGACAAAAAATAAAAATTTGTGACAAAAAATAAAAACTTCCATGAACTCACTATGCCCATCATGAAATACCTTGGGGTGTCTTCTTTCAAAAATGGGGTCACTTGTGGGGTAGTTATACTGCCCTGGCATTTTAGGGTCCCAAATGCGTGCGAAGTAGTTTGAAATCAAAATCTGTAAAAAATGGCCGGTGAAATCCAAAAGGTGCTCTTTGGAATGTGGGCCCCTTTGCCCACCTAGGCTGCAAAAAAGTGTCACATATGTGGTATCGCCGTACACAGGAGAAGTTGGGGAATGTGTTTTGGGGTGTCATTTTAAATATACCCATGCTGGGTGTGATAAATATCTTGGTCAAATGCCAACTTTGTATAAAAAAACGGGAAAAGTTGTCTTTTGCCGAGATATTTATCTTACCCAGCATGGGTATATGTAAAATGACACCCCAAAACATATTCCCCAACTTCTCCTGAGTACGGCGATACCACATGTGTGACACTTTTTTGCAGCCTAGGTGGGCAAAGGGGCCCACATTCCAAAGAGCACCTTCCGGATTTCACCGACCATTTTTTACAGATTTTGATTTCAAACTACTTTGCACGCATTTGGGCCCCTAAAATGCCAGGGCAGTATAACTACCCCACAAGTGACCCCATTTTGGAAAGAAGACACCCCAAGGTATTCCGTCAGGGGCAAAGTGAGTTCATGGAAGTTTTTATTTTTTGTCACAAGTTAGTGGAATATGAGACTTTGTAAGAAAAAAAACAAACAAAAAAGTCATCATTTTCCGCTAACTTGGGACAAAAAATAAAAAATTCTAGGAACTCGCCATGCCCCTCACGGAATACCTTGGGGTGTCTTCTTTCCAAAATGGGGTCACTTGTGGGGTAGTTATACTGCCCTGGCATTTTAGGGGCCCAAATGCGTGAGAAGTAGTTTGAAATCAAAATCTGTAAAAAATGCCCTGTAAAATCCGAAAGGTGCTCTTTGGATTTTGTGCCCCTTTGCCCACCTAGGCTGCAAAAAAGTGGCACACGTGTGGTATCGCCGTACTCAGGAGAAGTTGGGGAATGTGTTTTGGGGTGTCTTTTTACATATACCCATGCTGGGTGAGAGAAATATCTCTGCAAAAAAAAACTTTTCCCATTTTTTTATACAAAGTTGGCATTTGACCAAGATATTTATCTCACCCAGCATGGGTATATGTAAAATGACACCCCAAAACACATTCCCCAACTTCTCCTGAGTACGGCGATACCACATGTGTGACACTTTTTTGCAGCCTAGATGCGCAAAGGGGACCAAATTCCTTTTAGGAGGGCATTTTTAGACATTTGGATCCCAGACTTCTTCTCACGCTTTAGGGCCCCTAAAATGCCAGGGCAGTATAAATACCCCACATGTGAGCCCATTTTGGAAAGAAGACACCCCAAGGTATTCAATGAGGGGCATGGCGAGTTCATAGATTTTTTTATTTTTTTTTGGCACAAGTTAGCGGTAATTATTATTATTTTTTTTCTCACAAAGTCTCCCTTTCCGCTAACTTGGGACAAAAATTTAAATCTTTCATGGACTCAATATGCCCCTCACGGAATACCTTGGCGTGTCTTCTTTCCGAAATGGGGTCACATGTGGGGTATTTATACTACCCTGGCATTTTAGGGGCCCTAAAGCGTGAGAAGAAGTCTGGAATATAAATGTCTAAAAAAATTTACGCATTTGGATTCCGTGAGGGGTATGGTGAGTTCATGTGAGATTTTATTTTTTGACACAAGTTAGTGGAATATGAGACTTTGTAAGAAAAAAAAAAAATCAATTTCCGCTAACTTGTGCCAAACAAATGTCTGAATGGAGCCTTACAGGTGGGTGATCAATGACAGGGGGGTGATCAGGGAGTCTATATGGGGTGATCACCACCCTGTCATTGATCACCCCCCTGTAAGGCTCCATTCATACGTCCGTATGTGTTTTGCGGATCCGATCCATGGATAACATTTTATTTACCTTATGGTCAGCATTAGGCGTTCTGCTGGGGAAACACAAGGGCGGAAAGTGGTGCCCTGTCTGTGGATGTGAGGTGATACCCATTGTAAGAGATCATCAAAACTTTCAATGCTCATCCGTAAGTAATTAAAAAACTTTTCTGAATAATCCCTCAATTCAGGAAACAGAGTTTCAAAAGCTCACATTCTTATTCTTGCAGAGGTTATTGGATGCACCCAATAGCGACGCTGCCACTGCCATCTGGCTCTAAGGTGTCTTCTCCAGCAGGAAACAAGGATTATAGCCTGAAATCCAAAACGAATATAGTCCGCCATCATCTTCACAATATTCAGAGGGAGCATCTGAGGGGTAAGTGACCTTTGCTTGTCTTTTATAGCCACTGTACTATGAATGTGACAGATCCGGTATTTCAACTGATCCGGCAGACTGATCCGGCAAAAACGACCTCCTTTTTCATACGGTTTGACGGATCTGGCAGTTCCTTCCGTCGCCGGAATTACGGATCCGGTGTATGAAAACATGTGCGGTAACATGCGTTTTGCCCGATCCGGCAGGCAGTTGCTTGCCGGCTCACTCTGTCGCAAGTGTGAAAGTAGCCTAATGGACACTACTGATCGGTGCTCAGTGGTTGCAAAATGCACGCACGCAGATTGTGAGTTCGTGCAAAATCCTAAACTGACACTAAGGCCTCATGCACACGACAGGGGTCCTGTTGTTCCATGATCTTTTTCCGTTTTTGTTTCCGTTGTGTTTCTGTGTGTCTTCCGTTTTTTTTGCGGACCGCAAAAAAACAAAGAATGATAAACAAAAAAAGTGAGATTTGAATATCCACACCCAGGATACAGGTATATATTCTGGTCATCTGAGTTTTGTTTGGTGGCCATTTTTTGTAATCTTTACAGGGTACAGAGGTTTGTTTGGTTGCTTGGCTTTGCTTTTCTTGGCTTTTCCCTTGTTGCGTCTTGGTTTCACCATGGCGGATGACTCTGAGGAAGAAGTTGTACTACACTGGTTAGTTTCTCGGCGATGGGGACAGCGCTCCTTTTGTTGGACTAGGAACCGAGTAGAAGGTGGCGATTTTGGATCCATCCGATTGTTTCCCAACGTTCCCGGAAAGGACACTTTCATACCCTCTACCAAGATCTTCGGCAGCATCCTGAGAAGTTTTTGGACACCAATATGAAGCGCAGCATTACTCGTGAGTAGAGTTGAGCGAACACCTGGATGTTCGGGTTCGAGAAGTTCGGCCGAACATCCCGGAAATGTTCGGGTTCGGGATCCGAACCCGATCCGAACTTCGTCCCGAACCCGAACCCCATTGAAGTCAATGGGGACCCAAACTTTTCGGCACTAAAACGGCTGTAAAACAGCCCAGGAAAGGGCTAGAGGGCTGCAAAAGGCAGCAACATGTAGGTAAATCCCCTGCAAACAAATGTGGATAGGGAAATTAATTAAAATAAAAATTAAATAAATAAAAATTAACCAAAATCAATTGGAGAGAGGTTCCATAGCAGAGAATCTGGCTTCCCGTCACCCACCACTGGAACAGTCCATTCTCAGATATTTAGGCCCCGGCACCCAGGCAGAGGAGAGAGGTCCCGTAACAGACAATCTGGCTTCATGTCAGCAGAGAATCAGTCTTCATGTCATAGCAGAGAATCAGGCTTCACGTCACCCACCACTGTAAGAGTCCATTTTCATAAATTTAGGCCCAGCACCCAGGCAGAGGAGAGAGGTCCCGTAACAGAGGATCTGGCTTCATGTCAGCAGAGAATCAGTCTGCATGTCATAGCAGAGAATCAGGCTTCACGTCAGCCACCACTGCAACAGTCCATTGTCATAAATTTAGGCCCAGCACCCAGGCAGAGGAGAGAGGTCCCGTAACAGAGGATCTGGCTTCATGTCAGCAGAGAATCAGTCTGCATGTCATAGCAGAGAATCAGGCTTCACGTCAGCCACCACTGCAACAGTCCATTGTCATAAATTTAGGCCCAGCACCCAGGCAGAGGAGAGAGGTCCCGTAACAGACAATCTGGCTTCATGTCAGCAGAGAATTAGTCTGCATGTCATAGCAGAGAATGAGGCTTCACGTCAGCCACCACTGCAACAGTCCATTGGCATATATTTAGGCCTAGCACACAGGCAGAGGAGAGAGGTCCCGTAACAGACAATCTGGCTTCATGTCAGCAGAGAATCAGTCTGCATGTCATAGCAGAGAATGAGGCTTCACGTCACCCACCACTGCAACAGTCCATTGGCATATATTTAGGCCTAGCACACAGGCAGAGCAGAGAGGTCCCGTAACAGACAATCTGGCTTCATGACAGCAGAGAATCAGTCTGCATGTCATAGCAGAGAATGAGGCTTCACGTCACCCACCACTGCAACAGTCCATTGGCATATATTTAGGCCTAGCACACAGGCAGAGCAGAGAGGTCCCGTAACAGACAATCTGGCTTCATGTCAGCAGAGAATCAGTCTGCATGTCATAGCAGAGAATGAGGCTTCACGTCACCCACCACTGCAACAGTCCATTGGCATATATTTAGGCCTAGCACACAGGCAGAGCAGAGAGGTCCCGTAACAGACAATCTGGCTTCATGACAGCAGAGAATCAGTCTGCATGTCATAGCAGAGAATGAGGCTTCACGTCACCCACCATGTCCGACCATGTCCACGACCATGTCCACGTCCGCGTCCCTTACTAGATGTTTTTCTCATTGTTATGGTTCACCACAACAACAAATATATTATTTGGCCCAATGTATTGTATTCAAATTCAGCGGGATATAAATTTGAGGCCTAGTATTTAGGCGCTGGGTGACCGGTATGGATTTAGTGACAGAATTAGACTTGGAAATGCACAGAAGCGTGTGTGTGTGAAGTTATTCTGAATGACCCAATGTGCACCTTGAATATTATATACCCTTTTAGGGATAGATTTCAAATAGCTCTGATATAGCAGAAACCACTAAATTATGAAATTGTTAAATTGGGAATTGTATTTAAACCCAGAACAAAAAATGTGCTTTGACGGACACTAAATAACTTTCCCAGCCACAACAGGACAGCGTTAACGAGAGATTTAGCAGGATATAAATTTGAGGCCTAGTATTTAGGCGCTGGGTGACAGGTATGGGTTTAGTGACAGAATTAGACTTAGAAATACACAGTAGCGGGTGTGTGTGAAGTTATTCTGAATGACCCAATGTGCACCTTGAATATTATATACCCTTTTAGGGATAGATTTCAAATAGCTCTGATATAGCAGAAACCACTAAATTATGAAATTGCTAAATTGGGAATTGTATTTCAACCCAGAACAAAAAATGTGCTTTGACGGACACTAAATAACTTTCCCAGCCACAACAGGACAGCGTTAACGAGAGATTTAGCAGGATATAAATTTGAGGCCTAGTATTTAGGCGCTGGGTGACAGGTATGGGTTTAGTGACAGAATTAGACTTGGAAATACACAGTAGCGGGTGTGTGTGAAGTTATTCTGAATGACCCAATGTGCACCTTGAATATTATATACCCTTTTAGGGATAGATTTCAAATAGCTCTGATATAGCAGAAACCACTAAATTATGAAATTGCTAAATTGGGAATTGTATTTCAACCCAGAACAAAAAATGTGCTTTGACGGACACTAAATAACTTTCCCAGCCACAACAGGACAGCGTTAACGAGAGATTTAGCAGGATATAAATTTGAGGCCTAGTATTTAGGCGCTGGGTGACAGGTATGGGTTTAGTGACAGAATTAGACTTGGAAATACACAGTAGCGGGTGTGTGTGAAGTTATTCTGAATGACCCAATGTGCACCTTGAATATTATATACCCTTTTAGGGATAGATTTCAAATAGCTCTGATATAGCAGAAACCACTAAATTATGAAATTGCTAAATTGGGTATTGTATTTCAACCCAGAACAAAAAATGTGCTTTGACGGACACTAAATAACTTTCCCAGCCACAACAGGACAGCGGTAACGAGAGATTTAGCAGGATATAAATTTGAGGCCTAGTATTTAGGCGCTGGGTGACAGGTATGGGTTTAGTGACAGAATTAGACTTGGAAATACACAGTAGCGGGTGTGTGTGAAGTTATTCTGAATGACCCAATGTGCACCTTGAATATTATATACCCTTTTAGGGATAGATTTCAAATAGCTCTGATATAGCAGAAACCACTAAATTATGAAATTGCTAAATTGGGAATTGTATTTCAACCCAGAACAAAAAATGTGCTTTGACGGACACTAAATAACTTTCCCAGCCACAACAGGACAGCGTTAACGAGAGATTTAGCAGGATATAAATTTGAGGCCTAGTATTTAGGCGCTGGGTGACAGGTATGGGTTTAGTGACAGAATTAGACTTGGAAATACACAGTAGCGGGTGTGTGTGAAGTTATTCTGAATGACCCAATGTGCACCTTGAATATTATATACCCTTTTAGGGATAGATTTCAAATAGCTCTGATATAGCAGAAACCACTAAATTATGAAATTGCTAAATTGGAAATTGTATTTCAACCCAGAACAAAAAATGTGCTTTGACGGACACTAAATAACTTTCCCAGCCACAACAGGACAGCGGTAACGAGAGATTTAGCAGGATATAAATTTGAGGCCTAGTATTTAGGCGCTGGGTGACAGGTATGGGTTTAGTGACAGAATTAGACTTGGAAATACACAGTAGCGGGTGTGTGTGAAGTTATTCTGAATGACCCAATGTGCACCTTGAATATTATATACCCTTTTAGGGATAGATTTCAAATAGCTCTGATATAGCAGAAACCACTAAATTATGAAATTGTTAAATTGGGAATTGTATTTAAACCCAGAACAAAAAATGTGCTTTGACGGACACTAAATAACTTTCCCAGCCACAACAGGACAGCGTTAACGAGAGATTTAGCAGGATATAAATTTGAGGCCTAGTATTTAGGCGCTGCGTGACAGGTATGGGTTTAGTGACAGAATTAGACTTAGAAATACACAGTAGCGGGTGTGTGTGAAGTTATTCTGAATGACCCAATGTGCACCTTGAATATTATATACCCTTTTAGGGATAGATTTCAAATAGCTCTGATATAGCAGAAACCACTAAATTATGAAATTGCTAAATTGGGAATTGTATTTCAACCCAGAACAAAAAATGTGCTTTGACGGACACTAAATAACTTTCCCAGCCACAACAGGACAGCGTTAACGAGAGATTTAGCAGGATATAAATTTGAGGCCTAGTATTTAGGCGCTGGGTGACAGGTATGGGTTTAGTGACAGAATTAGACTTGGAAATACACAGTAGCGGGTGTGTGTGAAGTTATTCTGAATGACCCAATGTGCACCTTGAATATTATATACCCTTTTAGGGATAGATTTCAAATAGCTCTGATATAGCAGAAACCACTAAATTATGAAATTGCTAAATTGGGAATTGTATTTCAACCCAGAACAAAAAATGTGCTTTGACGGACACTAAATAACTTTCCCAGCCACAACAGGACAGCGGTAACGAGAGATTTAGCGGGATATAAATTTGAGGCCTAGTATTTAGGCGCTGGGTGACCGGTATGGATTTACTAACAGAATTGGACTTGGAAATGCACAGTAGCGTGTGTGTGAAGTTATTCTGAATGACCCTATGTGCACCTTGAATATTATATACCCTTTTAGGGATAGATTTCAAATAGCTCTGATATAGCAGAAACCACTAAATTATGAAATTGCTAAATTGGGAATTGTATTTCAACCCTGAACAAAAAATGTGCTTTGACGGACACTAAATAACTTGCCCAGCCACAACAGTACAGCGGTAACGACAGATTTAGCGGGATATAAATTTGAGGCCTAGTATTTAGGCGCTGGGTGACCGGTATGGATTTAGTGACAGAATTAGACTGGGATATGGCCAAAAAATAACTACACTATTGCTGGTTAAATGCACTTGGTGACGGGCGCAGCTTGCCCCTGATGTAGTATATGGACAAAAAATGAACAGACTATTGCTGGTTAAATGCACTTGGTGTCACAGCTTGACCAACCACACTACTGAGGGTTAAAAGCACTTGGTGACGGGCGCAGCTTGCCCCTGATGTAGTATATGGCCAAAAAATGAACAGACTATTGCTGGTTAAATGCACTTGGTGACGGGCGCAGCTTGCCCCTGATTTAGTATATGGCCAAAAAATGAACAGACTATTGCTGGTTAAATGCACTTGGTGTGATAGCTTGACCAACCACACTACTGAGGGTTAAATGCACTTGGTGACGGGCGCAGCTTGCCCCTGATGTAGTATATGGCCAAAAAATAAACAGACTATTGCTGGTTAAATGCACTTGGTGTGACAGCTTCACCCTGATGTAGGCTTTAGCCAAAAAACAACCACACCATTGAGGGTTAAATGCACTTGGTGACAGGCACAGCTTGCCCCTGATGTAGTATATGGCCAAAAAACAACCACACCATTGAGGGTTAAATGCACTTGGTGACAGGCGCAGCTTGCCCCTGATTTAGTATATGGCCAAAAAATGAACAGACTATTGCTGGTTAAATGCACTTGGTGTGACAGCTTCACCCTGATGTAGGCTTTAGCCAAAAAACAACCACACCATTGAGGGTTAAATGCACTTGGTCGCAGCTTGGATGCACTTGGTCGCAGCACCGCACAAGACACAAAATGGCCGCCGATCACCCCAGAAAAAAGTGACTGACAAACGGTCTGGGCAGCCTAAAAACAGTGAGTGAGCATTTGAATTTCAGCAGCTCAATGATGCACAGCTGCAGATCGATCGATTAATCAAGTGAAGTCCTTTGGAGGAGTTAATCTGCCTAATCTCGCCCTACTGTCGCATCCGCAACCTCTCCCTACGCTAATCAGAGCAGAGTGACGGGCGGCGCTATGTGACTCCAGCTTAAATAGAGGCTGGGTCACATGGTGCTCTGGCCAATCACAGCCATGCCAATAGTAGGCATGGCTGTGACGGCCTCTTGGGGCAAGTAGTATGACGCTTGTTGATTGGCTGCTTTGCAGCCTTTCAAAAAGCGCCAAGAAAGCGTCACAAAAGCGCCAAGAAAGCGACGAACACCGAACCCGAACCCGGACTTTTACGAAAATGTCCGGGTTCGGGTCCGTGTCACGGACACCCCAAAATTCGGTACGAACCCGAACTATACAGTTCGAGTTCGCTCATCCCTACTCGTGAGGAAAGGCTTATGGTCACGTTGAGGTAAGCTATATCATTTTTTTTTTATAAACATTTGTTATTGATTTTTAGTTTATAAATCAACGGATAAAGGATACATTACAGTTCTGAGAGTATCTATTTTTCCCTGACGCAGCAGGGGGTATGGTGTGAAATATAGGCATTATAGTGTACATAAAGACAGAACAGGCGTCAAATGCAAATGGCTTATAGTAAGGCAATAAGTCAGTAACCTAGTAGAGGTAAGCTATATCTTATTCATAGTTCAAACAGTAATGTGCACTGATTCTGTCTCAGTAACATGTTTCTGGAAATGGCTGGTGTTAGACATGTGCTAATGTTTGTAGAAGTTACCTTTCTTTGTCCATAATATGTTTGGCCCATTGTCAAATATATTTAAGGTGTTTAATCCCTGACACATAACATGGCCAGATTAAAGGTAGTCGTGTATTTTAAAATGGTTAACTATTTGTGTTTAGCTAATGTCATCATCATGCAGAGTGTTCACATCATCCTTGAAGTCGCCCATACATTCTGCATGAAAATGGCATAAACACAGTTGCTCAAGCATAGCTTGTGTGAGTAATGCACACACCCCAATTTCTGAAAGTGTTTTTTTTTCAGTTGGACCCATATGTCTCATATCAAACATTAGACAAATCATGTATTGTATGTTACCTTTTTTAGCTGCTTACTGATATTTTTTTCTACATATTTTTCAACAGATTCCTTGCAACTGGGAACTCTTTTGCATCCCTGCATTTTGAGTTTCTTTTGGGAAACTCAACCATTTCTCGGATTGTCCGTCATACTTGCCATGTCATCTGGCATCAACTCCGAGAGACGGTGATGCCACAGCCCAAGACTGATGATTGGGTTCGGATCTCTGAGGGTTTCAATCTTTCTGCACAGTTTCCCAACTGCATCGGGACACTGGATGGCAAGCACATCTGTGTGAAGAAGCCTCCTCACTCAGGGTCCCGATTCTTCAATTATAAGCAATATTTTTCGGTAGTGCTTATGGCTGTTGCTGACAGTAAATATCGGTTGAACTAATGGTTGATATCAGGGCCTATGGAAGCACAGCAGATGCTCACATCTTTAATGCTTCTAGAATGGGCAAGCGGCTTCGTGCCAACCAGCTTGCCCTGCCCGAGTCAAGAAGACTGCCTGGATCAGTTGGTCCGCCTGCTAAATTTGTCATCGTGGCGGATGAAAGGTTTGCATTGACTCATCATGTTATGCGGCCCTTTCCAAAGAGTGGTTTGGATGTCAGGAGGCGTATTTTCAACTACCAATTGACTCGTGCCCGTCGGTATGTTGAGTGCGCTTTCGGCATACTCTCTAGCAAGTGGAGCGTGTTTTTGTCATCCATACAGATGGATCTGGAGAATGCTACCCTGGTGATTCAAGCTTGTGTACTTCTACACAACTTCACCAGGAGTCACGAGGCTTCCTTTTCTGTTGACATGGAAGATTTTCCTACGTCACCAGGTTTGGGTTTGGATAGGACCCTGTATAGACGACCTGGAACTGCAGGCATTGCAGTTCGTGAACTCTATGCAGACTACTTTTTCAGCCCAGAGGGGTCCTTGCCATGGCAGAGGGACGCTATTCGTGGCATTGTTTGATTTCTTCTGTGCTCAATAGTTTTTTTTTTGTTTTCTAGATAGCTTGTGTAATTTATGTCGTAGTTGAGTGTAGGGACTCGCAAGAGAATGAGGACCCTTGACGTGGGCTTGCGGGCTAAGGTTTTTTGGAACAAAAACATAATCAAGTTCACTATAAATAATATATATGTTTATGGATTTTTGCATTTATAAACATCATTATTGTATTTGCTATATGTTTGAAAAAAAATTCTAATACCTAATTTTTTCATAATTTTTTTTTAACACAGAAAATAAATTTTGGTTACTAGAAGTATTGTGTGTGTCTATATAATATCTAAATATGCTGAAATGTGATATATTTTATGTCAAGCTATAATCTAACAATAACAATATCACATTCTCATGTATTCCTGTAACAACATATTGTTTTTTTTTCAAAAATAACACTCAATTCAAAGTGGTGGTAGGAAAATGTACATACCCAAGTGGTTGGCTGGTATTAATATTTCTTTCAACCCATTAGTTTTAGTGTGTTCGTACATTTGTGCCATTTAGTGTCGACCAATATTAGGTTAGATTTATCCCCGTACAAACAGATGTTTAGACTACCCCCGATTCCTTTGCCCTATATAATCTGTATTGCTACTTCACCATCAAAAGGTTGAGTTGTTTGTTGAGCCCCGTCCCATAGTTATTATGTTTGGTTAGAGCCACTATCGTTGAAGTTTATGATTTAAAAAAAAGACACATAGCTTTTGTTACTAGTCAAATTTACTTAAACCCAGGCCCCCCAAATAAAAAAAAAGGCACACAATTTTGCCAAATATTAAGGAAACATAAAGAACAATAAATTAAAACAACAATACCACACATATTTTTATAAATCAAATAATTCCCTGCTGAAGGGCCCAGGAGGAAATGAGGTTCCAGGCCTAACCTGGCCAGGTTGTTGTGCCACAGTCGAATAAGTGGCAGCATGAGAGAATGGGAAGGAATTTGGTTTGTGTCTTGTACCACCCGAGAAGCTGGCACAAGTAAACGTGGGCCATGGGGTTGTGGTTATGTGTAGCTGGGAGCGTGCTGCGAGGGTGCAAACATGATTTGGCAGAGTAGTGTATTTAGTTGGGTTAGAATGTCTCCCTGATATGGGGATGCAAACATGTCTAGTACCATTGCCAGTCCTGCTACACACACGCTATACTTTTCGGGATTAACATGCCTCAGTAATGGTGCAATCCCCCTCAGCATCGCTTTCTTTTGGCCCTTACTCCTCCTCTGGGCAAGGAACTCAATGACTCGGGCGTCTATCATCTGCCTAGGCTGAGGCTGCTGTGACCTTTCGGGGCTCCCCTGGGAAACGGTGGGTGGCTCAATGGACTGTTGTTCAGTCTCCTCTGCAGGTGTTGGAGCCGAACTACTTTCTGGGGAGAAAACCGCTGGAGTCTCACTTCCACCAAAATTTGACTAGTCTGGTTCATCAAGACTGTCCACAGTACTGTATAGAAAAATAACATAAAAACATATATTACATCATTTGAGTACAACATTTCAGTAGTACGTAATGATTTTAACCAAATAAAAGCTTTGTGTATACTATATACGCTGAGCCTGCATAAATGACATATTGTTTTTGAATGTGGTTTTTCCACTTTAGATGTTATTTTATAACATCCACCAAAAATACTTTACTTTTTTTTTTTTTTTTTTTTTTTTTTTTTCGGAGCCTAAACACTAAATGGGAAACACTGCTTGGAGATGATCAGCCCGAAACCAGGTAGACACATTTAAGGAGCTAACCAAGTGCTGAGATTCTGTTCATTTGGATCTGGCCTGTTTCTACCATGCCAACCTCATTATGTCGAATAATAAACAAAAAACCCTGACCAAAAACATGTATCATGCATCACAAGGCCTTGGTGGTAGTTGAATGTCAAAATCTTCTGGAGGGACACAGTTGCAGCATCAATACTCAATATAGTAGGAGTATGTATTTTGCTTTTTATTATAACATGATTAAATTCATTTTGTGGTTTGTACCCCAACATAAGAAATATGTAAATGGGAAATTACAGTATTGAAGGGTTACAAACACAAAAGAAAATAAATCAAAATACACAAATTAGCATCTATGTACCCAAACATATGAACACAAATAACCATACCAAAATCACAACACTATTCAGGCCCTAAAAAATGCAAAGGGCTTGGCCCAGAATTTTCATATTTGGGACACATGATCAGATGGACCAACACCTGGCAAAATATGAGTAGAAAATGCATGCAGTGCACAGGTGCCATCTCCCTTCTCTATTCCTGCACTGATTGCAGATATCTATGTTATTTGATCCAGAAAAAAGTGCTACACAAGAAGAGATACGGGAGACTGCATGAGCGCTGTGCACGTGTTGTCTCGTCATACAGCTCCACACTGGTGTTGCCAGGTGTTTTTCAACCCCAAAAATGAAATTGATCACCTACACAGAGGATAGGTCATCAATAGCAAAACGTCACACAACCACTTTAAGCATTTACTACTAGTGTTAACCTACATTATGAACTATTAAGACCCTGCAAATAATGTTTTATTAGTATCACAAACATACTTACAACCCTCAAAAATTGGAATTGGGCCGTATATAAATATGGCCTTTTTTTGGATCCTCCTTCGCCACTACGGCCACTTTCATTTAATTCCCGGCTGAATTGGTCCCGGCAGCTATTCCATCGGGTCTTAGTCTGTTTCACTATGAAGAAATAAAACAATAAAAATCATAAATAGCACAAAGAAATATTAAATAATAACAGGACTAATAGCAAAGCAAACATTTGACCAAAATGAAGCGGACAACTAAGATAACTGTCCGATAATGCACAATTAGACATCACATGGTACAGTAGTGCAGGTGTGGGTATACTAATATGCAATACGTTCAGGAAGCCTGAGATTAGTCGTGCTATACATTTGTATAATAATACTTTTTCAAATATGGGATAGGGACAACTATTGTATGCTCAATTACAACAGGGACATGTGTCACCAAATAAAAAGTGCACATGCATGTTATCCATTACTACTGTTTGCTGTAGCAAAGGTAGACACAGGCATTTAAAATGCACAAATTATGGAGTATGCTATAAATTGCACGATTGTTACAAAAACCATATATAGGCCTATATAAAATTAAGCAGGCCCACAAACTATACAGTATATTATGACATCATGGAATTAATAGCTACTTCATTAGTGACAACACAGGCCCAGGACAGTACAGCAATATTGCTGGCACTTACCTAAATCTGCTCGGCCTCTGCCATCAGGTTTTTGCCATTTGGACCGCCTCATTGAATGGGCAACTTTCATGCCACCTCCTTCCGTACTCGGTCCTGGTATAAATTTATCCTGCTGTCCCATAATTCGGGCCTCTCCTGGACCAGGGCAATACATTTTTCAATGTTCCAGCGAGGCATATTTGCATGAACACTGAAAATCCTCTGACTGCCAAACCAAATGCCACACTTTTGCCACAGGTGCCTAGCAATCAGCTATCTAAATAACCTGTGACCTTCAGCTTCCTTCCTGTGTATAAATTTATTTTTTAATTTGCCACAAGTTCTGGCAGACAGGTTGCCATGAAAATGAATGTAAAAAAATTAATAAAAAATATATGTAAAATGGGACGCGGATGACATACAGTTGTGCATCCGCACTTTTTGCGGACCCATTGACTTGAATGGGTCCGCAAACTATTTTTCGCGGACAAGAATAGGACAGGTTATATTTTTTTGACTCACTGGAACCACGGACGCGGATAACAAACGGTGGACTATCCACATTTTACACGGCTCCATAGAAATGAATGAGTCCGCATCCGAAACGCTAAAATAGGCAGAACGGACGAGGAAATAACATATGATCGTGTGCATGAGGCCTAACTATAATCGATTTATATATTGTAAGGGGTAGCTACCGTATCTTTCAGGGGATCATCCTCACAGATACAGCTTCAGGACACCAGGTTTCAGGTCCAAACAGTGCATTTATTGTGGCACACCAGCACAAACAAAACAACAAAATAATAAACACTCGCCCTTCCAGGATCTAACTAATACATGAATAACGTGTCCCTGTCTCACCTTGTGTAACACAGTTCACACCCGTGATGAGATGCGGCTTTCCCAGCCAAGCCTCCAGGCTGCTCCCACACCAGTGTCTCTTGGGGGATAGTGGTCTCTCAGCCCTCCTGGCTCGGACCACACAGAACCACTCCAGCCTTCTGTGTGCAACTCCCCACCCCCTCTCACTCTGAGGAATCCTTTATCCCCAGGTGATTACTGCATCTGGTCTTGCTTCAGACCTGGTGATTGTGGAGAAGACACAACAAATCCTTCCATATATCTCCCCTAACAACCATGAGGCCTGTCACTGCCTCACAATATATATATAAATATATATATATATATATATATATATATGTAAAACTAACTACCACTAACTGCAGGTCTTTTTTCACTGAAGTAATAAAAAGGAGCAGATGTTATCGGTGCTCTGCAGCGCGCACCCACACAGATCGTGCATACGTTCAAAAACTATGAAAATTCATTAATTATACTTAAATCTACATATTTAGAAATATAGAGCTCTATATACTGTATACAGTGAGGAACCGAAGTATTTGAACACCCTGCGATTTTGCAAGTTCTCCCACTTAGAAATCATGGAGGGGTCTAAAATTCACATTGTAGGTGCATTCCCACTCTGAGAGACAGAATAAAAAAATAAAAAAAATAAGGAAATCACATTGCATGATTTTTAAAGATTTTTTTTGTCTTGCACTGCTGAACATAAGTATTTGAATACCTAATAAAATCAGTGTAATATTTGGTACAGAAGCCTTTGTTTACAATTACAGAGGTCAAACGTTTCCTGTAGTTCTTGACCTGGTTTGCACACACTGCAACAGGGATTTTGGCCCACTCCTCCACACAGATCTCCTCTAGATCTGTCAGGTTTCAGGGCTGTCGCTGAGCAACACAGAGTTTCAGCTCCCTCCAAAGATGTTCTAATGGATTTAGGTCTGGAGACTGGCTAGGCCACTCCAGAACCTTAATATGCTTCTTACGGTGCCACTCCTTGGTTATCTAGTGCTTCGTGTCGTTGTCATGTTGGAAGATCCAGCCATGACCCATCTTCAATGCTTTGAGTGAGGGAAGGAGGTTGTTGCTCAAAATCTCACAATAAATGGCCCCATTCATCCTCTCCTTAATACAGTGCACTCATCCTGTCCCCTTCGAAGAAAAGCACCCCCAAAGCATGATATTACCACCCCCATGCTTCACAGTAGGGATGGTGTTCTTGGGATGCAAATTATCCTTCTTTTTCTTCCAAACACGACGAGTGAAGTTTAGACCAAAAAGTTCTACTTTGGTCTCATCTAACCACATGACTTTGCTCCAACAGTTAATCTATTTTCACCAAGCTGCTTGGCAATTGCCCTGTAGCACTTTCCAGCCTTGTGGAGGTCCACAATTTTGTCTCTGGTGTCTTTTGGCAGCTCTTTGGTCTTGCCCATGGTAGTAGTTGGCGTCTGACTGACTGTGGGGTGGAGAGGTGTCTTTAACCCCTTAGGGAACGGGCTCATTTTTACTTTAAGGACCAGGCCATTTTTTACAAATCTGACCAGTGTCACTTTATGTGGTTATAACTTTAAACCGCTTTGACTTAGGCCTCTTTCACACGGGCCTAAGATAAGAGGCAGGTGCATTGCGGGAAAATGCACTATTTTTCCGCGCGAGTGCAAAACATTGTAATGCGTTTTGCATGCGCGGGAGAAAAATCGGCATGTTTGGTACCCAAACCCGAACTTCTTCACGGATCGGGGTTGTGTAGATTGTATTATTTTTGACGGCATGTTTTTTGACACCATGTCCCATTTGAAGTTCCCCTGATGCACCCCTAGAGTAGAAACTCCAAAAAAGTGACCCCATTATAGAAACTACGATATAGGGTGGCAGTTTTGTTGGTACTAGTTTAGGGTACATAGAAATAGCTGTTTTGGCACCGTTTTCATTTTTTGTTATTTACATCATTAATCTGACAGGTTAGATCATGTGGTATTTTTATTGACCAGGTTGTCACAGACACAGCGTTACCTAATATGTATACAATTTTTTTTATTTATGTAAGTTTTACACAATGATTTCATGTTTGAAACAAAAAATCATTTATTAGTGTCTCCATAGTCTGAGAGCCATAGTTTTTCAGTTTTTGGGCGATTATCTTGGGTAGGGTATGATTAGTACGGGATGAGATGACGGTTTGATTGGCGCTATTTTGTGGTGCAAATGACTTTTTGATCACTTGCTATTACACTTTTTGTGATGTAAGGTGACAAACAATGGCTTTTTTTTTTACACTTTATTTTTTTACGGTATTTACCTGAGGGTTAGATTATGTGATATTTTTATATAGCAAGTTATTACAGATGCGGCGATACCTAATATGTATACTTTTTTATTTATGTAAGTTTTACACAATGATTTCATTTTTGAAACAAAAAAAATCATGTTTTAGTGTTTCCATAGTCTGAGAGCCATAGTTTTTTTCAGTTTTTGGGCGATTATCTTAGGTAGGGGCTCATTTATAGCGGGATGAGATGACGGTTTGATTGGCACTATTTTGGGGTGCATATGACTTTTGATTGCTATTACACTTTTTGTGATGTAAGGTGACAAAAAAAGGCTTTTTTTACACCATTTTACACCCCATGTGGGGTTAGGTCATGTGATATTTTTATATAGCAGGTTATTACGGACGTGGTGATACCTAATATGTATACTTTTTATAATTTACTTAAGTTTTACACAATAACACCTTTTTTTAAACAAAAAAAATTATGTTTTAGCGTCTCCATATTCTGAGTTATATATTTTATATTTTTTAAGAGATTGTCTTAGGTAGGGGCTCATTTTTTGCGGGTGAGGTGATGGTTAGATTGGTAGTATTTTGGTGGGCATACGCCTTTTTGATCGCTTGCTGTTGTACTTTTTGTGATGTAAGGTAACAAAAAATGGTTTATTTAGCACAGTTTTTATTTTTTATTTTTTACAGTGTTCATGTGATTTGTTTATAGAGCCGGTCGATACGGACACGGCAATACCTAATATGTCAACAATTACATTTTTGTTTATTTTACTTGAAAATTTTTGTGGGGAAAACTTTATTTTTTTAACTTTTTTATTCACTTTTTTGTCTCATTTTGGGACTTCAACTTTTGGGGGTCTAATCCCCTTTACAATGCATTCCAAAACTTCTGTAAAACTTTGTATTACTCATACAACTTCCTGCCTGTAAGATCCAGGGGGCTGGATCTCTCAAGCTCGTCACCGTAAGGCAGCGCCGATGCCTAAAGAAGGCATTGTGCTGCCTTCCATGTCATCGGGTCCCTCTTACAGTCGCACGGGGACCCGATTGCACCACCGACCGCCGCCACAGCAACCTGTAAAAGCAGTAAACAACAGGTCTGAATTGATCGCCGACACGGGGGGGTCAAAGGACTCCCCCACGCATTGTCCCCAGGTGCCTTCTCAATGATTTGAGCAGGCACCTTGCTCCGATCACCGCCGCCCAGCGGCGGTGATCGGAGCTACACATGCCGTGCCGGTACGTCATGTGTCCTTAAGTATCAGGACATCATGCATACTGGTACGTCATGTGTCCGCAACAGGTTAAAGAGCTCATACAGGTGCCACTAAGTTAGATTAATGAGTGGAGTGGAGGTGGACTTTTTAAAGGCACAGTAACAGGTCTTTGAGAGCCAGAATTCTTGCTGTTTCTCAGGTGTTTAAATACTTATGTTCAGCAGTGCAAGACAAATTCTTTAAAAATCAAACAATGTGATTTCCTATTTTTTTTTATTTTTTTATTCTGTCTCTCAGTGTGGGAATGCACCTACAATGTGAATTTCAGACCCCTCCATGAATTCTAAGTGGGAGAAGTAGCTAAATCGCAGGGTGTTCAAATACTTCTGTTCTTCATTGTATTTATATAAACTACAGTTGCTTCTTTTTGACCAAACAAAAAATAAAAATTGGCAAAAAAATGAACACAGATGTGGGAAAAAAAAGAAAAAAGTTAACTGAACAGCACTTGGCGGTCATAGCTCGCACGCAGAAAAAGTTGTGCAGTGCTGGAAAATTGTAAAAAAAAAAAAACAAAGAATAAAAAAAACAAAAAAAAGCACGGATCAAATGGCACCCGTTAAAAAAGGACGGGGGGAAGGGAGACAGGAAGGGACAGGGACAGAGGGTGGTTTAGGGATCTAGAACTGCTGCAAATGGAAAAAAAAATCACTGCAGCAGTTGCACTGCACCAGATGTTCTTCTTTTCTTATTTCTTCTTCTTTACTTGAACAGTTGAAGTCGCAGTGTTGGTGCACCACAAGTCCCAGCAAGCCAACCAGCAGCACAGAGGGGCACAGAACCTCTCTGCATGCAGTCACCAGCTAGAATGGGTTCATGCAGGGAAGTTTAGCCCTTTCCTCTGCTGCTGTAGCGCTGATATTGGCTGGAGCGTTGTTCCAGCCAATATCAGTGCAGGCAGGGGATGCCAAACACTGGTGTCCCCTGCCTGACCTAGGGGGGACAAGTGCTGACAAGTTCAGAAGTCACCCCTGTACAAACCCTGTTGCACCCCCTGCAGCTTCCTGGATGAATAAAAATTCACCCTGCGCTGCGATTGGCCAGTCTGCAGAAATTGACCAATCGCAGCAATCAATGTTGCAGGGGAGCGGAAAAACATCCCTGTACCCCTAGGTAAGATGGCTGCCTGCCATCCTGAGCAGCCATCATCACCCGGTCACCGAGCGATTTCTGCGCTGGTATTTTGTACCTAGTTCGCAGTGCCGTACAGCTACGGTGCTCGTAGCGAACGGGTTTATAAAGCTGAAAACTTCAGTCAGTTACAGTCAGGGTATTTTCACACTTGCGTTAAAATTTTCCGGTATTGAGTTCCGTCACAGGGGCTCAATACCGGGAAAAGCGCTTCAGTTTTATCCTAATGCATTCTGAATGGAAAGCATTCCGTTCAATATGCATCAGGATGTCTTCAGTTCAGTCACTCTTACGGTATTTGGCCTGCTGCGGTATTTACGCTGGCCAAAATTATAGAACACTTGCCTCCATTGAAATGTATTAATGCTGGTACCAAGTGTTCCGGAAAACCAGATCCAGTTTAAAAATGTGGAAAAAAAAAAAAAAAAAAACACACTGGATCCGTTTTTCCGGACGACACCGGAGAGACGGATCCGGTGTTTCAATAAATTTGTCAGCCGGATCTGCATCCAGATCCGGAAACAAATGCTATCCGTTTGCATATGGATTTCTGGATCCAGCAGGCAGTTCCATTGCCGGAACTGCCTGCCGGAATCCAGCAACGCAAGTGTGAAAGTACCCTTATTTTAACGTGCAACTGTCGTTTCAGTTTATTTTTAATATAGTGTAGGACAAAGATGTTAAACATATTTGTATTATACTTTAATAGTGAAAGATGTTTCTTTGTACTAGAAAAGGGTGTAAAGGGTCTTCTTAGCAAAGTTCTATTAGCATTGCTAAGTCAAATCTGTCTTCAGTCTTCAGTTCTACTGAGTGCTTAAGATGTCTGTGTGTAACATACAGAGGCTTCCAGCCCGCCTCTTGTAACCATGCTAGTCCCTGACAATGGACAGGCACCCTATCATTGCCCATCACCCTGCCTATCTGACTTGTTAAACACAGGTATCTTCTGCACAATAGACTGAAGACAGACTCTCCTTAGCAATGTTCAGTCAGAGCTGTGCTAAGAAGACTTTTTACACTTTTGACTTGTTTTAGGTACAAATAAACATCTTTCCCTAATAATGTAAATTTAAAAAAATATTTAAAGGGTTGTCTCACTTCAGTAAGTGGCATTTATTATGTAGAGCAAGTTAATACAAGCTACTTACTAATGTATTGTGATTGTCCATATTTCCTCCTTTGCTGACTTGATAAATTTTTCCATTATACACTGCTCGTTTCCATGGTTACAGTATGACAACCCTGCAATTAGGGATGTGCAAATTTCATGTTATAAAATGTGTTTGCGCTTCGTTTGCTGGTAAAAGCCAAACTGCGTTATGGATTCCGTTACCACGGACCATAACGCAATTCTATGATGAAATGTATAACGAAATGCCTTTACAGTCATTCCGTTATTCATTCCGTCATAATAGAAGTCTATGGCCTGCATAACGGAAACGGGACTGATCCGTGATGCAGGCCACAGACTTCTATTATGACGGAATGAGACAACCTCTTTAACATGACAGTCCCTATACTATATTAAAAATAAACTGAACAGTTAGGCCTCGTGCACACGACTGTTTTTTTTCCGTTTATTGGCCGTTTTTTGCATTCTGTATATAGTCTGTATACGGAACCATTCATTTCAATGGGTCCGCAAAAAAAAAACAGAATGTACTTCGTATGCATTCCATATTTCTGTTTTTCCGTTCTGTTGAAAGATAGAACATGTCCTATTATTGCCCGCAAATCACGTTCCGTGGCTCCATTCAAGTCAATGGGTCCGCAAAAAAAAAATTCAGTTTTTGCGGAACTATCTATTGAAAATGTTATACTGTATACTGTATATGCCACACGGAAAAATCGGAATGGAAAAACGGAACAGAAACGGAAACAAAAAATGGAACAACGGATCCATGAAAAAAGGACTGCAAAACACTGAAAAAGCCATACAGTCGTGTGCAATAGGCCTTACATTTTAAATTAGTATTCATACACTCTACTTTGAGTTAATCAGAACCTGTACAGAAGTCAATAGTTCTGCTTTCCCTACATATGACTTTTCGGTTTGGAATGAATTAAGAAAAGTTGCAGCTTGCTCTATCAGGTATCATATTATAGGTGTATTCTTCTGTATTCTTCATTCAGAGATGTAGTTTGGTGGTTGATAGAGCATTTATTCTGGACTCTGGGGAGAGTGTGGAAACAAAAGCCACCCATACTTGGACAAGATTTTCAGAGATAGGGCTACAGCCGTGAATTCATTCTGTATTCCATTCTAGCCTAAAAACTTTGTAGGGGTTGGAGTCCTCAGACTTACAGTTTGCCATTTAAAACGTTAGTGCCTTCTCATATGGTTCTGCTTTGTAACCTAACCTACTGTACTTTGAAAAGAATAAATAGGTTTGAGATATATCTACCAAATGTCTCCAAACGACTCTAAAGCATTAATTTACAGTATTTATTGAAACAATACAAAGCACAGTAAAGAAACATGATTACTGTTTATAAATGATTCTGCGGTAGGCATAGTCAAACTGTCATGTGCATACATGCAAATGTGATTAGATAGCGTAACTTTAAATTAATTATAATATTTTACTTAAAATTCAAACTAAAACAACTTTGAGATATTTGTTTAAGCCAACGACATGCATTTTGAAGCTATGAAAGCATTTTTATCTCTTTGTGCGTCAATTTATTACAGGTTCAAGAAATTAAGGCTGCTTATGAGAATAACTTCAGAGTCCCAATGGCAATACTTATTCCGGCCTGCTCGGGCAACTCAGTATTTTTCAAAAAGACATTGAGATTAATTCTCAGTTGGTGCCATAAAACCAATTATTCCTATAATAACAATAAGCTGACAGAGCACAGAATTGTGGTCATGGTGATATAGGCACAAAACTGGTTCCCACAGGAAGTTCTTCTATTAATTCTCCATTTATAAATGACATTTCGCTATGGCACAGGAATTTGTATCATAATCAAAAAATGAAAAATATCATACATTGAAATGAAGCAGAATTATTTTATGTTAATTGTTATATTACGTTTTTTTTTTTATATACAGGAAGATTTAGTTCCTTTAAGTAGGTGTTTTATTTTGCTATCATTTATTTAACAATAAATTCTATGCATGTATTTTAAAATTAGAAGGAAGCAAAAAAAAGGAAATTTACATTATTTTTAACAAATAGTAAGGCTGTTAACAGCCTGCATTTGTGGGAGGGGTGTCTGGCTATTTATGCCCCCAGCTACCGCTCAGCCAGGCGCCCGAGCCTCACGCATACCTGCGGTATCGCGTTCCTTCCTCTCCAACCCGAGTCCTTGCTTCCGGTATCCCGTGCACACACGCCGCCGCCGTCCGGACTGCCGCTCGCCAGTCTTCCAGGTAATCAGGGGAGCAGCTGGCTCCGCTCTAGCTGTGCCTCACGCCTGGTCTCTGGCCCCCTGGTGGTTCAAGTTAGAGGCCGCTCTCCCCCAGCATGATCCGCGCGCATGTCTGGGGAAGCGGCATCTGGGTTAAGCTGTTCTGCCGGTCACATGCCGGCACGAATTGGGGGATCATAAGTGAGCTTTATTATAGGTAGGTAGTTTGCTCATTCACTTGCACCATTCAGGAACTCACCGGTATCTTACTCCTGTTTTCAGGGGGGCGCTGTTTCTTTGCGTTAAGACACAGGTAAAAAAAAAGGGGGGGGGGAGACGAAAGGGCATCCCTTAGTTTAAGGGGCTTTTTCCACATGCTCTTCAACTGTTAGCCTGCCTAGTTCTTTGCCATTTGCATCATAATACCAGAATGTGCGGTTCATGTGTAGTTGGAGATTTCACTTTACGGCTTAACCAGCGGTTTCTGTGTTCTGTCGGATCATCCGGGGTCCTGTGCCTCCTGGATCGCCCAGGTTGTCAGTGTTCCTGGATCGCCCAGGTTGTCAATGTTCCTGGATCGCCCAGGTTGTCAATGTTCCTGGATCGCCCAGGTTGTCAATGTTCCTGGATCGCCCAGGTTGTCAATGTTCCTGGATCGCCCAGGTTGTCAATGTTCCTGGATCGCCCAGGTTGTCAATGTTCCTGGATCGCCCAGGTTGTCAATGTTCCTGGATCGCCCAGGTTGTCAATGTTCCTGGATCGCCCAGGTTGTCAATGTTCTGGGATCGCCCAGGTTGTCAATGATCCTGGATCGCCCAGGGTGTCCGACTCTGTTTATTCTGGGTTATTACATCTGTTCTGATGTCGTTTTGTTCCTTTCTTTAGATTGGGCAGTAGTTATTTTTTCTTCTTCTCCTTTGCTTCGTCTAGGAATTCCGAGGCGCTCCCAGGTAAGTCGGTTCAGAGGTGGTTTCTGGGGCAGGGTCAACCATCAGTTCCGATACTCAGGTCCGTTCTTTCTCATTAGTTCCATCATAAACGATCGAGGTTTTGGAGCCGTGCTTCCAAACCCGTTCCTATCCCGTCAGGTAGGTTCATCCGTTGGTCACTTTCACACTCCTTCAGTCTCTCACATTCCCCCGGTCGCTCTCTTCGCATTTCGTCTGTGCCTATCTTTTCCGTTTTATAGGTAGCCATAATTCACCTTTTCTTTCTCAGGTCAAACATGTCTCACGTGTCCGATATGGATGATAACATCTCCCTGCCAGGAACTTCCATCTCGGGGCTCAACAGCAGCTCTTCATTAAGAAATTGGACAGTGCCGAAGTTGATTGCCGAGCTCAATCGCAGGGGGATTCGGCATCCCGCGTCTGCCCGCAAGGCCGAGTTATATCGTCTCCTAATGACCACTCCGGGTCCGTCAGCTGAGCAGTCCAATATCGACTCCATCCAGCTGGCGTTGGCTCAGATCCAGTCTTCCATCGCCGGACTCGCTAGTTCGGTCACGGACATCCAGACTAGGGTAGCAGTCTTGGAGACCAGGCCAGCAGCCTCACCGCAATATCCAGGTTCGGCAGTCATTCCTGCCATTCCTCAGGACGTTGCAGGTAGGCCTTCTGCCACCCCCCAAATTGCTCCTTCCCATTTTGTCCCGGAGCATATCAAGAAGGATATCCTGGTAGGCAAGGATGTAAATTTGGCATCCATTCTGATTGCCTCCCAGGATATTTCCGAGAACCAAGTCATCAACTGCAGAGAGGTTTCTGTGGTTTTGAAGGCCAAGGATGCTCGGCTAAATAGGAAGTTGTCTGTTTCCGAGTTTGTTCTGGCCTTCAGCCTCTACAGGGACGTGGTGTGCTCCGCTCAGCCTAATCGCAGGGAGGAGTTGGACACCTACTTGTACCGGATTACGGATTTGGGGCACAAATACGGCGGCTCGGCATTTTACGACTACCATCGTTCGTTTTCTGCCAAAGCCGCCGCTGCCCTGAACCAATTTCAGTTCATGTCCAACTGGGCAGACTTGGACATGGAGCTGTTCTGCCAACACTTTGCGGGTCTGAAAGCTCCTCTGTGTGCCACCTGCCAATCCATTTTTCATTCTACTGAATGGTGCCCTAATCCGGTGAAAGATCCGCAGTCAGCACCCACGCCAGGTCCTTCCGGGTCCTCCAGGTCTTCCTCTTCTTTAGACAAGCTGGGCAGGCCAATTGTGCACCTTGGCAGTAGCCAGGTGTGTAATAATTTTAATGCCAAGGGCTGCGCCTTCAATGCTTGCCGAGCGCTTCACATTTGCTCCCTTTGTTTTTTGGGCCCACCCCCGTCCTTCCTGTCCCAGGAAGACAGCCAGGGACTCCTGACTAGCCAACCTCAATTTGGAGTTACTGGCTGCGCTTCTGCAGGGCCATCCCGACCGTCCCTTCGTCGCCTTCTTGCTGGATGGGTGCAGAGAAGGGTTCCACACCGGTCTTGTCACGCTCCCCCAGGGCTGCTGGGTGGGCCCCAATCTGCTATCCGCTTCCAGTGACCCTGAGGCGGTGACCACCCTCATTCAGGCAGAAGTCGACAAGGGGTTCGTCATTGGTCCCTTCCTTAAGATTCCATTCCAGTTATGGCGTATTAATCCTATTGGCCTTGTCACAAAACTATCTTCCAATAAAAAGCGTCTCATCTATGACCTCTCCGCGCCTCATATGTCCCCCATCCCCAGTCTCAACTCGCTCATCCCCTCTGACGAATATTCTATGCAGTATTCTTCAGTTGATGAGGCCATTCAGTATATTCTACAAGCAGGTGTCGGGGCTTGGCTGGCCAAGGTAGATATCGCAGATGCTTTCAAGCTGCTTCCAATACATCCGCAGCTTTGGAAGTACTATGGCATCAAGTGGGCAGATAAATTCTACTTTGCCAACCGGCTTACTTTTGGGTCCAAGAGCAGCCCTTGGCTTTTTGAACAACTGGCCAAAGCCCTGCATTGGATTCTCATCCATCACGGTGGGTTACCCATGGTCGTCCACTACTTGAACGACTTTCTGCTCATTAAAAAGGCCCAGTCAGGCCCCGTCCATCCCCCATACACTCCTGGATATTTTTTCCCGTCTTCAGGTTCCTGTGGCTACGGCCAAGACTGAGGGTCCGGCCACTAAGGTCACCTTCCTGGGCATCATATTAGACACCGTCAAGATGGAGGCCATCCTCCCCAGCGAGAAGTTGCTTAGGATCCGCTCAGCTATTTTCCAGGCGGTCCAGTCTCACTCTCTGACCAAGGTGGAGCTGCAATCCTTGCTGGGGATGCTCAACTTCGCCACCAGAATTATGCCTCAAGGCAGGGCCTTCCTCTCCAGGTTGTTATGTCTCCTGCCCTCTGCCCCAGAGCAGGATTCCGTTGTTCATCTGGACAGCCAGGCCATTGCAGACCTTGTCATGTGGAACAATTTTCTCTCTGACTGGAATGGCATTTCTTTGTTCATTCCGCAGAGGGATTCTTCTTCTCCCATGGTTTTCTCCGACGCCGCTTGTTCCTCCGGGTTTGCCGCCATTTTCAGGTCTCATTGCCTGGCTGCCGGATGGCCGCCAGAATTAGCCTCAGACTCAGCAGCTCTCAAATCCTCCCCCCTTCTGGAACTGTATCCCATCGTGGCAGCAGCCCAGGTTTGGGGTCACCATTGGTCTAACACTTCTGTGACGTTCGTTACGGATAGTCAGACCTTGGTGCATATTGTCAACAAGGGCAGGGCCCAGTCCTCCAGGATCATGGCTTTTTTGCGCAAATTAGTTTGGTTATCCCTCCACCACAATTTCCACATGCGTTGTGTTCACATTTCAGGTGAACAAAATAGGGCCGCGGACGCTCTTTCCCGTTCTAATTTAGCGATTTTTTTTTTCAGGAAATGCCCGACGCGGATCGGTCAGGCACGCCCGTGCCCCAATTCAGCACTCTCTTTCTGGATTAGATTCGCTCATAGACGAGGCCAAGTGCCTGGTTGCAAAATCATTGTCACACAATACGGCAAGGAACTATCAGGCCGGCTTAAGAGCTTTTGACAAATTTTCCAAGAGTCATCCGAGGGGTCAACACTCCGAAACCTCCTACATCATGGCCTTTTTGGCCTATTGTCACTCACATCTATCTCTGTCATATAGCACCATCAGACTTTATTTAGCTGGACTACAACATCACGCCATGCTGGCCACTCCTCATCGCAGGTCCTTATTCTCCATTCACGCTATTAAAGCCACCCTTCGGGGTATACAAAAGGAGGGTAAGGGGTCCGTGAGCCACAGGCAACCAGTGTCTGGCAAATTGTTTAGAGATCTCTCCACGTTTTTGGATGGTAATCCTTTTGGGCCCTCCACTAGCCTGATTCTGAAAGCGGCCATGTATCTTACTTTTTATGGGTTCCTTAGGCCCGGGGAGGTTCTGGCTGGCCCAAATCGTCAAAACCATCCTTTGAAGCAACACTTGTCATGGGGCCTGGGCCATTACACTCTCCTGCTACCCTCCACCAAAACCAATCAGACGGGTCCCCCCACGGAGGTCAAATTCTATCCGACCTCAAACAATTGGTGTCCAGTTCAAGTACTGCATCAATTGGTAGCACTGATCCGAGAGTCACCACCAGATAGCCCGCTCCTACCGCACGCAGGCAAGCCTCTCACCACCTCTCAGTTCATATCCTACATCCGTGCCCTCGCCCAGGGTCTAGGTTATGACCCCAAGGTAATTTCGGGGAATTCGTTCCGCATAGGGGCGGCCTCCGCTGCCTCTCGGCATCAGGTGCCAGCCCATGTCATTCGGTCCATGGGGCGGTGGCGGTCCTCCTGTTTTACTAGATACATACCCAATCCTCAAGTAGAGATATCTTGTGCCTTTCGTTCTCTGGCTTTGTAACTTATAATAAAGTGTTGTACCTAACTATTGTTTTTTGCCCCCTTTTTCATTGGTGTACCCGCGCCCGTGGCTCCCATCACAATCCAGCCACTATGTTCAGGGCAGGCTCCTCTGCGTACGCCGACGTTCTCCTAGCCCTGACCATAAATAGTAAGGCTGTTAACAGCCTGCATTTGTGGGAGGGGCGTCTGGCTATTTATGCCCCCAGCTACCGCTCAGCCAGGCGCCCGAGCCTCCCGCCCCTTTTTTCTCAGCTTCCTTCAGGTATGCCCCCTTTTTCATTGGTGTACCCATGTCCGTGGCTCCCGGCACAATCCAGCCACTATGTTCAGGGCAGGCTCCTCTGCGTACGCCGACGTTCTCCTAGCCCTGACCATAATGACAATATTCAGTTTCCGCCTAGAAGTATTTATAATTTGCAATTAAATAAACAAGTTACATAAATGTGCTGTGATTCTCAATATGTACTTTTCACGCCACTTCTTAATGATTTGGAGAAAATAAATGAACACACAAATTGCTACCTTGTGGTCAACTGAAATATTATGCACACACGTATCCAATAAATTGCATATACTTCAAAGCTTGGCCAAATAAATGTTGGTGAGACTCTTGAGCACAGAATTGGATCTCCTTTTTCAGGTTTCCACATAATATTAGGAAAAAAGGTAATACATGTATATAAAAATGTTTTAAAAATATAAAAAGTATCTGTTTCTATTGTATTGTGATGGTAGTATAAGGCATTGGGACATCTTCTCTAGAGATGAGCAAATTTTTCAAATATTTGATTAACCGGTTTGCCGAATTTTTTGAAAAAATTTGGTTTGATCCGAATATACAGTATTTGTGGCGAATTTTGTTAAAAAACTGCTATTTCCCCAGCTGATTGTAGTACATTCGTATGTAAACCTTCATGAATATATGTTGTTAAAATAATGTGTATTCTCTCCCTTTCCCCGCCATTTCTCATCCCCCTCTATTCCCCTCCTCCCCTACTCCCTCCCCTCTCACCATCCCCCCCTTCTAATTGTTCTTCATCAGATCTCATTAATGTAACGCTTATATGTTTGATAACATAGCATCTTCAATATATTGTCATATATTGCTTGTCAAATTGTTATACTTTCTCAATAAAAAGAGATTTGTCAAAAAAAAAAAAACTGCTATTTCCTGGCTACAGAGAGCCTTTACAGTGATGTAGAACACTGTGCCTTGCAGTACCACGCATAGGAAATCTGCTTTGGTTGTGCAATAACACTGTGAGTCTGTATGACATGCTGATGATAGGGGTCGCTCTTAGAATCACTGCACACTTCACTTATTTGGGCAGTCACGGGGCCAAAACTGACCAAATAATGAACTCAACCTTACAGGTCGATGTTAGTGGCAAGAAGAAGCGCTCTCCTTTTACCCCGTCGCCTGCTGATTCCACATAGATATCTACAGACCCTGTTCTATTAAACGTTTATACATGTAGAGCCCCTCGACAGAGTGGAGAGGGTGTCAGAAGTAAGTTTGTGTTGACGTCACTGATTATTTTGCCCTAACTCTGAACCGTGATAACAATAACCCACAAAAAACGGATCCTGTCTGTGGAGCATACGCCTTCACTCGGTCAGCATTTGGTCAGTAATCCATCAGTATTGCTAATGCCAAAAAAAACAGGAGTGGATCCAAAACAGAGATCACACATGAACAGAATATTTGCAAGTCTTCTGTATTTTGTACCCACTCCTGTTTTTGGCTACCAAATCATAAGCCAATTCTCATTGGACCATACAGGCCTTATGGCTGATGCACAGAGAGGATCCGTTGTGCGTCTCATTTTTCCTTCATTCTGTCAGATCAGAAGACGGGTCAAATAAATGATGATGTCAGCCAAGCCAAAAAGGCTAAATAGTGGCTAAGTCATGAAGTGGGGAGGGTGGGAACAGCATGAGAAGTCCACAGAGTGGCCATATAAAATAGTGGTGAGTAGTATTGATCGTTCACCATAGTGCTCGGGTGCTCGGGCCGAACACATTGGGATTCTCGGATGCTCTACCAAGCACCCGAGCACAATGGAAGTCAATGGCAGAACCCAGACATTAAACCAGGCACCCCTGCTCTGAAGAGGGGAGGGTGCCTGGTTCATAGGAAAAGGTCAGAAATTGATTGAAACACCACATAAATAGTTCGGGAACAGCGTGGGGAGGATGTCTGGATGCATCTTGGACTCCTAGGTCACTGCTGGGAACGATGTTGTCCGAGTAGTACGCCACTTTTACAGACTGACAATAATACACACAAAACTAAAAATAAAATCGATTTTAGAGGAAAAATTGTTAGGAAACATTCTGTGTATTCTGTATGTTTTCTTGTATATAAAGTGAAAGTACTGTCAAAAATTACAAGGAAGAGGCACTCCGATACAACCTGTATATCACATAAAGGAGGGCCTCATTCACATTGTGGTACAATTGTTCAGGCACTGGGACTCCTAAACTCATAAAGCCTATTCACTAAGTGAAAGGGCTGCCAAAAGTTACAAGGAACCGGCACTTTTGTTACACCTAAAGGAGGGCATCATACACAGTCTTGATAAATTATGATTGAAGGCCTGCTGGTGACCCTCAAAAAGATTTGGAGCAAGGGCCTGCTGATCTGACCAGCTAAAACATTATGGGCGGGGGCCTGCTGCCGCTATAGTGACTTTAGCTAACCTGGGCCCGATCGCATATCCCCGTGACAGCGACGATCCATTCGGATGTCTGCCCTATCAACTTTCAATGTTATTTTCAGGGTGAACCACGTTGACCATGGGTAATGGGGAATCAGGGTTTAATTCAGAGAGGGAGCCTGAGAAACAGCTTAGGCTACAACTTCCAAGCAAAGCAGCATGCGCGCAAGTTACCTATTAGGAATAATTAGGTGACGGTCTGCAGGTGATTTAACCCTGTAAAAGATTGTAGGTGAAGGCCTGCTGGGGAGCTGACCCTGTAAAACATTATATGCGAGGGCCTGCTGGTGAGCTGACCCTCTAAAAAATTATATGCGAGGGCCTGCTATTGAGCTGAGCCTGTAAAACAATGTAGGTGAGGGCCTGCTGGTGAGATGACTCTGTAAAACATTATATGAGAGGGCCTGCTGGTGAACTGACTCTCTAAAAATTATATGCGAGAGCCTGCTGGTGAGCTGACCCTGTAAAACATTGTAGGTTAGGGCCTGCTGGTGAGATGACCCTGTAAAACATTATATGCGAGGGCTTGCAGGTGAGCTGACCCTGTTAAAAATTATATGCAAGGGCCTTCTCTTTAGGTACCCCCCCTCTTTAGGTAGCCGCACTCGGGATAACATCTCCATTACCTCCTTAGCTATAAGTTTAGCCGATGTATGTCGCAGTGGCACCGCCTCTGGGTACCGAGTGGCGTAGTCTAGGATGACCAGGATGTGTTGGCGACCTCTAGCGGACTTCGGTACCGGGTCTACGAGGTCCATAGTGATTTGCTCAAACGGTACCTCGATGATCGGGAGAGATACCAAGGGACTGCGGAAAAGGTGCTGGGGGCTAGTTGCCTGGCAGGTCGGGCAAGATTTATAGAATTTGTCCACCTCTCTAAACACATTGGGCCAATAAAACCGTTGTAATATCCGATCTTGTGTTTTCTGTATTCCCAGATGACCCTTGAGAACATGTTGGTGGGCTAATTCTAAAACGAGTTTGTGGTAAGCCTGGGGCACCACCAACTGTTCAATATGTTCACCCCGTAGTTAGTTTACCGGATACAACATATCCTAATGAACCACAAAGTGAGGGAACACTGATTCTGCCCCCGCTTGATGTTGTTCACCATCTACTTTCATTACATTTTCCCCGATTCAGTATAGGGTTGGGTCTCGGTGTTGGGCGGTATCAAAATTATCCCTGAAGACATAAAGGTCTGTCAGCTCAGGCCCTGGCAGAAAGTCCTCCACGTCTCCCACTATTACACTCAGTAAAGTTGTCTCCCTCTCTTACACCGAAACTGGCGGTCACCCCTACCGCTGGCCCTTCGGCCTCGGGTTCCCATGGTTCTGGCATCCACCTGGAGCAAAGCCACTCTGCCGGCACTCGTGGTTAGAGACACCAGGGATATTTTTTTAACTCTCCATAAATGTACATCACCCCAACTTTCCAGCCAGTTTACTCAGCGGACCGCACCAGGGTTGCCCTTTCCAGGGTCATCAAGCTCCATGAGTCCAGCATCGCCTCCACTTGAGTGTCTCTCACTTCCACCTGGCACAAATGATTTTGAGTTTCTGGGGTACCCGCTGCACACAGCTTCCTGGCATATAATGACTGACGGAAGCCATAGTCTGTGTCCATGGGTTCCACCTGATGTGGACAGTCAGCTCGCACATGGCCAGGCTCCTGACACCGCCAGCAGACTATCAGAGATGGGTCCATAGGGGGTACATCCCGCACGGGTTTGGTTGACACAAGTCGCTGGGTCTGCGGTGGACATTCATGAGATTTGACTGCCCCCCTCCCAAAAGAACCCCCCTGTAGATTCCGGGTAGCCTCGTGGACGCTCGGGATTGCTCCTGCTGTCTGCAGAGCCATCACATGTTGTAGCAGCAACTGCTTGATCTCTTGCTGCTTCTTATTAGCCTCGCATTGGTGCAGGTTTGTCTCCTGCTTCTGAAGATTAGCCTCCATGAGGGCCGCTACAACAGCCTCCATGTTGTCGTGGAGCACGGGTTGTAATACAGCTGGTTTAATGTACAACATACAACCTTGCCTGAAAAAATGCAGAAACCAAAACCAAAAAATATCGGCATTCACACTAGCCTCACTGCTTTGCACGCATCCTCATCCAATTGTCTGGATTCGCTCTAGTAAACAGGACAAGCGGGTGCAGCATAGAGGCAAAGACATGTTTGTAACTCAAAAACTGCAGTATTTATTCACACTAGTTGCAGGTTCACAGTATAAAATTCAATTTTCAGTATTGGTGTTAGTTCACACCCAAAACAGTTTATACAGAAAAAACATTCACCTTTGATCCTGGGTGTTTAATCCATACCGGGCTTAATGCTCAGCCTCAGAAAGTCTGCCTGCAGGATTTAGGCGGCCTGCTCGCCCAACACACTGTCTTCAACTTTCAGCAGAGTTTAACACAGCTTCAGTGTCAAAGAGGAGTAATCCACCTACCTTACACTGCTGGCTTTTTTTTTAGGCCTGTCAAAACCCGGCCTGGACAGTTGGGAGTAGTCACCCACCCAGCACTTTGACTACTCCCAGTAAGAGCCATCCCGGATCAGCTATTTACAGCCATTCTAAATAGCAAGGTGTCAAGCAGCAACTGCTGCTGACACAGAAAACTGTCTCTTACTCCACCCAAGGTCAGTAACCTCGTGAAACATACCTATCATCTACAATAATTATTTGTACCTTCTTTCAATGCACACACTTTACACAGAAAATGTGGCGCAGCTAATGTCACTATCCGCAGCGGACACCGTCTACAGAAAATGTACACTGGTTGTCAGATATTTTTTGGATGCGCACACTTTACACAGGAGATGTGGCACAGGTAATGTCACTGTCCGCAGCGGACACCGTCTACGGAAAAAGGACACTGAATGTGACAGATATTTTTGGGATGGGCACACTTTACATAGGAGATGTGGCGCAGCTAATGTAACTGTCCACAGTGGGCACCATCTACGGAAAAAGTACACTGGATGCCAGAAATTTTTGGGATGCGCACACTTTACACAGGAGATGTGGCACAGCTAATATCGTTGTCTGCAGCGGCCTAACTATTGTACGCTATTTAGCGCAGGTTGAGCTAAAAATATAGATTGCTGCTGCCACACACAATAGTCCTTAAAAGGACTTTTGGGTCTATGAAAAGTTTTGGTGGTAATAATATTCTTAAATCACTCCCTACACTGTCTGTCCCTTCCTCAGCACAGCTCTCCCTAACTAAGGCTACTTTCACACTAGCGTTCGGGCGGATCCGTTCTGAACGGATCCGCTCATAATAATGCAGACGGAGGCTCCGTTCAGAACGGATCCGTCTGCATTAAAATGGCAAAAAAAAAGCTAAGTGTGAAAATAGCCTCGGACGGATCCGTCCAGACTTTCAATGTAAAGTCAATGGGGGACGGATCCGCTTGAAGATTGAGCCACATTGTGGCATCTTCAAACGGATCCGTCCCCATTGACTTACATTGTAAGTCTGGACGGATCCGCACGGATCCGCACGCCTCCGCACGGCCAGGCGGACACCCGAACGCTGCAAGCAGCGTTCAGCTGTCCGCCTGTCCGTGCGGAGGCGAGCGGAGCGGAGGCTGAACGCCGCCAGACTGATGCAGTCTGAGCGGATCCGCTCCATTCAGACTGCATCAGGGCTGGACGGCTGCGTTCGGGTCCGCTCGTGAGCCCCTTCAAACGGAGCTCACGAGCGGACCGATGAACGCTAGTGTGAAAGTAGCCTTAGAATGAGCTGAATATGCGTCATCTGGTGCGATATAGCACTCAATGACGCGTTAAGGCCAGCCAATCATTGTAATGCCATCAGCCAACATGGCTACAGCATTACAGTGAGGGCAGTACTTACCTGCACGTTTATTGGCTGGTAGCAGCCAAGAAACTTGCGGGGAGGAGACTCGAGCATCGCGCTCGAGCACATGAGGTATTCGGCCGAATATCGCCATGTGCCGAACAAGCTCGATCATCACTAGTGGTGAGGTGGAAGCAGCATGAGGAGACCACAAAGTGGCCAAATGACATATTTTGGAGGTGGCAGCAGCATCAGGAGGCCACATAGTGGCACAATGACAGAGTGTGGAGGTGGCAGCAGCATGAGGAGGCCACAGAGTGGCAAGGTGACATAGTGTGAAAGTGGTGGCAGGATCAGTAGGCCACAGAGTGGCAAGGTGACATATTGTGACATGGCTGGCAGGGTGCACTCCACGTATGCCACCACCTGCTAGTTTATGTTCTGCTCCAGGGCAAGATGCTGGTGAGCAGTTTCTTTACTAGGCGGGTGAAAAAATTCTGCTCATCAGTGACTCTAGACTCAGGCTACTTCTGATGGAGCTGGTACTGCACCTGCCACCTCAACCCTCCCCAGCAGCCATGGCCGTGGAATGTTAGCACAGAGGGCCCCCCGGTCAGACCTGTGAGAAGATGAACGAAAGGGCAGATAGGCAGTGGCCAACTGACTACATAGGATGTCTCTATAGTAGTTCAGTTTGTCCTCCCTCTCAGTGGGTGTAAAACAGGCCCCTATTTTGGACGGGTAGCAAGAGTCCAATAAGGTGGAGAGCCAGAAGTCATCCCTCTGCCGAATGGTGACAATTCGTCTGTCACTACGCAAGCAAGTAAGCATGCAGTGGGGTATTTGCGCAAGTGACTCGGAGGGACTCCCTGCCTCCATCTCCACGGCATAGTGTCACGGTGTGTCTGGGTCCTCTGCCTCATCTTCCTCATCGCCCTGTAGCTCCTCCAGGTGTACCTCCTCCTCTCCTTTCTCCTGTGTAGAAAAAAACACCCATTTCGCTACATATTGCTTGTGCTCCAAAGCCCTCTTCCTCCTCCAGTTCAGCCCCCACAGGGGGGCCATGAGATATAGGGGCCATGTCTCCAGTTCCCTGAACAGCCAGATTTACCATTATCTGTTCCAGGACATGAAGCAGTGGAATAACGTTGTTCATCCCGTAGTCCTGGCAACTGATGAATAATGTGGCATCCTCAAAGGGCCTGAGCAAATGGCAGGTGTCATGCATGAGCTGCCACTGGCTGACATTGAAGTTACAAAGGGGAGTACTCCTGTCCACTTGGATCATCAGAAAATCGTTTATGGCCTTTCTCTGTTTGTATAGTCCGTCCAACATATGGACGGTGGAATTCCAACGGGTGGAAACGTCGCATATCACACTATGTTGGGGATGCCGTTCTGCCCCTGCAGCACAAGGAGGGTGTGATTTGTGGTGTACGAGTGCATGCAAAGTTTCCTGGCCATTTTTAGGATGTTTTTCAGATGGATGGAAGACTTCAGGAACCACTTAACAAATAGATTGAACACGTGTGCCATGAAGGACGCATGGCTCAGCCCTCTTTGACACACCGCCAACACCATTATCTTCCCGTTGTCGATCACCATGGTTCCAATTTTCAGTTATCGCGTAGAAAGCCAGGATTCGATTTCTTGCTATAGGGCATGGAGCAGTTACTCCCCTATGTGACTCAATTCGCCCAGGCAAGCCAGGTGCAGAACATCATGAAAGTGATGTCGCACATGAAAGAGGAGTCGCACATGGCTTGCATACACTAAATGCCTTACAACTAGAGTTGAGCGAACACCTGGATGTTTGGGTTCGAGAAGTTCGGCCGAACTTCCCGGAAATGTTCGGGTTCGGGATCCGAACCCGACCCGAACTTCGTCCCGAACCCGAACCCCATTGAAGTCAATGGGGACCCGAACTTTTTGGCACTAAAAAGGCTGTAAAACAGCCCAGGAAAGGGCTAGAGGGCTGCAAAAGGCAGCAAAATGTAGTTAAATCCCCTGCAAACAAATGTGGATAGGGAAATGAATAAAAATAAAAATAAAATAAATAAAAATTAACCAATATCAATTGGAGAGAGGTCCCATAGCAGAGAATCTGGCTTCATGTCAGCAGAGAATCAGTCTTCATGTCAAAGCAGAGAATAATGCTTCGCATCACCCACCACTGTAACAGTCCATTGTCAGATATTTAGGCCCTGGCACCGAGGCAGAGGAGAGAGGTCCCATAACAGAGATTCAGGCTTCATGTCAGCAGAGAATCAGTCTTCATGTCATAGCAGAGAATCATGCTTCACTTCACCCACCACTGTAACAGTCCATTGTCAGATATTTAGGCCCTGGCACCCAGGCAGAGGAGAGAGGTCCCATAACAGAGAATCTGGCTTCATGTCAGCAGAGAATCAGTCTTCATGTCATAGCAGAGAATCAGGCTTCACGTCACCCAACACTGGAAAAGTCCATTGTCAGATATTTAGGCCCAGGCACCCAGGCAGAAGAGAGAGGTCCCATAACAGAGATTCAGGCTTCATGTCAGCAGAGAATCAGTCTTCATGTCATAGCAGAGAATCATGCTTCACGTCACCCACCACTGTAACAGTCCCTTGTCAGATATTTAGGCCCCGGCACCCAGGCAGAGGAGAGAGGCCCCATAACAGAGAATCTGTCTTCATGTCAGCAGAGAATCAGTCTTCATGTCATAGCAGAGAATCATGCTTCACGTCACCTAACACTGGAACAGAACACTGTCAGATATTTTTAGGCCCCGGCACCCAGACAGAGGAGAGGTTCATTCAACTTTGGGTTGCCCCGCAATATAATGGTAAAATGAAAATAAAAATTGGATTGAATGAGGAAGTGCCCTGGAGTACAATAATATATGGTTAAGGGGAGGTAGTTAATGTCTAATCTGCACAAGGGATGGACAGGTCCCGTGGGATCCATGCCGAGTTCATTTTTATGAACGTCAGCTTGTACACATTGGCTGTAGACAGGCGGCTGCGTTTGTCTGTAATGACGCCCCCTGCCGTGCTGAATACACGTTTACACAAAACGCTGGCCGACTGGCAGGCCAGCACCTCCAAGACATAAAAGGCTAGCTCTCGCCACGTGGACAATTTGGAGACCCAGAAGTTGAATGGGGCCAAACCATCAGTCAGTACGTGGAGGGGTGTGCACATGTACTGTTCCACCATGTTAGTGAAATGTTGCCTCCTGCTAACACGTTCCGTATCAGGTGGTAGTGCAGTTAGCTGTGGCGTGTTGACAAAACTTTTCCACATCTCTGCCATGCTAACCCTGCCCTCAGAGGAGCTGGCCGTGACACAGCTGCGTTGGCGACCTCTTGCTCCTGAACTGCCTTTGCCTTGGGCTTCCACTTGCTCCCCTGTGACATTTGGGAATGCTCTCAGTAGCGCGTCTACCAACGTGCGCTTGTACTTGCGCATCTTCCTATCAAGCTCCAGTGCAGGAAGTAAGGTGGGCACATTGTCTTTGTACCGTGGATCCAGCAGGGTGGCAACCCAGTAGTCCGCACACATTAAAATGTGGGCAACTCTGCTGTCGTTGCGCAGGCACTGCAGCATGTAGTCGCTCATGTGTGCCAGGCTGCCCAGAGGTAAGGACAAGCTGTCCTCTGTGGGAGGCGTATCGTCATCGTCCTGCGTTTCCCCCCAGCCACGCACCAGTGATGGGCCCGAGCTGCGTTGGGTGCCACCCCGCTGTGACCATGCTTCATCCTCATCCTCCTCCACCTCCTCCACCTCCTCCTCATCCTTGTCCTCCTTGTCCTCCAGTAGTGGGCCCTGGCTGGCCACATTTGTACCTGGCCTCTGCTGTTGCAAAAAACCTCCCTCTGAGTCACTTCTAAGTGACTGGCCTGAAAGTGCTAAAAATGACCCCTCTTCCTCCTCCTCCTCCTCCTCCTCCTCCTCCTCCTGGGCCACCTCCTCTTCCATCATCGCCCTAAGTGTTTTCTCAAGGAGACATAGAAGTGGTATTGTAACGCTGATAACGGCGTCATCGCCACTCGCCATGTTGGTGGAGTACTCGAAACAGCGCAACAGGGCACACAGGTCTCGCATGGAGGCCCAGTCATTGGTGGTGAAGTGGTGCTGTTCCGCAGTGCAACTGACCCGTGCGTGCTGCAGCTGAAACTCCACTATGGCCTGCTGCTGCTCGCACAGTCTGTCCAGCATGTGCAAGGTGGAGTTCCACCTGGTGGGTACGTCGCATATGAGGCGGTGAGCGGGAAGGCCAAAGTTACGCTTTAGCGCAGACAGGCGAGCAGCAGCAGGATGTGAACGCCGGAAGCGCGAATAGACGGCCCGCACTTTATGCAGCAGCTCTGACATGTCGGGGTAGTTGTGAATGAACTTCTGCACCACCAAATTCAGCACATGCGCCAGGCAAGGGATGTGCGTCAAACCGGCTAGTCCCAGAGCTGCAACGAGATTTCGCCCATTATCGCACACCACCAGGCCGGGCTTCAGGCTCACCGGCAGCAACCACTCGTCGGTCTGTTGTTCTATACCCCGCCACAACTCCTGTGCGGTGTGGGGCCTGTCCCCCAAACATATGAGTTTCACAATGGCCTGCTGACGTTTATCCCGGGCCGTGCTGAAGTTGGTGGTGAAGGTGTGTGGCTGACTGGATGAGAAGGTGGAAGAAGAGGAGGAGGAAGCCGAGTAGGAGGAGGAGGCAACAGGAGGCAAAGAATGTTGCCCTGCGATCCTTGGCGGCGGAAGGACGTGTGCCAAACAGCTCTCCGCCTGGGGCCCAGCCGCCACTACATTTACCCAGTGTGCAGTTAGGGAGATATAGCGTCCCTGGCCGTGCTTACTGGTCCATGTATCTGTGGTTAGGTGGACCTTGCCACAGATGGCATTGCGCAGTGCACACTTGATTTTATCAGATACTTGGTTGTGCAGGGAAGGCACGGCTCTCTTGGAGAAGTAGTGCAGCCTGGGAACAACATACTGTGGGACAGCAAGCGACATGAGCTGTTTGAAGCTGTCTGTGTCCACCAGCCTAAATGACAGCATTTAATAGGCCAGTAGTTTAGAAATGCTGGCATTCAGGGCCAAGGATCGAGGGTGGCTAGGTGGGAATTTATGCTTTCTCTCAAATGTTTGTGAGATGGAGAGCTGAACGCTGCCGTGTGACATGGTTGAGATGCTTAGTGAGGGAGTTGGTGGTGGTGTTGGTGGTACATCCCCTGTTTGCTGGGCTGCAGGTGCCAACGTTCCTCCAGAGGCGGAGGAAGAGGCTGAGGCGGCAGCAGCAGAAGAGGCCGAGGCAGCAGCAGCAGAAGAGGTAGCAGGGGGAGCCTGAGTGACTTCCTTGCTTTTAAGGTGTTTACTCCACTGCAGTTCATGCTTTGCATGCAGGTGCCTGGTCATGCAGGTTGTGCTAAGTTTCAGAACGTTAATGCCTCGCTTCAGGCTCTGATGGCACAGCGTGCAAACCACTCGGGTCTTGTCGTCAGCACATTGTTTGAAGAAGTGCCATGCCAGGGTACTCCTTGAAGCTGCCTTTGGGGTGCTCGGTCCCAGATGGCGGCGGTCAGTGGCAGGCGGAGTCTCTTGGCGGCGGGTGTTCTGCTTTTGCCCACTGCTCCCTCTTTTGCTACGCTGTTGGCTCGGAGATAATGTGAACGTGCTGGATCCACTGTCGGCCACCCAATTGACTAATGCCTGTACCTGCTCAGACCTTACCATCCTTAGAACAGCATTGGGCCCCACCAAATATCGCTGTTAATTCTGGCGGCTACTGGGACCTGAGGTAGTTAGTACACTAGGACGTGTGGCTGTGGCAGAACGGCCACGTCCTCTCCCAGCACCAGAGGGTCCACTAACACGACCATGTCCGCGTCCCTTACTTGATGTTTTCCTCATTGTTACCGTTCACCACAATAAGAAAAATATTATTTGGCCCAATGTATTGAATTCAAATTCAGGCCTTTTTTTACAGACACCTAACACTATTTGGCTATCTATTTAGGTACCGTATTACACTAATACAGGCACAGCAGTTATGACAGATTTAGCTGAATATAAATTTGAGGCCTATTATTTAGGCGCTGGGTGACAGGTATACGTTTACAGACAGAATTAGACTTGGAAATGCACAGTAGCGTGTGTGTGAAGTTATTGAGAATGACCCTATCAGCACCTTGAATCTAATATACCCTTTTAGGGATAGATTTAAAGTAGGCCTGATACAGCAGAAACCACTAATTTAGAGAATTGCTAAATTGGGAATTGTATTTCAACCCAGAACAAAAACTGTGCTTTGACGGACCCAAAATAACTTGACCAGCTACAGCAATAACCAGAGATTTAGCTGAATATAAATTTGAGGCCTATTATTTAGGCGTTGGGTGACAGTTATACGTTTACAGACAGAATTAGACTTGGAAATGCACAGTAGCGTGTGTGTGAAGTTATTGAGAATGACCCTATCAGCACCTTGAATCTAATATGCCCTTTTAGGGATACATTTAAAGTAGGCCTGATACAGCAGAAACCACTAATTTAGAGAATTGCTAAGTTGGGAATTGTATTTCAACCCAGAACAAAAACTGTGCTTTGACGGACTGTCACGAGGGTGTCAAGAGCCACGCCTGACTCCGTTGTACCCGGGGTCAGGAGGTCGCAGCGGTTGGCTGCACGCTCTATGTCAGATAGGGAAGTTTCCTTATTGTAGTTTTCTGGGTTTGCTTTACAAACCCTTTTGGCTCACTCAGGGATCCGTAGCTCCTTCTCTCAGCTGTTCCTTGTCTAGCACTCCCAATCCTCCTTATATTCCCCTCTCACACTTCTCTGGTTGCCAGATATAGAGCTTCCTGCCTGGACATCTATTCTGACCCACTGGAGCTGTGTTGCTGCGTTCTCTGAGTGTTGCCTTAGAACGCTACCCTCCGGATCCCTGTTGGACCTTTGTGGACAATTGTTGCCATCCACCTGGGTGTTTGTGTTTGTCTGTATTGTCTGTCCTCTCCCTGCTGTTTCCCTCTTAGTGTCAGTGGTGAGGACTAGCGATCCCACCGGCCCGTTCATTATCTAGGGCTCATTTCAGGGAAAGCCAGGGTTTAGGCACGTGATCGCCGCACGGGTGAGGAACCCGTCTAGGGACGTCAGGGCAGGCAGGTGCCAGCTGCAAGGTGAGTTAGGGGTCACCACCTTTCCCTCTCCCTTGGGCAGGGCTTTCCCTGTTTTCCTTCCTGTGCGTGTTGCCGGTCATTACATTATATCTGGCCCTTATTTTTGTGTAGGTAAAAAAAAATATATATATTTTTTTTACCTACTTAGAATCCAGTATGGATCCAATTGCTGCTCTGTCCGAACAATTTCATGGCCTGTCTTTGGAGGTGGCAGGATTGAAGGCGTCGGTCCTCCAGCAACAGCAGCAATTACAACAGACCGCAAGCCCAGCGGTTGCTACTGGTAACCAGGTTGTTGCGGAACCCAAGGTCCCTCTCCCTGACAGATTTTCTGGGGGAAGGGACAAGTTTTTGACGTTCCGTGAGGCCTGTAAACTATACTTTAAACTGCATCCTTACTCCTCTGGTAATGAAGAACAGCGGGTGGGTGTTGTTATTTCCCTGCTGCAGGGGGACCCGCAGTCCTGGGCGTTCTCTTTACCTACTGATTCCCAGGCTCTTCGGTCAGTGGATGAGTTTTTCGGGGCCTTGGGTCTCATATATGACGACCCTGACCGAGTCGCACTGGCTGAATCAAAATTACGGAGACTCCTACAAGGAGAGCGGCCGGTAGAGGAGTATTGCTCTGACTTCCGTAGGTGGGCTATGGATACCCAATGGAACGACCCGGCTCTCAGGAGTCAGTTCTGCTCTGGGTTATCCGAAAGGGTTAAGGATGCGCTTGCATTGTATGAGACCCCCTTTTCCCTTGATGCAGTTATGTCCCTTTCTATCCGTATAGATAGACGCCTTAGGGACAGGTTGAAAAAACCGGAGCCATTGGTAACCCCTCCCAAGCAGCAGTTAGTCTGTATGGACTTAGACGAGCCTATGCAGCTAGGAGGAACTACTCGTCAGGTCCGTCCTCCTGAGGTTCGCCGTAGGCGTGGGGGTTGTTTTTTTTGTGGGGAGAGGGGTCATTTCATTAACGTCTGTCCTTCTTTCCTCAGAAACAAAAAAACCGTCGGAAAACTACTAACCCCAGGCTGTGTGGAGGATGTCAGTCGGGGGGTATACGTTTCCTCCATACGTACATCGCAATTTGTGTTGCCAGCGGTTATTGTTTTTGGTGATAAGACAGAGACTGTTTCTTTCTTTCTAGACAGTGGAGCAGGGGTAAATTTGATAGATGCCCATTTTGCCTGCACTATGGTTTGTCTCTCTGTACGTTACAGAGACCTATTCCCATATTTGCTATAGATTCTGCTCCTCTGTCTCAGAGAAACCTCACCCACATCGTTCATAATTTACACCTTCGGGTAGGGGACCACCATAACGAGATGCTCTCATGTTATGTTCTGGAGGGGCTTCCCACTCCGGTGGTGCTGGGCCTTCCCTGGTTGGTAGCGCACAATCCAGTGGTGGATTGGCAGGCCAGGGAGATATTGGAGTGGAGTGAGCCGTGCAGAGAAAATTGCTTAAATAGCAATTGCTTAGTCGCCTCCATAACTACCCTACCTACATTTGTTTCGGACTTTGAGGACGTTTTTTCTGAAAAGGGTTGTCAGAAGTTACCACCTCATCGTCCTTATGATTGCCCGGTTAACCTTATTCCCGGCGCAAAATTACCCAAGACCAGGTTATATAATCTTTCAGGTCCAGAGAGACAAGCCATGAAGGATTATATCTCCGAGAGTTTGGCTAAGGGACACATCAGACCCTCTTCTTCACCCGTGGCTGCAGGGTTTTTCTTTGTTAAAAAGAAAGATGGGGGCCTGCGTCCTTGCCTAGATTTTCGTGAATTAATTCGGATAACCATCCGAGATCCATACCCTCTTCCTCTCATTCCTGACCTGTTTAACCAGATTGCGGGTGCTAGGTGGTTCTCCAAACTCGATCTTAGGGGGGCCTACAATCTGATTCGTATTAAAGAGGGGGATGAGTGGAAAACAGCTTTTAACACCCCTGAGGGGCATTATGAAAATCTAGTTATGCCTTTCGGCCTGACCAATGCTCCTGCCGTCTTTCAACATTTCGTTAATGACATTTTTAGTCATCTAATCGGCAGGTTTGTGGTAATATACCTAGATGATATCTTAATTTATTCGTCTGATCTGAAAACACATGAGGAGCATGTCAGACAAGTACTGCAGGTCCTACGGACGAATGAATTATATGCTAAAATTGAAAAATGTGTTTTTGCCGTTCAGGAGATACAATTCCTAGGTTATTATTTATCTGCGTCAGGTTTCCGTATGGATCCTAGGAAGGTCCAGGCAATTTTGGATTGGGATCTTCCTGAGAACCTCAAAGCACTACAACGGTTCTTGGGCTTCGCGAATTTCTATAGGAAATTCATTAAAAATTATTCGGTGATCGTAAAAAACCCCTTACTGACATGACTAGGAAGGGACTGATTTTTCTAAATGGTCTGACGCCGCTAAAGTTGCTTTTTCCTCTCTAAAAGAGAGGTTTACCTCAGCACCTGTACTAGTCCAACCTGATGTCTCTCAGCCTTTTATTGTTGAAGTCGATGCATCAGAGGTGGGAGTGGGGGCTGTGCTGTCTCAGGGTCCGTCTCCTGGCAAATGGCGTCCTTGTGCTTTCTTTTCTAAAAAACTATCTGCAGCAGAACAGAACTACGATATTGGCAATAGGGAACTGTTAGCTATTAAACTTGCGTTTGAGGAGTGGCGTCACTTTTTAGAGGGGGCAGTCCACCCCGTCACTGTGTTTACGGACCACAAAAATCTGCTGTACCTCGAATCGGCTAAGCGTCTCACCCCTAGACAGGCTAGGTGGTCGCTATTTTTTACCAGGTTTAACTTTGTGATTACCTATCGTCCTGGGGTAAAGAATACCAAGGCTGATGCACTATCTCGTTGTTTCCCTGGAGGGGGTAATGTGAGTGATCCGGTACCCATTCTACAAAGAGGAGTGGTTGTCTCTGCGGTACACTCTGCTTTGGAGGGGAAGGTGTTAGAGGCCCAGGGGGACGCCCCGGTCTCTTGCCCCTCAGAGAAATTGTTTGTACCGTTGAACCTACGTCTCGAATTATTAAAGGAACATCATAATTCGGCACTTGCTGGGCACCCGGGTAGTAAAGCAACCTTAGAGCTATTGTCTCATCGTTTTTGGTGGCCAAGGTTGCGTCAGGATGTATTGGATTTTGTGTCTTCTTGTTCTACCTGTGCGCGCGCAAAAGTTTCACATACACGTCCTGCAGGGTCTCTATTACCACTCGTCATTCCCAATAGACCATGGACACATCTGTCTATGGATTTTATCACTGACTTACCTTTGTCTGCGGGTAAAACAGTGATTTTGGTAGTAGTGGACAGGTTTAGCAAAATGGCACACTTTATTGCGTTACCCGCACTACCTAATGCTAAAACTCTTGCTCAGGTATTCGTCAGTGAGATCGTGAAGCTTCACGTGGGCCCCTCCGATGTTGTTTCGGATCGGGGAACCCAGTTTATTTCTAAATTTTGGAAAGCTTTTTGTTCCCGTTTGGGGGTTCACTTGTCCTTTTCCTCAGCTTTCCATCCTCAGTCGAATGGACAGACTGAGCGTACCAACCAAAACCTGGAGACATATCTAAGATGTTTTGTGTCTGAAAACCAAGAGTTGTGGTCGTCATATTTACCGTTAGCTGAGTTTGCCATAAATAATCGCCGTCAGGAATCCACTGGCAAGTCACCTTTTCTTGGTGCATATGGTTTTCATCCCCAATTCTGTACTTTCAAAGAGGGGGGGTCTTCTGGGGTTCCCGAAGAGGAACGGTTTTCGTCATCTCTTTCATCAGTATGGCAGAAGGTGCAAGCTAACTTGAAAAATATGGGAGGTAAATACAAATGCATGGCTGATAAGAGACGGTCGCCAGGTCCGGACCTAGGAGTGAATGACTATGTGTGGTTGTCTACTAGGAATATCAAGTTGAAGGTTCCCTCTTGGAAACTGGGTCCTAGGTTTATTGGTCCTTACAAGATTGTAGCCATCATCAACCCCGTGGCTTTTCGCCTGGAGTTACCTCAGACTTTTAAAATCCATAATGTCTTTCATAAGTCGTTACTCAAAAAATATGTTCCACCTCTAGAACCGTCACCGCTGCCACCCCCTCCTGTTGTCGTGGATGGTAGTTTGGAATTTCATATATCCAAAATTGTTAATTCTCGTCGGGTCCGCCGCTCTCTCCAATATCTGGTGCACTGGAGAGGTTACGGTCCCGAGGAAAGAATGTGGGTTCCTGCGTCTGAGGTAAACGCCGACAGGCTAGTCCGGATTTTTCATGCCTCTCATCCTGAGAGACCTGGTCCTGAGGCCCCTCGTAGAGAGGGGGGTACTGTCACGAGGGTGTCAAGAGCCACGCCTGACTCCGTTGTACCCGGGGTCAGGAGGTCGCAGCGGTTGGCTGCACGCTCTATGTCAGATAGGGAAGTTTCCTTATTGTAGCTTTCTGGGTTTGCTTTACAAACCCTTTTGGCTCACTCAGGGATCCGTAGCTCCTTCTCTCAGCTGTTCCTTGTCTAGCACTCCCAATCCTCCTTATATTCCCCTCTCACACTTCTCTGGTTGCCAGATATAGAGCTTCCTGCCTGGACATCTATTCTGACCCACTGGAGCTGTGTTGCTGCGTTCTCTGAGTGTTGCCTTAGAACGCTACCCTCCGGATCCCTGTTGGACCTTTGTGGACAATTGTTGCCGTCCACCTGGGTGTTTGTGTTTGTCTGTATTGTCTGTCCTCTCCCTGGTGTTTCCCTCTTAGTGTCAGTGGTGAGGACTAGCGATCCCACCGGCCCGTTCATTATCTAGGGCTCATTTCAGGGAAAGCCAGGGTTTAGGCACGTGATCGCCGCACGGGTGAGGAACCCGTCTAGGGACGTCAGGGCAGGCAGGTGCCAGCTGCAAGGTGAGTTAGGGGTCACCACCTTTCCCTCTCCCTTGGGCAGGGCTTTCCCTGTTTTCCTCCCTGTGCGTGTTGCCGGTCATTACACAGACACAAAATAACTTGACCAGCCTCAGCAATAACCACAGATTTAAATGAATATAAATTTGAGGCATATTATTTAGGCTCTGGGTGACAGGTATACGTTTACAGACAGAATTAGACTTGGAAATGCACAGTAACGTGTGTGTGAAGTTATTGAGAATGACCCTATCAGCACCTTGAATCTAATATACCCTTTTAATGCATAGATTTAAAGTAGCCCTGATACAGCAGAAACCACTCATTTAGGAAATTGCTAAGTTGGGTATTGTATTTCAACCCAGAACAAAAATATATCCTTTGTCAGATAGCAGACAGTATTACAATTGGCTAGCCACAGCTGAAACACCAGATTTAGGGTACTGCTATTTTGGCAATTGTATTTCACCCCTCAATAAAATAGCAAGCACAGCCAAGCCCCTGATGTAGGATATAGCCAAAAAATAACCACACTATTGATGGTTAAATGGACTTTGTGACAGCTTGCCCCTGATGTAGGATATAGCCAAAAAATAACCACACTATTGATGGTTAAATGGACTTGGTGACAGCTTGCCCCTGATGTAGGATATAGCCAAAAAATAACCAAACTATTGATGGTTAAATGGACTTGGTGACAGCTTGCCCCTGATGTAGGATATAGCCCAAAAATAACCACACTATTAATGGGTAAATGGACTTGGTGACAGCTTGCCCCTGATGTAGGATATAGCCCAAAAATAACCACACTATTGATGGTTAAATGAACTTGGTGGCAGCTTGTGCTGGCGCACCACAAGACACAAAATGGCCGCCGATCACCCCAGAAAAAAGTGACTGAAAAATGCTCAGCCTAAAAACAGTGAGCAATTGAATAGCAGCAGTTCAATGATCCACAGCTGTAGATCGATCACTGACTTAAGTGTTTTGGAGGAGTTAATCGGGCGCTACGTGACTCCAGCTTAAATAGAGGCTGGGTCACATGCTGCACTGGCCAATCACAGCCATGCCAATAATAGGCATTGCTGTGACGGCCTCTTGGGGCAAGTAGTATGACGCTTGTTGATTGGCTGCTTTGCAGCCTTTCAAAAAGCGCCAAGAAAGCAACGAACACCGAACCTGGACTTTTACGAAAATGTTCGGGTCCGTGTCACGGACACCCCAAAATTCGGTACGAACTATACAGTTCGGGTTCACTCATCCCTACTCACAACATAATTCTTGGATCTCTACATGAAAATAATGTATTTGCTGGAAATCGCAAGAGGGGCATAGTTGGAGACATTGACTTCACAAGAGATACAGAGCAGTGGAGTTCAGCCACCTCTATTTGCTTCCCGCTTTTTACTGCTCCTGAATTAAAATTGGGGCAACCAGCTTCAGCTTCCTCTGATGTGTATGCCTACGGAGTCCTTTTGTTATGGCTTTGCACAGGGAGCAAGAATGTTATGCACAATTCTGATGGAACTACTGATTTTAAGAAACTGGACTTGGACTCCAAAGCAGAGGCTCTCCTGTCATGTCTTGTGTGCTGTGGAGATCGAATGCAGATGGAGCAGATAAAAACACATGAATATTTTAAACTTATGGAAGCTGCTTGATTTAATTGTGAATAGATGGTAAAGGCAAAGTTTGCTGGTGTGTTGTCATCAGCGTCTTCATTATTTTTACTGCATGACCCACAACGATGTAATTTGGTCCATACAGCAAAATGAGGTGTACAATCACCCATCAATTTTCCCCCAAAAAATGCCTGTTTCACATAAAAAATTTCACCACTACGTAATTCGGTACATACAGCATAAAGAGGTCTGCAATCACCCATCAATTTTCCCGAAAAATGTTTGAATTAGAAAATGTCACCAATGAAAGGATAATGGAATTAAGTTCATACATAAGAAGGTCTTCAATACCCATCAATTTTCCCCAAAAAAGCCTGTTTCACATTCACAAATTTCACCACTACGTAATTTTGGCCATAATGCAAAAAGGGCTTTACCACATATAACTGCACCGCTGAACGGCTAATAGGCCCTTATTTTTTTCCACTTTTACAGTACACAAGGCTTTTCAACATATAAGTGCAACGCTGAACGGCGAATATATTCTTATTTTGCCTCTAATACAGGACAAACAGGGCTTTAGAATATATAACTGCACCGCTGAACGGCAATTAGGCCCTAATTTTTTTCTACTTTTACACTACACAAAAGGCTTTTCAACATATAAGTGCAACTCTGAACTGCAAATATGTTTTAATTTTGCCACTAATACAGGGCAAAAAGGGCTTTAGAATATGTAACTGCACCGCTGAAAGGCAACTAGGCCCTATTTTTTTTTTTCACTTTTACACTACACAAAAGGCTTTTCAACATATAAGTGCAACGCTGAACGGCGAATATATTTTAATTTTGCCACTAATACACGGCAAACAGGGCTTTAGGATATATAACTGCATCGCTGACCGGCAAATCTATTTTTTCTTTTTCCATTAATACATGCCACAAAAGGCTTTAGAACATATAACTGCAATGCTGACCTGCAAATATATTTTTTCTTTTTCAAATAATACACAACAAAAAGGGCTTTAGAACATATAACTGCACCACTAAACGGCAAATATATTTTACTTTTGCCTGTAATACACGACAAAAAGGGCTGTAATTTTAGCACTTCACCACACAACGTCTAATAAGCCCTTTTTTCCCACTAACACAAGCTAAAAAATGTTTTAGAACATATAACTGCATCGCACATGGGCAAATAAGGCATAGAAATATTTCCTTGTAATAAACTCTGTTAATACCTGTTTCAAACAGCACTTGCACCATAATAAGAACAATTTGCTGGAATTACAGAGCTATATAATGGCAATTTGGATCCCCAGTCAGTGCAGCAAGGTGTAATAGGAATGTTCCTATTACCCAGGCTGTAACCTCCGCTACTGAACCCTGTTCAACATAAATGCTATGGAATGATTCCTCCCTATCCTTTCCCTACACCTTGAATAATCTTGCCCTACACTTGCAAATCGTTTTTTTTAGCACAATAAGGTTTTTTCTAACACTGTCCGTAGCGCCCGCTGACGTCTCTCCCTGCACTAAGTACACTGGTAAATGGCAGGATCTAAGATGGCTGACGCTATTTATAGGACTGTGACATCACAGGGCTGGCTGGCGGCTGATTGGCTGCATGCATGGCATTATGGGTGATTCGGCCTTCCCAGAGTTCCTTTCTCCATGTTCTCACACGTGCAGCAGACATTTCCGGGAAAAAATGCGATTCGTTACCATGAAGGGCAAGTCAATTCGGCTTTGGTGCGAATAGAATTTTTCCTAAAATTTGGAACGAATTCCACTTCATCCACTTCAATTCACTCATCTCTAATCTTCTTATTGCATACACAGTGGTATATTAGCGACCTGTCAAAGAAAATCACCATGCAAAAGAAAACTAAAATGAGCCCAGGTAGAGTTGTTGACAGTTTGTCTAGAGATTGAATGCTAATTAGTGTTGGTCGAGCACCAACGTGCTCGTGTGCTCGAATAGAACACTTCCCAATGCTCTGGTGCTCTACAGAGCCAGTTACTTTAAAAAAATAAAAAAATAAATGTACTTCTGCTGTATAGGAATACTTACTAGTAGTAAAACAGCAGAAGTCTCTTCTTTTTTTTTTTTTTAAGTAACTGGCCATGCAGCTCTATAGTGTAGTGTTTAGCATTCTGGGTTGTAATGTAGAAGGTTGTGAGTTTGAATTCTGTCAGAAATAGAGGCTAAATTAAATTTAAACACACATATATATAGGTTTTTAGCCATAATATATTTACATATATTATTATATATTTAGAATATATATTATAATATATGTAAATAAAATATTATGCATTCATATATATCAGAAGTATGATTTTATATATATATATATATATATATATATATATAACTTTTTATTTTTTGCAATTACATATTTTTTACAATTACTAAAAAAAATATAAAATATATACATTTAGTTTAGCCTATATTTCTGAAAATCTGACAGGATTCAAACTCACAAACTTCTACATTACAGCCCAGACTGTTAACCACTACACTATAGAGCTGCATGGCCAGTTACAAAAAAAAAATATATATGAGACTTCTGCTGTATAGGAATACTTACTACTAGTAAATATTCCTATACAGCAATATTTACTACTAGTAAATATTCCTATACAGCATTTTTTTTTAAAGTAACTGGCTGTGCAGCTCTATAGTGTAGTGGTTAACATTCTTGGCTGTAATGTAAATGGTTGAAAGTTTGAATCCCGCCAGAAACTTTTCAGAAATAGAGGCTAAATTAGATTTAAATACACTGTCTCAAGCACGCGCAATATCTGGCCAAATACCGCGATGTTCTGAGCATAGCAATGCTCGAGCCAAATTGTTGTTCAGCCGAGCATGCCTGCGTAATGCTAATTTTCTTATTCGTCATTTTTGAGGCTAGAAATAAAAGTGAAAGTGATTATGAATCCAGACAGAACAGATAAACTCACTCAGACTACTGCAACACAGAAATGCATTAACAATCAACAATATTTTTTCAGGCAATGCTCTAGATTAAAAAAATTTACATGATCTTCAATTCTCAGTATATCTTAAAATTCATACAATTTAATATAATTTCTCTACTAAAATAAATGCATGACTAGATGCAGATATTAGCTTCCTTTACATAAAAGTAGAGGACTAGGGGGGCGTGGCTTGGCTGCCGAGTCTGATGGACGCTTAGCACAGCAGCTCCGGCACCATAGCGACTTAAAACGAGCAGAAATCCTGCAATTTCACCTGATTCTGTCCGAAAAAGATTCGTCTGGACCTGTACACGATGGGGAAGAATAAAAGGCTACTCCCAAGGCTGCACAGTGAAAACTTGGAGAGATATTTTGAAAGAGGGAAAATCCAAGATGGCGCCCAGAGCCCTGAAGCTGACTCGACTCCCGCTTCTCCACCGATGAGCGCTCCATCTCCTTCACCGATGGCAGAGCATTTCCCCTCGACCTCTCCCCCTGCATTATCGGATCCCTCTCTCCTCACTACGCCTCAGTTCCCTGACACTCCCGAGGATGTCAGAGCGGCGGGAACGGGACACAAAGACGCGCAAGATGGCGCAGCAGGCACCTCTAGATCTCCTTCCTCAAGCACACACAAGAGGAGACCGAGGATAGAGCTAACGGAGGACACTCAGGTTAGTCCAGTTTCCTCTCCTCAAGAGACTGAACTTTTTACTAACTATCCGGTCTCTGATAAGTTAGTGTCAGAAGATTCTCTAAAGCAAATGCTGTTAGCTTTGAAATCTGCAATGCAACAAGATTTAGCAGCCCTAATTGCTCCCATGTCTGCCAAGCTACACAGCGTTGAACAGAGGGTGACGCATATTGAGTCTAAAATGTCAGACTTTGCTTCTTCCCAAAACGAAGTGATCGACGCACATAATGAAATGGCGGATGAAATGGAAAGCATAAAACTGAAAATGGCAGACTTAGAGGATCGCTCGCGAAGGAATAACATCAAATTCCGCGGCATCCCAGAAGATATTTCTAATACTAAGCTGCCTGCTTATATTCAAAAGCTTTTTGTGTCTCTTGTCCCCAAACTTTCTTCACATGATTTAATTGTGGACCGAGCCCACAGAGTCCCGAAGCCGAAACACCTGGGCCCGGATGTATCAAGAGACGCTCTAGCTCGCATACACTTTTTCTCCACAAAAGAAGCGGTGATGTACGCTGCTCAGAAAATGGGCTCTCTCCCGGATCCTTATCAATCTGTCAGATTATATACTGATCTCTCAGCAGTAACTTTGAAACTACGCCGTGAGCTTCTACCTATCACTCTCTCCCTACGCAAACATGAAATCGCTTACAAATGGGGATACCCTATGAAGCTGCTTATATCCAAAGATGGACGCTCTTACCTTGTCCGGTCTCTGGAGGAAGGGAAATCCCTACTAAAAGGATGGCGTATTAATATTTCTGCCCCGGTTCAAAATACTCCATATGTTTATCAACATCAAAAATGACCTGCACAGTTGTCTTCTCAAGGACATTTCTTGTTTTAAATATTACAAGTTCGTACCATTACTTACTCCCTCAAGATGAAGGTAGTGCCGCTGATTCTCCGTGGGCAAGCCGAGAAGATCTCAAAGGAGAGGATATTGAGTCCTCAGATTCTACCTTCAACAATTCCACCAATTGTTTGTTCTATATCATACGTTTTCCTTAGTTTATCTACCTCCCTCAGGTGACGCAACGCGTTTTCAGTTAAATACGCGCTTATTAGGGATGAGCGAACTCGAACTGTATAGTTCGGGTTCGTACCGAATTTTGGGGTGTCCGTGACACGGACCCGAACCCGGACATTTTCGTAAAAGTCCGGGTTCGGGTTCGGTGTTCGTCGCTTTCTTCGCGCTTTTGTGACGCTTTCTTGGCGCTTTTTGAAAGGCTGCAAAGCAGCCAATCAACAAGCGTCATACTACTTGCCCCAAGAGGCCATCACAGCCATGCCTACTATTGGCATGGCTGTGATTGGCCAGAGCACCATGTGACCCAGCCTCTATTTAAGCTGGAGTCACATAGCGCCGCCCGTCACTCTGCTCTGATTAGCGTAGGGAGAGGTTGCGGCTGCGACAGTAGGGCGAGATTAGGCAGATTAACTCCTCCAAAGGACTTGATTAACTGATCGATCTGCAGCTGTGGATCATTGAGCTGCTGATCCTCAATTGCTCACTGTTTTTAGGCTGCACAGACCGTTTGTCAGTCTCATTTTTCTGGGGTGATCGGCGGCCATTTTGTGTCTTGTGGTGCGCCAGCACAAGCTGCGACCAAGTGCATTTAACCCTCAATGGTGTGGTTGTTTTTTGGCTAAAGCCTACATCAGGGTGAAGCTGTCACACCAAGTGCATTTAACCAGCAATAGTCTGTTCATTTTTTGGCCATATACAAAATCAGGGGCAAGCTGCGCCTGTCACCAAGTGCATTTAACCCTCAATGGTGTGGTTGTTTTTTGGCTAAAGCCTACATCAGGGTGAAGCTGTCACACCAAGTGCATTTAACCAGCAATAGTCTGTTCATTTTTTGGCCATATACAAAATCAGGGGCAAGCTGCGCCTGTCACCAAGTGCATTTAACCCTCAATGGTGTGGTTGTTTTTTGGCTAAAGCCTACATCAGGGTGAAGCTGTCACACCAAGTGCATTTAACCAGCAATAGTCTGTTCATTTTTTGGCCATATACAAAATCAGGGGCAAGCTGCGCCTGTCACCAAGTGCATTTAACCCTCAATGGTGTGGTTGTTTTTTGGCTAAAGCCTACATCAGGGTGAAGCTGTCACACCAAGTGCATTTAACCAGCAATAGTCTGTTCATTTTTTGGCCATATCCCAGTCTAATTCTGTCACTAAATCCATACCGGTCACCCAGCGCCTAAATACTAGGCCTCAAATTTATATCCAGCTAAATCTGTCCCTAGTGCTGTAGCTGGGCGAGTTATTTAGTGTCCGTTCAAGCACATTTCTTGTTCTGGGTTGAAATACAATTCTCAATTTAGCAATTTCATAATTTAGTGGTTCCTGCTATATCAGAGCTCTTTGAAATCTATCCCAAAAAGGGTATATAATATTGAAGGTGCACATAGGGTCATTCAGAGTAACTTCACACACACCCGCTACTGTGTATTTCCAAGTCTAATTCTGTCACTAAATCCATACCGGTGACCCAGCGCCTAAATACTAGGCCTCAAATTTAATTCCCTCTAAATCTCTCGTTACCCACCGCTGTACTGTTGTTGCTGGGCAAGATATTTAGTGTCCGTCAAAGCACATTTTTTGTTCTGGGTTGAAGTACAATTCCCAATTTAGCAATTTCATAATTTAGTGGTTTCTGCTATATCAGAGCTATTTGAAATCTATCCCAAAAAGGGTATATAATATTGAAGGTGCACATAGGGTCATTCAGAATAACTTCACACACACCCGCTACTGTGTATTTCCAAGTCTAATTCTGTCACTAAACCCATACCTGTCACCCAGCGCCTAAATACTAGGCCTCAAATTTAAATCCCTCTAAATCTCTCGTTACCGTTGTCCTGTTGTAGCTGGGAAAGTTATTTAGTGCCCGTCAAAGCACATTTTTTGTTCTGGGTTGAAGTACAATTCCCAATTTAGCAATTTCATAATTTAGTGGTTCCTGCTATATCAGAGCTATTTGAAATCTATCCCAAAAAGGGTATATAATATTGAAGGTGCACATAGGGTCATTCAGAATAACTTCACACACACCCGCTACTGTGTATTTCCAAGTCTAATTCTGTCACTAAATCCATACCGGTGACCCAGCGCCTAAATACTAGGCCTCAAATTTAATTCCCTCTAAATCTCTCGTTACCCACCGGTGTACTGTTGTTGCTGGGCAAGATATTTAGTGTCCGTCAAAGCACATTTTTTGTTCTGGGTTGAAGTACAATTCCCAATTTAGCAATTTCATAATTTAGTGGTTTCTGCTATATCAGAGCTATTTGAAATCTATCCCTAAAAGGGTATATAATATTGAAGGTGCACATAGGGTCATTCAGAATAACTTCACACACACCCGCTACTGTGTATTTCCAAGTCTAATTCTGTCACTAAACCCATACCTGTCACCCAGCGCCTAAATACTAGGCCTCAAATTTAAATCCCTCTAAATCTCTCGTTACCGTTGTCCTGTTGTAGCTGGGAAAGTTATTTAGTGCCCGTCAAAGCACATTTTTTGTTCTGGGTTGAAGTACAATTCCCAATTTAGCAATTTCATAATTTAGTGGTTCCTGCTATATCAGAGCTATTTGAAATCTATCCCAAAAAGGGTATATAATATTGAAGGTGCACATTGGGTCATTCAGAATAACTTCACACACACGCTTCTGTGCATTTCCAAGTCTAATTCTGTCACTAAATCCATACCGGTGACCCAGCGCCTAAATACTAGGCCTCAAATTTAATTCCCTCTAAATCTCTCGTTACCCACCGCTGTACTGTTGTTGCTGGGCAAGATATTTAGTGTCCGTCAAAGCACATTTTTTGTTCTGGGTTGAAGTACAATTCCCAATTTAGCAATTTCATAATTTAGTGGTTTCTGCTATATCAGAGCTATTTGAAATCTATCCCTAAAAGGGTATATAATATTGAAGGTGCACATTGGGTCATTCAGAATAACTTCACACACACACGCTTCTGTGCATTTCCAAGTCTAATTCTGTCACTAAATCCATACCGGTCACCCAGCGCCTAAATACTAGGCCTCAAACGCAGCCGCCTGTCTACAGCCAATGTGGACAAGCTGACGTTCATAAAAATGAACCAGGCATGGATCCCACAGGATCTGTCCGTCCCTTGTCCAGATTAGACATTAACTACCTCCCCTTAACCATATATTATTGGACTCCAGGGCACTTCCTCATTCAATCCTATTTTTATTTTCATTTTACCATTATATTGCGAGGCTACCCAAAGTTGAATGAACCTCTCCTCTGTCTGGGTGCCGGGGCCTAAATATATGCCAATGGACTGTTCCAATGTTGGGTGATGTGAAGCCTGATTCTCTGCTATGACATGCAGACTGATTCTCTGCTGACATGAAGCCAGATCCTCTGTTACGGGACCTCTCTCCTCTGCCTGTGTGCTGGGCCTAAATTTATGAAAATGGACTCTTACAGTGGTGGGTGACGTGAAGCCTGATTCTCTGCTATGATATGAAGACTGATTCTCTGCTGACATGAAGCCAGATTGTCTGTTACGGGACCTCTCTCCTCTGCCTGGGTGCTGGGCCTAAATATATGCCAATGGACTGTTGCAGTGGTGGCTGACGTGAAGCCTCATTCTCTGCTATGACATGCAGACTGATTCTCTGCTGACATGAAGCCAGATTGTCTGTTACGGGACCTCTCTCCTCTGCCTGGGTGCTGGGTAGTGTTGAGCGCGAATATTCGAAAAGCAAATTTTTTTCGCGAATATCGCAACTTCGCGATTTCGCGAATATTTCGAATATAGTGCTATATATTCGTAAAAACGAATATTCGTTTTTTGTTTTTTCCCCCCCCCACAAAATTACAGTACACATATAATTGATTGTTTCCCAAAGGTCCAACAGCTCAGATCTTACTCACATTGCCTAGAAAGTGATTGAGGCGCGAATCTTCGTAAGGCGATTTTATTAGCGCACATGCGAATATCGGCACGTCCCAGAACAGAGGCAAAGGGCTTTGCATTCATACATTAGTGAATTGAGTTGCGAATCTTCGTAAGGCGATTTTATTAGCGCACATGCGAATATCGGCACGTCCCAGAACAGAGGCAAAGGGCTTTGCATTCATACATTAGTGAATTGAGTTGCGAATCTTCGTAAGGCGATTTTATTAGCGCACATGCGAATATCTACACTTGTCCCAGAACAGAGGCAAAGGGCTTTGCATTCATACATTAGTGATTGAATTGAGCTGCGAATCTTCGTAAGGCGATTTTATTAACGCAAATGCAAATATCTACACTTGTCCCCAGAACAGAGAGGCAAAGGCCTGTGCATTCATATAGTATAGCACCATATTCGCGAATACGTAGAACTTCGTAAAATTCGATTTACGAATATTCGTATTTTTTATTTTACTTTCCACCTTACAGATTACATTGATCTGTACTCTGTCAACTACTGTCATCACCCCCCACTGTATCTCGATTGATTCCCAAAAGTCTCACATTCCCTAGAAAGTGATTGAGTTGCGAATCTTCGTAAGGCGATTTTATTAGCGCACATGCGAATATCTACACTTGTCCCAGAACAGAGGCAAAGGGCTTTGCATTCATACATTAGTGATTGAATTGAGCTGCGAATCTTCGTAAGGCGATTTTATTAACGCAAATGCAAATATCTACACTTGTCCCCAGAACAGAGAGGCAAAGGCCTGTGCATTCATATAGTATAGCACCATATTCGCGAATACGTAGAACTTCGTAAAATTTGATTAACGAAAATTCGTATTTTTTATTTTACTTTCCACCTTACAGATTACATTGATCTGTACTCTGTCAACTACTGTCATCACCCCCCACTGTATCTCGATTGATTCCCAAAAGTCTCACATTCCCTAGAAAGTGATTGAGGTGCGAATCTTCGTAAGGCGATTTTATTAGCGCACATGCGAATATCTACACTTGTCCCAGAACAGAGGCAAAGGGCATTGCATTCATACATTAGTGATTGAATTGAGTTGCGAATCTTCGTAAGGCGATTTCATTAGCGCACATGTGAATTTTGCATAGCATATGTATTATGCGATGCGAAAATTCGAATTATCGCATATGCGAAATAATAACGAATTTGAATAATCGTGAATATTTTACGAATATTCTTTCGAATATTCACAAAATTTCGCGAATTCGAATATGGGACATGCCGCTCAACACTAGTGCTGGGCCTAAATTTATGACAATGGACTGTTGCAGTGGTGGGTGACGTGAAGCCTGATTCTCTGCTATGACATGCAGACTGATTCTCTGCTGACATGAAGCCAGATTGTCTGTTACGGGACCTCTCTCCTCTGCCTGGGTGCTGGGCCTAAATATATGCCAATGGACTGTTGCAGTGGTGGCTGACGTGAAGCCTCATTCTCTGCTATGACATGCAGACTAATTCTCTGCTGACATGAAGACAGATTCTCTGTTACGGGACCTCTCTCCTCTGCCTGGGTGCCGGGGCCTAAATATCTGAGAATGGACTGTTCCAGTGGTGGGTGACGGGAAGCCAGATTCTCTGCTATGGAACCTCTCTCCAATTGATTTTGGTTAATTTTTATTTATTTAATTTTTATTTTTATTCATTTCCCTATCCACATTTGTTTGCAGGGGATTTACCTACATGTTGCTGCCTTTTGCAGCCCTCTAGCTCTTTCCTGGGCTGTTTTACAGCCTTTTTAGTGCCGAAAAGTTCGGGTCCCCATTGACTTCAATGGGGTTCGGGTTCGGGACGAAGTTCGGATCGGGTTCGGATCCCGAACCCGAACATTTCCGGGATGTTCGGCCGAACTTCTCGAACCCGAACATCCAGGTGTTCGCTCAACTCTAGCGCTTATACTTACCATAGGTGCATTCTAGGTTATGTTATACCTTTCCAAAAGCTGAATAGATTTCTATTCTTTGCTTCAACATAGAACTTTTGCCCCTAATCGTAGACACGATGCTATGTCTACTTCAGTTTTTCTTATTATTTTATGTTCATTTTTTTAGTATACCGGTACTAATGCTTCACTTGGTGATGTTTCTAAATTTGTTTATGTTTCCTTAAGGTCTTTTTGAGCAGAGCGGGGGCCGTCTTCAGCGCCATGGTTTAAAACCATGGGATTGACGATTCTTTCTCTCAACTCCAGGGGACTAAACTGTCCGCAGAAAAGGGCTTATCTTTGGAAAGAGGCGATGTCTGGTAAAGCTGATGTGCTGTGTATTCAGGAATCTCACCTGTTACAGAAGGATGCATACAGGGTTAAACATCGCTTGTTTCCAACCATAATACACTCCCATAATACACAGAAAAACAGAGGAGTATTTATTGCTATTAAGAACTCAGTGTCTTTTTCTTTAATATCGCAGGTGGTAGATCCCCGGGGCAGATACGTTGTCTTGGTATGTGTGGTGAACAATATCAAATACACATTGGTGAACATTTACGCGCCAAATGAACATCAGATTTCCTTCTTACACAAGGTTATGAAGAAAGTTCACAAAATTAAACAAGGTAAACTAATCGTCTGCAGAGATTTCAACTCAATTGTGGATCCCTCTCTTGACTCAACTAATCCCTCCAGACGCTCTCCTATGGGCTTAGCAGCTTTCCTTCACTCCGAAGGCCTTATAGACGTCTGGAGGGCTCAGCACAGCCAGGAAAGGGACTACACCTTTTTATCCTCCTCACACCTCTCTTACTCTAGAATAGATATGTTTCTAGTAGACCAAACGACCCTCTTTCACACTTTAAAATCCTCCATTGGTATTATTAAATGGTCTGACCATGCCCCTATTATACTTCAACTAGCGGAGCAATTCCAATCTCCCCCCCCCCCCCCCAGTGTGGAGGAACAACCCATTCCTTTTTTCCCATTCTAAATACAAGATTGATATTTCCAAATCCCTACAGGAATACTTCCATTTGAATGCAAACTCAGTTCCCGACCCTTACGTGGTCTGGCAGGCGCACAAGGCATTTATCAGAGGAGTCTTGATAAAAATCAACCACATTGAAAAGAAAAAAAGGGAAAAGGAAGTATTAGAGACTCTAGCACGGATCTCATCTCTAGAGTTTAGAAACAAGCAATTCCCAACTGCAGGGGTAACCGCCGACTTGCGTGGTGAAAGGGACAAACTGATGTGTCTCCTTAATAATGATTTTGCTAAATCCCTCATGCGCTCTAAGGCCAAATTATCCCAGTCTCACCTTTCACAACTAAACGCTCCAATCACAGATTTTGAATTAAACAAGCTAGTCTCCTCCCTCCCCTTGGGAAAATCCCCAGGCCCTGACGGGTTATCGAATGAATATTATAAACACTTTTATCCTACTCTAGCCCCTTTTCTTCTTCCGCTGTTTCCGAACACGATGTCTGGCTCCCCCTTCCCCTCAGACATGTTGATGGCGTTAATCGTCACTTTACCCAAACCTGGTAAATCCCCAGATTCACCCCAAAACTTTAGGCCAATATCCCTCCTAAATTCTGATATAAAAATCTTCGCTAAGCTGATCGCATCAAGGCTTGCCTTAATTCTTCCTAAACTGATAGGTGATGACCAATCAGGTTTTGTGAAAGGCAGACAGGCTTCTGACAACACCAGACGCTTATTCAATATTATCAATGTGGCGGAAACACGCAAGACTCCTGGTCACCCTGGATGCAGAAAAGGCATTTGACCGCCTTCATTGGCATTATGCTTTTGCGGTTCTCGACTCCGTGGGTTTTGCCGGCCCTATTACTCATGCAATCCGCGGTTTATACTCAGATCCCATAGCGAAGATTTTTGTTAATGGAGTTCTTTCACAAAGCTTCCATATCACTAATGGTTCCCAACAGGGATGCCCTCTTTCCCCCCTCTTATTTATCCTAGCTTTAGAGCCCCTGGCCCAACACATTCGCCTATCCTCCGACATACAAGGTGTGAAAATAGGCCCAAAGTCCCACGTAATTTCACTATATGCTGATGATATCATCCTGACTTTAACGAATCCTACCCACTCCATGACCCATGAGTTCTCCACCATATCTCACTATGGTAATCTATCATACTATAAGATCAACACTTCAAAGTCTCAGGTACTCCCTGTTAATATTCCACTTTCAGAATTGAGAATTCTAAAAAATATGTTCCCGCTAGATTGGCAAACTTCATATCTCCCCTACTTGGGTATCAAATTGTCTTACCCTTGTTCACTTGCATACCAACACAACTACGCTCCTTTACTCACAACTATGACTAAGGATTTTGCCTCCTTCAGCATGCAGGAGATTTCGTGGGTTGGCAGGATTGCGTCTTTCCAAATGATGACCTTACCTAAACTCATCTATATTTTTAGAGCGCTGCCTGTTCCAGTCCCTGATTCCTTCTTCAGAGATGCCCAAAAGATAATCAACAGTTATATTTGGAAATCTAGCCATCCTAGAGTGGCCCAATCTATTATGTTCAGAAGAAGACAAGTGGGAGGTCTGGGCCTTCCTTCTATTAAGGATTACTATTTAGCTATCAATCTTTCTTTTACTAGAGAGTGGTGAAACCCGCTTTCAACAAAACCATGGGTGGAGATGGAATCCATACTTACCCCTAATGGATTGTTGAGAGACTTACTCATTCTTTCTCTATTAAAATCTAAGATGATAGAGCATCCCCTAATTGTGGTTAAGCAGGCTATCACGGTATGGTCCAAATTTCATCTATCGCAGGGCTTACCCAATCTTAATTTTTTTTCGCAAATATCAATGAGTACCTTAAGTTTATGCATAAATGACATTGACTTGTCAACCTGGATCGGGGCTGGCGTTTTATCCGCTGCCCAATTGGTAGAAAATTCAGCAGTGATCCCTTTTGATAAATTATGCCAACTGTATTGCCTGCCTTCCTCTCAATTTCTCTCTTATATGAGAATGGAATACTGTCTCAGTAATTTCCTTGCCTCCCCTCCCAAATCTCATACAGAAATGATGAGAATCTATAGGACACCTTCATTATTTAGGCATCATACTACTCATCATATATATAACATACTTAATGACAAGGCTAATTTTATCAAATCTCCTCCCCTATTGAAGTGGGAAAGAGAACTAAAATTATCCTTTTCAGAGGAGAAATGGGCTATGGCAGTTAAATTTATTGGGAATACGTTTAAATGTGTTGCACATTATGAGGCTGGGATCAAAACCCTTTTAAGGTGGTACTACACGCCTCATCGCCTAAGCATCATTTATCCTGGTACCTCAGCCTGTTGCTGGCGTGAATGCGGTAATACTGGCTCTCTCCTTCACATACTTTGGGCGTGCCCAAAACTCACTCCTTTTTGGAGATCGATATTTGATATGATAGCCCACATCACGGGTGTACGGTTGTCCCCTTCACCATCGTTAGCTCTTTTATTTCTCAACATAGAGGACTTACCGCCCGATAGTAGACGCATGATAGGACATATCCTGCTCAGTGCTAAACTGGTCATCACCAGACATTGGAAAGAGGTAACTGCACCAGCTCTCTCTAAAGTAATTCAAACTATAAATACTACATGTAGACTTGAGAGTCTACTGCCAGGCTCAATGATTAGCCTGACTTTGAAGGAAAAGACTTGGTCCCCCTGGAGGTTGAGCTCCTACTACACTCCTTGAATCACATATTTTCTAGATTGGCTGTCGCTCTGCTCATGAGACCCTACAGGTTAAGGTATTAATTTTGTTTTATTATTATCTTTCTTTTTTTTTTTTTTTTTTTTTCATTATATTTTTTTATTTTTTATTATGTGGTTATTCTTTGCTAAAGTGAAGTACCCAGTTCTTAGTTCTTCCGATACATTGAGCCATGCTTCTTGACTATTTGGCTCCTGATGGTTATTGACCTCGGTCATCATTGTGAGGCAATCAGAGGGTATGTGCCTCCCCCTCAACTGTATTGTACTACAATGCTCTCGGTATCAACCCGACTGTTCTTTGTACCAAAAATTTTTTTTTGCATAATGTACAACGTCTTTATACGTATGCTTTGAAAAATTAATAAAAACGATTAATCATAAAAGTAGAGGACTAATCAAGTAGTTTACTATTAAATATTAGTCATGCGAGCATTGTATTTCCTTAATACAAAACTAACATTTATAATAAATAGATACATATATTATGATGAATTTATGTTTTCTAAGCATAATCTATACCATTAATTTGCTATTATTCAGTATGTAATAACGGCAAGTGTTAAAATGTAACCCTGCATATCTTAAGGCTATAAAAACAAAATGTAGCAGTTCATTCACGGTAGCTATAATTTTGTAAAGTATGATGTATAATTATAAGGAAAGAGTACTATCACTTTTCGGAATCACAGTATAGCATTCTGCTAATTGTCTACTAGTTTTCTAGTTTGTTTTAGATTTTTGATCTATAGAGAGAAAGAGAGAGAGAGAGCCCACCCGACATATAACAACACCCTTAGCAAGAGATGTGCAAATCAGTCTTTTTTTCAAATGCAAAGGAAAATAATTATCCAAAATGTTCAGCCTTTGAAACAAGCCATAAAGCATGGTACAACAATCGTCAACACTCCAGCTGCTATGAGTTGTAGTCATTGTACCTACTGTGAAACATGTAGTAGGCATGGTTATGTTTTGGGCCTGCTTTGCTACATCTGACACAGGGTTTCTTGAATCTGTGCAGGGTACAATGAAATTTTAAAACTATGAAGGCATTCTGGACAGAAATGTGCTGTGCAGTGTCAGAAAGCTTGGTCTTGGTCGCAGGTCATGGCTCTTCCAAAAGGAAAATGGCCCAAAATGCACAGGTAAAAACATCCAATAATACCTAAGAGCAAAGCATTGGACTTCTGAAGAGATCTTCTATAAGACCTGATCTAAATCCTATTCAACATCTGTGGAAGGAGCTAAGGCATCCTCCAAACCTGACAGCTGGAGCAATTTGCTCACAAGGAGAGGGCCAAAGGAGTAGACAGGTACAGAAGTATTATTTAGAGGTACAGTAATCACCTGATTGCAGTGGTTGCCTGACAAGGTTGTCTAACAATATATTAAGTTAAGGCCTCTTTCACACAAGCGTGTCCGGATAAGATCCGGATGCGTTGCGGCAAACCCGTGCGAGTAGGTGCCCAATTGCAGTCAGTTTTGACTGCGATTGCGTTTTGCTGTTCAGTTTTTATCGCGCGGGTGCAATGTGTTTTGCACGCGTGTGATAAAAAAAACTGAATGTGGTACCCAGACCCGAACTTCTTCACAGAATTTCAGGTTTGGGATTGGTGTTGTATAGATTGTATTATTTTCCCTTATAACATGGTTATAAGGGAAAATAGTAGCATTCTGAATACAGAATGCATAGTACAATAGGGCTGGAGGGGTTAAAAAAATAATAATAATAATTTAACTCACCTTAATCCACTTGTTCGCGCAGCCGGAATTTCTTCTGTCTTCTTCTTTGAGGAATAGGACCTTTGATGATGTCACTGCGCTCATCACATGGTCCATCGCATGATCTTTTAACATGGTGATGGATCATGTGACGGACCATGTGATGAGCATAGTGACGTCATCAAAGGTCCTATTCCTCAAAGAAGAAGACAGAAGAGAAGCCGGGCTGCGTGAACAAGTTGATTAAGGTGAGTTAATTTTTATTTTATTTTTTTAACCGCTCCAGCCCTATTGTACTATGCATTCTGTATTAAGAATGCTATTATTTTGCCTTATAACTGTGTTATAAGGGAAAATAATAATGATCAGGTCTCTATCCCGATCGTCTCCTAGCAACCGTGCGTGAAACCTGCACCGCATCCGCACTTGCTGGCGGATGCTTGTGATTTTCACGAGGCCCCATTCACTTCTATGGGGCCTGCGTTGCGTGAAAAACGCACAAAATAGAGCTTGCTGCGATTTTCAATCAACGCATAAGTGATGCGTGAAAATCACCGCTCATGTGCACAGCCCCATAGATGAATGGGTCTGGAGTCAGTGCGGGTGCAATGAGCTCACTTCACGCATTGCACCCACGCGGAAAACTCGCCCGTGTGAAAGGAGCCTAAGAGTACCATCATTTTTGTCCAGGCCAGATTCATTAGTTTGTTTTATAAATGTTTCTGTTGAACCACAATTCAAAAACAATGTCTGATTTCCATTAGTTTATGGTCATTAAATTTTTATTTATTATTACTCTTGTCAGTTTCAAGTTATTTTAGTGACCATTGTGGGTTTTTCTTTCTATAACGGAAGGGTACCAACAGTTTTGTCCATGTGTGTGTGCGTCTCTCTCCTCTCTCTCTCTCTCTCTCTCTCTCTCTCTCTATATATATATATATATAGTGCCAAAAAAGTATTTGTACCATACTAATTTCTTATAAATTTGTATAAAATACAAATGCAAAAGGAGACTATATATATATATATATATATATATATATATATCTAAGATATAATATAACTAATTCATTTGGCAATTGGGTTCAGTTTTACTTACCACACCCAGACATGATCAGACCTGTTGAATCTAAATATCAATTAAATAGAACTTTGAAATATGAATTAGGCTGGAAAGTTTCAAATAAGATTGCCAATTAGCACATTCTAAGGATATTCAAATACAGAAACAAAGTCATTTAAAGGGTTACAAATTCATTGTTATTCTTCTAAGACTCTTAACAAATCACAGTGAAAGCGGTTATACACAAATGTATAAAACTAGGAACAGTGTTGAATCTTTCCGAATTTAACAAATCGTGCATTGACAAGTCATCCAGAAAGTCACAAACAAACCCAGATGATCATCTAAAGAACTGCAGACCTCACTTGTCTTAGTTAACAGCAATGTACATTATTTCACAGCAAAAAACACACTGTGCAAATGGCATCTATGGGAGAGTCTCAAGGCACACAACTTCTGACCAAAAAGAATACAGAAGCTTGTCTCTAATTTGCCAAACATCTAGATTACCTCTAAGAGGTGTGAGATAATATTCTGTAGACTGATGCCTCAAAAGGTGGAACTTTTAGGAAGACATTGGTCCCCTTACATCTGCAGTAAAGCTTATACCACATTCCACCATAAGAATGTAATACAACAGTCAAACTTGGTGGTGGACGTATGATTGTCTGGGGCTGCCTTGCTTCTGCTGAACCTGGATGATTTGCTATAATTGATAGAACCATGAATTCTGCTCTGTATCAGAAAATTCTGAAAGATAATGTCCACCCATTAGTTTGTGACCTAAATCTTGAGCAGAGTAGAATTATACAGCAGAACAATAACCTGAAGCACACAAGCAAGTACACTTCTAAATGGCTCCAAGAAAATTAAATTAAGCTTCTGGAATTGCCAAATCAAAATCCTGATTTGAATTCCATTGAGATAGTGTAGCAAGATAAACATGCTATTCATGCTTGAAAACCCTCCATTGAACCTGAACTAAAACAATTCTGCAAAGAAGAGTCAGCCAACATCCGTCCACAGCGATGCAAAAGACTCACTGCATGTTATCACAAATGCTTGATTGCAGTTGTCACCTCCAAGAGTGGTACAACCAGTTATAATGTTTTCATTTTGTGATTACTCATGTTGTCCTTATCTTGGATGATCTGAAACATTTAAATGTGACAAATTAGCAAAAACAATCCCAAAGTAAGGAGGGAGGGTTCTGCAGAGGCCATTGTTAAGGGGTGGTGCACTATGGAAGTTACAGTTAAGGAGGCGGGGCACTGCGGAGGTGACTGTTAAGGGGGACAAAGTGGATATCTTTTAATCACATACACAAACATTAAATAAAATAGACAAAATTTACCTGCGCAAAGCCAGGTCCTTCTGCTAGTCTTTCACTCATATCTCTTGTAAATGAATTTACATTTTTTTAAATGAATTTCTGTCTGTTTGTTATCTGTTTGAACTTTATGCATGGTCAAACAACTGGACTAATCTGCACCAAATTTGGCACATAGGTACATGGGGAGTCCAGGAAGGTTTTCATAAATGTATCGGCTCTTTAGAATGTACAATTCCTGAGATATTCACAATAAATATATTAGCCAATAAGAGCTTGCAGCTTCACTCATATCCTGTCATATATAAAGTTACAAACCTAATAGGTCACTGTTAGGGGGACAGAGCATTGTTGAGGTCGATGTGAGTGGGACAGGATGCTGTGGAGGTCACTGTTAGGGGGTCAGAGCATTGTGGAGGTCACTGTTAAGGTTCTGGACAATGTTGCAGTCACTGTTAAGAGGGTGAGGAGCTGTGGAGGCCATTGTTAACCCCTTAGTGACCACAAATACATGTTTTTACGGCAGTCATTAAGGGGCCCTAAGTTGGGCCGCCGCTTTTTTATGTGCTGCACGGATCACCCGGGGGAGGTGCCGATCCAGGCTGTTTTACACTTTACATGCCACGTTCAGCTCTCTCTGTCTCCCATGTGCACCCCGCAAATGCGAACATGGGATACCGATGTGTGTGAAGGCTGGCTAGGTCTTATGTAATTTACAGCAGGCTGCACCAATGTTAGAATAGCATTGCCATTAAAATGCAATGCACTATGGGGATAGTGCATTGCATTTTAAAAGCAATCAAAATACTGTCTGTTATAGTCCCTTTGTGTGACTATTAAGTGGTAAAAAAAAGTACATTTATTAAATAAAAAATTCCATTAAAAAACACTTTTTTCCTATTGAAAATATGCTTTTCAATAAAAAAAAATCCAAAATAAATCTCCCCGATATGTTTGGTATTTCCACATCAGTAATGACATGGAGTACATAAATATCATGTAAATTATACCCTACGGTGAACACCGTAAAAATAAAAAAATAAAAAAGACAGAATTGCTAATTTATTCTTTGTTGCCATGAAAAAAAAAATTTAAGACAACCAGTCAAAAAGCATAATTTACTCCAAAATGATACCAATGGAAAAAAATGTCCTTTTCGAAAAAGGGGTATAATTGCAAAAAAGTAGTAAAACGTAAAAAAAAAAAATATATGTACTTGGTATCACTGTAATCGTACTGACCCAGAGAATAAAGATATTATGTTATTTATTTATAGCGAAAAATGAATGCCGTAAAATTAATAACGTAAAAACGCAGTGGCAGAATTGTTGTTTTTCCCATCTCCCTCCCAGAAAGATTTAATAAAAGTCAATCAGAAAGTTATGTGTGCCACAAAATAGCGTTATTAAAAAGTACAACTTTTCCCACAAAACACAAGCCCTCATACAGCTATATAGACAGAAAAATAGAAAAGTTATAGCTCTTGGAAAAACGTTTGGTCACTAAGGCCAAAAACAGGCTGGTCACTAAGGGGTTAATGAGGTGTGTGCTATGAATATGTATGCTAAGTGGGTGTGGTGCTATGGGGGTCACTGTTCAGGGGGTGGGTCACTGTGGAGATCACAGTTATGGGTTTAGTGTGCTGTGCAGGTCACTGTTAAGGGGGTGGGAGCTGTTGATGTAATTGTTAAGGAGTATGGCACACTGTGGAGGTCATTTTTAAGGGGTAAGAGTGCTGTGAAAGTCATTATTAAGTGGGGCTTTGTAGAAGTCACTGTTAAGAAGGCAGGAACTTGTAAAGAACACAGTTAAGGGGGAAGAATGCTCTGTAGGTCACTGTTGGGGGTGTGGTGCTGTGAAGGTCACAGTTAAGGTGGCAGGGTGCTGTGGAGGTCACTGGTAAGGGAGCATGGTGCTGTGGAGGTCACAGTTAATAGGCAAGCACTGTGAAGGTCACTGTCAATGAGGTGGTCATTGTTAAAGGGGTGAGGTACTGTGAAAGTCACTTTTAAGGGGTCAGGGATCTGTGGAGGTCATTGTTAATGGAGAAGGTCACTGTGAAAATATCTGTTGTAAGGGAAATTGTGGAGGTCACTGTTAAGGGGGCGAGGTGCTGTAGAGTTAACTGTTAAAGGTGTGGGGTTCTATGGAGGGTATTGTTAAGGAGGGCGGGGCACTATGACAGTGTGTGACTGGTGGGGTATATAGGGCTAATAGAGATTTCCCTGTAAAAAACAAGTGCATTGATTGGCATCCTAGGCATTATTGGATCAAATCCAATAAACACACAAACAGAATAACACTTCATACTCGGGCAGCGATGGGTCATTTTTCGAGTACTATATATTTTTTATTACACTCAATGATACTTAATTATATTATATTAAATTACAGTGAACAAAAATATAAAGGCAACACTTTTGGTTTTGCTCCCATTTTGCATGAGTTGAACTCATAGATCTGAAACATTTTCTACATACACAAAAGACCCATTACTCTCAAATATTGTTTACAAATTTGTCTAAATCTGTGTTAGTGAGCACTTCTCCTTTGCCGAGATAATCCATCCCACCTCACAGATGTGGCATATCAAGGTGCTGATTAGACCCATGAATATTGCACAGGTGTGCCTTAGACTGCCCACAATTAAAGACCACTCTGAAATGTTCAGTCTGATCACACAGCACAATGCCACAGATGTTGCAACATTTGAGGGAGCGTGCAATTGGCATGCTGACTGCAGGAATGTCTACTAGAGCTGTTGCCCGTGCAATGAACGTTCATTTCTCTACTATAAGCCGCCTCCAAAGGCGTTTCAGAGAATGTGATGAGCGGCAGGTCCCATATTCGAATTCGTGATATTTAGCGAATATTCGCTAGAATATTTGTTTCATATTCTCGAATATTCGTATTCAAGATTATTTTTGCAATTGCGATTAATCTAAAATGCAAAAATCACGGAATGAGAAGTTGATTAAAAAAGAATATATAGCAGTAAATATAGTGCTATATATTTGTTTTAAGAATATTCATCATATTCTAAAACAAGAATATATAGCAATATAGCGAATATTTGAGAAAATACAAACAGAGCAATTTAACTAAGCTAATATAGTGCTATAATATATATTTTTTATAGTGTACATTTTTTCCAAATCTGAAGTTCAGAAGAGAAAAAAATAAATAATACTATAAAAAAGGTTATAGCACTATATTTGTAAATTGCTCTATATTTGTATTTAGCAAATATTCACTATATTGTTATATATTATTGTTTTAGAATATGACGAATATTCTAAAAAACAAATATATAGCAATATAGCGAATATTAAAAAAATACACATATAGACTCCAATTTAGCTAATATAATGCTATAACCTTTTTTTTTAGTCATACTAGCTAATATAGTATCTATATTAGCTAAATTGCAGTCTATATCTGTATTTTACAAATATTTGCTATATTGCTATATGCTATATATTCTTGTTTTAGAATATGATGAATATTCATAAAAACAAATATATAGCAATACATCGATTATATTCGTTATTTATTTATTTTTATTTTCAATCTGTACAGTTGTTCGGCATACTCCTCCCCGACAAGCGTCCCAACGCCTGTAGGTTAGAATATACCATCGGATCTGAGTTTTCATGATCTCAGGGAAAACTCAGATCCGTTAGTATATTCTAACCCACAGGCGTTTTCATGGTGATGGGGACGCTTGTCGGGGAGGAGTATGTGAACAACTGTACAGATTGGGGAAAAAAGACAAATATTCAAAATAATGAATATATTCGCTAAATTACTATATATTTAGTTTTTTTGAATATTTGTCAATTTTTTCCCTATATGAAAACATGACTCCTTCCTGCTTAAGTTGCTTGTGGGCAAATGACTCATTGGCCCACAAGCAAGAAGCAGTGAGGAATCATGTTTTAAAATGTTAAAAAATTACAAATATTAGATATAGCGAATATATAGCACTATATTCAAAATATTTGTTGCGATATTCGCAAAAAAAAATTGTTATTCGAATATTTGCGCTCAACACTACTCACTAACACAGGTTTAGCCAGATTTGTGAACAATATTTAAGAGTAATGGGTCTTTTGTGTATGTAGAAAATGTTTCAGATCTTGGTGTTCAGCTCATGAAAAATGGGAGCAAAACCGAAAAAAGTGTTGTGTTTATATTTTTTGTTCAGTGTATATTTATTCAATTGCAGACTGAACAAAATATTCAGTGTAATCCGAGCTAGTAGGTTTTCAGACAGGCAAAATTCTTACAGTATTAGAAATAGTAGCTTAAGCCATTATATTAAACGAATTAGGCACTTAGGCACTTAAAAATACAGTATATAGTCATGATAATTTTACAAATAATTCTAACAACATAATGATGATGATGATTATAATTAGACTTCAGTGAATCAACTTTCGGATCATAGATCCAGTCGATTTGTTCAAATAATTATATTTTAATGCTGCATCCGTACAGCATTAAAATGTATTGACTCAGTAGAGCCAAAGTCAGTTAATTCCTACTATATGCATATCTGCATATTGAAAAACAATTTAAAAATGCAATCTGAACGGTTCAGATTGCGATTTTAAATTGTTATTCAATAAGCAGATAGGATACAGCATTAAAAATGTAACTATTTGAACTAATCAACTTTAAATCTATGATCTGACGGTCGATTTGCTCAAGCCTAATGAAAAAATTCAATTCAGATTCACCGAACTTCAACAAGAAATTTGATTCATTATAAATTAATTAGTCATGAACCAATGTAAATTAGGTATACCCAGGGCTCTCAGTATGAAGGCCTGGAAATGAACCCTTTCCTGCCCACTGACAGTATATATACGTTGACGGCTGAGCTTTTAAAAATGGCACCCACTGGCATGTGCAGCAGACACCCACCACTACTATCCACGACCAGCGGTAATGACGGTCACAGAGTTTTAACTCTTTAGATGCCTTCACCCCATACCAGCAATAGCCCATGTTTGGTCACCATCTTATATGGCAGCTAGTTTTCATGCTCTTGTCCCTTATGGCAATAATCCAGCAGCCATGTTTAATCCATCCACCAAGTTCTGCATCTGGTTTTAACCCTAATACATTTTGAAAGCAAAATACAATTAGGGTCATAGTATGGAGGGATCCCAGACCTTATGAGGGGATCCACATGGGTTAATATTTTGTTGCACTGCACATTGACATAGAATTTGTTTAAAATTTGTCGTTGCTGCCGAGTGAAGGAGAATAACATTTTTGCTAACAGAAAGTGGTAGCTAGGAATGATGAATTTGGGTTCAGTTCGTAGAGTAATTTGTCTGGTAATACTGTCGTATTTTCAACGATTGCAATAACAACGCGGACAAATTTTTTCGCTAAAAGAGTGTATTAGCTGCGATAAATTTGGCTGGAGTTGGTGGAGCGATTTGGAGCACATTTTTCAAAAGTTTTATTCGGCTGAGTTGCCGAATCTTCCAAAAAAATTTGCTTCGTGGCGAATTACTTTGTCACGAAACATATTTTTGTAAGTAGTGTGTGCAATGACAGGGAGCTGCAATTGCGGTGTCCCCCATTATTGTACCCCTCAGGATGCCGCGTTCTTACATTATCGCGGCATCTGAGTGTAAAAACTGTGTGAAATCAAGATAAAATAAAAATAAATCAAACTTATTGCTTGCAACAGGCCAGCCGCCACAATCTTGCTTGAAGATCTGGCTGCCACGCCTTGCCCTGTGAATGTGCGGAGATCTGCCAGGCTGGCTGCACATGTCTGACTCTTCTCTTTGTTTTGGTTTGGGTTTGAGCTGGATCCATCTTCCCTCAGGTGTACTGGGTTGATTGTTAGCGAGACTATTTATTCCTCCTTCTCACAGTGGCCTGTGAGGGTTATAGTTAATTCCTGTGGGCTTTGGATGTGTTGTGGATCGTCTGCTCAAGCTCAAGATAAGTCCTCTCTGTTTCTTCCCTTGGTGTCTTTTATCCAGGCCTCTAGTGAGACGCTTGCTTTCTCCTGTTTGAAGAAGCAGGACGCCTCTTCCCCTTTCCCTACTGCTCAGGGTTTTCCCAGGGTATATAGACTTAGGCACGAGGGCATGTGCATATCCACCATAATGGTATGCACATGTGTACAGCAGTATAGGGAAAGCCTTAGGGATCGATAGGAGGTGACCCTTTTCTCCCTAGCTTTTGGGCCTAGTCAATTGTTTTGTTTATTTTCCCTGTGTTTGGTTATTTTCCTGCTTACCTACCTACCGTGACACTTGCACAAAATCTTGCTCTGTCCCTGCACTCTTCCTACACTCTCCCTATCCAATATTCTATAATTAAAAGCATGGCATTATGGGTCATATCACATTTCCTGGCTTCTTGCTTTCAATTTTTAACAAATCTGATTCATTACCATAAAGCACAAGGAAATTCTGCTTTGAATCAAATTTTTCCTAAACTTCGTATCGAATTCCACTTTGGATGCTTCGATTCACTTAACACTAATCATTATGATAGTGTCAGTGATAGTAAAAAAATATATATAATGTTAAACGTGTTACTCTTTCTTTCATAAATTACATTCTCCTATAATAGGAAAATGTATTGACCTCTAGTAATTATATTCACATGTATATTTGTCTTCAGAACCTTTACAGTATGTTAAAAATAACTCTCATATAACAGAACAAGTTTATTAATATGATTAATGGTAATAAATTGCACAGAATGGGGTAGGTCATAGCTTACATGTTGTACACACAGCATTTCAGTAACATCATAGCTGAATTACCAGCATTCTAGAAAAAAGTGTAATACTCCACTTTTAATTAGCTAAATTAGTCATACAACAATTAAAATGTAATTTTCCAGTTGTTAAAAATAGCTTCATATATGTCTATATATGTAATATGCTTATCTGTTTTTACAAATTGTATCATTAAACATAGTTTTTATTTTTATTTTTAATCTAGGGATCATTCATTGACTGTAGATGATATACACATAAAATCAATGTCAAGAAAATACTGTTTCATATTTACAAGGGGTAGTCATAAGGCATCACACAGCATGAATCACAATTTTCTTACTTTGTGCAATTGTTAATGTTAAATAAAAGTAAAAGAATAATCCATCATTTTCATTTTTATTATTTAATATATTAACATTTAATAATGCTCAACTTACATGGTTATGTCATCATGGAGTGATCATATATAGCTGAAAATATTAGCCACACCATCAAGGAAAGCACAATAGGCAAATGGAAATAAAATGCAACTGAACAACATTAACTAGTTCTTCAACAATGGCTAAATTTCCAACTCTTATAAAAGCTCAACAAGCTGAATGTGTTTTCCTATTGCTATATGTGTATATTAAATGAATCATTTGATGTTTACAATAATCTTATCTGTCAGATATCTTTTTACTCCTTTTCTGAATTCTTTGCATGCACCTATATTGTCAATGACCAGCATTTCCACCCACAAAGTCTGGGTGTAGGCATGCAAGCGGCACCTGTCCTTTTAATAAACTATACAGCCACTGATATAAGTCATTGTTTACATGTATTATTAAAGGTTCAAGGCATACTTCATATAATTTACAGCAAGTCCTATATGTTTCAAAAAGTCCTTATCAAGGCAAAAAAGTCCACAAGATCCACTAGATTAACTTATCTGCACTTGATGACATTACAAACATTGTGTTGATTTATGGCTTTTAGGTTGTTTTAGAATTGTCTGTTTTATCTCGTATATTATATGTTCTAAATAATTATTCTACTCTGTGCTTGGTAGATTGGCTTGTTTACCAGCTTGGCTATACCTATTGGTGGCAACTTCATTAGATGAATATCACTGAGCATTTTATTGATGTGCATGACCAAACAAGAGTCAAGAATAACCCTGTGAAACAGTTTTGAAGTGGCACAGACAATTGTATGTAGAAAGGTTATTTACAGTACATCAATTATGCTTATCGTTGTCTTTACGTGGCTATAGAAACCCACACAGAGTCATTGAAAAGGTTAGAAACAACTGATCAAGGAATGTGCAGTTTTATAAACCCATTTGAAATCTCTCCCAAGTTATGTCATTCTTCTATACATTGTAAGATTTCTTTCCATATTAAAGTCCTTGCTATTTTACATTTTTACATGTATAACAAATATATGCGATGCCACATTCACAGAAAATATTAACCTTAGTCAATGACAATCTTTATCTCCTATTGAAAGTGCTTGGACATGATTGTGCCAAGCAAAGCTTTCTACTTAAGTCCGAATCTATCCGTGAATTAAAGCCCTGTAGTTATCTGAGTAACTTCTGACGTCATGTCATCTCTTGCAGGGTCTCCTGAATCCAGACATGACATTTCCACTGCTAGTCATACCTGATGGTTAGTCCTATCTACTGTGTTGGCAGTGGACACGTGGTCACGTGTGTTGTGACGCATGCGGGTGGAGTTCTGCTGCTCAATGGTTGAAGATGTTGGGATGCAAAATTCTCTGAAGCATCTCTTAAAGTTTTCATCTAAAAAAGCATAAAGGACTGGATTAAGGCAGCTGTTTGTGTAACCTAGGGCAATACATACATGCCAGGTTACTGTCTGAAAAAGAGAAGGAGGGATGTTGATCAAGGCTTTAATAATCACATATATGTGAATTGGAGTCCAACAGACAATGAACACTGCAACAACAACAAGCACCATCCTGGTAATTCTTCTGAGATTTCTGTCCTTTTCTTTGGATCCAGAAAGCATTCGGACACTCTTAAGACGTAGGATCATCATCCCGTAGCAAACTGTTATGATAAGGACCGGCATTATAAATGCAAAAATGAAGACACATATTTTCAGGAGGTTGTCCCAGTACCATGAAGGATGTGGAAATATAAGAGCACAATCTGTTGATCCTTAAAAACATAAAAAAAAATTTAATGTACACTTTTTGCAGTTCCTTTTGGTGTCACGTCACACTGATCATGTCCAAAATGAGGGCAGCAAGTTTTAGAGCACAAATAAAGCAATAATTAGCAGCCTCTCCAGAGTGTAAAGTTATTGGTCATTGATTAGGACCACACACTGGACTACATGCTGCTGCTTGCAGACAGACCCACTTTAAAAAGAATCTGTAATCATCTTTCAAAAATGAAACATAATACCCCTGGTTGTTCCTCTCTGGATTCCAGTGCTGTGGATTTTTTTCAACTTGCCCTCCATTCTCCCTCTATGGTCACCATTCCATTTGTGTGCCCAATATGTGCAGTAAAAGTACTAGGCAGAGGAGACATCTCTCCTCAAGGGGCATTAAATTATGCCTTGTGTCATCTCGCAGCCAAGAAGACATGTTGAGAGTTACCTCATTTCGTGAATACAGCCTATGTGAAAAAGTCAATTGTGTTTGTGTCCAAATCATGTTGGCTCCAGAACATTAACAACTAGCGGTATTAGATTTCGTTGTTGAAAAGTGATGACAGGTCCTCTTTTAAGTCTCCTTTCTTAAATTTAAAGAGGTTATCCCTTGAAGTGTATGATAAATAATACATAGCAAATAGCATTGAATGATAGTTGTTAAATGACTTTTCCTGTTCTCAGTTATCAGTTCAGTCTCAATGCAGTTTTGAGCTGAAGTGCCTTTCTGGTTTTGAGAAATACGCTAAGTTACATATGCAATCAACTACAGTCAATGCAGATTAATGAAGACTAAAGTGAAAAGCATAGTGAACTAGACAAGAGCATAGGGTCCACGAGCGTTTGAATTTTATATCTCATAAACCACTTTAAAATTACTTAAAGAAATTGTAAACTTTCAAAACAACATGTAATATAACAATCTACATCTATTTTGGAAGCTAAAAGAATAAAACTGCATATACATTTGTCCATACTGGGTTTTTGAAATAAAATTAAAGTTATATAAAACTGCCTGTCACAGATTCTGTCACTTTTGAGAGAAAAGTAATGCTTTTGTTAACGCTGTTCATAGTGCGATTGATCTGGCAAATTGTTGTGGCTTCCATTATAAGTAGAACACCATCACATGAACTAACCATATCAATAGTTTGATAGAATTAAACTAATTTGGCTCTTAAGTAGGGATGAGCGAACTCGAACTGTATAGTTCGGGTTCGTACCGAATTTTGGGGTGTCCGTGACACGGACCCGAACCCGGACATTTTCGTAAAAGTCCGGGTTCGGGTTCGGTGTTCGTCGCTTTCTTCGCGCTTTTGTGACGCTTTCTTGGCGCTTTTTGAAAGGCTGCAAAGCAGCCAATCAACAAGCGTCATACTACTTGCCCCAAGAGGCCATCACAGCCATGCCTACTATTGGCATGGCTGTGATTGGCCAGAGCACCATGTGACCCAGCCTCTATTTAAGCTGGAGTCACATAGCGCCGCCCGTCACTCTGCTCTGATTAGCGTAGGGAGAGGTTGCGGCTGCGACAGTAGGGCGAGATTAGGCAGATTAACTCCTCCAAAGGACTTGATTAACTGATCGATCTGCAGCTGTGGATCATTGAGCTGCTGATCCTCAATTGCTCACTGTTTTTAGGCTGCACAGACCGTTTGTCAGTCTCATTTTTCTGGGGTGATCGGCGGCCATTTTGTGTCTTGTGGTGCGCCAGCACAAGCTGCGACCAAGTGCATTTAACCCTCAATGGTGTGGTTGTTTTTTGGCTAAAGCCTACATCAGGGTGAAGCTGTCACACCAAGTGCATTTAACCAGCAATAGTCTGTTCATTTTTTGGCCATATACAAAATCAGGGGCAAGCTGCGCCTGTCACCAAGTGCATTTAACCCTCAATGGTGTGGTTGTTTTTTGGCTAAAGCCTACATCAGGGTGAAGCTGTCACACCAAGTGCATTTAACCAGCAATAGTCTGTTCATTTTTTGGCCATATACAAAATCAGGGGCAAGCTGCGCCTGTCACCAAGTGCATTTAACCCTCAATGGTGTGGTTGTTTTTTGGCTAAAGCCTACATCAGGGTGAAGCTGTCACACCAAGTGCATTTAACCAGCAATAGTCTGTTCATTTTTTGGCCATATCCCAGTCTAATTCTGTCACTAAATCCATACCGGTCACCCAGCGCCTAAATACTAGGCCTCAAATTTATATCCAGCTAAATCTGTCCCTAGTGCTGTAGCTGGGCGAGTTATTTAGTGTCCGTTCAAGCACATTTCTTGTTCTGGGTTGAAATACAATTCCCAATTTAGCAATTTCATAATTTAGTGGTTCCTGCTATATCAGAGCTATTTGAAATCTATCCCAAAAAGGGTATATAATATTGAAGGTGCACATTGGGTCATTCAGAATAACTTCACACACACCCGCTACTGTGTATTTCCAAGTCTAATTCTGTCACTAAACCCATACCTGTCACCCAGCGCCTAAATACTAGGCCTCAAATTTAAATCCCTCTAAATCTCTCGTTACCCACCGCTGTACTGTTGTTGCTGGGCAAGATATTTAGTGTCCGTCAAAGCACATTTTTTGTTCTGGGTTGAAGTACAATTCCCAATTTAGCAATTTCATAATTTAGTGGTTTCTGCTATATCAGAGCTATTTGAAATCTATCCCTAAAAGGGTATATAATATTGAAGGTGCACATAGGGTCATTCAGAATAACTTCACACACACGCTTCTGTGCATTTCCAAGTCTAATTCTGTCACTAAATCCATACCGGTGACCCAGCGCCTAAATACTAGGCCTCAAATTTAAATCCCTCTAAATCTCTCGTTACCCACCACTGTACTGTTGTTGCTGGGCAAGATATTTAGTGTCCGTCAAAGCACATTTTTTGTTCTGGGTTGAAGTACAATTCCCAATTTAGCAATTTCATAATTTAGTGGTTTCTGCTATATCAGAGCTATTTGAAATCTATCCCTAAAAGGGTATATAATATTGAAGGTGCACATAGGGTCATTCAGAATAACTTCACACACACGCTTCTGTGCATTTCCAAGTCTAATTCTGTCACTAAATCCATACCGGTGACCCAGCGCCTAAATACTAGGCCTCAAATTTAAATCCCTCTAAATCTCTCGTTACCCACCGCTGTACTGTTGTTGCTGGGCAAGATATTTAGTGTCCGTCAAAGCACATTTTTTGTTCTGGGTTGAAGTACAATTCCCAATTTAGCAATTTCATAATTTAGTGGTTTCTGCTATATCAGAGCTATTTGAAATCTATCCCTAAAAGGGTATATAATATTGAAGGTGCACATAGGGTCATTCAGAATAACTTCACACACACGCTTCTGTGCATTTCCAAGTCTAATTCTGTCACTAAATCCATACCGGTGACCCAGCGCCTAAATACTAGGCCTCAAATTTAAATCCCTCTAAATCTCTCGTTACCCACCGCTGTACTGTTGTTGCTGGGCAAGATATTTAGTGTCCGTCAAAGCACATTTTTTGTTCTGGGTTGAAGTACAATTCCCAATTTAGCAATTTCATAATTTAGTGGTTCCTGCTATATCAGAGCTATTTGAAATCTATCCCAAAAAGGGTATATAATATTGAAGGTGCACATTGGGTCATTCAGAATAACTTCACACACACCCGCTACTGTGTATTTCCAAGTCTAATTCTGTCACTAAACCCATACCTGTCACCCAGCGCCTAAATACTAGGCCTCAAATTTAAATCCCTCTAAATCTCTCGTTACCCACCGCTGTACTGTTGTTGCTGGGCAAGATATTTAGTGTCCGTCAAAGCACATTTTTTGTTCTGGGTTGAAGTACAATTCCCAATTTAGCAATTTCATAATTTAGTGGTTTCTGCTATATCAGAGCTATTTGAAATCTATCCCTAAAAGGGTATATAATATTGAAGGTGCACATAGGGTCATTCAGAATAACTTCACACACACGCTTCTGTGCATTTCCAAGTCTAATTCTGTCACTAAATCCATACCGGTGACCCAGCGCCTAAATACTAGGCCTCAAATTTAAATCCCTCTAAATCTCTCGTTACCCACCGCTGTACTGTTGTTGCTGGGCAAGATATTTAGTGTCCGTCAAAGCACATTTTTTGTTCTGGGTTGAAGTACAATTCCCAATTTAGCAATTTCATAATTTAGTGGTTTCTGCTATATCAGAGCTATTTGAAATCTATCCCTAAAAGGGTATATAATATTGAAGGTGCACATAGGGTCATTCAGAATAACTTCACACACACGCTTCTGTGCATTTCCAAGTCTAATTCTGTCACTAAATCCATACCGGTGACCCAGCGCCTAAATACTAGGCCTCAAATTTAAATCCCTCTAAATCTCTCGTTACCCACCACTGTACTGTTGTTGCTGGGCAAGATATTTAGTGTCCGTCAAAGCACATTTTTTGTTCTGGGTTGAAGTACAATTCCCAATTTAGCAATTTCATAATTTAGTGGTTCCTGCTATATCAGAGCTATTTGAAATCTATCCCAAAAAGGGTATATAATATTGAAGGTGCACATTGGGTCATTCAGAATAACTTCACACACACCCGCTACTGTGTATTTCCAAGTCTAATTCTGTCACTAAACCCATACCTGTCACCCAGCGCCTAAATACTAGGCCTCAAATTTAAATCCCTCTAAATCTCTCGTTACCCACCGCTGTACTGTTGTTGCTGGGCAAGATATTTAGTGTCCGTCAAAGCACATTTTTTGTTCTGGGTTGAAGTACAATTCCCAATTTAGCAATTTCATAATTTAGTGGTTTCTGCTATATCAGAGCTATTTGAAATCTATCCCTAAAAGGGTATATAATATTGAAGGTGCACATAGGGTCATTCAGAATAACTTCACACACACGCTTCTGTGCATTTCCAAGTCTAATTCTGTCACTAAATCCATACCGGTGACCCAGCGCCTAAATACTAGGCCTCAAATTTAAATCCCTCTAAATCTCTCGTTACCCACCGCTGTACTGTTGTTGCTGGGCAAGATATTTAGTGTCCGTCAAAGCACATTTTTTGTTCTGGGTTGAAGTACAATTCCCAATTTAGCAATTTCATAATTTAGTGGTTCCTGCTATATCAGAGCTATTTGAAATCTATCCCAAAAAGGGTATATAATATTGAAGGTGCACATTGGGTCATTCAGAATAACTTCACACACACCCGCTACTGTGTATTTCCAAGTCTAATTCTGTCACTAAACCCATACCTGTCACCCAGCGCCTAAATACTAGGCCTCAAATTTAAATCCCTCTAAATCTCTCGTTACCGCTGTACTGTTGTAGCTGGGAAAGTTATTTAGTGCCCGTCAAAGCACATTTTTTGTTCTGGGTTGAAGTACAATTCCCAATTTAGCAATTTCATAATTTAGTGGTTCCTGCTATATCAGAGCTATTTGAAATCTATCCCAAAAAGGGTATATAATATTCAAGGTGCACATTGGGTCATTCAGAATAACTTCACACACACGCTTCTGTGCATTTCCAAGTCTAATTCTGTCACTAAATCCATACCGGTCACCCAGCGCCTAAATACTAGGCCTCAAATTTATATCCCGCTGAATTTGAATACAATACATTGGGCCAAATAATATATTTGTTGTTGTGGTGAACCATAACAATGAGAAAAACATCTAGTAAGGGACGCGGACGTGGACATGGTCGTGGTGGTGTTAGTGGACCCTCTGGTGCTGGGAGAGGACGTGGCCGTTCTGCCACATCCACACGTCCTAGTGTACCAACTACCTCAGGTCCCAGTAGCCGCCAGAATTTACAGCGATATATGGTGGGGCCCAATGCCGTTCTAAGGATGGTAAGGCCTGAGCAGGTACAGGCATTAGTCAATTGGGTGGCCGACAGTGGATCCAGCACGTTCACATTATCTCCCACCCAGTCTTCTGCAGAAAGCGCACAGATGGCGCCTGAAAACCAACCCCATCAGTCTGTCACATCACCCCCATGCATACCAGGGAAACTGTCTCAGCCTCAAGTTATGCAGCAGTCTCTTATGCTGTTTGAAGACTCCGCTGGCAGGGTTTCCCAAGGGCATCCACCAGCCCTTCCCCAGCGGTGAAAGACATAGAATGCACTGACGCACAACCACTTATGTTTCCTGATGATGAGGACATGGGAATACCACCTCAGCATGTCTCTGATGATGACGAAACACAGGTGCCAACTGCTGCGTCTTTCTGCAGTGTGCAGACTGAACAGGAGGTCAGGGATCAAGACTGGGTGGAAGACGATGCAGGGGACGATGAGGTCCTAGACCCCACATGGAATGAAGGTCGTGCCACTGACTTTCACAGTTCGGAGGAAGAGGCAGTGGTGAGACCGAGCCAACAGCGTAGCAAAAGAGGGAGCAGTGGGCAAAAGCAGAACACCCGCCGCCAAGAGACTCCGCCTGCTACTGACCGCCGCCATCTGGGACCGAGCACCCCAAAGGCAGCTTCAAGGAGTTCCCTGGCATGGCACTTCTTCAAACAATGTGCTGACGACAAGACCCGAGTGGTTTGCACGCTGTGCCATCAGAGCCTGAAGCGAGGCATTAACGTTCTGAACCTGAGCACAACCTGCATGACCAGGCACCTGCATGCAAAGCATGAACTGCAGTGGAGTAAACACCTTAAAACCAAGGAAGTCACTCAGGCTCCCCCTGCTACCTCTTCTGCTGCTGCCGCCTCGGCCTATTCTGCTGCTGCCGCCTCGGCCTCTTCCTCCGCCTCTGGAGGAACGTTGGCACCTGCCGCCCAGCAAACAGGGGATGTACCACCAACACCACCACCACCACCTCCGTCACCAAGCGTCTCAACCATGTCACACGCCAGCGTTCAGCTCTCCATCTCACAAACATTTGATAGAAAGCGTAAATTCCCACCTAGCCACCCTCGATCCCTGGCCCTGAATGCCAGCATTTCTAAACTACTGGCCTATGAAATGCTGTCATTTAGGCTGGTGGACACAGACAGCTTCAAACAGCTCATGTCGCTTGCTGTCCCACAGTATGTTGTTCCCAGCCGGCACTACTTCTCCAAGAGAGCCGTGCCTTCCCTGCACAACCAAGTATCCGATAAAATCAAGTGTGCACTGCGCAACGCCATCTGTAGCAAGGTCCACCTAACCACAGATACGTGGACCAGTAAGCACGGCCAGGGACGCTATATCTCCCTAACTGCACACTGGGTAAATGTAGTGGCAGCTGGGCCCCAGGCGGAGAGCTGTTTGGCGCACGTCCTGCCGCCGCCAAGGATCGCAGGGCAACATTCTTTGCCTCCTGTTGCCACCTCCTCCTTCTCGGCTTCCTCCTCCTCTTCTTCCACCTGCTCATCCAGTCAGCCACACACCTTCACCACCAACTTCAGCACAGCCCGGGGTAAACGTCAGCAGGCCATTCTGAAACTCATATGTTTGGGGGACAGGCCCCACACCGCACAGGAGTTGTGGCGGGGTATTGAACAACAGACCGACGAGTGGTTGCTGCCGGTGAGCCTCAAGCCCGGCCTGGTGGTGTGTGATAATGGGCGAAATCTCGTTGCAGCTCTGGGACTAGCCAATTTGACGCACATCCCTTGCTTGGCGCATGTGCTGAATTTGGTGGTGCAGAAGTTCATTCACAACTACCCCGACATGTCAGAGCTGCTGCATAAAGTGCGGGCCGTCTGTTCGCGCTTCCGGCGTTCACATCCTGCCGCTGCTCGCCTGTCTGCGCTACAGCGTAACTTCGGCCTTCCCGCTCACCGCCTCATATGCGACGTGCCCACCAGGTGGAACTCCACCTTGCACATGCTGGACAGACTGTGCGAGCAGCAGCAGGCCATAGTGGAGTTTCAGCTGCAGCACGCACGGGTCAGTCGCACTACAGAACAGCACCACTTCACCACCAATGACTGGGCCTCCATGCGAGACCTGTGTGCCCTGTTGCGCTGTTTCGAGTACTCCACCAACATGGCCAGTGGCGATGACACCGTTATCAGCGTTACAATACCACTTCTATGTCTCCTTGAGAAAACACTTAGGGCGATGATGGAACAGGAGGTGGCCCAGGAGGAGGAGGAGGAGGATGAGGAAGAGGGGTCATTTTTAGCACTTTCAGGCCAGTCTCTTCGAAGTGACTCAGAGGGAGGTTTTTTGCAACAGCAGAGGCCAGGTACAAATGTGGCCAGCCAGGGCCCACTACTGGAGGACGAGGAGGACGAGGATGAGGAGGAGGTGGAGGAGGATGAGGATGAAGCATGGTCACAGCGGGGTGGCACCCAACGCAGCTCGGGTCCATCACTGGTGCGTGGCTGGGGGGAAAGGCAGGACGATGACGATACGCCTCCCACAGAGGACAGCTTGTCCTTACCCCTGGGCAGCCTGGCACACATGAGCGACTACATGCTGCAGTGCCTGCGCAACGACAGCAGAGTTGCCCACATTTTAACCTGTGCGGACTACTGGGTTGCCACCCTGCTGGATCCACGCTACAAAGACAATGTGCCCACCTTACTTCCTGCACTGGAGCGTGATAGGAAGATGCGCGAGTACAAGCGCACGTTGGTAGACGCGCTACTGAGAGCATTCCCAAATGTCACAGGGGAACAAGTGGAAGCCCAAGGCCAAGGCAGAGGAGGAGCAAGAGGTCGCCAAGGCAGCTGTGTCACGGCCAGCTCCTCTGAGGGCAGGGTTAGCATGGCAGAGATGTGGAAAACTTTTGTCAACACGCCACAGCTAACTGCACCACCACCTGATACGCAACGTGTTAGCAGGAGGCAACATTTCACTAACATGGTGGAACAGTACGTGTGCACACCCCTCCACGTACTGACTGATGGTTCGGCCCCATTCAACTTCTGGGTCTCTAAATTGTCCACGTGGCCAGAGCTAGCCTTTTATGCCTTGGAGGTGCTGGCCTGCCCGGCAGCCAGCGTTTTGTCTGAACGTGTATTCAGCACGGCAGGGGGCGTCATTACAGACAAACGCAGCCGCCTGTCTACAGCCAATGTGGACAAGCTGACGTTCATAAAAATGAACCAGGCATGGATCCCACAGGACCTGTCCGTCCCTTGTCCAGATTAGACATTAACTACCTCCCCATAACCATATATTATTGGACTCCAGGGCACTTCCTCATTCAATCCTATTTTTATTTTCATTTTACCATTATATTGCGATGCTACCCAAAGTTGAATGAACCTCTCCTCTGCCTGTGTGCTAGGCCTAAATATATGCCAATGGACTGTTGCAGTGGTGGCTGACATGAAGCCTGATTCTCTGCTATGACATGCAGACTAATTCTCTGCTGACATGAAGCCAGATTGTCTGTTACGGGACCTCTCTCCTCTGCCTGGGTGCTGGGCCTAAATTTATGACAATGGACTGTTGCAGTGGTGGCTGACGTGAAGCCTGATTCTCTATGACATGCAGACTGATTCTCTGCTGACATGAAGCCAGATCCTCTGTTACGGGACCTCTCTCCTCTGCCTGTGTGTGTGCTGGGCCTAAATATATGCCAATGGACTGTTGCAGTGGTGGCTGACGTGAAGCCTCATTCTCTGCTATGACATGCAGACTGATTCTCTGCTGACATGAAGCCAGATTCTCTGTTACGGGACCTCTCTCCTCTGCCTGTGTGTGTGCTGGGCCTAAATATATGCCAATGGACTGTTGCAGTGGTGGCTGACGTGAAGCCTCATTCTCTGCTATGACATGCAGACTGATTCTCTGCTGACATGAAGCCAGATTCTCTGTTACGGGACCTCTCTCCTCTGCCTGTGTGTGTGCTGGGCCTAAATATATGCCAATGGACTGTTGCAGTGGTGGCTGACGTGAAGCCTCATTCTCTGCTATGACATGCAGACTGATTCTCTGCTGACATGAAGCCAGATTCTCTGTTACGGGACCTCTCTCCTCTGCCTGTGTGTGTGCTGGGCCTAAATATATGCCAATGGACTGTTGCAGTGGTGGCTGACGTGAAGCCTCATTCTCTGCTATGACATGCAGACTGATTCTCTGCTGACATGAAGCCAGATTCTCTGTTACGGGACCTCTCTCCTCTGCCTGTGTGTGTGCTGGGCCTAAATATATGCCAATGGACTGTTGCAGTGGTGGCTGACGTGAAGCCTCATTCTCTGCTATGACATGCAGACTGATTCTCTGCTGACATGAAGCCAGATTCTCTGTTACGGGACCTCTCTCCTCTGCCTGTGTGCTAGGCCTAAATATATGCCAATGGACTGTTGCAGTGGTGGCTGACGTGAAGCCTCATTCTCTGCTATGACATGCAGACTAATTCTCTGCTGACATGAAGACAGATTCTCTGTTACGGGACCTCTCTCCTCTGCCTGGGTGCCGGGGCCTAAATATCTGAGAATGGACTGTTCCAGTGGTGGGTGACGGGAAGCCAGATTCTCTGCTATGGAACCTCTCTCCAATTGATTTTGGTTAATTTTTATTTATTTAATTTTTATTTTAATTAATTTCCCTATCCACATTTGTTTGCAGGGGATTTACCTACATGTTGCTGCCTTTTGCAGCCCTCTAGCCCTTTCCTGGGCTGTTTTACAGCCGTTTTAGTGCCGAAAAGTTCGGGTCCCCATTGACTTCAATGGGGTTCGGGTTCGGGACGAAGTTCGGATCGGGTTCGGATCCCGAACCCGAACATTTCCGGGATGTTCGGCCGAACTTCTCGAACCCGAACATCCAGGTGTTCGCTCAACTCTACTCTTAAGGTGTATTTTCATCTATAAACAGGATTATTCATATGCATCATAGATACATAAAGCTACTGTATGTATTTCACCCAATTAATACCGGACAGAAATAAATCACAAAGATTGTTGACTCACGTAACGTGAAGCCACTATTTTAACCACAATCTTCACAAGTGAAAATCGAATAAACTTTATTGACAATGTAAAACAATTACATACATGATGATAAAAGGCAGCACAAAAGTGAGATGCAAGGATGAGGAACAAGGCCCAAGAGGGGGCTGAGAGGTCAGCACACCAAGAGACCAGGGAAAGGGATGATGCAGAATAATGCAGAATGAAAAAATAGAAAAAAATGCCAGAACCACTATAAGCAATGAGCCCCAAGCTATGCGTCAGCAAAGGAAGGAAGTAAGGGCAAAAAGCTGGTGATTAAAGAAAAATCTTCATACCCTGGATGGTGTGTCAATCTCTCAGCCACCTACTAACCCTACGCCGTTTCGCCAGCAATCTGGCTTCTTCCGTGGATATAGGATGATTATTGATATGTGAATATTTTTCTTTAATCACCAGCCTTTTGCCCTTACTTCTTGCCTTTGCTGATGCATAGCTTAGGGCTCATTGCTTATAGTGGTTCTGGCAGTTTTTTACATTTCTTCATTCTGCATCATTCCTTTCCCTGGTCTCTTGGTGTGCTGACCTCTCAGCCCCCTCTTGGGCCTTGTTCCTCATCCTGGTATCTCACTTTTGTGCTGTCTTTTATCATCATGTATGTAATTGTTTTACATTGTCAATAAAGTTTATTCAATTTTCACTTGTGAAGATTGTGGTTAAATTTTTGGGTAACAATTAGAGTTGAGCGAACACCTGGATGCTCGGTTCGAGACGTTCGGCTGAACTTCCCGGAAATGTTCGGGTTCGGGATCCGAACCCGACCCGAACTTCATCCCGAACCCGAACTCCATTGAAGTCAATGGGGACCCGAACTTTTCGGCACTAAAAAGGCTGTAAAATAGCCCAGGAAAGAGCTAGAGGGCTGCAAAAGGCAGCAACATGTAGGGAAATCCCCTGCAAACAAATGTGGATAGGGAAATTAATGAAAATAAAAATAAAATAAATAAAAATTAACCAATATCAATTGGAGAGAGGTCCCATAGCAGAGAATCTGGCTTCACGTCACCCACCACTGTAACAGTCTATTGTCAGATATTTAGGCCCAGGCACCCAGGCAGAGGAGAGAGGTCCCTTAACAGAGAATCTGGCTTCATGTCAGCAGAGAATCAGTCTGCATGTCATAGCAGAGAATCAGGCTTCACGTCAGCCACCACTGTAACAGTCCATTGTCATATATTTAGGCCCAGGCACCCAGGCAGAGGGGAGAGGTCCCGTAACAGAGAATCTGGCTTCATGTCAGCAGAGAATCAGTCTGCATGTCATAGCAGAGAATGAGGCTTCACGTCAGCCACCACTGTAACAGTCCATTGTCATATATTTAGGCCAAGGCACCCAGGCAGAGGAGAGAGGTCCCGTAACAGAGAATCTGGCTTCATGTCAGCAGAGAATCAGTCTGCATGTCATAGCAGAGAATCAGGCTTCATGTCTACCACCACTGTAACAGTCCATTGTCATATATTTAGGCCCAGGCACCCAGGCAGAGGAGAGAGGTCCCGTAACAGAGAATCTGGCTTCATGTCAGCAGAGAATCAGTCTGCATGTCATAGCAGAGAATCAGGCTTCACGTCAGCCACCATTGTAACAGTCCATTGTCACATATTTAGGCCCACGCACCCAGGCAGAGGAGAGAGGTCCCGTAACAGAGAATCTGGCTTCATGTCAGCAGAGAATCAGTCTGCATGTCATAGCAGAGAATCAGGCTTCACATCAGCCACCACTGTTACAGTCCATTGTCATATATTTAGGCCCAGGCACCCAGGCAGAGGAGAGAGGTCCCGTAACAGAGAATCTGGCTTCATGTCAGCAGAGAATCAGTCTGCATGTCATAGCAGAGAATCAGGCTTCACGTCAGCGACCACTGTAACAGTCCATTGTCATATATTTAGGCCCAGGCACCCAGACAGAGGAGAGAGGTCCCGTAACAGAGAATCTGGCTTCATGTCAGCAGAGAATCAGTCTGCATGTCATAGCAGAGAATCAGGCTTCACGTCAGCCACCACTGTAACAGTCCATTGTCACATATTTAGGCCCACGCACCCAGGCAGAGGAGAGAGGTCCCGTAACAGAGAATCTGGCTTCATGTCAGCAGAGAATCAGTCTGCATGTCATAGCAGAGAATCAGGCTTCACATCAGCCACCACTGTAACAGTCCATTGTCATATATTTAGGCCCAGGCACCCAGGCAGAGGAGAGAGGTCCCGTAACAGAGAATCTGGCTTCATGTCAGCAGAGAATCAGTCTGCATGTCATAGCAGAGAATCAGGCTTCACGTCACCCAACATTGGAACAGTCCATTGGCATATATTTAGGCCCCGACACCCAGACAGAGGAGAGGTTCATTCAACTTTGGGTTGCCTCGCAATATAATGGTAAAATGAAAATAAAAATAGGATTAAATGAGGAAGTGCCCTGGAGTACAATAATATATGTTTAAGGGGAGGTAGTTAATGTCTAATCTGCACAAGGGATGGACAGGTCCTGTGTGATCCATGCCTGGTTCATTTTTATGAACGTCAGCTTGTCCACATTGGCTGTAGACAGGCAGCTGTGTTTGTCTGTAATGATGCCCCCTGCCGTGCTGAATACACGTTCAGACAAAACGCTGGCCGCCGGGCAGGCCAGCACCTCCAAGGCATAAAAGGCTAGCTCTGGCCACGTGGACAATTTAGAGACCCAGAAGTTGAATGGGGCCGAACCATCAGTCAGTACGTGGAGGGGTGTGCACACGTACTGTTCCACCATGTTAGTGAAATGTTGCCTCCTGCTAACACGTTGCATATCAGGTGGAGGTGCAGTTAGCTGTGGCGTGTTGACAAAACTTTTCCACATCTCTGCCATTCTAACCCTGCCCTCAGAGGAGATGGCCGTGACACAGCTGCCTTGGCGACCTCTTGCTCCTCCTCTGCCTTGGCCATGGGCTTCCACTTGTTCCCCTGTGACATTTGGGAATGCTCTCAGTAGCGCGTCTACCAACGTGCGCTTGTACTCGCGCATCTTCCTATCACGCTCCAGTGCAGGAAGTAAGGTGGGCACATTGTCTTTGTACCGTGGATCCAGCAGGGTGGCAACCCAGTAGTCCGCACACGTTAAAATGTGGGCAACTCTGCTGTTGTTGCGCAGGCACTGCAGCATGTAGTCGCTCATGTGTGTCAGGCTGCCCAGGGGTAAGGACAAGCTGTCCTCTGTGGGAGGCGTATCGTCATCGTTCTGCGTTTTCCCCCAGCCATGCACCAGTGATGGGCCCGAGCTGCGTTGGGTGCCACCCCGCTGTGACCATGCTTCATCCTCATCCTCCTCCTCCTCATCCTCGTCTTCCTCGTCCTCCAGTAGTGGGCCCTGGCTGGCCATATTTGTACCTGGCCTCTGCTGTTGCAAAAAACCTCCCTCTGAGTCACTTCGAAGAGACTGGCCTGAATGTGCTAAAAATGACCCCTCTTCCTCCTCCTCCTCCTCCTGGGCCACCTCCTCTTTCATCATTGCCCTAAGTGTTTTCTCAAGGAGACATAGAAGTGGTATTGTAACGCTGATAACGGCGTCATCGCCACTGGTCATGTTGGTGGAGTACTTGAAACAGCGCAACAGGGCACACAGGTCTCGCATGGAGGCCCAGTCATTGGTGGTGAAGTGGTGCTGTTCCGCAGTGCGACTGACCCGTGCGAGCTGCAGCTGAAACTCCACTATGGCCTGCTGCTGCTCGCGCAGTCTGTCCAGCATGTGCAAGGTGGAGTTCCACCTGGTGGGCACGTCGCATATGAGGCGGTGAGCGGGAAGGCCGAAGTTACGCAGTAGCGCAGACAGGCGAGCAGCGGCAGGATGTGAACGCTGGAAGCGCGAACAGACGGCCCGCACTTTATGCAGCAGCTCTGACATGTCGGGGTAGTTGTGAATGAACTTCTGCACCACCAAATTCAGCACATGCGGCAAGCAAGGGTTGTGCGTCAAACCGGCTAGTCCCAGAGCTGCAACGAGATTTCGCCCATTATCGCACACCACCAGGCCGGGCTTGAGGCTCACCGGCAGCAACCACTCATCGGTCTGTTGTTCTATACCACGCCACAACTCCTGTGCGGTGTGGGGCCTGTCCCTCAAACATATGAGTTTCAGAATGGCCTGCTGACGTTTACCCCGGGCTGTGCTGAAGTTGGTGGTGAAGGTGTGTGGCTGACTGGATGAGCAGGTGGAAGAAGAGGAGGAAGAAGCTGAGTAGGAGGAGGTGGCAACAGGAGGCAAAGAATGTTGCCCTGCGATCCTTGGCGGCGGAAGGACGTGCGCCAAACAGCTCTCCGCCTGGGGCCCAGCTGCCACTACATTTACCCAGTGTGCAGTTAGGGAGATATAGCGTCCCTGGCCGTGCTTACTGGTCCACATATCTGTGGATAGGTGGACCTTGCCATAGAAGGCGTTGCGCAGTGCACACTTGATTTTATCGGATACTTGGTTGTGCAGGGAAGGCACGGCTCTCTTGGAGAAGTAGTGCCGGCTGGGAACAACATACTGTGGGACAGCAAGCGACATGAGCTGTTTGAAGCTGTCTGTGTCCACCAGACTAAATGACAGCATTTCATAGGCCAGTAGTTTAGAAATGCTGGCATTCAGGACCAGGGATCGAGGGTGGCTAGGTGGGAATTTACGCTTTCTCTCAAATGTTTGTGAGATGGAGAGCTGAACGCTGCCGTGTGACATGGTTGAGATGCTTGGTGACGGAGGTGGTGGTGTTGGTGGTACATCCCCTGTTTGCTGGGCGGCAGGTGCCAACGTTCCTCCAGAGGCGGAGGAAGAGAACAAGGCGGCAGCAGCAGAAGAGGCCGAGGCGGCAGCAGCAGAGGAGGTAGCAGGGGGAGCCTGAGTGACTTCCTTGTTTTTAAGGTGTTTACTCCACTGCAGTTCATGCTTTGCATGCAGGTGCCTGGTCATGCAGGTTGTGCTAAGGTTCAGAACGTTAATGCCTCGCTTCAGGCTCTGATGGCACAGCGTGCAAACCACTCGGGTCTTGTCGTCAGCACATTGTTTGAAGAAGTGCCATGCCAGGGAACTCCTTGAAGCTGCCTTTGGGGTGCTCGGTCCCAGATGGCGGCGGTCAGTAGCAGGCGGAGTCTCTTGGCGACGGGTGTTCTGCTTTTGCCCACTGCTCCCTCTTTTGCTACGCTGTTGGCTCGGTCTCACCACTGACTCTTCCTCCGAACTGTGAAAGTCAGTGGCACGACCTTCATTCCATGTGGGGTCTAGGACCTCATCGTCCCCTGCATCGTCTTCCACCCAGTCTTGATCCCTGACCTCCTGTTCAGTCTGCGCACTGCAGAAAGATGCAGCACTTGGCACCTGTGTTTCGTCATCATCAGAGACATGCTGAGGTGGTATTCACATGTCCTCATCATCAGGAAACATAAGTGGTTGTGCGTCAGTGCATTCTATGTCTTCCACCGCTGGGGAAGGGCTAGGTGGATGCCCTTGGGAAATCCTGCCAGCGGAGTCTTCAAACAGCATAACTTGAGGCTCAGACAGTTTCCCTGGTATGCATGGGGGTGATGTGACAGACTGATGGGCTTGGTTTTCAGGCGCCATCTGTGCGCTTTCTGCAGAAGACTGGGTGGGAGATAATGTGAACATGCTGGATCCACTGTCGGCCACCCAATTGACTAATGCCTGTACCTGCTCAGGCCTTACCATCCTTAGAACGGCATTGGGCCCCACCAAATATCGCTGTAAATTATGGTGGCTACTGGGACCTGAGGTAGTTGGTACACTAGGACGTGTGGCTGTGGCTGAACGGCCAGGTCCTCTCCCAGCACCAGAGGGTTCACTAACACCACCACGACCATGTCCGTGTCCTTTACTAGATGTTTTCCTCATTGTTATCGTTCACCAAAACAACAAATTTTATTATTTGGCCCAATGTATTGAATTCAAATTCAGGCCTTTTTTTACAGACACTTAACACTATCTGGCTATCTATTTACGTACCGTATTACACTAATACAGGCACAGCAGTAACCACAGATTTAGCTGACTATAAATTTGAGGCCTATTATTTAGGCGCTGGGTGACAGGTATACGTTTACAGACAGAATTAGACTGGGATATGCACAGTAGCGTGTGTGTGAAGTTATTGAGAATGACCCTATGTGCACCTTGAATCTTATATAGCCTTTTAGGGATAGATTTAAAGTAGGCCTGATACAGCAGAAACCACTAATTTAGAGAATTGCTAAATTGGGAATTGTATTTCAACCCAGAACAAAAACTGTGCTTTGACGGACACTAAATAACTTGCCCAGCTACAGCAATAACCACAGATTTAGCTGACTATAAATTTGAGGCCTATTATTTAGGCGCTGGGTGACAGGTATACGTTTACAGACAGAATTAGACTGGGATATGCACAGTAGCGTGTGTGTGAAGTTATTGAGAATGACCCTATCTGCACCATGAATCTTATATACCCTTTTAGGGATAGATTTAAAGTAGGTCTGATACAGCAGAAACCACTAAATTAGGAAATTGCAAAATTGGGAATTGTATTTCAACCCAGAACAAAAACTGTGCTTTGACGGACACTAAATAACTTGACCAGCTACAGCAATAATGACAGATTTGGATGAATATAAATTTGAGGCCTATTATTTAGGCGCTGGGTGACAGGTATACGTTTACGGACAGAATTAGTCTGGGATATGCACAGTAGCGTGTGTGTCAAGTAATTGAGAAAGACCCTATCAGCACCTTGATTCTGATATACCCTTTTAGGGATGTATTTAAAGTAGGCCTGATACAGCAGAAACCACTAATTTAGAGAATTGCTAAATTGGGAATTGTATTTCAACCCAGAACAAAAACTGTGCTTTGACGGACACTAAATAACTTGACCAGCTACAGCAATAATGACAGATTTGGATGAATATAAATTTGAGGCCTATTATTTAGGCGCTGGGTGACAGGTATACGTTTACGGACAGAATTAGTCTGGGATATGCACAGTAGCGTGTGTGTCAAGTAATTGAGAAAGACCCTATCAGCACCTTGATTCTGATATACCCTTTTAGGGATGTATTTAAAGTAGGCCTGATACAGCAGAAACCACTAATTTAGAGAATTGCTAAATTGGGAATTGTATTTCAACCCAGAACAAAAACTGTGCTTTGACGGACACTAAATAACTTGCCATGCCACAGCAATAACCACAGATTTAGCTGACTATAAATTTGAGGCCTATTATTTAGGCGCTGGGTGACAGGTATACGTTTACAGTCAGAATTAGACTGGGATATGGCCAAAAAATAACCACACTATTGATGGTTAAATGCACTTGGTGTGACAGCTTGACCCTGATGTAGGATATAGCCAAAAAACAACCACACTATTGAGGGTTAAATGCACTTGATGACAGCTTGCCCCTGATGTAGTATATGGCCAAAAAATAACCAGACTATTGATGGTTAAATGCACTTGGTGTGACAGCTTCACCCTGATGTAGGATATAGCCAAAAAACAACTACACTATTGAGGGTTAAATGCACTTGGTGACAGCTTGCCCCTGATGTAGTATATGGCCAAAAAATAACCACACTATTGATGGTTAAATGCACTTGGTGTGACAGCTTCACCCTGATGTAGGATATAGCCAAAAAATAACCACACTATTGATGGTTAAATGCACTTGGTGGCAGCTTGTGCTGGCGCACCACAAGACACAAAATGGCCGCCGATCACCCCAGAAAAAAGTGAATGAAAAACGCTCTGGGCAGCCTAAAAACAATGAGCAATTGAATAGCAGCAGTTCAATCATCCACAGCTGCAGACCGATCACTGAATGAAGTCTTTTGGAGGAGTTAATCACTGCCTAATCTCGCCCTAACGTCGCAGCTGCAACCTCTCCCTATACTGATCAGAGCAGAGTGACGTGCTGCGCTACGTGACTCCAGCTTAAATAGAGGCTGGGTCACATGCTGCACTGGCCAATCACAGCCATGCCAATAGTAGGTGATGGCCTCTGGGGCAAGTAGTATGAAGCTTGTTGATTGGCTGCTTTGCAGCCTTTCAAAAAGCGCCAAGAAAGCGCCGAACACCGAACCCGAACCCGGACTTTTACGAAAATGTCCGGGTTCGGGTCCGTTTCACGGACACCCCAAAATTCGGTACGAACCCGAACTATACAGTTCGGGTTCGCTCATCCCTAGTAACAATGTATGTATTTCAGTCCACAGTCACATTAACAATTTTCCTGGTTAATTTTAGATATACAGTATGAGATATGATAAAGCAGTAGAACAGTGTTTCCCGCAACTTCTTCCCGCACACTGCACTTTTCCAAAATGGCAAGATAAAGGGACATGGTGTGGGTAGGGAAGCGGTGTGGGTGTCTTTGGCATGGAAAAATTGCTTAAACTATGCCCACAAGAGGACTGGTGCCTCTACATAACTTTGGTGCTTTCTCCAGAAGCACAGAGGGACATGAGACCGATGTGGGAAACCCCTAAATATATATGTAAATTGTGAAATAGTGTTCAAAAGTCAGTGTTAGGCTCCATTCACACATCCGTGATGTGTTGCGGACCCGCAAATTGCGGGTCGGCAACACACCAGCCCGTCACCCCCATAGAAATGCCTATTCTTGTCCGCAAGGTGCGGACAAGAATAGGACATGTTCTATCTTTTGCAGAGCTGCGGACCCAAAGATTGGGGACGCGCTCCGCAATTGCGGATGCAGACAGCACACTGTGTGCTGTCCGCTTCCATTCCGTCCCCATAGAGAATGAACGGATGCGGACATATTCTGTGGACGTGTGAATGGAGCCTAAGGTTGTGTAAAAGATTTGAGCATTTATGAGCACTAGTCTAAACTAGACTAAACTATTTCTGCAGTCAATAGTATCTAATTACAGTGCAGCTTTTATTTTTTAAGAGCACTATACAAAATTTAAATTGTGCTATGATTGTTATTGGCAACCAAGACACCTTGAGGGTCATTAACTATGCCAGAAACTGGTGTAAAAAAGTTACCATCTGTGAGTTTGCAACTTTTTGCATGGTTTTGTGCATAAATTTAGGGGATATTAAGTCCAGTGTACAATCACTGGTCTTTATAAATGAATCCTATTTGCTTTTAAAAAGTTTCATAAATCTCCCTAAATTTTGCTCTTTTATTCTAAGATATAGATTTAACCCTCACTGCTCTCACATTCATTGCACTGCTAATTATAATTTTTTTGTTTGAGAAACCCATGAGAAAGCTTACAGTAAAATTTGGATAAAGAAAATAAGCCATAGTTTTGTGAATACACAGTACGGTGCTGAGTGGAAACCAGATACAAACAGCATTGATGAGTAATGGGCAATAAAAGGGATTTTTCATTAATTTAATCATGTGGATGCATTGGCTTCTTGGATTTCATATGGAACTTGGCTTGTCCTTTTACCCTTAATACACTGCAGCCTACAGGAGAAGGACACTGTCCCAAATGTTCTATTCTGTTTGTGCCTGAATTATGGTGTAATTTCAACCAAACTTTGGCACATTTTAGATATATTTAGGCAAAAATTCAAAGTGTCTCACATGAGGGGGCATAGCTTAGTGGGAAAGGGGGCATGGGTTAAGCTGCATCATTTTGCACAAACATTTTTGTGCCACAAAATTCTGTGTCAGGCAACAGGTGGCCTAAAGTTAGACACAAGTGTCCAAAGAGTCTCCTAAGCAAGAGCTGTCATAAATTGCAATGGATCTTTAGCCTGCAAGTTTTATACTGTAGCCAGCTTTACTAATCCTGTCTAAAATATACAATGTTTTTTTTTTTAAATGGTATACCTGAACTTCTATGATATCTCCTAATTTATAAGTAGTGGTTTTCCCAACTTTTTTTTTATGAATTGAAGAGAATTTCCTTCTGATTAAGTGATAGCATATATCAAGCCTAAGAATGAAAGCCAGGAAAACCCAATACATCCCATAAATGTTACACACTATATGTAATAGATACAATATAATAATAGATATATAAAATGAAAACATATATTACTTCCTGATCAATTGGTGTATAACCTATGGTGTTCCCACTGATCTTAATAATGCAAACCAGGAAAACTATAAACTTTCTTATTCTCATCACAGAGGTGATTCCCATTATAAAGCCATTATCAGAAAACAACCCTTTAATAAATATTTAATTTGTCTTTTATTAAAAAATAGATTGTACTATTATTATGATGTTTGTATCTATCTATCTATTGTAAAAATGTAACTTTTGAGGTTGAGCACAGAAATCCATAGAAGATGTACTCCTATGAGATATTCATCATATATTAAAGTTATTTGCAGTTTTTTTTCTAAATAATGCAAATCGGAGGGGTCAGCTGTAGCATTTAAAGTTTACAAAGTGCTTAACAAAATCTGTAAAAAGGAGATCAATTTAGCAAAAATACAAAACAAACATCAGGTGGTAAAAGAGAGAAAAACAAATCCCCAAAAATTATTTAAATATATAAATGCTAAAAAAAACAAGGTCTGAGCAGGTAGGTCCCTAAATAATGGTAAAGGGGGGGGGGGGGTAGTGACTGAAGATAAGGAAAAGGCAGAGTTACTAAATGGGTTTTTTAGCTCTGTATATACAAAAGAAGAGAAAGGACCTGATATCTGTGGTGCTGGGGCTGTTAGAACATTTTACTGGATCCGGCAGGGTTCAGCAAAAATGCTTCCGTTGTATTATCTTTAAAATAACCAAGACGGATCCGTCATGAACTCCATTGAATGTCAATGAGGAAAGGATCCGTTTTCGATTGTGGCAGATTGTGGCAGAGAAAACAGATCTGCCCTCATTGACTTGCATTGTGGGTCATGTCTTGCTCCCCATCCCAGGACTGAAAGTAAACTACAACATGTTGCGGTTTGCTCTTCGGTATGGGAACGCAACTAAACGGAACAGAATGCATTTTCGTGTATTCTGTTTCGTTCAGTTCAGTTTTGTCCCCATTGACAATGAATGAAGACAAAACTGAAGCTTTTTTTTCCTGATATTGAGCCCCTATGATGGATCTAAATACCGGAAAACTAAAACACTAGTGTGAAAGTAGCCTCAATAAGGTAAATGTGAACAAGGCTCCGGGTCCAGATGGATTACACACAAGAGTGCTTAAAGAGCTCAGTTCAGTCATTGCTGTTTATAATTAGTAAGGATTCTCTAGGGACTGGTACAGTGCCAAGTGATTGGCGCAAGCAAATGTGGTGCCCATATTCAAAAAAGGATCTAGGTCGTCCACAAGTAATTATAGACCAGTTTGTTTAACTTCTGTTGTGGGAAAAATGTTTGAAGGACTCTTAAGGGACTATATACAAGAGTATGTGACTGTAAATAATATTCTAAGTGATAACCAACATGGGCTTACCAAGGACAGAAGTTGTCAGACTAACCTGATTTCTTTTAGTTTTTTTTTGTTTTTATGAGGAGGTGAGTAGTAGCCTGGACAGAGGGGCGGCTGTGGATGTAGTGTTTCTGGATTTTGCAAAGGCTTTTGATACTGTTCCTTATAGACACTTAATAGGTAAAGTAAGGTCTATAGGCTTGGAAAGTATAGTTTGTAATTGGATTGAAAACTGGCTGAAGGACCGTGTCCAGAGAGTTGTGGTCAATGATTCCTATTCAGAATGGTCCCAGGTTATAAGTGGTGTACCCCAAGGTTTAGTGCTGGGTCCTCTATTATTTAATTTATTTATTAATGATATTGAGGACAGGATGAATAGCACCATTTCTATTTTTGCAGATGACACTAAGCTATCTAGTACTGTGCAGTCTATAGAAGATGTTCATAAAATATAAGCTGACTTGAACACTCTGAGTGATTGGGCATCAACTTGGCAAATGAGGTTCAATGTAGATAAATGTAAAGTTATGCATTTTGGTAATAATAATAAGTGTAATTGAATAAACAGTGACTCAACCAACCTGAGAAATTATGGTTCGGTGCACCCCCACGACACACCCACTATCGATGAAGGAAAAGCAAAATAAATATATTGATTGGGGGAATTCTACTATTTAGTATTGTATGCAATACATGTGATCCACTTAGATGAAAAAAAAAATATGTTTATTAAACTACAAACACCTATATCCAGAAATGTAATTATTGCTTACCCGGTTGGTCGCCCTATAAACTGGCTAAATTCAACCAAACATCCAAGATTCAACCAAACATCCACCTCATGCACTTAAGATATTGTCAGACATACATGATTTGATAAAATATACATAATCCACAATCTGATGCAATAAATGTCTCAAGTCGATGACTTACTGAAGTACAGGGTAGGCCATTTATATGGATGCACCTTAATAAAATGGGAATGGTTGGTGATATCAACTCCCTGTTTGTGGCACATTAGTATATGTGAGGGGGGAAACTTTTCAAGATGGGTGGTGACCATGGCGGCCATTTTGAAGTCGGCCATTTTGAATCCAACTTTTGTTTTTTCAATAGGAAGAGGGTCATGTGACACATCAAACTTATTGGGAATTTCACAAGAAAAACAATGGTGTGCTTGGTTTTAACATAACTTTATTATTTCATGAGTTATTTACAAGTTTCTGACCACTTATAAAATGTGTTCAATGTGCTTCCCATTGTGTTGAATTGTCAATGCAACCCTCTTCTCCCGCTCTTCACACACTGATAGCAACACCGCAGGAGAAATGCTAGCACAGGCTTCCAGTATCTGTAGTTTCAGGTGCTGCACATCTCGTATCTTCACAGCATATGCTGTGAAGATATGAGATGTGCAGCACCTGAAACTACAGATACTGGAAGCCTGTACTAGCATTTTATATTCTATATATTGTTGTATTCGATTTTTTTTATCTATATACTGAAGCTGATCAACTTGAGACATTTATTGCATAAAATTGAGGATTATGTATATTTTATCAAATCATGTATGTCTGACAATATCTTAAGTACATGAGGTGGATGTTTGGTTGGATCTAGAATTTTTTATTTTTTGTCGCAAGTTAGTGGAATATGAGACTTTGTAAGGAAAAAAGAAAAAAAAAGAAAAATCATCATTTTCCGCTAACTTGTGACAAAAAATAAAAAATTCTAGGAACTCGCCGTGCCCCTCACGGAATACCTTGGGGTGTCTTCTTTCCAAAATGGGGTCACTTGTGGCGTAGTTATACTGCCCTGGCAATTTAGGGGCCTAAATGTGTAAGAAGTACCTTGCAATCAAAATGTGTAAAAAATGGCCTGCGAAATCCGAAAGGTGCACTTTGGAATATGTGCCCCTTTGCCCACCTTGGCTGCAAAAAAGTGTCACACATGTGGTATCGCCGTACTCAGGAGAAGTTGGGCAATGTGTTTTGGGGTGTCATTTTACATATACCCATGCTGGGTGAGAGAAATATCTTGGCAAAAGACAACTTTTCCCATTTTTTTATACAAAGTTGGCATTTGACCAAGATATTTTTCTCACCCAGCATGGGTATATGTAAAATGACACCCCAAAACACATTGCCCAACTTCTCCTGAGTACGGCGATACCAGATGTGTGACACTTTTTTGCAGCCTAGATGCGCAAAGGGGCCCAAATTCCTTTTAGGAGGGCATTTTTAGACATTTGGATCCCTGACTTCTTCTCACACTTTCGGGCCCCTAAAAAGCCAGGGCAGTAAAAATACCCCACATGTGACCCCACTTTGGAAAGAAGACACCCCAAGGTATTCAATGAGGGGCATGGCGAGTTCCTAGAATTTTTTTTTTTTTGCATAAGTTAGCGGATATTGATTTTTTTTTGTTTTTTTCTCACAAAGTCTCACTTTCCGCTAACTTAGGACAAAAATTTCAATCTTTCATGGACTCAATATGCCCCTCAGCAAATACCTTGGGGTGTCTTCTTTCCGAAATGGGGTCACATGTGGGGTATTTATACTGCCCTGGCTTTTTAGGGGCCCTAAAGCGTGAGAAGAAGTCTGGAATATAAATGTCTAAAAATGTTTACGCATTTGGATTCCGTGAGGGGTATGGTGCGTCCATGTGAGATTTTATTTTTTGACACAAGTTAGTAGAATATGAGACTTTGTAAGAAAAAACAAAAACAAACAAAAAATTTCCGCTAACTTGTGCCAAAAAAAATGTCTGAATGGAGCCTTACCAGGGGGGGTGATCAATGACAGGGGGGTGATCAATGACAGGGGGGTGATCAATGACAGGGGGGTGATCACCCATATAGACTCCCTGATCACCCCCCTGTCATTGATCACCCCCCTGTAAGGCTCCATTCAGACGTTTGTATAATTTTTACGGATCCATGGATCGGATCCGCAAAACACATGCGGACGTCTGAATGGAGCCTTACAGGGGGGTTATCAATGACAGGGGGTGATCAGGGTGATCACCCCCCTGTCAATGATCACCCCCCCTGTAAGGCTCCATTCAGACATCCGCATGATTTTTTACGGATCCATGGATACATGGATCGGATCCACAAAACACATGCGGACGTCTGAATGGAGCCTTACAGGGGGGTTATCAATGACAGGGGGTGATCAGGGTGATCAGGGTGATCACCCCCCTGTCAATGATCACCCCCCCTGTAAGGCTCCATTCAGACATCCGCATGATTTTTTACGGATCCATGGATACATGGATCGGATCCACAAAACACATGCGGACGTCTGAATGGAGCCTTACAGGGGGGTTATCAATGACAGGGGGTGATCAGGGTGATCAGGGTGATCACCCCCCTGTCAATGATCACCCCCCCTGTAAGGCTCAATTCAGACATCCGCATGATTTTTTACGGATCCATGGATACATGGATCGGATCCACAAAACACATGCGGACGTCTGAATGGAGCCTTACAGGGGGGTTATCAATGACAGGGGGTGATCAGGGTGATCAGGGTGATCACCCCCCTGTCAATGATCACCCCCCCCTGTAAGGCTCCATTCAGACATCCGCATGATTTTTTACGGATCCATGGATACATGGATCGGATCCACAAAACACATGCGGACGTCTGAATGGAGCCTTACAGGGGGGTTATCAATGACAGGGGGTGATCAGGGTGATCACCCCCCTGTCAATGATCACCCCCCCTGTAAGGCTCCATTCAGACATCCGCATGATTTTTTATGGATCCATGGATACATGGATCGGATCCACAAAACACATGCGGACGTCTGAGTGGAGCCTTACAGGGGGGTTATCAATGACAGGGGGTGAACAGGGTGATCACCCCCCTGTCAATGATCACCCCCCCTGTAAGGCTCCATTCAGACATCCGCATGATTTTTTACGGATCCATGGATACATGGATCGGATCCACAAAACACATGCGGACGTCTGAATGGAGCCTTACAGGGGGGTTATCAATGACAGGGGGTGATCAGGGTGATCACCCCCCTGTCACTGATCACCCCCCCTGTAAGGCTCCATTCAGACATCCGCATGATTTTTTACGGATCCATGGATACATGGATCGGATCCACAAAACACATGCGGACGTCTGAATGGAGCCTTACAGGGGGGTGATCAATGACAGGGGGGTGATCAGGGAGTGTATATGGGTGATCACCCGCCTGTCATTGATCACCCCCTGTAAGGCTCCATTCAGACGTCCGCATGTGTTTTGCGGATCCGATCCATGTATCCATGGATCCGTAAAAATCATGCGGACGTCTGAATGGAGCCTTACAGGGGGGTGATCAATGACAGGGGGGTGATCAATGACAGGGGGTGATCAGGGAGTGTATATGGGTGATCACCCCCCTGTCACTGATCACCCCCCCTGTAAGGCTCCATTCAGACATCCGCATGATTTTTACGGATCCATGGATACATGGATCGGATCCACAAAACACATGCGGACGTCTGAATGGAGCCTTACAGGGGGGTTATCAATGACAGGGGGGTGATCAGGGAGTGTATATGGGTGATCACCCGCCTGTCATTGATCACCCCCTGTAAGACTCCATTCAGACGTCCGCATGTGTTTTGCGGATCCGATCCATGTATCCATGGATCCGTAAAAATCATGCGGACGTCTGAATGGAGCCTTACAGGGGGGTGATCAATGACAGGGGGGTGATCAATGACAGGGGGTGATCAGGGAGTGTATATGGGTGATCACCCGCCTGTCATTGATCACCCCCCTGTAAGGCTCCATTCAGACGTCCGTATGCTTTTTGCGGATCCGATCCATGTATCCGTGGATCCGTAAAAATCATACGGATGTCTGAACGGAGCCTGACAGGGGGGTGATCAATGACAGGGCGGTGATCAATGACAGGGGGGTGATCAGGGAGTTTATATGGGGTGATCATGGGTGATCAGGGGTTTATAAGGGGTTAATAAGTGACGGGGGGGGTGTAGTGTAGTGTGGTGTTTGGTGCGACTGTACTGAGCTACCTGAGTCCTCTGGTGGTCGATCCTAACAAAAGGGACCACCAGAGGACCAGGTAGGAGGTATATTAGACGCTGTTATGAAAACAGCATCTAATATACCTGTTAGGGGTTAAAAAATTCGGATCTCCAGCCTGCCAGCGAGCGATCGCCGCTGGCAGGCTGGAGATCCACTCGCTTACCTTCCGTTCCTGTGTGCGCGCGTTCACAGGAAATCCCGGCCCTCGCGAGATGACGCGTATATGCGTCGTCGTGCGCAGGGCTGCCACCTCCGGACCGCACATCTGCGTTAGGCGGTCCGGAGGTGGTTAATAAATATATATATTTTTCATCTAAGTGGATCATATGTATTCCATGCAGTACTAAATAGTAGAGTGCCCCACAATCAATATGTATCTTGAAAATAATATTCTCTGTGCTTCATATGTCCTAGGGGATGTAAGACTGGGTGAGTCACTTGTAGATCATAGATTGAATAACAGCATACAAAGTCAATCAGCTGCTTCTAAGACCGCTAGGATATTGTCATGCATTAAATGAGCATGGACTGGTGGGGCAGGGATGTAATTCTACCACTATACAATGCATTGGTGTGACCTCATCTGGAATATGCAGTTCAGTTCTGAGCACCAGTCCATAGAAAGGACGCACTGCAGCTGGAAAAAGTACAGAGGAGAGCGACTAAACTGATAAGGGGCATGGGGGGTCTTAGCTATGAAGATTAAAATAATTGAATTTATTTAGCCTTAAAAAGAGACGTCTAAGGGGGGACATCATTAACCTATACAAAAATATAAATGGGCCATACAAAAGATACGGAGAAAAACTGTCCCATGTAAAATGCCCTCAAAAGACAAGGGGGACAGGAGAAGAAAAAGTTCAGTCTCCAAAAGCGTCAAAACTTCTTTACTGTAAGAACTGTAAATCTGTGAAATAGACTTTCTCAGGACGTGGCCACAGCAGGAACAGTGGACAGTTTTAAAAAAGGTCTAGATGTATTCTTAAATGAAAACAACATTAATGCTTATGAAAACGTGTAGAAATCTGAGTCTATTTCCTTCTGGTATTCGCGTCCCCACCAATCGCTTGGTTGAACTTGATGTACTTATGTCTTTTTTCAACCGTATTAACTACGTATGGAAGGTGGCATCTCTGAAGAAGTCTTGTAATACTCTATAGTGGCTAATATGCAACAAGGCCAATTAAAACAGACAGAATCTTTCAGCACTGAAAGCACTAGAACAGATAAAGCAAACATTTGCATTCACCAATATTGAGAACTTAGATGAGGATGTTTTAGGGCTTACAGTTCAACATCTATGCCTGCAAGCAAATAATGCAAAATAAGAATAACTTTGCTAAGGGATCAGTTTTGCAGCAAATTATTACATTCAGCTTTCCACATTTTAATCACTCACCTCTGTCAGTTTTTGTGGTTGCCAAAAACATTACAGGTAATCCAATTGCTGAAGAAAGGATCCAGTTGCAGACATTAACAATTTTAGCATTCCGTGGTGTCCTGAAGTCAAGAGCTTTCACTGGATGGCAAACAGCTATATACCGGTCAACACTCATTGTAGTGAGAGTGAAAATGCTTGTGAACATATTATAGTAGTCTATTGAGATAATAATTTTACATACAATATTACCAAAGGGCCATGTTCCCATTAGGTAGTTCACACTTTGAAATGGCAAGGTACTTGTTGCAAGGGCATCTGCTAGGGCAAGATTAAATATGTAGATATTGGTAGCTGTCTTCATTTTGGTGTACCTAGAACATAAAAGAGTGTTCCATTAGCCTTTAGTAAATATCTACATTTTTTTTTTATAAAACTGTAAACTAGAACACCTTTGCTGTATTTACCAGTCTAATAGCCATACATCCTAAGTACTTTCTATAAACACAACTTAGGCAAAAACATAATTCAGATCATTAGAAATGCTATAAAAATGTGAAATACTGTACATACAGTATAGGTGTACTGTGCATGTCTGTGGTATGGTAATTAGATTTCTAAGGGAACCTATCACTACAAGATGAAATGCAATCTGCAGCAGAAACTGAGCAGATCGATAAATAGGGGCATATTTATTAAGACCAGCATATTAGACACCAGTCTTAATAAATCCCTGAGCTGGCGGTGGTTCTGCCGAAGTTGTGAAGAGGTGACAGCCTCTTCATAACTTCGACGGATCTTCTGCCAGTTCTTTTCTATTCCTGAAACAGGCGTAGAGAATAGTAATTGAGACAGGGCCTGCCCCCCTATCCCGCCCATGCCACGCCCACTTTTTTAGACCTGGTGTGATCAGGGGAAAGCTGCAGAGTGTGGCGCAACTAGCATTTGCGCCGCAATCTACGCCTGAAATACACCTACTATAGGCATATTTCAGCTTAATAAATGACCCCCATAGTTTGGTGGGAAAATATTATGGCAAAACCTGTAATTTATAAGCCTACATAAATCACTGCTCTTTCTGAGCTTAGTTGGTCACTGGGGCTGTCTTTTGATAGTACTATGAGTAAAAATAGATGAATGTCAGTCACTGATAAGATGGCCCTTGTGTAGAAAAACTTAATACAGAGCAGAGATTTATTTGTATAAACTACAAGTTTTGCTGATTCTTTTCACACAAAACTATCTATCAATCTGCAATCGCAATGCATTTTGTGGTGACAGGTTCTCTTTAAGAACTGAAAAGACGATTTAAGAACTAAGGGGAAGATTTATCAAACTGGTGTAAAGTAGAATTGGCTTACTTGCCCATAGCAACCAATCAGGTTCCACAGCTCCTATGGAAAATGAAAGGGGGAATCTGATTGGTTTATAAGGGCAACTAAGTCAGTTCTACTTTACACCAGTTTGATAAATCTCCCACTAAATGCTATATCTCTATTCAGCACTATTGATAGAATTAGGTTGCCATATTACAGCTAGTGATGGCCTTGTGGGTCAGTTTGCGGGGAACTTTGAGCGTTCGCGATCCGCTGAAATATGACTATGTTTGCGCGCGCCATATTCCTTTGCATTTCACCGAACTTTGACCCATGACACATCCATCAGGTGGGACAGGACAGCCAATTAAGATTCACATGGACACACCACCATCCTATAGCAGAACCCGATTGACTGCCATTTTACATTCTGTATTTTGTCAGTGTAGGGAGAGGTTGCTTTGTGGAGCAGGGACAGGCAGTTAAGGACACCAAACGCTATCTAATAGGGCCACAAAAGTCCTTTTAAGGACTGGTATAGGTGTGCTATCAATAGGTGTGACATACTAAGGGGTGTGATATACTTATAATATACTTTCTAACATAGAAAGTATATTATAGTGCATTTGTACTGTGCAGCAGTTGTGTGCGGTTCTGCTGCAATACCGCAGCTATATAGAGGGACAAATGCTATTGGAACAACTAATTGCAACGGGTGTGATATACCAGTTGCCCCACAAAAAACTGATTGAGGCAGGGGTGTGATATACCTATAATATACTTTCTATATAGTGCATTTGTACTGTGCATCAGTTGTGTGCAGTTCTGCTGCTATACCGCAACTATATAGAGGGACAAACGCTATTGGAATAACTCATTGCAACGGGTGCGATATACCTGCTTCCAGCAAATAATCATTAAGGGATTATATATACCTGCTTTCACAAATACTGCTCTTCTATAGGGACTTTGTCACATGGTCATTTTGAAAATGACAGGCAGAGGAAGAGGCAGGCCATTCCGCAGGGGTGTTAGGGGTCGGGCAGGTGCACCAGGGCGGAGCCTAAGTGGGAAGTTGAAGAAGGTGCGTGCGATTACGTCAAAGGACGCACCAGAGGTGGTTGAGTGGCTTACTCAGCCTTCTGCTTCTGCACCCCCCTCATCCTCTGTATCAGCACCCTCCTCAGTCTCTGCTGTGTGCACCAACAAAAAACACCACCACAGTCCCTCCACTTGAGTCAGAGGAATTATTTTCCCATCCATTCCCAGACCTTACCAATGCGCAGCCATTCTTGGCATCGGATGAGGAAGAGGATGTAGCAACGGCCGCCACCCAGCGGTCTGACAACAGACTGCATGAGGAGACTACAAAGTGACCTGGTAACAGAGTGGGACGGTTGGTGGCAATACCAGTACCCGCTGATGAAGGTGGATGCAAGAAGGAGCACTTGGTATCAGATGTGTTGCATCAGGCAGGTTGCAGCATCAGAATAGTAGCTGAGGCAGGTAGCCAGAAGAAACCGGTCTCTTTTGTCAAATTGTTGGTGTGGCACCATGGGTGATCTAGTCTGATGCATCAGGCATTGGTGTGTGGAAATCCTGGCTGAGCCATGCCTGATTCATCTTGATGCAGTGTCCCACTATGTGCTATATGTGGGCACTGTAAACTGTTGCTAAATGTCATATGAAATGTATTGTGGTATCATGCTGTAATTCCCTTTAACAGGCTGGCAGTGTTATTTAACTTTTTTCTCCTCTAGGTGGTGCTGGCACCACTTAATATATATATAGCTGGGGGGTGTCAAGTCAGTATATGTGTAGAGGATGAGAATGAACAGAGGATGGAGTTAATGGAGGAGGTTGAAATTTGTTTTTCCTCCAAAATAATTTACAAAAGATTTTACCGCATATAAGTGCAGCGCTTAACCCTGAATACAATTTATTTTCCAGCAAAATAAGGTACAAAAGATTTTACTGCCTCTAAGTGCAGCGCTTAACCCTGAATAAAAAATTTTCCCCAACGAAATTAGTTACAAAAGATTTTACTGCATATAAGTGCAGCGCTTAATTCTGATTTTTAAAAAAATTTTTTTACAACAAAGTAAGTCACAAAAGATTTTAACGCATATAGGTGCAGCGCTGAACACTGAATAAAGTTTATTTTTCCATCAAAATACTTCAATAAAGATTTTACCACATATATAGGAGAACGAAGATGGAAAGGGTCTTCGGATTCCACCCGCACTATACGGATGTCTCAGAAATGAACCGCTGTTCCCGACAGCAGCTCCTGGGAAGGTCATGGAGCGTCCCGGTCATCCGGTCTATTCGCTCCGCTGAAAGATTATTTTCCAACTGTATAAAAGCCACACGGGACCCCCACGCTGCAGATTTTTAATGGAGACATCATGGAGATTAAACCGCATATAACCGCAGCGCTGGCGACTTAATAAAATTAGTTTTTCGATCAAAATACTTCAAAAAAGATTTTACCACATATAACTGCCGCACTGACTGACTGCTACTGCCGCTACCTCAGTGAACCCCTGCTACTTCCAGGGTAGGTAGGCTGCTGCAAAGCAGGTGCTCTGCCCCAGGCATGTTTGGCTCTCGACATCCCACTGCTGCCACCCTGCTGAATCCCAGCCATGCTTTCAACACATATAACCGCCAACGTGAACTGAGAATGTATTTTTCTGTTTCTACTGAAACAGGCCACTAAACGCTTTCAACACATAACCGCCGCCAACGTGAACTGAGAATGCATTTTTCTGTTTGTACTGAACTAAGCCACTAAACGCTTTAAACACATATAACCGCCACCGACGTGAACTGAGAATATATTTTTCTTTTTGTACTGAAAAAGGCCAGTATACGCTTTAAACAGAAATAAATACACCAGTGATTTGCGTATATATTTTTCTTTCTGTACTAAAATAGGCCACTGAACGCTTTTGCCACAAATAAATGCACCAGTGAAATGTGTATATATATATTTTTTTTGCACTGTAATACTCCCCTATACGCTTTCAACAGAAATAACTGAAGAAGTGAACTGAGCATATATTTTTCTTACTGAACTGAAATAGGCCACTATACGCTTTCACCAGAATTAACTGCAGAAATGCACTGAGAATATATTTTTCTTTTTTTTACTGTAATACACCCCTATACGCTTTTACCAGAAATAACTGCAACAGTGCAGTGAGTATTGTGGGGATTTGCCTTGAAAGGCAGGTTAGCGGATGCAGTACAGAGGCAACAACAACGTTTTTGAATTAAACAGTTCAGTGTTTATTCACACATTAGGTAAATTACAAAACAAAGAGTCTGCTTCAAGGAAAAGAGTCACCTTGTGATTCTGGTGTTCGTTCACATCATACGGCAAAGAAGAAGTCCTTAGACAAAGCCAAATCCACCTGTTTTCATACAAACAAGTTAGCAGGCCTTAATCCAGGTCCCAACACAGAGACTGACAGAGCTCCACTGTCAGAGAGGAGTAATCCACTCACAGCTAACACTGCTGGCTGGGTTTTTTATAGGCAAGTCAAGACCCAGCCTGAATTGTGGGGAGTAGTCACCCACCCATCACTTTCGCTACCCCCAGTAAGAGCGATTCAAGTGAAATAAAGAAGTGATGTTACTGCAACTGGTGAGTGCCGCTATTACTTCTTAAATTTGGATTGTACCTTGGTCTGCTTTGACTCCCTTTCATTCATAGCAGAGAACCACTGTTTATTGCTACAATTGACTGGGTTTCACAGTACACCGCCCCACACCTTGATTAGGTTTATAGCAGTGCCGCCTCACACCTCTTCATATTTTACTCCCAGTAAGAGCCATCCCGGATCAGCTATACAGCCATACTAAAATAGCAAAGTGTCAATTAGCATTAGCTGCCGCTGACACCTGAATATACCGGCTCTTACTTCACAGAGGCCAGGAACCTCAGTGATGCATATCTTCCATCAATGACAGATCACTGCACCTTCCTGCATACCTCCCCCTTTGTTCAAGCCTGAGGGGGTTAACACTTGCCAGACAGGGTACCTGGGAGAGGGTATCCGCATTTCCCTGTAAGCGGTCTGCCCTGTGTTCCACTGAGAACTTGAAGTTCTGTAATGACAAGGACCATCTGGTGACCTGAGAATTCCTCTGTTTGGCCTGGCTCATTCACTTGAGAGGGGAGTGGTTGGTCACCAGATGGAACTTTCTCCCCAACAGATAATAGTGGAGAGACTCGAGTGCTCATTAGATGGTCAGGCACTCTCTCTCTACTATACTGTATCTAAACAGGAAAATTTCAACGCTGAGTAATGTTGACAATTTGGAAAAAGAGTTTGCTGCTCACTGAGCAAGCACTCTCTGGGGTAGATGTGGGGAGGGTGGTAGCAAGGAGGCTCAGGAAAGTGAGGTAGCTAGCTGGGTAACAGCTAGAAAGTGGCATAGAGGGAAGAGTGCCAGGGAGGCTAGCCCTGATCTGACACACCCAACAAGTTTGCAAGGTTGGCAGATGAGGGTGATGTCAGTTCAGGGAGAGCACTACTGAAGCCAGACACTTCATCTGCCAGTCAGGGAAATGTCAGCTCCAGTAAGCAGGGGACCAGGAGAGCAGGGCAGGCCAAACAGGTGCTGGTAGTGGGAGACTAAATTATTAGGGGTACAGATAGGGCGATCTGTCACAAAGAGAGGGATCAGCAAACGGTGTGTTGTCTGCCTTAAGTTCAACACATCGCGGATCGGGTTGACAGATTACTAGGAGGGGCTGGAGAAGATCCAGCAGTCATGGTTCATATCGGGACCAATGACAAAGTTAGAGGTAGGTGGAGCGTCCTTAAAAATGATTTTAGGTCAAAAGCTAAGGGCAAGGACTTCAAAGGTAGTATTTTCCGAAATACTACCGATACCACGAGCCACACAAGAAAGGCATCTGGAGATTAGGGAGGTTAACAAGTGGCTCAAGAACAGGTGTAGGAAGGAGGGGTTTGGGTTCCTGGAGAACTGGGACAACTTCTCTGTTGGCTACAGGCTCTATCGTAGGAATGGGCTGCACCTCAATGGGGAAGGGGCAGCTGTGTTGGGGGAGAAGATGGCTAAAAGGTTGGAAGAGTGTTTAAACTAGGGACTGGGGGAGGGTAATTACGTTATAGGATGGAAAGATAGTGCAGATAGAGACTGTGGGCAAGGTAATGGCACTGGGGGAAGAATGGAAGGAAGGAAGAACTAGAACAGCTCAGAAGGAAAAGTGTAGGGTAGAAAATATACATAAACCCCTTAATTGTATTAATACTAATGCCAGAAGCCTGACTAATAAAACTGTGGAACTGGAAATAGTGATGTGTGAGGAGACTATGACATAGTGAGAATAACTGAGACATGGATGGATGATAGCTATGACTGGGTGATTAACACACAGGGTTACAGTTTGTTTAGAAAGGATCACCAAAACCGGAGAGGGGGAGGAGTCTGCATATATGTAAAGCCTTGTCTAAAGCCGCAAGTCCAAAAAGATATAAGTGAGGGACATGAACATGTGGAGTTATTGTGGGTAGAAATACAGTACAGACCAAAAGTTTGGACACACCTTCTCATTCAAAGAGTTTTCTTTATTTTCATGACTATGAAAATTGTAGATTCACACTGAAGGCTTCAAAACTATGAATTAACACATGTGGAATTATATACATAACAAAAAAGTGTGAAACAACTGAAAATATGTCATATTCTAGGTTCTTCAAAGTAGCCACCTTTTGCTTTGATTACTGCTATGTATAAATATATCAGGGGTCAGTACAGAGATCTCTACCATCATCTATTTATCCCCAGGACTGTGACTGTGACAAAGGTATGGAGGAAAGAAGGTTTGTACACAAACATAGAAGAGGATTCCTTACAGTAAGAGCAGTGAGACTATGGAACTCTCTGCCTGAGGAGGTGGTGATGGTGAGTACAATAAAGGAATTCAAGAGGGGCCTGGATGTATTTCTGGAGCGTAATAATATTACAGGCTATAGCTACTAGAGAGGGGTCGTTGATCCAGGGAGTTATTCTGATTGCCTGACTGGAGTCGGGAAGGAATTTTTTTTCCCCTTAAGTGGGGAAAATTGGCTTCTACATTTTTTTTTGCCTTCCTCTGAATCAACTTGCAGGATAACAGGCCGAACTGGATGCACAAATGTATTTTTCGGTCTTATATACTATGTTACTATATAACACATGTATTTCTATGCCAATTGTTGTGTTCCTAAGATTTGAAGCAAACAACTGAGAAACTTAGACACGTTCCTATCATTAATTGTTGAATGATACAAGATTGCTATTGGGAAATCAATCCATTAAATCAAGTCAAAATGGATCTTCGTATTTAGCAATTATTCTCCATTAGCTTGAATAAAAAAATCAATGTCTACTAACATTAGCGTGGAACAGAGTGCTATATTACTCACAATTATTTTTGTAATTACAATTAGACTTTTTTTTTGTCAATCCAAATATAATACAAAAAACACCGAACAGTATGCTGATGTAGTGGAACTGAGTTTGTCAACTCATCCTGCTGTATCTGCTATGTTACATAGGACTTTACCTATTGTGGCATACAAACTTGATATATTTAGCTCTTCTGTATCTGTAATTCATGAATCTGTAAATACCTTGCTTCCTCAAGTATCAACATTAATTTTTTTTGGGAGGACCAGTGTAAATTTCATAACCTTAAATCTTAACTCTAATAGAAATTTATTCAGGGCCTGTATAATACAGTATTTTTTTATTATATTTTTTTAAATGCAGCCAATTTCTGCTGGTTTCTGACAGAAAAACTCTTCTTGACAAAGGTAGAAATCATAGTATGTGCATTTTATTGCAATCAACTAATGCAACAAACTCCTATGTTCAAAATTATGTAACTGTCAATAGTTGGTTGAGGAAGTGAGGAAGCTCAGTCACTCTGTCATGTGATGTAACTGAGGTGTGCTGATGATTGTTATGGTAGCCATAGGGCTAGCAATGGACTCTAGGTCTGCCTAGTACAAAAGTCTACTATTGCTTCCAGAATATAGAAAAATAACATTTTTTAAGTGACAGTTTTTTTGTACATAATTGCTAAAACATAAAAACTATATATTTGATATCTTGACCCACAGAATTTTAAAAGTAATTTTTTTGCACAAAAATGATAATATTTGAAAAACTATTGAAATTTGGTATCACTATAATTGTATCTACCTGCAAGTCAATAATACTATATGCTATGAAAAGAGTAGCTATTCAAAAGTTGCTGTGTTTTGTTCAATCTGCCTTCCGTAAAGTAGAATAGGAAATTATCAAAAGGCATAAGTATTCCAACAGCTTGTCCTGTAAAAATAAAAACCTAGAAAAAACTAGAGACTGAATGCTTATTCGTGGAAGAGGGGCTTAATAATCTTTTTGTCCTACTGCAGATGGGATACAGCAGGGAGGCTCCCGCACCAGGTGGAACTTGTACCAACTGCTTGGTAATTGTCTATAGGACAAGTTCTTATGAAATTGCAAGCTGTAAACATTATAACAAGTGATGAGCAAAGTTATCAAAAATTCGATTCGGCTGCTTCTCTGAACTTCAACAACAAATTCGGATTTGTTACGAAGCACAGCGATTGCACCGCCTCCCATCATTGAACCCCCTCGGATGCTGCATTCAACGATCATTGAGCACCTCAGATGCCGCATTCAATGCTGATTGTGGCATCTGAGAGTCACATTAAGGTATTTCGGGGTTTAATAAGGGGTTAAAAAAAACATACTCACCTCATCCATTTGATCATGTAGAGGCAGCCGCAGCCATCTTGATTGAAGAAAACGATGATGATGTGGTGACGTCACATGTCAGCGCTCGAGATTTGGAGCATTTTCTTCAATCAAGATGGCCTTGATGGCCTCTCCATGTTCAAATGGATTAGATGAGTAGAGATGGCCTTGCAGTTCACCCGGCAGTCTTTTTGCTGCGAACTTTGCACGTTCGCGATTCGCTGAACATGCGAACATATGGTGATGTCCGCTGGCGCCATATTATTTTGCATTGTGCAAAACTTTGACCCATTACACACACATCAAGTGGGACAGGACAGCCAATTAAGACGTTTCAGCACACGGACACAGCCCCGCCATATAACAGAACCCAATCTGGCAGCCATTTTACATTCTGTGTTTTGCCAGTGTAGGGAGAGGTTGCTTTGTGGAGCAAGGACAGGCTGTTAGGGACACCAAATGCTAGCTAATAGGGCCACAAACATCCTTTTAAGGACTGGTATAAGTGTGCTATCGATAGGTGTGATATACTGAGGGGTGTTATATACTTATAATATACTTTCTAACATAGAAAGTATATTATTGTGCAGCAGTTGTGTGCAGTTCTGCTGCGATTCCGCAGCTATATAGAGTGGCAAACGATATTGGGATGACTAATAGCAATTGGTGTGAAATACCTGTTGCCCCAAAAATACTGATTGAGGGGTTTGATATACCTATAATATACTTATAATACTTATGATATACATATAATATACATAGAACGTATATAGTGCATTTGTATTGTGCAGAAGTTGTGTGCGGCTCTGCTGCGAAACCGCAGGTATATAGAGGGACAAGCGCTATTTGAACAACTATTTGCAATGGGTGTGATATATATACCTGCTTCCACAAAATACTGATTGAGGGGTGCAATATACCTGCTTCCACCAAATATTGTTTGAGGCCTGCGATATACCTGCTTCCACAAAATACCGATTGAGGTGTGTGATATATCTGCTTCCACTAAATATTGATTAAGGGGTTCTATATACCTGTTTCCACAAATACTGATTGAGGGGTGCAATATACCTGCTTCCACAAAATACTGATTAAGGGGTTTGATATTCCTGCTTCCATAAAATCCTGAGTAAGGGGTGCATTATACCTGGTTCCACCAAAATACTAATTAAGGGTTTTGATATAAATGTTTCACAAAATACTGATTGAGGGGTTTGATATACCAGCTTCCACCAAATACTGATTGAGGCCTACGATACAACTGCTTCCACAAAATACTGATTGAGGGGTGCAATATACCTGTTTCTACCAAATATTGATTAAGGAGTTTTATATACCTGTTTCCACAAAATACTGATTGAGGGGTGCTATATACCTGCTCCCACAAAATACTAATCAAGGTGATTGACAGACCTGCTTCCACCAAATATTGATTTAGGCCTGCGATACACCTGCTTCCACAAAATACAGATTAAGGGGTTTGATATACCTACTGCCACAAAATACTAATTGAGGGGTGCAATATACCTGCTTCCACAAAATACTGATTAAAGGGGTTTGATATACCTGCTTTCACAAAATACTGATTATGGGGTTTGTTATACCAGCTTTCACCAAATATTAATTAAGGGGTTCTGTATACCTACATCAACAAAATACTGATTAACAGAATGGATATAACCTGCTTCCACCAAATATTGATTGAGGGGTGCGATATACCTGCTTCCACAAAATACTGATTGAGGGGTGCAATATACCTGCTTCCACCAAATATTAATTGAGGCCTTCAATATACCTGCTTCCACAAAATACTAATTGAGGTGTGTGATATATCTGCTTCCACCAAATATTGATTAAGGGGTTTTATATACCTGTTTCCACAAAATACTGATTGAGGGGTGCAATAAACCTGCTTTCACAAAATACTGATTAAGGGGTTTGATATTCCTGCTTCCACAAAATCCAGAGTGAGGGGTGCAATATACCTGCTTCCACCAAAATACTAATTAAGGGTTTTGATATAACTGCTTCCACAAAATACTGATTGAGGGGTTTGATATACCAGCTTCCACCAAATACTGATTGAGGCCTACGAAACAACTACTTCTGCAAAATACTGATTGAGGGGTGCAATATACCTGCTTCTACAAAATATTAATTAAGGAGTTCTATATACCTGTTTCCACAAAATACTGATTGAGGGGTGCTATATACCTGCTTCCAACAAATATTGATTGAGGCCCGCTATACACCTGCTCCCACAAAAAACTAATTAAGGGGATTGACATACCTGCTTCCACAAAATACAGATTAAGGGGTTTGATATACCTGCTGCCACAAAATACTAATTGAGGGGTGCAATATACCTGCTTCCACAAAATACTGATTAAAGGGGTTTGATATACCTGCTTTCACAAAATACTGATTATGGGGTTTGATATACCAGCTTTCACCAAATATTATTTAAGGGGTTCTATATACCTACTTCAACAAAATACTGATTAACGGAATTTATATAACCAGCTTCCACCAAATATTGATTGAGGCCTGCGATACACCTGCTTCCACAAAATACTGATTGAGGGGTGCGATATACCTGTTTCCACAAAATACTGATTGAGGGGTGCGACATACCCATTTCCACCAAATATTGATTATGGGGTTTATATATATGCTTCCACAAATACTGATTGAGGGGTAGGATATACCTGCTTCCACAAATACTGATTAAGGGGTTTGATATACCAGCGTTCCACCAAATACTGATTGAGGCCTGCGATACACCTGATTTCCACAAAATACTGATTGAGGCCTGCGATACACCTGATTTCCACAAAATACTGATTGAGAGATGTGATATACCTGCTTCCACCAAATATTGATTATGGGGTTCTATATACCTGTTTCTGCAAAATACTAATTGAGGGGTACAATATACCTGCTTCCACAAAATACTGATTAAGGGGTTTAATATACCTGCTTCCACAAAATACAGATTGAGGGGTGCGATTTACCTGCTTCCACCAAATATTTATTAAGGGGTTCTATATACCTGCTTCCACAAAATACTGATTGAGGGGTGTGATATACCTACTTCCACAAAACACTGATTAAGGGGTTTGATATACCTGCTTCCACAAAATACTGATTGAGGGGTGCAATATACCTGCTTCCACAAAATATTGATTAGGGGTTCTATGTACCTGCTTCCACAAAATACTGATTAAGGAGATTGATATACCGGCTTCCACCAAATATTGATTGAGTCCTGCGATACACCTGCTTCCACAAAATACTGATTACCAGGATTGATATGCCTGCTTCCACCAAATACTGGTTGAGGCCTGCGATATACCTGCTTCCACAAAGTACTGATTGAGGGGTGCAATATACCTGCGTCCACAAAATAGTGATTAAGGGGTTTGATATACCTGCTTCCACAAAATATTGATTAAGGGATTCTATATACTTGTTTCCACAAAATACTGATTGAAGGGTGCGATATACCTGCTTCCACCAAATATTTATTATGGGGTTCTATATACCTGCTTTCACAAAATACTGATTGAAGGGTGCGATATACCTACTTCCACAAAATACTTATTAAGGGGTTTAATATACCTGCATCCACAAATTACTGATTGAGGGGTGCGATATACCTGCTTTCACCAAATATTGATTGAGGCCTTTGATACACCTGCTTCCACAAAATAGTGATCAAGGGAATTGATATACCTGTTACCCCCAAATACTGATTAAGGCCTGCGATATACCTGCTTCCACAAATACTGCTCTTCTCTAGGGACTTTGGCACAGGGTAATTTTGAAAATGAAAGGCAGGCCGTACCGCAGGGGTGGTAGGGGTCGGGCAAGTGCACCAGGCTGGAGCCTAAGTGGGAAGTTGGAGAAGGTGCGTGCGATTACGTCAAAGGATGCACCAGAGTTGGTTCAGTGGCTCACTCAGCCTTCCACTTCTGCACCCTCCTCAGTCTCTGCTGTGTGCATTCCCAAAGACACCACCACCACCACAGCCCCGCCACTCGAATCAGAGGAATTATTCTCCCATCCTTTCCCAGACCTTACCAATGAGCAGCCATTCTTGACATCGGATGAGGCAGAGGAGGTAGCAACGGCCGCCACCCAGCGGTCTGACGACAGGACCCAGATGAGCCAAGGAGGGTGGTCCCCGCTGTTGCTGCCTACTCCAAGATCTCTCATTTCAGTGGTGTTGAAGGTGACGATGATGACATGTCGATGAACGTCACGTGGGTGCCCACAAAATAGGAAGAGAAGGGGAGTTCAGAGGGAGGGACGGAGCAGCAGATAGGGAGGAGAAGGAGGAGAAGCAGGCAGAACACGCAGTGCACAGGAGGCAAAAAGCAGACTGCAAATTTATCTATTTATCTATCTCGAGTGTCCTGTCTGATAGGACGTTTAGCGCAGCAGGGGGGATTGTGACCGATAAGCGCATTCGCCTAGCTCATGACAGTGTGGACTACCTCACATTTCTAAAAATGAATAAGGCATTGATCTCGGAAGAATTCAACACCTGTGACAACCACGTGAAAATGAATTTCCTCATGCCAGCCAACACATATGTGCCGCTACCCAAAACAATGGTCCTTGTCTTATTTATATACAGCGGCATAAAAGGCCTTTTCTGTCAGGTGAATGCCTAATTTTTGGGGCCTCTACTGATTTTTATCCAGTGACCATCTAATGTACCTCCAGCCACATAGTCAATTCCCAAATTGTTTTTTGCCAGGTTAATGCCTAACTTTTGGGGCCTATACGGACCTACAGTAAAAATTTTATCCAATGACTGTCTAATGTACCTCCAGCCACATATTCACAAGTTCTTTTCTGTCAGGTGAATGCCTAATGTTTGGTGCCTCTACTCCAGTGGCCTACTGTTACATTTTTATCCAGTGACCGCCAAATGTACTGCGAGCCACATAATCACAAGTTCTTTTCTGTCAGGTGAATGCCTACTCCCGTGGCCTAAAATAAAAAATTTCTAGGCTCCAGCAGGACACATTTTTGTGAGTTTCCCTTTAAGATGCATAAAAATTGCCCCTGATTAAAATACATATTTTTGGTGGGAATTGTTGCCATTGATCCTCTTCTGGTATGTCACTGTCCATGTTGTGGGACTATTTGTGCACTTCTAGTAAGTATTTGGTGGCTACAAATATGACCTGATGGTTTTTTAGGTTCGCTTACATTTGATCGCGAACACGTGTTTTCGATCACGAAACGTCCTGGCCAATGTTCGTCCATCACTATAGATGAGTATGTTGTTGTTGTTTTTTACCGCCATTTACGGCAAAATTGATTCTTTACTAGTGATGAGCGGCAGGTGCCATATTCTATTTCGACAAAATTCGTGAATATTCGATAGAATATTCGTTTTATATTCGTCGAAAACGAATTTTCGTCATTATTCTTGTTATCGAGATTAATATGCGATTTAAATAATCGCGTATTGCGATTGTAACTTAAAGGCTACTCTCCTATTGAAATAGCAATGCGATTAATTCAAGTTAGGCTACTTTCACACTAGCGTTCGATCGGATCCATTCTGAACGGATCCGATCATAATAATGCAGACGGAGGCTCCGTTCAGAACGGATCCGTCTGCATTATATTGGCAAAAAAAAGCTAAGTGTGAAATTAGCCTGAGCGGATCCGTCTAGACTTTTACATTGAAAGTCAATGGGGGACGGATCCGCTTGAAGATTGAGCCATATTGTGGCATCTTCAAACGGATCCATCCCCATTGACTTATATTGTAAGTCTGGACGGATCCGCACGCCTCCGCACGGCCAGGCGGACACCCGAACGCTGCAAGCCTGCTGAGCGGAGCGGAGGCTGAACGCCGCCAGACTGATGCAGTCTGAGCGGATCCGCATCCATTCAGACTGCATCAGGGCTGGACGGAAGCGTTCGGGTCCGCTCGTGAGCCCCTTCAAACGGAGCTCACGAGCGGACAGCCGAACGCTAGTGTGAAAGTAGCCTTATAATAATCGAATTTCGATTTTAACTTAAAGGCTACTCTCCTATTGAAAAAGCAATGCGATTAATTCAAGTTATAATAATCGAATTTCGATTTTAGCTTAGCACTGCTATATTCCATATTCGTTAATTCTAGCCTAATATGGAATATAGCAGTGCTAAGTTAAAATCGAAATTTGATTATTATAACTTGAATTAATCGAATTGCGATTTCAACTTGGACCTGGTTTACTATGGTTGGCTTGGTAGAATTAGCGAATATGACGAATGTATTCATCGTATTCCACAAAACGAATATAACGAATGTATTTGTCATATTCCACAAAACAAAGATAACGAAGTATTCTGCATCTTCGTTTTAGCTACCTATTCATCAACTTCGCTAATTCTAGCAATCATATAGGAAAGTTTACTATAGAGACAGCTAACTTTAATTCGCTATGCGATTATATTGCTTTGCTTTTTTTTATAAATAGAATAATTATAATAATTATCAGGTATTATAATTATTCTATTTTTTTTTTTTTTTAAAGCAGTCATATAATCGCATAGTGAATTAAACTTAGCTGTCTCTATAGTAAACTTTCCTATATGATTGCTAGAATTAGCGAAGTTGACGAATAGGTAGCTAAAACGAAGATGCAGAATACTTCGTTATCTTCGTTTTGTGGAATATAACGAATATATTCGTCATATTCGCTAATTCTACCAAGCCAACCATAGTAAACCAGGTCCAAGTTGAAATCGCAATTCGATTAATTCAAGTTATAATAATCGAATTTCGATTTTAACTTAGCACTGCTATATTCCATATTAGGCTAGAATTAACGAATATGGAATATAGCAGTGCTAAGTTAAAATCGAAATTCGATTATTATAACTTGAATTAATCGCATTGCTATTTCAATAGGAGAGTAGCCTTTAAGTTAAAATCGAAATTCGATTATTATAACTTGAAATAATCGAATTGCGATTTCAACGTAATTCTCAAATCCGACAGTACATTCTAGTATATGGAGATGTTCCTATGGTGATGGGGATGCTCCATGAGCACGGAAGTCGGCAGAAGCGGCAACGGGCACTGACTGGAGCAGCCAGGAAGCCAGGAATCCAAAGGACAGGTAAGAACAACTTTAGGGAAGTGGGAAAGAAAAAAATATAGCAATAAAAAAAATTAAAAACAAAAACAAAAAAAAAAGAATATTCGAAATATCGAATTTATATCACTATATTCGAAATATTTGCGAATTAGTGAAGTGCCGATATTCGCAAAAAAAATTCGATATTCGAATATATGCAAGTTATTATTACAATAAAAGATGATACCTCTGTATTAATACAGTATTTTTACAACTGCTAACTGCCTATTTTTATAGTATAACGCTATAAAATATATAGATAACTATGAACAGCATTTCACTTACACTTCTGCATGGTGAAATCAATAGTCATTTTCTGAGGGTTTTTATGCCATTAAAGGTTTACTTGAAAAAAAAAATAACATGATATAAGAGGTTTGTGCTCATTGCATTACCACAAGGTTAATAGGATGTACGCTAGTGTTGTAACATTAACAGATACTCGTATAATTAGCACAGATGTAGCTAAAAATAAAAGTACAGATGTCAAATTGCTTGTGGTTTTCACTAATGGAAATATTGCCTGGAAAGATATCTAAATAGCTGGTTTCCATGAACCTAAAGCCTATATTGTTTAAAGCTTGGATATTTCACACATGAAAATATGTGATTGTACTGAAAAGCACAACTGAAAATAACAAAACATGTAGGAGTAACTAAGTTGCAGCAAATTCGAGCTTCAGATCATAGATCCAAAGTCAATAAAAAAAAAAAAAAATCGTTGTTGTTAATGCTGTTTTCATACAGCATTAAAATATATTGGCTCAGTGTAGGCAAAATTCATTTCAGCCGAAGTTGCGCATGTCTTTAGTGAATTACTACTATATTCCTATCTGCATATTTAAAAACATTCTAAAATAGGAATCCAAGTGGGTTTTGGTACTGGCTGGTACCTCGGTACCAAAGCTCATTTTGGATTCCTATTTTACAGTAATTCACTGAAGACTTGCGCAACTTTGGCCGAGATTAACTTTGTCTACACGGAGCCAATGCATTTTAATGCTTTACAGAAACAGCATTAACAACAAACGCAAAAACACAAATGCAATCTCACTCTGCAACCAGCACTCTGCCCTTCCTCTATACTGGATGTTGAATGAGGCATTAGTGTACATTTTGGCGAGAGCGTAATAAGCCACAGCACAGCATGCACGCCAGGCACACTCTGCTTTTAACCCCGTCCGGTGCCATAACAGCTTCCATCGGATCCAGGGATGCAAGTACCAACATGCATGCTGAGCCCACTATATACTTCTGGAGCCAAATGGCTACTGGTAGGCGCTATAAAAGCAGACTCAGTTTTATGCTGACTATAAAACCAGCCTCAAGGGCACGCTAACTGGTCTGGTGTGCATGACTGCCTGGAGATCGCCACGCCTCCATTATATACTACAAAGAAAAAAAAGAAAAAAAATGGCCCATAACAGGTAAGAACTAGTGTTAGGGACCACTCATTAAGGCGACCTTGACGTGGTGAGTGGCTTATTATGCTTTGGCCAAAATGTACACTAATGCCTCATTCAACATCCAGCATAGAGGCAGGGCAGAGTGCTGGTTGCAGAGTGCGATTGCATTTGTGTTTTTGCGTTTGTATGTGTATTTCGCCATAGCAATGTGCACCTGCATACAGGGTTGTGCTGACTGAACCCCACAGCATTAACAACAAATCTCATTTAGTTCAAGCTTAGTAGTAGCTATATAACTTATATAGGACATTGATTTATTTATAGTTTCGAGAATTTTGAAACATTTGACATTTGCATATTCATTTCTATTTATTAATATTATATAATCAAATTTACTAAATAAGCGTAGCATTAGCACCAGAACATTTTCTATTACTATGGCATTATTGTACTTTATTTGGTTTACAGAGTGCTGTTGCCTTGTGTTTTTTTTCTTTGTGTTTTTAGCCATGGCAGCGTGCACCTGCGCACTGGGATGTGCTGACTGACCCCCCTTTTCTTTGCTATTTATTAATCTTTGTGTTTTATACTTCCATTGTTTCTTAGATTAAGGCCAAACACAGATCTACTAAATCTGTACATACAGAGCTATGCAAATGTTTGGGCACTCCTGGTCAAAATAAAGATGAAACGATCTAAGTAGGGATGAGTGAAGCCAGCTTCAGATCCTAGATCCAAAGTCACTATGCTCAAAACTTCAGTTTAATGCTATACGGAGATCCATACAGAATTAAAATGTGGGAATGTGGGAAAAGTGAGTTATTCCTGAAGGCTCTCGAGAATTCGGTGAATAACTTTGGTATTTGATTTTTAAACTGAGAAACCATTTTAAAATTTCTAATTTGGCTTCGGTTCCAACTGGTACCTCAGAACCAAAGCTAAATTCGGATCCAAGTTTTATAAAAGAACTGACTTCGCCTCGTCAGAGGCCATACATTTTATTGCTGTACGAAGACGGATCTCCATACAGCATTAGGCCTCATGCACACGACCGTTGTGTGCATCCGTGGCCATTGTGCCGTTTTCAGTTTTTTTTCGCGGACCCATTGACTTTCAATGGGTCCGTGGAAAAATCGGAAAATGCACCGTTTTGCAGCCGAGACCGTGATCCGTGTATCCTGTCCGTCAAAAAAATATGACCTGTCCTATTTTTTGGACGGACAACGGTTCACGGACCCATTCAAGTCAATTGGTCCGTGAAAGAACACGGATGCACACAAGATTGGCTTCCGTGTCCGTGATCTGTGGCCGTAGGTTACTTTCATACAGACGGATCCGAAGATCCGTCTGCATAAAAGCTTTTTCAGAGCTGAGTTTTCACTTCGTGAAAACTCAGATCCGACAGTATATTCTAACACAGAGGCGTTCCCATGGTGATGGGGACACTTCAGGTTAGAATATACTAAAATAACTGTGTACATGACTGCCCCCTGCTGCCTGGCAGGTGCTGCCAGGCAGCAGGGGGCAGACCCCCCTCCCCCCCTCCGTAGTTAACACATTGGTGGCCAGTGTGGCCGGCCCCCCCCTCCCTCCCCTGTAGTTAACTTATTGGTAGCCAGTGGGTCCCCCCCCTCCCTCCCCTGTAGTTAACTGGTTGGTAGCCAGCCCCCCCCTCCCTCCCCTGTAGTTAACTTGTAGGTAGCCAGTGGGCCCCCCCTCCCTCCCCTGTAGTTAACTTGTTGGTGGCCAGCCCCCCCTCCCTCCCTGTAGTTAACTCATTGGTGTCCAGCGGCCCCCATCCCTCCGCTGTAGTTAACTCGTTGGTGGCCAGTGGGCCCTCTCCCCTCCCTCCCCCTCCTAATTAAAATCTCCCCTCACTATCATTGGTGGCAGTGGAGAGTACCGATCGGAGTCCCAGTTTAATCGCTGGGGCTCTGATCGGTAACCATGGCAACCGGGACGCTACTGCAGTCCCGGTTGCCATGGTTACTTAGCAATTTGTAGAAGCATCATACTTACCTGCGAGCTGCGATGTCTGTGTCCGGCCGGGAGCTCCTCCTACTGGTAAGTGACAGATCATTAGGCAATGCACCGCACAGACCTGTCACTTACCAGTAGGAGGAGCTCCCGGCCGGACACAGACATCGCTGCTCGCAGGTAAGTATGATGCTTCTACAAATTGCTAAGTAACCATGGCAACCGGGACTGCAGTAGCGTCCCGGTTGCCATGGTTACCGATCGGTGGCCCCAGCGATTAAACTGGGACTCCGATCGGTACTCTCCACTGCCACCAATGATAGGGGGGGAGATTTTAATTAGGAGGGGGAGGGAGGGGAGAGGGCCCACTGGCCACCAACGAGTTAACTACAGTGGAGGGAGGGGGGGCCCACTGGACACCAATGAGTTAACTAGAGGGGAGGGAGGGGGGGATGGCCACCAATGAGTTAACTACAGGGGAGGGAGGGGGGGCTGACTACCAATGAGTTAACTACAGGGGAGGGAGGGGGGCCCACTGGCCACCAATGAGTTAACTACAGGGGAGGAAGGGGGGCCCACTGGCCACCAATGAGTTAACTACAGGGGAGGGAGGGGGGGCCGGCCGAACTGGCCACCAATGAGTTAACTACAGGGGGGGAGGGGGGGGCGGCCGCACTGGCCACCAATGAGTTAACTACAGGGGGAGGGGGGGTGGCCGCACTGGCCACCAATGAGTTAAAAACAGGGGGGGGGTCTGCCCCCTGCTGCCTGGCAGCACCTGCCAGGCAGCAGGGGGCAGTCATGTACACAGTTTTTCAGTATATTCTAACCTGAAGCGTCCCCATCACTATAGGAACGCCTCTGTGTTAGAATATACTGTCGGATCTGAGTTTCACAATCTAGCTCATATCCGACAGTATATTCTAACATAGAGGCGTTCCCATGGTGAAGGGGACGCTTCAAGTTAAAATATACCATCGGATTGGAGAAAACTCCGATCCGATGGTATAAACGACTCCTGACTTTACATTAAGTCAATGGGGACGGATCAGTTTGCAATTGCACATTTTGTGTCAACGTCAAACGGATCCATCCCCATTGACTTGCATTGTAATTCAGGACGGATCCGTTTGGCTCCGCACGGCCAGGTGGACACCAAAACGATTTTTTTTTTATGTCCGTGGATCCTCCAAAAATCAAGGAAGACCCACGGACGAAAAAACGGTCACGGACCTACGGACCCCATTTTTGCGGACCGTGAAAAAATACTGTCGTGTGCATGAGGCCTTAAACTGAAGTTTTGAGGGAAGGGACTTTCCTACTTTTAAGCAATGTCGTGTATTATTTTGATTTTCTACAATTTTAGAGTGAAAAAAGGAAAGGAATACTTTGCAAACATATGGGAACCCGAGGAGATTTGAGCACTCAGGTAATTTTGACCGAGGTCTCAGACATTAAATAGCCTATTAGGGTTAAAGGATAACTGTCACACTTAGACCCTAATTTCAATTTTCATATATGTAGTTACTAATAACATGATATTCCAGAATTAGTTACTATTAGATTGACTTACCCCATATTTAATAAGATTCAGCCCTTAGCAACCAGTCTGCATAAACTGCAATTTCACTATTCAGTTAAGATGGCCGCCACTGCCCTCACCCTGAGGCTAATCCCGCCTGCCCTCACTAGCCAGTAACAATAGCCCCCCAAAAGTGTCAGTAACCAGAGCCCTCCCCCTAAAGGGTTAATCTCCTGCAGCACAAAGGGGTCCTCTTACCACATGCTGCTTTCATTTATTCACTGAGCAGATGGCAGATCTCTCTTGCCTGCTCTGCGCTGCTTCAACTCTACTTCTCCAGCTCTGCTGAGTGTGGGAGCGTCTGCCAAGCGCAGGGACAGGGAGAAGTGCACACAGCCCAGGCACTGTTATCAGCTGCTGGGGAGGACCTGGCTTTAATCATTTACTTACACTCCCTGGCTGTAAGTAAACACATAGACGGACCATGCCTAGCAACCCTATTTTAAGCACAGGTAAAAGTTGGCAGTACAGGGAACAAAAATGTGGAATTAAGGGGTAATTGAATACACAGTGAAAAGTTAAAATATGGCCACAAAGGTGATATTAATCAACACAATCCAATACTCCAAAAAAATAAAAAATAACCTTGCCTATAACCTTGCCCCAAAAAAACAACTATAGGTTTTTCTAAGCAGCTGCCTAACAAACTAAAAATTAAAATGGTTGAGGCCCACAAAGCAGGAGAAGATAGCAAAGCATTATTAGGTTGCCATTTCCTCAGTTCGGTGGCGAATTAAGAAATGGCAGTCAAGATGTAAAGTGGAGGTCAAAAGAAGGTCCGGAAGACCAAGAAAAAGACATCTGCTCGTTGGATTAAAAATCAGAACCCCTGCTTGACTTTAAAAGACCTTTAGGAAAATTTAGCATACTAGAGTTGTGGGTAGAGATAAGCGAATTTCTCAAAAATTCGATTTGCCCAAGATTTGATTTGATCCGAATTTATTTGCGGTGAATAATGTAAAAAAAACAACTGCTATTCCCTGGCTGCACAGAGCCTATATAGTGGTGTAGAATACTGTGCCTTGCAGTAACACGTATAGGGAGTCTGCTGTGGTAGTGAAACAATGTTGGGAGTCAGTATGACAATGACATGACAGGCGTCGCTCTTAGAATCACTGCACACTTCACTTATTTGGACAGTTTCGGGGCCAAAACTGACCAAATAACTCAAGTGTGAACTCAGCCTTACAGGTTTATGCTAGCGCCAGGTATTAAAAAAAACGTACAGAGGCCCAAGATCCTACTGTAGTGTGAAAGAGCACACTCCTTTTACAACATCGTCAGCTGATTCCACATAGATATCTACAGAACCTGTTCTATTAAACACTTATACAAGTAGAGCCCCTGACAGAGGTGAGAGGGTGTCAGCAGTAAGTTTGTGCTGACGTCACTAATTATTTTGCCCTTCCTCTGATCCGTCAGAACAATAACCCCCTGTGACACAGTGAGAGGTTTGGTCTGGGAAAAAGGTATTTTCCTCCCAGCATGTGCTGCTGGGCTGATTTAAAGCCAGGTGAGGTGAAATACTGGACCGGATTTTAAATGCTGGTCTGGGTTTTGGCAGCACCTGGCTGTCCTTAAATAGGCAGCTGGGCTCAGAAGCCATGTCTCTGTGTTGGGGTCAGGGAGCCTTGTGTCTGGATGAAGGCTTGCTACTTGTTTGGCTTGAAAACAGGTTGGTGCTGCTATCAGCAAGGACTCTTTGAGGCAGAATTGCTGCATTGTGTGAATTAGCACCAACACCGCAAGATGACTTTTTGCTTGAAAATGACTGCTTGTTCTGTCAGACTTGCAAGAGGAAGGACGATGGCACAGATAGGCAGCGGCCAACTGACTACATAGGATGTCTCTATAGTAGTTCAGTTTGTCCTCCCTCTCAGTGGGTGTAGAAAGGCCCCCATTTTGTGCTGGTAGGACAGATCCAACAAGGTGGAGAGCCTCTGGCGAATGCTGATAATTCAGCTGTCACTTCCCAATCAAGTGAGCATGCAGCGGGCCATTTGCACAAGTGACTCGGAGGGACTCCCTTCCTCCATCTCAACTACATACTGCCACGGTGTGCCTGAGTCATCCGTCTCGTCTTCCTCATCTCCCTCTTACTTCTCTGGCTGCTCCTGCTCCTTCTCTCCTGTCACCTGTGTAGAAAAACCACCTATTCCTAGCAACTGACAAATAACATGGCATCCTCAAAGGACCCGAGCAAATGGCAGGTGTCACGCATGAGCTGCCACTGGCTGACATCGAAGTTACACAGGGAAGTACTTCTGTCTGCTTGGATCATCAAGAAATAGTTTATGGCCTTTCTATGTTCGTATAGTCGGTCCAACATATGGAATTCCAATGGATGGAAACGTTGCATATCAGCCTATGCTGGTGGACACCGTTCTGCCGCTGCAGCTCGAGGAGAGTGCGCTTGGCGGTGTACGAGTGGCTGAAGTGCATGCAAAGTTTCCACAACCACATTAAACAAGTGCGCCATGCAGGGCGCATGGCTCAGCCCTCATTGACGCAGCGCCGACACCATGTTCTTTCCATTGTGGGTCACCATGGTAAGGATTTTGAGTTGTCGAGGAGAAAGACAGCATTTGATTTCTTGATGAGAGACAGGAAGCAGTTCCTCCCCTGTGTGACTCCGCTCGCCCAGGCATACGAGGTGTAGAACAGCGTGACACTGCTGGGTCCTGTTCTTGTGGTATGCTGGAGTAGCACTGTGAATTGTTCCAGAAGTGTAGCTGAGGACACGGTGGTGGATGAGAAGGCAGAGGCAGAAATTGTTGCAGGATCAACGGGATCAATTGTCGCAGGATCAACGGCATGAGAACATAGAGGTGGTAGCGGCGTCACCTGACCAAGTTTCTGGTTTGGCTGGGCAGTAACCACATTTACCCAGTGGGCCGTAAAGGACATACACTCACCTAAAGACTTATTAGGAACACCTGTTCTATTTCTCATTAATGTGATTATCTAGTCAACCAATCACATGGCAGTTGCTTCAATGCATGTAGAGTTGTGGTCCTGGTCAAGACAATCTCCTGAACTCCAAACTGAATGTCAGAATGGGAAAGAAAGGTGATTTAAGCAATTTTGAGCGTGGCATGGTTGTTGGTGTCAGACGGGCCGGTCTGAGTATTTCACAATCTGCTCAGTTACTGGGATTTTCACGCACAACCATTTCTAGGGTTTACAAAGAATGGTGTGAACAGGGAAAAATATCCAGTATGCGGCAGTCCTGTGCCTTGTTGATGCTAGAGGTCAGAGGAGAATGAGCCAACTGATTCAAGCTGATAGAAGAGCAACGTTGACTGAAATAATCACTCGTTACAACCGAGGTATGCAGCAAAGCATTTGAGAAGCCACAACACACACAACCTTGAGGCGGATGGGCTACAACAGCAGAAAACCCCACCGGGTACCACTCATCTCCACTACAAATATGAAAAAGAGGCTACAATTTGCACGAGCTCACCAAAATTGGACTGTTGAAGACTGGAAAAATGTTGCCTGGTCTGATGAGTCTCCATTTCTGTTGAGATATTCAAATGGTAGAGTCTGAATTTGGCCATCCCTCATGACCATCATGTACCCATCCCCTGATGGCTACTTCCAGCAGGATAATGCACCATGTCAAAAATCTTGAATCATTTCAAATTGGTGTCTTGAACATGACAATGAGTTCACTGTACTAAAATGGCCCCCACAGTCACCAGATCTCAACCCAATAGAGCATCTTTGGGATGTGGTGGAATGGAAGCTTTGTGCCCTGGATGTGCATCACTCAAATCTCCATCAACTGCTAGATACTTTCCTATCAATATGGGTCAACATTTCTAAAGAATGCTATCAGCACCTTGTTGAATCAATGCCACATAGAATTAAGACAGTTCTGAAGGCAAAAGGGGGTCCAACACCGTATTAGTATGGTGTTCCTAATAATTCTTTAGGTGAGTGTATATTGTCCTTGACCAGAGTTACAGCTCCATACGTCGGTTCTGCCGTGCATTGTGACAGGACTGGCCCACCTTCTGTTTTACATATTTGTGCAGGGCTGATACTACCGTTTTGCCAAAGAAATGACGGCTTGGAACAAGCCGTTGGATGAGTGCATGCATATTGTTGTTTCTTGGCAATCGCTTTGGTGATCGATTGCTGACGGAATGAGTGATGAGAAGTAGGAGGACGAGCAGCAGGAGCATCAGGACCACCCTTCGGCTGAGGTGGTGGAGCCTTGACTTCCTGAAATCTGGTGCATGCTACCGGGTGATACAGCTGTTACTGCGGCAGGCTGGACCACCACATTGGAGCCACGGTTCTTTCAGGCTACTTTATGGTGACACTGCATATGTTGACGCAGGGCCGTGTTGCCAACATTGACACCCTGGCCACGCTTCACCTTCTGCCCATAGATTCCGCAAATGGCCATCTTCACCTCCTCCGGTGGCCTAACAAAAAACTGCCACACAACCGAGTAAGTGATTTTACCCCAACACTCCACACTGACTGACTGCTACTTTCGCTTCCTCCGTGAACCCCTGCATCGCTACTTTATGGACAGGTAGGCTCCTGCGAAGGGGGTGGCTTACCCCGGGCACATTTGGCTCTCGACCTCCCACTGCTGCCACCCTACTGGCTCCCGGCCACTCTACCAACTTGCTGGCTCCAGCCCTGCCTCATGCACAAGATGCCACCCTCTTCTCCTGATGATGATGAAGCCCTTTCACCACCGAACTTCCAATTGCGACCTGCTACATCATCATCGAGTACTGTCAGCACATTAATGATGTCCTCCTCAACGGTCTCTTATCCAGGAGCCTAACTGCTCGCAACACTAGCTCTCACGCCATTCTCCTCATCAGTACCTGCCTGTCTACTGGATGAAGCGGCGGATGTCTCCTCTAGATCTTGACTGGGCCGTAGCTGTTGACTGTTCTCTAGTTGACCGAGTCAACCATTCACGAACCGCTGGGTTGCTGGTCAAGACACGACCGCTAGATGACACCGGGAGCTCAGGCCTCTCAAAGTGACCCCTGCTGCCAAGCCTCCTTACTCTACTGCAACTTGTGCCGCACCAGAAACATATCTTTCCTCTGTGCACTTATGTAAGTAAGGGACCGTCGCCCAGTTACGCCCTGTCGCCTAGGGCGGGTAGTGTTAGTAGACAGGGACAGGGGTTGTGGGTGGAGTCAGAGTGCACCCTCTTTCCTTCCTCTCTGTTCCCTGACACGTGGCTTAAGATGCACAAAATTTAGAACAAAATTCTGATGCTAATTAAGCCAACCAATAGGTTGTATAAAATTAGATAAAAATGTCTAGCCATGCACCAAATTTATGAACTAGCATGAGCCACAAAAAGCCATAACACATACAGTAATTGGTGTCACTAGTTGAATGGAAGGTACACTGCAGAAACCAGCTACAGTTTACTATACAGTGGATGGAGCTGTGTAGCACCTACTGACAGCAGTAGAGCTTCTTCTGAACAGCTAATCAGCAGGGGTATCCTGCTGAGAGCAGGAGCGCACGACGTCATGGGTTGCTATGACGCCGTGCGCTCCCTGCTGCCGCCGCAATACAGTAATACACTGGTATGATCTATACCAGTGTATTACTGTACTCAGTAATACATGCTAATTAAAATAAGCCTCTGAGGCAAAACAGGCTACAGGAGTGCACAACCAAATAGGAGTCAGCCATGTCTCCCATATACACTACAAAAGAAAAAAAGGGGGTTAGTCAGCACATCCCAATGTGCAGGTGCACAAGACTGTCATTGTAAGGTACGCTGACTGTTATCTGTGTAAATCTGTATTTTAGTTTATATGATTAGCCCCTTCCCGACATAGGACTAAATATTACGTTATGGCGGCAGGTGCATTCCCTCATTTTGACGTACTATTATGTCATGTTGATCCGGCAGGCACCGGAGCGATGCACGCCCTATAACTGCAGAGGCCTGACAGCCCCTGGTAGCCGGGCTCCTGCTGTATCCACTGGCATCGCTGTATAAGCCGATGACGGTGGATTAACCCCTTCTATGCCACGATCAGCGCTGACCATGGCATATAAGGGATTTTAGGCAGGTGAGGGAGCCCATTGGGTCCCCACGCTGCTGTGGCGGGGACCTAATAGGTGAGAAGGGAGCCCGATGCCATGCAGAGGCTGCCCAATGCCTTGCACGGCATCGGGACCTGCCTTTTACGGGTCCCCAGGAGATCCAGCCTCAGGCTGGGTCTCCTAGGCAATCTGTTAGTGTATTACTCAGTGTAATAAACTAACAGACAATGCATTACAATACAGATATATTGTAATGCATTGCAGAGGGTATCAGACACCCAAAAGTCCCAGAGTGGGACAGAAGTCAAGTTTTAATAAAAAAAGAAAAAAGCCCCTTTCCCCTGATTTTATAGAAAAAAAAATAGAAAAAAACAACACACACACATATTAGGTATCACCGCGTCTATAACGACAGCCTCTATAAATATATCACATGATCCACCCCATCCGATAAACACCATAAAATAAATGAAAACGTTAAGAAAAAGCCATTTTTGTCACCTTACATCACAAAAAGTGCAACACCAAGCGTATGCCCCCTAAATGGTACCAATAAAACCCATCACCTTATCCCACAAACAATGAGATCCTACCCTAAGACAATCCCCCAAAAAATAAAAGACAATGGAGACACTAAAATATGATTTTTTTTGCTTCAAAAATGCTATTATTGTGTTAAACTGAAATAAAATAAAAAAGTTAATATGTTAGATATTTCCGTGTCAGTAACAACCTGCTATATAAAAATACCACATGACCTAACTCCTCAGATGAACACTGTAAATAATTATAAAATACTGTAAATAATTATTAAATAATAAATATAATAATAATCAAACAGTGCCAAAAAAGTCACCTAACATCATTTAAAGTGCAACACCAAGTGATCAAAAACACGTATACCCCCCAAAATAGAACCAATCAAACCATCATCTCAAAAAGTGAGCTCCTACCTAAGACAATCGGTCAAAAAAAAAACAAAAAAACTATGGCTCTCAGACTATGGAGACACTAAAACATAATTTTTTGGTTTAAAAAATGCTATTATTGTGTAAAACTTAAATAAGAAAAAGTATACATATTAGGTATTGCCACGTCCATAACAACCTGCTCTATAAAAATGTCACATGACCTAAGCCCTCAAGTAAACGCTGTAAAAATAAATAAATACAATTTTTTGCCAAAACAACCAATTTTTTTTGCTCACCTTGCCTCAAAAAGTTTAATAATAAATGATTAAAAAGTCATGTGTACCCAAAAATGGTACCAATAAAAAATTGAACTCTTTCTGAAAAAAATGTGCCCCAGCAAAGGAAGATTGGCAGAAAAATTAAAAAAATATGACTTTCAGAAAATGGAGACACAAACATATTTTTTCTAAAAAATGCTTTATTATGTAAAACTGAAATAAACAAAGAAAGTAGACATATTTGATATCACCACATCCGTAACAACCTGCTCTATAAAAGTATCACATGACCTTCCTTGTCAGATGAACATTTAAAAAAATAAAAACTGTGCCAAAACAGCAATTTTTGGTTACCTTGCCTCACAAAAAATGTAATATAGAACGATTAAAAATCATATGTACCCCTAAATAGCACCAATAAAACCGGCAGTCTTTTCCTTCTGCACCCTGCCATGTGCCCTTACATCAGTTTACAACCAGAATCAGGGTAATAAATGTTGAGTTTTGTTTGGCCGGTAAAAAATTTATTAAAATGGAAAATCTGCCCAAAAAGTGAAATTTAGAAATTTCATCTCCATTTTCCTTTTATTCTTGAGGAACACCTAAAGGGTTAAAAAAGTTTGCAAAATCATTTTTGAGTAACTTGAGGGGTGTAGTTTCTACAATGGGGTCATTTATGGGGGGGGGGGGTGTTGTTATGTAAGCCCCACAAAGTGACTTCAGACCTGAACTGGTCCTTAAAAAGTGGGTTTTGGAAATGATCTTTTTTTTTGCTTCTAAAATTCTAAGCCTTCTAACGTCCCCAAAAAATTAAATGACATTTACAAAATGATGCAAACATAAAGTATACATATGGGGAATGTTAAGTAATATATATTTTATGAGGTATCACTTTCTGTTTTAAAAGCAGGGAAATACAAATTTTGAAAATTGCAAATTTTTCTAAATTTTTGGTAAATTTGGGATTTCTTTCATAAATAAAGGGGAAATATATTGACTCAAATGTATGACTGTTACGAAGTACAATGTGTCACGAGAAAACAGTCTCAGAATGGTTTGGATAAATAAAAGCGTTCCAAAGTTATTACCACATAAAGTAACACGTCAGATTTGCAAAAAATCGCCTGAGCAGGAAGGTGAAAACTGGCCCGGGGTAGAAGGGGTTAAAAGGTGTTGGTAAACCTGTTTGTATTGATGACCTATCCTCACAATAAGTCATCAATATCTGATCAGCTGGGGTCCGACACCCTGCACCCCAACTGATCAGCTGCTTGAAGAGGAGAAGGCTTTCCAAGTAAGCTCTAATTCCTCTTCATGGGAAGTGTACCATCATCTCTGAAGTGCAATGTAATTGCAAGTACTTTATCCATTCACTTGAATTAAGCGATTGCTTGTAAATACACTACCCCACCTCTGCAGGGGAGACAACGCATAGTGTAATAAACAAAAAGCAACGCTCACATGGAGCACCAACTCCTCTTCAAACAGATGATTGATGCTGGTGCAACGCGTCAAAACCCAGCAGAACATATATTGATGATCCTGAGCATAGGTCATCAATATAAACAGGCTGCGCAAACCCTTTAAAGCTATGTTCACATTGTGTTTCAGAGCTACATTATTTATGATTTTGTGGGGGATTTCTTCCTACATATGCACTGAACATAAAGGGGGTTATTTATTAAGATCGGTGTTTTAGCGCTGGTCCTAATATCCCCTATATTTGGCGGTGGATCCACCAAAGTTATAAAGAAGCATCCAACACCAATTCTAAATGTAAGGGAGTATCGAAAATTATGAATGAGATGGCCCTGCCAGCCTGTCCCCTTCCCCAGCCATGCCACGCCCACTTTTTAGACCCTGGGTAATAAATGACACACAAAACCCCTATGTACAGTATGAACTTGTATTCCTAGCGCAAAATCTGATTTGGGAGCATGGATATTACATTTGTTTGCATGCAACATCTAATTTACAACTGTGCTACTTTGGTTTGTTAATGCATTTATACTTATTACACAATAGCCTCTTATTAAGGCAGCTGGTTTTACATAAATGTCTTAGAACCATAATAATGAATGTATCTGTCTTCATTATTTGGCTTTATTATCTCCTTAGGCTATAATTATATGACTTAACTGTACAATAATATGATTTCAATGTGCTGAATCATTATTTTAATATATATATTTTTTTAATAATCTTTTATTTTTATTTTCCAAAGTACAAAAAGACAAATACATTAATAATCATGAACCGTCCAAAGGGCCCATGTTACAAAACTATATCATATGTTAACATTCTCCCTTTGGATTAACATTCACATTAAACTTTTACCCCAAATACCAAAACCCACCCCATTGAGAAGAGAGAGAGGGAGAGAAAAAAAACTAAACAAAAAAAAAAACACATGTTAACTCAAACTTCTCGGCCCTGATTCAACCATTTCTTCCAAATATTATCTATTTTTCTCTGTCTGTCACTCAATCTCTCTGTAACCTGTTCCGTTCTGATCAGATTAAGCACAGCTTCCTGCCACTGTCCTACTGTAGGGGGATCTTTATTTATCAATTTCCGAAGTATCAACAATCTGGCCTGGAATAATACTTTATTCAACACCTCCCTTAGTTCTCTGTTTAGCCTAAGATGTGCCGTAGCACCCAGTATACAGACCATGGGGTCCTCCACCACTTGAATGCCCAAAAATAGTGAGGTCGTCTCTACAATCTCCTTCCAATACCTCATCAATCTTGGGCATCTCCAAAAACAATGTATAAGATCCGCCTTCTCACCCCTAAATTTAGGACACTGGTCCGAGGTTCTAACCCCCATTTTCTTTAGCCCCCAGGGAGATCGATGTAATCTATGGAGTATAAAAAATTGCGATATTTTATGTGAGGCCCTTTCTGAAACCCTAATATAACTTCTAAGGGCATCGTTCCATTTTTCCTCCGTAAAAAATAGGAGATCTTTTTCCCAATTTCCTCTAGCTGCTATTATAATCCCTTCTTTTTTTTGCCTCCATCAAAATTCCATATCTTTTTTTCGTAGCTCCTTTTTCTTCCCCTCCATTAATGAATTTAGATATTCTATTTGATTGTTCTTTTCTGTATTTATTTAAATTGACTGATATCCTAACTGCATTTTTTAGCTGGAGATATTTAAAGCTATCTTTTTGAGGGATCCCAAACTCCATTGTCAAAGAAGAGAAGTCCTTCAAGTTATCCCCCTCAAATATTTGCGCTAAATATTTGACCCCCTTTTTTTCCCAATCTATATAGGATTTGATCCTTTGCACTTCCTTTAGGTTTACATTTTTCCAAATAGGTATGTAGTGCAGATACCCCTTAATATCCATAATTTATTTAAGTTCCACCCATGTGTTTCCCATTAAATTCATTATATTATTTCCTGTGATATTTTTCCCCAATGTTCCTGACTCCAAAATCTCTAAATAATTTGTGTCCCCGATCCACCCCATTTTTGTTAACTCCTCCCTCCCCACCATTCCTTTTAACATTCCATTTATCTGAATATATTGTGTTATTAAATAATTTAAAAAAAACAATTTGGAACTGCTAAACCACCATCTCTTACTGGAAGCTGAATAACCTCTCTCCTTAACCTGGGAGTATTACCTTTCCAGATAAACTCCCCCATTAAACTATCTAGCAACCTGAAGAGTTTTTTCGGCAACCACATTGGGGAATTTTGTAGGACATATAATATTTTTGGAAGGAAAATCATTTTTATTAAATTCACTCGGCCCTGTATTGACAATGGTAATTTTTTCCAAATAGGTATTTTGGTTCTAAGTTAATTTATTAAAGGGAGTATGTTTAGTTTCTCATAATCTTGAATATTTGTAGAAATCTGTATACCCAAATATTTGAAACTCTCCTGTTGTTCAAGCACGTGCACCCTTGAAAAATTCTGTGCTAACCCCCTCCCCAATAACATCATATGGGACTTCTCCCAATTTATCTTTAACCCTGAAAAAGAACCAAACTTATCTATTATATCTATAACTCTATTAAACTCATCCCCAGTATTGTGCAAAAATAATAAAATATCATCAGCATACATTAATAATTTTTCCTTTCCATCCTTATACTGAAAACCATTATATTCCCTATTATTTCTTATCAAACATGCCAAAGGCTCTACTGCAATGGCGAATAATAATGGGGAGAGAGGGCATCCCTGCCTAGTGCCCCTATACAGGGCAAAGGGCAGGGACAAGCTCCCATCCACCATCACCCTAGACCTTGGGTTGGAGTATATGAGTTGGATCCATCTTATGAATCCCTCCCCTATGCCAACTCTTTTCAATACTGCCCATAAATACTCCCACTCAATAGAATCAAAAGCCTTTTGAGCATCTAGTGAGAGTATAGCTTTTTCACCAGCTTCTATTTTATTCGCCTCGATATTAAGATACAACCTTCTAATATTTGCGTATATAGTCCTTCCAGGTATAAAACTTGTCTGATCTTCTTGGATTATACCTTTAATCACCTTAGAAAGCCTACCTGCCAAAACCTTTGCTAATATCTTCGCATCCGTATTCAACAAAGATATTGGTCTATACGAGCCGGGATCTAATTGTTCTTTACCCTTTTTAGGGATCAATGTTATTATTGCTTCTTTCATTGATTCTGGTAGATCTCCATTTTTTTGGGCCTCGCACAGTGTCGCTCTCAGTTCCGGTATTAATACCTGCGAAAAGGTTTTATATATTTCAAAGGGGAGTCCGTCACACCCTGGTGATTTTAATGGTTTAACCTGACCCAGAACTTCCTCTATTTCTGCATTAGAAATTTCCAAATTTTCTTTTTGTGTTTTCGTTATCTCAGGAATAACAATCTGATCTAAATAGCTGTCCAGGTCTTTTTTGTTATATTGTACCCTAGACTTATAAAGTTCCTCAAAATAATCAACAAAAACCTTTTTAATTTCCTCGGGTGAACTAACTATTTAATCTCTATTATTCTTAATTGCCCCTATACATATTTTAATATATTTATTGTGATCCTGCTTTTGCATAATTCTCATTGCTTAGTAGTATACTGCAAACCCTGTAGTAAAGTAAATGCATTCAAAGTAGAGATATGAACATTGAACATTGGATTAGTTATCAATTTTCACCAAAAATGTGTGTCCAAACAAATCTGAAGTTTTGGCGAGCTGTTTCAGATGAATCATGTAAGAACAACATCCAACACTATTTTACTGTGAAAATTGATGGGGAAAACCAGGAAGGTAGAAGAAGATGGAGAATCAGATGACACTGGGAGGAAGTGGGAGGAAGGCTTGCCTTAATGGCTCAGAGGCTGACAGCCTAGTCAGTCAATTAGGATCAGGATTCAGGAAGGCCCTGTCACAGACGTACTGAGACATACAGATGTTCCCCCAACAGGTAGCAGGAGATCTGTGAGACTGGCAACATGTGGCTTGATCTGACATGTTTTCCTTTTGGATCAAATGACGTCTGTATTGTTTCTGGTCCTTGTCATACTTTCTTTCCCCAGGTGTGGCTATTGTGGTCATTTTATCTTCTTTATCTATTGTTGTTTCTCCAACTATGCTTTGTGGTTTATAGCTTCTAGCTTGTGTTTGGTTCTCGGCTGAGTTCCTGGTGCTACCAAAGCTTCATTGAAGATAAGTGTTTCCTTTCCCTTTTGTATTTTTATATGTGTGTGTTGCCTTTCTATGTTTGTCATTAGGCCTGAGGGAGACTCCTGTTCGTCCTTCCCTTTGGATCAACAGATAGACTCAGTCCTGATATTAGTTCCAGGGTTCTATAAGGTGAAATAGGATTCTAGGTACTGTATCTGGTGTATGAACTTGCCTACCTTTTGGACCTGCTCACACTGGTAGGCTGTCAGGACTGGAGTTATCGTTTTCTCTAGGAAGTGTCCATTTTCCTTCCCTAGTTTCCACGCCTTATTCCAATATCCCCTTTCCCTCCTCTACTCGGGTTGGTGTTTTCCTCCCACACACGAGTGTGACAGGTCATTTTGCTGAACACCTCACAGAGTGCCATTCTGTGTTCAACTAGTGACCTCAAAGGATGTCTTGTGGCAGTTTCTAAGAAAAAGCTATTACAGAAACAAGCACTAATCTAGTGTGATAGGGACACGATATGGAGAGAATAGTGAGAGAATAAGTACATATAAATGGGAATATTTTAGGTTTTGAACAGTTAAAAACATATACAGAAAATGATGGACAAAGAGAAACAGGTCAATTTTTATGCAGCTTGCTGGCAACTAGTTTTGTATTACAGAACCCAGTAATAAAAATAAATTAATATTTTTCTGTATAAACAGCTAGTTTTATTTTTGTAAAAATGTATGGGGTCATTTATTCCACCTTTCATTTTTGACAGCTCCTTTGGAAAATGAAAGGTGGAATTTTAATGATTGGAATTTACACCAGTTTGATAAATTAACCTGTTAATCTCTAAAGTTCATAGATTTATTGCCAGCACCCCAATACCATATATTATGCTGCACACACTGAGCAAATGCACATTTTTGTCTACAAAAATTTACCATTTGTAATTGGGCCTTTCAGTGTACCTGTGTTACTGAATACATTGTATATTACTGCAAGATTAATGGGTAGTTACAGTAAAAGCAATACTACTGTAACACCATTGTTAGAGCTGTGTTATTGAATACTCCACATTTTTTGCTGCAAAAATAAAATGTATTACTGAAAGTCACCACACAAAATACATTTTTATACCCGTGTTAGTGAACACATTCTATTACTACAATAAATTGTGAACTTTAAATACATTTTATGGTAAAAATTGCAATTATACCCTTGTTAGTGAACACATTCTCTTTCTGTGATATATCATGTAGTTCAAAAGCATTTTTCTGAAAATACCTGCATTGTTATACCCGTGTTAATGAAAGCATTCTATTATTGCTATATACTTTGTAGTTTAAACACGTTTTACTGCAAAAAACTTTGTATACCCATGTTAGTGAATGCATTCTAATACTGTAACATACCGTATAGTAAATACAGATCTTACTACCAAAGCTACCTTTCTATACCCATCTTAGTAAATGCATTTTATTACTGCAATACACTAAGTGGTTTGAACACATTTTATTGCAAATGATGCTTTGCTTTAATGGTGAACAAATTCTATTACTGCTACAAGCCGTGTAGTTCAAACACATTTTATTGGAAAAGATGCCATCTTATATTTGTGTTAGTAAGCCTATTCTATTTATGAAATATATATTTTTAGTTCAAACTAATTTTCCTGTAAAAATTGAATTATTATTACTGATAGAGCTATGGACTACATTCTTTGATTCAGCTAAGGCCTCTTTCACACTTGCGTTGTCCGGATCCGGCGTGTACTCCACTTGCCGGAATTACACGCCGGATCCGGAAAAACGCAAGTGTACTGAAAGCATTTGAAGACGGATCCGTCTTCAAAATGCTTTCAGTGTTACTATGGCACCCAGGACGCTATTAAAGTCCTGGTTGCCATAGTAGTAGTGGGGAGCGGGGGAGTGGCATACTTACAGTCCGTGCGGCTCCCGGGGCGCTCCAGAATGACGTCAGAGCGCCCCATGCGCATGGATGACGTGTCCATGCGATCACGTGATCCATGCGCTTGGGGCGCCCTGACGTCACTCTGGAGCGCCCCGGGAGCCGCACGGATGGTAAGTATACTGCTCCCCCGCTCCCCACTGCACTTTACCATGGCTGCCAGGACTTTAGCGTCCCGGCAGCCATGGTAACCATTGAGAAAAAGCTAAACGTCGCATCCGGCAATGCGCCGAAACGACGTTTAGCTTAAGGCCGGATCCGGATAAATGCCTTTCAATGGGCATTCATTCCGGATCCGGCCTTGCGGCAAGTGTTCCGGATTTTTGGCCGGAGCAAAAAGCGCAGCATGCTGCGCTATTTGCTGCGGCCAAAAAACGTTCCGTTCCGGAATGGAAGACATCCTGATGCATCCTGAAGGACGGACTGTCCATTCAGAATGCATTAGGAAAATCCTGATCAGTATTCTTCCGGCATAGAGCCCCGACGACGGAACTCTATGCCGGAAGACTATAACGCAGATGTGAAAGAGCCCTAAGAAAGCTCCCACATACTTTATCTCTCAGACAATACCTTATGTTCTCCTAGTTCCATCCTACTGAAGAGAACACACCTCCTTGATACATCATATATGCTTTTTGTTGTTAGTGAAAACTCCATCACAAGAGGGTGCGTACAGCTAGATATTTACATAGTTTACATACCACAGTTAGTAAAACAATGCACAATGGTCAGATACCAAGTGCTATCTCTTTTCATATTTTCATATGTTAGCCAATGTAACAATTCCACATGCCTCAGGGGGAATGCCCCTCTGATGACATTATAAACTGCTGAACGTCCTGTAATAAATGAGAATTTTCTTTGACCCCAGTGTGCGTGTCAGTTATTTTCTTCCATGCACGTAAAACACGGAGCAACTTGTAATACCAGTGTGCCGTGTGTTTTAGAGAATTTGTCTTTAAATTATAGAAAAATAAAGATATGCAATGTTGCTAGTACTGCATGCATAGCTATGTTAGTGTTGGTTCTAGTGGCGCTTGGAGCCAAAGTGTTGGTTGGTGGCAGAGGCAGTGGCTATCCTGGTAACAGTGGCACTGGGAAAAAAAAAAGAACAGGGGTTGGGAGGGGGTCAAGGGTATCACAATGACATATCACAGTGTGATAAAAGTGGCACAGAGGGTGAGAACTCTGAGTATTATTTGCACACATATAAATTGGTTTTCGTGATCATTGCATAGTGCTTCTAACGTTTCCATATAAGTCTCCACTGAGTTTATTGTACAGTATTGTATAATCGTGCATTCAGATGAATATAGCTGTGGGCATTTAAATGCAAATGTAGGCACCGTGACCCTATTTTAGCAAATGGTGGCATCACCAGATGCTGTGGGGGAAAAAAGTGGGCACTAGCTAGTGCAACAAGAGTGTTCTCCTTCTCCTGGTCTCCTTTGCAGCAGCCATGCTGCAATCACATGTAGTCCAGTGTTCTTGGCATTGTTATTATCAGTTAGTGAATCTCCGCCCATACTATTCCTACTCCTACTCCGCTCGTCGACAGTTATAAATAATAGAATGTGTGGCCAGGAAACAACTCCACATGCCCAGCAATAAGCTGCACTCATACCTGGCCAAATTGCTGCCAAAGCAGTTGTTGCTGGGCAACTTTGTGGATTCTGCTGCCTTTTGGGAGCTGATAGTGTGTACTTAGCCTAGCTGGTAGAAACCTAGATAGCATTATTTCTCAAAAAAAGCCTTTCCTGCCTTGTGATATTACAGGGTTAAAAAAGTGGACTGCTTCTTGCCATTGTCACTGCCCATCAAGGGGAACACAATGGTGGACACCTGGATCACCTGCTACACCTCCAAGTTTGTGTTGGTCTGGTTTCCACACCAGACACTTATCCACCTCCTATATGTCCTCCTCCATGGACATTTTTCTGTCCCCAACAGAAGCAGGATAGAACATATGTGTAAAGAGAATCATTGCTATGCCAATTTAGAGCAGTTTATCAGCTTGGGTGAGAGTAGCCACACAGCCAATCACTTGCTTAGGTGAATCAAGCAGCAAACATCCTGTTGGCTATCTCCCCGCCAACTCAAACTGGGAAAGGTGGTCAGTGACAATATCAGAAACACCATGGCCTTGCTGCATTTGGGGGAAATAACAAATGCTCCCTATATAGGGCATAACATAAATGTAGTAGTACTTTTTGACAAAGTACAGTGGCTAGCAGAGGGTGTTGATCATGTCCAGGAGAAATTTCCTTGTATTTCAGCCAATCTTATTTAGCAAGGAATGCCCTCCTGGACTTGCAGCAAAACAATGGTCTGCCATTGTACCACTTGATCCATGACATTCCACCTTGCCCATGCTAGAGTGTCTGTACGAGCAGTGTGAAGTCACAAATGAGTTCTTCATGCACCAAACATCTCAGCAGGGACCATGTGCTGTTTTGAGGTCAGGAAGTATCAGGTCATCAGAGACACCTGTCACATACTCAGGCCTTTCAAAAAGGTCAACAAATGTTTCAGTAGGGACAACTGTGGCATGAACTATGTCATCCCCCTGATATCTAGGGAGAGTAGAAGATGTGGTCGTTTTTTCCTGTGCCACTCCAGACTGATGCAAATTAGCAAATGGAGGCATACCACCTGAACAACTAGGTTCAGTTATACCTGGACTCTGGAGTTTCTCCAGCGTATACCATTGCTGGAACTAGCCCACTATGCCCTCTCTGTACTGTCTAGCCTCCATTGTCATTTCAGAGTATTTTCAGCAAGTTACGTTGTCACAAGCAAACGGACAAGCCTGTCATCCACCAAAAAACATCACTATTGTCATAATGAACCAGGCATAGATCTATGAGATTTCTTATGTGGCAAGGAATTCCCTGCTGGACTTGCAGCAAAACAAGGTCTGCCATTGCAGCACTTAATCCATGATGTTTCTGAACTTCACCTTGCCTATTCTAAAGTGTCTGATCTGTCAGATTTTCCCACTCATTTGCTGAGGCCAATAAAATGGATCTGTTATTGCTGATGGTAGCCAATCATGCTATTACTGCTTTCTGCCTCCCTACCATTATAGTTTGTACTGAATGGCTGCTGCCACCGCTGTTACTCTCTGCTACTAATTGACCTAATTCCATTTCCCCTACTGCCAATTAGTGATGTTGCGAACATAAAATTTTCCGTTCGCGGACGGCGAACGCGAATTTCCGAAAATGTTCGCGAACGTGCGAACCGGGCGAACCGCAATAGACATCAATAGGAAGGCGAATTTGAAAACCCACAGGTACTCTTTGTGGCCACAATAGTGATGGAAAAGTTGTTTCAAGGGGACTAACACCTGGACTGTGGCATGCCGGAGGGGGAGCCATGGCAAAACACCCATGGAAAATTACGTAGTTGACGCAGAGTGTGGTAAGTTGAAATCGCAATGTGATTTATAGAACTTGAATTATTTGCATTGCGATATCAACTTTCTCAAATCCGACAGTACATTCTAGCATAGAGTCGTTCCCATGGTGCATGGTGATGGGGACGCTCCATGAGCACGGAAGTCAGCAGAAGTTCTGTTGAAATCGCAATGCGATTTATAGAACTTGAATTGATCGCATTGCGATTTCAACTTAGAGCTTCTGCCGACTTCCGTGCTCATGGAGCGTCCCCATAACCATGGGAACGGCTCCATGCTAGAATGTACTGTCGGATTTGAGAAATTTGTAATCGCAATGCGATTAATGCAGGTTATATTAATCACATTGCGAATTCAACTTAGAGCTGCTGGGTTCCTAATGGTTGTATTGCTAGAATATAACGAAGATTGAGACTATAGTGCTATATTCGTTATATTCGTCAATTCTAGCAATACAACCATTAGGAACTTAGCTTGCATTCGCTAGCTTGAATTCGCAATGCGATTAATATAACCTGCATTATTCGCATTGCGATTACAACTTAGATCTGAGATCCTAATGGTTGTATTGCTAGAATTGACAACAATCTTCGTTATATTCTATCAATATAACCATTAGGAACCCAGCTCTAAGTTGTAATCGCAATGCGATTAATATAACCTGTATTAATCGCATTGCGATTACAACTTTGTGACACTGCAGCTTCAGAATTAATCTAAGATGGATGCTGTCCTTGCTTTTTGATAGGCGGTGGGAGGGTCTGGGAGGGAGGGTAGGCTGGAATGTGTCTGCTGACTGTGAGGTACAGGGTCAAAGTTTGCTCAATGATGACGTATAGGAGGCCGACCGAACATCGCATATGTTCGCCCGCAGCGGCGAACGCGAACAAGCTATGTTCGCTGAACTATTCGCCGGTGAATAGTTCGGGACATCTCTACTGCCAATACCATTACCGCTACAAAGATGCCAATACTATGACCCCATGTTACCCCAACATAGCTGCATACATACCGCATCTACTTGCTTTTTCTGTTCCATGCTGTTATGCTACTCCTGTTGCTACTATTGCTGCCACTATTATGCCTACACACCTTACTCTTTATAATACATCCACATGGTACTGCTGCTACTCCAATAAAAGAGAGAATGTTTCCAGACTTCTGAACAAGCTATTCTTACTACTGACAATTAACACTTATGTGTGTATACATACGGGCAGGCCTTCTGCCCCGTTAATGAATCATTTTTGTATGCTTGTGCAGAACAAGCCACTCTCTCTTCTGCACGCTATGGCCTTGTGCAAAAATATGAGACTTTTCTTTACCAAAAAATTGCCACAAAAGTCCTGACACATTTCCCCTCTAAATTTAGTGTTCTTTCAAATTCTTTTTTGACAACTATGGGAGCAATTTATGAAACTAGCAGAAAAAAAAGATGTTCTTACGGCCCAAGGCAACCAATCACTGCAGGGCTTTGTATTCTTATTGTGCTCTTCAAAAATGAAAGCTGCGCTGTAATTGGTCAGTAGGGACAACAAAGACAGTTTTTCTTTCATACAGTTTTCAGTTTTCATACAGTTTTCACAAACCTGCCCTTATAAGTTTACTTTTCACATGCAGAAATTTATTTTGAAGTATACAACGTTAAACCAGATGTTTTCCAGTCACATTTTGCAACTGATTTGAGCAGTAGTTTAAGAGAAAACATGAAGCACAATCCTCACATCAATTTTTGATGAATCACAGCCTTAGGGCTCTTTAAAATACGTTAATGGATTTAATGAAAAAAATAAATCCTTTTGAGTCATGTTTGGAGACTAGAGTGTTAGGGCAAAATAATTTGTATGTATGGGTTCTACTTCCAGCTCATAAATAAGAAAGCAGCAGATTTAGCATTGAACATTTTCTTTCTAAATTTGCTGGATGCTCTCCTACATCATTTTTAATAATGAAAACTCTAGTGACCTGTGCTGTATACTGACTAGTCCAAGAGTGTTATTAATATTAATGGCTATATAATTTGTGAGACACAATGTTAGACTCAACATTTCTCACAAAAGTTCTTGGAACACTTCATGGTCTATGTTTTGTCCATTTGCAATGCAGGACTGTGACGACAGTATGACAGAAAGCTATATACCCTCAAACTCTTCAGTCATAAATAGAGTTGAGCGAACACCTGGATGTTCGGGTTCGAGAAGTTCGGCCGAACATCCCGGAAATGTTCGGGTTCGGGATCCGAACCCGATCCGAACTTCGTCCCGAACCCGAACCCCATTGAAGTCAATGGGGACCCGAACTTTTCGGCACTAAAAAGGCTGTAAAACAGCCCAGGAAAGAGCTAGAGGGCTGCAAAAGGCAGCAACATGTAGGTAAATCCCCTGCAAACAAATGTGGATAGGGAAATGAATTAAAATAAAAATTAAATAAATAAAAATTAACCAAAATCAATTGGAGAGAGGTTCCATAGCAGAGAATCTGGCTTCCCGTCACCCACCACTGGAACAGTCCATTCTCAGATATTTAGGCCCCGGCACCCAGGCAGAGGAGAGAGGTCCCGTAACAGAGAATCTGTCTTCATGTCAGCAGAGAATTAGTCTGCATGTCATAGCAGAGAATGAGGCTTCACGTCAGCCACCACTGCAACAGTCCATTGGCATATATTTAGGCCCAGCACCCAGGCAGAGGAGGGAGGTCCCGTAACAGAGAATCTGTCTTCATGTCAGCAGAGAATTAGTCTGCATGTCATAGCAGAGAATGAGGCTTCACGTCAGCCACCACTGCAACAGTCCATTGGCATATATTTAGGCCCAGCACACACACAGGCAGAGGAGAGAGGTCCCGTAACAGAGAATCTGGCTTCATGTCAGCAGAGAATCAGTCTGCATGTCATAGCAGAGAATGAGGCTTCACGTCAGCCACCACTGCAACAGTCCATTGGCATATATTTAGGCCCAGCACACACACAGGCAGAGGAGAGAGGTCCCGTAACAGAGAATCTGGCTTCATGTCAGCAGAGAATCAGTCTGCATGTCATAGCAGAGAATGAGGCTTCACGTCAGCCACCACTGCAACAGTCCATTGGCATATATTTAGGCCCAGCACCCAGGCAGAGGAGGGAGGTCCCGTAACAGAGAATCTGTCTTCATGTCAGCAGAGAATTAGTCTGCATGTCATAGCAGAGAATGAGGCTTCACGTCAGCCACCACTGCAACAGTCCATTGGCATATATTTAGGCCCAGCACACACACAGGCAGAGGAGAGAGGTCCCGTAACAGAGAATCTGGCTTCATGTCAGCAGAGAATCAGTCTGCATGTCATAGCAGAGAATGAGGCTTCACGTCAGCCACCACTGCAACAGTCCATTGGCATATATTTAGGCCCAGCACACACACAGGCAGAGGAGAGAGGTCCCGTAACAGAGAATCTGGCTTCATGTCAGCAGAGAATCAGTCTGCATGTCATAGCAGAGAATGAGGCTTCACGTCAGCCACCACTGCAACAGTCCATTGGCATATATTTAGGCCCAGCACCCAGGCAGAGGAGGGAGGTCCCGTAACAGAGAATCTGTCTTCATGTCAGCAGAGAATTAGTCTGCATGTCATAGCAGAGAATGAGGCTTCACGTCAGCCACCACTGCAACAGTCCATTGGCATATATTTAGGCCCAGCACCCAGGCAGAGGAGGGAGGTCCCGTAACAGAGAATCTGTCTTCATGTCAGCAGAGAATTAGTCTGCATGTCATAGCAGAGAATGAGGCTTCACGTCAGCCACCACTGGAACAGTCCATTCTCAGATATTTAGGCCCCGGCACCCAGGCAGAGGAGAGAGGTCCCGTAACAGAGAATCTGTCTTCATGTCAGCAGAGAATTAGTCTGCATGTCATAGCAGAGAATGAGGCTTCACGTCAGCCACCACTGCAACAGTCCATTGGCATATATTTAGGCCCAGCACCCAGGCAGAGAAGAGAGGTCCCGTAACAGACAATCTGGCTTCATGTCAGCAGAGAATCAGTCTGCATGTCATAGCAGAGAATCAGGCTTCACGTCACCCACCACTGCAACAGTCCATTGTCATAAATTTAGGCCCAGCACTAGTGTTGAGCGGCATGTCCCATATTCGAATTCGCGAAATTTTGTGAATATTCGAAAGAATATTCGTAAAATATTCGCGATTATTCAAATTCGTTATTATTTCGCATATGCGATAATTCGAATTATCGCATAATACATATGCTATGCAAAATTCACATGTGCGCTAATGAAATCGCCTTACGAAGATTCGCAACTCAATTCAATCACTAATGTATGAATGCAATGCCCTTTGCCTCTGTTCTGGGACAAGTGTAGATATTCGCATGTGCGCTAATAAAATCGCCTTACGAAGATTCGCACCTCAATCACTTTCTAGGGAATGTGAGACTTTTGGGAATCAATCGAGATACAGTGGGGGGTGATGACAGTAGTTGACAGAGTACAGATCAATGTAATCTGTAAGGTGGAAAGTAAAATAAAAAATACGAATATTCGTAAATCGACTTTTACGAAGTTCTACGTATTCGCGAATATGGTGCTATACTATATGAATGCACAGGCCTTTGCCTCTCTGTTCTGGGGACAAGTGTAGATATTTGCATTTGCGTTAATAAAATCGCCTTACGAAGATTCGCAGCTCAATTCAATCACTAATGTATGAATGCAAAGCCCTTTGCCTCTGTTCTGGGACAAGTGTAGATATTCGCATGTGCGCTAATAAAATCGCCTTACGAAGATTCGCAACTCAATTCACTAATGTATGAATGCAAAGCCCTTTGCCTCTGTTCTGGGACGTGCCGATATTCGCATGTGCGCTAATAAAATCGCCTTACGAAGATTCGCGCCTCAATCACTTTCTAGGCAATGTGAGTAAGATCTGAGCTGTTGGACCTTTGGGAAACAATCAATTATATGTGTACTGTAATTTTGTGGGGGGGGGGGGGGAAACAAAAAACGAATATTCGTTTTTACGAATATATAGCACTATATTCGAAATATTCGCGAAATCGCGAAGTTGCGATATTCGCGAAAAAAATTTGCTTTTCGAATATTCGCGCTCAACACTACCCAGCACCCAGGCAGAGGAGAGAGGTCCCGTAACAGAGAATCTGGCTTCATGTCAGCAGAGAATCAGTCTTCATATCATAGCAGAGAATCAGGCTTCACGTCACCCACCACTGCAACAGTCAATTGTCATAAATTTAGGCCCAGCACCCAGGCAGAGGAGAGAGCTCCCGTAACAGAGGATCTGGCTTCATGTCAGCAGAGAATCAGTCTGCATGTCATAGCAGAGAATGAGGCTTCACGTCACCCACCACTGCAACAGTCCATTGGCATATATTTAGGCCTAGCACACAGGCAGAGCAGAGAGGTCCCGTAACAGACAATCTGGCTTCATGTCAGCAGAGAATCAGTCTGCATGTCATAGCAGAGAATGAGGCTTCACGTCACCCACCACTGCAACAGTCCATTGGCATATATTTAGGCCTAGCACACAGGCAGAGCAGAGAGGTCCCGTAACAGACGATCTGGCTTCATGTCAGCAGAGAATCAGTCTGCATGTCATAGCAGAGAATCAGGCTTCACGTCAGCCACCACTGCAACAGTCCATGGTCATAAATTTAGGCCCAGCACCCAGGCAGAGGAGAGAGGTCCCGTAACAGACAATCTGGCTTCATGTCAGCAGAGAATTAGTCTGCATGTCATAGCAGAGAATCAGGCTTCATGTCAGCCACCACTGCAACAGTCCATTGGCATATATTTAGGCCTAGCACACAGGCAGAGGAGAGGTTCATTCAACTTTGGGTAGCATCGCAATATAATGGTAAAATGAAAATAAAAATAGGATTGAATGAGGAAGTGCCCTGGAGTCCAATAATATATGGTTATGGGGAGGTAGTTAATGTCTAATCTGGACAAGGGACGGACAGGTCCTGTGGGATCCATGCCTGGTTCATTTTTATGAACGTCAGCTTGTCCACATTGGCTGTAGACAGGCGGCTGCGTTTGTCTGTAATGACGCCCCCTGCCGTGCTGAATACACGTTCAGACAAAACGCTGGCTGCCGGGCAGGCCAGCACCTCCAAGGCATAAAAGGCTAGCTCTGGCCACGTGGACAATTTAGAGACCCAGAAGTTGAATGGGGCCGAACCATCAGTCAGTACGTGGAGGGGTGTGCACACGTACTGTTCCACCATGTTAGTGAAATGTTGCCTCCTGCTAACACGTTGCGTATCAGGTGGTGGTGCAGTTAGCTGTGGCGTGTTGACAAAAGTTTTCCACATCTCTGCCATGCTAACCCTGCCCTCAGAGGAGCTGGCCGTGACACAGCTGCCTTGGCGACCTCTTGCTCCTCCTCTGCCTTGGCCTTGGGCTTCCACTTGTTCCCCTGTGACATTTGGGAATGCTCTCAGTAGCGCGTCTACCAACGTGCGCTTGTACTCGCGCATCTTCCTATCACGCTCCAGTGCAGGAAGTAAGGTGGGCACATTGTCTTTGTAGCGTGGATCCAGCAGGGTGGCAACCCAGTAGTCCGCACAGGTTAAAATGTGGGCAACTCTGCTGTCGTTGCGCAGGCACTGCAGCATGTAGTCGCTCATGTGTGCCAGGCTGCCCAGGGGTAAGGACAAGCTGTCCTCTGTGGGAGGCGTATCGTCATCGTCCTGCCTTTCCCCCCAGCCACGCACCAGTGATGGACCCGAGCTGCGTTGGGTGCCACCCCGCTGTGACCATGCTTCATCCTCATCCTCCTCCACCTCCTCCTCATCCTCGTCCTCCTCGTCCTCCAGTAGTGGGCCCTGGCTGGCCACATTTGTACCTGGCCTCTGCTGTTGCAAAAAACCTCCCTCTGAGTCACTTCGAAGAGACTGGCCTGAAAGTGCTAAAAATGACCCCTCTTCCTCATCCTCCTCCTCCTCCTCCTGGGCCACCTCCTGTTCCATCATCGCCCTAAGTGTTTTCTCAAGGAGACATAGAAGTGGTATTGTAACGCTGATAACGGTGTCATCGCCACTGGCCATGTTGGTGGAGTACTCGAAACAGCGCAACAGGGCACACAGGTCTCGCATGGAGGCCCAGTCATTGGTGGTGAAGTGGTGCTGTTCTGTAGTGCGACTGACCCGTGCGTGCTGCAGCTGAAACTCCACTATGGCCTGCTGCTGCTCGCACAGTCTGTCCAGCATGTGCAAGGTGGAGTTCCACCTGGTGGGCACGTCGCATATGAGGCGGTGAGCGGGAAGGCCGAAGTTACGCTGTAGCGCAGACAGGCGAGCAGCGGCAGGATGTGAACGCCGGAAGCGCGAACAGACGGCCCGCACTTTATGCAGCAGCTCTGACATGTCGGGGTAGTTGTGAATGAACTTCTGCACCACCAAATTCAGCACATGCGCCAAGCAAGGGATGTGCGTCAAATTGGCTAGTCCCAGAGCTGCAACGAGATTTCGCCCATTATCACACACCACCAGGCCGGGCTTGAGGCTCACCGGCAGCAACCACTCGTCGGTCTGTTGTTCAATACCCCGCCACAACTCCTGTGCGGTGTGGGGCCTGTCCCCCAAACATATGAGTTTCAGAATGGCCTGCTGACGTTTACCCCGGGCTGTGCTGAAGTTGGTGGTGAAGGTGTGTGGCTGACTGGATGAGCAGGTGGAAGAAGAGGAGGAGGAAGCCGAGAAGGAGGAGGTGGCAACAGGAGGCAAAGAATGTTGCCCTGCGATCCTTGGCGGCGGCAGGACGTGCGCCAAACAGCTCTCCGCCTGGGGCCCAGCTGCCACTACATTTACCCAGTGTGCAGTTAGGGAGATATAGCGTCCCTGGCCGTGCTTACTGGTCCACGTATCTGTGGTTAGGTGGACCTTGCTACAGATGGCGTTGCGCAGTGCACACTTGATTTTATCGGATACTTGGTTGTGCAGGGAAGGCACGGCTCTCTTGGAGAAGTAGTGCCGGCTGGGAACAACATACTGTGGGACAGCAAGCGACATGAGCTGTTTGAAGCTGTCTGTGTCCACCAGCCTAAATGACAGCATTTCATAGGCCAGTAGTTTAGAAATGCTGGCATTCAGGGCCAGGGATCGAGGGTGGCTAGGTGGGAATTTACGCTTTCTATCAAATGTTTGTGAGATGGAGAGCTGAACGCTGGCGTGTGACATGGTTGAGACGCTTGGTGACGGAGGTGGTGGTGGTGGTGTTGGTGGTACATCCCCTGTTTGCTGGGCGGCAGGTGCCAACGTTCCTCCAGAGGCGGAGGAAGAGGCCGAGGCGGCAGCAGCAGAATAGGCCGAGGCGGCAGCAGCAGAAGAGGTAGCAGGGGGAGCCTGAGTGACTTCCTTGGTTTTAAGGTGTTTACTCCACTGCAGTTCATGCTTTGCATGCAGGTGCCTGGTCATGCAGGTTGTGCTCAGGTTCAGAACGTTAATGCCTCGCTTCAGGCTCTGATGGCACAGCGTGCAAACCACTCGGGTCTTGTCGTCAGCACATTGTTTGAAGAAGTGCCATGCCAGGGAACTCCTTGAAGCTGCCTTTGGGGTGCTCGGTCCCAGATGGCGGCGGTCAGTAGCAGGCGGAGTCTCTTGGCGGCGGGTGTTCTGCTTTTGCCCACTGCTCCCTCTTTTGCTACGCTGTTGGCTCGGTCTCACCACTGCCTCTTCCTCCGAACTGTGAAAGTCAGTGGCACGACCTTCATTCCATGTGGGGTCTAGGACCTCATCGTCCCCTGCATCGTCTTCCACCCAGTCTTGATCCCTGACCTCCTGTTCAGTCTGCACACTGCAGAAAGACGCAGCAGTTGGCACCTGTGTTTCGTCATCATCAGAGACATGCTGAGGTGGTATTCCCATGTCCTCATCATCAGGAAACATAAGTGGTTGTGCGTCAGTGCATTCTATGTCTTTCACCGCTGGGGAAGGGCTAGGTGGATGCCCTTGGGAAACCCTGCCAGCGGAGTCTTCAAACAGCATAAGAGACTGCTGCATAACTTGAGGCTGAGACAGTTTCCCTGGTATGCATGGGGGTGATGTGACAGACTGATGGGGTTGGTTTTCAGGCGCCATCTGTGCGCTTTCTGCAGAAGACTGGGTGGGAGATAATGTGAACGTGCTGGATCCACTGTCGGCCACCCAATTGACTAATGCCTGTACCTGCTCAGGCCTTACCATCCTTAGAACGGCATTGGGCCCCACCATATATCGCTGTAAATTCTGGCGGCTACTGGGACCTGAGGTAGTTGGTACACTAGGACGTGTGGATGTGGCAGAACGGCCACGTCCTCTCCCAGCACCAGAGGGTCCACTAACACCACCACGACCATGTCCACGTCCGCGTCCCTTACTAGATGTTTTTCTCATTGTTATGGTTCACCACAACAACAAATATATTATTTGGCCCAATGTATTGTATTCAAATTCAGCGGGATATAAATTTGAGGCCTAGTATTTAGGCGCTGGGTGACCGGTATGGATTTAGTGACAGAATTAGACTTGGAAATGCACAGAAGCGTGTGTGTGAAGTTATTCTGAATGACCCTATGTGCACCTTCAATATTATATACCCTTTTAGGGATAGATTTCAAATAGCTCTGATATAGCAGAAACCACTAAATTATGAAATTGCTAAATTGGGAATTGTACTTCAACCCAGAACAAAAAATGTGCTTTGACGGACACTAAATATCTTGCCCAGCAACAACAGTACAGCGGTGGGTAACGAGAGATTTAGAGGGATTTAAATTTGAGGCCTAGTATTTAGGCGCTGGGTCACCGGTATGGATTTAGTGACAGAATTAGACTTGGAAATGCACAGAAGCGTGTGTGTGAAGTTATTCTGAATGACCCTATGTGCACCTTCAATATTATATACCCTTTTAGGGATAGATTTCAAATAGCTCTGATATAGCAGAAACCACTAAATTATGAAATTGCTAAATTGGGAATTGTACTTCAACCCAGAACAAAAAATGTGCTTTGACGGACACTAAATATCTTGCCCAGCAACAACAGTACAGCGGTGGGTAACGAGAGATTTAGAGGGAATTAAATTTGAGGCCTAGTATTTAGGCGCTGGGTCACCGGTATGGATTTAGTGACAGAATTAGACTTGGAAATGCACAGAAGCGTGTGTGTGAAGTTATTCTGAATGACCCTATGTGCACCTTCAATATTATATACCCTTTTAGGGATAGATTTCAAATAGCTCTGATATAGCAGAAACCACTAAATTATGAAATTGCTAAATTGGGAATTGTACTTCAACCCAGAACAAAAAATGTGCTTTGACGGACACTAAATATCTTGCCCAGCAACAACAGTACAGCGGTGGGTAACGAGAGATTTAGAGGGAATTAAATTTGAGGCCTAGTATTTAGGCGCTGGGTCACCGGTATGGATTTAGTGACAGAATTAGACTTGGAAATACACAGTAGCGGGTGTGTGTGAAGTTATTCTGAATGACCCTATGTGCACCTTCAATATTATATACCCTTTTTGGGATAGATTTCAAATAGCTCTGATATAGCAGGAACCACTAAATTATGAAATTGCTAAATTGGGAATTGTACTTCAACCCAGAACAAAAAATGTGCTTTGACGGGCACTAAATAACTTTCCCAGCTACAACAGGACAACGGTAACGAGAGATTTAGAGGGATTTAAATTTGAGGCCTAGTATTTAGGCGCTGGGTGACAGGTATGGGTTTAGTGACAGAATTAGACTTGGAAATACACAGTAGCGGGTGTGTGTGAAGTTATTCTGAATGACCCTATGTGCACCTTCAATATTATATACCCTTTTTGGGATAGATTTCAAATAGCTCTGATATAGCAGAAACCACTAAATTATGAAATTGCTAAATTGGGAATTGTACTTCAACCCAGAACAAAAAATGTGCTTTGACGGACACTAAATATCTTGCCCAGCAACAACAGTACAGCGGTGGGTAACGAGAGATTTAGAGGGAATTAAATTTGAGGCCTAGTATTTAGGCGCTGGGTCACCGGTATGGATTTAGTGACAGAATTAGACTTGGAAATACACAGTAGCGGGTGTGTGTGAAGTTACTCTGAATGACCCTATGTGCACCTTCAATATTATATACCCTTTTTGGGATAGATTTCAAAGAGCTCTGATATAGCAGGAACCACTAAATTATGAAATTGCTAAATTGAGAATTGTATTTCAACCCAGAACAAGAAATGTGCTTGAACGGACACTAAATAACTCGCCCAGCTACAGCACTAGGGACAGATTTAGCTGGATATAAATTTGAGGCCTAGTATTTAGGCGCTGGGTGACCGGTATGGATTTAGTGACAGAATTAGACTGGGATATGGCCAAAAAATGAACAGACTATTGCTGGTTAAATGCACTTGGTGTGACAGCTTCACCCTGATGTAGGCTTTAGCCAAAAAACAACCACACCATTGAGGGTTAAATGCACTTGGTGACAGGCGCAGCTTGCCCCTGATTTTGTATATGGCCAAAAAATGAACAGACTATTGCTGGTTAAATGCACTTGGTGTGACAGCTTCACCCTGATGTAGGCTTTAGCCAAAAAACAACCACACCATTGAGGGTTAAATGCACTTGGTGACAGGCGCAGCTTGCCCCTGATTTTGTATATGGCCAAAAAATGAACAGACTATTGCTGGTTAAATGCACTTGGTGTGACAGCTTCACCCTGATGTAGGCTTTAGCCAAAAAACAACCACACCATTGAGGGTTAAATGCACTTGGTGACAGGCGCAGCTTGCCCCTGATTTTGTATATGGCCAAAAAATGAACAGACTATTGCTGGTTAAATGCACTTGGTGTGACAGCTTCACCCTGATGTAGGCTTTAGCCAAAAAACAACCACACCATTGAGGGTTAAATGCACTTGGTCGCAGCTTGTGCTGGCGCACCACAAGACACAAAATGGCCGCCGATCACCCCAGAAAAATGAGACTGACAAACGGTCTGTGCAGCCTAAAAACAGTGAGCAATTGAGGATCAGCAGCTCAATGATCCACAGCTGCAGATCGATCAGTTAATCAAGTCCTTTGGAGGAGTTAATCTGCCTAATCTCGCCCTACTGTCGCAGCCGCAACCTCTCCCTACGCTAATCAGAGCAGAGTGACGGGCGGCGCTATGTGACTCCAGCTTAAATAGAGGCTGGGTCACATGGTGCTCTGGCCAATCACAGCCATGCCAATAGTAGGCATGGCTGTGATGGCCTCTTGGGGCAAGTAGTATGACGCTTGTTGATTGGCTGCTTTGCAGCCTTTCAAAAAGCGCCAAGAAAGCGTCACAAAAGCGCGAAGAAAGCGACGAACACCGAACCCGAACCCGGACTTTTACGAAAATGTCCGGGTTCGGGTCCGTGTCACGGACACCCCAAAATTCGGTACGAACCCGAACTATACAGTTCGAGTTCGCTCATCCCTAGTCATAAAGTTTTATGAGAAAATTATTTTTTATTAAATCCACCACCACAATTTTACTGTTGGCCAGTTAGATTACAATCCCAAAATATTATACATTTACTGTACATAAAAGATCAAGTGATTATGTGGCCGGAGTTATATTAGATAGTCAATGGATATCAATTTTACAGCAAGCCAGTGGACTACAGGCCCCAAACATTAGGCATTCACTGGACAGAAAAGAACAAGTAATTATGTGGCTGGAGGTATATTAGACGGTCATTAGATATCAATTTTACTGCAGGCCAGTACAAATAGATGTGAAATGCAAAAACAAAAAACTAAAATATAAAATTGGATTAAAATCATGGCTAAGGAAATCCCCCCTCTTGAAAAAAACCCAAATGATAATAGTTGAAATTCGATAGCAGATGGTCGTCACGGGTGTTGAATTCCTCCGAGGTCCCAAACATTAAGCATTCACCGGACAGAAAAAGGCCTTTTATGCTGCTGTATTTACCTAATACAGAGACCATTATTTGTTCTGGGTGGGCTGTCATGAGGAAATTTAATTATACGTGGTTGTCACAGGTGTTGAATTCCTTTAAGATCCATTCCTCATTCATTTTTAGAAATATGAGGTAGTCCACACTGTCATGAGCTAGGCGAGTGCTCTTATCGGTCACGATCCCCCCTGTTGCGCTGAACGTCCTTTTGGACAGGACCCTCGATGAGGGGCAAGCCAAGAGTTCCATGGCAGATTGTGCCAGCTCTGGCCACAGGTCAAGCCTGCACACCCAGTAGTCCAGGGGTTCCTAGATTCTCAGAGCGTCCACATCGTCCATTAACCCGATGTAGTCAGAAACCTGTCGGTCTAGGTGTTCCCTAAGGCTGGATCCGGAGAATGGCTGTCGATGTGTTGGCTGCAAGAATGATCTCATATCCAAAGTGACCAACACATCTTCAAACCGCCCTCTTCTTGCAGGCGCTGTAAGATTGGTACTCGCAACAGTTTCTCTGTGGGTGGAAATTCCTGTGCCAGTGCCCGTATAATCAGAATGCAGCATCTCTCGCAGCAATGCCTGGAAATGCTGCATTCTGACAGCCCTCTGTGATGCTGGTAGCATGTCCACCATTTTGTGTTTTTATCGGGGGTCTAAGTACTTGTCACCCAGTACTAGTCCTTGCCCTTTATGATTTTTATACGTGTTGTGCTGACAATGCTTTTCCACATTTCAACCATGCTAACCCTGCCTTCTGAGGTGCTAGCGGTGTCCCAGCTGCATTGACAAGCTCTTCCTCCTTCTCAGCCTTTGCCTTGTGCTTCCACTGAGCCCCGCTGTCAGGTGGGAATGCCATCAGCAGCGCGTCTGCCAGCGTGTGCTTGTACTCACGCATCTTATGATCACACTCTAGTGACTGAATTAAGGACGGTACTTGTCCCTCAAACAGTGCAACAAGGCACTCAGGTTTCGCATGGAGGCCCAGTCATTGGTGGTGAAGTGGTGCTGTTCCACAGAGCGACTCACCAGAGCGAGCTGCAGCCGAAGCTCCACTATCGCCTGCTGCTGCTCGCACAGTCTGGCCAGCATGTGCAAGGTGGAGTTCCACCTTGTAGGCACATCGCATATGAAGCGGTGAGCGGGAAGGCAGAAGTTACACTGCAGCATTGACAGGCAAGCAGCAGCAGGGTGAGAATGCCAAAAGCGCGAACAGACGGCCCACACTTTCTGCAGCAGCTTTGACATATTGGGGTAATTTCTGCACCACCAAATTCAGCACATGCGCCAGGCAAGAGATGTGCGTCAAACCGGCTAGGACCAGAGTTGCTACGAGATTTTGCCCATTATCGCACACTACCAGGCCGGGCTTGAGGCTCACTGGCACCAACCACTCATCGGTCTGTTGTTCCATGCCCATCCACAGCTCCTGCGTGGTGTGGGGTTTGTCCCCCAAACAGATAAGTCTAAAACTGCCTGCTGTTGTTTACCACTGGCTGTGCTGAAGTTGGTGGTGAAGGTGTTACGCTGACCGGATGAGGATGTGGTAGAGGATGTAGAAGCAAGGATGAAAAAGCGGAGTAGGAGGAGGAAGCAACAGGAGGCAAAGAGAAATGCCCTGCAATCCTCGGTGGTGGAAGGACATGCGCCAAACTGCTATTCGCCTCAGGCCCAGTCGCCACTTCATTTACCCAGTGTGCTGTTAGGGATATATAGCGTCCCTGACAGTGTTTACGTAGTTAGGTGCACCTTGCCACAGATGGCGTTGCGCAGTGTACACCTGATTTTGTCCCCCACTTGGTTGTGCAGGGAAGGGATGGTTAACCTGGAAAAGTAGTGGTGGCTGGGAACAACGTACTGTGGGACAGCGACCACCATAAGGCTTTTAAAACTCTCCGTCTCCACCAGATGGAATGACAGCATTTCAAAGGCCAGTAATTTTGAAATGCTGGCATTCAGGGCCAGGGATCGTGGGTGGGTAGGGGGGTACTTCCTCTTTTGCTCCAATGTTTGGGAAAAACATTCTGTTTGCGGGATGGCAGGTGCCACTGCCACTCCAGAGGGGGATGAAGAGGCCGAGACTGCAGCAGAAGAGGAAGCAGGAGGAGCCATAGACCTTTCTTTGTTGTTGAGGTGTCCACTCCACTGCAGCTCGTGCTTTGCACTTAGATGCCTGGTCATGCAGGTTGTGCTCAGGTTTAGAACCTTTATGCCTCACTTCAGTCTCTGATTGTACAGTGTGCAAACCACTCGTGTCTTGTCGTCAGCACATTGTCTGAAGAGATGCCATGCCAAGGAACTTCTTTGGAGCTGGTTTTGGTGTGCTCGGTCCCTTGGTGCGGTGGGCAGTAGCAGGCATACTGTCTAGGGGATGGCTGCTCTGCTTTTGCACCCCGCTCCCCTTTTCTGCTGTGCTGGTGGGTCTGTGCAACCACCGCCTCTTACTCCGAACTAGACAGGTCACTCGCATGACCTTGATTCCACTCAATCTTCACCCCTGCCCTCCTTGTCGGTCTGCATACTGCAGAAAGATACAGCAGTTGGCACCTGTGTTTCGTTATCAACCGAGACATGCTGCGGTGGTCCTCCCATGTACTCATCCTGAAACATAAGTGGTTGGGCATCGGTGCACTCAATCTCTTTCACTTCTGGGGCAGGGCTATGTGGATGGATCACGGAAACCCTGCTAGCAGAGTCATCAAAAAGCAGAAGAGACTGCTGCATGACTTGGGGCATTCGGCCCTACCAAATAACGTTGAAGGTTCTGTCGCCTACTCGCACCTGAGGAAGGTGTTTCACTTGTGCGTGTAGCTGGCACAAATAGACCACGTCCTCTCCCTACAATAGGAGCTCTACCAACACCAGCAGCTGTCACAAATGCAGCAAAGGCCGCAAATGTAGTAACTTGCACAAAATGGGTGTTTTTATAGAACCAGAATATAACAGCGATATTTAACGCTTGTATTGGACTGTCACAAATGCAGAAAAGTCCACAATTGTAGTATCTAGGACAAAATGGGTGTTTTAAAAATAACCTGACTATAACAGCAGTATTTATTGCTTATATTGGACTGTCACACATGCAGTAAAGGCCGCAAAGGTACTTTATGGAAAAAATATATTATTTTTTCCACCACAATTAAACAGATGGATTTAACTGAATTTCTTTCACTATCACAAATGCAGTGCAGGGCGCAAATCTACTTTTTAGCAAAATTTTTTTATTTTGTCCCACATAATCTAACAAACGGAATTACTTGTATTGTACTTTACAGGAAAAAAAAAATTGAATATGTCATCCCTTGGGTCCCAGAACTCACAGACGGATTCCCTATATTATTTTCCCTTCCCCTGGCACATATGCAGTACAGGTCCACTTAAAAAATGGGTATATGTTGCCCACTGAACTAAAAGAACAGGGTTAAATTATTGTCCCTGGCACATATTCAGTGCTGGTGTACTGAACTTGCACAAAACAGCACCCACCTACCTCACATACGGATAAAACTTATTTTTCTTTGTCACTGGGCACAGGGCAAGGTACAAAAATGTTGCACTGCACCAACAAAACAAAATCGCAGTAGATCCCAGAGTTAATAAAAACAAGTTGTGATGTGATATCAGATAGATTCTTTCCTATTCTCTCCCTCATAGCAGCAGCATCCTATCCCTACTCTAGTAAGATCATAGTGACGTACGGCGGTACGTGACTCCAGCTTATATAGACGCTGGGTCACATGCTGCATTGGCAAATCACAGCCATGCCATTAATAGGCACACAAGTTAAACGCTTGTTGATTTGCTGCCCTGCAGCCTTTCAAAACGTGCCATTAAATTGCTGAACACCGAACCAGAACTTTTACAGAAATGTTCGGGTCCACGGTCCAAAAATCCTAAAGTTCGGTATGAACCCGAAATTTACAGTTCAGGTTTGCTCAACCCTATGCAGGTGCCATCTCTGATCTTTCAGCAGGGGACTGGGTGGGAGAAAATGTGAACTGGAGCCACCCAATCTACTATCGCCTACTCTTGTTATAGCTTAACCATTCGTAGAGCTGCATTCGGCCCTATCAAATAACACTCAAGGTTCTGTCGCCTACTCACCCCTGAGGAAGGTATTTCACTTGGGTGTGTAGCTGGCACAGATCGACCATGTCCTCTCCCTGCAACAGGAGCTCCACCAACATCAGCAGCACCACGACCAGGGCCATGTCCCTTGTTTGACGCTCTCCTCAATCTTTGCGGTCACCCACCGAAGTAACAGATGTTTTTATTAAATTAAGTTCCTTGTGAATGCAGAGCAGGGGTTTTTTTGACGGCCAAAATGGGTTAATGTCAGCCAACAATTGAACAGACAAGTTTTTTTAAACTTATTTCCCGGTCTGCTATGCGGTGCAGGCAGCAAAGGTACTTTATTGCCAAAAAAAAGTTTTTTTCTCACACACAATGAAACAGATGGATTTACCTGTATTTCTTTACATACCAGAATGCAGTACAGGGCAAAAATGAAACAGATGGATTTAACTGAGATCATATTTCACTCTCACTGATAAAGCACAGGGGTTTGTTGCATAAAAAATTGTGGATATGTCACCCCTACAATGGAACAGATGGATTTGCTGAATTTATGTGCCTGCCTGTCACATGTGCAGGCTTTAGAAGTACATTACACCAAAAAATGGGAATTTGAAGCCCAAAATGTAACAGTGTTATTTAATGGTTTTATTTGACTAACAAGAACACAGTGTAGGCAGCAAATGTACTTTATAGCAACAGAGATGTGAATTTTTCAGCAAAAAATTTAACTGCAGTATTTGGCGGTTTTATTGGACTGTCAGAAATACAGCACAGGGCAAAAAGGTACTTTTATTGTCCCCCCAAAAAGTTTTTTTTTTTTTTTACTTTAAATAAAACAGATGGTTTTAACTGAGATTATATTTCACTCTCACAGATGAAGCACAGTTTTTTTTTTAAACTTAAAAATAGTGGATATGTCACCCCTACAAGGGAACAGGTGGATTTGCTGAATTTATGTGCCTGCCTGTCACATATACATTGCAGGCCTCAGAGGTACTTTACAACAAAAAAAATTAAATATGTCACCCCACAATGGAACAGATGGATTTAACTGATTATATTTCACTCTCAGAAATGCAGCACAGTGTACTTTACAGAAAAAATAGGGATATGTCACCCCTGGGTCCCTGAGCCCACAGACGTTATTATTTGGTCCCTGGCACATATGCACAAAATGGCCGCTGACGCCCACCTAACTAACAGATGAATTAAAACTTTTTTTTCAGTCTCACTGGGCTCAGGGCAGGGTACAAAAATCTTGCATTGCACCCCAAAAACAAAAAATGCTATAGATCGCTTACTTCACACCAAGTGCAGATATCAGAGTCTTTCTTAATCTCTCCCTCACTGCAGCAGCATCCTATTCCTACAACTAGTAAGAGCAGAGTGACGTGCAGCGCCACGTGACTCCAGCTTATATAGAGGTTGGGTCGCATGGCCAATCACAGCCATGCCATTAGTAGGCATGGCTGTGATGGCTTATAAGGGCACACTAGTTAAACGCTTGTTGATTAGCTGCCCTGCAGCCTTTCAACAAGCACCATTAAATCGTCGAACACCTGTAGGGACATCTGCTTTCCAACATGCACTAATGGGGTGATTTATTAGGAATGGCATTTAATACACCAGTCTTAGGGCTCATGCACAGTAACGTATATATTTTGCTGTCCGTAAAACACGGATCCGCAAAAATTATGGATGACTTCCATGTACGGAGTAACTTTTTTTTTTTTTGCAGACCCATTGAAATTAATGGTTCTGCATATGGTCTGCAAAAAAAACAGAACGGACACGGAAAGAAAATACATGACCCCTTAATAAAAAAAAATAATATACTGGCATATAATTTTGGCACATCTCTGACTGGCCATTTGCTAGAAAATGAATTCTATGCCAGCTAGGAAACTTACTTACACTGGTAATTTAGGCTACTTTCACATATGCATTTATGCTGGATCCGTCATAGATCAGCAAATATGCTACCGTCATGATAATACAATCGTTATGAACGGATCTGGATGTATTATCTCTAAAATAGCCAAGACGGCACTAAAACCAAAGTCAATGGCCCCGGATCCGTTTTCTTCTGTGTCCGCAAAAACGGATCCAGCATCATTGACTTACATTGTGTTTCATGCCGGATCTATCTTGCTCCAAATCCCATGTTGGGCAGAAAAACGCTGCATGCAACATTTTTCTGTCTGCGATGGAGACACAACAAAACGGAACGAAATGCATTCTAGTGTATTCCGTTCCGTAGAGTTCAGTTTTGTCCCCATTAACATAGATAGGGGACAAAACTGAAGCTTTTTCCTCTGGCTTTGAGATCCTTTTATGGATCTCAATAGCGGAATGGAAAAACGCTGATGTGAAAGTAGCCTTACCTCATTTTTATTTGTGGAGGACATTAAGGTATATTTGTTGAGTTGTGCACTGTTGGTGATAGAGATGTGGATATCATTCATGATAGTAATGTGAAGCCATTACAATATGGCGCTGGCACCTAGATGTTTACATAGTTTGCATACCAAAGTTAGCAAAATAATGCAGATGCCAAGTGTTATCTCTTTTCTTGTTTTTGTATTTTAGCCAATGAAACAATGGCATGAGCCTTAGTAGAGAAACGCCCTCTCTGATGATAGAAAAACTACTCAACTTCCTGTAATAAATGAGAACTGCTTTGACCCTTGCCTGGTGCCAGTATGGTTTCTTCCATGCATGTAAAATCCTAGGATTAAGACAATTTGGAGCAGCACATTTGGCTCTGATTGAGAGCAGCTTTAACATTGGTTCGGATCTCTCCCAAACTCCCGCCATAAAGTTGCACATTTTTGTACACAATGGGGCTTGAGCAAAAATGTGTGACTTTTTGGTGCTACTTTTCTGGCATGCAGAGTTTACTAAATTCCCCTTCATGTTTTCGAATATATTAAGCGTTGTAATTTTCCATGACATATAGAAAGACAAACTGTACTCCAGCAGTATGGTTCTAATATGCAGTTCAATTATTTCTTTCCCACATGGCTTGTCTGCATGATTTCTCAGGGTTTTGGACTAAGTTAAAATGTTAAATGCATGTTTAATTGTTTCCAAGGCAACACAATCCCATCTTATCCCCCATGCCAGCTGCCCCAACTAAAACTCTATTTGCTTTCTGTGGGCACTACAGACAGATGTGCATATTACAGCAATATATGCCATGGAACATGCCTCTCTGTGCTGGAAACAGCAAATAGTCCGTATTCAGATGAAACATCTCTGCCAACCATACACTTTATTAGATTCCGCCCAAGGTCCCCGGACTGAAACACATTATTATTTCATTTACAATGGCTGATTGCAAAGTGCTGTAATTCTTTTTAATTGCACAGTAGTTCTGAAGGGAAGCGCATAACAATATTGTTTCTGTAGCTAATATGTGCACTCATAATAAAGCAATCATTTTTAAAAATGGTGTTTATTTACAAGGAAAACTAAAGAAAACATATGATAAATATTTTTGCAGAAAATTCAATTTTTCAACATTTAATGCAAACTGGGAAAGATTCATGTAGTGACCTTAAAGTGGTTTTCCAGGATTTCAATATTGATGGCTTCTCATCGGGATAGGTCATCAATATCTGATTGTAGGGCAGGGAGTTTTGACTTCTAGCACCCCCATAGATAAGCTGTTTGCTGCGGTGCTTTGCTGAGTGCTGTGAATTATACACGGCATACCAAGTAGTGATGAGCTTCGCCAAATTTCACAAAGAAATTTGATTTGTGACAAATTATTTAGTTCTGAAGTGCACTCTTTTGAATGTAATGGGAAGAAAAATGAGGGTTGATTTGATTTTTATATTTTTATTTTATTTATAAAACCTTTTTGTTTTACAGTTTTTTTTAAATAGTTCCCTTAGGGAACTATAACAAGACAATTACTGGATTGCTTTTCTCATAGACTCCAATCCATTAGCACTGGAGTCTCTGAGGATTTTACTATATTTCTATGGAACCCTGCTACAAACAGGGGCTCTATACTAAGCAGCTGCCTCTTGTCACAAAAGAAGACAGGGGCTGCTGCTAAAAAGTTCTGGCTCCTCTGATCCCTGGCTGGGAGAGCTGGAGCACACTTGGAGGCAAGCACTTCTGGGTTTTCAGCATTCATATACTGTGGTCAGGATTGACCACAGCATCTGAAGTGTTAAATGTCCACGATCGGCATTACTGCCAGTCGCGGACATTATCCGCGGGTGCTTGCTGTCTTTAAAGGGCTTCTGTCAGCCCACTAAACCGTTTTTTTTCCCCGGTTAATATTAATCCCTACACTGCAAGCTCCCTGTACATATGCTAAATATTCATTTTCGTTCAGTAGATTTTGTTAAAAATCAAGTTTTATAATATGTAAATTACCTTGCTACCAGCAAGTAGGGCGGCTACTTGCTGGTAGCAGCCGCATCCTCCTCTCATCATGACGCCCCCTCCGCCGTTTGATTGACAGGGCCAGGGAACGGGTTCGTTCTCTGCTGGCCCTGTTCGAATTCAAAATATCGCGCCTGCGCCGTACCTTTCTTTAATCGGTGCAGGCGCACTGAGAGGCGGCCTCTCTCCCGGCCGCTCCATCCTCAATGCGCCTGCGCCGGGTGTAGATGTGACGTCATCGGCGCAGGCGCATTGAGGATGGAGCGGCCGACAGAGCGGCCGCCTCTCAGTGCGCCTGCACTGATGACGTCACATCTACACCCGGCGCAGGCGCATTGAGGATGGAGTGGCCGGGAGAGCGGCCGCCTCTCAGTGCGCCTGCACCGATTAAAGAAAGGTACGGCGCAGGCGCGATATTTTAAATTCAAACAGGGCCAGCAGAGAACGAACCCGTTCCCTGGCCCTGTCAATCAAACGGCGGAGGGGGCGTCATGATGAGAGGAGGATGCGGCTGCTACCAGCAAGTAGCCGCCCTACTTGCTGGTAGCAAGGTAATTTACATATTATAAAACTTGATTTTTAACAAAATCTACTGAACGAAAATGAATATTTAGCTTATGTACAGGGAGCTTGCAGTGTAGGGATTAATATTAACCGGGGAAAAAAAACAGTTTAGTGGGCTGACAGAAGCCCTTTAAAGTCCCAACTGCCAATGTAAATAGCCATATGATGGTCGGGAAAAGGTTAAAATATATGGTTTGAGCTTTTTCTGGCATATATCTTAGGCTAAGTGCACAAACACTGAATTTCAAGCATTTTTAAAGGGGTTGTCCACTTATTGATGACCTATCCTCTTGGTAGGGCATCAATGTCAAATTGACAGAGAAAGGGGAGCTCTCAGCATCCCCACCGATCAACTGTTTGAAGAGAAAGCAGAATTCATACGAGCGCTGCATTCTCTTCACTGTTTACCTGCAACCACAACCACAGTATAAGCAGGTACAATTATTAGATTGGTTATGCACAAGATCCGTTTTTTGTTTTTTTTACAGGATCCTGTAAAAAAAAAAAAAAAAAAAAGGATCCTGTTGCAAATTTGGAATTCATTTGAGCCATTTCCATCTGAGATCAGTTTTTTAAGATGGAAAAAATTGTAGTGCATGCAGTACATTTTTATTTTCCCGCCAAAAAATTGGATCTCAGATCGAAATGGCTCAAACGGATGCCAAATGTGCAATAGGATAGTTTAGTTTTTTTTTACAAGATCCTGTTTTTTTTTTCCTTTTCTTCTGACGGATCAGAAGAACGGAACACAGAACGGAAATGTGAACTCTACCTAAATATATCTGATGGACGCACAGAAAAACAATTGCACCAGGAGACCATTTTTTATAATACCACAGTTGTGCGTTATGCCTTTATGTAATGTACTGTACATGTATACTTTTATAGCTACAAGTCAGCTGCAGTATTAGGCTAGGTGAAGTTCACATCTGTGTTGGGAATTCCGTCATAAGAGCAGAAAATGGAATTCAAGCTGTAAAATATATGGTCTATGATGGACACCAACGTAGCCCAATATATGGAATTTGGGGATTTTTGGCCACCCTACTGTGTTTTTCTGTATATATTGTGAGTTGTCCTTATGGGATATTTGTGAACTATGAACAGTTTCAGGGTGAGCTTGAAAAGGCTGGGTTAGGCCAAAAGGTATCACTGAATTAAACTTCACACTTTAGTTTGGATCCACTTCAGTGCTGCCTTTATTTCTTCTCTCATTTTGGTTCAATTATGCTATTTTTTTTCTGGTAAATGTGATGAAAATTGCGATGGAGCCTCCATAATAGAGAGCCTTACCAAAGATTACAACTGTGTCAGTTGTACAAATACATAAATGCCAATACATACACCAACTATTTAAAGGATAATATGACTTTTCGCTGGTGCTCTTGTACCTGCTTTATACTCTGCACATACAGTTTCATTTCAAGGATGCAATTGTGAGAGATTGACAATAACTGAATACAATGTAATGTCAACCAGTTGGAAACTCTGAGCAGAAAAAGCATGCCGGTTTCAAGTGAAATTCTTATTTTAACAAACATTAACACAGTGACTTCTGAAAGTCTCAATACGTATCACAAACACTACAGTATATTTCAAAGCATTGATACTTGAAATAAAATGGCGCACACTGTTTATGATTCATTGCTACATACTGCATGTATTCTGTATATCCAATGCAATCCTTTAGCAAGGGAACTCCGATAAATTGCTATATAATATCATAGCAGACTCCAATAGGCACAAAAATATTTAATTTGGGCAATTTGGGCAAGTTGGCTGATAGTTTAGTTTAACAGACCCAGACCTGCTGCCTCTGTAAAGTATAATAAAATGAGTATCAAAAGACCAGGCACCCAATGTAAAATCTGTACCAGTGGCAACATGACCACCATGGCACTCTATGGCATTAATGCACCTTTTTGTGTACTATATTACTCCATTAGTGTACTTTGGATAAGCACAGTGCAGTGGTGGCCATGCTGGAGTTTGATATATCTGTATCTATGCAATAATGAATAAAATGGAAGGGAGCATAGCCAGCATCTATATTATAGGCTTACAATCCACAAAGACAGAAAGGAGTGCAAACTTTAGTACAAATCTACACCAACTCATAGCAGGCAAAGATCTCAATGCCTGTCTTTAGGACAGTCCAAATGTATTGAAATATTCTAGATAATATATTTAGCACATTTTAGTCAGTTTGAGATTGGAGCAAGACATGCCAGCCTTAGGGCCCTATTAGGCCGCTGGATTTTCAGGTCAATTATCAGGAACAAGTGATCATAGGAACACTCGATAATTAGCCCATATAATCGAGTAACCAATCAGCCGATGAGCAAGCAAATCCTGGCAATTATCAGCAGCACACCTCCCCATTTTATCAGTGATGTGCTGCTGATAATCAACAGAAATGAATGAAGGAGGAACTGAGGTAGCAATTCCTCTCACATTCAGTTTGCATCGGCCTGTATAATCATGCCATTGCTAATTAGTGTTGAGCGCGAATATTTGAATAACAAATTTTATTCATGAATATCGGCACTTCGAGAATTTGCGAATTTTTCGAATATAGTGCTATATATTCGTTCTATTCAATATTCGTAATTTTTTCCATCTGAACACATGATTCCTCAGTGCTTCTTGCTTGTGGGCCAATGACGTCATTGGCCCACAAGCAAGAAGCAGGTAGAAATCAAGTGTTCACTTCAGATGAAAAAATATGATGAATATTCTAAAAAAACAAATATATAGCACTATATTGAATATAGTGCTATATATTTGTTTTTTAGAATATTCGTCATTTTTTTCCAACTGAAGTCATGATTCCTCCCTGCTTAAGTTGCTTGTGGGCCAATGACTCATTGGCCCACAAGCAAGAAGAAGGGAGGAATCATGTGTTCAGATGGAAAAAATGATGAATATTCATTTAAACGAATATATAGCACTATATTCTATAGTGCTATATATTAGTTTTTGACCCACGCCTGTATTCAGCGTGTATTATTTGCATATTACGCGATAATTACCTTGCCGATTTTCACGTACAAAAAGTGTAATATATAACTAATATACAAATTTGCGAATATATGACGAATATTCTACAAAATATTTGTGAAATATCACAAATTAGAATATGACCCCTGCCTCTCATCACTAGTGCTAATGAACGCGATATTATCTGTTGCCACTCGCATTACCCGAACATGGGACAGTGTAATTCAGCCCTTATTAACCACTTCCACACCAGGCCATAACTTTGGAACGCTTTTACTTATCTAAGCCATTCAGAGATTGTTTTGTTGTGACACATTGTACTTCATGTTAATGGTAAATTTGAGTCAATATGTTTTACCTTTAGTTATAAAAAAAATCCAAAAGTTAACAAAAATAAAAAAAAAGTTTTCTAAATTTGAATTGCTTTGCTTTAAAGACAGATAGTGATGCCTTGCCTCATGAAATATTCATTAATTAACATTCACCATATGTCTACTTTATGTTGGCATCATTTTAGTAATCTAATTTGATTTTTTTAAGCCGTTAGTCAACTTTTTTAAGGACCAGTTCAGTTCTGAAGTCACTTTGAGGGTCTTACATAATAGAGGCAGGACACAGAAGGCAAGGAACGCCATATGGTATTTGGAAGGCAGATTTTGCTGAAATGGTCTTTGGGCACCGTATTGCATTTGAAGAGGTCCTGAGATATCCCCACAGTGAAACCCCCCCAAAACTGACCACATTTTGTAAACTACACCACCCAAGGAATTTTTAAGGGGTGTAGCGAGCACTTCACTCAATAGGTGTTTCATAGAATTTTTTATACTTGGGTGTAAAAATGAAAAATTACAAAAAAATTTACAAGAAAATGGTGCGAATATGACCCTACAATTTGCTACCCCCTTTTTCCCCGAATACACTTTTTCCAATTGTGGTTGTAAACTGTTTTTTGGGGATACTCCAGGGCTCAAAAGGGAAGGAGCGGCATCTGGATTTTCTAACATGGAATTTTCTGTCATGGTTTTTAAGAGTGATAATTTTTTTATTTTTTGTTAAATGAGCTATGTGAGGGCTTATTTTGCGCAGTACTTTTTATTGGCACCATTTTGGGGTACATTTGGCTTTCTGGTTGATTTTATCTCCTTTTTTGGGAGGTGAAGTCACAAAAAAGCTGATAGGTGTCATTTCTCGACTTTTTTTTTACACCGTTCACTTAAATGGGGTAGATCATGTGATATTTTTATAGATCTGGTCATTACAGACACAATGATACCACAATTTTAGAAAAAAATTATGTTTTTATTTTACCATTTTCTTAGAGTCATATTTTTTATTATTTTTTGGGCTATACTCTTGTGTGAGGGCTTGTTATTTGTGGGACAAGGTGACGTTTTTATTGCTACCATTTTGGGGTACATATGACGTTTTAATTGATTTTGTCAAAACACTTTTTTTTTTTTTTACACTTTGTGTCCCCCCATTAAGGTTATACAAGACCTCTGGGGGACATGTAACATAATTTTTTTTTCTCTCTATTGATTTCTCCTGTAACTGGTGCTGACATAGAAGCCCCAGTTATAGGGGAAATACACCCCCCAGAGAGTTTGTACAGCAGAATACAGTGCTGTACAGCCTCCGTGCAGGGCTGATCATGGTATATGGAAGACCAAACAGCTCCTGACCACCGGGGCAGGGCAGGTATCGCACATTCCTTCCTGATCTGTATACACAGAGCTCGTCAATGGGTGGACAAGAAGTGGTTAAAAAGGATTTTCCAAGATTTTAGAACTGATGACCTATCCTCAGGCTAGGTCATCAGTTTCTGATCAGTGGGGGTCCAGCACTCTGGACTCTTAGCGATCAGCAGTTTGAAAGGGCCTTTTCTGTGCTTGCCAAACACAGCACCCTACATTGTATAGCAGCTGTGCTTGGTATTGCGCGCAGAACAATTCACTTGAATGGGGCAGAGCTGCACCTAGGCCACGTGGCCAATGAATGTGTCCTCACTGGCCTAGGGTAAACTGCAAGAAGGCCATGGCACTGAGGGTCCCGGGTGTAAGACCCCCACCAATCAGATACTCAGTGGTGAATTGACCATAGACTCTAGAGGGAAATTTTCCAGTGGACAGATGCCCAGGAGGCCGCCTGAACCCTCTTCATGTCCTCCAGGTAAGCAATGATCTGTCGCTCTTAGAGTTAATTAACACTGTGGGCATCAAGTAGTTATGTGCCAACCATAGGTGCCCTACACATTCTTGAATCCAACTGTATTGCCATTCTGAGGCAACTGGAGTAGGAGGACAGAACGTAGCAGCTGGTGCTGGCCACCACAGAGGGGCAGCTTCTGAGGATGTATTTTACTCTGCAGTGTGGTTTTTGATGCTGCTGGGGCAGTTAATAGTATTTTACTGAGGTATTTGACTCTGCTAGGTTGGCATTTTGTGCCGCAATATACAGTGCTGATCAAAAGTTTAAGACTACTTGAAAAATTGCAAAAAATCATATTTTACATTGTTGGATCTTAACAAGGTTCCAAGTAGAGCTTCAACATGCAACAAGAAGAAATGAGAGTGAGACAAAACATTTTTTGAGCATTCAATTAATTGAAAATAACGATTAAACTGAAACAGGCTGTTTTTAGGACCACATGCCTTCAAAAGGCCAAATCTGTGCAAAGATGTGAATCCATTGTCATTTTCTGTCAGGTAGTCACACGTTGTGATGGCCAAGGCAAAAAAACTCTCCCTTTTTGAACGTGGTCAGGTTGTAGATCTGCATAAGCAGGGTCTTTCACAAAGCGCCATCGCTGCTGAGGTGGGACACCGTAAGACAGTCATTTGGAATTTCTTAAATGATCCTGAGGGATATGGAAGTGGAAAACCCCAAAAAATTTCACCAGCACTGAGCCAGAGGATCCAATTGGCTGTCCGTCAAGACACTGGACAATCCTCGACCCAAATTAAGACCCTTACTGGTGCTGACTGCAGCTCCATAACCATCAGACGGCATCTGAAACTGAAGGGCTTTAAAAACAAAAAACGTCTTCAAAGACCTCGTCTCCTTGAACGCCACAGAACTGCTCTATTGGACTTTGCAAGAGAGCACCAAACATGGGACATTCAAAGGTGGAAGAAAGTTTTATTCTCTGATGAGAATTTTTTTTACCTTGATGGTCCTGATGGTTTCCAACGTTACTAGCATGACGATGGTCTGGGGTGCTTTTTCCTTCAGTGGAACAATGGAGCTTCAGGAAGTGCAGGGGTGTCAAACGGCCGCTGGCTATGTCCAGATGTTGCAGAGAGCATTCCTCATGACTGAGGGCCCTCGTCTGTGTGGTAACAACTGGGTTTTTCAACAGGACAACGCTACAGTACACAATTCCCGCAGGACAAGGGACTTCTTCCAGGAGAGTAACATCACTCTTTTGGCCCATCCTGCATGTTCCCCTGATCTAAATCCAATTGAGAACCTTTGGAGATGGATGGCAAGGGAAGTTTACAAAAATGGACAACAGTTCCAGACAGTAGATGGCCTTTGTGCAGCCGTCTTCACCACTTGGAGAAATGTTCCCACTCACCTCATGGAAACGCTTGCATCAAGCATACCGAAACAAATTTTTGAAGTAATCAACAATAACGGCGGAGCTACTCATTACTGAGTTCATGTTTGGAAGTTGGATTTCTGTTTTGGGGGGGGTTTAGTTTTTTGGGAGAGGTGTGGTCCTAAACTTTTGATCAGCTGAAAAACAGCCGGTTTCAGTTTATTCGTTGTTTTCATTAAATTGAATGCTCCAAAAATATTTTGTCTCACTCCCATTTCTTCTTGTTGCATGTTGAATCTCTACTTCGAACCTTGTTAAGATCCACCCATTCTAAATATGATTTTTTACAATTTTTCAAGTGGTCTTAAACTTTTTATCAGGACTGTAGTATTGCTGGACCTGCCTACTTGTGTTGGCCTTGCCTTCTGTACAATTTAGACCCACTTATAACACGGGGCACTTTTCTTTATTTTTCCAGGGCCACTTTAAGTTCCCAGTCCACCCCTGCAGATACCGATGACCTATCCAGAGGATAGGTAATCAATTCTAAAGTCTTGGAAAGCCCTTTAAATTTCCCTCTATCTCTGTCTAATCTATTCACTTTACCTTGCATTTGTATCACACTCTCAATGCTTACAAGTAGAAAGCCACTAGACATCTGCAGAATTAAGAAATTGTTCAACTGCAACACCATTCATCTGACCTATTTTTCTACTTTATTACTCCTGAAATGGTGGGGACTTCTAAGTCCCATTATGTGAATACAGCTCGAATGAATTCCCATCTTAATTTACTTTCAGCAAATGTATCTGTCTCCTATGGTGATGGCTTGGGTTCATTCTGTGTCCGTGCATTTTAAATATCGTTTAACTATTATCATTTCTCAACTTCTAAACCACATTTCAGCTTTTCATTGTTTGCGATATTGTTCAGCAAACTAAAAATAAATCTACCGGCTGTACTTTCTGAAGTGTTAAATTCGGTCTGTGAACATAAACAAGCGGTGCCAAAATATTAGCTACATCTGAAAGGATTGTGCAATAAAGTCAAAAAGCTATTATTCAAATATTTTGTACCAACACTGCAGGGACATAAACTGTCTCATATGAGTTCTCCTGGAAATACTGTAGCATTGCAATGTATTCATTTTAATTAGATCCAGCTTAAGCGCAGCATGCTAGTTTCCAGTAGAAAGCTTCTTCTGTATGCAACTAATTTACACCTCTTCTTGCATTCTGTTCTCTTTCTTACTTGCCTGCTATGTACTGTTAATCGTATCAATGGGCTGTGTAATATGATTTATGTAACATGTTCTCCGTCTGGAAAAAGGGTCGCACAGGCATGCAATGCCCTTGTCACCGATTCCTTCTTTTTTAATCCTGGAAAACACATTTATTGCAGCAGGTATTGATTCTCTCAAATGTGTCGGCTTATACTAGCAAAATTAATCTGTTCAATGAATGATAAATGGCAGAGCAAAAGAATATACATATACAGCACTGGCTTGTGGTTTGCATCTACCTCTCTTCTGCTTTCCTACATGAACAGAAATGATAGATAGAAAATGTAAATTACAGCTCTTTTGTGTTCAGTAGGCGGTGGTTCTGAGAAATGAAAGTGATTTGTGCCACATAGTGCTATAATGTGTTCTTGGTCGATTTAACCGCCGCCTTCTCTAGTTTCTATCTATCTCATATCTATACACTATATGTATTATCTATCTCTTTCTTTTTTTCCTTCTTTTTCTTTCCTTCTCTCATCTATTTCTATATCTAATACCTACACTGAACAAAAATATAAATGCAACATTTTCGGTTTTGATCCCATTTTGCATGAGCTGAACTCTCTGCACTACATTGTCCACAGTTGGTGTGCATACTAATATCAGCTTTGTGGGATTCTTTGCAAAAGCTATTGAAATACATTGAATGAGTTAGTTAACCTCTTGTGCTGTTTTTTACTTGCTACCCATCAAGTTTAGCTCAGCTGCATACTTCACTGAGATCTACTCCAAAATGGCTCCTGAGACGGAGACACTGCCTGCAGGCCTAAAGGTAATAACTGCTTGCAACAGCCAAACCAGCACTTCTCACAGGGACAAACCCTGCAACACACATTGATAGTCTGCAGAGAACACTCGCTGCATATGAAACCTTACCAGGAACACTCCAGGATAAATCTCAGCTCAATTATCCCATGGAATACCCGATGGGGAAAATAAACACTGGAAACCATTTCCAGCCCAGTCATGTCATGCAGTTAATTCTGGAACACACCTCCAGCTCTATAACATGTGTATAACTGTGGACGGACATGCTTCCAGCACTTCATATAATACATGATACTCTGGTAACTCCTTCCGGCTATATAATATTAGGCTTAGCAACCATACTGGTCTTCACCGCAGCAGGAGCCTCTGCATATGTGAGCTTCACTCTCCTAGACAGAAGAAAAAAAACATGCCTGCCTAGAGGGTGTGCACTTCTTTATAGGGGGGTTAATTAGTCTGATTTACTAATGATTTTTCTTCTGTCCTACATGGGAGGAGCAAGATATTAACCCTTTTGGTGTGCTGCTTGAAGGACCATAAGGAGGGATACACTGAACAAAAATATAAACTCAACAGTTTCGGTTTTGCTCCCATTTTGCATGAGCTGAACTCAAAGATCTGAAACATTTTCTACATACACAAAAGATCCATTACTCTCACATATTGTTCACAAATCTGTCTAAATCTGTGTTAGTGAGCACTTCTCCTTTGCTAAGATAATCCATCCCACCTCACAGGTGTGGCATATCAAGGTGCTAATTAGACAGCATGAATATTGCACAGGTGTGCCTTAGACTGCCCACAATAAAAGACCACTCTGAAATATGCAGTTTGATCACACAGCACAAAACTTAAAAGGAGTTGTATTAATGCAACTTAAAATTAAAATATTGAAAAGGATCAATATTCTAGGCTCAAAGTGTCATACTCTACTCCGCTAATTAATCCATACCCCCCTGAGCAAAGGGTACCTGAGATTGTGACTTTGGGGTTTTCATAAGATTTAATCCATAATCATCCAAATTATAACAAAAAAAGGCTTGAAATTTCTTGCTTTGCATGTAATGAGTCTATCTCATATATTAGTTTCACCTTTTAAGACACAGTGGCATAACTAGAAATAACTATGCACCACAGCAAATATTTGAACAGGGCTCCCCACAGCAACTTCTTTCCAACCCCCACTCCTGTGGCTAGTCAAGATCGCTTTCTCAGACCAGGCCCAGCTTCCACTCTGTCTGTTTCCTACACATTTATACTATATGTCATGCCACTGTATATTACTCTTGAGGTGGCCCTGACAATAAAATCTTAGTCCTCCTCCTGGATGGGCCCCTTCTGAGTTTGGGTCCCAAAGCAGCCACTACCCCTATAGCTATGCCCCTGTCAAGACCGCTAGGAGAATTCTAGGGAATCCAACCTCTTCAATAGAAGCTGTAACATGGGTATTGGTGCACATTGCAAACCAGCATAGTTTAAGGAGGAAACCAAAGTTGATCAAGTCTGGTTCATCTTGTGGTGATCAAGCCAGAAACTCAGGTAGACCTGTCTTGATTGCTTCGTATGAGAAATACTGAACAGGGCAGATTATTCTGGCCATTCCAATAACTCTGGTCAGGAAGTACAGTTCACCAATGTTTTATTTCAGGGAAGATGGTTTCCTCAAGAGATGTATCTGTGATCCAATATTAGAGACCTGGGTGCCATATATCTAACTCTTCATTTAGGGCAGGCTCAATAATCAGTCAGTGGTGGAGCAAACAGAAAAATATCTCCACCATGTGCGATATCAACTATTGGCACAGGACTAACTCTGCTCTACGGAACAGTCAATACAGTCAAATTATGACTTGGGCAGTGGAATGTCAAACCGTAGACAGCCATCCACATTCAGGGTAATCTGAATGTTCAGATAGATCTGTTAAACAGGTCACAGTTGTAGTTGCAACAACTGTATTTTTAAACAGATTGTGTGCAAAAGGGATTCCCCCTATTTAGATGTAATGGTGACAGCCCCCATTACAAAGCTCAAGAAGTTCTGCTCCCTGAATCCAGCAGATCAACCAGAAAGAATAGATGGAAAGTCGGAAAGGAACTGTCTTTAAGTCGGAAAGGAATTTTTCATCCAGAAATTCCCTCATATTCTGTGTGCTCAGGAAAATCAAACAAGTGTTACAGTCATAGCCATAGTGCTCATCTGGCCAAGAGGGCAATAGATGGAAAGTCGGAAAGGAACTGTCTTTAAGTCGGAAAGGAATTTTTCATCCAGAAATTCCCTCATATTCTGTGTGCTCAGGAAAATCAAACAAGTGTTTCAGTCATAGCCATAGTGCTCATCTGGCCAAGAGGGCATAATTACCTCACTGGCTACAACTTTCCAGAGGAAAGTTTCACTCCAGATTTATCAGTAAGACTTTTTAAAAAGTTGAAAAGGGGGTGCAGACTCCAGTGCAAAGAGTTTTAGGTATAACAACCTCAAGCACCATTGTGTAGTGGAAAGTACACCAACATAGACTACTGCAAAACTAACTTCAATTATTACCCTCATCATAAATTCCCCCTATGAAGTTTTCAGAGGCACAGCTAGGGGACTAGGTTGACACTCATTCTGGCACACATGCAGGGGTGCACCACCAATGAGGCCAAGTGAGGCGATCGCCTCAGGCAGAACCAGGTAGGGGCAAGAGGGGGGCAGCTGAAGGGTCATGCTGAAGGGAAGGGATTAGGTTAAGCAACTTGCATAAGGAAGGGGGGGGGGTCGCGCAGTTTTAGTGTTTAGAAAGGCTAGGTGCATCCCTCTAAACATGGTGATGGTGATGAATAATGACCAAGAACAAACATCTGGGTCCTCAGCCATGCTGGTGAACATGGCAAGCGGCATGTTTTATTGTTTAGACGCAAAGAGATTTAGACTATTGGATAGCCATTAGTGTCGATCGAGCACCAAAGTGCTTGGGCCAAAAACATTGGGATGCTCAGGTGCTCTACCGAGCACAATGGAAGTCAATGGGAGAGCCCAAGCATTAAACCAGGCAGCCCTTGCTCTGAAAAGGAGAGGGTGCCTGTTTTACAAAAAAAGGTTAAAAAATTATGGAAACACCACCAAAATGGTTTGGAAACAGCATGGGGAGGACATCGGGGTGCATCTTGGAATATTACATACAATTGACAACCACACAAAGGCTATATGCCAAAAGCCAGGTAGACAGATAACAGTCCTTACAATGGCAGCCTTGTGCACTAGGAGACATTCAAAACCAGCTCTCATCAGACTGAGATCCAGTAAGCCTCAAACTTGCTTCATATCTGTTGGATGGCTTGGGTGGACCTGCGCACCTAGATCATTATCATTAGGGTGACAAAAAGTGTTCTGATTGTCCTAACATAATATTAAATAACCTTTCTGTACAGTTTTGTTATGTAAACTCATTTACATAAACATGGGCATATGGGAAAGACAAATTCACAAATTCAAAATTCACAATTACAATTACACTACAAGAAGCAGTAGAAACAAAAGTTTCTAAAACATGTTTGAGCAGTTTTTTCAACGGCTGTGAAATCAAAGGAATATACACCACCTAAATGACTAGGTTCATTCCTACCTAGACTGTGCCCTTTTCTCTGGCATATACCATGACCCCATAGACTTATAGGTCAACTGATTGGGCTAGTTGAAGGAACTGGCACAGGTGGCTACAAATGTACCATTGCCCCACCCTGTATTTAGTGTGGAAGGAAGCATCATCAAACTAACATGGGCAAAACTGTCCTCTACAAGTGTGAAAAACAGTAACATTTTAAAATGAACCGTTGATTGAAATAAGTAATTGTAATACTGTTCTGCTGCCACTACTACTACCCCTCTATAGCTGCACATCCCCTGCACTGAAGATTTCCTCACGCTTCATGGTAACAAATATAATTTTTTCTTAAAATGGCTACTGCACGTGTTAGGACATGGAGCAAAGAACTTTGGGAATGAGGGATCACACACAATGCCATGCATGCAGCCAATCAGCAGCCAGCCAGCCCTGTGATGTCACAGCCCTATAAATAGCCTCAGCCATTTGGGATTCTGCCAGTTTTCAGTGAGCTTAGTGCAGGGATAGAAATCAGCAGGCGCTTGGGACAGTGTTAGAAAAGACTTTAGGCCTCTTTCACACGAAAATGACGGACTGGCTCCGGATGCGTTCAGGGTGCGGTCAGTGAAACCTGCACCATTTTGCAAGCAAGTTCAGTCAGTTTTGTCTGCGATTGCGTTTAGTTGTTCAGTTTTATCTGAGCGGGTGCAATGCGTTTTAAAAGCGTTTTTCACGCACATGATAAAAAACGGAAGGTTTACAAACATCTTTTAGCAACCATCCATGAAAAACGCATTGTATCTGCACTTGCTTGTGCATGCAATGCGTTTTTCACTGAAGCCCCATCCACTTTTTGGGGGCCAGGACTGCGTGAAAAAAGCAGAATATAGAACATGCTGCGTTTTTTACACAACGCAGAACTGATGCGTGAAAAAAAATGCTCATGTACACAGACCCATTGAAAAGAATGGGTCAGGATTGTTCACGTCACTCATTGCAGCCACACGGAAAACTTGCTCATTTGAATGGGGCCTTATTGTGCTAAAAAATTCCCTGATTTACAAGTTCAGGGAAAGATTATTCAAGGTGTAGGGAAAGCATAGGGAGGCATCATCCACGCTATAGAAGAAGAACAGGATGCAATAGGAGAGTGTACAGTGAGTAATAGTTGCTATTATACTGCTGCTTTTAGGTATGCACTAGATGATACCTAATTCCACAAAACCTTGTTTGGTATTAGGGTACAAGTGCTGTGTTGCAGGATGCATTTATAGGAAATATACATATATCATATTAACTGTTCTGCGGTGCAGTTACATTGTTCTACAGCTTTTTTTTGGTGTATAAAAGTAAAAAAAAAAGGAAATTTCATTTGCCATTTTGCGGTGCAGTTACATTGTTCTACAGCTTTTTTGGGGGTGTATAGGTATATAAAAAAGGACATCTTATTTGCCGTTCTGCGGTTCAGTTATATTGCTCTACAGCATTTTTTTGGGGTGTTTAACAGTAAAAAAAAGACATCTTATTTGCCACTCTGCAGTACAGTTACATTGTTCTACAGCTATTTTGGGGGTGTATATGTGTAAAAAAGTACAATTTATTTGCCGTTCTGAGGTGCAGTTACTTTGTACCACAGCCTTTTTTGGGGTGTATAAGTGTAAAAAAAAAAGGGCATCTTATTTGCCACTCTGCAGTGCAGTTACATTGTACTACACACTTTTTTGGGGTGTTGTAATAGTATAAAAAGTATGTCTTATTTGCCATTCTGCGGTGCAGTTACTTTGTACTACAGCCTTTTTTGGGGTGTATTAGTGGAAAAAACAAGTATGCTTTATTTTCCGCTTTGCGGTCGAGTAACATTGTTAAACAGCTTTTTTGGGGTGCATTAATTTCCTTTTAATTTATTTTATCTAACAGTATGTCAGGCAGACAAGTGATAGGCCCTTCAAAGGGAACGGGCAGTGGCCAAAAATTTTCTGTCGCAGGCAGCAGAAGAAGGTGGGGTGGCAGCAGGAGTCGCAGCGAGAGGCCTCAGCTCCCAATGTCATCTAGCAGTCGTGTCTTGACCAGCAACCCAGCGGTTCTTGAATGGTTGACTCAGTCTTTGACTTCATCGCAAGTGACATCAGACACCCCCAGCCAAGAGTCGGTGGGTTCTTCAGACACAACGCTTAGTTGGCATGGCACGGGAGCAGGCCCTGTGCCGTCAACCTGTCCTCAACCTGCCTTTGTCTTTTTCTGCTCCATCTGCTAGAGAAGTATTATATGCCATAGGCTCCGCTCCACTTTTCAGGGAGGACGAGCTACTAGAGGACAGGAAACTGTGCATGCACTTCAGCCACTCTTACACTGCAAAGCACACCCTCATTAAGCTGCAAAGGCAGAATGGCGTTCCTCAACATTAGCTGATATGCAACATTTTCACCTGTTGGAACTCCACCCTCCATATGTTGGACAGACTACATTAACAGAAAAAGGCCATAAACTATTTCTTGAAGATACAGGCGGACGGAGCTACTCCCCTGTGTAACTTCGATGTTAGCCAGTGGTAGCTCATGCGTGACACCTGCCCCTTGCTCTGGTCCTTTGAGGAGGCCTTTTTTGTCAGTCGAAAGGACTACGGGATGAACAATGTCATCCCATGGCTAAATGTCCTGCAACAGATGCTGCTAAATTTGGCCGACCAGGCGACAGGAGACGTGGCAACTATATATCACGGCCACATGAGCCCCGTGGGGGCTGAACTAGAGGAGGAGGACATTCAAGCACAAGCAATGTGTAGAGAAATGGGTGTTTTTTCTACACAGGTGACAGGAGAGGAGGAGTAGGAGGAGCAGAAGGATCCAGAGGAGCTACAGGGCGATGAGAAAGAGGAGGCAAAGGACCCAGACACACTGTGGCAGTATACAGTGGAGATGGAGGCAGGGTGTCCTTCCGAGTCACTTGCGCAAATGGCCCGATGCATGCTCACTTGCTTGCGTAGTGACAGCTGAATTGTCACCATTCGCCAGAGGTATGACTACTGGCTCTCCACCATGTTAGACCCTCACTACCAGTCTAAAATGGGGACCTTTTTTACACCCGCTGAGAGGTAGGACAAACTCAACTGCTATCGAGACATCCTATGTAGTCAGTTGGCTGCTGCCTATGTCTTCCATCGCCGATCCTCACACAGGTCTGCTTTGATGGGCCCTCTGCACTCATGTACCACTGCCATGGCTGCTGGCAGGGTGGGGGCGGGGCCATGAGCTGTACCATCTCTATCAGCAGCAACTTAAGTTTAGAGTCGCTAAGCAGTTTTCTTCACCCACGTACTGAAGAAACTACTCAACAGCAGCTAGACATAGAGCAGAACCTGAACTACCAGGTTGTTGCATACTTGGAGTGCCCCCTGCCACCCCACATCGAAGATGGCAGCAACTGGCCGAGTTTGCCCTGGACAAGCTTTCCTGCCCGGCCAGCAGTGTGGCATCAGAGAGGGTGTTTAGTGAGGTGGGGGCCATAGTTACCCCAAGGAGAACTCGCCTGTTCACCCAAAATGTGGAGAAACTAACCCTTTGTGAAAATGAATCAGGTGTGGATCAGCCAGGATTTTCAAACACCAGTGCCTGATGCATCAGACTAGATAATCCATAGTGCCACACCTACGCTTTAACAAAAGAGGCCTGTTTCTTCTGGCTACCTTCTTCAGCTACTATTATGATGCTGCCACCCGCCTGATGCCACACCTGATCCCAGGTGCTCCTACTGCCAGCCACAATCTTCAGCTAGTACTTATATTGCCCCCCAACTCCCCACTCTGTCACTGTGACATGTTGTGGTCCCCTCATGATGCTGCCACCTCAACGGTATGTCACTGGGTCACTCTGTGGTCTCCTTATCCTGCTGCCACTTCACCACCTTGTGGTCTCCTCATGGCTGATGCCAGATCACTACTCTGTGGTTCTCCTCATGCTGCTGCCACATCACTACTCTATGGTCTCCTCAAGCTGCTGCTACCTCAACACTGTCACTGGGCCACTCTATGGTCTCGTCATGCTGCTGCCATTTCACTACTCCGTGGTCTCCTCATACTGCTGCTACCTCAACACTATGTCACTGGGCCACTCTGTGGTCTCATCATGCCGCTGTCTCCTCACCACTATGTCACTGGGACACTCTGTGGTGTCCATGTACTGCTGCTACATCAATGCTATGTTTCTGGGCCACTCATCATGCTGCTGCCACCTCACCACTCTGTGGTCTTTTCATGCTACTGATACCTCAACACTATGTCACTGGACCACTCTGTGGTCTCCTCATGCTGCTGCCACCTCCAGACTCTGTAACTGGGCCACTCTATGGTCTTCTGATGCTGCAGCCACTTTCAGACTCTGTCATTGTGCCACCCTGTGGCCTCCTGATGCTGCCGCCACAACCAGACTCTGTCATTGGGCCACTCTGTGATCTCCTCATGCTGCCGCCACCTCCAGACTCTGTCACTGGGCCACTCATTGGTCTCCTCCTGATGCTGCTGTTGCCACCACCTCAACACTCTGTCATTGTGCTACTCTGTGGCCTCCTGATGCTTCTGCCTTCCCCAGACTCTGCCATTGTGCAACTCTGTGGTCTCCTCATGCTGCCGCCACCTTCACACTATTTCATTGGGCCACTCTGTTGTCTCCTCATGCTGCTGCCACCTCCATACTCTGTAACTGGGCCACTCTATGGTATTCTGATGCTGCCACCACCTTTAGATTCTGCCATTGTGCCACTCTGTCGCTTCCTGATGTTGCCGCCACCTTCAGACTCTGTCATTGGGCCATTCTGTGGCCTCATCCTGATGCTGCTGCTGCCACCTCAACACTCTGTCATTGTGCCACTCTGTGGCTTCCTGATGCTGCTGCCACCTTCAGACTCTGTCATTGTGCCACTCTGTGTCCTCCTCATGCTGCTACCACCTTGACACTTTGTCATTGTGCCACTCTGTGGCTTCCTGATGCTGCCGGCACCTCCAGACTCTGTCATTGTGCAACTCTGTGGCCTCCTGATGCTGCCACTACCTCCAGCCTCTGTCATTGTGAAACTATGTGGCCTCCTGATGCATCCGCCACCTCCAGACTCTGTAATTGTGCCACTCTGTGGTCTTCTCATGCTGCCGCCACCTTCAGACTCTGTCATTGTGTATCTCTGTGGCCTCCTGATGCTGTCGCCACCTCCAGACTCCGTCACTGTGCCACTCTGTGGCCTCCTGATGCTGCCGCCACCTACAGACTCTGTCATTGTGCAACTCTGTGGCTTTCTGATGCTGACGCTACCTTCAGACTCTGTCATTGGGCCACTCTGTGGCCTCCTTCTGATGCTACTACTGCCGCAACCTCCATACTCTGTCATTGTCCCACTCTGTGGCCTCCTGATGCTGCCGCCACCTTCAGACTCTGGCATTGTGCCACTCTTTACCTCCTGATACAGCCGCCACCTACAGACTCTGTCATTGGGCCACTCTGTGGTCTTCTCATCCTGCTTCCACCTCACCACTATGTCATAGGGCCACTCTGTGGACTTCTTATGCTGTTCCCACCATTCCCATTTCATGACTGGGCTACTATTTAGCCTTTTTGGCCTGGCTGACATCATCATTTATTTGACCATTCTTCTGATCTGTCAGAAGGAAGATAAAATGAGACGCACAATGGATCCTGTCTGTGTAGCAGCAGTAAAGCCTGTATGGTCCCTTCAGAATTGGCTTATGATTTGGCAGCCAAAAGCAGAAGTGCGTACAAAACACAAAAGACATGCAACTATTCCGTTCACGTGTCGTCTCTGTTTTGGATCCACTACTATTTTTTTGGGCATTAGCAATACTGATGGATTACTGACCAAATGCTGACCGAGTAAAGGTGGATGCTCCACAAACACGATCCGTTTTTTGTGGGTTATTGTTCTGACGGATCAGAGGAAGGGCAAAATAATCAGTGGCGTTGACACATACTTACTGCTGACACCCTGTTGGGGGGCTCTACTTCTATAAGTGTTTAATAGAAGAGGTTTTGTAGAGTGATGAGCGGCATAGGCAATATTCGTTTTCGCAATATTTTGTGAATTTTTCACATAATCACAATAAATTAGCAAATTCTAGAATTCGTGATCTCGTCATTATTTTACCCCTGGCAAATTTTGACTTAAAGTTACTTTTATTCAACCAGCAAGTAATTTTTTGACGGGAAATGACATAGGTGTCTTCCAAAAGATAATAAGATGATGTACAAGAGGCATTATTGTGGAAAAAAACATTTCTCAGCTTTTATTTGCATTTGAGCAAAAAGTGTCCAGTCCAAAATTATTTATGCCCTTCTCAATAATCAATAGAAAAGCCTTTATTGGCTATTACAGCAATCAAACGCTTCCTATAATTGCAGACCAGCTTTTTGCATTTCTCCACAGGTATTTTTGCTCATTCATCTTTAGCAATGAGTTCCAAATCTTTCAGGTTGGAGGGTCTTCTTGCCATCACCCTGATCTTTAGCTCCCTCCACAGATTCTCAATTGGATTCAAGTCTGGAGTCTGGCTGGGCCACTCCAAAACTTTAATGTTGTTGCCTGCTAACCATTTCTTCACCACTTTTGCTGTGTGTTTTGGGTCATTGTCATGCTGAAATGTCTACTGTTGCCCAAGGCCAAGTTTCTCTGCAGACTGCCTGATGTTGTCGTTGAGAATCCTCATGTATTGCTCTTTTTTCATGGTGCCGTTTACTGTGATTAAGTTCCCTGGTCCATTGGCTGAAAAACACCCCCAAAGCATTAGGTTCCCACCACCATGTTTGACAGTGGGGATGGTGTTCTTTGGGTTGAAGGCTTCTCCTTTTTTACGCCAAATGAAGGAAACATCATTGTGACCAAACAATTCAATTTTTGTTTCATCTGACCAAAACACAGAAGACCAGAATTCTTCTTCTTTGTTCAGATGAGCTTTTGCAAAGGCCAAGCGAGCTTTTGTGTGCCTTATCTGGAGAAGTGGCGTCCTCCTTGGTCTGCATTGTGCAGTGTCCGTTGGATTGTCTGCCTTGAGACATTGCCACCAGCAGAGCCCAGATTCACCAGGATGGCCTTGGTGATGATCTTTGGATTCTTTTTCACCTCTCTAACTATCCTCCTGGCCAGCACAGGTGTCACTTTTGGCTTCCGACCACGTCCAATGAGATTTTGTGCTCAAATGCAAATAAAATCTGAGAAATGTTTTTCTTCCACAACAATGCCTCTTGTACATAGTCTTATTATTTATTTGGAGACACCTATGTAATTTCCCGTCAAAAAATTACTTGCTGGTTGAATGAAAGTAACTTTAAGTCAAAATTTGCCAGGGGGATGAATAATTACGGGCAGCACTGTATAAGCTAACTATCTAATGTAATTGGATAAGGAATATGATCCAGATGAAGGCACAGAGCACAGCTGTCACTGCTCTCTCTCTCAGAACTGCAAAAAACAGCAGAAAATGTCTGCTGGGGAGGTTCTTATATAGTAAGGGGTAGGCAACTTTTTCCTATTGGTTGCTAGGGATGTTGCTAAGCTTTGACAAAGATATTGCAGCCTTCTCATTGGCCCAGAAGCAAGAAGGGAGGTTACTGATGAAAAAAAAATCTAGAATATTCCAGATTACGAATACATAACACTATATTCTACAACTTTGCGGATACTCAAAGTGCCTAAATTTGCAAAAAAAATTGCAATTAGAATATTCGCGATCAACACTAGTTCTGCAGACATCTATGTTGAATAAGCTGACGACAGTGTAAAAGTAGTGCGCTTCTTCTTGGCGCTAACATCGACCTGTAAGGCTGAGGTCATGCTTGATTTATTTTGTTAGTTTTTGGCCCCGTGCACAAATAAGTGAAGGTTGCAATAATTCTTTTTTTCTTTTTTTTTTTAAACATGAAAGTTTTTATTGAGTTTTTCCAAAATTAAGAGATAATGACATTTGGTCCAAATCAGGCAATGATTACATACAAAGTCATAAGAGAGTTTAAGGAGGAAAGATGAGGAAGGGGGTTGAGAAGGCAGGGGAGGAAGGGAGGGAAGGGATAGGAGTGGAGGATGAGGGGAGGGGGGAGGAGGAGGGGAGGGGGGGAGGGACATAGGATAATAAAATAATGCGGAATGAATGAACCAGATATACTGATAATACCTATTGCAAAAGGTACAGTTTCATAGGAGACATCAGTATTTAGTGATAATAATAAAAACTAAATTAAGTAAAGTAAAGTGGTACATTAATATGGATACTTCACAGGTATTTAATGTATCTCAAGTATGACATTTTAAGATATTATAAACAAGCTGCGAAATCTTGTGAGAAGCCAATTAGAACCCAGTTATATAACTAAGGAATTTGCTAGGTTGGAGTTAGCATGAAAGATACTATTCAGCCAGATTCCCAGATTCCCCATTGTTTATAAAATTTATCTTTTTTAAAGAGAGCGGAAGCAGCTACTCCTTCATACCAACAGTTTTCTTCGACCTTTTTAATGACATCAAGGTTGTTGGGAATCTGGTTGGATTTCCAATGGGAGGCGATAAGTTGACATGTTGCAATACATATATGACCAAAAACTGTTCTAAAATCAAGAGGAATGGTCTCAATACCTATAAAAAGAAGTGCCAATTGTGGTGAGGGTGCAATTGGAAATTGACACATTTTTGCAAAGATACGAAAAGATCTCTGCCATAAGGAATTAATCGGGGGGCAATCCCACCAGCAATGAAGGAAGGATCCTTGTGGGTGTCCACATTTCCAACATTCAGGGGACGTATCTGGGAATAGTCTATTTAGTTTTATCGGGTGATAGTACCATCTATATAGAATTTTCCTAGATATCTCTAAATGAGAGATGCATCTTGAAATATTGGATATTGCATCAAGTGCGGGGGACCATTGTTCTGTAGATAAATTGATGGAAAGGTCTTGAGACCATTTGGACTTGATCACTTGTAATGGGTCTTCTAATGGTATGATAAGAACCTCGTATGTTTTGGATATCCCTTTTCTAATAGCGTTATGATTTAAGAGCCATCCTGTGAAAAAAATTGAAGACGGGTTGTCATTGTTTCGTCTTTGGGGATGGGTAAAGATGGTATTAACAATAGCGTGTCTGATTTGAAGATATTTATAAAAATCTCTTGTGGGAAGACCGTAGCAATGTGAAAGTTCCGAAAAGGGTTTTGGAATGTTGTTTGTGAGGAGATCATTAATATAACATAGACCTTTATTTTTCCATGCAGAGATGTCTAAATCTGGGATACAGGATTCTAATATTGAGGTGTTGTAATCCTGAAGGGGTATATCAAATAATTGACGTTTATTAGCAACTACGTCCCAAACATTGAAGATAGCTTTAATAGTGGCCAAGGTGCTATTGGGCAGAAACTTGAAAAGAGACATAGCTGTAAGAAGGTCTTTTAAAGAATGTTTCCCAAGAGAATGTTTTTCTATACGAGACCATTCTTTTTGTTGGTCATTATGCCATAGATGTTTTAATTGATCTAGGATTGTGGCTCTGTAATATTGTATGATTAAAGGACAGTTTAAACCGCCTTCTTTTTTTAGGAAGATAGAGTATATCTGCCTTTATTCTATGATATTTGCCTCCCCATATAAAATGTAAAAGGGATTTTTGCAGATCTTTAAGGTATTTGATGGGTATTGGAATAGGTAGGTTTCTGAAATAGTATAACATTTTGGGCAGGATACTCATTTTTATAACTGCAATTTTGCCTAGCCAGGAAATACCTTGTGTTTTGAAGCTTGTTAGTTTAGACTTGATGTCCTGAAATAAGGGGATATAATTAAGAGTAAATGTTTCGCTAGGCAGTGCTGTAAGGTTAATCCCTAGGTAGGGTATTGATTTTTTAACCCAGTTAAATTGAAAGGTTAGTTTTAGAGACTTAACAATTTTCTCCTGAATTCCCACGTTTAGGATTTGAGATTTTGTGGTGTTGATTTTGTAATAGGATGCCTTCGAAAAGGATGATAGTATATTACAAGTGTGGGGAAGAGAGGTGGCAGGATTAGATAATAATAAAAGAACGTCATCCGTGAATAGGCCTATGCGATGGTCTTTACCTGAAGTTCAAATGCCAGTAATGTGGGGGGATGATCTGATATGGGTAGCAAGTGGTTCCATTATTAGGGCGAAGATTAAAGGGGATAGGGGGCATCCCTGTCTAGTGCCGTTTGAGATGGGAAATAAATGGGATTTAAATCCAGAGGAGTAAACAAAAGCTTGGGGTGAGGAATATAAGTTTAATATACCAGATAATAAAGGGCCGTTAAATCCAAATTTTTTCAGGACTCAGTGAAGGAATCCCCAATGGATCCTATCGAACGCCGTCTCTGCATCCAGTGAAAGGAGCATGGAAGGCGTTCAACGGGTATGGGCTATTTCAATTAGGTCCAAAAAATGTCTTGTTCCGTCTGAAGTTTGTTGGTGTTTGACAAAGCCTACCTGGTCAGAGTCTATGAGACTTGGTAGTATGTCTGCCAGACGATTAGCTAAGATTTTGGAAAATAATTTTAGATCAGTATTTAAAAGAGATATTGGTCTAAAATTAGCAGATGTATTAGGGGCCTTCCCGGGTTTTGGCAAAGTAATTATTATTGCTTGGAGCATTTCTGTGGGAATACCCTTATCGTGCATCATATGTTGAAAGCAAGAAAGTAGGTGGGGAGTTAAGATATGAGAGAAAGGATTTATAATATTCATTTATAAAACTGTCTGGGCCCGGGGATTTATTTATTTTGAGAGTGGAAATGGTGTCAAGTATTTCTTGTGGAGAAATGGGTTTATTTGTGAGAGTTGATCTGGTAATAAAAGGGGGAGTGATATGTTGTTCAAAAACAAATTAATGTCTTCTGCGGTTGGTTGGTGAGAATTTGGGTTGTTTTTTAAATTATAAAGGGAGTGGTAATATTAGGCGAATTCTTCAGCAATTTTAAGGGGGTTTATTATTTTGTTTTTATTAGTGGACCACAGGAAAGGAATTCGGGTGTTTGCTGCTTTATTTTTTAAGTTTATTGGCCAACATTTTGGAAGCTCTATTTCCTTGCCTGTAAAATTGTGCCTTGGATTGTCTAAGATGTCTTTCAAAATTATTTTGCATCAGGAGATATATTTCATGTCTAGTGCTAATAATTTGTTGAGAAATATGGGAAGTTGGAGATTTTTGGTTGTCTTTTTCCAAAATTCTGAGTTTGTCGTGTAGTTCTTCTAATTCAAGTATTCTTTTCTTTTTTTCTTCTGAGGAATATTTAATAAAAAGACCTCTGATTACCGCTTTCTGGGCGCACCATAGTGTTGTTGGGTTAATCTCTGAGTTAGTATTGAGTTGGAAGTATTCTGTTATCGCCTTTGATATTAATTCCTTGTAGTGTTTATTCGATAATAAAAGGTTATTTAACCTCCATGGGGAAGAGTGTTTGAGGTTGAAAGTCTCTTGAATGGAGATTGTAATAGGGGCATGATCAGACCAAGTAATCAGGCCTATCTTGGAGTCCACCACCTTTTGAAGTAGCCATTTATCAACCAAAAAGAAATCTATCCGGGAATATGAGTTGTGTGGGTTTGAAAAAAAGGAGTAGTCTGTTTCTGAGGCATGAAGTGACCTCTATGCGTCAAACAGCTCTTCCTTGTGACATAGATCCTTAAGTTTATAGTTATCTTTTTTACTTACAGGAGTAGATTTGTCAATACGAGGGTCCATTACCAGGTTAAAATCTCCACAGATGATGGTGGAACCTTTCTTTTGGGTTGAAACGGACTCCAAGATAGACCTAATAAAACTTAAGGTTTTAGAGTTAGGGGCATATAAAGACACTATAGTATAAGGTGAGTTGTTAACCAGACATTTAACAATAATAAATCTACCCATAGGATCTACATCAAGAAAAAAGTTTGAAAGGCGATAGATTTTTTTATAGCAATTAATACACCCCTTTTCTTATATAATAGTGGGAAGGTCTTTATGGCTGATTCTGAAGCTGTCTGCTTCATTTAGATGCGTTTCTTGAACGCAAAATATATCACATCCCAATCTGTGGGCTTCCTTCCATAGAAAATAGCGCTTGGCTGGGCTATTAAGGCCCTTAACATTTAAGGAGGCAATTCGTAAGACCATAATGCGTTAGAGGAAAGATGTGCGCAGAGGGGATTTAATACAGAAAATACCTGCAGTAGTGGGATATTCAGTAAACTACCAATGTACCACGAACAAGTAGTTTTAAACAGAACATTGAAATAAAGTAAAACCAAAATAAAAAATGTAAGGATAAGGTAGTAAAGTCCGGTTCTAAAGTGAACCAATGCGACCCCAGGTCGCTAACATGACATGGGAGGTGGTGGTGAAAATTAGGATGTTAATCTACTTTTAACATTTCCAAACCAGTCTAATACTATTTTTAGAGTCAGACTCATAACAGAGCAGCTATATTGGCACTAGCCAAAATTTGAAATAGTTACTTATTTTGGAGAAGTATAAGCTTTGGGAGAGCCTACTACTGTCCATTCATGGGCAAGTATGTGGTGTTTTTTCTTTGGAGGGCTTCTTGGCTCTTCTGAATCCTTGATGAGAGCGTTCTTAGATAGGAAGTTCATAGCTTCTTTAGGAGAAAGTAACACCGCAGTGCGTCCATTGTAGTGAACTATAAGCTTGACTGGGAATCCCCACTTGTAAATAATTTTTTGCTCTCTCAGAATTTGTGTGATTTTAGTGAATTCCCTGCGTCTGGCTAGGGTAGCAGGTGAGAGACCTGTGTAAAGTGAAATTTCTTGAAATCGTTCAGGAAGGTCAGGCTTTTTGGCTGCAGCTTTGAAAATTGAGTCCTTGATGTGATAGTAATGGATCCTTGCTATAGTATCCCTGGGTAGGGAAGCTGAGATAGATTTAGGAAGCCTGTGGACTCTATCTATTAATAGGTCTGCATTGGAAGCTTGAGGTAGCAGAGCTGAAAACAGGTCGATCAAGTATTCCTGCAGTTGTTCATCCTGTACTGTTTCTGGTATATTCCTAAATCAAATGTTGTTCCTTCTGGATCTGTCCTCAATATCTGCCAGTTTTAGCTTGATAGCAGCTATGTCGTCCTCAGCAGAGTTATGAGCGTCCACAAGACAGTTATGAGCAGTTGTAAACTCCTCCATTTTCTCCTCTAGATGTGCTGTGCGGTCACCTATGGCAGTAATGTCTGCCTTTAGTGAAGAGAGAGCTGTCTTAAGATCGTTATTGAAAGATGATTGAAGATCAGACAATAGCTCTTTCAGAACTTCTAGAGTTATAGGGCCCGCATTGGAAGGTTTCTCTGTACCCATAAAGTCTGGGTGTACAGGGGATGAGGTAGAGGAGTGTGACTTGCCTTGTGATTTGTCCGATGTACAGGACGGTGAACTGTCGGCTGGTGAGTTGTGAAGAGATCCGAAGGCAGGAGCAGCTTCCTCACGCGCAGGGGTTGTGGATTCCCGCGAGCCAGCGCCATTTTGGAACGATGCCGGGCTGAAGAAGCTAGTGAGCTTAGCTGGAGTTCCTGGTCTTCTTTTGCCCCTCGGCATCTTGAGCATGACGGTTAAAGCCTTTAGTTGATAAAGATGAAGTAAGGCTAGTGAAATCTTCTGTAAAGAAGTCCTATGAGCCGTTTTTGAGACTGTGTGTAGCGGAGCTACAGAGACATGCGACCGCTCTGGTGCGCTCCAAGCCACGCCCCCGCAATAATTCTAAGTGAGACGCCTGTCATCTGCATGTCATACGGATTTATAGTATTATTTCACTGCCAACGCAGACTCCCTATGCATGTTACTGCAGGGCACACTTTTCTACACCACTATGCAGGCTCTCTGCAGCCAGGAAATAGCAGTTTGTAACGTAATTTGCCGCAAATTTATTCGGATCAAACCAAATTTTTGAAAAATGTGCTCATCTCTAGCAGCAATGTCACGCAGGTTTTTAAAATTTTAGTCCATGGTGTCGAACTGTGACATGCTAAGACTGCAATTCAACGGTCGCACAAAAATCCAACTTGAATGGATTTTTTTGCGACTGACATTTCACAGTTGCAGCATGTCACATTGCGACACAATTGACTATCATTACAAAAAATGATGTGCAACATTGGTGTGAGAAGAAGTTGCTCAATGCATGTAGCCCTAGCTTTATATTTCATTATTTGTCATGCAACAATGCTACATACATGTTACAAACAACATGCTGCTACTGTGATACGACTGTCGCTTATCAGCCGTAGCATGTCACCTTGCAACACTATGGGAAATTCATTATTTGAAATCTTGTGTGACTTTAGCCTTGAAGAGCATTAAAGTGGATATATTCATAGGAAACCCTTAGAGCGTCATACATAACTTTTCGGGGCAACTGAGGTTTAGGGGCCAAATCTACGAATCGAGCTGGAAACGAATATCAGGAAACTCACTCATCTCTACTTATGATGGATCTATTTTAACAGAAAAAAATGAATGAATCTTGATTGATCTCATTAGTATCATTAATTTTGACAGTAAAAATAGTACTGAAGACTCTTTCTTCAAAAATGCCAAAACTGCTATTGGAAACTAGATTATGCATGTATAAAAAGCATTTATCTAATACGTAAAGGGGCTGTCTCGCCTGGAATGTTTTTGGCATGTTGCTAGGATATGCCACCAATGCCAGATAGGTGCAAGTCTCACCTCTGGGATCTCCATCTATCTCTATAACAGAGGCCCTAGGTTCTGGAGAATGCAGTGAGCATGCCTGACCACTCTCTTTTTATTTGTATGGGAGCATCGACGGAGGCCCAAGGTTCGGGAGAATGCAGTGAGCATGCCTGACCACTCTCTTTTCATTTGTATGGGAGCATCAAAATTAGAAGGGCAGCACGTTCTGCTATTTTCAGAAGTCCCATAGAAATGAATAGAAAGTGCATCAGTCAAGAGCGGTCACTGCTTCATTCACGTGTATGGAACTGTCAGAAGTAGTCCAGCAGGTGCTTGGCTATTTTCTGTGCCCCCATAGAAATGAATGGAGGATGGCCTCACATTATCTTTGTGAGCTTTGTGCTAGAGATAGGTGCAGGTCCCACCTGACATTGATGGTATAATAACATAGATGCCTGCAGCTGCCAAACACACATGCAACAAGTCAACCAGTTTCAAAGGTAAAATTCTGCTGACAGTATATAAGATAGGTTAGTGGTTACCCTGAATATTTTTTTTTTTTTAAAAACAACTTACATTAAAGGGTTATTCCATGATTGATGTAAAAAATGAAAATCAGACATCATATGGTACATGACAATCTCTTTCTAACAAGAACCAGCCCTCTACTGCACATGGACGCAGAGATCTTCCCATTCATTGTTCCAATTGTTCTGCTAAATTATCTTCAGCCTGGCAGTTTAGGGGGCGTGTCCTTTCTGCTCAAGCTCTTTTCCTGTAACTGCATAGCTTCTAACAGAACATATGGCTGGTGGCATTTGAAGATTTAAACCGAGCATGTATGACCAGCTCAGTGAGATGGACAAGAAATAAAAAAGAACAAACAGACGGTGGTACTATACAAACATGTTTTATAGTATAGCTCACTGACTATACTAAATGTTTAATTACATGCAAATACAAAAGTATTCAAATCCAGGTGCTGGTTTAAAAAACAGAGAATATGTTTTGTGACACAATTTCTTTAACACATTAAGGCACTTCAGGCACTAGGACGAGCATTCTTGTCCCAGGGTTAACGCGCTGCCCCACATGAGCTGCCACGATCAGCAGCAGGGGTTTTGCTGATGCTGACAGCCAGTCCCCTGTTGTATCTGCCAGCAGCGGTGAAAACACTGATGCCGGCAGATTAAGCCCCTGTATGATGCGGTCACGCTGACCACGGCATACAGGGGGTTTGTGGCAGCTTGTATATCTCCATCGGTTCCCCGTGCTGCGGTGATGGAGACCCAATGGTTGCTATGGCAGCCCTGATGCCTTGAACAGGCATAGGGACTGCTAGCTACGGAAGCCCAGGAGATACAGCCCCAGGGCTGGGTCTCCTAGGCAACTGTTAGCGTCTTACAGTGTAAGACACTGACAGTTCAATACAGCACATGTATTGTGCTGTATTGAAACAGGGATCAGACCCTGAAATGTTGAAGTCCCATAGTGGGACAAAAAATAAAGTGAAAAAAGAAGTTAAAAAAAGTAAAGTTTTACAAAAACAAATAAAGTGCCCTTTTCCCAAAATAAAGTAAAAAAAAATCTTTTAAAAATAGTGAAAAAAAGAAAAGTAAAAATATTAAGTATCACTGCTTCCGTATCGACCGGCTCTATAAAAATATCACATGACCTAACCCCTCAGGTGAACACTGTCAAAAAAATAAAATAAAAATTGTGCTAAAAAAACATTTGTTGTCACCTTATATGACTAAAAGTGCAACACCAAGCGATCAAAAAGGCGTATGCCCCCCAAAATAGTATCAATCTAACCATCACCTAATCCCACAAAAAATGATCCCCTACCTAAGACATTCTCCCAAAAAATATAAAAACTATGGCTCACAGACTTTGGAGACACTAAAACATCATATTTTATTTTTTGTTTCAAAAATGCTGTTATTTTGTAAAATGTAAAAATGCTTTAATGTAAAACTGAAAAAAAACATTGTCATATTTGGTATTATCGTGTCCATAACAACCTGGTATTGTCGTGTACATAACAAAACTACATGAAAATTGTAAATAACAAAAAATGGTGCCAAAACAGCAATTTTTTGTTACCTTGCCTCACAAAACTTGTAATATAGAGCAACCAAAAATCATATGGACCCTTAAATAGTACCAACAGAACTGCCACCTTATCCCGTAGTTTCCAAAATGGGGTCATTTTTTTGGAGTTTCAACTCTAGGGGTGCATCAGGGAGTCTTCAAATGGGACATGGCAGCTTAAAATTATCCCAGTGAAATCTGCCTTTGAAAAAACTATATGGCGTTCCTTTCCTTCTGCGCAATGCTGTGTGCCCGTACAGCAGTTTACGACCACATATGGGGTGTTTCTGTAAACTAAAGAATCAGGGCAATAAATATTGAGTTTTGTTTGGCTGTTAACTCTTGCTTTGTTACTGGAAAAAGTGGATTAAAATGGAAAATCTGCCAAAAAAGTGAAATTCTGAAATTTAATTTCCATTCATTCTTGTGGAAAGGGTTAACAGAGTTTGTAAAATCAGTTTTGAATACCTTGAGGGGTGTAGTTTCTAAAATGGGGTAAATTTTGGGTGGTTTATATTATAAAATGAGGTAAATGTTGGGTGGTTTATATTATTTAAGCCTCACAAAGTGACTTCAGACCTTAACTGATCCTTAAAAAGTGGGTTTTGGAAATTTTCTGAAAAAGTTCAAGATTTGCTTCCAAACTTCTAAGCCTTCTAACGTCCGCCAAAAATAAAATAGCATTCAAAAAATTATCTAAACATGAAGTAGACATAAGGAATGTAAAGTAATAACTATTTTTGTAGTTATTACTATCTATTATAAAAGTAGAGAAATTTTTTGTACATGTTAGTATTTTTTTTTAAATAAAAATGAAATTTTTTACTCAATTTTACCACTGTCATGAAGTACAATATGTGACGAGAAAACATTCTCAGAATGGACTAGAAAAGTAAAAGTGTTTTAAAGTTATTACCACATAAAGTGACACATGTAAGGTTTGCTAAAATGGCCTGGTCCTTAAGGTGAAAAATGGCTGGTTCCTTAAGGGGTTAAGCTTCAGTCTGCAATCTTCATTCCATCATTATTTTTCAGCTCTCCTGGTATTCAGTTTGCAATCTGCTCCTAAACTACATGAAAAACTGCTCACTCAACTCAACTCACTCAACCTGCCAAAAATGTGGTTTTATTGTGAATTGCAGAAGTTTTCAATGTTTTTTCAATTAATTGTTGGTACCCTTCCATTAAAGGAATAAAAACCCACCATGGTCACTGAAATAACTTGAAACTCACATAATGAATGCAAATTTACTGAAAATCAACTAATTAGAATAAGACAGTGGTTTAGCTGAATAAATTATAAAACAAACCAATGAATCTGGCCTGGACAAAAATGATATTACCCTTAACTTAATATTTTGTTGCACATCCTTTTGAGGCAATCACTGCATTCAATCAATTTTTGTAACTCTCAATAAAACTTCTATACCTGTCCACAGGTATTTTTGGCCTACTTCTCATGTGAAAACTGCTCCAGTTGTCTCAGGCTTGAAGGATGCCTTCTCCAGACTGCATGTTTCAGCTCCTTCCACAGATGTTCAACAGTGATGAGCGGCAAGGGCAATATTCAAATTTGCGATATTTAGCTAATATTTGGGTGAATATTCGTCATATAATCACAAATTCTCCAGTCGTTATTTTCTTGATTGCAAAAATCGGCAATCGGAAAACTCACAATAAAAATTTGTGATACAAAATTTTGCAATCAACGCTACTCCTAAAGTCAAAGATATTGCAGCCTTCTCATTGGCCTACAAGCAAGAAGCAGTGAGGGATCATGGGTACTGATGAAAAAAATCTAGAATATTTGCGATTGCAAAGATATAGCACTATATTCTAGATATTCACAAATTCTCAAAGTGCTAATATTCGCAATAAAAATTTGCGATTAGAATATTTGCGATCAAATTGTTCAATATAATTTTGATCATAACTTCAGAATAGTCCAATTCTTTCCTCTCAGCTATCATTGGATGTTTTTAGCTGTGTGTTTTGGGTCAATATCCTGTTGGAGGACCTATGACATGCGACTGAAACCAAGATTTCTGACACTGGGCAGCACATTTTGCTCCAGAATGCTTTGATAGTCTTGAGATTTTATTGTAACATGCACAGATTCAAGACACCCTGTGCCAGATGCAGCAAAGCAGCCACAAAACATAACCGAGCCTCCTTCATGCTTCACAGGAGGTACAATGTTCTTTTCTTTGTAGGCTTCATTTTTGTGTCTGTGAACATACAGCTGATGCGAATTGCCCAAAGGCTTGTTGTATCTCATCTGTCCAAAGGATATTCTCTCAGAATCTTTGTGGCTTGTCAATATGCATTTTTGTAAATTCCAGTCTCACTTTTTTATGATTTGGTTTCCTCTTCCTCTCTAAGTCCACTTTGACTAATACAGTGATGCATGATTCAATCCGGCACTGATGTACCTTGAATTTGGAGTTCACCTCTAATCTCTTTGGAAGTTGTTCTGAGCTGTTTGGCTAACATTCATATTATCCATTTCTTCAATTTGTCAGCATTTTTTTTCTTGTGGCCATATCCAGGCAGGTTGGCTACAGTCCAGTAGATGTTAAACTTCTGAATAATATGTGCAAATGTAGTAACAAGAACATCAAGCTGTTTGAAGAGGGGCTGATATCCTTTATATTTGACATGTTTGTCTATAATTTTCTTTCTAATCTCAGACATTTCTCTCCTTAGCTTTCTTTGGTCCATGTTCAGTGTGGTATACACCATGATACCAAACAGCACAGTGACTACCTTAACACTTTGAATAGGCAGACTGGATGATTACAAGCACCTTTGGTGCTAATAGTTCAACTTGTCTGTGAAGGTTCTCATTTATCCAGGTCATGGTATATATCTGTAAAGAATAAATCAAGGCAACTGGACGTACTGTAGATTTCTTGAAAACGTTTCACTCGTTCTTCCAACGAGCTTTCTCAATTCTGAGTGATTGTACAAAAAATTCTGGGAATAAATATGTAACTGAATCCACATCTAGTAATTAGACCCAGCATTGGGTCAAATGTGTTGATTCCATTATCCTAATTGGGGTCAGTAGGTGATAAAGACTTCCCAGAAAAAGGTGTCTAGACAGCATTATACGTGGCAGACAATGTACGTGTTTTGGATAAGGAGGCCGATTGGTATAAACGAGGCGTGAAGGAGGCCATCTACGTAAAAATGGAGAAGCCAAGCTTGAATAGAGGTGTCTGCCACGTATAATGCTGTCTTGACACCTTTTTCTGGGAAGTCTTTATCACCTACTGACTCCAATTAGGATAATGGCATCAACACCTTTGACCCAATGCTGGGTCTAATTACCAGATGTGGATTCAGTTACATATTTATTCCCAGAATTTTTTGTACAATCACTCAGAATTGAGAAAGCTTGTTGGAAGAACGAGTGAAACGTTTTCAAGAAATCTAGAGTACGTCCAGTTGCCTTGATTTATTCTTTACAGATAAATAGTTCAACTTGTCCATATGGTCATATTATTTTCAATATTTTCCAGGGGTACCATCATTTTTGTCCAGGCCAGTTTCATTAGTTTTATTTTTATTTTTTATTATTATTATTATTATTCAGTTGAACCACAATTCAAAAGATATATCTGATTTTCATTACATTTTATTTAGCATTATTTTTGTCAGTTTTGTCTATGTGTATATAATGACTGAAAACCATGAGGCAAAACGGTGACAATTTGCACTAAAACCACATTCTCTCTGTTAGAACAAGCACAGGTATTCTTAAAGGGAACCTGGTATTTGAGCTGCCAAAAGCATGTTATAGAATGGGAAGAGCTGAGCAGATTAATATACAGTTGTGTGGGAAAAGTATAACTTGTATTTCAGTCATTTAAATTGCGGCTTATTCTGGGCTTTGAAGTCAAGGAGGCAGACCTATCAGTGATTGTGTATACAGAGACCACTGTCAATCACTATCATGAACACGTCCTTGACTTCAAAGCTCAGAAAGAGCAGGAATTTAAATTAATAAAATACAATTTATACTGAATCTTTTTTCACAAAAACTATATATTAATCTGCCCAGCTTACATATAATTTTCATGGTGACAGGCTCCCTTTAAAGTTACATAGTATTCTTATTTTAATCAAGATCATCTTCCAAAGAAAGCACAGCTATTTAGATACATGACAAAGGGAAGGATTATAATTTAAAACAAAAAAAAACTAGCATTTTTTTATGCATTGTTAAAATGTTTATTGCACAGTTGCGCAGTTTTCTATATTATTATTAATTTATGAAGCTAATTAGTATTCATAAAATGTTGTGCTCCTTGTATTAATTTTCACAATATGGTTCATACTTTGTATCAGCTGCTACAGTAGCAATTAACACTAAGACACGTTTAGCACCCGAGTGAACAGGAGTCCAACACCTTATATTGTCTCTCTACACAGTATACTGTAGGTATCAATTCGCAGGCACACAAAGTTGTGCTCCTATCACGATGGCTTTTGAACATCTGTCATTCACACTTTTCAGCCCTTTTTAAAGCCAAAATCTGGAATGGATTATAAAAAAAATTTGTTTTTAAATCTTTTTCTGTTTCATTTCTGGGTTTGGCTTAAAAGTTTGGTTCCATGTTTTATGTTCCTGCATTGCTTAGAAGAATGAAGTTTTAATTTATGCAAATGAGCCTCTATGAGCAATGGGGTGTTGCCTTTACACCTAGAGACTCCGCTCTCTCTGCAAATGCCCTCTGCCTTTAGATTAACTTTAGGAGAAGTCAGGGCCAGGAGTGATAATGTTTACACTGCCTGGCCCTGTCAATCAATGTGCAAAGGGTGCGGCAAAGGGTGTGGCAGATGCCCCATAACACCTTTGCTACCAGCACTGTACATGTACGGCACTTGAGCAATAAGCAAACATGACGCCCACTCGCACGTGCAGCAGGCATCATGGCCGGCAGGTCTCTGCTGTTTCAAACAGCAGAGATCTGCGGTAATTACCACTGAGAACATTCAAAGTGCAATTCATGATTGTTCAAAAATAATAATAAATAATAGATATTGTAGGCTCATATATTAGCTTCAAAATCATCACAAAAAATAAAAATAAATTTCAAAATATATAAAAAAATATATAAAAGTTTAAATTTCATATAATAAAAATATAAATACCTAAAAACAAAAAAATATAAACATCATAGGTATCACCGCGAACGAAAAAGCCCATACTATTAAAGTATGGCGAATGGCATAACGGAAAAAAGGGTCAAAATAAACAATTTGCCATTTTTTCATTGTTTCTTTTACCCAATAAATTTTATAAAATATCATCAAAAAGTCACACACACTCCTAAATGGTATAAATAAAAACCACAGATTGTCCTGCAAAAAATGAGCCCATACACAGCTCAATAGATATAACCATAAAAAAGTTATGGGGTCAGAATATGGTGATGTAAAATAAAAAGTGTAAATTTATTTTTACACTATTTACACATAAGGGGTATCGTTATAATCATACTGACCCAGAGAATGAAGGGCATGGGTCAGTTTTGCGAACAAAACCCATAACATTTTGGAGGAATTGTGTTTATTTTTCAATTCCCTCCCATTTGGAATTTTTTTACTGCTTCCCACTACATTGCATGTCATAATTAATGGTGGCATTAGAAAGTACAACTTGTCCCGCAAAAAATAAGCCCTCATACAGTTATGTGAACAGAAATATAAAATAGTTATAGCTCAAGGAAGATGAGGAAGAAAAATGAAAATACAAAAATTAAAAACTTCCGGTATCCTAAGGGTTAAAAGGGTTTTTCCAAGTTTAACAAAGACTCTGTCAGCCTCTGTAAGGGTACCTTTATATGCCACAGATTTTGTTTTAGAATGTTCCGCAACTGCAAATCAGTTCCATCACCTGAATGGGGCTTATAGAAGTCCATGTGCTTGCCACCCCATTCATATGAAAGGAGCTCATTTTAAGTCGCAGAAAATTCTGCAACAAAACTGCAGCGTGTGAAGGCAAGCTAAATAGTTGAAAATAACAAAAGAGTCAATACTTACGGTGGAGGATGAGGATGTATAGGGGGACATTGTCGCAGGGCCAACAGCGTGAGAACGTGGAGGTGGAATCAGCATCACCTGGCCAAGTTGCTGGTGTGGCTGGGCAGGAACCACATTTACTCAGTGGACCGTAAAGGACATATATTGTCCTTGACCATAGTTACAGCTTCCGACCAATTTTCCCAAAAAAGGCTGTATTACAAACAAATCTCACCACTGAATGGATAATCTACATAATTTGGTTCATACAGAAGAAAGTTTACAATCACCCATACATTTTCCCCATAAAGTCTGTTTCACAAAAGAATTTCACCACTAAATGGCTAATCGACGTAATTCGGTCTGTACAGCAAAAGGAAATCACAATCACCCATCAATTAAAAAAAAAAAGGCTGTTTCACAAAAATATTTTATCGCTGCAAGAAGCGTTTTGGTGTCTGCCTCCAAAGCGAAATGGAGACAGTAGGGAGGCAAACTAAGGCAAACTGATTCATTCTGAGCGGATCTTTTTCCATTCAGAATGCATTAGGGCAAAACTGATCCGTTTTGGACTGCTTGTGAAAGTCCTGAACGGATCTCACAAATCGAAAGCCAAAACGCCAGTGTGAAAGTAGCCTCACAGCTACCATTCCAGATGGTAGGACAACATTTTATAGCCAGTTCCTTTGAGTATGAATAGTGCCTGTATTGGCATCTAGCGATAAATGTAAAATTGTTTTTGTATGTTGGTCGATAGAGCATATCTTGCTGCATAACCTAGTTATTATTTAACAATAACCTTTAAGGACAAGCCAATTTTAATGTTTTCATTTTTTTTCCCCTGCTTTCAAGAGCCCAAACTTCCCCCCCCCCTGCTTTTCCATTCACATGGCTTTATGAGTGCTTAAAGGCTATGTACACCTTCTGAGGCAATTTTTGTTTTTTGTATTTTACTCATTGTTGGCTGAAAATCATATTTTTGATTGGCATTCACTAAAAATATTGAGTCGTTCTGTCACAAAGGGTTTACTGTTTTTCTAAATGACTGGTACATTCACTTTAATTTTGTGCTGGTCGTCTAATAAACTTTATCTCTAAACAACTACTAAGAAGACATAAACACTTATCAGTTAGATAAGGATTGAGCTTTGATAAGTGTTTATAATGTCAAAGAGAAGAGACAAGGAGCCTGTCTGCTCCCCAACTGATGGAAAAGAGAGAAATTCCAATGACTGCTACAGCATCTCAACTATATACATGGTAACATAGTAAATAGTACAGTATATAAGGCCGAAAAAAGACATTTGTCCACCCAGTTCGGTCTGTTATCCTGCAAGGTGATCCAGAGGAAGGCAAAAAAAACTCTGTGAGGCGGAAGCCAATTTTCCACACTTAAGTAGAAAAAAATTCCTTTCCAACTCCAATCAGGCAATCAGAATAACTCCCTGGATCAACGACCCATCTCGAGTAGCTATAGCCTGTACACAAAAAAGGGTTCTATATAAAAAAAATGATTAAAAGGATAATTTTTAGCTCAAATTGGTCAAAAGGCAATAACAATTAAAAAAAATGCCCCCTAAGGTGTACATAGCCTTTAATTTTAGTGGAACCAGTTGTATTTGTTATGGCATCATATTTTGTACTGAAAGATTCTATGTGGGGTGAAAAAATGCCACGTTTTAGGGGGGTTATTTTCACTATACACTAAAAATGACAATGGCAACTTTATTCTTAAGGTTAATATAAACAATACCAAATTTAGTTTTTCTCATGTTTCACTACTGAAAAAAAAAAAATATTTCAAATAATAAAATAAAAATTCTGCAGAATAAAAATTGCAATGCCACAGAGCTATATGAGGGCTTGTTTTTATTGATATCATTTATCAGTTTGGGCTACATATGACTTGTTCATAGCTTTTAATTCTTTTTTTCCCACTGCAATGTTCACCATGCAGGATAAATTTTAATTTTAATTTTAATAGTTCAGACATTTTGGGATACAGCGATACCAGTTATGTATTTTTTTTATAGTTTATTTTAATATATAAAACTGGGAAAGGATTTTCAACTATTAATTGTGTTTTTTCAAAAACCAAAAAAACTGTTTTTTTACTTAAATTTTAGTCCCCTTAGGGAACTTGAACATGTGATCCTTTCACCTCGTATACAGGGTGGCCCACAAAAAAGTAGCCCTCCACCAGCGATAGTAAGACCCTGTATCATAGACTGCAATGGTATACAACAGTAGTTTATCAGATTTTGACTGCCCTCCTATTAAGTCCTGACAGGCTTTTATGGCAACTGATTGGATGCAATTTTATCATGGGGGTCTTATCAGTGGAAAATAGAATGCCTCTATTCTCCGACCCAGATGCCACGGTAACTATTGACCATGGCATTTACATGGTGACATAGTTTGTAAGGCTGAAAAAATACATACAGTACATACATCGTTTATCCTGTTATCCTGCAAGTTGATTTGAGGGATTAAATGACTATGATTGGAGTTACCACCAGTCCAAATCATTGCAGCCAAATTTCAGCTATATTACAAACTGAGCAAACCATACATTTCCCGAACATCATTCAATGTTATGTGGGCTATGAAAGGAAGGTGACTACCATTTTCCTGAAAAGCTCATGGTTTGTTCAAAAGCAAGGATGCTCAGATGCACAGCCAGTAATCACCATCTCCATGGCATTTGTTGGTTTTACGTTCTTATTATGAAATATAGTTTCTCCTTCAGGTCAAACATCATGGCGGGAATTTATCATGAGGGTCTATATCAATTCAATTTTGCTTTGAGTCTGTATTGCTGTAATTTGGCCCATATGTATCACAATGCCTTGTTTGATAAATTTGGCACATCTTTAAACAAAAATGTTGTCTCAAGCTACTACTTCAATTTTTTTTTATTATTTATTTATACCAATCCGCTGGAGTAAGTCAGTATGACTAGTCTAAAAAAGAAAAAAACATTGAGGATGGCAAATTTGCGATCCAAGATGGAGCCTGTACATGGCACAAACAAGAGATGAAAAGAACCCAGGGGAGAAGCAGTGATGAGATTTTGCATGTCAGGCTGATTGTGCTTCCCAGATGGGGCAGAATAACTCCCATGGAACTCACACAAATATAGTGGACTGCCAGTATGGCTCATAGTTTACACTATTGAGGAAGCAGATGTTATGGAGGAGGGACCTCGTTTCTGAGGATAAAACAGACAGCCGGCTAAAAATAAGGCACAGAAGGGGCCAAGGTCGGCAGATATTTTCACAATGATAAGCCTGTGTAATGTGTCTCTGGCAAAGTTAACTTGTCAAGTGGACTAAATGAAATCAAAACTGGTGGAATGCACCATGACACCAAAAGGTCATGTTAGTGATTTGGAGGATCGAACATAACCCATCAGAAGGGAAATTGAGGCTAATACACAAGTAGTGACTTCTCTCCTGGCTAAGATGGATGATCTGGAGAATGGCATATGTCAAAATAATGTCTGCTTGGTGAGGGTTCCAGAAAGGGTGGAGGGATCTAACCTGGGCACGTACTTTGAGGCATGGCTGGTGGACACCTTTTTGCTGTGGGTACTCTAGGTAGACTACCCATACCTGTTCTCATTAAATTGCTGCACAATAAGGACAATGCTCTGGTGCTGAGTCAAACTAGAGACCATCTTGATATTTGCATTAAAGTAATGTGGATCTGTTGTAATTTGGAGGTGCAAAGCAAAAAGTTACAATTGCTTTACGTGAATAAGCACCTTAGGGCCTTTAATGTGAAGTATTTAATGCCATATTCCATCTACGTAGTTGCAGGTGGTATCATTTGGGTATACAACTTTCTTGGATACCCTAAGGGAGGTGGTGCACTGGCTGGAAAGCTACAAAAGTCAGCAGTGATGAGCGGCAGGGGCAATCACGAGAATTTGTGATCTCCAGTCATTACTTTCTTGATTGCAAAAATCATCAATCGGAAAATTAGCAATAAAAATTTGCGATACAAAAATTCCCGATCAACACTACTCCTAAAGTCAAAAATATTGCAGCCTTCTCATTGGCCCACAAGCAAAAAGCAGTGAGGGATCATGGGTACTGATGAAAAAAATAGAATATTTGCGATTATTCTAGATATTCGCAAATTCTCAAAGTGACAATATTCACAATACAAATTTGCGATTAGAATATTCAACACTAAAAGTCAGTAGGGTCTACAGCAGGAAGATGGGGGAGAATGAGCTGTTGGACTACAGTGAGACCTAAATATACTGCAGGAGGTTGTTGGTGTAAGGGGTTTAACTGCAGGTCTGCATATATCACAGCAAACAAAAGGAACTCACGCCAGCTGGCCAGAAATCAACCTCCGTGTCTTGGGGGACATTAAGTTTAGAGGCCTTAGATGCACCTTTGACTTTGATATAAGTAAGAAGGCAGATTGGGGATATGGCCAAGGAGAAAGAGCCAGGAGTGGATGGTATCACAGCTAAGGTGTATATAACTTATGAGAAGTACTTGCTTCCACATTTGCTGAATATGTGTAAGGACCGTTTTGATGGGAGAAGAGTGTATAAAACCATTATTCTTGTGTTACCTGAACATTGAACCTGCCAGATTCCTCTAGGCCTGTGTCACTGTTGCAATATGATATTAAAAGAAAACTGTCACCATGAAAATGCAATGCAATCTCCAGGCAGCATGTTATAAAGCGAGAGGAGTTGAGCAGATTGATATAAAGTTTTATGGGAAAAGATTCAGCAAAATTATATTTCGTTCATTTAAGTTCCTGCTTATTCTGAGCTTTGAAGTTAAGGAGCTTATCACTGACTGACAGCAATCTCTGTATGCACAGTCATAGAGGAAAGGACATCAATCACTGATAGGACCACCTCAAGAATGAACAGGAATGCAAATGAAGTAAATACAAGTTGTACTGAATTATTTCATAGAAAAATATACATCAATCTGCTCCGTTCCTCCTGCTCTATTACATGTTGTTGCCAGATTACTCTGCATTTTCATAGTGGCAGGTTCCATGATCTTGGCCAAAGTTCTGGCTAGCAGATTGTCTGGAGTACCGTATTTTTCATCCTATAAGACACACTTTTTTCCTCCCAAAAGTGTTTGCCGAACATGCAAATTTCGCCACAAAACAACTGCCGGGCGAACCGCAAGGCCATCTCTATGCACCAGCACAAGGTAGGATGGTGAGTTTGAAGTGTCATACTTTGGGAGTTTTGGACTGTATTTTTGGAGCAAAACTGACCAAGGGCATTATTTCTATGGCATATGAGAAAATGCTACGAGATTTCTTAGGAAAGCTTATGGAGTCTAAGGTAAATGGGTAATGTATGTGAGGGGACTTTGTCCACAGAGGCACAGAAGCATGGGATGAGATTGTGACGTCCCAGATAGCTATATCTTTGAATGTAACATCAAGGTAGGTCCGAAGTGTTTTTGATATATAGGGTGTATAGGACTCCAAAGATGTTGTAATAGATGGGACTGAATATTGAGGCCAAATGCCTAAGATGTTCTATAAAGATGGAGTATCTTAAAGAGATGCTTTAGAGTTGTGTGGTACTGGGTTCTTATTGGGTTGAATTTTAATATTTTAAATATATTTAATAAAATAGTTAATAATTTTACCCTATTTAATAAATACAGTGTATGATGTGTCCATACCCAAGGAGCTGAAAGTGTACATGTTGTGATCTATGGGGGGTGGGGGGGTGTTCATAGGAGACATCAGGGAAAGATTGGTGGTAGCTAAAATATTGTATAATTCTAGGAAATGAATAGCCAAGTATTACATACAAGAAACGCCCCCTACAGGTGTGACTATAGTCTATAGTGGAAGGTGTTAGAGAGTTAGGAAAAGTCACACACAGTTGGGTTGGGGGAGGGGGCTTAGTTGGGGGCTTTTCTTTTAGGTTTTGTATTTTCATTTATTTGCGATATTTGGTTTCACGTGGCTTTTGGAAATAAGATAAAATTAAATGGATTTGCGAAATCTGGCTGATGTATTGTTTTGCTAAAGATGCAAAACAGTTGTCTGATTTTAACATACCTGTCAGCCCAACAGGCATTCAGCCGACAGATATGTATGGCCAGGCCTAAGACCTTGGAAATAGCTTTATAACATTTTCCAGATTGTCATTCCCTGGATTATATAATTTTGTGATTAAATATTATTGTAGAAAATGTGTGTTCACTGCCTAAAGGGTTTGTCAAACAAAGAATATTAGACATTTTTCAAACCAAAACCCTGATCTGAATACTTATGTAATTGCCCGAAAGGAAAAATTCAACTGCCACCAGCTGGATCTACAGCTACAATTTGTGACAGTTACAGAGTGAGTTGCAGCAGAAAGGACATGCTTCCTCACAAAGAACATGCCCCTGAGCTGTCAACTTGAAATAAATCTAGCAAAGTAATTGGAGCAGCTCTGGATGAATGTGTGGCAAACGGCTGATTCTAGCTTTGTTAGAAAGAGACCACCATGCAATTTGATGAGAGAATGCTGAAAAGATGTTGTGCCACACAAAATATTCAACATTTTTCAAACCTAACACCCCTCACTGTATATATATATATATATATACAGTACAGACCAAAAGTTTGGACACACCTTCTCATTCAAAGAGTTTTCTTTATTTTCATGACTATGAAAATTGTAGATTCACACTGAAGGCATCAAAACTATGAATTAACACATGTGGAATTATATACGTAACAAAAAAGTGTGAAACAACTGAAAATATGTCATATTCTAGGTTCTTCAAAATTGCCACCTTTTGCTTTGATTACTGCTTTGCACACTCTTGGCATTCTCTTGATGAGCTTCAAGAGGTAATCACCTGAAATGGTTTTCACTACACAGGTGTGCCCTTTCAGGTTTAATAAGTGGGATTTCTTGCCTTATAAATGGGGTTGGGACCATCAGTTGCGTTGTAGAGAAGTCAGGTGGATACACAGCTGATAGTCCTACTGAATAGACTGTTAGAATTTGTATTATGGCAAGAAAAAAGCAGCTAAGTAATGAAAAACGAGTGGCCATCATTACTTTAAGAAATTAAGGTCAGTCAGTCCGAAAACTTTGAAAGTGTCCCCAAGTGCAGTCACAAAAACCATCAAGCGCTACAAAGAAACTGGCTCACATGCGGACCGCCCCAGGAAAGAAAGACCAAGAGTCACCTCTGCTGCAGAGGATAAGTTCATCCAAGTCACCAGCCTCAGAAATCGCAGGTTAACAGCAGCTCAGATTAGAGACCAGGTCAATGCCACACAGAGTTCTAGCAGCAGACACATCTCTAGAACAACTGTTAAGAGGAGACTGTGTGAATCAGGCCTTCATGGTAGAATATCTGCTAGGAAACCACTGCTAAGGACAGGCAACAAGCAGAAGAGACTTGTTTGGGCTAAAGAACACATTAGACCAGTGGAAATCTGTGCTTTGATCTGATGAGTCCAAATTTGAGATCTTTGGTTCCAACCACTGTGTCTTTGTGCGACGCAGAAAAGGTGAATGGATGGACTCTACATGCCTGGTTTCCACCGTTAAGCATGGAGGAGGAGGTGTGATGGTGTGGGGGTGCTTTGCTGGTGACACTGTTGGGGATTTATTCAAAATTGAAGGCATACTGAACCAGCATGGCTACCACAGCATCTTGCAGCGGCATGCTATTCCATCCGGTTTGCGTTTAGTCGGACCATCATTTATTTTTCAACAGGACAATGACCCCAAACACACCTCCAGGCTGTGTAAGGGCTATTTGACCATGAAGGAGAGTGATGGGGTGCTGCACCAGATGACCTGGCCTCCACAGTCACCGGACCTGAACCCAATCGAGATGGTTTGGGGGGAGCTGGACTGCAGAGTGAAGGCAAAAGGGCCAACAAGTGCTAAGCATCTCTGGGAACTCCTTCAAGACTGTTGGAAGACCATTTCAAGTGACTACCTTTTTGAAGCTCATCAAGAGAATGCCAAGAGTGTGCAAAGCAGTAATCAAAGCAAAAGGTGGCTACTTTGAAGAACCTAGAATATGACATATTTTCAGTTGTTTCACACTTTTTTGTTATGTATATAATCCCACATGTGTTAATTCATAGTTTTGATGCCTTCAGTGTGAATCTACAATTTTCATAGTCATGAAAATAAGGAAAACTCTTTGAATGAGAAGGTGTGTCCAAACTTTTGGTCTGTACTGTATATTTATATATATATATATATATATATATATATATACACCCCCAATACATGTTTTTCATGTCTGTGCTTTCTTTCTCCCTGTCTGGGTATCAGAGTATCCTGGCAGGACTTTTTACATTGAAAGCTTCCTGTTTTCTTCACTATCTGTTTTTAGCCTGGCTGCTTTGTGATGAGTCACAGGCTGGCCCCGCCTTACACACTGTTCAGTCTGCACCTCCTTTGGCCATCTTACTAGACCCATACATGAATCCTGCTAGTGTCTTCTCTCTTGCTCACTGACAGTCCACAGGCTCTTTCCTCACCAACTAGGAGAGCAATAAACAGTAAGAACATCAAAATGCATCTGTATGTAATCCTATCATGTACGATACAGCCTGCTGTGGCTGTAACATATCCTGTAGTGTGTGACACTGCCTACTGAGCTGTGTCTCTAATGCCATCTTGTACAATACTGCTCGGTGTGCGTGTATCTAAGCCTATTATGTCCAATATTGTTCACTATGCCTCTGTATCTAAGTGTATTGCTCCCGTATCAAAGATTCTAATGTGTGATACAGCCTACTGAGCTGTGTATCTAAGGCTTAATTAACTTGACCGTAAAAAAAAAAAAAAGGATACCATCATTGACTTCCGTGAGTTTTCGATGACCCAAATAGGACATGTTCTATCCCTTGTGGAAAAGAAATACGGATGTTGAAAGCACACGGCAGTGCAGATTCGCGATTTGCCGACCGCAAAGCAGATATGGTTGTGTGCATGAAGCCTAACCCCACCTTTTTTTGGTTTTGGTGCTGCCTGATGAAGTGTATATCTAGGCCTATCATGTGTTATACTATCTGATCAGCTTCTGTAAGGGCTCATATACATGACCATGAGCAGCCCAGGAAACAATGTCCGTGTGTTGACCGCAATTTATGATACATTCAGTTTGTATCTGATTGCGGGGCACGTGAGGATGTGAGTACACTGCAATAGCAGTGTATAAAATTACTATGATACAGTCTGGGTCAGTTTGGGTAAGGGGGGCCGCAGTCATGTGGATGAGCTCTATAACTGTCACACTGTGCTCCCATGAGTCATTCACAGTGCGGTCATAACAGTGACTGCCACAGTGCGGTCATAACAGTGAATGCTGCAGTGCGGTCATAATAGTGACAGTCACAGTGCTGCCATAACAGTGACAGTCGCAGTGTGGTCATAACAGTGACAGCAGCAATTCAGTCACAAAAGATGACCATTATCAGTCCATTCATCCCAAAAATAATACTTACAAAAAGCTAAATATTTTTCATATTAAAATGTAGTTTAATCTGTCATCACAATCTAATTAATATCCAAATCCAGAGTGCCTCTATTAATTTAAAAGTTAGCATTGTTTCATATTTTTCTTTAATTCAATAATACAAAAGGTGATAAGAAATGGTGCAGTACACATCTTATTACAGGAAAATGCTTTTTTTTTTTTTTCTCCACTTATCAAACTGCCTCCTGCGCTGATCACTAACTCTCAATTAGCTTGTAAAATCTGTCTTCAGAGAGATGAAAATTATCAGTCTACAGAAGGGTTGAAGGTAAAAGCTGCCATTCATAGAATCTACAGGGAAAGGAGGTCACAGCAACACTGGCCATGCGTTTGCTTCAGTATAACAGACTATGTTACCTGAATGAGTTAACTTAGTATGGCCTAACAGGCTATGCTACCAGAATGGGTTAACTCTCAATTGGGTGTAATCAAAAAATGAGGATTATCTTATTCCCCCCCCCCCCTTAAGCCAATATATGTCAGTTTTTGCTTTATGCCATGACTAAGGATATCATACTTCTGTCTGAAATGTGTAGGCCATGATGTACTACTTGGATGTTACGCGTTTAACGAGATCTAATAAAGGAGAAGATTTTATGGACCTGCTGCTGGATTTCCTCTGTTTGGTATAATGTCATCCATGCTGTTGCTGCTTCTGAGTATAATTGAGAGGGGTGCAGGCGAAAAAGGAAATCCTCCTTCTACATGTGCAGTGTGTGGGAGACATCACAACAGCTAGTCTTCAACTCCTGTGAGTTCAGGGAAAACTGTCAACTAGAGATGGTCACATGTAGTTATTCCTCATATACACACCATTGCTTACTCTGAGAAGTCAACTTTAAACCTGCTTAGGACTACAGCACCTTGTCTGAGCAACAAAGTTCCTTGGTTTCTCTTCATTAGTAAATGTGTTTATTGTTTGCCTGTTAGGATTTTACCGTAGAGGGGTTTTGCCACTTCAGCAAATAGCATTTATTATGTAGAGAAAGTTTCCATGGTTATGACCACCCTGCAGTCCAGCAGCGTGGCTGTGCTTGTGCACTATAGAAAAAAGTACCAGCCTATGTGAGCTCCCACTGACCCGGACACCCGAGAGGTCAGCATTTTTTCTGATGGATTGCAGGGTGGTTGTAACTATGGACACGAGCAGTGTGTAATGTTATAGAAAAATTAATCCAGCCAGCAAAGGAAGCAATATGGACAATCACAATACATTAGTAAATTGTACATGATAAATGGATGCGGACAGCACACATATAACATCCGTGTGCTGTCCATATGTTTTTGTGGCCCCATAGAAATGAATGGGTCTGCATTTGATCTGTAAAAAAAGCTAACTGAAAGTACGTTCATGTGCATGAGGCCTAAGTGTGTATGCATATGTACATATGTAGTTCTCAGTCACTGATAGTTGACCGGGGTGGTCATACGCAGCTGTATAACTTCAGCAAGTGGCATTTATCATGTAGAGAAAGTTAATACAGGGCACTTACTAATGTATTGTTATTATCCATATTGCTACACTGCTCGTTTCCATGGTTACAGCCACAGTGCAATCCATCAGCGGTGGTCGTGCTTGCACACTATAAGAAAAAATGGTGGCCAGGACCATGGGAGCACTCATAGGCTGGTGCTTTTCTCTATAGTGTACAAGCACAGCCACGCTGCTGGACTGCAGGGTGGTCGTAACCATGGAAACTTTCTCTGCACAATAAATGCTATTTTCCGAAGTGACAAAACCCCTTAAATGATTTTTCTTCTTATCTTAGAAGGATGGGCATTCAGAGTTACCATAATGAACCCTTTGGGCTAATACACACAAACGTATTTTCATTCCGCTTCTGTTCCGTATTTTTTTTGCGGTCCGTATGTGTAACCATTCACTTCAATGGGAGCGCAAAAACAACCGAAGTTACTCTGTGTGCATTCTGTTTCCGTATTTCCGTTCCGCAAAAAAGTAGCGCATGTCCTATTATTGTCTGCAAATCACGGTCTGAGGTCCCATTCAAGTCAATGGGTCCCCAACAAATACAGAACGCACACGGAACACATCCGTATGTCATCTGTATTTCATCCGTATTTTGCGGATCCATACTGTAGAAATGCTATGCCCAGCCCATATTGCTCATGTGTTTGGTGATTAATAAGTTACTGTTTCCGATCCGCAAAAAAACAGATCACATATGGAAACCATATGGATATGTTTTGTGGAATAACAGAATGGAAGAGGACTTAAATCAGAGAAAAAAAACCTCAGATGCAGAACAATGGATCCGTGAAAAACGGACCGCAAAACAACAACGGTCGTGTGCATGAAGCCTTTCTGTCATACTGAATAGTTCTTAAACTTCATATAAAGTTGCAAAAACTTCTAATTGTCTCAGCTTTTTCTTTGTGGGACATGCCATGCCCAAACTGCACCCCCATCTTTCACATGTTTATGAACGTGTCATCAGTGCTAGTATTATGTTGAAGTATTCTTGTTTAGTGTTTTTGCGGTATGCAATACCCATATACTTTATGACACTATAAACATAAAGGGGATCAGTCACAGTCATTTGTTTTCATTTCAACTATGGATGTACAGACATGTTCTTAATCTGAAAGGTAAATCCTAGAAAATAATACATGATCTAAAATAAAGTGCAGAAACAATGGAAAAGCAGGCACATAATGGAAGCAGCACGGTAGCATCTCACGGAAAGTAATTACTGACATGTCCTGTGATTGTCTGTAGTCTCCATGGAAACCGGAAGTGTCATTTAGCAGACTGCAAAAAAGTAGTATGCGCCAATGTTCTCCATTTTAACTATTAAATTGTTTGATTTTAGAAAACCAGTCTCATAGACACCTCCTTTAGATAAGAACTAGTGTGGAGAGAAATGTAGTCAAACAAATTGACTTCGATCTGAATTTCAGGAAAAATTAGATTCGCCACAAAGCCGAATTTCCTTGCTCTTCGTGGCAAAGGATCTAGTTTTCATTAAATAGGGGTAAAAAAACAAAACAAAAAAAACATACCTCATCTATTTGCTTGAGGAGAGACAGTCATGGCCATCTTGATTGATGAAACTGTGGAAAATCTTACATGGGATGACGTGTGAGGTCACCACATCAGTGTGCGGGCTGGGCGTGGTGACGTCATCAGTGATGATGTCACCGCAGCCAGCCAGCGTGATGACGTTCACATCACCAAACGAGATTTCACATGGTTTCTTCATCCAAGATGGCCGCGATGGCCTGTACGTGAGCAAATGGATGAGGTGAGTATGTATATTTTTTTAAACCCTGATTAAACCCTTAAAAGCCTCAATTTTAATGTCAGATGCCATGATCAGCGATGAACGCGGCAACTGAGGGGTTCAATAATGGGAGCGATTCCCTGTCATGGCACCTGCTACGTACACTGGAATGCGATTCATAACAAAGTAATTTGTAACAAATTGAATTTCTTTGTGAAATTCGGCAAAGCAGCTGAATCTAATTTTTGATAAATGATGTGGCCATTAAATTTTCTGGTTGCACATTATTAGATTTTTTACAGCAGTAGTTAATGTTCCAAAAGTTGAATTGACTCGTTCATCCATTCAAACAAAGTCTGTGAGGGAGCGTCCCTCTACAGACAAATAATGTGGCCATGATAATACTGGCAGTATCGGTGCATGAACAAATGATATGACTAGTCAAACTAATCAGCCATTGAGCACGTGCTGATAAAATTCGGTTAGTGGCTCAGGCAAATTCGATTATGCTGATTTGTTTTAATACTAAAGCACATGAGCAAATACTTGCAGTAATGGCTATTAACAAGACCACGTGAGATAAAAGGCCATAATAATCTGCCAGCAGAGGGAGCGTCCTGAGCTGTGAGGATGCTCTTTAACCCCTTCAGGACCCTGCCATTTTTCACTTTAGGGACCAGGCAATTTTTGTGTCACTTTATGTAGTGATAGCTTTAAAATGCTTTTACTTATCCAGGCCATTCTGAGATTGTTTTCTCATCACATATTGTACTTCATGACACTGGTAAAATTGAGTAAAAAATTAATATTTAAAAAATGCCAAATGTAGTAGCAAATTTCTACATTTCAATTTCTCTACTTTTATAATAGTAATACCTCCAAAAATAGTTATTACTTCACATTACCCATATGTCTACTTCATGTTTGGATCATTTTGTGAATGCCATTTTATTTCTTGGGGACGTTACAAGGCTTAGAAGTTTAGAAGCAAATCTTGAAATTTTTCAGAAAATTTCCAAAACCCACTTTTTCAGAAGCAGTTCAGGTCTGAAGTCACTTTGTGAAGCTTACATAATAGAAACCACCCAAAAATGACCCCATTTTAGAAACGACACCCCTCAAGGTATTCATAACAGATTTTACAAACTTTGTTAACCCTTTAGGTGTTCCACAAGAATTAATGGAAAATAGAGATTTAAAAATTTCACTTTTTTGCCAGATTTTCCATTTTAATATTTTTTTTCCAGTTACAAAGCAAGGGTTAACAGCCAAACAAAACTCAATATTTATGGCCTTGATTCTGTAGTTTACAGAAACACCGCATATGTGGTCGTAAACTGTGTTATGGGCACATGGTATTGTGCAAAAGGAAAGGAATGCCATATGGTTTTTGGAAAGCAGATTTCACTGGGATAATGTTAAGCTGTAATGTCACATTTGAAGACCCCCTGATGCACCCCTAGAGTAGAAACTCCAAAAAAGTGAATACCATTTTAGAAACTACACCCCTCAAGGTATACAAAACTGATTTTACAAACTTTGTTAACCCTTTTGGTGTTCCACAAGAATTGATGGAAAATAGGGATAACATTTCAGAATTTCACTTTTTGGGCAGATTTTCCATTTTAATCCATTTTTTCCAGTTACAAAGCAAGCGTTAACAGCCAAACACAACTCAATATTTATGGCCCTGATTCTGTAGTTTATATAAACACCCCCTATGTGGTCGTAAACTGCTGTATGGGCACACAGTATTGGGCAGAAGGAAATTAACGGGATCAAGAACCAGAATACAACGTGCCAAATTCGTATGATGCACAAGCGAAAAATTCCAAATCCATAAACAATAGTATACAGGCGGATCTCACACTTCCATATATACCATGCGAAGATTTTCAGCAACCTGTTACTCAGCTGCACATATATGAAGACGGCTGTCTTACGTCTTCCAGTTCACATGCGAAGGAATGGATGTCCGCCTGCAATATGCGATGAAATCTCCCTTTGGAGTAACAATCACACGAAAAGCTTGATCCGAAACAGCCCGGATTACCCTAGTAAAGGACAGAAAAAGATTGCGCAATACCCTCGGGATTTAAAAGTAGGAATACTTTAATCTACTTACAAAAAGCAAGTTTTCACAAGCATGTAAAATACCCGACCCGGGTTTCGCACTTAGCTTCGTCAGGGGCTGCAATCCAAATGCCGCCAAAGGTCAACACATATGTAGCAGTCATTGACCCCGGAACAAGTACGGACTTCCGTTTGTCCGGCAAAATGTTTAAACATTTGTTTAAAAAATAAATACTAAAATTGCCAAGTTAGGTTCTGAAGACACATACACTTAGCAAAATACAATAAAATACAATAAAATACACCAAACTAAAATAGTATTAAACAAAATTGAAAGACTTGCATAATATAATAAAACATCTAAAATAATAGTATTTTTTGATTAAACCATACAGACAGATTTTATATCCCACTCAATATTATGTCCATTTGGCTGCAATGTATTCATATAATAGATCCATTGCGCCTCCCTTTTATTAATCTGTGTGGCAGGATTACCTCCACGCCAGTGACGTTTCACCAGTTCTACACCACAAAACTTTAGACCCGTAGGGTCTTTCTGATGGAACCTCTTGTAGTGTGCAGAGACACTATGAGTCTCGAGTCCTTTTTTAATATTTTTAATATGTTCGCCAACTCGAACCTTTAACTTTCTCAGTGTTCTTCCAATATACTGGAGACCACACGGGCACTCCAGTGCATAAATGACTCCCATTGATTCACATGAGATATTACCACTGATTTTTTTAGAGATAGATTTGGAGGCAGACACAATATCATCTTTTCTAATCATTTTTTTGTCTTCTCTTGAGCGGTTTCTGCAACATAGACAGAAGCCGCACCAAGTGAAGCCGTTACGCAATTTCGATATGCCAGAAGACTCTCTCACATAACTGTGCACAATACGGTTTCTGACAGTGGGGGCTCTTTTAAAAATAAAGGGCGGTTTTTGGGGAATGAGTTCACCTATAACTGGATCATTTCGCAAAACTTTCCAGTTATTTTGGATTATTCTTTTAATATGGGGGCAATTAATAGAATAGGTGGTTGAAAAAGCAAACTTATATTTTTCTTGAATCTGTATTTTTTCTTCCGCAGACACTTTCTTTTTGATAGTACCCAAATTTTCCAACTTAATTTCTTCCTTTTGATTCAACAGGACTTCCTTTTTATATCCCTTTTCTACAAATCTATTTATTATGATGTCACTTTGTGTCTCATAATCTTCAATACTGGTACAATTTCTTTTTATACGTTTCAATTGCCCCTTCGGCACATTACAAATCCATGGTTCATGATGGCAACTATTTCTTTCAATATAACCATTGCGGTCAGTGGGTTTAAAATAAGTGACAGTTTTTATCTTTTTTTCATCCACCCTAATCTCCAGATCCAAAAAATGTATGCTGTTTTTGCTAACATCATGGGTGAAATGAATGTTCCACTTATTTGTATTAATTTGAGAAATAAACCCCATTAACCCTATCTCCGTTCCATACCAAATGCCGATACAGTCATCTATATATCTCCTCCAGAGTTGGAGGCTACCACCCTCCATCTCAACTTTAATAATCGGGTCTATATTAGACTGTTCCCAGTAAGACATAAACAGATTGGCGAAACTGGGTGCGAATTTCGCACCCATCGCCACTCCCGACACCTGGAGAAAAAAACTATCAGCATACCAAAAATAATTATGTCCGAGGCAGTACTGTATGCAATCCATAATAAAGACTTTTTGCTCATTGGGCATTTGAACATCTCTATTCAAATAAAATCTTATCGCCTCCATGCCTATATCATTTGGTATGATCGTGTAAAGTGAAGTGACATCTAATGTCATCAGAATAGCATTTTCAGGTAAATTATTTATTTCTCTCAAAACCTCAAGGATATGCCCTGTATCCCGTAGGTATGATGGTGTATTAGTCACATATTTTTGCAAAAAAAAGTCTATATACTCGGATACACGGCTGGTTATTGAATCAATCCCTGAGACAATGGGTCGCCCTGGGGGGCATTCTGCATTCTTATGAATCTTAGGTAAATAATATATAGTCGGAGTTTTTGGGTACAGGTTTAGAGTTGAGCGAACACCTGGATGTTCGGGTTCGAGAAGTTCGGCCGAACATCCCGGAAATGTTCGGGTTCGGGATCCGAACCCGATCCGAACTTCGTCCCGAACCCGAACCCCATTGAAGTCAATGGGGACCCGAACTTTTCGGCACTAAAAAGGCTGTAAAACAGCCCAGGAAAGAGCTAGAGGGCTGCAAAAGGCAGCAACATGTAGGTAAATCCCCTGCAAACAAATGTGGATAGGGAAATGAATTAAAATAAAAATTAAATAAATAAAAATTAACCAAAATCAATTGGAGAGAGGTTCCATAGCAGATAATCTGGCTTCCCGTCACCCACCACTGGAACAGTCCATTCTCAGATATTTAGGCCCCGGCACCCAGGCAGAGGAGAGAGGTCCCGTAACAGAGAATCTGTCTTCATGTCAGCAGAGAATTAGTCTGCATGTCATAGCAGAGAATGAGGCTTCACGTCAGCCACCACTGCAACAGTCCATTGGCATATATTTAGGCCCAGCACCCAGGCAGAGGAGGGAGGTCCCGTAACAGAGAATCTGTCTTCATGTCAGCAGAGAATTAGTCTGCATGTCATAGCAGAGAATGAGGCTTCACGTCAGCCACCACTGCAACAGTCCATTGGCATATATTTAGGCCCAGCACACACACAGGCAGAGGAGAGAGGTCCCGTAACAGAGAATCTGGCTTCATGTCAGCAGAGAATCAGTCTGCATGTCATAGCAGAGAATGAGGCTTCACGTCAGCCACCACTGCAACAGTCCATTGGCATATATTTAGGCCCAGCACACACACAGGCAGAGGAGAGAGGTCCCGTAACAGAGGATCTGGCTTCATGTCAGCAGAGAATCAGTCTGCATGTCATAGCAGAGAATCAGGCTTCACGTCAGCCACCACTGCAACAGTCCATTGTCATAAATTTAGGCCCAGCACCCAGGCAGAGGAGAGAGGTCCCGTAACAGACAATCTGGCTTCATGTCAGCAGAGAATCAGTCTGCATGTCATAGCAGAGAATGAGGCTTCACGTCACCCACCACTGCAACAGTCCATTGGCATATATTTAGGCCTAGCACACAGGCAGAGCAGAGAGGTCCCGTAACAGACAATCTGGCTTCATGACAGCAGAGAATCAGTCTGCATGTCATAGCAGAGAATGAGGCTTCACGTCACCCACCACTGCAACAGTCCATTGGCATATATTTAGGCCTAGCACACAGGCAGAGCAGAGAGGTCCCGTAACAGACGATCTGGCTTCATGTCAGCAGAGAATCAGTCTGCATGTCATAGCAGAGAATGAGGCTTCACGTCAGCCACCACTGCAACAGTCCATTGGCATATATTTAGGCCCAGCACCCAGGCAGAGGAGGGAGGTCCCGTAACAGAGAATCTGTCTTCATGTCAGCAGAGAATTAGTCTGCATGTCATAGCAGAGAATGAGGCTTCACGTCAGCCACCACTGCAACAGTCCATTGGCATATATTTAGGCCTAGCACACAGGCAGAGCAGAGAGGTCCCGTAACAGACAATCTGGCTTCATGACAGCAGAGAATCAGTCTGCATGTCATAGCAGAGAATGAGGCTTCACGTCACCCACCATGTCCGACCATGTCCACGACCATGTCCACGTCTGCGTCCCTTACTAGATGTTTTTCTCATTGTTATGGTTCACCACAACAACAAATATATTATTTGGCCCAATGTATTGTATTCAAATTCAGCGGGATATAAATTTGAGGCCTAGTATTTAGGCGCTGGGTGACCGGTATGGATTTAGTGACAGAATTAGACTTGGAAATGCACAGAAGCGTGTGTGTGTGAAGTTATTCTGAATGACCCAATGTGCACCTTGAATATTATATACCCTTTTAGGGATAGATTTCAAATAGCTCTGATATAGCAGAAACCACTAAATTATGAAATTGCTAAATTGGGAATTGTATTTCAACCCAGAACAAAAAATGTGCTTTGACGGACACTAAATAACTTTCCCAGCCACAACAGGACAGCGGTAACGAGAGATTTAGCAGGATATAAATTTGAGGCCTAGTATTTAGGCGCTGGGTGACAGGTATGGGTTTAGTGCCAGAATTAGACTTGGAAATACACAGTAGCGGGTGTGTGTGAAGTTATTCTGAATGACCCAATGTGCACCTTGAATATTATATACCCTTTTAGGGATAGATTTCAAATAGCTCTGATATAGCAGAAACCACTAAATTATGAAATTGCTAAATTGGGAATTGTATTTCAACCCAGAACAAAAAATGTGCTTTGACGGACACTAAATAACTTTCCCAGCCACAACAGGACAGCGGTAACGAGAGATTTAGCAGGATATAAATTTGAGGCCTAGTATTTAGGCGCTGGGTGACAGGTATGGGTTTAGTGCCAGAATTAGACTTGGAAATACACAGTAGCGGGTGTGTGTGAAGTTATTCTGAATGACCCAATGTGCACCTTGAATATTATATACCCTTTTAGGGATAGATTTCAAATAGCTCTGATATAGCAGAAACCACTAAATTATGAAATTGCTAAATTGGGAATTGTATTTCAACCCAGAACAAGAAATGTGCTTGAACGGACACTAAATAACTCGCCCAGCTACAGCACTAGGGACAGATTTAGCGGGATATAAATTTGAGGCCTAGTATTTAGGCGCTGGGTGACAGGTATGGGTTTAGTGCCAGAATTAGACTTGGAAATACACAGTAGCGGGTGTGTGTGAAGTTATTCTGAATGACCCAATGTGCACCTTGAATATTATATACCCTTTTAGGGATAGATTTCAAATAGCTCTGATATAGCAGAAACCACTAAATTATGAAATTGCTAAATTGGGAATTGTATTTCAACCCAGAACAAGAAATGTGCTTGAACGGACACTAAATAACTCGCCCAGCTACAGCACTAGGGACAGATTTAGCGGGATATAAATTTGAGGCCTAGTATTTAGGCGCTGGGTGACAGGTATGGGTTTAGTGCCAGAATTAGACTTGGAAATACACAGTAGCGGGTGTGTGTGAAGTTATTCTGAATGACCCAATGTGCACCTTGAATATTATATACCCTTTTAGGGATAGATTTCAAATAGCTCTGATATAGCAGAAACCACTAAATTATGAAATTGCTAAATTGGGAATTGTATTTCAACCCAGAACAAGAAATGTGCTTGAACGGACACTAAATAACTCGCCCAGCTACAGCACTAGGGACAGATTTAGCGGGATATAAATTTGAGGCCTAGTATTTAGGCGCTGGGTGACAGGTATGGGTTTAGTGCCAGAATTAGACTTGGAAATACACAGTAGCGGGTGTGTGTGAAGTTATTCTGAATGACCCAATGTGCACCTTGAATATTATATACCCTTTTAGGGATAGATTTCAAATAGCTCTGATATAGCAGAAACCACTAAATTATGAAATTGCTAAATTGGGAATTGTATTTCAACCCAGAACAAGAAATGTGCTTGAACGGACACTAAATAACTCGCCCAGCTACAGCACTAAGGACAGATTTAGCGGGATATAAATTTGAGGCCTAGTATTTAGGCGCTGGGTGACCGGTATGGATTTAGTGACAGAATTAGACTGGGATATGGCCAAAAAATAAACAGACTATTGCTGGTTAAATGCACTTGGTGTGACAGCTTCACCCTGATGTAGGCTTTAGCCAAAAAACAACCACACCATTGAGGGTTAAATGCACTTGGTGACAGGCGCAGCTTGCCCCTGATTTAGTATATGGCCAAAAAATGAACAGACTATTGCTGGTTAAATGCACTTGGTGTGACAGCTTCACCCTGATGTAGGCTTTAGCCAAAAAACAACCACACCATTGAGGGTTAAATGCACTTGGTGACAGGCGCAGCTTGCCCCTGATTTTGTATATGGCCAAAAAATGAACAGACTATTGCTGGTTAAATGCACTTGGTGTGACAGCTTCACCCTGATGTAGGCTTTAGCCAAAAAACAACCACACCATTGAGGGTTAAATGCACTTGGTCGCAGCTTGTGCTGGCGCACCACAAGACACAAAATGGCCGCCGATCACCCCAGAAAAATGTGACTGACAAACGGTCTGTGCAGCCTAAAAACAGTGAGCAATTGAGGATCAGCAGCTCAATGATCCACAGCTGCAGATCGATCAGTTAATCAAGTCCTTTGGAGGAGTTAATCTGCCTAATCTCGCCCTACTGTCGCAGCCGCAACCTCTCCCTACGCTAATCAGAGCAGAGTGACGGGCGGCGCTATGTGACTCCAGCTTAAATAGAGGCTGGGTCACATGGTGCTCTGGCCAATCACAGCCATGCCAATAGTAGGCATGGCTGTGATGGCCTCTTGGGGCAAGTAGTATGACGCTTGTTGATTGGCTGCTTTGCAGCCTTTCAAAAAGCGCCAAGAAAGCGTCACAAAAGCGCGAAGAAAGCGACGAACACCGAACCCGAACCCGGACTTTTACGAAAATGTCCGGGTTCGGGTCCGTGTCACGGACACCCCAAAATTCGGTACGAACCCGAACTATACAGTTCGAGTTCGCTCATCCCTATACAGGTTATTTAAATATTGATATTCTTTCTCATTCAGCACTTTTTGCATTAGGCCCCTATCCAACAAAACTTTAAGTGTTTTTTTGTATTCAAATATGGGATCCCTTTTTAATTTTCTATATGTGGTAGTGTCGCTAAGAATTCTCTGCATTTCCGTGTTGTAGTCCTCATGATTTAAAACAACTACACCTCCACCTTTATCTGCTGGTTTTATAATTATTTTATCATTTTTTACCAGAGTTTTTAACGCCTCCTTTTCATTTTTAGTCAAATTATTCTTTTTTGAACCTCCTATATCTAATTGATCTAGCCCTTTATGAACCCCACGTTTAAAAGCTTCTATACACTCATTTTCTTTATTATCTGGGAAAAAAGTAGATTTATTTCGCAGATGCGTGTATATTTTAGTATCTTCCGTATTGGAAGTTTTTATTGGATTCTTTTTCAAATATTTACATATATTTAATTTCCTTATGAACCTATGCACATCCAAATACGTTTCAAATTTATTTCCTCTGTATATTGGGGCAAATTTAAGGCCCTTATTAAGCACAGAAAGTTCATCTGGAGTCAAACTATGTGTGCTTAAATTATATATGCCTATGGAATCCCTCTGCCTTTCTTCGCTTCTGGGCTTATTGTGTCTTTTTCCTCCCCTTCTTCCCCTTCCTCTCTTTTTTTCTTTCTTGGTGTCCCTTCCATCTTTTGTGGTGATTGTGGTGTTTTCCCTTTTATCATCTTGTGGGGAAAATTTTCCTCATGAGTGTTAATTCCTCTCATTTCTTTAACATATATTGTGTCTTCACTCTCATTCGTTTTTTTCAAAGGGCTATGGTTATAAGCCTGTCTATTTTCACAAGGGAGACTTCTACCCCCTTCTCTATAGTATGTTCCTCTAGTATGGTTATAATCATTGTACTCCTTTGTGTAAGCTTCTCCCCCTCTATTATTGTAATAGGGGCGTTATTGTTGTCTGTTTCTGCCTGAATTATGGTAATCCCGGGGACCATATTGATATTGATTATAATGCCCACGATGGTTTTGTGCATTATAATGATGGTTCTCATTATATCTGTAATAACCCTGATTCCTGCGATAGCCATTCCACCTATAATCACGAGGTCTATAATCACAAGGTTGCTCCTGACCCCGTCTGGGGTTGGAGTTTACCTGGTGATTATAGGTGGTGGTTCTCTCTAGATCAGGTGCGGTGCACTCATTGCTTTTAGGTTCACTCACATACACTGCTATATCTTCCTTTTTCTGTTTCCATTTGTACACTGTATTATTTTTATACTCCTCCATAACCTTTAAATACTTTTTTTGTTTTTTCTTTTTTACTTCTTGTTCAGCTTTCATGACCTCTTTTTGGCATTTTTGTGATAATTCAGAATATTCAGATAATTCTTTAAAAGGTGCTAGTTTGACCTTTATCTCCTCTATTTTATTGCATATGGAGGAAAGTTTCTTTTTCCTTCTCTCTATAATAAATCTCATAGCACCAAAACCACATGAATTAACAAAACTCTCCCATTCATATAGTTCTGTTTCAATGTCTGAATTCAATGGGAGTTGCCACCTGAGGCCCTCTGGGATCTTTTCTTCCACAAGGAACCGCTCCAGTGAAATCACATCCCAAATAGTTCTAATTTCTTTGACCATTAATAATTCTAAGGTATTAAAAACCACATCAATATCATTACTACAATCTTGCTGAGGTTTCTCATTAAATACTTCGTGTACATTTAAATGCATATTATCTCTGAATGTAAAAATATCCATAATCCACACCAACTGAACCTAGAAACAAAGTAACAGACAGAAACAAATTGGTAGGTGTGGATCAATGGACAATCAGCTGCGGTGCCCTTAATAGGACAGGTTCAAAGTCCTTAATACAAAGTGGAAAAGAGGTTAACGGGTGCCGCGCTAAATTATGAAGCAGTATACGGGATCAAGAACCAGAATACAACGTGCCAAATTCGTATGATGCACAAGCGAAAAATTCCAAATCCATAAACAATAGTATACAGGCGGATCTCACACTTCCATATATACCATGCGAAGATTTTCAGCAACCTGTTACTCAGCTGCACATATATGAAGACGGCTGTCTTACGTCTTCCAGTTCACATGCGAAGGAATGGATGTCCGCCTGCAATATGCGATGAAATCTCCCTTTGGAGTAACAATCACACGAAAAGCTTGATCCGAAACAGCCCGGATTACCCTAGTAAAGGACAGAAAAAGATTGCGCAATACCCTCGGGATTTAAAAGTAGGAATACTTTAATCTACTTACAAAAAGCAAGTTTTCACAAGCATGTAAAATACCCGACCCGGGTTTCGCACTTAGCTTCGTCAGGGGCTGCAATCCAAATGCCGCCAAAGGTCAACACATATGTAGCAGTCATTGACCCCGGAACAAGTACGGACAGTTTTCGCCAATCTGTTTATGTCTTACTGGGAACAGTCTAATATAGACCCGATTATTAAAGTTGAGATGGGGGGTGGTAGCCTCCAACTCTGGAGGAGATATATAGATGACTGTATCGGCAATTGGTATGGAACGGAGATAGGGTTAATGGGGTTTATTTCTCAAATTAATACAAATAAGTGGAACATTCATTTCACCCATGATGTTAGCAAAAACAGCATACATTTTTTGGATCTGGAGATTAGGGTGGATGAAAAAAAGATAAAAACTGTCACTTATTTTAAACCCACTGACCGCAATGGTTATATTAAAATAAATAGTTGCCATCATGAACCATGGATTTGTAATGTGCCGAAGGGGCAATTGAAACGTATAAAAAGAAATTGTACCAGTATTGAAGATTATGAGACACAAAGTGACATCATAATAAATAGATTTGTAGAAAAGGGATATAAAAAGGAAGTCCTGTTGAATCAAAAGGAAGAAATTAAGTTGGAAAATTTGGGTACTATCAAAAAGAAAGTGTCTGCGGAAGAAAAAATACAGATTCAAGAAAAATATAAGTTTGCTTTTTCAACCACCTATTCTATTAATTGCCCCCATATTAAAAGAATAATCCAAAATAACTGGAAAGTTTTGCGAAATGATCCAGTTATAGGTGAACTCATTCCCCAAAAACCGCCCTTTATTTTTAAAAGAGCCCCCACTGTCAGAAACCGTATTGTGCACAGTTATGTGAGAGAGTCTTCTGGCATATCGAAATTGCGTAACGGCTTCACTTGGTGCGGCTTCTGTCTATGTTGCAGAAACCGCTCAAGAGAAGACAAAAAAATGATTAGAAAAGATGATATTGTGTCTGCCTCCAAATCTATCTCTAAAAAAATCAGTGGTAATATCTCATGTGAATCAATGGGAGTCATTTATGCACTGGAGTGCCCGTGTGGTCTCCAGTATATTGGAAGAACACTGAGAAAGTTAAAGGTTCGAGTTGGCGAACATATTAAAAATATTAAAAAAGGACTCGACTCATAGTGTCTCTGCACACTACAAGAGGTTCCATCAGAAAGACCCTACGGGTCTAAAGTTTTGTGGTGTAGAACTGGTGAAACGTCACTGGCGTGGAGGTAATCCTGCCACACAGATTAATAAAAGGGAGGCGCAATGGATCTATGATATGAATACATTGCAGCCAAATGGACATAATATTGAGTGGGATATAAAATCTGTCTGTATGGTTTAATCAAAAAATACTATTATTTTAGATGTTTTATTATATTATGCAAGTCTTTCAATTTTGTTTAATACTATTTTAGTTTGGTGTATTTTATTGTATTTTATTGTATTTTGCTAAGTGTATGTGTCTTCAGAACCTAACTTGGCAATTTTAGTATTTATTTTTTAAACAAATGTTTAAACATTTTGCCGGACAAACGGAAGTCCGTACTTGTTCCGGGGTCAATGACTGCTACATATGTGTTGACCTTTGGCGGCATTTGGATTGCAGCCCCTGACGAAGCTAAGTGCGAAACCCGGGTCGGGTATTTTACATGCTTGTGAAAACTTGCTTTTTGTAAGTAGATTAAAGTATTCCTACTTTTAAATCCCGAGGGTATTGCGCAATCTTTTTCTGTCCTTTACTAGGGTAATCCGGGCTGTTTCGGATCAAGCTTTTCGTGTGATTGTTACTCCAAAGGGAGATTTCATCGCATATTGCAGGCGGACATCCATTCCTTCGCATGTGAACTGGAAGACGTAAGACAGCCGTCTTCATATATGTGCAGCTGAGTAACAGGTTGCTGAAAATCTTCGCATGGTATATATGGAAGTGTGAGATCCGCCTGTATACTATTGTTTATGGATTTGGAATTTTTCGCTTGTGCATCATACGAATTTGGCACGTTGTATTCTGGTTCTTGATCCCGTATACTGCTTCATAATTTAGCGCGGCACCCGTTAACCTCTTTTCCACTTTGTATTAAGGACTTTGAACCTGTCCTATTAAGGGCACCGCAGCTGATTGTCCATTGATCCACACCTACCAATTTGTTTCTGTCTGTTACAGAAGGAAATTAACGCCATACGGTTTTTGAAAGGCAGATTTTGCTGGACACCATGTCCCATTTGAAGCCCCCCTGATGCACACCTAAAGTAGAAACTCCAAAAATGTTACCCCATTTTGGAAACTACGGGATAAGCTGGCAGTTTTGTTGGTACTATATTAGAGTACATATGATTTTTGGCTGCTCTATATTACACTTTTTGTGAGGCAAGGTAACAAGAAATAGCTGTTTTGGCACCTTTTTTATTTTTTGTACAACATTTGTTTTTTACAACATTCATTTGACAGGTTCGATCATGTGGTATTTTTATAGAGCAGGTTGTTATGAACGCAACAATAACAAATATGACCAAATTGTTTGTTTCAGTTTTACATAATAAAGAGTTTTTGAAATAATTTTTTTTTTGTGTCTCCATATTCTGAAAGCCATATTTTTAAAAAAATTTTGGGCGACTGTCTTATGTAGGGGCTTATTTTTTCGGGATGAGATGACGGTTTGATTGGCACTATATCGGGGTGTGTATGACCCTTTGATCGCTTGCTATTACACTATTTGTGATGTAAGGTGACAAAAAATGGCTTTTTTTACACGGTTTTATTTTTTTTAACGATATTAACCTAAGGGGTTAAGTCATGCGATATTTTTATACATAGTATGTCTATACACGGCTATACATAATATGTCTACTTTTTTTATTTATGTAAGTTTTACACAATGATTTCATTTTTGAAACAAAAAAAAATCATGTTTTAGTGTCTCCATAGTCTGAGAGCCATAGTTTTTTCAGTTTTTGGTCGATTGTCTTAGGTAGAGTATGATTTTTGTGGGATAAGATGATGGTTTGATTGGCACTATTTCGGGTGCGTATGACTTTTTGATCGCTTGCTATTACACTTTTTATGATGTAAGATGACAAAAAATTGCTTTTTTACACAGTTTTTTTTATGGTATTCACCTGAGGGGTTATATCATGTGATATTTTTATAGAACAGGTTATTATGGACGCGCCGATATCTAATATGTCTACTTTTTATTTATGTAAGTTTTACACAATAATATCATTTTTGAAACAAAAAATAATGTTTTATTGTCTCCATATTATGAAAGCGATTATCTTAGGTAGGGTACCATTTTTTCAGTATGAGATGACGATTTGATTGGCACTATTTTGGGGTGAGTATGACTTTTTGATCGCTTGCTATTAGGGCCGTTTCACACGAGCAGATGCCGTGCGTGGCATCCGCTCCGTGAAAGAGTGCCAAGACCCGCTGCAGACTGCAGAGGCACGGAGCATTAACATGACTGTTAATGCTCCGTGCCTCTCTGAGATCTCTTTACTACGAAATCACAGTGACAACTGTGATTTCGTAGTAAAGAGATCACAGAGAGGCACGGAGCATTAACAGTCATGTTAATGCTCCGTGCCTCTGCAGTCTGCAGCGGGTCTTGGCACTCTTTCATGGAGCGGATGCCACGCACGGCATCGGCTCGTGTGAAACGGCCTTTACACTTTTTGTGATTTAAGGTGACCAAAAAATGGCTTTTTCAACTCAGTGTTCACCTAAGGGATTAGGTCATGTGATATTTTTATAGAGCAGGTTCTTATGGACGCGGCAATACCTAATATGTATACTTTTTTTATTTACTTAAGTTTTACACAATAGCAGCATTTTTAAAACAAAAAAAATGATGTTTTAATGCTACATATTCTGAGCCATAGTTTTTTATTTTTGGGCGATTGTCTTAGGTAGGGGCTTATTTTATGCAGGATGAGGTGACTGTTAGATTGGCACTATTTTGGCGAGCATATGCCTTTTTGATCGCTTGGTGTTATATTTTTAGTGATGTAAGGTGACAAAAAAATGGTTTATTTAGCACAGTTTTTGTTTTATTTTTTTGACGGTGTTCATCTGAGGGGTTAGGTCATGTGATATGTTTATAGAGCTGGTCTATACTGATGCGGCAATACCTAATATTTCCACTTTTCTTTTTTCCCTTTTTTTTACAATTTTTTTTACTTTATTTGGGAAAAATTACGTTTTTGTTTTTTTTACTTGAAACTTAAAATTTTTGGGGCGTTTACAATCGCGCATACAGAGACAAGCGAACACACATTGTTGCGCGTTCCCGAATATCTATGTACGGGAACGCGAGACAAAACGCCCCAAAAAAGCTCAAGAACTTGTTTGAGCGTCGGGCGTTTTACAGCGCGATCGTACGTGCTGTAAAACGCCCAGGTGAGAACCATTCCCATAGGGAATCATTGGTTTCTCCTTGTTGAGCGTTTTACAGCGCGTAGGAACGCGCTGTAAAACGCTCAGGTCTGAACTTAGGGTTACAGCGCGTTCAAACGTGCTGTAAAACGCTCAACACATGAAAACCAATGCTTCCCTATGGCCCTGGTTCACACTTGAGAGTTTTACAGCGCGTTTGAACGCGCTGAAAAACGCCCTACGCTCAAAAAAGTTCTTGAGCTTCTTTGGGGCATTTTGTCGCGCATTCCCGTACATAGACTTTCGGGAACGCGCGACAATGGGCGTTCGCTTGTCTCTATATGCGCGATTGCAAACGCCGGTACAATCGCACATACAGAGCGCTCCTTTCAGAACGCTCAGGTGTGAACCCAGCGTAAGAAATGATTTGCTGATCCCAATCGCAGACCTGTTATTTTTTTTACTTTTATTGGACATGGCAAAAAATTGCACTCATTGTCAGCCTTTTTAGGGGCTATAAAAAGCTGACTTTAGTCACAAAGGCATGCAATGTGTATTCAGGTAAACCTAAATATTTCCCCACTTTCTCCTCCCTTCTCTCTGTCTCCATTTTTATAAATCGGTAACTATTTGCATTAATGAACAATTATAAAGTACTCTTACACATTCACACCATAGCTCACTTTTGAACCTAGTTAGGTGCACACATTTTCCATCTGGACAGGTCATGTTATAATAGGTATTAATACAGATAAGGGGGGTTGAGAGGGAGACATTTCTTTTGGGGCCCCCAAAGTAGTCGCTTCCCCTGCTTCCCCTATAGCTACGCCCCTAGACAGTACTGTATCAAGGAAGAATGTCTACCATAATTTAAAAGAAGACTGTATACACTGCATTATACCTTGTGCAGTTCTTTCATCTTATTCTTTCAATTTTTATGTACCCTACAAGGCCTGCACTAGGTATAATATAGCAAATGAGTATTTCCTTCAGTTCACCCTTAAATAGGTTTTACAAATGAGAATAGGACCTATATATGAATGTAAGTGTGTACTTCTAAAAAAAAGAAGTACATATATCCTACTTCATATATAGTACATCCATCAGGAGTTAAGAGACAATGCTAGATTATGCTTTCATCTATTTTTGACCTTTCTTGCTATATCTTTAATGATGCACTTTCGTAATTCACAGAAGCACACATTCAGCCAAGGGAGAAATGATGGGAGATCCTCGTGATTGTGTTTTTATCTGCACCTCTGCTTTACATGGTGGTGATAAGGTTGATATATCGCTAGCTAGCTTGTAAGCCTGCATTACAACAAGCTATTTACTACATCACAGGTACGGTAGTCAATAATACATGAAATGGTTATTAAACCAATTCACCATGAACACAGAAAAATACCTTTCTTCATAACAGATTTCCTTTTAAATTAGTAATAAAAGCTCCCCAAAGGCAATCCTGCAAACCATGTGGGCTATATATTTACATCTTTGCTGCAACAAACCTCAATCATAGTCATCATTATAGACAAAGCAACAATGCGTCGATAACAATATAAATTCTTTTCTCAGCCAAGATTGCTCTGTTCCGTGAACTAAAAATGTCCACAATAACGGCATGTCAATACTGCTATGCCCTTCATATTTTTCTGTGATTACATATTACTAAACCCTGTAATTTGAAGGTAATGATGGATGTTATGTCTAATAAGGGGCTTAATGACAGAGAGAGTGCCTAACTCAGGGATTTAAAGAGCACCAAGACCACATGGGACAGATATGGGGAGGATTTTCTGTTGTTAAATTGCGGAAAAAATCTATGCAGAATCTCCATGGAAATTGACCTGCGGTGCTAAATTTAAACTATGGAACTAAGCTGCGGATTCTCCCTGTGGATTTCCTCTCTTTGTAAGGCATAGGGTGAAATCTGTAGCATATCTGCCGAAATATCCACAACTCCACATGTATCTGCGGATTGTTTCTGCAGAAATGAAGTCCCATGTAGATTTATTTATTTTATGCACTTATATAGCGCTACTATATTCCACAGCGCTTTACAGACATTAGCATCACACTGTCCCCAATGGAGATCACACTCTAAGTTCCCAATTAGTATGTCTTTGGAGTGTGGGAGGAAAGCGGAGTATCTGGAGGAAACCCACGCAAACATGGAGAGAACATAAAAACTCCATGCAGATGTTGTCCTTGGTTGGATTCAAACCCAGGGCACCAGTGCTAACCACTGAGCCACCATGCTGCCCAGGTATACCCTATAGACATACAGACGTGGACAAAATTGTTGGTACCCTTTGGTCAATGAAAGAAAAAGTCACAATGGTCACAGAAATAACTTTAATCTGACAAAAGTAATAATAAAATAAAATTCTATAAATGTTAACCAATGAAAGTCAGACATTGTTTTTCAACCATGCTTCAACAGAATTATGTAAAAAAATAAACTCATGAAACAGGCATGGACAAAAATGATGGTACCCCTAACTTAATATTTTGTTGCGCAACCTTTTGAGGCAATCACTGCAATCAAACGCTTCCTGTAACTGTCAATGAGACATCTGCACCTCTCAGCAGGTATTTTGGCCCACTCCTCATGAGCAAACTGCTCCAGTTGTGTCCGGTTTGAAGGGTGCCTTTTCCAGACTGCATGTTTCAGCTCCTTCCAAAGATGCTCAATAGGATTGAGGTCAGGGCTCATAGAAGGCCACTTTAGAATAGTCCAATTTTTTCCTCTTAGCCATTCTTGGGTGTTTTTAGCGGTGTGTTTTGGGTCATTGTCCTGTTGCAAGACCCATGACCTGCGACTGAGACCAAGCTTTCTGACACTGGCTAGTACATTTCTCTCTAGAATTCCTTGATAGTCTTGAGATTTCATTGTACCCTGCACAGATTCAAGACACCCTGTGCCAGACGCAGCAAAGCAGCCCCAGAACATAACAGAGCCTCCTCCATGTTTCACAGTAGGGACAGTGTTCTTTTCTTGATATGCTTCATTTTTTCGTCTGTGAACATACAGCTGATGTGCCTTGGCAAAAACTTCGATTTTTGTCTCATCTGTCCACAGGACATTCTCCCAGAAGCTTTGTGGCTTGTCAACATGTAGTTTGGCATATTCCAGTCTTGCTTTTTTATGATTCGTTTTCAACAATGGTGTCCTCCTTGGTCGTCTCCCATGTAGTCCACTTTGGCTCAAACAACGACGGATGGTGCGATCTGACACTGATGTTCCTTGAGCATGAAGTTCACCTTGAATCTCTTTAGAAGTCTTTCTAGGCTCTTTTGTTACCATTCGGATTATCCGTCTCTTAGATTTGTCATCAATTTTCCTCCTGCGGCCACGTCCAGGGAGGTTGGCTACAGTCCCATGGATCTTAAACTTATGAATAATATGTGCAACTGTACTCACAGGAACATCTAGTTGCTTGGAGATGGTCTTATAGCCTTTACCTTTAACATGCTTGTCTATAATTTTCTTTCTGATCTCTTGAGACAGCTCTTTCCTTTGCTTCCTCTGGTCCATGTCGAGTGTGGTACACACCATATCACCAAACAACACAGTGATTACCTGGAGCCATATATATAGGCCCAATGGCTGATTACAAGGTTGTAGACACCTGTGATGCTAATTAGTGGACACACCTTGAATTAACATGTCCCTTTGGTCACATTATGTTCTGTGTTTTCTAGGGGTACCATCATTTTTGTCCATGCCTGTTTCATGAGTTTATTTTTTTACATAATTCTGTTGAAGCATGGTTGAAAAACAATGTCTGACTTTCATTGGTTAACATTTATAGAATTTTAATTTATTATTACTTTTGTCAGATTAAAGTTATTTCTGTGACCATTGTGACTTTTTCTTTCATTGACCAAAGGGTACCAACAATTTTGTCCACGTCTGTATATAGCCTATAGGTAGATATACCATATACATGGTAGTCAGTCACACAGTGCCCTCTAGGAGCCTAGTGCAGTTATTTTAGTGCTTTTGCCTGGACATTTCAGAGACCAAGATGTACTCATATATTGCTTTCTGACGTCATAAGAATTCCGATATCACAAAAAAACTGTAAAAAAAAAAAATAATAATTAAAGGGGACCTAAGTCTTTGCTGAAACCATGAAGGTGCAGCAAGTCGTCTCAACATGCTCTACACCAACGGGTTTTGTCAGCTCTGCTTGGATTTCCCAGCATGAGAGGTATAGATTCATAGAAAGCATATGTGATCAGTAATTGGATAATGTAAATGAGCCCTTCGATGCATGTTTGCCCCCCTTGAAGCTTTTGTAGGAGAGATAGGGAGTACTGAAACTGGTATCATTAGGATGATATCCTTCACTCCTATTTAGCACTGTTCTAGTACTTTCGGAAAGGTTGCCCCTATGGTAGGTACATTGAGCCAACCTGAGTGGGCACTTGATTTTTCCTAATACTGTAGATGTTCTAGCCTGTGGAGCAAAAAATATCCATCTTTTTTGGAAATCTGAGATTCCAGGTTAAAACAAATGATGATAATTTTCTCATAACTCAACATATAATAAGAATAAGATGTACCATGCCACCGTATTACTTTTTATATGCAAAGATTTCCTAAGGCTAAGTTTTAAGATGTGATAAATTCCATCATTAAGTACATGTGCTTCGGAAGAGTCAAAATCATATGATACATATACTGCATGCTATAGGTATATTGATTCAGTGGTGTTACTTCTTTGATGTCAATAACATCATTACATTATTTATGAACATTGATTTTGCCTCTAGTAGAAATACAAATAAAATAAGTACATTAATAATCTAAAGGATATAATCTATGAAAACTAGTGCAAAAAGAGTGCTGCCCATAACAACCTATCAAGCATTTTTCCACGGTCATCTGAAAAATGAGAGCTGGAATTTGATAGGTTGTTATGGACAACGACCCTACTTTTCCTTTGCATTAGCTTTAAGGCCCCTTGCAGACAAGCGTGTGTGGATAAGGTCCGGATGCGTTGCGAATGCGTTCAGTGAAAAATTAGCGATTTGGCAAACAAAGTCATTCTGTTTTGTCTGCGATTCCATGCGGGCGCAATGTGTTCGCTTCACGTGTGAAAGGGATGAGATGAGCAAATTTTTTGAAAATTGATTCAGCTGATTTGCCGAATTTCACCCAAAAATTAGCTTTGTGATGAATTACTTCACCATGAAGCGCATGTTTTTGTAAGTAGCAGGTGCAATGACAGTGAGCTGCGATCGCACCGCCCCCGTCATTGTACCCCTTAGATGCCGCGTTCATACATGATCGCGGAATCTGAGTGTATAAACAGTGTGAAATTAACCTAAAAAAAAAACATTACATCAAACTTACCGCCTCCATTTGTGCGCAAAGGGCTGCCAGCCGCCATCTTGCTTGAAAATCTCGGCCGAAATCACGCGTGGCACGAGAGTACATCATCACGCCGGCCAACGTGGTGACGTATGATGGCATCATGCCGGCCGTCGTGATGATGTAATCTCGTGCCACACAGGATTTCGGCCGAGATCTTCAAGTAAGATGGAGGCTGGCAGCCATTCGCGCGCAAATGGAGGCGGTAAGTTTGAATTTCAGGATTAATCGATTCGCTGACACGAAGCACTAGGATATTCGGCTTCTGAGCACATCGAATAATTGGTGGCTATAGCTACTTGCCATTTATAAACCCAGGCTGTTGTCCCATGGAAAGCCATTTTCTCAGCTAAAATGCCAAAACCCAGAAACAGTTGGCGGTTATATATTTTTATCATTCATTTCTATAGATGGAAGTGCATGAATTAAGTCAGTTAATTTAGAAAAAATGCTGTTCTGAATTTCACTTAGAAAAGCCAGAAGTTAATGCTCCAGAACTGTTGTTCCTACTAAGGCTAGGTACAGGATGGTGCAACAAAGAAAATGTATGTTATACTCTCAGGTTCACACTCGTGCTTTGTGTAATTTTTTTAAAAGGAGTCTATCACCTTCAATTTGACAGTTAAACCTGTCACAGTTATCATTATTATTATTATTATTATTTATTAAGGCGCCATTCATTCCATAGCGCTGTACATATGATAAGGGGTATACATACATCATACAGACAACTGCACTAAGCATGAACAAGACAAGTTACAGACTGGTACAGAAGGAGAGAGGGTCCTGCCCTTGAGGGCTTACAATCTACATGGTATGGGAGAAGGACAGAGTGAAGTTGGTCATGGCGGTATAGAGGCAGCAGGGTCACTGGTTGTAGGCTTGTCTGAAGAGGTGGGTTTTCAAGTTTCTTTTAAAGGATTCCACTGTAGGTGAGAGTCTGATATGTTGGGGTAGCGAATTCTAGAGTATGGGGGATGCACGGGAGAAATCTTGGAGGCAATTGTGGGAACAGGTGATAAGAGGAGAGGAGAGAAGGAGGTTTTGTGAGGATCGGAGATTACGTGTGGGGATGTATCGGGAAAGTAGTTCAGAGATGTATGGAGGGGACAGGTTGTGGACAGCTTTGTATTGGTTAGTATTTTTAACTGAATTCAAATACAATCACAGCAATTTGATGCCTCATTCTGGGGGAGAAAAGGGTGCACACAGTGTCTTGGGGCTGCCCTTTGTGCACTTAACTCCTCATTAGCATATCAATGTAAAGTACTTTTTGTCCAGAATGAAGCAATGGATCACTGTGAAAGGTATCATTACATTCACCTGAGCTAGCCCTACAAGGCACTGTGCATGGTTTAACAGCAAATTTCATTGTGACAGATTAGTTTTAACTAATACACATGAAGAATGAACTACTTTTCAAATAATGGGGCAGAAGCGCTAGCTAGTCTTCCCTGTATAGCACCATTCCCAAACCTCAACTAATAAAAAGCCTAATTTGGTCTCGAAAGATGGGAATCACAGAGGTCAGTCCCTCACCAAGGATGATGTCAGGGGCGTAGCTATAGGAGAAGCAGGGGAAGCGGTTGCTTTGGGCCTGACCTCAGAAGGGGGCCACCCAGGAGGAGGAATAAAAGATTTTATTGTGAGGGCCCACTCAACAGTATTATACAATTACATTATATACAGTGAAATGGATACAGTATATATGTGCAGCAAACGGATGGAGAGGCTGCAGGGCCTGGTCTGAGAGAGTTATCTTCACTAGTCACAGGAGTGGGGGTTGCGTGGGAGTAGGGGTTGCAAAGAAGTTGCTGGAGGGCCCCATTCAAAAACTTTCTGTGGGGCCCAGTCATTTCTAGTTAAGTCACCGGATGACGTTATGCATATCGTAGCCATATGCCATATCAGTCTTTGATAGGAACACAATTTAAAGACATTAACATAGTAACATAGTTTATAAGGCCGGAAAAAGACATCTGTCCATCCAGTTCGTACAGTTATCCTGCAAGTTGATCCAGAGGAAGGCAAAAAAAAAAAACTAGAAGCTAATTTTCCCCACTTAAAGGGTTTCTGTCACCTGAAAAATGGGCATTAAGCTGGCTGACATTAGCGATGTACTAATGTCAGCTGAACATAACTATATATCTCAATAACTATACCATGTCACGGCCTTTATTGAGAAAAACACATTTTTATAATGTGCCAATTAGCCTCTAGGGGCATGGCCCCTGCTCCTAGAGGCTCCATTTGCCCACCTCTTTTCACGCCAGTCTTCTCTTGATTGACAGGGCTAGGGCAGCGCTGCTCTCGTCTTGCTGGCCGTGTCTGCAGTGTAAATCTTGCGCAGGCACAGTGAGGGAAGGACACTCGGCAGCTGCTGGCTTCCTCACTGAACCAGATTTTCACTGCAGACATGGCCGGCGGGAGGAGAGGAGCGCTACCCTAGCCCTGTCATTGAAGAGAAGAAGGGCGTGAAAAGAGGTTGGCAAACGAAGCCTCTAAGAGCAATGTCCCCCCTGCTCCTAAAGGCTAATTAGCATATTTTAAAAGTATGTTTTTCTCAATAAAGGTTTTAGGCAGTTATATGGCACTAATATTGTTATGTTCAGCTGACATTAGCACATCGCTAATGTCAGCCAGCTTAATACCTATTTTTCAGGTGACAGGAACCCTTTAAGGGGAAAAAATTCCTTCCCAATTCCAATCAGGCAATCAGAATAACCCCCTGGATCAACGACCCCTCTCTAGTAGCTATAGCCTGTAATATTATTACACTCCACAAATACATCCAGGCCCCTCTTTAACTCTTTTAGTGAACTCACCATCACCACCTCCTCAGTCAGAGAGTTCCATAGTCTCACTTCTCTTACCGTAAAGAATCCTCTTCTATGTTTGTGTACAAACCTTCTTTCCTCCAGACGCAGAGGATGTCCCCTCGTCACAGTCCTGGGGATAAATAGATGATGGGAGAGATCTCTGTACTGACCCCTGATATACTTATACAATGTTATTAGATATCCCCTCAGTCGTCTTTTTTCTAAAGTGAATAACCCTAATTTTGACAATCTTTCAAGGTACTGTAGTCCACCCTTTCCAGTTATTACTTTAGTTGCCCTCCTCTGAACCCTCTCCAGCTCTGCTATGTCTGCTTGTTCACAGGAGCTCAAAACTGTGCACAGTACTCCATGTGTGGTCTGACTAGTGATTTGTAAAGTGGCAGGACTATACAAATCATATCTCATCATGGGCATCTGTGCCCATTTTGATGCAGCCCATTATCTTATTGGCCTTGGCAGCAGCTGCCTGACACTGGTTTCTACAGCTTAGTTTGCTGTTCACTAAAATTCCTAGGTTAATTTCCATGTCAGTGTTACCCAGTGTTTTACCATTTAGTATCCTTCCAATAACCATAACCTTCCATTTGTCAGTGTTAAACCTCATCTGCCACTTCTCTGCCCAAGCCTCCAATCTGTCCAGATCCATCTGTAGCAGTATACTGTCCTCTTCCGTGTTAATTACTTTACACAGTTTAGTGACATCTGTAAAAAATATTATTTTACTGTGCAAGCCTTCTACAAGATCATTAATAAATGTATTAAAGAGAATTGGGCCCAATACGGACCCCTGAGGTACCCCACTAGTGACAGTGACTCGATCTGAGTGTGTACTATTAATAACCACCCTCTGTTTTCTATCACTGATCCAGTTACTTACCCACATACAGACATTGTCCCCCAGTCCATAAATTATCATTTTATATACTAACCTTTTATACGGTACAGTGTCAAATGCTTTGGAGAAGTCCAGATATACGACATCTATTGATTCGCCGCTCTCAAGTCTAGAACTTACCTCCTATAGAAACTGATTCAATTAGCTTGACATGACCAATCCCTAATGAAGCCATACTGATATGGCATTATTTGCTTATTTTCATTGCGGTACTCCAAGATATCATCTCTTAGAAAACCTTCAGACAGTTTACCCATGACAGATGTTAAACTTACTGGCCTATAGTTTCCAGGTTCTGTTTTTGGACCCTTTTTGAATAATGGCACCACATTTGCTATTAGAGTCCTTAAATATCAGAAATAAGGGTCTGGCTATGACATTACTTAATTCTCTTAGGATACGGGGGTGTATGCCATCTGGTCCTGGTGATTTGTCTATTTTAATCTTTTTAAGACGCCACTGTACTTCTTCCTGGGTCAGACAGGGCACTTTTAATGGGGAATTTACTTTTACTTTTTGCATTTCATATGACAGTTTATTTTCTTCAGTAAATACAGTGGAAAAAAAAATATTTAATAGCTTTGCTTTCTCCTCATCGCTCTCTGCAACTCCCCCTTCATTACTCAGTAAAGGATCGACACCTTCAGATTTATACTTTTTACCATTTATATAATTGAAGAATATTTTAGGGTTAGTTTTGTTCTCTTTGGCAATTAATCTCTCGGTCTCTCTAGTTTGGCTGCTTTTATTTGTTTTTACATATTAATTTTTTTCCTTATAGTTTTTCAGTGCTTCCTCGATACCCTCCTGTTTTAGTGATTTAAATGCTTTCTATTTGCCATGTATTGCTTTCGTTACAGTTCTATTTATCCACATTGGTTATAAAAATGTTTCTTGTTCCTTAACCTTTTATTTTCCATATGGTATGTACCTCTTACAATTAGATTTTAGGATGCTTTTGAAAATATCAAATTTTGTGGCTGTATTTTTTTTTTTTTAGGACTTTGTCCCAGGTAGTTATTCCTATGGCCTCTCTTAGTTGGCTAAATTTAGCTTTTTTGAAGTTTGGTATTTTTGTTCCTCCCTGAAGAAACACTCTTTTTTAATAACTATTGGTGGGTTATTACTTAATGGTCACTATTTCCCAGGTGTCCCCCAACCTGCACATCTGTTGTTCTGTTAGGTCATTACATACACATTTTCTTAATAAAGAGTCAAATTTAGGTTTCATGCACATGCAGAAAGAAAGGATCCTTAAAAACAGATTTTTTTTCCCCACCCCCATCAATAGAAAGGGCTATTCTCATCCACAAAAAAAAAACAAAAAAAAAAACAGACAAGGACCTGCAGTGAGATTTCATGGATCTGTGATTGGGCAAACAGAGCCATGAAAAAAACAGATGTGTGACTAGCTTGTCTTGGATCAATGTGCTATCTGTGTTAAGAACAGATAGCACACTGAATAAAAATCCATTTGTGTGCATGAGGCCTTAGAGTTAGCAATGATCAGAAAATAACCAGTCATGCTGTGGGGAAATCAATCCTTGTCAATGCTCTTCAGGAATCATCGGCAAACTACCAGCTGGTACTCTCAATGAAAGTAGATATGTTCAGACAGAGATCACGACAACACGGGGTCTAGGTTACCTTTAGAAAATGTAGGCTTTTTTTCTGATTATCATGACTTCATGACTGCTACCACATAGCTGCCTTTTCTATGGGGAGTAATTTGGATAGAAGTATGACTGTATTGTATTACAGAATTCCTGGTTATGCAATTCCTTTAGGATACTTCCATTTTCATTTTGAAAATGGTTTACAATCCCAAATATACAGACATGACCTTTTCCTTTCTATTTTCAGCTGCATCTTTTCTGCAAACCTGACATACAGTATAACATATATATTGACATCATGTCTTCATTCTACATGTGGCAACTTCACATACAAATGCCTTTGGCACCTTCAGGATCTGCCCTCAGTCCTACATTACTGCTCTTTCTGAACCAGTTCCTTTCATCCATCATTTATTTAATGGTTGGATTACCTTAATTAATGTCTTAAGGTAATGAAACAAGTGAGTGATCATCAGAACTAATTAGATGTGTTGATCTGGTAGGTCCGCATTATTGGTTTGACTGTACTGGTGCCCTTGAAATAGATGTCCGTATGCCTCATGGATAGATGGAGAAGAAGATGCAAATCGAAGGTTTGTGAGCTTACCACCTATGAGGTTATCACAAATGAATGTGATAATAATAATAATAATAATAATAATAATAATAATAAATACATTTCTTCCGTGAATAAAATGATTTACTGATTCTCTATCAGTATGTCATTGGGGTGTGGGAGGAAACTAGAGTACGTTGTGGAAACCCATACAAAAATATACAAAACCCATGTAATGCTCTTGGTCGGATTTGAATCTAGGATCATCAACCCAAGGCACTAGTGCTACCCACTGAGCAATGATGCTACCTTCGCTCTATGGTATTCAAACATATTTTGCAGGTGGAAAGCTGAGCAGAAAGCTTAAACATTGTGTGACCTGCTATAATATTCCTCAGCCCTGTTTACCCCTCTTACAAATGGTCTGAAACCTGTGGGTCTTCAGCTATTGTGACCCCCAAACTCACAGCACTGAGTTGCCTATTACAATTGCCAATCGTTGATGTTTACAAGTACAATGTGCTTGCCATTTGGCTGGAACTTTTAGCTAATCAATGTCATGGAAAAGAAACATCATTAATCAAAAATGGTTTTGCTTTTTGATGGATCAGGAAAAACATGGTAGATTAAAAGTACTGTGACCTTTCTTTATGGAGGTCGGCATCATTTTCTGATACTGAACTTCATATCTTCAGCGTACATCTACAAAGCCATAAAGGAGAACAATAAAAATCCTGACAACTTGCAGGCGCCATAAGGGGGATCTTAGTGATGTCAGATTTATAGAGCTCCTATTTAGCTCAATAATCAATCTTCAGAAAGCTTTCATAAATCTATTGCTATATTGAAAGTACTTTGGAGCTAAGTAACAGAAAAATAGTAATCAAACCTCTATAAGGTTACTTTCACACTAGCGTTCGATCGGATCCGTTCTGAACGGATCCGCTCATATTAATGCAGACGGTGGCTCCGTTCAGAACGGATCCGTCTGAAAATTTTTCTAAGTGTGAAAGTAGCCTGAGCGGATCCGTTCAGACTTTACATTGAAAGTCAATGGGGGACGGATCCGCTTGAAGATTGAGCCATATGGTGTCATCTTCAAGCGGATCCGTCCCCATTGACTTCCATTATAAGTCGGAACGGATCCGCTCGCCTCCGCAAGGCCAGGCGGACACCCGAACGCTGCTTGAGGCTTTCGGGTGTCCGCTCACTGAGCGGAGGCTGAGCACTGGCAGACGGATGCATTCTCAGTGGATCCGCCTCCACTGAGAATGCATTAGGGCCAGACGGCTGCGTTCAGGGCCGCTTGTGAGCCCCTTCAAACGGAGCTCACGAGCGGACACCTGAACGCAGGTGTGAAAGGAGCCTAAAGATGCACAATCAGAACAGAATGATAGACCTATTACTTAAAAAACCCAAAGGTCCTCTGTATACAGAAGAACATTAAAGGGGTTGTCTCACTTCAGCAAATGGCATTTATCATGTAGAGACAGTTAATCCAAGGCACTTACTAATGTATTGTTATTGTCCATATTGCCTCCTTTGCTGGCTGGATTAATCACGTTATACAATGCTCGTTTCCATGGTTACGACCACCCTGCAATCCTTCAGCGGTGGCCGTGTACACTATAGGAAACAGCACTGGTTTACACCTATGAACCCGACCACCAGAGAAGCCAGCACTTTTTTTTAATATAATGTGCAAGCACGACCACCACTGATGGGTGGTCGTAACAATGGAAATGAGCAGTGTATAAAGTGATGGAAAATGAATCCAGCCAGCAAAGAAGGCAATATGGATAATAACAATGCATTAGGAAATTGCTTGTATTAACTTTCTCTACACAATAAATGCTGTTCTCTACACAACAATAATATTTGCTGAAGTGACACAACTACTTTAACAATAAATCTGAACATTAAAATATGGAACAAAATAAACAATGTGGACATTTCTTGATCAAGCACACTAACAGTATTTTACACAAACCAATGTTACAGGCAATTATTAGAACGAACCAAACGTTCTCCCATACCTGCTGCCCAGAAACAATGATTTTTGGTGCCAGCTGATAGACACGACAACCCATAAATGAGCATTTGCTTGTTTACTGGGTGACTGCTGGCACGTTTACACAAACTAATTATTATTCTACAAATGCTCATTCTTGAGAATTGTACTGATGATCACTCCTTGTAAAAGGACCTACACAAATGAGTCCTTCCTTAACCACTGGCCGATTTTCTATTTTTGCGTTTTATTTTTTTACTTCCTGCCATTTTGAAGCCATAACTTTTTTATTTTTCCATTTAAATAGCGGCATGGGGCTTGTTTTTTTACGGGTTAAGTTATATTTTTTAATAGCATCATTTAATATTGCATATGATGAAATAGGAAGCTGGAAACAAAATTACAAATGGGGTGGAATTAAAATGCGGTAACATTGACTTGTTACCTTCATTCTTTGGGTCGGGACGATGACAGCAATACCATATTTATATACACAGTTTTCCTTTTGTTTTCATATTGAAAAAATAAAACTTAAAAAAAAGTTTATTTTTTTTAGTTTGCTTCTACATATTTTTTTTATAGTTATGTGTATGGAGTTGCATCATGGCTAATTTTTGTTGTGTGATCTTTAGTTTTTACTGATATCATTTTGGAGTGTGTGAATTTATGATCACTTTTGATTACATTTTGTTTGGGAGGTGAAGCAAGAAAAAAATGGCGAATTAGCCATTTTTAATCTTTTTTTCCGTCAAGTAATTCACTGTATGTGGGATAAATACATTTATATTTTAATAGTACAAGGTGATTCCTATAATGTATATTTTCTATTGTTTATTTTTATTATGTGGAAGAGAGGTGATTTACATTTTTATATTTTTTAATTCTGTAAATATTTTTTTTTGAAATGTATTGCTTTTTTTCATTATTTTTTTTGTGCCCCTATACAGGGCTTTATTATGTGCTCTTCTGATTGTTTCTACCTTACACTGCAATGTATGGTAGATTTGCTATGTTCTTATGGAGCTCTGAGCCCTGCAGGTCTCCATAAGAACTACAGTAGTAATAGGCTGGGCTTCTTCAGAGAGACCTAGGCTATTAATAGGAATAAACAGCTTTTTCAATCTTTGTGTGTAAGGCTTCATTCACACGTCCATGGAACACGGTCCGTGAGATACCGGACTGGCATCCTTCTTAGTGCAGGAGCATCATTGGTTGCTATGACGCAGTGCGCTTTGTGCCTCCGCCGCAGTACAGTAAAACACTCTGATAGATCCTATAGATCATACGAGTGTATTACTATACTGCGGCGACAACACAAAGCGCGCGGCGTCATAGCATCCAATGACGCCGTGCGCTCCTGCACTAAGAAGGATTTCAGTCCGGTATTTCACGGACCGTGTTCCACGGACGTGTGAATGAAGTCTAAGCCGTTTAGATCCCTGAAGAGCAGCACTCCCAGAGTAAGGCGTCGTGGTTAAATGTCTGCGATTGCCATTATCACCAATCACCAACATTGCCTCCTAGTATGTGCTGTTTAATACATCTTTAAAGAACCTATGGCCGAATGTATATAGTTTTAGTGGTAAGAAATTGGTTAACCTTTTGACTTTGTGCACCATTTCATAGCAAGATTACCAACCTATAAAAAAAAAAATTAATTGAGATGTTTACCCTTTGGTGGTGACGTCAATTGCAGCCTGTCAAGGATTTTGCTAGCATGTCACTGAATTTGTGCTGAATTTGGAGAAGCCGGATGGAAACATGCAGTTTTTGCTTTGTTCAAGAGGAACCTGTCAGCTCTGTTTTCTTCTCACTCTGGGGGCGTAATAAAGCAGGGACACACATAGATTTCAGCATTGCCTTATGTGTATTTTAGCAGCAGTTTTTGAGAACATACATAAGTGCGCAGCCAGCGTTGCTGGCTAGGAGTACAATGATATTCATGCTAGGTGATATTCATGTTAGCGCACCCCCGACCACCTCCCCCCAGTCTCCAGATGCTAATTGACTGATTTCTGCCCTTGACTGTGTATAGGGAGGCTTCTGTCCATTAGCTGCTGGAGGGTGGGGGGAGCGTGCATATCATGAACATCACTGGATGAAAAGTTAAAGATGTAAGTTCTTAAAACGGCTGCAGAAATACACATTGCTGTGTCTGTCACTACTAGAATAAAAGAGCCGGCAGGAACTGCCTTAAGATCATATATCATATGCTAGGAAGCAGATACATTCTATTGTACTGATTTTAAAAGCAGTACAAGCAAAACGCATCATTTTTTTTTATTATGACAGCTGCAAATATAATGGTATTTATAAGCTTTTTGTATTTTGTATTTCACACAGATATTACTGCTCACCTCTAACAGTAGCAGATCCTGTGCAATGATTCTAGACCAGGGATCTGCAGCCGTGGTGAAACTGCGACTTCCAGCATGCACGCAGAACTCCCATAGGAGCGAATGGAGCATGTTGGGAGTTGTAGTTTTACAACAGCTGGAGAGCCAGAGGTTGTGGACCCCTGTTTTAGACTGTCATCACATTTACAGGTGAATAAAACTGGTAATTGTTGTGAAATTAGGTTACAATATTGTGGCTTCAAAACCACAGCCCCCCTTTCTTTTTACATTGCTGTCAGTAATATACTGAAGAAAAATGGTGCAGCTAAGTTTGATACAAAATATTGTACAACACAACTGTGTCATTTGTCTGGTGTACAGATTTACGTACGAGGAGGAGAAGGCCCATAGGAGAAGAAGTGAATCCTCCAGTGGGCCGCTGAAGAAGGGTGGACTCCCAGATTTAACGGGAACCTGTCATGTTGATTATAATCTAACTAATTATATACAAATCATTAACTACTAAAAAGTACCTTAGATATATTCACTTACTGGTGTGACAGATGCCTACCTCATAATATACACACAAAGATGCCGCATGCCGCATGCTAATGAGCTGATTTGAGTCCAGCGTGATGTCATTGAGTCCAGCGTATATTTAATTCAGAGCTATAGCCACTCCCCTGCCCACCTGCTGCTGATTCATATGGAAAATAACTGTCACTCAGCAGCAGGTGGGCGGGGAGAGTCAGACGCTCATGAATATTCAGGAATCATCAGGACTGTATTGAGTTTTTCAATACAAGATGTTGACAGATTGACTGGATCAATTAAAGAAAGCGAATCAGTCACTTATTTATGTTGCCCTTAGTTAGGACACCATAAAACTGGTGACAGGTTCCTTTTAAGAGCTTCTTATTATAGATGCATTGGGTGGCAGAGACGACTTCTAGGTACAGAGGCATGTCAGCCGCTTTCCCTGGGGACCTGCCTTCTTAAATTCATTACAAGCACCACATAATCAATCATCTTGAGCATTTTGCTGCCTGCGTCTGTGGGAGCCGGTAGTATTTGCATGCAGCTGTACATTGCGGACCCAGAATGAATTTTACTGCTGGGCCCTAGGCGCCGCAGTCCGACACTAAGACGAGCCCGTATACTTTTATTTTCCCGTAACCATGTGCTGTTGTAGACCTTCTAATCATATTTAGAACTTAGGTGCCCTATAGATGGCAGTGTTCACTCATAAACGAATATACTGTACCGTCTATGTGCCTTCTCTATAAAGCTGGAGCAGACTCAGACCAAATACAATCATTTTGCTAGGCTGTTAATATAATATAAAATATGATTGCTATGTGCTACCTGTCTGTCTGTCTATCTATAGGATGTATTTTAGGAAGCACATCCTGTCTCTACTCGTCATTGGGACAGAGGTTTACAAACTTTTTGAGCCCCTTAACTATTATATTTCCATTGTAATCCATTAAGGAACCCTTCCTTCTGTGCTTGCTGCTTGCTAAGCAGTGACCACAAAAAGTTGGGTTTATTACCTGGCAACAAGCATTGCCACCAGAAGCTCCTATTGGGGATCCGGCAATGTCACATACACTGGTGCTGAAGGTCTTCTGGCTAATTTCACTTCCACTCCGTCCTTTTCAAAGCAAAAACCTTGTTATCTGCATACAGTAATTGTAGAGGTTTATATATATATATATATATATATATATATATATAAAAATCAGCACCAAAGTCACTTGCCCACTGCGCCGTGGTCACCAGATAAACATCCGGAATCAAACAAGCGAACAAAAGACCTCAGCATCGCAAGCTCCAAATGTGGCTCCAAGCTGTATATTCAGTCATGCCCACCATACAAAAATGTATTTTTGTATATGTGTGTGTATATATATATATATATATATATATATACACACACACAAACTAAAAATATTAGAACATAATAATATATACAAACACACACACAGTATATACAAATACACAAGGGAAAAACAGACATGCTTTGAGTTAACCCATCATGATTCTGTATATTATATTATATCACCAGGTCGCTGAACGAGAATAAAAAAAATGGGAGCAATACGAAAGTAATCCTCAATGATAAACTGCTCTCTTTAGATTATAGTATTATTATGCATGCATATATCTTGGATGTTTTATTACTGTTTCAGCACCATGGTCTGTAGTCCACAACCAATCAACAACCAGGGATGTAAAGAGTTACATTGTATCTACACAGTGTCCAGCTTGGGAAGTGGGCGTGCCATGCACCCTGCCCATGATGATATGTTGCCACCCTGCCTATTACATCCATATGCCCAGTGAGCTTGAAAATCAGTGTCCTCATAAAGTCCCAGTCACTGTGTGTGTTATTGTGATGCTGTATCAGCAGGAGATTAATTCAGCAGTCTCCTCCACTTCTCACACTTCAGCCAGCATAGTATTCATTCAGCAATTACAGCAACATCAAGGCTGGAGGTGAAAGGGATAGCAGAAGCAGAGCTGTGAGTAAATTCATCCAAAGTACAGAAAACTTTGCTTTACTACATGATGGGGGTTGTTGGTGACTGGTATATATTGCATGTTCTTAGTCATTTTGCTAGAGGTACACACAGGGTGAGCAGGACAGTAGTAACCTCCAGTCATCCCACAAGAATAGGACCTCTCAAGATCAGTAGATTTCCTCAATGTCCTTGCCCTTCTTTAGCTTTTTCTATATGCACAGTCCTTTACCTTATACATCTGTCCCATCAGTCTTTCTTCTCCAGCACCTGCTGTTCCTAATATATCAATATCCCTGCACTTCACTTCAATGTTAATATTCTAGGTGGCCTTATCAACTTCACTGTAATGGTTCATCATTGCCCTTTTTTTTAACACATTCACTGCTGGTCCCCCCTCCAATTTCCTGTTTTCATCCCATCCACTTACACATGCTTGAAGTACAATCATAGCAGTCTGGTGTCTGACAACTGCTAATTACTTGGAAGCAGAAGCAATTGTGGTCTATATGAAGCTAAAAGTTTCCCCAGCATTTAAGGTGGAACCTCAGCTTAAGGTAGAATGGATCATTGGTCTGCTTACCTGACAATAACATACATGACCAGAACGTTTCCAAAGAGCCCCACCACGCAGATCATGGAGTAGAGAGCTGTTATGATGATGGCTATAATGATGGAGTTGGTGTCCTCCTCAGGAAGCTCTCGCCCCTTGCACAGGTAGGACTGGTTGCCATCTAGCCTGGTTGTGTTACCCAAGGAGCCAACTGGACATCTCATGGTTGACAGTGAGCTATTGGCACCTAGCTCAGAGCTGTTGATGTTGAAGCTGTCAGGGAGCAACAAGGAGCCGTTCATAATGATGTCCATGTTGACAGCCGCCAGAGATACTTGAGAGGTAAGACAAGCTAGGATGTGAGTGCTGGATCTCCAGTCCCTTCAGTCTCTCTCACATCTTCCTCCTCCTCTTCAGCTACTTCCCTCTCTCCCCCTCCTCTTCACAGTCACAGAGAGAAACCTTTCAGCAGGCTAGTAGCTAGGCAATGACAGAGATGGCAACATAAACCAAGGTCCTTGTAGAACTGAGTGGTCCTTGCTGCCCTTGCAGCAGTGGTGTCCATGTGTTGATGTGTCTAGTGGTGGCTGCTACCTGCTGCATCTACATCCACACCACGCCTCTTAACTCATCATTACTAATCTTTCCGAGCATCTCAAGCTATCAGAGGAGGGTTGTAACCACAAGACCAGGTTAGCAGAGCCCGGTGGCAATTTATGACACTCACTGAGGACAAATCAGTAGCTACCATGGCCAGGTGGTATGAACCAACTGTCCTACAGCTCTTTTAGTGTCATATAGAAGCCCCCCTCTAGATATAGTCTCCATCCTTTGATCACATGAACATAAATGTGTATTTTAAGCTATGGAAAGGGTTAAATGAGCATTGTAATGAATACAGGCTCTATATAACAGACTGGAATTTTTAACACTTTTCTTTCCAAGCTGCACAATTTAGAGGAAGCAGTGATTGTATTATGAAGTGTATGGATCAAGGGTTCAGTTGCATCAGTTGGGATATATTCTCTAAAGCTCATGACATGCAGGGATAAGGTGGTCACCTGTGCCTTGTAGTCAGCGTTTCAGTCAGTTTCTTGGCTGTCAAGACTGAAGGAAACAGCTGAGGAGGACAAAATAAGACAAGTGTTCATTCCCTCTGCACACATTAACAGGCAAGGAAGGGAAAAGATGCGCTTAAAGCACCATTACGTCCCCATACAATCTGATGATGCCGACAGCAAGCAGTTGGGAACAGATGATTTACCATTCTAGAAAAAATATGTGTCCGGAAATTATCAAGTCTGGTAAATATCAGCAATATCAAACACTCTATAGGTAAGGGTACTTTCACACTAGCGTTTTTCTTTTCCGGCACTGAGTTCCGTCAAAAAGACTTAATGCCGGAAAAGGTATATCAGGTATATCCCCATCCCATGCATTCTGAATAGAGAGTAATCTGTTCAGGATGCATCAGGATGTCATCAATTCAGTCTTTTTGACTGATAAGGCAAAAGATAAAACCGCAGAATGCTACGGTTTTATCTCTGGCAAAAAAAAAACTGAAATCTTGCCTGAATTTTTTTCCATAGGAATGTATTAGTGCCGGATCCGGCATTCAAAATACCGGAATGCCGTATCTGAAAAAAAGGTGAAAAAAATGCCGGATCCGTTTTGCCGGATGATGCATTTTTCAGACTGATCGGGCATTTTTAAGGCTACTTTCACACTCGCATTTGGTGCCGATCCGTCATGGATCTGCACAGATGGATACGTTCAGATAATACATCCATCTGCATCTGTTCAGAACTGATCCGTTTGTATTATCTTTAACATAGCCAAGACGGATCCGTCTAGAACACCATTGAAAGTCAATAAAGAACGGATCCGTTTTCTATTGTGCCAGATTGTGTCATAGGGAACGGATCCGTCCCCATTTACTTAGATTGCGTGCCAGGACGGATCCGTTTGGCTCAGTTTCGTCAGACGGACACCAAACTCTCAGTGTTTTGGTGTCCACCTCCAAAGCGGAATGGAGACGGAACTGAGGCAAACTGATGCATTCTGAGCGGATCTTTTTTTTTATTTAGAATGCATTAGGGCAAAACTGATCCATTTTGGACCGCTTGTGAGAGCCCTAAACAGATCTCACAAACGGAAAGCCAAAACGCCAGTGTGAAAGTAGCCTAAGACTGATGAGGATCCTGATCAGTCTTACAAATGCCATCAGTTGCCATATGTTACTGCTTGCCGGATGAATCTGCCGCAAGTGTAAAAGTAGCCTTAAGCTCATACAGTCAATATTCAGATAAATGCGGTTTTTATTGAACGTACAAATGGGAGTATCTTAGATTTTCTAAAAAATTCAAACCTAAAAAGATAATTTTGCTACTGTATCTCTAAGTATTTGAAACTTAATGATGGGTTTAAAGAGGACCTCTCACCTATCCTGATATGTCTATATTAGAAACTACTTGCATTCTCCTTGTAGTAAGCATTTTGGAGCATCTATTTTCATGGCTCTATGTTGAACCATTCCTCTATTATTCCTGCTCCAAGTTTATGAATTAATTGCCAGCAGTGCGCAGTAAGGTTCCATCTGGGTGTTAGCACTTAGGGGGCTGTTCCTGCACAGTAGTAGTGATCAGCAGCAGGGGCAATATTAAAATTCGCGAATTCGCTATTATTTTCTTGATTGAGAAAATCGGCAAAGTAATATTCGAGCAAAGCACACGCAATACAGGCGTGGGTCATTTTTGCTACATTTTCCAAGCTGCTAGAAGTTTCCTGAGACTGGACAAAATGGTTGGCATGGCAGAACATTAAAAATGGCTTTATATGCAGATAGAGTGCTCCAATATATATTCGCGATTGCGCTAATCGGCAATTAATGATGCACATATTTTGGCGCAAGACATGAAACTTCACATTTTAGGAGGTCTGACTACATATTACTGATTGGTGCACTATGTATTGTTGTGACAATATATATACACACATATACAGTACAGACCAAAAGTTTGGACACACCTTCTCATTCAAAGAGTTTTCTTTATTTTCATGACTATGAAAATTGTAGATTCACACTGAAGGCATCAAAACTATGAATTAACACATGTGGAATTCTATACATAACAAAAAAGTGTGAAACAACTGAAAATATGTCATATTCTAGGTTCTTCAAAGCAGCCACTTTTTGCTTTGATTACTGATTTGCACACTCTTGGCATTCTCTTGATGAGCTTCAAGAGGTAGTCACCTGAAAGGGTCTTCCAACAGTCTTGAAGGAGTTCCCAGAGATGCTTAGCACTTGTTGGCCCTTTTGCCTTCACTCTGCGGTCCAGCTCCCCCCAAACCATCTGGATTGGGTTCAGGTCCGGTGACTGTGGAGGCCAGGTCATCTGGCGCAGCACCCCATCACTCTCCTTCATGGTCAAATAGCCCTTACACAGCCTGGAGGTGTGTTTGGGGTCATTGTCCTGTTGAAAAATAAATGATGGTCCAATAAACGCAAACCAGATGGAATAGCATGCCGCTGCAAGATGCTGTGGTAGCCATGCTGGTTCAGTATGCCTTAAATTTTGAATACATCCCCAACAGTGTCACCAGCAAAGCACCCCCACACCATCACACCTCCTCCTCCATGCTTCACGGTGGGAACTAGGCATGTAGAGTCCATCCGTTCACCTTTTCTGCGTCGCACAAAGACACGGTGGTTGGAACCAAAGATCTCAAATTTGGACTCATCAGACCAAAGCACAGATTTCCACTGGTCTAATGTCCATTCCTTGTGTTCTTTAGCCCAAACAAGTCTCTTCTGCTTGTTGCCTGTCCTTAGCAATGGTTTCCTAGCAGATATTCTACCATGAAGGCCTGATTCACACAGTCTCCTCTTAACAGTTGTTCTGGAGATGTGTCTGCTGCTAGAACTCTGTATGGCATTGATCTGGTCTCTAATCTGAGCTGCTGTTAACCTGCGATTTCTGAGGCTGGTGACTTGGATGAACTTATCCTCCGCAGCAGAGGTGACTCTTGGTCTTCCTTTCCTGGGGTGGTCCGCATGTGAGCCAGTTTCTTTGTAGCGCTTGAGGGTTTTTGTGACTGCACTTGGGGACACTTTCAAAGTTTACCCAATTTTTCCAGACTGACTGACCTTCATTTCTTAAAGTAATGATGGCCACTCGTTTTTCTTTACTTAGCTGCTTTTTTCTTGCCATAATACAAATTCTAACAGTCTATTCAGTAGGACTATCAGCTGTGTATCCACCTGACTTCTCCACAACAACTGATGGTCCCAACCCCATTTATAAGGCAAGAAATCCCACTTATTAAACCTGACAGGGCACACCTGTGAAGTGAAAACCATTTCAGGTGACTACCTCTTGAAGCTCATCAAGAGAATGCCAAGAGTGTGCAAAGCAGTAATCAAAGCAAAAGGTGGCTACTTTGAAGAACCTAGAATATGACATATTTTCAGTTGTTTCACACTTTTTTGTTATGTATATAATTCCACATGTGTTAATTCATAGTTTTGATGCCTTCAGTGTGAATCTACAATTTTCATAGTCATGAAAATAAAGAAAACTCTTTGAATGAGAAGGTGTGTCCAAACTTTTGGTCTGTACTGTGTATATATATATGTATTCAACAGATCTGCAGAGTCAATAAAGGGTCCATCGCTTTTCACTTTACCTTTGGAGTGCTGCCTCATCTTTTGAATATATATCTAACCATTAGCCATTAAGCCTGCGCCTGGGAGGATCTTGCAACCGCGTTATTGGACTAGTGCTGCTGTGGAATTTTTTTGTTTGATATATATATATATATATATATATATATATATATAAAAGCTATCTAACTATCTATCTAATGTAATGAGTAGTGATGATTGAGCACCAAAGTGGTCGGGTGCTCTGGCCGAACACATCGGGATGCTCGGGTGCTCTACCAATCACCCGAGTATAATGGAAGTCAATGGGAGAACCCGAGCATTAAACCAGGCATCCACAAAACCGGAAAAAAAAAATTGAAGGAAAATTGTTAAGAAACATTCTTTCCTATATATTTACTTGTATATAAAGTACAAGTGCTGCCAAAAATTACAAGGAAAAGGTACTCCGAAACAACCTGTATATCACACAATGGAGGGCCTCATTCATATTGTGGTACAATAGTTTCAGATCCAGACTACCTACCGGAACAGCCTGTCGGATCCTCTACCGCAGATGTGAAACTAGCAGAGGTGATTGATACGGCTGATGTTTACTTGAACTGATACTTTCTGATATGTCAGGAGAAGATGGTTTAGCTAATAACCTGGGCCAGAAAGCTGCCTCTCCTTGTACATATCACTGATACTGAGGGAGTGGGGGTTGGGAGAATGAAGTGGCGGAGGTGGGATTGTGGGATGGGGTTCTGGAGCTAGGACGTTCAGATCAGGATAATATTCAGAATGAAAATATATTTGTTTTATTCATTTACACTTGGGCAACAACAAAATAACAATTTCTTTCCCCAGACAACCCTCGTAATGCACTGAAAAGGTTGTCACATTTCTTCTATCTGGGTTACCTGGGTGCATTTCTGTGACTATATAACATCTGAATGTCCAGGGTCTGACTATGGGTCTAATGACCCAAACTAACAGCATCCTAAGGATATATGATGCCGTCTGTTTGGGTCATTAGACCTACAGAACAGTTGGGACATTTGGCCATAATATGGACATAGGAATGCACCCTTAATACACTAGTATGAAATCCCATTCTTGCTAATTGATAAGTGACATGTAAAACCACCCTTAGGATTTTCTTATAAGGCCTGATGCTGTGCCAATTATAAGCACCAATCGACAATATACACGTCAATTTGCAGTCATTTAAAGGGCCTTTTATATGCCTAGATGTCAAGTGAAAGTGGGATAAATGCTCATTATTACAATCTTTTGTCCCACATTAAAAGGAACCGGTCACCGGGATTTTGTGTATAGAGCTGAGGACATGGGTTGCTAGATGGCCGCTAGCACATCCGCAATACCCAGTCCCCATAGCTCTGTGTGCTTTTATTGTGTAAAATAAACGATTTGATACATATGCAAATGTACCTAAGGTGAGTCCTTTCCTGACTCAGCTCATGTACAGGACTCATATCAGGTTAATCTGCATATGTATCAAATATTTTTTTTTACAGAATAAGAGCACACAGAGCTATGGGGACTGGGTATTGCGGATGTGCTAGCGGCCATCTAGCAAACCATGTCCTCAGCTCTATACACAAAATTCAGGCGACAGGTTCCCTTTAAGTGTATATTCACATGACCATATGTATTCTACAGTCTAAAAAATATGGATACCATCCATGTGACGTCCCCATTTTTTGTGGGCCCATTGAATTCCATCAGTCCACATGGGTCTACATTCACAACTAAAGATATCACATGTTCTATCTTTTGCCGAATGGACATACGGATACGGAAAGCACATAGATGTCTTCTGTCAGGTTTCTATATCTATATGTCCATTCCGCAAAAGATAGAACAAGTCCTATACTTGTCCACAAATGCAGACCACGGACCCATTGAATACAATGAGTCCGCAAAATATGTGGCTACCACAAGGACCACATCCGTATTTTGCAGTTCTGCGATTGGCAGACTGAAAATTACATATGGTTATGTGAGTGCTCCCTTACTTTGCATGTTCTCAGAACTATATTCCATTTACCTGTTTCTGAATTCTTTCGGGATCCCAGCTGCCAGACTGTAGCTCGTAGTTCCTTCACTTAAAGGGGTTATCCCATGACTAATGTAAAAAAAATGAAAATCACACATAATATAGTACATGCCAATCTATTTCTAACAAAGCTAGAACCAGCCCTGTACCTCACATGGATCCAGAGATCTCCACATTCATTGCTCTGCTAGAGTTATATCAAGCTGGCAGCTCAAGGGAGTGTCTTTTCTGCTACAACTAAGGGGGCGTGTCTTAGCTCTCCCTATCACAACTCAGGATGCTGTTGAAGGATGAAAGGATGTCATCTCAGTGAGCAGGACAAATAAATAAGAAAGAACCAGCAGGTGGCGCTACACAGATACATTTTATTGAATAAGTCAGCGGCTAAGCAAAATTTTTAATTACATGCAATTGCAAATTAATTCAGATATAGTTGCTGGTTTGAAAACTGTAGAATAAGTATAGAGGGTTAGCTGTCTGTCAGTAAGTAGGACCACCTACATGACTCCTCAGCATAGAAAAAGTAGAGGTTTAAGTAAATTACAAGTGATACTGAATCTTTTCCCACAAAACTATACAGGTATAGCCAATGTCGTCTTGACTAGCTAAATGCGTTAATTCCATAAAATCACATTACAATAATCAGGCCAGCTCCATGTTCATATTGGCCCTTGGGCGATAAATCTCAGTGGGCCCCCTTGTGGCATTTGTCAAATGTCAGAACATCCAATACAAACAAATTGCAAATTAGCTGATTATGTGCGACACCATGCAAGAATCACCAAACAATCACCAACACACATATAATATAATGACATTTTATTAATAGAAATTCATACAACATAAATCAAACATCATATTAAAATTTAGCAGCAAATGCATAAAGTGCCATGACAGAAAAAGACTCCCATGCAGGTAAACTAGCTCAGATATACTGACTCTGCTATGCCTATGAATATACCAAATAAATAACCCAAGCCAAGCTTGGCAATGATATTTAATCCACAGCCTACTTCTACAAAAATATATATTCTCCTTATGAGATGCCCAGACCTGGGGTAAATAAATCACATGAATAAGGAGGGAAACATAATCCAATCCATAAAGCATCCACTTGATTAGGCACCTGACACACAGGCAAAACATTAGTGTATATACATGTAGAAGGGAGATCAGAAACTAACTGAAACCTGCAGGGAGCAGCCACCCCTTTATTATATTATATGTGCGTTGGTGATTGATGATTATTTGTCAAAAGTCACCACGGAGTCTGAGTGTTAAAAAAAAGGAGCACGGGCTTCCTGCTCAGACACACCTCCCCCCAGCGAAGATCGGGGAAAGCACCCTGTTCTAAAAATGAGCCTCAGCCTGTACTAGGCTTTCAGGCTCATTATTAGTATCTCCCAGTTTAGGCCACTAGGTGGCAGCACTAAACTGTGATATAGTGATTTCTATTTCTCTAAAAAAAATACTTAAAAAGTTAAATCACCCGACTTTCCCCAAAATAAACAAAAAAAGAATAATATTATGGGCATCGTCACATGCAAAAACACCCATACTATTAAAATATAAAAAAAAGATAGCCCATATGGTGAAGGATGTAACAGAAAAAAAGGCTGATTTGCTGTTTTTCATCACTTTGTCTCCCAAGGAAATTGAATAAAAAGTGATCAAGTCATACACACCCCAAAATGGTATTGTCAAAAAAAGACTGATTATCCTCAAATGAGCCCCCACACATCTCCGTAGGCATAACTATAAAAAAAGTTATGGGGTCACCGGGGAACAGGGGTTCTGTAAGGGTTGCCACCTTTCCCAACAAAAAATTAGTTACACAAATTTAAAAGTTTGATGTGTCTATTTAAGTTTTATTTAGCCTCTATTTTTTAAATAATTCTGCTGGGATTTTAACTTACAGCCTTCTACATTAACATCAAGAACCCTAACCACTGAGCTATAGAGCTTCATGTTAACCTGCTGTTACTATATTAAGGGTAAAAATGTTAGTATTAGTTTCCCACATATTATGCATTCATATATATCAGAGGTATGATTTTATATATATTTTTTTGTAATTACACATTTATTTTGTGCCATACATTTTTTATAATAATAATAAAAAAATAAAACAAGATACCTCTGCTATATAGAAATACCTAATACATGAGAAACTACTATGAGGTTAAACTGTCATAGTTTAACATTGAGCTCAATAGGTCAATGGTTTAGGGTCTTGCCTTTAATGTAGATGGTTGTGAGTTCATATCCCAGCAGGAACATTTTAGAAAGAGAGGGCAATGACAATCACACCTCCTCCTCCATGCTTCACGGTGGGAACCAGGCATGTAGAGTCCATCCGTTCACCTTTTCTGCGTCGCACAAAGACACGGTGGTTGGAACCAAAGATCTCAAATTTGGACTCATCAGACCAAAGCACAGATTTCCACTGGTCTAATGTCCATTCCTTGTGTTCTTTAGCCCAAACAAGTCTCTTCTGCTTGTTGCCTGTCCTTAGCAGTGGTTTCCTAGCATATATTCTACCATGAAGGCCTGAATCACACAGTCTCCTCTTAACAGTTGTTCTAGAGATGTGTCTGCTGCTAGAAATCTGTGTGGCATTGGCCTGGTCTCTAATCTGAGCTGCTGTTAACCTGCGATTTCTGAGGCTGGTGACTCAGATGAACTTATCCTCCGCAGCAGAGGTGACTCTTGGTCTTCCTTTCCTGGGGCGGACCGCATGTGAGCCAGTTTCTTTGTAGCGCTTGATGGTTTTTGTGACTGCACTTGGGGACACTTTCAAAGTTTTCCCAATTTTTCAGACTGACTGACCTTCATTTCTTAAAGTAATGATGGCCACTTGTTTTTCTTTACTTAGCTGCTTTTTTCTTGGCATAATACAAATTCTAACAGTCTATTCAGTAGGACTATGAGCTGTGTATCCACCTGACTTCTCCACAACGCAACTAATGGTCCCATCCCCATTTATAAGGCAAGAAATCCCACTTATTAAACCTGACAGGGCACACCTGTGAAGTGAAAACCATTTCAGGTGAATACCTCTTGAAGCTCATCAAGAGAATGCCAAGAGTGTGCAAAGCAGTAATCAAAGCAAAAGGTGGCTACTTTGAAGAACCTAGAATATGACATATTTTCAGTTGTTTCACACTTTTTTGTTATGTATATAATTCCACATGTGTTAATTCATAGTTTTGATGCCTTCAGTGTGACTCTACAATTTTCATAGTCATGAAAATAAAGAAAACTCTTTGAATGAGAAGGTGTGTCCAAACTTTTGGTCTGTACTGTATATATATATGTGCAAGTGCTGCCAAAAATTACAAGGAACCGGCACTTCAATACACCTTTTGTTACACATAAAGGAGGGCATCATGCACAGCCTTGAAAAAATATTATCGATGGCCTGCTGGTGACCATCTAAAACATTAGGGGCGAGGGCCTTCTGCCACTATGGTGACTCTAGATAACTTGATCCCGGTCACATGTCCCTGTGATGGCCACGATCCATTAGGATATCTGCTCTATCAACTTTCGATGTTATTTTCAGAGCGAACCATGGTGACCATGGATAATGGGGAATCAGGGTTTCAATCTGGAGAGGGAGCCTGAAACAAAGCTACGGCTATCACATCCAAGCAAGGCAGCATGCACGCAATTTACCTATTTGGTATAATTAGGTGAGGGCCTGCAGGTGAGATGACTGTGTAAAAGATTGTAGGTGAGGGCCTGTTGGTGAGCTGACCTTCTGAAAGATTATAGGTGAGGGCCTGCACGTGAGCTGACCTTATAAAACATTATATGCGTGGGCCTGCTGGTGAGCTGACCCTGTAAAAGATTTTAGATGAGGGCCTGCTGGTGAGCTGACCCTTTAAAAAATTCTATGCGAGGGCCTGTTGGTGAGCTGACCCTGTAAAACATTCTAAGTGAGGGCCTGCTGGTGAGCTGACCCTCTAAAAAATTATATGCGAGGGCCTGCAGCTGAGCTGACCCTGTAAAACATTGTAGGTGAGGACCTGCTGGGGAGCTGACCCTCTAAAAAACTATATGCGAGGGCCTGCAGCTGAGCTGACCCAGTAAAACATTATATGCGAAGGGCATTGTATGCGACGAATAAGCATGATATGATGGAAGAGAAGAAGGAGGATAAGTAAAGAAGATTCAACCATATACCCTTGTTTATTGTGGAAGGGGTGCATGGTAATACAGTGTATTCAATACTAGAGTTGAGCGGACACCTGGATGTTCGGGTTCGACGGGTTCAGCTAATTTTCACAAAAAAGTTCACGTTCGGAACCCGAACTTGACCCTGAACCCCATTGAAGTCAATGGGGAACCGAACTTTGGAGCATTAAAATGGCTCTAAAAAAGTCATGGAAAGGGCTAGAGGGCTGCAAATGGCAGCAAAATATGGTTAAGAGCATGGCAAGTGTAATATGGATAGGGTAATGACTTAAAATAACATAAAATACATAAAAATAAAAAATTATAATTTTGATCTAGGAGGTCCATATGGAGTAGGAGGTTGATGAGGTGGTGGATGTTGAAGTGGCGGGAAGGAGGAGGAGGTAGCCAACACTGGTTTTTTGTTTAGTGTTTTACTTTATTTTATTATTTTATTTTTTGTTTAAATTTGGGTAGACCCCAAAACATTGGGAAATATAACCGTGATAACCCCCTCCAGCCGTGCTAAACATATGTTTAGACAATACAGGTCCTTCTAAAAAAATTAGCATATTGTGATAAAGTTCATTATTTTCTGTAATGTACTGATAAACATTAGACTTTCATATATTTTAGATTCATTACACACCAACTGAAGTAGTTCAAGCCTTTTATTGTTTTAATATTGATGATTTTGGCATACAGCTCATGAAAACCCCAAATTCCTATCTAAAAAAATTAGCATATCATGAAAAGGTTCTCTAAACGAGCTATTAACCTTATCATCTGAATCAACTAATTAACTCTAAACACCTGCAAAAGATTCCTGAGGCTTTTAAAAACTCCCAGCCTGGTTCATTACTCAAAACCACAATCATGGGTAAGACTGCCGACCTGACTGCTGTCCAGAAGGCCATCATTGACACCCTCAAGCAAGAGGGTAAGACACAGAAAGAAATTTCTGAACGAATAGGCTGTTCCCAGAGTGCTGTATCAAGGCACCTCAGTGGGAAGTCTGTGGGAAGGAAAAAGTGTGGCAGAAAACGCTGCACAACGAGAAGAGGTGACCGGACCCTGAGGAAGATTGTGGAGAAGGACCGATTCCAGACCTTGGGGGACCTGCGGAAGTGGACTGAGTCTGGAGTAGAAACATCCAGAGCCACCGTGTACAGGCGTGTGCAGGAAATGGGCTACAGGTGCCGCATTCCCCAGGTCAAGCCACTTTTGAACCAGAAACAGCGGCAGAAGCGCCTGACCTGGGCTACAGAGAAGCAGCACTGGACTGTTGCATGTCATTCGGAAATCAAGGTGCCAGAGTCTGGAGGAAGACTGGGGAGAGGGAAATGCCTAAAGGCCAGTGTCAAGTACCCACAGTCAGTGATGGTCTGGGGTGCCATGTCAGCTGCTGGTGTTGGTCCACTGTGTTTTATCAAGGGTAGGGTCAATGCAGCTAGCTATCAGGAGATTTTGGAGCACTTCAGGCTTCCATCTGCTAAAAAGCTTTATGGAGATGAGGATTTCATTTTTCAGCACGACCTGGCACCTGCTCACAGTGCCAAAACCTCTGGTAAATGGTTTACTGACCATGGTATTACTGCGCTCAATTGGCCTGCCAACTCTCCTAACCTGAACCCCATAGAGAATCTGTGGGATATTGGGAAGAGAAAGTTGAGAGACGCAAGACCCAACACTCTGGATGAGCTTAAGGCCGCTATCGAAGCATCCTGGGCCTCCATAACACCTCAGCAGTGCCACAGGCTGATTGCCTCCATGCCACGCCGCATTGAAGCAGTGATTCCTGCAAAAGGATTCCGGACCAAGTATTGAGTGCATAACTGAACATAATTATTTGAAGGTTGACTTTTTTTGTATTAAAAACACTTTTCTTTTATTGGTCGGATGAAATATGCTAATTTTTTGAGATAGGAAATTTGGGTTTTCATGAGCTGTATGCCAAAATCATCAATATTAAAACAATAAAAGGCTTGAACTACTTCAGTTGGTATGTAATGAATCTAAAATATATGAAAGTCTAATGTTTATCAGTACATTACAGAAAATAATGAACTTTATCACAATATGCTATTTTTTTTAGAAGGACCTGTATACTGGCTGCAGGGCAGGCCAGCACCTCCAAGGTGTAAAGGGCAAGCTCAGGCCATGTGCCCAATTTGGAGACCCAGAAGTTGAATGAGGCAGACCCATCAGTCAGTACTGTGTAGACGTGTGCACACATACTGCTCCACCATGTCGCACGTCCCCGTAATGTCCACGATCCAATTTGATATCCTCTCTATCAACTTTCAATGTTCTTTTCTGCGCCTACCATGTTGATCACAGTTAGCAGCGAATCAGGGTTCCACGCTGGAAAGGTAGCGTGAGAAAGTTATACCACATCCAGGGGAGGTCAATAACTGCAATGTAATTGAGCTGAAATGTGGGATAATTTATTAAAGTGGAAGAATCGAATGAAAGGGCCAATTAAAGAATAATTTTAGAAATTTAAGTCCCTGTCACCTGTGCAGAGCAGAGGTTTTTTATTGGCAAAAATGGGTTAATGTCAACCACCAATGGAACAGACGATTTTTTAAAAATTTCGGGCCCTGTCAACTATGCAGAGCAGGGGTTGATTCACGGCAAAACTGTGTTCATGTCACCCACCAATTGAACAACAAAAATTAGGTCCCTGTCACATATGCAGAGCAGGGGTTTGTATATGGCAAAATTGATAAAATGTCACCTGACAATGTAACAGATGATTTTTTGAAATTTGGGCCCCTGTCACCTATGCAGAGCAGGGGTTTATTCACGGCAAAAATGGTAAAATGTCCAGGCACCTGCATGCAAAGCATGAACTGCAGTGGAGTAAACACCTTACAAAACAAGGAAGTCACTCAGGCTCCCCCTGCTACCTCTTCTGCTGCTGCCGCCTCGGCCTCTTCTGCTGCTGCCGCCTCGGCCTCTTCCTCCGCCTCTGGAGGAACGTTGGCTCCTGCCGCCCAGCAAACAGGGGATGTACCACCAACACCACCACCTCTGTCACCAAGCATCTCAGCCATGTCACACGCCAGGGTTCAGCTCTCCATCTCACAAACATTTGAGAGAAAGCGTAAATTCCTACCTAGCCACCCTCGATCCCTGGCCCTGAATGCCAGCATTTCTAAACTACTGGCCTATGAAATGCTGTCATTTAGGCTGGTGGACACAGACAGCTTCAAACAGCTCATGTCGCTTGCTGTCCCACAGTATGTTGTTCCCAGCCGGCACTACTTCTCCAAGAGAGCCGTGCCTTCCCTGCACAACCAAGTATCCGATAAAATCAAGTGTGCACTGCGCAACGCCATCTGTGGCAAGGTCCACCTAACCACAGATGCGTGGACCAGTAAGCACGGCCAGGGACGCTATATCTCCCCAACTGCACACTGGGTAAATGTAGTGGCGGCTGGGCCCCAGGCGGAGAGCTGTTTGGCGCACGTCCTTCTGCCGCCAAGGATCGCAGGGCAACATTCTTTGCCTCCTGTTGCCTCCTCCTCCTACTCGGCTTCCTCCTCCTCTTCTTCCACCTGCTCATCCAGTCAGCCACACACCTTCACCATCAACTTCAGCACAGCCCGGGGTAAACGTCAGCAGGTCATTATGAAACTCATATGTTTGGGGGACAGGCCCCACACTGCACAGGAGTTGTGGCGGGGTATAGAACAACAGACAGACGAGTGGTTGCTTCCGGTGCGCCTCAAGCCCGGCCTGGTGGTGTGCGATAATGGGCGAAAACTCGTTGCAGCTCTGGGACTAGCCGGTTTGATGCACATCCCTTGCCTGGCGCATGTGCTGAATTTGGTGGTGCAGAAGTTCATTCAGAACTACCTCGACATGTCAGAGCTGCTGCATAAAGTGCGGGCCGTCTGTTCGCGCTTCCGGCGTTCACATCCTGCTGCTGCTCACCTGTCTGCGCTACAGCGTAACTTTGGCCTTCCCGCTCACCGCCTCATATGCGACGTACCCACCAGGTGGAACTCCACTTTGCACATGCTGGACAGACTGTGCGAGCAGCAGCAGGCCATAGTGGAGTTTCAGCTGCAGCACGCACGGGTCAGTCGCACTGTGGAATAGCACCACTTCACCACCAATGACTGGGCCTCCATGCGAGACCTGTGTGCCCTGTTGCGCTGTTTCGAGTACTCCACCAACATGGCCAGTGGCGATGACGCCGTTATCAGCGTTACAATACCACTTCTATGTCTCCTTGAGAAAACACTTAGGGCGATGATGGAAGAGGAGGTGGCCCAGGAGGAGGAAGAGGGGTCATTTTTAGCACTTTCAGGCCAGTCTCTTAGAAATGACTCAGAGGGAGGTTTTTTGCAACAGCAGAGGCCAGGTACAAATGTGGCCAGCCAGGGCCCACTACTGGAGGACGAGGATGATGAGGATGATGAGGATGAGGAGGAGGTTGAGGAGGATGAGGATGAAGCATGGTCAGCGGGGTGGCACCCAACGCAGCTCGAGCCCATCACTGGTGCGTGGCTGGGGGGAAACGCAGGACGATGATGATACGCCTCCCACAGAGGACAGCTTGTCCTTACCTCTGGGCAGCCTGGCACACATGAGCGACTACATGTTGCAGTGCCTGCGCAACGACAGCAGAGTTGCCCACATTTTAACGTGTGCGGACTACTGGGTTGCCACCCTGCTGGATCCACGGTACAAAGACAATGTGCCCACCTTACTTCCTGCACTGGAGCGTGATAGGAAGATGCGCGAGTACAAGCGCACGTTGGTAGACGCGCTACTGAGAGCATTCCCAAATGTCACAGGGGAACAAGTGGAAGCCCAAGGCGAAGGCAGAGGAGGAGCAAGAGGTCGCCAACGCAGCTGTGTCACGGCCAGCTCCTCTGAGGGCAGGGTTAGCATGGCAGAGATGTGGAAAAGTTTTGTCAACACGCCACAGCTAAGTCCACCACCACCTGATACGGAACGTGCTAGCAGGAGGCAACATTTCACTAACCTGGTGGAACAGTATATGTGCACACCCCTCCACGTACTGACTGATGCTTCGGCCCCATTCAACTTCTGGGTATCCAAATTGTCCACGTGGCCAGAGCTAGCCTTTTATGCCTTGGAGGTGCTGGCCTGCCCGGCGGCCAGCGTTTTGTCTGAATGTGTATTCAGCACGGCAGGGGGCGTCATTACAGACAAACGCAGCCACCTGTCTACAGCCAATGTGGACAAGCTGACTTTCATAAAAATGAACCAGGCATGGATCCCACAGGACCTGTCCATCCCTTGTGCAGATTAGACATTAACTACCTCCCCTTAACCATATATTATTGTACTCCAGGGCACTTCCTCATTCAATCCTATTTTTATTTTCATTTTACCATTATATTGCGGGGCAACCCAAAGTTGAATGAACCTCTCCTCTGTCTGGGTGCCGGGGCCTAAAAATATCTGACAGTGGCCTGTTCCAGTGATGGGTGACGTGAAGTATGATTCTCTGCTATGACATGAAGACTGATTCTCTGCTGACATGAAGCCTGAATCTCTGTTATGGGACCTCTCTCCTCTGCCTGGGTGCCAGGGCCTAAATATCTGACAATGGACTGTTACAGTGGTGGGTGAAGTGAAGCATGATTCTCTGCTATGATATGAAGACTGATTCTCTGCTGACATGAAGCCTGAATCTCTGTTATGGGACCTCTCTCCTCTGCCTGGGTGCCTGGGCCTAAATATCTGACAATGGACTGTTACAGTGGTGGGTGACGTGAAGCATGATTCTCTGCTATGACATGAAGCCAGATTCTCTGTTATGGGACCTCTCTCCTCTGCCTGGGTGCCAGGGCCTAAATATCTGACAATGGACTGTTACAGTGGTGGGTGACGTGAAGCATGATTCTCTGCTATGACATGAAGACTGATTCTCTGCTGACATGAAGCCAGATTCTCTGCTATGGGACCTCTCTCCAATTGATATTGGTTAATTTTTATTTATTTTATTTTTATTTTTATTAATTTCCCTATCCACATTTCTTTGCAGGGGATTTAATTACATTTTGCTGCCTTTTGCAGCCCTCTAGCCCTTTCCTGGGCTGTTTTACAGCCTTTTTAGTGCCGAAAAGTTCGGGTCCCCATTGACTTCAATGGGGTTCGGGTTCGGGACGAAGTTCGAGTCGGGTTCGGATCCCGAACCCGAACATTTCCGGGAAGTTCGGCCGAACTTCTCGAACCCGAACATCCAGGTATTCGCTCAACTCTATTTACAGCCCATGCTGCATCTGTAGGTGTGAAATTCAAGCGTTATATACTGCTGTCATATTCTGTTATTCAAAAAACATCAATTTTGGGCAAAATACTTCATTTGTGGTCTTGTCTGTATCTGTCAGTGTGAAATTCAAGCGTTATATATTGCACTATTTGCTGCATCTGTTATTGTTAAAACAAGCTTTAACCATCTGCCGTCACACTAACATCGAAAGGTGTGACTGCGGCTGCTCTCCCAGGTCACACTATAAAAAATTATAATCTTGATCTAGGAGGTCCATATGGAGTAGGAGGTTGATGAGGTGGTGGATGTTGAAGTGGCGGGAAGGAGGAGGAGGTAGCCAACACTGGTTTTTTGTTTAGTGTTTTACTTTATTTTATTATTTTATTTTTTGTTTAAATTTGGGTAGACCCCAAAACATTGGGAAATATAACCGTGATAACCCCCTCCAGCCGTGCTAAACATATGTATAGACAATACAGGTCCTTCTAAAAAAATTAGCATATTGTGATAAAGTTCATTATTTTCTGTAATGTACTGATAAACATTAGACTTTCATATATTTTAGATTCATTACACACCAACTGAAGTAGTTCAAGCCTTTTATTGTTTTAATATTGATGATTTTGGCATACAGCTCATGAAAACCCCAAATTCCTATCTAAAAAAATTAGCATATCATGAAAAGGTTCTCTAAACGAGCTATTAACCTAATCATCTGAATCAACTAATTAACTCTAAACACCTGCAAAAGATTCCTGAGGCTTTTAAAAACTCCCAGCCTGGTTCATTACTCAAAACCACAATCATGGGTAAGACTGCCGACCTGACTGCTGTCCAGAAGGCCATCATTGACACCCTCAAGCAAGAGGGTAAGACACAGAAAGAAATTTCTGAACGAATAGGCTGTTCCCAGAGTGCTGTATCAAGGCACCTCAGTGGGAAGTCTGTGGGAAGGAAAAAGTGTGGCAGAAAACGCTGCACAACGAGAAGAGGTGACCGGACCCTGAGGAAGATTGTGGAGAAGGACCGATTCCAGACCTTGGGGGACCTGCGGAAGTGGACTGAGTCTGGAGTAGAAACATCCAGAGCCACCGTGTACAGGCGTGTGCAGGAAATGGGCTACAGGTGCCGCATTCCCCAGGTCAAGCCACTTTTGAACCAGAAACAGCGGCAGAAGCGCCTGACCTGGGCTACAGAGAAGCAGCACTGGACTGTTGCATGTCATTCGGAAATCAAGGTGCCAGAGTCTGGAGGAAGACTGGGGAGAGGGAAATGCCTAAAGGCCAGTGTCAAGTACCCACAGTCAGTGATGGTCTGGGGTGCCATGTCAGCTGCTGGTGTTGGTCCACTGTGTTTTATCAAGGGTAGGGTCAATGCAGCTAGCTATCAGGAGATTTTGGAGCACTTCAGGCTTCCATCTGCTGAAAAGCTTTATGGAGATGAGGATTTCATTTTTCAGCACGACCTGGCACCTGCTCACAGTGCCAAAACCTCTGGTAAATGGTTTACTGACCATGGTATTACTGCGCTCAATTGGCCTGCCAACTCTCCTAACCTGAACCCCATAGAGAATCTGTGGGATATTGGGAAGAGAAAGTTGAGAGACGCAAGACCCAACACTCTGGATGAGCTTAAGGCCGCTATCGAAGCATCCTGGGCCTCCATAACACCTCAGCAGTGCCACAGGCTGATTGCCTCCATGCCACGCCGCATTGAAGCAGTCATTTCTGCAAAAGGATTCCCGACCAAGTATTGAGTGCATAACTGAACATAATTATTTGAAGGTTGACTTTTTTTGTATTAAAAACACTTTTCTTTTATTGGTCGGATGAAATATGCTAATTTTTTGAGATAGGAAATTTGGGTTTTCATGAGCTGTATGCCAAAATCATCAATATTAAAACAATAAAAGGCTTGAACTACTTCAGTTGGTATGTAATGAATCTAAAATATATGAAAGTCTAATGTTTATCAGTACATTACAGAAAATAATTAACTTTATCACAATATGCTATTTTTTTTAGAAGGACCTGTATACTGGCTGCAGGGCAGGCCAGCACCTCCAATGTGTAAAGGGCAAGCTCAGGCCATGTGCCCAATTTGGAGACCCAGAAGTTGAATGAGGCAGACCCATCAGTCAGTACTGTGTAGACGTGTGCACACATACTGCTCCACCATGTCGCACGTCCCCGTAATGTCCACGATCCAATTTGATATCCTCTCTATCAACTTTCAATGTTCTTTTCTGCGCCTACCATGTTGATCACAGTTAGCAGCGAATCAGGGTTCCACGCTGGAAAGGTAGCGTGAGAAAGTTATACCACATCCAGGGGAGGTCAATAACTGCAATGTAATTGAGCTGAAATGTGGGATAATTTATTAAAGTGGAAGAATCGAATGAAAGGGCCAATTAAAGAATAATTTTAGAAATTTAAGTCCCTGTCACCTGTGCAGAGCAGAGGTTTTTCATTGGCAAAAATGGGTTAATGTCAACCACTAATGGAACAGACGATTTTTTAAAAATTTCGGGCCCTGTCAACTATGCAGAGCAGGGGTTGATTCACGGCAAAACTGTGTTCATGTCACCCACCAATTGAACAACAAAAATTAGGTCCCTGTCACATATGCAGAGCAGGGGTTTGTATATGGCAAAATTGATAAAATGTCACCTGACAATGTAACAGATGATTTTTTGAAATTTGGGCCCCTGTCACCTATGCAGAGCAGGGGTTTATTCACGGCAAAAATGGTAAAATGTCACCCAAGAATGTAACAGATGCTTTTGCACCCTGCTCCCTCTTTTGCTGTGCTGGTGCCACTGTGCGACCACAGCAATATCTTCCGAACTAGACAGGTCACTCTCATGACCTTGATTCCATGTGGGGTCTAGTATCTCATCATCCTCCACATCATCTTCCACCCACTCTTTACCCCTGCCCTCCTTGTCGGTCTGCATACTGCAGATATCCGCAGCAGTTGACACCTGTGTTTTGTCATCATCAGAGATGTGCTGCGGTGGTCTTCCAATGTCCTCATCCTGAAACATAAGTGGTTGGGCATCAGTGCACTCAATCTTTTCCACTTCTGTTGCAGGGCTATGTGGATAGCACACAGAAACCCTGCCAGCAGCGTGATCAAAAAGCATAACAGACTGCTGCATGACTTGGGGCTCAGACTGCTTACCTGATTTGCAAGGGGGTGAGTTGAAAGACAGATGGCCATGGGCTGTAGGTGCCAACTCTGATCATTCAGCAGGGGACTGGGTGGGAGACAATGCGAAGGAACTGTAGGCAATGTCAGCCCCCCAAAATACTATAGTCTGTACTTGTTCTGGCCTCACCTGATTTGTACTGTCCTAAATGCAGTGTAGCCCGCAAATGTACTTTCTAGCGCAAAAGAGGAGCATTTTTCACCCAACAATGTAACAGACGAATTAGTGTAATGTATTTCCTTGTCCACTAGGTAGGGCAGGGGTATATCACAGCCAAAAATTTGTGAATGTCACCCAACTATTTAACAGACAAATTAGTGTAAAGTATTTCCTTGTCCACTAGGTAGAGCAGAGGCATATCACCGCCACAAATTGGTGAATGTCACCCATCTATGTAACGGACAAATTGGTGAAATTGATTAACCTGTTCACTAGGAAGAGCAGGGGTATATCATAGCCAAAAATTGGTGAATTTTACTCGACAATGTAACAGACAAATTTGTGAAATTTATTAACCTGTCCACTAGATAGAGCAGAAGTATATCAAAGCCAAAAATTGGCGAATGTTACCCAACTATGTAACGGAAAAATGTGTGAAATTTAGTAACCTGTCTAATAGGTAGAGCAGATGTATATCAAAGCAAAAATTGTTGAATTTCACCCGACAATGTAACAGACAAATTAGTAAAATGTATTAACCTGTCCACTAGGTAGAGCAGGGGTACATCACAGCCAAAAATCTGTGAATTTCACCTGACAATGTAACAGACAGATTAGTAAAATTTATTACTTGTCCACTAAATAGAGCAGGGGTATATCACAGCCAAAAATTTGGGATATGTAACCCAACAATGTATCAAACAAATTAGTGAAATGACTTAAAATAAAATAAAATAAAATATGTAAAAATTAACAAAACATTATCTTGATGTATGAGGTGGAGGTCCATATGGAGTAGAAGGTTGAGGAGGCGGTGGATGTAGCAGTGTAGGTGGAAGCGGCGGTGGAGAAGGACGAGGTAGCCAACACTGGTTTTTGGTTTAATATTTATTTATTTAAATTAGGGTACGCCCCAAAAGAGTGGAAAATAAAAAAAATACAACAATGAGCAATTGCGCTGTAGCATAACAATGGCTGGGTAAGGCCTGTATACATGTCTATTCTGCACAAGGTACGGACAAGTCCTGTGGGATCCATGCCTGGTTCATTTTAATGAACGTGAGCTTGTCCACATTGGCTGTGGACAGGTGGCTGCGCTTGTCTATGATGACGCCCCCTGCCTTGCTAAAGACACGTTCAGACAATACACTGGCCAGCACCTCCAAGGCGTAAAGGGCAAGCTCAGGCCATGTTCCCAATTTGGAGACCCAGAAGTTGAAGGGGGCAGACCCATCATCCAGTACGTGTAGGCGTGTGCACACATACTGCTCCACCATGTTGGTGAAATGCTGCCTCCTGCTAAGATGTTCCATATCAGCTGGTGGTGTTGGTTGTTGTGGCGTGCTGACAAAGCTTTTTCACATTTCGGCCATGCTAACCCTGCCTTCTAAGGTGCTGGTGGTGCCCCAGCTTCATTGGCGACCTCTTCCTCCTCCTCTGCCTTCGCCTCGTGCTTCCACTGTGGCCTCACTCTCAGGTGGGAATGCCACCAGCAGCGCGTCTACCAACCTACGCTTGTACTCGCGCATCTTACGATCACGCTCCAGTGATGGAATTAAGGATGGTACATTGTCCTTGTAATGGGGATCCAGCAGCGTGGCCACCCAGTAATCAGCACAAGTAAGAATGTGGGCAATTCGGCGGTCATTGCGTAGACACTGCAGCATGTAATCGCTCATGTGTGCCAGGCTGCCCAGAGGCAATGAAAAGCTGTCCTCTGTGGGAGGTGTATCGTCTGTGTCCTCTGTATCACCCCAGCCTCGCACCAGTGATGGCCATGAGCTGGTTTGGGTGTCACTCTGCTGTGAACATGGTTCCTTCTCCTCCATCTCCTCCTCCTCCACCTCGTCATCCTCCAGAACTTTGCCCTGGCTGGACAATTGTGTACCTGGCGTTTGTGGGTGCAGGAACCCACCCTCGGAGCCACTTGGGAATGACTGGCCGGAAACCCTATGAAATGATCCCTCTTCCTCCTCCTGTACCACATCCTCTTCCATCATCGCCAGCAGTGTTTTTTCAAGGAGGCAAAGAAGTGGGATAGTAACACTGAGAACGGCGTTATCGGCACTGGCCATGTTGGTGGAGTGTGCGAAACAGCGCAACAAGGAACACAGGTCTCGCATGGAGGCCCAGTCATTGGTGGTGAAGTGGTACTGTTCCGCAGAGCGACTCACCTCTGCATGCTGCAGCTGAAACTTCCCTATCGCCTGCTGATGCTCACACAGTCTGGCTAGCATGTGCAAGGTGGAGTTCCACCTTGTGGGCACATCGCATATGAGGTGGTGAGCGGGAAGGCCGAAGTTACGCTTCAGCACTGACAGGCGAGCAGCAGCAGGGTGAGAACGCCGAAAGAGAGCACAGATGGCCCTGCAGCAGCTCTGACATATCGGGGTAATTTTTTAGGAATCTCTGCACTACAAAATTAAGCTCATGCGCCAGGCAAGGGATGTGCGTCAAACCAGCTAGTACCAGAGCTGCTACGAGATATTGCCTATTATTGCACACCACCAGGTCAGGCTTGAGGCTCACTGGCACCAACCATTCATTGGTCTGTTGTTCAAGGCGGGTCCATAGCTCCTGCGTGGTGTGGGGTTTGTCCCCAAACAGATACGTTTTAAAACTGCCTGCGGTCTTTTACCCCTGGCTGTGCTGAAGTTGGTGGTGAAGGTGTTAAGCTGACTGGATGAAGAGCTGGTAGACGATGAGAAAGCGGAGTAGGAGGAGGAAGCAACAGGAGGCAAACTGAAGCGCCCTGCAATCCTTGGTGGTGGAAGAACATGCGCCAAACTGCTATCCGCCTTAAGTCCAGCCACCACTGCAGTTACCCAGTTTGCTGTTATGGAGATATAACGTCCCTGACCATGCTTACTGGTCCAAGTATCCGTAGTGAGGTGCACCTTGCCTCAGATGGCATTGCGCAGTGCACACCTGATTTTGTCCCCCACTTGGTTGTGCAGGGAAGGGATGTCTCGCCTGGAAAAGTAGAGGCAGCTGGCACGACGTACTGTGGGACAGACACTGCCATAAGGCTTTTAAAACTCTCCGTCTCCACCAGACGGAATGCCAGCATTTCAAAGGACAGTAATTTTGAAATGCTGGTATTCAGGGCCAGGGATCACTGGTGGGTAGGGGGGGGACTTCCTCTTCCGCTCCAGTGTTTGGGAGATAGAGAGCTGAACGCTTCCATGGGATATTGTGAAGATGCTTGGTGACCCAGGTGGTAGTGTTGCTGGCAGATCCTCTGTTTGCAGAGTGGCATGTGGCATTGTCACTCCAGAGGTGGATGAAGAGGCTGAGACTGCAGCAAAAGAGGAAGCAGGAGGAGCCAGAGACCTTTCTTGGTTTTTGAGGTGTCTACTCCACTGCAGCTCGTGCTTTGCACTTAGATGCCTGGTCATGCAGGTTGTGCTCTGGTTGAGAAAGCTTATGCCTCGCCTCAGGCTCTGATTGTACAGTGTGCAAACCACTCGTGTCTTGTCATCAGCACATTGTCTGAAGAACTACCATGCCAGGGAACTCCTTGGAGCTGGCTTTAGTGTGCTTAGTCCATTGCTACGGTAGGCCAGTAGCATGCGTACTGTCTAGGGGACGGCCGCTCTGCTTTTGCACCCTGCTCCCTCTTCAGCTGTGCGGGTGGCTCTGTGCGACCACGGCCTCTTACTCCGAACATTGACCTTGATTCCATGTGGGGTCGAGGACCTCATTGTCCTCCACATCATCTTCCACCAAGTCTTCACCCCTGCCTTCCTTGTTGGTCTGCACACTTTAAAAAGCCACAGCAGTTGGCACCTGTGTTTCGTCATCATTTGAGACATGCTGCAATGGTCCTCCCATGTACTTATCTTGACACATAAGTGGTTGGGCATTAGTGCACTCAATCTCTTCCACTTCTGGGGCAGAGCTAGGTGGATGGCCCTGGGAAACCCTGCTAGCAGAGTCATCAAAAAGCAGAATAGACTGCTGCATGACTTGGGGCTCAGACTGCTTGGCTGATTTGCAAGGGGATGAGGTGAAAGACTAATAGACATCGGCTGCAGGTGCCAACTCTGATCTTTCAGCAGGAGACTGGGTGGGAGACAATGTGAATGAAATGGAGCCACTGCCAGTAACCCAATCTACTATCGCCTGTACTTGTTCTGGCCTCACCATTCGTAGAGCCGCATTAGGCGCAATCAAATACTGCTGGAGGTTCTGTCGCCTACTCGCACCTGAGGAAGTTGTTTCACTTGTGCGTGTAGCTGGCACAGATTGACCACGTCCTCTCCCTGCAACAGGAGCTCCACCAGCAGCACCACGACCGGGGCCACATCCCTTATTTGATGCTCTCCTCATATTTCTGAAATGTAGGATCTTGCCCAAAAAAGGTGTTTTTTTAATAACAGAATAAAACAACAGTATCTAACGCGTGTATCTCACAATGACAGATGCAGCAAAGGTTGCAAAATTTAGTTTTTTTTCCTTAAATGGGTGTTTTTTAAAACCCAGAAAATTATAGCTGGATTTCTAGCCACACTGACTAATGCGGCAGAGGCCCCAGATGGAGGATATTGCAACAAATTAGTTTTTTAAAACCCAGAGAATTATTGAAGTATTTAACCACTTAAGGACCACAGGCTTATACCCCCCTAGTGACCAGGCCCTTTTTTTTTTTTACAAATTGGCACTTCACAACTTTAACGCTTTATTGCTCGGTCATGCAACTTGGCACCCAAATTAATTTTACCTCCTTTTCTTCTCAAAAATACAGCTTTCTTTTGGTGGTATCTGATTGCTGCTAAGATTTTTCGTTTTTCCGATATTAATCAAAATAGGCCGCAATTTTCTCAAAAAAAGTGTATTTTTAACTTTCTCTGGTTAAATTGTTCAAATATAATTACATTTCTATACAAGTTTGTGTCAGAATGTATTGTGCTACATGTCTTTGATAATAAAAAATCCAATAAGTGTATATTTATTGGTTTGCGCAAAAGTTATAGCATTTACAAACTATGGTACAAAAATGTGAATTTTCGCATTTTGAAGCAGCTCTGACTGTCTGAGCACGTGTCATATTTCTTGAGGTGCTAGAAGGCCAGGATAGTATAAATACACCCCAAATTACCCGATTTTAGAAAGAAGATACCCCAAAGTATTCGCGGAGGGGCATGGTGAGTTCATGTATGATTTAATTTTTTTTCACAAGTTAGCGGAAAATGACACTTTCTGAGAAAAAAAAAAAAATTATAATAAAGTTTCCATTTCTGCTAACTTCTGGCAAAAATAAAAATCTCCCATGGACTCACTATGCCCCTCAATGAATACCTTGGGGTGTCTACTTTCCGAAATGGGGTCATTTGTGATGTGTGATTACTGTTCTGGCATTTTGGGCGGGGCTAAATTGTGAGCAACGGTGTAAAGCCTAAAAGTACTCATTGGACCTTCGCCCCTTTACGCACCTAGGCTGCAAAAAAGTGTCACAAATGTGGTATCGCCGTACTCGGGAGAAGTAGGGCAATGTGTTTTGGGGTGTATTTTTACATATACCCATGCTGGGTGAGAGAAATACCTCTGTAATGTGACAACTTTGTATCATTTTTTTTTTTAAGTTGTCTTTTACAGAGATATTTCTCACTCACAGTATAGGTATATGTAAAAAGACACCCCAAAACACATTGCCCTACTTCTCCTGAGTATGGCGATACCACATGTGTGACACTTTTTTGCAGCCTAGGTGCGCAAAGGGGCCGAAATTCCAATGTGTATCTTTTAGGAGGGCATTTTTATGCATTTGGATTCCAAACTACTTCTCACGCTTTAGGGCCCCTAAAATACCAGGGCAGTATAAATACCCCACAAGTGACCCCATTTTGGAAAGAAGACCCCCCAAAGTATTCCGTGAGGGGCATGGCGAGTTCCTAGAATGTTATTTTTTTGGCACAAGTTAGCGGAAAATGATATACCGTATATTATTTTTTTTCTCTTACAATGTCTCATATTCCACTAACTGGTGACAAAAAATTTAATTTTACATGAACTCGCCATGCCCCTCACGAAATACCTTGGGGTGTCCTCTTTCCAAAATGGGGTCACATGTGGGGTATTTATACTGCCTTGGCATTTTATGTGCCCTAAAGAATGAGAAGAAGTCTGGAATATAAATGTCTAAAAATGTTTACGCATTTGGATTCCGTGAGGGGTATGGTGAGTTCATGTGAGATTTTATTTTTTGTCACAAGTTAGTGGAATATGAGACTTTGTAAGAAAAAACAAAAAAATAATCAATTTCCGCTAAAAAAATCTTCTATGAACTCACCATGCCCCTCAAAAGTGATCTATATAGCGCCGCAGCGATTTTACTGTGTTTTTGCAGTGATCAGAAAAATAAAAATTCTGTCACTGCAGTGGGGCGGACTGAACGCAAGTGTGCGCACAAGATCAGGCCTGATCGGGCGAACACTGCGTTTTTTTTGTAGAACCTATAGAACATGTCCTATTCTTGTCTGCAATTGCGGACAAGAAAATGCATTTTCTAAATAGTTCTGGCAATGTAAGGATCCGCAAAATGCAGAAAGCACATTGCTGGTGTCCGTGTTTTGCGGATCTGCAGATCCGCAACACACATACAGACGTCTGAATGGAGCCTTACAGGGGGGTTATCAATGACAGGGAGGTGATCAGGGAGTCTATATGGGGTGATCAGGGGTTAATAAGTGACAGGGGGGGTGTAGTGTAGTGTGGTGCTTGGTGCTACTTAGAGAGCTGCCTGTGTCCTCTGGTAGCGGATCTAAGCAAAAGGGACCACCAGAGGACCAGGTAGCAGGTATATCAGACGCTGTTAACAAAACAGCGTCTGATATACCTTTCAAGGGTTAAAAAAATCGCATCTACAGCCTGCAAGCGAATGATCACCGCTGGCAGGCTGTAGATCAACTTGTTTACCTTGCGATCCTGTGAACGCGCGCTCCTGTGTGCGCGCATTCACAGGAAAGCTCGGCTCACGCCGATCGGCGTTAGTGTGACCTGGGAGAGCCGCCGCAGTCACACCTTTCGATGTTAGTGTGACGGCAGATGGTTAAAGCTTGTTTTAACAATAACAGATGCAGCAAATAGTGCAATATATAACGCTTGAATTTCACACTGACAGATACAGACAAGACCACAAATGAAGTATTTTGCCCAAAATTGATGTTTTTTGAATAACAGAATATGACAGCAGTATATAACGCTTGAATTTCACACCTACAGATGCAGCATGGGCTGTAAATAGAGTTGAGCGAATACCTGGATGTTCGGGTTCGAGAAGTTCGGCCGAACTTCCCGGAAATGTTCGGGTTCGGGATCCGAACCCGACTCGAACTTCGTCCCGAACCCGAACCCCATTGAAGTCAATGGGGACCCGAACTTTTCGGCACTAAAAAGGCTGTAAAACAGCCCAGGAAAGGGCTAGAGGGCTGCAAAAGGCAGCAAAATGTAATTAAATCCCCTGCAAAGAAATGTGGATAGGGAAATTAATAAAAATAAAAATAAAATAAATAAAAATTAACCAATATCAATTGGAGAGAGGTCCCATAGCAGAGAATCTGGCTTCATGTCAGCAGAGAATCAGTCTTCATGTCATAGCAGAGAATCATGCTTCACGTCACCCACCACTGTAACAGTCCATTGTCAGATATTTAGGCCCTGGCACCCAGGCAGAGGAGAGAGGTCCCATAACAGAGAATCTGGCTTCATGTCATAGCAGAGAATCATGCTTCACGTCACCCACCACTGTAACAGTCCATTGTCAGATATTTAGGCCCAGGCACCCAGGCAGAGGAGAGAGGTCCCATAACAGATTCAGGCTTCATGTCAGCAGAGAATCAGTCTTCATGTCATAGCAGAGAATCATGCTTCACGTCACCCACCACTGTAACAGTCCATTGTCAGATATTTAGGCCCAGGCACCCAGGCAGAGGAGAGAGGTCCCATAACAGAGATTCAGGCTTCATGTCAGCAGAGAATCAGTCTTCATGTCATAGCAGAGAATCATGCTTCACGTCACCCACCACTGTAACAGTCCATTGTCAGATATTTAGGCCCTGGCACCCAGGCAGAGGAGAGAGGTCCCATAACAGAGATTCAGGCTTCATGTCAGCAGAGAATCAGTCTTCATGTCATAGCAGAGAATCATACTTCACGTCACCCATCACTGGAACAGGCCACTGTCAGATATTTTTAGGCCCCGGCACCCAGACAGAGGAGAGGTTCATTCAACTTTGGGTTGCCCCGCAATATAATGGTAAAATGAAAATAAAAATAGGATTGAATGAGGAAGTGCCCTGGAGTACAATAATATATGGTTAAGGGGAGGTAGTTAATGTCTAATCAGCACAAGGGATGGCCAGGTCCTGTGGGATCCATGCCTGGTTCATTTTTATGAAAGTCAGCTTGTCCACATTGGCTGTAGACAGGTGGCTGCGTTTGTCTGTAATGACGCCCCCTGCCGTGCTGAATACACGTTCAGACAAAACGCTGGCCGGGCAGGCCAGCACCTCCAAGGCATAAAAGGCTAGCTCTGGCCATGTGGACAATTTGGATACCCAGAAGTTGAATGGGGCCGAAGCATCAGTCAGTACGTGGAGGGGTGTGCACATATACTGTTCCACCAGGTTAGTGAAATGTTGCCTCCTGCTAGCACGTTCCGTATCAGGTGGTGGTGGACTTAGCTGTGGCGTGTTGACAAAACTTTTCCACATCTCTGCCATGCTAACCCTGCCCTCAGAGGAGCTGGCTGTGACACAGCTGCGTTGGCGACCTCTTGCTCCTCCTCTGCCTTCGCCTTGGGCTTCCACTTGTTCCCCTGTGACATTTGGGAATGCTCTCAGTAGCGCGTCTACCAACGTGCGCTTGTACTCGCGCATCTTCCTATCACGCTCCAGTGCAGGAAGTAAGGTGGGCACATTGTCTTTGTACCGTGGATCCAGCAGGGTGGCAACCCAGTAGTCCGCAGACGTTAAAATGTGGGCAACTCTGCTGTCGTTGCGCAGGCACTGCAACATGTAGTCGCTCATGTGTGCCAGGCTTCCCAGAGGTAAGGACAAGCTGTCCTCTGTGGGAGGCGTATCGTCATCGTCCTGCGTTTCCCCCCAGCCACGCACCAGTGATGGGCTCGAGCTGCGTTGGGTGCCACCCCGCTGACCATGCTTCATCCTCATCCTCCTCAACCTCCTCCTCATCCTCATCATCCTCGTCCTCCAGTAGTGGGCCCTGGCTGGCCACATTTGTACCTGGCCTCTGCTGTTGCAAAAAACCTCCCTCTGAGTCATTTCTAAGAGACTGGCCTGAAAGTGCTAAAAATGACCCCTCTTCCTCCTCCTGGGCCACCTCCTCTTCCATCATCGCCCTAAGTGTTTTCTCAAGGAGACATAGAAGTGGTATTGTAACGCTGATAACGGCGTCATCGCCACTGGCCATGTTGGTGGAGTACTCGAAACAGCGCAACAGGGCACACAGGTCTCGCATGGAGGCCCAGTCATTGGTGGTGAAGTGGTGCTATTCCACAGTGCGACTGACCCGTGCGTGCTGCAGCTGAAACTCCACTATGGCCTGCTGCTGCTCGCACAGTCTGTCCAGCATGTGCAAGGTGGAGTTCCACCTGGTGGGTACGTCGCATATGAGGCGGTGAGCGGGAAGGCCAAAGTTACGCTGTAGCGCAGACAGGTGAGCAGCAGCAGGATGTGAACGCCGGAAGCGCGAACAGACGGCCCGCACTTTATGCAGCAGCTCTGACATGTCGGGGTAGTTCTGAATGAACTTCTGCACCACCAAATTCAGCACATGCGCCAGGCAAGGGATGTGCGTCAAACCGGCTAGTCCCAGAGCTGCAACGAGTTTTCGCCCATTATCGCACACCACCAGGCCGGGCTTGAGGCGCACCGGAAGCAACCACTCGTCTGTCTGTTGTTCTATACCCCGCCACAACTCCTGTGCAGTGTGGGGCCTGTCCCCCAAACATATCAGTTTCATAATGACCTGCTGACGTTTACCCCGGGCTGTGCTGAAGTTGATGGTGAAGGTGTGTGGCTGACTGGATGAGCAGGTGGAAGAAGAGGAGGAGGAAGCCGAGTAGGAGGAGGAGGCAACAGGAGGCAAAGAATGTTGCCCTGCGATCCTTGGCGGCAGAAGGACGTGCGCCAAACAGCTCTCCGCCTGGGGCCCAGCCGCCACTACATTTACCCAGTGTGCAGTTGGGGAGATATAGCGTCCCTGGCCGTGCTTACTGGTCCACGTATCTGTGGTTAGGTGGACCTTGCCACAGATGGCGTTGCGCAGTGCACACTTGATTTTATCGGATACTTGGTTGTGCAGGGAAGGCACGGCTCTCTTGGAGAAGTAGTGCCGGCTGGGAACAACATACTGTGGGACAGCAAGCGACATGAGCTGTTTGAAGCTGTCTGTGTCCACCAGCCTAAATGACAGCATTTCATAGGCCAGTAGTTTAGAAATGCTGGCATTCAGGGCCAGGGATCGAGGGTGGCTAGGTAGGAATTTACGCTTTCTCTCAAATGTTTGTGAGATGGAGAGCTGAACCCTGGCGTGTGACATGGCTGAGATGCTTGGTGACAGAGGTGGTGGTGTTGGTGGTACATCCCCTGTTTGCTGGGCGGCAGGAGCCAACGTTCCTCCAGAGGCGGAGGAAGAGGCCGAGTCGGCAGCAGCAGAAGAGGCCGAGGCGGCAGCAGCAGAAGAGGTAGCAGGGGGAGCCTGAGTGACTTCCTTGTTTTGTAAGGTGTTTACTCCACTGCAGTTCATGCTTTGCATGCAGGTGCCTGGTCATGCAGGTTGTGCTAAGGTTCAGAACGTTAATGCCTCGCTTCAGGCTCTGATGGCACAGCGTGCAAACCACTCGGGTCTTGTCGTCAGCACATTGTTTGAAGAAGTGCCATGCCAGGGAACTCCTTGAAGCTGCCTTTGGGGTGCTCGGTCCCAGATGGCAGCGGTCAGTAGCAGGCAGAGTCTCTTGGCGGCGGGTGTTCTGCTTTTGCCCACTGCTCCCTCTTTTGCTACACTGTTGGCTCGGTCTCACCACTGCCTCTTCCTCCGAATCTGAAAGTCAGTGGCACAATCTTCATTCCATGTGGGGTCTAGGACCTCATCGTCCCCTGCATCGTCTTCCACCCAGTCTTCCTCCCTGACCTCCTGTTCAGTCTGCACACTGCAGAAAGACGCAGCAGTTGGCACCTGTGTTTCGTCATCATCAGAGACGTGCTGAGGTGGTATTCCCATGTCCTCATCATCAGGAAACATAAGTGGTTGTGCGTCAGTGCATTCTATGTCTTCCACCGCTGGGGAAGGGCTAGGTGGATGCCCTTGGGAAACCCTGCCAGCAGAGTCTTCAAACAGCCTAAGAGACTGCTGCATAACTTGAGGCTCAGACAGTTTCCCTGGTATGCATGGGGGTGATGTGACAGACTGATGGGCTTGGTTTTCAGGCGCTATCTGTGCGATTTCTGCAGAAGACTGGGTGGGAGATAATGTGAACGTGCTGGATCCACTGTCGGCCACCCAATTGACTAATGCCTGTACCTGCTCAGGCCTTACCATCCTTACAACGGCATTGGGCCCTACCAAATATCGCTGTATATTCTGGCGGCTACTGGGACCTGAGGTAGTTGGTACACTAGGATGTGTGGCTGTGGCAGAACGGCCACGTCCTCTCCCAGCACCAGAGGGTCCACTAACACCACCACGACCATGTCCGCGTCCGCGTCCCCTACTAGATGTTTTCCTCATTGTTACCGTTCACCACAACAACAAAAATATTATTTGGCCCAATGTATTGAATTCAAATTCAGGCCTTTTTTTTACAGACACCTAACACTATCTGGCTAGCTATTTAGGCACCGTATTACACTAATACAGGCACAGCAGTAATGACAGATTTAGCTGAATATAAATTTGAGGCCTATTAATTAGGCGCTGGGTGACCAGTATACGTTTACAGACAGAATTAGACTTGGAAATGCACATTAGCGTGTGTGTGAAGTTATTGAGAATGACCCTATTAGCACCTTGAATCTAATATACCCTTTTAGTGATAGATTTAAAGTAGGCCTAATACAGCAGAAACCACTAATTTAGAGAATTGCTAAGTTGGGAATTGTATTTCAACCCAGAACAAAAACTGTGCTTTGACGGACACAAAATAACTTGACCAGCCTCAGCAATAACCACAAATTTAGATGAATATAAATTTGAGGCCTATTATTTAGGCGCTGGGTGACAGGTATACGTTTACAGACCAAATTAGACTTGGAAATGCACAGTAGCGTGTGTGTGAAGTTATTGAGAATGACCCTATCAGCACCTTGAATCTAATATACCCTTTTAATGAATAGATTTAAAGAAGCCCTGATACAGCAGAAACCACTAATTTAGGAAATTGCTAAGTTGGGAATTGTATTTCAACGCAGAACAAAAATATATCCTTTGCCAGACAGCAGACAGTATTACAATTGGCTGGCCACAGCTGAAACACCAGATTTAGGGTACTGCTATTTTGGCAATTGTATTTCACCCCTCAATAAAATAGCAAGCACAGCCAAGCCCCTGATGTTGAATATAGCCAAAAAATAACCACACTATTTATGGTTAAATGGACTTGGTGACAGCTTGCCCCTGATGTAGGATATAGCCAAAAAATAACCACACTATTGATGGTTAAATGGACTTGGTGACAGCTTGCCCCTGATTTAGGATATAGCCAAAAAATAACCACACTATTGATGGTTAAATGGACTTGGTGACATCTTGCCCCTGATGTAGGATATAGCCAAAAAATAACCACACTATTGATGGTTAAATGGACTTGGTGACAGCTTGCCCCTGATGTAGGATATAGCCCAAAAATAACCACACTATTGATGGTTAAATGGACTTGGTGACAGCTTGCCCCTGATGTAGGATATAGCCAAAAAATAACCACACTATTGATGGTTAAATGGACTCGGTGACAGCTTGCCCCTGATGTAGGATATAGCCAAAAAATAACCACACTATTGATGGTTAAATGAACTTGGTGGCAGCTTGTGCTGGCGCACCACAAGACACAAAATGGCCGCCGATCACCCCAGAAAAAAGTGACTGAAAAACGCTCTGGGCAGCCTAAAAACAGTGAGCAATTGAATAGCAGCAGTTCAATGATCCACAGCTGTAGATCGATCACTGAATGAAGTCTTTTGGAGGAGTTAATCACTGCCTAATCTCGCCCTAACAGTCGCAGCTGCAACCTCTCCCTACACTGTTCAGAGCAGAGTGACGTGCGGTGCTATGTGACTCCAGCTTAAATAGAGGCTGGGTCACATGCTGCACTGGCCAATCACAGCCATGCCAATAGTAGGCGTGGCTGTGACGGCCTCTTGGGGCAAGTAGTATGACGCTTGTTGATTGGCTGCTTTGCAGCCTTTCAAAAAGCGCCAAGAAAGCGACGAACACCAACCCGAACCCGGACTTTTACGAAAATGTTCGGGTTCGGGTCCGTGTCACGGACACCCCAAAGTTCGGTACGAACCCGTACTATACAGTTCGGGTTCGCTCATCTCTAGCTGTAAAATTAAGTATTTTGCCCAAAAAGGTTGTTTTTTAAAACCCAGAAAATTATAGCTGTGTTTCTAGCTTAAATTGCACACTGAATAATGCGGCAAACACCCAAGATGGAGTGTATTGATAAAAATGGGCGTCTTTTAAAACCCAGAAAATTATTGAAGTATTTCAAGCTTGTTTTTAGCAATGACAGATGCAGCAAAGGCTGTAATATTAAGTATATTGCCCAAAAAGGGTGTTTTTTTTTTAATAAAAGAATATGACAGCAGTATATAACCCTTGAATTTCACATGTGCAGATGCAGCAAGGGTTGTAAAATTTTGTATTTTGCCCAAAAAGGGTGTTTTTTTTTTAAAACCAAGGAAATTATAGCTGTATTTCTAGCTTAAATTGCACACTGAATAATGCGGCAAACACCCAAGATGGAGTGTATTGATAAAAATGGGCGTCTTTTAAAACCCAGAAAATTATTGAAGTATTTCAAGCTTGTTTTTAACAATCACAGATGCAGCAAAGGCTGCAATATAAAGTACTTTGACCCAAAATGGGTGTTTTTTTTATAACAGAATATGACAGCAATATATAACGCTTGAATTTCACACGTACAGATGCAGAAAGTGTTGTAAAATTTAGTATTTTGCCCAAAAATTGTGTTTTTTAAAACCTAGAAAATTAAATTATAGCTGTATTTCTAGCTTAAATTGCACACTGACTAATGCGGCAGAGGCCCTGTCACCGCCAGTTCAGTGAGAAGGTCTGACAGACATCCTTCTCTACCTCTTACATGATGTTCTTTGTTTTGGTTTCACTTTGTCATCTCCTTTCCTTCTCCCAGGTGTCACCTATTTAGACTAATCGTCTCCCTTTATATTCCCTCCCATACTGCCTCACTTTGCGGTTTATACTACTTCCTGGATGAATTGTTCACTGCTGGAGGCTGCTGCTGCTGTTTACTCAGATAAGTCTTTTCATGTATTATGTTTCCTTGCTGGCTTGATTCTAGGTGACTCTGACTCCGTCCGTATTAAGTGCAGGGAGCCGGTGGTCGTGTCCCCTCACTATTATAGGGTTTTCAGGTGTCACACAGTCTTAGGTACGTGGGCATGCAATCGTCTACCATTGAGACCCTTGCAAGGGCATAGCAGTCAGGGAGAGCTCTTAGGGTTTTATAGGGCTCACCTATATGCTCCTTAGTTTGGGATCAAGCCAGTTGGACGTTTATTCATAAGTTCCAGCTATCTGCAACATCGTCCGTGACAGGCACCAGATGGAGAGTAATGCCAAAAATGAGTGTTTTTTAAAACCCAGAAAATTATTGAAGTATTTCAAGCTTGTTTTTAACAATCACAGATGCAGCAAAGACTGCAATATTAAGTACTTTGCCCAAAATGGGTGTTTTTTTTTACTAACGGAATATGACAGCAGTATATAAAGTGTGCGTCTCACACTGACAGATGCAGCAATGGCTGTAAAAATTTGTATTTTGCCCAAAAAGGGTGTTTTTTTTTAAACCCAGAGAAATATTGCTCTATTTATATGTCACGACCGCTATCCCAGCAGCAGTCGTGTCGCACCAGACGGAGGGGAAGGGGGACCCTTATCTACGGATGGGAAATAGAACGGCCACCCCTGACTAACCCTAAGCTGGCACCTGTCTGCCCTGATACCCTAGACGGGGTGTGAACCCGTGCGGCGAGCAGGATGCCTAAACCCTCAGTCACCCTAACAAGACTAGACTGGGGAAAGACAGATGGGAGCACTAGTCACCATCACTCATGTCTAGGAGAACAACAGGGGAAGACAGCAACAAACAAACAATCTATAACAGAGATAGACTTATCCAGTCACGAGCAGAGAAGGTGATCCCAATAATGACAGTCCACGCCAGACCAGAGCCCACAGCAATACCGTCAAACGATCTCCTTCAAAGGTCAGAATAGCACTGGAAGTAAGGACTATATCTGGCAATGACTGCAAGTGAAACTGAAACTAATATAGTAGCTGGGAGTGGCAGACAGGACTCACCTGAGAAGGATGCCTACAAACTCCCAGTCAGGACAAAAAGGTTCACAAGGCAAAACCCGGGTGACATACCCTGAACCACGGAGCAAACTCACAAGCTATCGCGAGTAGCTAGTCGCTGCGACCTTGTCCTCCCAGACCTGTCTGGATCAGTCACAGTCGTGACATTATAGCTTAAATTGCACACTGACAAATGCTGCAACGGCACTAGATGTAGGATATTGCCAAAAATGTGTATTTTTTTAAACCCAGATTATTATTGCAGTATTTAAAGCTTGGATTTGAATGTCACAAAAGCATATATGCTGTGCAGGTGCACTGATCTTGCATAAAATGGCCACTGTTGCTCACCTTACTAACAGACGGATAAAAGTTATTTTTCTCTGTCACAGGGTTTAGGGCAGGGTATAAAGATTGTGCACTGCACCCACACAACTAAATCTATGTAGATCGCTGAGTTAACAAGCACTTCAGATTAAAGATTCTTTCCTATTCTCTCCCTCACATAAACAGCATCCTATCCTTACACTAAGCACAGAAGAGTGACGTGCAGCGCTACGTGACTCTTGCTTATATAGAGGCTGGGTCACAGGCTGCACTGGCCAATCACAGCCATGCCATTAGTCCTAAAGAACCCGAACTTTACTATTCGGATTCCCTCAACCCTAACATTAATCCCTCCCTAGCACACGAAACCCTAAGACAATGACACTAAAACACCAAACAAAAGACTTTTTTTTTGTTTTTTTCACAGATGAACGATGATGACAATAATCCCTCCCTAGCACACGAAACTCTAAGACAATGACACTAAAACACTAAGCAAAATCCTTTTTTTTTTTTAAACAGGTGGACGATGACAATAATCCCTCCCTTGCACACTAAATCCTAATACAATGACACTAAAACAGCAAGCAAAAGACTTGTTTTTTTCACAGACGAACGACGATGACAATAATCCCTCCCTACTCTAGCACACAAAACACTAAGACAATTACACTAAAACAGCAAGGAAAATACTTTTTTATCAGCTAAACTTACTAACTAACCTACACTGACTATCTCCCCCTAACTATCTGTATTATATATATGAGCTAACTAACTTACTAACTATATAATGTCCCTAACACCCTGCACTGAAACCTATCAGCTACACCAGGGATCAGCAACCTTCGGCACTCCAGCTGTTGTGAAACTACAATTCCCAGCATGCTTCATTCATTTCTATGAGAGTTCTTAGAAGAGCATGCATGCTGGGAGTTGTAGTTTCACAACAGCTGGAGTGCCGGAGGTTGCCTACCCCTGAGCTACACTTAGCTACAGTGAGTATCTCCCCCTAACTATCTGTATTATCGATATATGAGCTAACTAACTTACTATATAATGTCCCTAACACCCTGCACTTGAATCAGCTACACTATTCACTAACTAAGCTACACTGAGTATCTCCCACTAACTAACTATCCGTATTATATAATATATATGTGCTATCTAATGTAATGTATGATGACACAGCAAAGCACAACACTCCTCTCTCTCCCTCTCTCTCTCACACACACAACTGCAAAAAACTGCAGAAAATGGCTGCTGGGGAGGTTCTTATATAGTAAGGGGTAGGCAACTTTCCTATTGGTTGCTAGGGATAGTGCTATGCTCAGACAAAGATATTTCAGCCTTCTCATTGTCCCACAAGCTAGTAGCAGGGAGGGATCATGTGTGCTGGTGAATAAAAATATAGAATATTTGCGATTACGAATATATAGTGCTATATTCTAAATATTCACAATAAAAATTGGCAATATGAATATTCGCACTCAACACTAGTGCCGACGCTGGCCCTGACAGTAATATAAGAAATCCTGTTAACATGACTATCCTGACAGACCTACAGTCAAGATTTTTTTTATTGTTAATTTTATATTATGGGAAAGGGTACTGATTTGAATTTTTATAAGTTTTATATATATTTTTTTTAATTTAAGCTTATTTTTACCCTTATATTAAGACCCCTTAGGAAACTTGAACATGTGTTCACTTCTCCCATAGACTGCACTGAATTATCATTGCAGCCTTTGGGAGTTCCATTATGTTCCTATGGAGCCCTGCCACAGGAAGGGCTTTATAGGAACTACTGTTGTGGTAGGCTTGGATCCTTCCGAGAGACAGAGGTTACCACAGCCAATAAACAGCTTCACCGATCTCAGTAGAAGTAAGCTGTTCAAGCCACAGGAGCACATCATTTACAGGTAGAGTTGCTTAAGATGCCATGGCCACTACAGACAATGGAATTTCAGGGGTTTAATGCCTGTGATCAGCGTTATAGCCGATCACAGACATTGCCTCCAGGCAACAGCAGAAACCCGGGGGCTATGTATTAATTTGTGGACTTCTGTCGTGTCCTTAAGGGGTTAATGCCTCCTTCACACAGTGTTTTTTTCTGCTATCAAACAGATCTTGCAGTTTTAAGCACTTCTGTGGCATTTTCAACATTTTTTTAGGACATTTTGGAAGTTTTATTGAGAAGCTGATGGGGAAAAATGCAATTCCTAGAGGACTAAAATGCTATAGGCCTTAAAGGGGTTGTCCAAGTTCTTTGAAGCTATTTCAGAGTTATTGTTGGTGTTTTGTTAAAGCTCTTATTGATGCCCTTTAGTCTGTTGGCTTTGGTGGGAGGCCTTCTCTTGTCAGGTTTGCAGTTGTGCCATATTATTTCCATTTCCATTATAATAGATTTAATTGAGTTTTGTGGGATGGTAAAAGTCTGGAATTTTTTTAACCCAACCCTGAAATACAACTAGTGGCCTGTTAGTGTTGTGTCCCACTAGGTAAATGTGGGCACTACACAAGGGTCAATATGGCCACATGATTGGTCATTAAATTTTATATGGTGTTTGTATGTGTTTCTCCTGTTATCTGTGTGTCAGGCCTGTTAGGGGTAGTTCCTCTTCCTAGACCAGGCATCCTCAAACTGCGGCCCTCCAGCTGTTGTAAAACTACAACTCCCACAATGCCCTGCTGTAGACTGATACCTGTAGGCTGTTCAGGCATGCTGGAAGTTGTAGTTTTGCAACAGCTGGAGGGCCGCAGTTTGAGGATGCCTGTCCTAGACAGTAGAGGGAGCTAGGGAACCTCTAGTATATATATATAGTTAGGCCCAGACAGGAAAGAGGCAGCGCAGTGCAGTATAATCCAGGAGGCTAATGAGTGCAGTCTAGCCTGCCTGAGGGTGCTGAGCAAAGTAAGCTCAGAAGCTGCCACCAGGAGAAGGGTTTACCTCCTGAGAAACCTGAAGTTCCTATAACCAGTGCAGAGCAGAGCAAAAGTTTTTCCAGCCAACCTGAGGGCTGAAGGGCAGAAGGATATATTGAAAGCAAGGAGATATATACCTAAGGAAGTTTCCCCTAACCAAGGATAAAGCCAGCAATAGGGCATACAGGCCTTGGGATAAAGACAGACAGGATTCTGAGGAAAAGTGCAGCCTGATCTGTAAGTGTTTAACCCTCTGAGTATCTTGCAAGAACAGTGTGCCTGCCATTTGTATAAGCCTGCTTGTGACTGCTGCTGACATATGGAACTTTGCCAAAAGACTGTAAATAGTTAACTGTTTCCAGTAAAAGGAAGTTTTGGTTCAACACAACATCGTGTTCCTCAATTATTCCTACCATAAATCGGTGTGCCTCCGTTACCGGCAGTGGCGTCACAAATTTAAAGGGATCTTGCCACCGGCACATTAAACACCTGCAACATCCAGGGCACCTCATCTACCATCAGGCCTGGTCCCTATACACAGAGAGTGCCCCAGAGGTCCCCTATGCCAGCCTCTCCATCACTGCTGTACGTCTGCCCAAGGTATACAAAAGACTGTGAGTACTGCAACCACCCTCGGTTAGTAACTACCCCTGTGACCTCACTATTCGCCTTACCCTGCAAGGCGGCGTACTGCATTAGGAGAGCTACCTTTTTGCTTGGTTAGTAATAAAGTATACTTAGGCCTCTTTCAGACGGGCGCGTTTTCCGCGCGGGTGCAATGCGTGAGGTGAACGCATTGCACCCGCACTGAATCCAGACCCATTCATTTCTATGGGGCTGTGCAGAAGAGCAGTGATTTTTACGCATCACTTGATTTGCGTGAAAATCGCAGCATGCTCCTCTTTGTGCGTTTTCCACGCAACACAGGCCTCATAGAAATGAATGGGGCTGCGTGAAAATCGCAAACACTTGCAAGTGTGGATGCGGTGCGATTTTCACACATGGTTGCTAGGAGACGATCGGGATGGAGACCCGATCATTATTATTTTCCCTTATAATATATATATATTTTTTAACCCCTTCAGCCCTATGTACTGATGCATTCTACTATGCATTCTGTATTAAGAATGCTATTATTTTCCCTTATAACCACGTTACAATGTTTTGTACTCGCGCTGAAAAATCGTGCATTTTCCCGCGACGGTACCCGCATCTTATCCGGGCCAAAAACATGACGCCCGTGTGAAAGAGGCCTTAGGGGCCTTTCAGAGCAGATGTATTTATGCCCACATAATGTGTCAACCAGAACCAGACAGGGCCGACCGGTCTCTTACCCTACACCAGCTACAGTAGACCTGACACGCCGTGGCCGGTCCCCATCAGGAAGCGTGCCCTGCGGCCGCCATGCTCTCCCTCTTCCGGTAACTAAGTATAAAGACAAGCAAAACATACCATGGGTGTCTAAGCCAAGTAAATGCACACCAAGGTAGTGTGGCTATATAAACAGACTCCCCAATATACATGTAACTGGAAGAGCTCATTAAACAAGGAAAAAACTGAGAGAACTCAAGCTCATAGACATCCAATTATGAAAAAATGTATATATACTTTATTGTTACATAATAAATAGTTAATATATTGCAGTTAAAAAGGAAGAAAAGGAGCAAAAAACACCATCCCGGCAACAGAGATCATTGACTCCAACTACATAGGTATAAGATCAAGACTACATCAATAGCATACATAATAATCATTTATAAAAGGCAAGTCCTAGTAAATAGCATAAAGAAGAAAAACACCAGATGGTAATACTGCCCATGATGCAAACCGTGCTCAATTGGAGCACTGTATAGTATAACGCATATTAAAGCTACAGTATATAATTTCTGGATCATGCAAATATACGATAACCTAGTGTCCTGACTATATGTGAAAGACACTGTGCACTATGTAAGTGCCAAAGACTCACCGATGAATGTTGGAGACCTGAGTGCCTGGGTTGGCGTTACCTCGACGCGCATTTCGGCGTGCCTTCGTCCGGGGGTAACGCCATCCCCGTGGGAACTACTATTTAACCTGCCTCTAGCCAATGGGAGCTCTAATAATTTGTGATTTACCTCACCTGGACATGTTTGGCCGCACCGAGTGCGCCGGCTAAAGCTCCGTAGTCCCGCCCCAAGGTGTCATGCCATGACGCGGTGAATCACATGACAATGGTCACGTGACGCATCCGGTTGGCATGGAGATGTCTGGAGGAGCAACATGAACTATTTTATCAGGTCCATTACACATTGTAATGGAACAAATCAGGAAGAATGTAACAGTGGCTTCCACTGTTCCCCTGCTTACCACCGCGGTCCCAGATGCCGTGCTCAGCAGTGATCTGTGGCCAGAGCTTCCCATTCACCTCTGCAGCTCTAGCCTCTGTCTGTGTAGGTGCTGTGGTTCTGAGGATCCGCTCCACAGTTTCATCTCAGCCCTGGCCACAGCATGCTTGCTGCTGTTTTTTTGCAGCACTTTCTTAAGGGCTGGCGCACTTCTCTTCCTGGGTTTTATGTGTTAGGTCATGTGACCTCGCTGACCATCGTCAGCCCTCATGCACATATATAAGTGGCTCAGCCTCCTTCCCAGATGCCTCAGTATCAAGGTCCTTGTGCTCTGCTTAGGTTCCTGATAACCACTTGTGTTTCTGACTCGTACCATTGTGTTCCTGGATTCTTTTACTCGTCTGATCCCTGCCAGCTTGCCTTGACTTGTAGATGTCCAAAAAATAAAAAAATGGAGACAGCACGTCCAAAAAGGTGAGTTTTAATTCCAGATGCATCTGGAATTAAAACTCACCTTTTTGGACGTGCTGTCTCCATTTTTTTTATTTTTTTGGACATCTAAAAGTTGTTAATATTGGGGGGTCTTTTACCACCTCCCTTGGAGACGAGCACCTGCAGCATTTATACTTGGGAGTGCTGTCCACCCGTGTTTTTTCTAGCTTGCCTTGACTCTCCTGTTGCCGATCCGGATTGCCTGAACTGTACCTGTGCCGCTTGACCTGAATTTTTTCCTGTCTGACTACGCCTCTGCCTCATCCTTTGGTCCTGCACTGTTTCTCCTGGTAATGACTTCGCCCACCTGACTATGCCTGAACTTCTGGTACCTTTCTGAGGTACCTCCTGGTCTGCCTGGACCAGCTGCCTCATGTACCTATCATCCTCAAGAGGTAGCGACCTGGTGTTCCCCTCGTGAAAGTCTATCCCCACCATCAGGGGTATTGTGCAGAATAGAGGGGTTCACTTAGACAACGCCCTTAGAGGAGGTAGGACACGTGACTCAGTGGGTTCACACCTCTCCTCGCTCCTCTCCCAGGAATTGCTTTTATTTAGTGCATCAACATATATTAATAACACTTACTTCAGCCCATCCTGAGCCTTCCTCAACTGGCTGAAAAACATCCTATTCCTGTATATTGATGGGCTAACCAATTAATTGCAAAGGAGAATATGGTGGAATTTTTCAGCCCATCTGTGCCCCTCTTTAGGGCAGAGTACACAAGTTTGTGCATCATTGACTAGGACACATATTAGAGGCAGTACATAACAGCTTAAAAGATACTGGTTATCATCCTCAGATAAGTTTACTCCATCTTTTATGCATATGAATAGAAATACTAACATATTTTTTATTCATATTCCATATTAATGTAATGTTTACTGCCTTGCCAAAGTAAGGGGTGGGGGGTGGGGGGGCAACTCATCCAGACATTCATGAACATTCAATCTATTTTAGGGGTAAACAGGAAATCTAACCAATTAATGTGAGGATAGGCGCTAAAACAAAATAACAATTACTTTATTATATATTCTGTTTAAAATAAAGGGTGTCCACCTGTCAGTGCAACAGTCAGCGACTGACTAATACTGAATTTGTGAGAGTGAACCTGCGTCTGCAACCAGGGCAACCACCTGGAGCACACGTCAGTCTCACAAACTAAACCCACCAACACATAAGGGGGCTCAAAACACCACAGGGTACAAGGTGTGTAACCCGGGTGAAAAATACTATCTAGGAGGATACCTCGTGCCTTGAAAACCACCAAGCAGCGCTCCTAACAGTGAGTGTCAGCGCGCATACTCTCACTGCACAAAGATAGTATCGGTGCAGGACTATGGCAGAGCATTAGCCGTCACTCCAATTGTTGTATATGGAGCAAGGATTGCCCTGACATACTCCTTTATGGTTAAAGCTCAACGCGTTTCCATGCATTAACAATGCACTTCATCAGGAGCTATGTGCACCATACTTGAACAAAGCCCACAGCCTCTACAGTGATGTTAGACCGAGGCAGTGGATGACACAAAACAGTAGAATAACCTGCCTAACACCGAATTCCTCTAGTGTGCGGTACGGTGTTGTCACTAACAGACTACTGTCCTGCCTAAGCTACACACCTCTAGGTTGAGGCGTAGCGTGCTAGTGCACATACAGATCGGCGCTGTAATGGCCGCGAAGCGGCCCACAGAACGCCAAGATTTACAGGGTGAAACCCCCCCCCTGCTAGACACGCCCCCGTATCGCAGCCAATCCGGCCAGGAGGCTCGGTCCAAGGAAAACCAATGGCTGAACAGAGGAGGAACTCGATAGGTCTCAGGGAAAGCGCAAAGCGCCGCATTAAACAAGAGAATTCAAAAGGCGGCTTAACATAATGTCACCGCAGCATCAAAACCTATTCGTCCATATACAGTGGGGTGAGATAACAATAAAGGGATATGAGAACGAGCGACCACATAACATCACATGCATTAAGAAATGAACATGAATCTCATATTAACCCCCTCATTGCTGACTTATAGAAATAGACACAGTCCAAAATAAGCCAGTGTACTCATCCTATAAAGGGGACAAATGAGATCGCATCATTGAGGCCTGCTGGTTTGATGGTACTTAATGAAAAAATCCATCTTGCCTCTTTTTGCAACAACATGCGATCACAGTCGCCACCCCTAGATGACAATTTCACAGAGTCGATCACTTGAAATTTGACCGATGACGTATTCCCTCTGTGATGATCAAGTACATGGCGTGCAATCGGGGTGTCTTTGAGATTCGTAATGTCCAGAATATGTTCCCCAATCCGTCTTCTTAGCTCTCTAATGGCTTTGCCAACATATTTGATGTTGCACACGCATGTCATTAAATAGACAACACCCACCGACTTACAATTGTAAAAAGACCTAGTGAAAAAGGTTTTATCTGAGGTGCTGTTGGCAAAACATTTTGATTTATTGATGAAACCACAAAATTTGCAAGATCCACAGGGAAATGTCCCTGTAAGTGGGTTCCATAACCATGATTGTGATTGGGGACTAGCATATAAGCTATGTGTCAATATATCCCGTAAGTTGTTGCTGCGCCAATACGTGACTGAGGGTCTAGATGGAATCATGCTGCCAATATCGGGATCAGATTTTAGTATGTCCCAGTGTTCAGCAAGAACCCGGCGTACTGTCTCATGGGCACTGTCATACGTCCCAATAATCCTCACAATGTTGTCACTGGTATCCCTCTTTTTGGGGGGCAACAACAGGTCCCTATTGGTACTCAGTGAATGCTGGTAAGCCTGTTTTAAACATTGCTGCAGAAAATCTAAAATAAATTATAAAGATAATAAGTAACATATGTCTATAGATTCAAACAAACTGTAGAAAGATGACTTCCCTGTACATGCATCAACACACATGCTAGAGAAAATACTCCGACTTGTAAGGACAGTCTGTGAATTTATAGACCTTGCCTCTCATATGTACAAGAAAAGGACATTGCTAATTTCTTTACATTACTGAGGATAAGCGGAGCCGAGAGGTAGCACTCCTCACATTCATCTTAGTTGAGTTTCTGATAGATTGTGTTGCCTAGGTCTCAATCACAATGGTTATATGTAGGTTGTGTCAAAGCGGTAAGGTTTGTAATTTATTTTATAGATTCCTGGCAACATGGGAGTCATATTTTTCTTTACACTACTTCTTTTTCAGGGGAAGAGAGACATCAGTGAAAGGATCTTGGCATGCATTGTGATTTGGGATGTTCTTCCATGGAGGCCATGTTTGATCAAGTTCCTTGAGATAGCTGAAGTTATATTCCAGATGACACAGATCCCAATTCACATTAGTGCTCCAGATAATTATTACTGATTCCAGTGACAGATTCGCTGATGTAGACTTATTTGGACACTGATTCCTAAATCTTCCCAACCAACCCGAGTCATGTATAGATTGCTATTTTGCAGATGATTTGCAATTCCACATCCGTGTTTACTTTACACAGATGCCAATTTGCCCTTTTTCTTAGTGACATTAGTTACCATTGAGAAAACTTGCTGCAGCCTTAGCCAATACAAGACTTTGAGCCAGAAACTGCTGTTTCGTTTGATGTAAGGTTTTTGTGATGTTTGTGTCTTTAATTAAAATATGTAAATTTGGTTCTTGCATTCATTCTTGACTAGCTAAAGGACCCGGCTTCGCTCAGTTATATTTAATCTATTTTATTTAATGTTTGCATGTGTCGTTAAAAGATATCAACACTATCCACTATAACATTGACATCTACAGCACCCTGCATCCAAAACAGTGACCCCCTCCCACAGTGCCCATCCTTAAAAATTGGACCTCCACAGCCGCCCACCCCCCTAACTTTGACCTTTACAGCAGCCTTCCCCTTTAACAGTGACTTTAATTTTGTGATGACGTGATGACGTAGGCAGAGTACGTCACGCTCTCCGCCTCCCCGTGGCTCGGCTGTCCTGCCGCCCTGAATCTCCTGGCATCTCCTGAATCTCCTGGCGTCTTTGCGGTGATCTTCGGCCGTGTCCTCTTTATGGTTGTGGGGCATGTGCTGCTGCCCCGACTGCTGAACCTGTGTGGAGTTCGTCTTCAGCTTCTCAGCTTCTCAGCTTCTGCCGATCCTCTCCCCTCCTCTCCGTCCTGCTGTGATTAGTCCAGTGCTGCCTGGATCGCTGAATGTATCTGGAGTTCGTCCTGTGCTGCCTGGATCGCTGTATGTATGTGGAGTTCGTCTCCAGTCCCTGCCGATCCTCCTTCCTCCTCCCTGTGTCGTTGTGATTAGCTGTGCTGTGTCTTCCCCGGCTGAAAAGACCCAGGACGGGCTGCTGAAATTCATTTGGGACTTTCTCCTGATCGTCCGACATACATCTGACCTCTCCCTCGTGTCATTAGTTTTTATCGATTTGTTTCCCCTTCTCCCTGCTATTGCCGTGACTAACCTCCCTGTGATAGTGACTAATCCTGTGTGGAGATTGACGGGCTGCTGGAGGATTCCTCAGGGGGCTTGTATGACCTAATCCAACATCCCTGTGATTGTGATTAACCGTGTGTGGAGATTGACGGACTGCTGGAGGATTTTTCAGGGGGCTTGTATGACCTAATCTAACCTCCCTGTGATTGGGACTAATCCTGTGTGGAGATTGACGGGCTGCTGAAGGACTCTTCAGGGGGCTCTGTATGATCTCCTTGCTATATCCGAATCCCTCCTCGTGTCTCTAGATTTCGTTGACCATCCCCCCTCCTCCTCTGCACTGCTGGGATCAACCTTATAAATCCTATTTTTTATAGGCTGCTGGAGATTTGGTTTCTTCGTTTTTGCTGCTGGTGTGTCTCAGGACTTTCAAACCCTGGGGAAGGTTGAAAACTGGTGAGATTGTTCCTTTTTTTTTTTTGTCCCTCCTCTTTTGTCTCCTATATGTCCTCTCCCTTGGATGATACCTATTAACTAAAACTACTTTACCATCTTAAAACACATTTGGTGGCTACAAATATAAAAAGTAGTAAACTATAAAGTATAAGGCGGAAAGTGGAAGAGAGAGAAAGAGTATAAAGAGGAAAAGGAAAGAAAAGAAAAAAAAAAAGAAAAGGGGGGACAAGGGGAAAGGGAAAAAAAAAAAAAAAAAAAAAAAAAAGGAAGGGGGGAAAGAGGGAGAAGGAGTAAAGAAGGGAAAGGAAAAGAAAAGGAGAACAAAGAAGAAAAGGAGAGAAAAAAAAAAAAAAAGGAAGAGATACAAATATAAAAGGAGAGAAAGAAAAACAAAAAAGAAAAAGAAAAAAAAAAGGGGGAGGAAAAGGAGGAGAAGAAAAAGAAGAGAAAAGAAAAGGAAGGGAGAGGGGAGGGAGAAGGAAGAAAAGAGGAAAAAAGAAAGGAGGAAAAAAAAAAAAAAAAAAAAAAAAGAATATAGGAACAAGGTATGGCTCCAAAAGCTAGCAGGCGCTCGGCTGACCTCTCAAGTTAGAAATCGGGGTCTAAAACTTTTGAAACAGCAAAAATAGACCAGTTCCTGAGGTCTCCGAGGGTTAATACGAGGGGCGGACAAAAGGAACTTGTCACAAAAAAAAATGATGACTCTGAGGTGACTGCAATAGAATCACAAAAAGCTTTCAGATACCCCGAAGAGGAAGACGGTATAATGGGGGAAGTTATCCCTAATGACAACTCCTCTCCATTAGAAGAAATACTGCTAGCGGTCAAACAAAATGGGGATTTAATACAGGCTGTTACAACCCAACTTGGGTTTATCCAAGTTGATGTGGGACTAATAAAAGATGACTTGTCCAAAATGCGAGATAGAGTTAATAACCTCGAGAGCTCCGTTGCCCTGATACAGAATGAATCCAAAAAAATAAACACTGAAGTCTCCACACTTAAATTAGAGTGTAATCTTCTGAAGAAAAAGGTGGTGGACCTTGAGGACAGGTCACGAAGATATAATGTGAGAATAATAGGGATTCCAGAGGGTGCGGAAGAGAAGAACCCAACCCAATTCATACAGAAGCTAATCTTTGAGAATTTTGGGAAAGATTCTTTTTCCGCTTTTTTTATGATAGAAAGAGCTCATCGAGTCCCTGGGGGTAAGCCAATTCCAGGGAGACAACCTCGGACATTTCTCGTTAAGCTACTGGCCACAGGGGACAAAGATATCCTTTTGAGAAGGGCGAGAGAATGTTCACCGATTGTATATAATGGTAATAGATTGGCTTTTTTTCCAGATTTCTCAAAAGACATACAAGAAAAGAGACGCACATTTATGACTGTCAAAAAGAGGCTAAGAGAAAGGGATATTAAATATTCTCTTATGTTCCCAGCAAAATTGCGGATTATTTTCAATGACAAAATCTTATTTTTTGACACCTCGGAAGAAGCCGTGGATTGGCTTGAACGAAATAATCTATGATTTAATTATTTTAGGATGTGGTGGGAACAATAATGGTTATAAGGGGCTTATACCCCTAAATTTCTTTCTCTTCGCTTCCTAATGGGGGTGGCTGAGCGGGGGGAGTGTGGGAGGGATGGTCATAGGAGAGAAATCTACCACAATATGTGGTGGATTACCTGTATGGGGGGTTGGGGGGTGGGGGTTGGGGTTGGGCTGTGGTGCGTCAAAAAAAAAAAAATATTTTTTTCTTTTCTTTTCTTTTCTCTTTCCCATTTAACCGCTGTTAATAATGTTGACTAGAATTGTTGCCTGGAATATACGCAGTTTGGGGGATAGAGGCAAAAGACAAGCGGTTTTTGACTTGACTCAGGTCCACTTACCAGCAATAGTATGCTTGTTAGAGACCCATCTCACTGAAGAGACCTCTAGGGTGGTCGACAGGGGATGGGCTGCGCACACGTATCATTCTACTTTCTCCAATTACTCGAGAGGTGTTACTGTCTTGATACATAGACTTATTGATTTCAATTGCGAGGCATCCTCTGTCGACCATCAGGGGAGATTTATTTTTCTATATTGTAGGTTAAGGGGGAAGATATGTATTTTGGCCTTTGTCTATATTCCACCGCCATTTTCTTTTTCGGTTCTTAATTCTTTGGTACTATTTATGGATAAATGGCCAGAGTGTCCAACACTGATTATTGGTGATTTCAACTGTGTCATTGATCCTCTACGTGATAGGGTCTCTACGAGTGTCAGGAGTGATAGTATGGTTCAAGGGGTCTCCCCTGGCACGGTTTTGTCTGGAGGCTGGTTTTGAAGATGTTTGGGAATATCTAGGACAGGGGAAAAGGGCTTTTTCATGTTTTAGTAAAGCAGGTAAATCGATGTCTAGAATAGATCTTGCACTGATAAGTAGTAAACATGTGAAACTGGTAAAGCGAATGAAATATGAAACGAGGTCAATATCGGATCATTCTCCGCTACTACTTGAACTCTGCTTATCTCAGGAAAGATACACACAAAAACCTCCTTTTAGACTAAATCCTTATTGGCTATCAGTTATAAAGACACATGAAATAATCCAAAATGAAATTGGCCGATTTTGGGATAATAACTATGGCTCAGCAAAAATTCAAGTGGTGTGGGACACTTTCAAGGCGTATATGAGGGGATTGATGGTTAGTAACATCGCGAACCTCAGAAAGGAGTATGGGAAAAAACAGAAAAATCTAGAAGAACGTGCATCACTGGCGACAGAATCCTTTTATATGAATAAGACGGAGGAGAATAGGGAAAATATGCAAAGAGCAACACAAATATACTCTAATTTTTTATTGGACAAGGCCCAACAGAGCCTTTTCTTTAAAGGGCAGAAATACTTCACGGAGGCAGGGCGACCTGGTAGGTTTTTGTCCAGAGTAATCTCAAGCCAACAATCCAAAAAATATATAGATAAGGTTCGACTGACTGATGGTAGGATGGTCACTAAACAGGGTCCGGTAGAGAAGGCCTTTGTTGACTATTTCCTTGATTTGTATAAAGCCGAATCCAAGATCACAGATGATAAGATAGATTTCTATCTTGATGGGATCGTCTTTCCAACTATTACTGAGGCGCAAAAGAAAGCACTTGAATTAGAGGTCTCAATTCAGGAACTTGAGGGAGCTATTAAATTATGCTCAGCCAACTCCACTCCTGGTTCAGATGGACTCCCATATGAATTCTATAGTAAATATGGGGACTGTATTCTCCCTAGATTGTTGGAAGTCTTTTCTGAATCAATGGAGGAAGGGAAGCTGCCAGATTCAATGATGGAAGCTGTAATAACATTAATTCCAAAAAAAGGCAAGGACCCTTTAGATCTAGAATCCTATAGACCAATCTCACTGCTTAATGCAGATGTAAAGCTTCTTGCGAGGGTCCTGGCTACAAGGCTTTCTAGGGTCATTTCCTCTATTGTCCATCCGGATCAGAGTGGCTTTATTCAAAACAAGGGTACACATCATAATCTACATCGACTCTTTTCTAATATTCAGGCCCCTGGGGGGACCGCTCGCTCCATCCTGTCATTGGATGCCTCCAAGGCCTTTGACAGGGTGGAGTGGCGCTTCCTCTGGAAGGTCCTGGCAAGGATGGGCTTTGGGGAAAAGTTTATAGGTACTCTCAAGTTATTGTATAGATCTCCAAGGGCAAAATTGAGTCTTAATGGAATCCTGAGTAGTAGTATTGATTTATATAGAGGCACGCGGCAGGGCTGTCCATTATCTCCCTTGTTATTCGATATTTATATCGAACCCCTTGCGATGGCTATCAGGCAGGATGATCAGGTTAAAGGATTTGGTACGCTAGGATCACAAGACCGTATCTCCTTATATGCGGATGATGTTCTTTTTTTTATAGACCATACGGAAATTACTCTTTCTAGGATTATTCAAATGGTTAAAGCATTTGGTGAGGTTTCCGGTCTTCTTATAAATTTGGCTAAGACCAGTTTGATGCCAATAGACCCCCTGCCACAGAAAGAGGTTCTTGTGACACAGTTGGACATTGTTGACACCTTTCAATACTTGGGTTTGACTATATCACCTCGGGTTGAAAATTTTGTACAACTTAACTTGATTCCCATAATGGTAAGGAGTAGAGCTAAAATAGGGATCTGGCTGAGACTTCCCCTATCCAGATCTGACCGAGTTTCATTGGTTAAAATGGTGATACTACCACAATTTCTTTATGTGCTCAGGAATACACCTATTTGGATAAAAGATAAGTATTTTAAACTCATGGAAAGAATAATTAATGATTTAATATGGGGAAGAAAGCGAGTTCGAATAAAGTTGGAATATTTGTATAAATCAGTGGAGTGCGGGGGCCTAAATCTCCCTTACTTCAAAGGGTATTTTATTGCAGCCCAGTTATTGAGGTGCTATGAATCAGAGAACAGCGCACTGCTGGGGAAGTTGGTATCCAGTCACGCTCATAATAATATTTTTACCTTGTTGGAATCCGGGCTATTGAAGAGCTATGAGCGAGGCTATAGAGAGACTATAAAACTACTCCTGAAAGCGTGGGCCACAACTAGGACATGGTTGAAGGTTAAGGGTTCACTTACATTTACGCCCCTTTGGCATAATGTGTATTTACAAAGGCTAGATGATATTGCAGCCGACACATTTTGGCAGAAGAATAAAATTCTGTACATTTCACAGGTAGTTAAGGATAGAGATATTAAACCATTTATAGAGATGACACATAATATCGAAAACCTTTCATGGTTTAGGTATTTTCAATTGCGCTCAGTACTATCCAGTCTGGACGATAAACTGGTGTTGGATATAGATAACTCATCCTTTTTGAATGATTGGGTAGGGGGTACATTGTCTAGAATAAAGATTTCAAATATATATAAGTTATTACTTAAGGCACGGTTTAGTGATACACAGTCACCAGGACAAAGAACGTGGGAGGTGGATTGTCCGAATTTACAATTAGAAGGGTGGGAGAATATTTTTGGGAACTTAGGCTCACTATCCCAGAACTTTAACCATGTTTTAGTACAATTCTATATTTGCCATAGATTATATATCACTCCTTTATGGATGAATAAATGTGGATTAAGAGACACGTCTAACTGCCCTAAATGCGACACTGCAGGAGCGGATTTTCTTCATATGATATGGACTTGTCCAGAACTCATAAAATATTGGAATGCTATAAATAATTGTATTATGTATAAACTAAAAGTTCGAATCCCCTTTGAATTACAAGTACTTGTGCTTAATGATCTTTCCAAACTAAATAATCATAACTATCAAAAGATCCTCCTGAGTAGGATACTGATGTTGGCCAGAGTGCTGATCAGTCGGACCTGGTTTGCTCGATATACTCCAGATATAAATACATGGATAAATCTAATTAATAAGGTAAAAAATTATGAGAAAATCATGTATAAACAGAGGGAAGCTGAGGAGAAGTGGACTAAGATATGGGCTGGTTGGAGGACCTGACTAGTTGTGATAATTTTTTATTTATTTTTTTTATTTATTTTTATTTATTTTTTGACGCATCACAGGTAGGAGGGGAGGGGTTAGGGAATTGGGGTTGGGGGGGAATTGCATCCTTTTTTCTATTTGTAGTGTTTTGATATATTAATTAATAAAGATAATCAATTTAAAAAAAAAAAAAAAAAAAAAAAACTGTGACTTTAACAGCATACCACCCCCTTGACAGTGACCTCCAAAGGGGCCCTCCACCTTAACAGTGGCCTTTATTGGATTGGGGGGGGGGGGGGTGTCCTTTTGAAAAGCTCACTCAAATACAGCAGCACTGTGCTGTCTGAGTGTGAGCTACAGGGAGATAGTCACCCTCCCTCCCACCCCTGCAGCTGACAGACGTAGATTTTTCCCTTCATTTTTTAAATCCCTGTCAACTGAGGAGTGGCGGGGGTGTGCCCTAGCCTGATCAGGGGTGTGGCTTAGCGGGACCTAGAAGTTGATTTTTAACTTCATTTTTTCAATCTCAGTCGGCTGAGTGGGAGGGGGCATTGCCTAACCAGTTCAGGGGCGTGTCCTTTTGAACAGCTCACTCTAAGACAGCAGCACTGTGCTGTATGATTGTAAGCTGCAGGGAGAAAGTCACCCTCCCTCCCACCCCTGCAGCTGACAGAAGTTGATTTTTACCTTTATTTTTTCAATCGCTGTTGGCTCAGGAGTTGGAGGGCCTAACCAGATCAGGGGAGTGGCTTAGCGTGACCTGGGGGCATGGTTTTAAGTATTTTGAGGGTGGACACATTGTGGCAGGGGGCGTGTCTGGGCTCCTTCCTGAAAGAGTGACGCCCCACTGGGCACCTTACTGACTCATTTGCATACCAAATAAACTGGATTTTCAGAGGATAAAAACATCTATTGCTGGAACCAAGGCACATCTTGAAATAAGGTACTAAGTACTATTAGGCCATAGCTTTACTTCAATAGCGATTATCATGGTGACAGATTTCCTTTAAAGCTGACCTACAGCAGTGAAGATAAATGGCTGGGTTGTTCTGGAAACCTGGAGTAAAACTGTGTATGTGGAGACTGGAGGACCTGCAAGCTTCTATTGGCTGATAAGGGTCATGTGACCAAGCTTCTATTGGCAAATTTTTTGGGAATATCTCAGGAACGGTACGTCCTAGAGAGCTGAGACCTGTTCTAAAACCTTCCCGGACACCTGATGTACCTGGGTGCCAAATTTCATGATTGTAAATGCGATGGTGCGGATTCCTTTAGCGGACATACATACACACATACACTCAGCTTTTTATATTAGATTTCTTTTACTAAACCTTAAATTTCGAAACATACCGTATTTTTCACCTCATAAGACCCACTCCCCCCCCCCAAAATGGGGTGAATGCTGACATTTTTACATCGCAGGCTGCGATGTATGAGAAGCGGGGAGGGACTGAGAGGAGGAGCTGGGGGCCGGCAATTGCAGCAGGGCGGTGCAGTCACTGTACTCCCGCCCCACCGCTCCAGTGCTGCACTATACAAATATAAAATGTCTCATTCAATTAAAAGTGATTAAACATGCCCCCCCACTTTTAATATTACCGTACACCCTAACAGCTTCTGTAGAATGCAGGCAAGCCTGGCGGGCGGCAGCGTAACTCCCTGATGTCATGTGAGTGCGCCGCCTACTTTATGAATGAAGCAGGCGGCACAGGCACGTGACGTCAGTGAGTGACGCGCCGGCCGCCTGGCTTGCCTGCCTGCGTTGTACAGAAGCTGTTAGGATGTACGGTAATATTAGGACTGAGGGGGCATGTTTAATCACTTTTAATTGAATGAGACATTTTATATTTGTATACTGCACCACTGGAGCGGCGGGGGGGGGGGGGGGGGGTGGCTAATCTGTGGATGACAGTTTTATGGGAACATCTGTGGATGGCACTGTTATGGGCTGGGGGGTCTGTGGATGGCACATATATAACAGTGCCACCCACAGATGCCCATAACAGTGCCACCCACAGATCCCCCATAACAGTGCCATCCACAGATCCCCTTAAGAGTGCCATCCACAGATCCTCCCTGTAACAGTGTCAGCTACAGATCCCCCTGTAACAGTGTCAGCCACAGATCCCCCTGTAACAGTGTCAGCCACAGATCCTCCTGTAACAGTGTCAGCTACAGATCCCCCCTGTAATAGTGTCAGCCACAGATCCCCCCTGTAACAGTGTCAGCCACAGATCCCCCCTGTAACAGTGTCAGCCACAGATCCTCCCTGTAACAGTGTCAGCCACAGATCCCCCCTATAACAGTGTCAGCCACAGATCCCCCCTGTAACAGTGTCAGCCACAGATCCCCCCCGTAACAATGTCCGTCACAGATCCCCCCCATACCAGTGTCCGTAACAGATCCCCCATAACAGTGCGTCATCCACAGATCCCCCATAACAGTGCCATCCACAGATCCCCCATAACAGTGCCATCCACAGATCCCCCATAACAGTGCCATCCACAGATCCCCAGTAACTAGTAATAGTGCCATCCACAGACCACCACTAGTTCCAAACCCACCAAAAGCACACCTTTTGGTTAAAACATTTTTTTTTCTTATTTTCCTCCCCAAAAACCTAGGTGCGTCTTATGGGCTGGTGCATCTTATAGGGCGAAAAATACAGTACCTACCACACCTCATGGCACACCTTAGTGAAGAAATGTTGTAATTATAAGAGGCCAATGTAGTATAGTTTGCATAAACCCCAATTTTGATCCTTTGCAGCTATAACAAAATGGATACGCTTTAAAACACAAATTGTTATTATTATTTTACTTTACTATTGTATCATTTTGTATGGCAAGCACAACACTTTTATCACTATAAGTGTGAACAAGTATTATATATTGCATGGTTCAAGCAAGTATTGCCAGTGTATTTTTTTTTACAGGCATACAGGTGGTTGCTGCAATGGCAGACATTTGCCAGAGCTTGTTGGTGGGTAGAGTTTGGGTTCTGGGGGAACATAAACAGCTGAGAAACACAATGTATTCTGATTTCCCATGAGGTTGTATTATGGCAATAGAAGGCTGGACCTTAAGAAAAAAGCAACAAGGTAATTTATAATAACACCCCACTTTATTGAAGTGGGCATGGTACAAACAAATTCACAGTGCCTTGTCCAATTTTACATTTCTCTCAAGAGGTAATAGTATACTTGGCATGTCAGGGTTAACTTTATGAGGACCAGACTCAGTCCACCTCATACATATTGCGCTTGATGTGTAGGAGAAAGAGAAAATCAGTGCATAGTTCACAGTGCAAGTATTCATATCCAAACAAGCCATAGAACATTACTTACATTTTTAACTCTGTTGCCATTTGTGCAAAATGGCTTCTTTATTGCCTATAATAAAACTTAACATTCCGCTTTAATCCAGTCTGCCCCTGCATAATACAATCTCAGAAAAAAAAAAATATAATATAATATTTCATGGTGTCTTAATATAGGTAGTGATTGGTCTAAGTATGTATGCGCTGTAAAAAGACAAAAGACACTGGCTTGCACTGTTAGTGGGGCACAGTAACAGGGGCACTGTGACCGCCACTCTTACAAAGGCACATTCAATTGTTCTGCATTGTTATTTATGCACTGACTGGCACTAGTAAGTCACTTTTTAGCCATTCTAGAGGGCACTATGACAATATTAGGACCACTGTGGGTAGCAGAGTTAAGAATTCATTTTTCATTAGGGCCTTCATCAAGAATTTCTGGGAGATACTGTATGCAGCTATGAAGGGCCATGGTAGAGACAAGAGGCAAGGAGAAAAACTAGGTAGCATGGTTCTGGAAAGGAGATAGGGCTCAGGAGAAAAAAAAAAAAAAACGAAGGAAACCATCAGGGTATACAACTCTCAAGGGCTCTATAAATAGGATGAGGGGAGTAAAACATGTTTGTGGCCTCTGTGATGATGTAGGGGCAGCATTAAATAGTCATTGCACTAACGTTGCGTCCTGCACAGAGCAAAATCATAAACCAGGATGCACCAGCAGGCTGTAGGAGCTCCCACAGGCACTGAACGTCTAGCTGAAGTTTCCTCTTCCTCCTCTTAAACACCACTTATGTCACCTGTGTAATTATTGATGCAATATCAAGTCAGACTACAAACCAGACCCCTAAATGAATCCAGACCCAACCAGACCCCTAAATAAATATAAACCTCAACCAGATTCCAAAATTACTTTAGAAACCTAAACAGACCTCCCCAAATATTCAGGCACATGACAAAACACGGCACACCAGAATGTACTTGAAAATTCTTCTTTGTCTCATAAGTGTAAATGTACAAAAAGCATCAAACTCAGGGTCACTTAGTTCTCTAACTAAGCAGGGTGGTACAACTCAAAAAGCCAAACTGGCCACAACCAACTTTATTATCTCTTGTCACAGCCAGGCAGTGAACTTTCCACAGCAATCAGTGTACATTTCCAACACAGGATAAAAAAACAAATCCTAGGCCGTCTGGCCGCTAACTACACATCACTTTGTCCCTCACTAAAAGGAAAAGGGTCTACCACCCACTTTCCCTGAACTCAAGTCACAGTTCATACCATACATGTGGTGCTAAAGCTTTCGCAGGCCTTTGCACTGCATGTCTCTTCTCCAGACTCTGAGCCCTGTTAGAAGATTTCAGCCCATAATTACTTGAACTCTTTAGCTAGCTGCTAATTAAGCCTCTTGAACAGACCAGCTGTCTGATCAACAGAGGGAAACCCCCAATTTTCTCATACTTCCTAATACAGCTTTCCCTATTGAGACTCACCATCCTAATGGCCCCAGTATGTCTCTCTGGTAGCTACATTGCCATTGCATAGAATAAGAAGGTAAAAATGTCATACACACAGATGCAGATACCACAAGATCTGTGAGAAGTAATATAAAATAGCACTCTATAGCAGACCTAGGCCTAGTTTACACGAATGTATGGCTTTTATAGTTTTTTGCGGTCCATTTTTCACGGATCCGTTGTTCGGTTTTTTAGTTCCGTTGTGCTTCCGTTTCCGTTCTGTTTTTCCGTTCCATTTTTCAGTATGGCATATACAGTATACAGTAATTACATTTAAAAAATTGGGCTGGGAATAAGATTTTCAATAGATGGTTCCGCAAAAACGAAACAGATGCGAAAGACATACGGATGCATTTTCGTATGTATTCCGTATTTTTTTGTGGACCCATTGACTTGAATGGAGCCACGGAGCATGATTTGCGGGCAATAATAGGACATGTTCTACTTTTACCAGGAATGCTCGAGTAAAAGTAGTGTAGAGGGGTATCGTGTGACCACCACATGAATGGAAAAGAGGTTGAAACCAGAAATAACATATCCTAAAAGAAGTCTCTTCGATATGTTAAGGTCTTCCTTTCCTGGGGCGGTCCGCATGTGAGCCAGTTTCTTTGGAGCACTTGATGGTTTTTGTGACTGTGATTAGCAGCTAGCTAAAGAGTTCAAGGAGACTGCTTAACTATAGACTCTACAATTTATCCACAATATGCTACAATTTATCATCGTGTGAAACACCCAAAAAGTTACTATCATAAATACAGTACAGACCAAAAGTTTGGACACACCTTCTCATTCAAAGAGTTTTCTTTATTTTCATGACTATGAAAATTGTAGATTCACACTGAAGGCATCAAAACTATGAATTAACACATGTGGAATTGTATACATAACAAAACAGTGTGAAACAACTGAAAATATGTCATATTCTAGGTTCTTCAAAGTAGCCACCTTTTGCTTTGATTACTGCTTTGCACACTCTTGGCATTCTCTTGATGAGCTTCAAGAGGTAGTCACCTGAAATGGTTTTCACTTCACAGGTGTGCCCTGTCAGGTTTAATAAGTGGGATTTCTTGCCTTATAAATGGGGTTGGGACCATCAGTTGCGTTGTGGAGAAGTCAGGTGGATGCACAGCTGATAGTCCTACTGAATAGACTGTTAGAATTTGTATTATGGCAAGAAAAAAGCAGCTAAGTAAAGAAAAACGAGTGGCCAGCATTACTTTAAGAAATTAAGGTCAGTCAGTCCGAAAAATTGGGAAAACTTTGAAAGTGTTCCCAAGTGCAGTCACAAAAACCATCAAGTGCTCCAAAGAAACTGGCTCACATGCGGACCGCCCCAGGAAAGGAAGACCAAGAGTCTCCTCTGCTGCGGAGGATAAGTTCATCCGAGTCACCAGCCTCAGAAATCGCAGGTTAACAGCAGCTCAGATTAGAGACCAGGTCAATGCCACACAGAGTTCTAGCAGCAGACACATCTCTAGAACAACTGTTAAGAGGAGACTGTGTGAATCAGGCCTTCATGGTAGAATATCTGCTAGGAAACCACTGCTAAGGACATGCAACAAGCAGAAGAGACTTGTTTGGGCTAAAGAACACAAGGAATGGACATTAGACCAGTGGAAATCTGTGCTTTGGTCTGATGAGTCCAAAATTTAGATCTTTGGTTCCAACCACTGTGTCTTTGTGCGACGCAGAAAAGGTGAACGGATGGACTCTACATGCCTGGTTCCCACCGTGAAGCATGGAGGAGGGGGGGGGGGGGTGATGGTGTGGGGGTGCTTTGCTGGTGACACTGTTGGGGATTTATTCAAAATTGAAGGCATACTGAACCAGCATGGCTACCACAGCATCTTGCAGCGGCATGCTATTCCATCCGGTTTGCGTTTAGTTGGACCATCATTTATTTTTCAACAGGACAATGACCCCAAACACACCTCCAGGCTGTGTAAGGGCTATTTGACCGTGAAGGAGAGTGATGGGGTGCTGCGCCAGATGACCTGGCCTCCACAGTCACCGGACCTGAACTCAATCGAGATGGTTTGGGGTGAGCTGGACCACAGAGTGAAGGCAAAAGGTCCAACAAGTGCTAAGCATCTCTGGGAACTCCTTCAAGACTGTTGGAAGACCATTTCAGATGACTACCTCTTGAAGCTCATTAAGAGAATGCCAAGAGTGTGCAAAGCACTAATCAAAGCAAAAGGTGGCTACTTTGAAGAACCTAGAATATGACATATTTTCAGTTGTTTCACACTTTTTTGTTATGTATATAATTCCACATGTGTTAATTCATACTTTTGATGCCTTCAGTGTGAATCTACAATTTTCATAGTCATGAAAATAAAGAAAACTCTTTGAATGAGAAGGTGTGTCCAAACTTTTGGTCTGTACTGTATCTCACATGGAGTTATTCGTATATCACCTAAAAATGCTTAGAAAATCTACCACACAAGAAGTTATTATAATCAATAATTTCTTTATTAGATATCCATCAAAGGTATATCATTAAAAACATATACAAGAAAGCAGTAGTCATAGAAAGACGATAGTGTTTACAGACATTTATATAAAAACAGAGAGAGCTCCAGACCGAAACAGGGACTAGTATCCCCCCCACCCACAGTTATGGCAGTTTCAATTGAGTGGGGCTCATGTAAGGGATACACACAGGGTGTTTGTAGTTAAACGCAATAGCCAGTGTGGCTATGTGAACCTGAGTGTCACTCCACACAATAGAGACTGCAGGGGGAGAGAAAAAAAGTTAAAGTGCATATAGTTCAGCAAAATACATTCCTTACTGACCCTGGTCTGGAGCAGCCGCCCGCAAATCGTTTTGCTTCACACTTCCTCTTGGGGCATACACTCAATTGAAACTGCCATAACTGTGGGTGGGGGGGATAATAGTCCCTGTTTGTTTGTTTTTTTTTGTTTTTCATGATAGTGCAAACGGATCCGTTTGAAAATTGAGCCATACTGTGTCAACTTCAAACGGATCGGTCCTCATTGACTTACATTGTAAGTCTGGACGGATCCGTTTGCCTCCGCACGGCCAGGCGGACACCCGAACGCTGCAGCGTTCAGGTGTCCGCCTGCTGAGCGGAGGACAAACGGTGCCAGACTGATGCATTCTGAGCGGATCCGCATCCACTCAGAATGCATTAGGGCTGGACGGATCCGTTCGGGGCCGCTTGTGAGAGCCTTCAAACGGAACTCACAAGCGGACCCCCGAACACAAGTGTGAAAGTAGCCTTATTTTTAGGCAGTTTGGTCTTGGTATACCTGATTTATAGAAATTTGTGATGAATTAATTTGTAACAAATCAAATTTCTTGTCGAACTTTGGCCAAATTGAATTTTTCAAAACTTCACTCATCTCTATTAGAGATGAGCGAATTTCCGCTTATGAAATTCGTTCACACTTCGTTAGTTGGTAAAAGGTGAATTGCATTATGGATTCCGTTACCACGGACCATAACGCAATTCTATGACGGAATGCATAACGGAATGCCTTTAGATGTCTATGGGCTGCAAACAAGATCCGTCCCGTTTCCGTTATGCAGGGAAGTCCTTTACTGCATAACGGAAACAGAACGGATCTGTTTTGCAGCCCATAGACTTCTATTATGACGGAATGAATAACAGAATGCCTCTAAAGGCATTTCGTTATGCATTCCGTCATAGAATTGGTAAGTGGTAACGGAATCCATAACGCAATTCACATTTTACCAACAAACGAAGTGTGAACGAATTTCAAAATATGAAATTCGCTCATCTCTAATCTGTATAATACATAAACCATGTCATGTCCAGATTTAGCTATGCAGCAGCACATTTCTATTTCGAATACGCAGTGTTCAGGCAGAGAACTTGGCACATGGCTGCTATGGTTACACTTACACTAAATCCAGTTCAGCAGAGGACTGATCATCTCTAATAGATTGTACTTACAGCATTGAGAAGCTACTACAAGGCAGGATGCCACCCATGAACTATCTCTCTGTATGACTGTGCACATCTCACAGGGCTTAATCAGTGGTTCAAGGTTCAATGCACATATATGAAAACTAATGCCTGGTCATGCAGTCACCTGCTGCGTTAATGAATTGTAAAATTTCCTGTCTTCATATTTTTTTGTAAGCAAATCATTTCCATGAAATTAAGTCAGAAAAATAAAATGTCTGTAAAAAGAGCAGAAGATCCTTATCTTTATACTAGTGTCCTGATTTAATTTGATTTCTTTGTATGCAAATGTGTTCCTTTCCCTTTAGCTTTGCATGAATTTGCTTGTATAAAACGCAAAGAATTGTAAATGAATACATTCTGCATGTCAACAGTCCAATACCCGTTATCTATCATCTGAATTAGGTTAAAAAAAAAAAAAGAATATTGTTTCCATCTGAATACAACCTTTATAAATTAAATACAAATTGAAATGTCAGCGAGCTTAGTGATTCAATTTTAGCAAATCATATTAGTAAAATGTGCTACAGACTGAAAGGTGGATAGCAAATAGTCTCTATATCAGGGATGCCCAACCTTCGGCCCTCCAGCTGTTGAAAAACGACCACTCCCAGCATGCCTGGACAGCCTACAGCTATTAGGGAATGCTGTGAGTTGTAATTCTGCAGTAGCTGGAGGCTCACAGGTTAACTCTAGCCATAATATCCAAATGTCTGTAAGTGCTCATGCACACAACCATATGTATAAAGTGGTGTGAATTCCATATTTTACGGAACAGCTGGCCCCTAATAGAACAGTCCTATCCTTGTCCGTAATGTGGACAATAATAGGACATATTCTATTTTTTTGCGGAATGGACACTGAGTCATTTCCGTTTTTTTGCAGCCCTATTGAAGGGTATGGTTCTGCATATGGGCCACAAAAATACAAAAAAAAACGATACGGACACGGAAACAAAATACGTTTGTGTGCATGAGTCCTAACTGTATATTCATTCAAAATTCAGACGACGCATATAAAGTGCACAGTATTTGTGAATATCATATTAGCAGTGAAGATTTACCTGTTTTTGACAAATAACAAATTCCAGTTACCCAATAATAAATCTCAAAGCGCAAATATACAATGAAACACACATTTAATTGTATTAATTGGAAAATTATTCCAGACTTTACCATTATGACGATTTGAAACTGTTGCACCCATTTTGCAGCCATTTCAAAATGTGTTTCAGGTAAATAAATGCATAGCAATTCTTAAATATGGTAGCCTTTGAGTTCCTTCCTTCACAAGTAGCTGTGATGCTATCAATAGTTTATTACCTGTAATTGCTCTGACAGATTTTATGGTCCACATGATCTTAGCATGCATGGCACGTTAAAAGGCACGTTAAATGGCACGTTTCACTGTCATAAAATGAATCACTAGTGCAAAACATCTGCATTTCAGCTAGTAGAGCTTGTGTAGCTGCCACCTAGGGTATTCAACTTTCTGTTGGTGCCAGGCTTCTGTTTGCAGTGGTAAATAGTCATGAGCGATCCCGGACCGCCACATTCAGGACTCTACCAGAAAATTTGCTGTCCGTGTACCAAATCCAGAATTTTGCGCCAAAGTCTGTGTCCGGGTTGTAGTTCATACTTTAAATAAAGCTTGGTGAAAGGCTGCAGCGCAGCCAATCAACCAGTGTTTAACGGGTTTCCGTCACCTGAAAAATGAGTATTAAGCTGGCTGACATTAGCGATGTGCTAATGTCAGCTGAACATAACTATATTAGTGCCATCTCACTGCCTGAAGCCTTTATTGAGAAAAACAAACTTTTATAATATGCTAATTAGCCTCTAAGAGCAGGGGGGCATTGCACCTGCTCCAAGAGGCTCTGTTTGCCCACCTCTTTTTACGCCCTTCTTCTCTTGAGTGACAGGGCCAGGGCAGCACTGCTCTCCTCCCGCCATGTCTACTAAGAAAATCTCACGCCTGCACTATCTCGTTCAGGATTTGGCACAGGCACAGTGAGGGAATGATGCTCGGTGGCTGCCGGCTTCCTCACTGTGCCTGCGCTGAATACATCACAGTAAGGAAGCCGGCTGTTGGACAACGTCCTTCCCTCACTGCGCCTCCGCTGAATACTGAACGGCATGGCACAGGCGTGAAATTTTTGCAGGAGATGCGGACGGAAGGAGGAAAGCAACGCTGCCCTGGCCCTGTCAATCAAGAGAAGAAACAGTATAAAAATGAGATACCTCTTGGCGCAAACACAACTTCAATGGATGTTTACCTAATAAAACAATAGATTTTTTAAACATCCATTAAAGTCGTGTTTGAGCCAAGAGGTATCTCATTTTTGTACTGTTTCTGGTACATATCCCCCCACTGAATCTTACATCACTCCTCTGGAGAACCGGCCACTCCACTTCCGAGGATTGAGAGGTACCGGCAGCACCGATCCACCGCTTTCACAAGTATTGTGCCTTTTGATGCACAACATTAAAAGGTGAGCACAATCATTGGCACCTTTTTAAATACCCTCTTATTTCCATACTACCCTATGAGCGCCTCTCCCTTTCTTGCCACACGTACCAATCAAGAGAAGAAGGGTGTGAAAAGAGGTGGGCAAATAGAGCCTCTTGGAGCATGTGCAACACCCCCTGCTCCTAGAGGCTAATTAGCATATTATAAAAGTTTGTTGTTCTCAATAAAGGCTTCAGGCAGTGAGATGGCACTAATATAGTTATGTTTAGCTGACATTAGCACATTGATAATGTCAGCCAGCTTATTAGCCATTTTTCAGGTGAAAGAAACCCTTTAACCTATTTAGGACATAGGGCGTACCGATACGCCCTGATTTCCCGGTCCTTAAGGACACAGGGCGTATGGGTACGTCCTATGTATTTCTGATCACCGACCCTCAGCGAGCGGTGAACGGAACAAGGTGCCTGCTCAAATCATTGAGCAGGCACCTTGGCTAAATGCAAGGGGGGTCCCGTGACCCCCCCCCCCGTGTCGGCGATCGCCGCAAACCGCAAGTCACATCAGACCTGCGGTTTGCAGTTTTACCTTATGCAGTGGGCGGTGGTGCCATGCAGCTGTAGGATGGACCCAATGGCATGGAAGGCAGCGCAATTCCTTCCTGAGGCATCTGCGCTGCCTTCCGGTGACGAGCCTGTGAGAGCCAGCCCCCTGGATCTCACAGGCCGGAAGCTGAATGAGTAATACACACAGTATTACTCATACAGCCAATGCATTCCAATACAGAAGTATTGGAATGCATTGTAAAAGGGATTAGACCCCCAAAAATTGAAGTCCCAAAGTGGGACAAAAAATAAAGTAAAAAAAGTTGAAAAAATAAAGTTTTCCCCCCCAAAAATAAAAGTTTCAAGTAAAAATAAAAAAAAAGTAGACATATTAGGTACCACCGTGTCCTTATCGACCGGCTCTATAAAAATTTCACATGACCTAACCCCTCAGATGAACACCGTAAAGAAATAAAAATTAAAAACTGTCCTAAATAAACAATTTTCATCACAAAAAGTACAACAGTAAGCGATCAAAAAGACGTATGCCCACCAAAATAGTACCAATCTAACCATTACCTTATCCCGCAAAAAATGAGCCCCTACTTATCACCGAAAGAATTAAAAAAATATGGCTCAGAATATGAAGACACTAAAACATCATTTTTTTATTTTTAAAAAAGCTGTTATTGTGTAAAACTTCAGTAAATAAAAAAAAAAAGGTATACATATTATGTATCGCAGCGTCCCTATCGACCGGATCTATAAAAATATCAAATGACATAACCCCTTAGGTGAACACCGTAAGAAAAAAAAAAACGGTGTAAAAAAAGCCAATCAAACCGTCAACTCATCCCGCAAAAAATTTGATCCGACATAAGATAATCGCCCAAAAACTGAAAAATAATATGGCTCTCAGACTATGGAGACACTAAATCATGATATTATTGTGTAAAACTTACATAAATAAAAAAAGTATACATATTAGGTATTGCCGCATCCATAATAACCTGCTCTATAAAAATATCACATGACCTAACCCCTCAGGTGAACACCATAAAAAAATCGACCCTACCTAAGATAATCGCCCAAAAACTGAAAAATGTATGGCTCTCACCTGCCGGGAGCTCCTCCTACTGGTAAGTGACAGGTCTGTGCTATAGGCAATGCGCCGCACAGACCTTTCACTTACCAGTAGGAGGAGCTCCCGGCCGGTCACACACATCGCAGCTCGCAGGTAAGTATAAAGCTTCTACAAATTGCTAAGCAACCATGGCAACCGGGACTGCAGTAGCGTCCCGGTTGCCATGGTTACCGATCGGCGCCCCAGCGATTACACTGGGACTCCGATCGGTACTCTCCACTGCCACCAATGATAGGGGGGGGGGGCGATTTTAATTAGGAGGGGGAGGGAGGGGAGAGGGCCCACTGGCCACCAACGAGTTATCTACAGCGGAGGGAGGGGGGCCCACTGGACACCAATGAGTTAACTACAGGGGAGGGAGGGGGCCACTGGACACCAATGAGTTAACTACAGGGGAGGGGGGGCCCACTGGACACCAATGAGTTAACTACAGGGGAGGGAGGGGGGGCGGCCGCACTGGCCACCAATGAGTTAACTACAGGGGAGGGAGGGGGGGCGGCCACACTGGCCACCAATGAGTAAAAAACAGGAAGGGGGGGTCTGCCCCCTGCTGCCTGGCAGCACCTGCCAGGCAGCAGGGGGCAGTCATGTACACAGTTTTTCAGTATATTCTAACCTGAAGCGTCCCCATCACCATGGGAACGCCTGTGTTAGAATATACTGTCGGATCTGAGTTGCACAATGTAGCTCATATCCGACAGTATATTCTAACATAGAGGCGTTCCCATGGTGATGGGAACGCTTCAAGTTAAAATATACCATCGGATTGGAGAAAACTCCAATCCGATGGTATAAAAGAACTCCAGACTTTACATTGAAAGTCAATGGGGACGGATCCGTTTGAAATGGCACCATATTGTGTCAACGTCAAACGGATCCGTCCCCATTGACTTGCATTGTAATTCAGGACGGATCCGTTTGGCTCCGCACGGCCAGGCGGACACCAAAACGACTTTTTTTTCATGTCCAAAAATCAAGGAAGACCCATGGACGAAAAAACGGTCACGGATCACGGACCTACGGACCCCGTTTTTGCGGACCGTGAAAAAAAACTGTAGTGTGCATGAGACCTAAAACTTACATAAATATAAAAAAAGTATACATATTAGGTATCACCGCATCTGTAATAACCTGATCTATAAAAAATATCACATGACCTAACCCCTCAGGTGAACACCATAAAAAAATAGACCCTACCTAAGATAATCGCCCAAAAACTGAAAAATGTATGGCTCTCAGACTATGGATATACTAAAACACAATTTGTTTTGTTTCAAAAATAAAATCATTGTATAAAACCCATCTTCCACCTCAACCCCTTGCACATCAGCTATGCAGTCTGAGCCCCAAGTCATGCAGCAGTCACTTATGCTTTTTGATGACTCTGCTGGTTGGGTTTTTGTGGGTCATCCACCTAGCCCTGCCCCAGAAGTGACAGAGATTGAGTGCATTGATGACCAACCACTTATGTCTGAAAATGAGGACGTGGGAGAACCACCGCAGCATGTCTCTGATGACAATGACAAAACACAGGTGGCAACTGCTGGGGCTTTCTGCAGTGTGCAGACCAGTCAGGAGGGCAGGGGTGAGGAGTAGGTGGAAGATAATAGGGAGGATGATGAGGTCCTAGACCTCGCATGGCATCCAGGTCATGCCAGTCATGTGTGCAGATTGGAGGAAGAGGAGGGGGCCACGCAGAGCCAGCTACACAGCAAAAGAGGAAGCAGGGTGCAAAAGCAGAGAGACCGTCCCCCAGCCAGTACGTCTGCTACAGCCCAACGCAACAAAAGACATAGCGCACCAAAGCCGGCACAAAGGAGTTCCCTGGCATGGCATTTCTTCAGGCAGTGTGCTTACGACAGGACACGAGGGGTTTGCACCTGTGCAGTAGAGCCTGAAGCGAGGCATAAATGTTCTCAACCTGAGCACCATCTGCATGATCCGGCACCTAACCACAAAGCACGAGCTGCAGTGAAGTCGACACCTCAAGAATCAAAAAAGATCAGAGGCTCCTCCTGCTCCCTCTTTTTGCTTCCCCTCTGGAGGTCTCGGCCTCTTGCTTCCCCTCTGGAGTGACAGGGGCACCTTCCACTCCGCAAACAGAGGCTGTAGAAGCCGAAAAAAGACATCTGTCCATACAGTTCGGCTTGTTATCCTGCAAGTTGATCCAGAGGAAGGCAAAAAAAACTCCTGTGAGGTAGAAACCAATTTTCCCCACTTAAGGGGAAAAAAATTCCTTCCCGACTCCAATCAGGCAATCATAATAACTCCCTGTATCATTGACCCATCTCTAGTAGCTATAGCCATCACCCAACATCTCCACATTGTCCCATGGAAGTATTCAGCTGTCTATCCCACAAACACTGGAGAGAAAGAGGAAGTCCCCCCCCTACCCACCCGTGAGCACTTGCCCTAAATGCCAGCATTTCAAAATTGCTGGCCTCTGAAATGCTGCCATTTCATCTGGTGGAGACTGGCAGTTTTAAAAAAGTAATGACTGCATCTGTCCCACGGTACATGGTTCCCAGCCACCACTACTTTTCCAGGTGTGCTATCCCTGTCCTGCTTGAGCAAATGGAGGAAAAAAATCAGGTGTGCATTGTGCAATGCCATCAGTATCAAGGTCCACATAATCACCGACACATGGACAAGTAAGTACGGGCAGTAGTTAGTGGTGGCTGGGCCTGAGGTGGACAGCGGTTTGGAACATGTCCTTTCTCGGTGCCTCCTGTTGCCTCCTCCTTCGCTTCCGTCTCTGGTTCCTTCTCTACCACCTCCTTATCACTACAACACAACACCTGAAGCACCAACTTCAGCACAGCCAGGGGGAAATGACAGCAAGCTGTACTGAAATTCATATGTTTGGGGTAAAGACCCCACACTGCGCAGGAGCTGTGGGCAGGCATGAAAGAACAGACCAATGAGTGGTTGGAGCCGCTGAGCCCGGCCTGGTGGTGTGTGTCAACGGGCAAAATCTTGTAGCTTTACAGGGGCTAGCTGGTTTGACACACATCCCTTGCTTGGCGCATGTGCTGAACTTGGTGGTACAGAGGTTCCTAGAGAATTACCCCAATATTTCAGGGCTGCTGCAGAAAGTTAGGCCGTCTGTGTGCTCTTTTAGCATTCTCACCCTGCTGCTACTCGCCTGTCTGTGCTGCAGAGTAACTTTGGCCTTCCCCCTCACAGCCTCTTATGCGACCTACCCACTTCATGCTGCAGTGCCTGCACGATGACCGCCGAGTTGCCCACATTCTGAACGGTACTACTTACTGGGTGGCCATCCTGCTGGATCCCCGCTACATGGACAACGTGCTGTCCTTACTTCCTTCACTGGAGCGTGAACGGAAGATGTGTGAGTACAAGCGAACACTGGTAGATGCGCTACTGATGGAGTTCCCACCTGACAGTGGGGGCTTAGTGGAAGCACGAGGCGGAGACAGAGGAGGAAGTCGTCAATGCAACAGGGGCACAGTCAGCAACTTCGAAGGGTGGGTTAGCATTACCGAAATAGGGAAAAGCTTTGTCTGCGTGCCACAATGTACAGCACCACCATCTGATACGGACCGTCTTAGCAGGAGGCAGCGTTTCAGCAACATGGTGGAACAGTACGTGTTCACACGTCTGCACGTACTGACTGATGGGTCTGCCCCATTTAACTTCTGGGTATCCAAATTGGACACATTGCCTGTGCTTGCCCTTTACACCTTGGAGGTGGTGGCATGCCCTGCATCAAATGTACAGTACAGACCAAAAGTTTGGACACACCTTCTCATTCAAAGAGTTTTCTTTATTTTCATGACTATGAAAATTGTAGATTCACACTGAAGGCATCAAAACTATGAATTAACACATGTGGAATTATATACTTATCAAAAAAGTATGAAACAACTGAAAATATGTCATATTCTAGGTTCTTCAAAGTAGCCACCTTTTGCTTTGATTACTGCTTTGCACACTCTTGGCATTCTCTTGATGAGCTTCAGGAGGTAGTCACCTGAAATGGTTTTCACTTCACAGGTGTGCCCTGTCACATTTAATAAGTGGGATTTCTTGCCTTATAAATGGGGTTGGGACCATCAGTTGCTTTGTGGAGAAGTCAGGTGGATACACAGATGATAGTCCTACTGAATAGACTGTTAGAATTTGTATTATGGCAAGAAAAAAGCAGCTAAGTAAAGAAAAACGAGTGGCCATCATTACTTTAAGAAATGAAGGTCAGTCAGTGCGAAAAATTGGGAAAACTTTGAAAGTGTCCCCAAGTGTAGTCACAAAAACCATCAAGTGCTACAAAGAAACTGGCTCACATGCGGACCGCCCCATAAAAGGAAGATCAAGAGTCACCTTTGCTGCAGAGGATAAGTTCATCCGAGTCACCAGCCTCAGAAATCGCAGGTTAACAGCAGCTCAGATTAGAGACCAGGTCAATGCCACACAGAGTTCTAGCAGCAGACACATATCTAGAACAACTGTTAAGAGGAGACTGTGTGAATCAGGCCTTCATGGTAGAATATCTGCTAGGAAACCACTTCTAAGGACAGACAACAAGCAGAAGAGACTTGTTTGGGCTAAAGAACACAAGGAATGGACATTAGACCAGTGGAAATCCGTGCTTTGGTCTGATGAGTGCAAATTTGAGATCTTTGGTTCCAACCACCGTGTCTTTGTGCGACGCAGAAAAGGTGAACGGATGGACTCTACATGCCTGGTTCCCACCGTGAAGCATGGAGGAGGAGGTGTGATGGTTTGGGGGTGCTTTGCTGGTGACACTGTTGGGGAGCCAGATCAATAGACAAGACCATAGATACGATTAACACAGCTTGAATTTAAAGGTCTTCAAGACCATAACACAGAAATATCAACACAACCTAACTTATGTGTTAATTAAGAGTATGTGAGAGAGAGCTTTTCAGCTTAATAGGGTTCAAGGTCAAGCGCCTATGGTGAAGATTGGCAAATACAAGTGATCAGAACCTGATCCCCTCAAACAGCATCACTCCTCTTCTATGTCACAAATGGACTTAGACAAATACATAATGAAAAACCACAAGCTGCAGCCAATTCACCAGCACTGTCTGCTAAAGTAACATCCAACCCCTAAATGTCAAATCAATCACACAGAGACAGTGACATTTATGAGGCTATGGATACTTCTAATGATCTTTCCATATCAAGATCTTTCTCATCTCATGCATTAAATCCAGTATTGGAGGAGCTTGCTGAGAAAAAAAAAAGAAGTAAGGCAAATAGGTCAAAGAGTGGATACTCTGGAATCAACCCATTCAGTTATTGTAGTCTACACTAAAAAGAATACAGACACTCTCTCAACCTACCAACAACACCTCAATTACCTGTACGAACATCTTGAAGATCAAGACAATATGGGAAGAAGAAACAACATACACTTCAGAGGGATACCGGAATCAGTAGCCCCAGATGCAATCCATAAAGCAGTAACAGAAATTTGGGAATCATTACCAGGTGAAGATAATACCGAACCTATAATAATTGAACAGGCACATAGAGCTTTACGCCCTAAGCCAAAGCCAATAGATCCACCAAGAGACACTATATGCAAGTTCCTTAAATACACTCAAAATGAGTTAATAATGAAGAAAGCTAGAGAAAACACAAACATTGAGTACGAAGGATCAAAAATTATGCTATTCCAAAACCTGGCCCCAGCAACTTTAAACAAGAGACGTATCCTTAAAACACTCACAGATCACTTAAGACATAAACGCTTTGCCTTTAAATGGCTCTTTCCCTTTGGGTTAATGATTTCTTGGAAGGACAAAAAGCTAGTCATCAGAACGCACCAAGATCTCCAAGACGCAATAGCTGTCTTGGAAATAGAAGATCTGGATATACCAGACTGGTCCTCAACTAATGACATCTGCATACCTCCAGAAATAACACCTCCTACCCCTTGGGAGGTGGTCAACTACGGGAAATCACAGAGGCAAAAAAAGAAACAAGGAAAGCTGACACCCCGTCGTATCATCACAGAAGGAGAACGAAGGACGCTTAATAATGGGGTTAATGTATTTTTCTTCTAGAGCAGCCGAGAATTTAGATACTGTGATCTCATTCATCCAGCCCTCTATTGAAGAATTTGCCGCTATGTAGAGACGAAGGCCACATATAATTCACTAGACGCGTGGTTGGGAAATCTGGAGAAATAACTTTTGTTTGGAGTACTTCACCCTTTAGGTGGCGAATTAGATTTCAAGTTATAACACTGTAGCTCTTCTCTTACATTATCTCATAAGATTTAACTTAATGTTATTTATTGCTATATCCTCTATCCTCCTCTTACACCCCGCAACACAGTGGAGGTGTCTGAACCATCAATCGTTCTCCCTAGGGATTGTAAATCTCTATTTGGATTCACCCAACTGGACAAATTATTTTTTTCTCCTTAATTGACTTGTTCTTCTTGTACTCTACAGTTTTCCTAACCCTCTTTCCCACCAATACTCTGGAATGTTGCGGTCAACACGTCAGTCCTTTCAATAGAAGCACTGCATGTAAATGGGTATGTACAACAACATTATAATACAAACACACTTACACCCATAATATGGAAGATTTGAGACTAGTAACTTATAACGTTAGAGGTCTAAAATCCCCAGCTAAAAGAAACCAGGTTTTAAGACACTTTAACAACTAAAAAGCACAAATAGTGTTTATTCAGGAAACACATTTTAAACATGACAAAGTTCCCAATCTATCACGCTCTACCTATAATTTATAGTACCACAGTACATCAGCCTTTTCTAATAGACTAGGAGTTAGAACAAGCATACCTCCTTTTCACTAAAAGAGATTAAAAAGAACAAAGAGGCCAGATACCAATTCATTAAAGGGGTTATTAAAATGCTCAAATTTACACATTTGCTAATTTTTTACGGCCCTAATTCAGCCCATAGGTTATGGTTTGCTAAACTAATTCCATTATTGGAGGCATTCAGAGAAGGCATAACCATAGTAGCGGGTGACCTAAATATATCTCTTAACCCTATACTAGATTCCTCCACGGGCAAATCTGCAATCCCCCTAAGCACTCTAAAGATTATAAAGAAATTCTTTTAAAAAAGCGGATTAGCAGATGTGTGGCGATCCTTTCACCCGACCACAAAAGACTACACTCATTATTCTGCCCCTAATAACTCATATCATAGATTAGGCTATGTGTTTTCCCCTGCAACAAATATACATTTATGTATAGAGGCATTAATTGGGTTCATGATACACTCAGACCATTTTCCAGTCTACATCTCCTTCTAGATTCCAAACTCTAATCCAAAAGTGTTTTTATGGAGATTAAATGAAACACTCCTAGATAACTTCAAAACCAAAAACAAAATTAATAGTAGCCTAAAATAATTCTTCCTTTTAAATGACTCGGAAGACATTACACTACACCTGTTGTGGGAGACACATAAAGCCGCTGTAAGGGGAAAATTCATATCCTTAGCTGCCCACATAAACAGGAGTAGATAAGAAAAGATAAATACTCTTTATAAAACAATCAGCAGTCTAGAAACAGCCCATAAATATCAACAGATGATGTCAGCATAGCTAAGACATTTCACTCCTACTATTCAGCCCTCTATAATATAAACGAATCAGACTCAGAACCAAGCAAGAAAATAAAAACTATCCATTTCCTTTTTAGAAAAGTTAAACCTTCCCACAAAAGTTAAACCTTCCCACCATCACACTGGAACAAGCTTCTCTTTTATCTAAGCCAATATCTCAACAGGAATTTTCATTAGCATTAAAATCCACGGCTAAAGGAAAAGCTCCAGGTCCGGACGGCCTTCCATTATTTTCCTATAAAACCTTTATTGAAACGTTATCGCCATACATACTTAAAGCATACAATTTCTCACTAAATTGAGCCCCTTTCCTACCCCAGACCTTAAGTGTGCATATAACGCTGGTACATAAACCACAAAAAGACCCCACGTTATGTTCTAATTATCGCCCCATCTCCCTGCTAAACTTAGACGTCAAGATCTTCGCAAAAATTCTAGCCTCTAGAATTAAACCATTCCTTCAAGACATTGTACACTCAGACCAGTGTGGATTCGTCCCAGGTCGAGAAGGTAAGGACAACACATATTTAATAAACACAATTACCCACACAAAACAAAATAATAGACCATTGGCCCTGTTGAGTACAGACGCCGAAAAGGCCTTCAACCGAGTAGCCTGGCCCTTCATGCGATTGGTCCTATCAAGATTTGGATTCACTCAACCATTCATTAATTCAATCTTCTCTATGTATGCATCTCCCAGAGCTTATATAAAAATAAATTATATCATATCATCTGCAGTCAACATTAATAATTGGACTAGGCAGGGATGCCCCCTTTCACCTATACTTTTCATATTAGCTATTGAACCCCTGCTTCAACAGATCAGACAATCTCCAGATTATATATCAAATTACAAAATAATCCAGCCAAATCCCAAGCAATAGGGATTAACATACCCAGCCTTGTGTTGATGGACTAAAAAACAAATTTCCCCTATAAGTGGGACTTAGATTTGATTAAATTCTTGGTTATAAATATCACCCCCAGTTTAGACCGCTTATACGAGTTAAACTACCACCCATTGTTGAAAGAAATACCAGGATTACTTAGCTCGTGGTTGCCGACCTTTATCTCATGGGTGCATTGCAAGAACATATTCAACTCCATAGTCATGCCAAAAATCACTTACTCCCTTCCTTCAAGTGTTACCGATTAAGTTACCAAACAAGTTCTTCACGCATCCCCGGAAGATATGTTCCAAGTATATTTGGGGTTATATAAAATTTTACAACTGCCCTTTGCCCGTGGAGGAATGGGATTACCTTCCATACCAAGATTCTATAAAACGGTACAATTAGGTAGAGTAGTAGACTGGATTAGGAAGCCACAGCAGAAACAATTGATAAAATTAGAAGAAGAAATAACAAAATTGCCCCTGAGACATCTGGTCTTCTCTGATCCGGAGAAAGTTACTCCAATAACCACTGACCAATCATTAGTAGCAACTACTCTAGGGATATGGAAAATTAGAGACTTTTACAGATAAAGGACTTTTACAGATAAAGGACTGTTACAGATAAAGGACTGTTTCCGTCCTTCAGACATAGGTTATCAATCCCTGCCATCTCAGCTAAAAAAGAGCAATGCAGGTCTAGATGATATACTAGATCAAAATGGTTCTTTCCACAACCTTGCGCTCATATAGTCCACTTACCCTTCCTAAATGTATTACAATACGAATACATTAAACATATAGTTAAGAAAAGCATAATAAAAAGAGAAAAAACAGACAATCTTACCTTAATCTCAAAACAAATACCCCACCAAAATCCGATAAAAGATCAACCATAATCTATTAGAACTAGAAATTCTATTCTCCTTATACTATTTTTGGGAATGGGAAAGAGATTGGAACACCACCTTTACAGACAATGACATCAAAACCATGCTAAATCCCCCAAAAATCACCTCAAGGTGTATCACAATTCAAGAAAATGCATGCAAGGTTATTACCAGATGGTACCTTACACCCGATAAATAAATAAAAATGGGACAACCTCTGACAAATGCTAGAGATGTCAAACCCAAGTAGGGAACTTCATCCATATATAGTGGTCTTGTCCTAAACTAATGGAATTCTGGAATGCCATATTCAAACAGAACAAGACTTTATTCAAGCTAACAGACAAACAACTCCAACGGCAACCGGAGTTAGCACTACTTTCTCTACTACCAGAGGAATTATCAACAAACACTAAAGCTCTGATTAGAATCTTGTTCGCTTCAGTGAGATTAATTATAGCAACTAACTGGAAGTCAGAAGTGGCACCTACATGCGCTCATTGGTTTATTAAAGTTAATGACCTGGCAAGGCTTGAAGAGCTTTCCCATTGGGAACTCAGAAAACACCATAAATATACTACATTTTGGGGACCTTGGTTAAAAAAAAAAAACAGCCCTGAATAGTCAACAAACAACCCAACTCTAGCAAATCTTAAACCAGGCATACAATCACACTTCTAAGGGTTTAAATCTCACTCCCAGAGCAGTTTGCTCAAATACAATTTTGACTGGCGTGGATGAAAGCTCTTACCCTCAATTTCTGGCTATATATATTCCGGATATACCTAATGACACGTCCCACATCCTGTCATCAAGTGTCACGGATGGTGTTGCAGAAAACTAGAAGATACAAATCAAGATCTGACTGACTTGATCACAAACTAAGGAACATAAGGGTGAGCCCTATAAAAGCCCTAGAGCTCTCCCTGACTGCTCAGCCCATGCAAAGATCTTTATGACAAACAATTGCATGCCCTCCTACCTAGACTGTGTGACACCTGAAAACCCTATAATAGTGAGGGGACACGACCACCAGCTCCCTACACTTAATACGGAGGAAGTCAGGGTCACCTAGGATCAAGCCAACAGGAAAACATATATAAAGGAACGGACTTACTGAGGACCCAGCAGTTGCAGCATCTAGCAGTGAGCAGAATCCAGGAAGTTGTATAAACAGCAAAGTGATGCAGTATGGGAGGGGATATAAAGGGATGCAATCAGTGCAACTAGACGACAGCTGAAAGAGGGAAACAAGATGACAAAATGAAACCAAAACAAAAGAACCTCAAGTAAGAGGTAGTGAAGAACGTCTATCAGAGCTTCTCAGAGATCTGGCGGTGACAGTACCCCTTCTTCTACGAGTGGACTCCAAACACTCAGAGCCCATCTTCTCAGGATGGGACCTATGGAAAACCCTGACGAGACGAGTGGCCTTAATGTCCGCCACTGGGACCCACATCCTCTCCTCAGGACCATAACCCTCCCAATAAACGAGGTACTGGAGAGAACGGAACTGGAGATAATGCAAGAATCCACAATCCTAGAGACCTGAAATTCAAGATTACCATCAACCACACTTGGAGGAGGAGGCAAAGAGGAGGGTACAGTGGGTTGGACATAAGGTTTTAACAGGGACTTGTGAAAAACATTATGGATCTTCCAAGTCTGAGGAAGATCAAGATGAAAGGCAAAGGGATTGATGACAGACAGAATCTTGTAAGGCCCAATAAACTTAGGACCCAACTTCCAGGAGGGAACCTTCAATTTGATATTCTTAGTAGACAACCACACCAGATCACCCACATTCGGGTCCGGACCAGACACGCGTCTCTTATCCGCCACATGCTTATATCTCTCACTCATCCTCTTATGATTACCCTGAATCTTTTGCCAAATAAATGACAAAGACGAGGAAAATCTCTCCTCATCAGGTAAACCAGAAGACCCCTCTCCAGAGAATGTCCCAAACTGCGGATGAAACCCATATGCACCAAGGACTCCTGGCGACGGTTATTTAAAGCAAACTCCGCAAGGGACAAAAAAAGAACACCAATCCTCCTGATTCTCAGTCACAAAACAGCGCAGATATGTCTCCAGATTCTGATTGACGTGCTCCGTCTGGCCATTCGACTGCGGGTGAAAAGCAGAAGAGAATGACAACCGAACCCCCAAGTGAGAACAGAAGGCCTTCCAGAATCTGGAAATAAACTGCGTGCCCCTATCCGAGACTATGTCTGAAGGAATGCCATGCAGTTTGACAATGTGATCAACAAATGCCTGCGCCAGTGTTTTAGCATTGGGTAACCCAGGAAAAGGAATAAAATGCGCCATTTTGCTAAAACGGTCTACCACTACCAAAATCACAGTCTTCCCCAAGGAATGAGGCAAGTCTGTAATGAAGTCCATGGACAGATGTGTCCAAGGACGGGATGGAATGGGTAACAGGAGGAGAGAACCCGATGGCCGTGAATGAGGGACCTTGGCACGAGCGCAGGTCTCGCAGGCTGCCACAAAACCCTCAACCGTCTTAAGAAGAGCCGGCCACTAGAATCTCCGAGCAATGAGATCCACAGTGGCTCTGCTCCCCGGGTGCCCAGCAAGGACAATATCGTGATGCTCCTTAAAAACCTTGTGTCATAAAGCGAGAGGTACAAACAACTTCCCAGGAGGACAAAGATCAGGAGCCTCTGCCTGGGCTGCCTGAACCTCTGCCTCTAAATCAGGGTAAAGAGCAGAGACGACCACCCCTTTAGCCAAAATGGGACCCGGGTCTTCAAAGTTCCCCCCTCCCGGAAAACAACGTGACAGGGCATCGGCCTTCACATTTTTTACCCCAGGGCGGAACGTGGCAACAAAATTAAACCTGGAAAAGAATAAAGACCATCTGGCCTGTCTCGGGTTCAGATGCTTGGCTGACTCCAAGTAGGCCAGATTATTATGGCCGGTAAACACGGTAATAGGGTGTCTGGCTCCCCCTAGCCAATGGCGCCATTCCTCAAAAGCTAATTTGATGGCCAGAAACTCCCTATCTCCCACATTGTAATTTCTCTCTGTGGAGGAGAGATTCTTTGAGAAAAAGGCACACGGACGCCATTTGGCAGGAGAGGGACCCTGAGACAAGACCGCACCCACACCCACCTCAGAAGCGTCCACATCAACAATGAAAGGTAGAGAGACATCAGGTTGTACCAAGATGGGAGCGGAAGCGAAACTCTCTTTGATACTAGAAAAGGCCTTACGCGCATCTACCGACCAGGAGGAAAAATCCACCCCCTTTCTAGTCATATCAGTGAGTGGCTTAACAACAGAGGAATAATTCAAAATTAACTTCCTGTAATAATTGGCAAAACCCAAAAAGCGCATCAGCGCCTTCTGATTCTCAGGAAGCTCCCACTCAAGCACGGCGCGGACCTTCTCAGGGTCCATTCGAAAACCAGAAGCGAGAGAGAGAGAAGAAAACCCAGAAATTTAATTTCTGGAACTGCAAACACACATTTTTCCAGTTTAGCGTACAATTTATTCTCCCGCAGAATGAGCAAGACCTGATGTAGGTGGTCCCTATGAGTTTTGAAATCAGGAGAAAAAAATTGAAATGTCATCTAGATACACTAGTACAAATTTCCCCATTACATAATAAAAACTGCTGTTCACAAAATGTTGGAAGACGGCCGGAGCATTCATCAAACCAAAGGGCATAACCAAATTCTCAAAATGGCCCTCAGGGGTATTGAAGGCCGTTTTCCATTCGCGTCCTTCTCTGACCCTGACCAGGTTGTATGCCCCTCTTAGATCCAACTTGGAAAAAACTTTAGCCCCAACAATCTGGCTAAACAGGTCTGGGATCAGAGGAAGTGGATAAGGGTCACGAATTGTGATAGTGTTTAGCTCCCTGAAATCCAGACATGGTCTTAAAGAACCAGCTTTTTTCTTAACAAAGAAAAAACAGCGGCAGCAGGTGACCTCGAGGGTCGGATGTGTCCCTTTCTCAGGCTCTCAGAGATATACGTACGCATAGCGACCCTTTCAGGTTGGGAGAGATTGTATAAACAAAATTTAGGCAGCTTGGTGCCTGGGATGAGATTATTAGGGCAATCGTACTCCCGGTGAGGGGGCAGCTCCAGGACACCACTCTCTGAAAACACGTCCGAAAATTCAGAGAGAAAAGATGGTAGAGTCTTGGTAGAAACCTCTGAAAGAGACGCCGGGAGGCAATTCTCTCTGCAATAGTCACTCCAATCATTTATTTGCCTTGCTTGCCAATCAATAGTGGGATTATTTTTAGTGAGCCAGGGTAGCCACAACACTAGAGGCGTAGGTAATCCATTTAGGATGAAACAAGAGATATCCTCAACATGAGCATCACCCACAGTCAAACGGATATTGTGAACTATGCCCTTTAACGATTTTTGAGAAAGTGGAGCGGAATCGATAGCAAAAACAGGTATATATTTTCCAAAAGTGCATACCTGGAAACCATGTGTTATAGCAAACTGATTATCAATGAGATTGACAGCTGCTCCACTATCTACACAAATCTCACAAAAAATATTCTTGCACTCTAGCGCCACCCTGGCAGGTAGGACAAAACGGGAACTATAAGCAAACGGAAAAGCTTCAATTTCCGCATCAACTTTGCCAATGGTAACAAATGGAAAGCTTTTAGAGGATTTTTTTCTTTCAGTTTCTTTATTACCCTCAAAATTCTCCCTGAATCTTCTAGAGGGGCAAACATTTGCCAAATGATTTATACCTCCACAACAGAAACAAACCCTGCCCTGAGAGCTGAATCTTCTACTATTAGAGGCAAGCAAACCCATCTGCATGATTTTCTGCTCATGGGGGATTGAGAGAGACTGAGACCCCTGCGCACTGAATGAGACCACCCCACTGTCCTTGGTCTGAATATGACAGGAAGGAGGGATCTCTCCTTTCTCTCTAAGATGCCTGTCAATACAAACAGCCTGAGACATGGCAGACTGCAAGGAGGCAGGTCTCTCATGAAAGGCAAATGCATCTTTCAATCCCTCCGAAAGACCATAACAAAATTGACTTCGGAGTGCAGCATCATTCCAACCAGTATCAGCTGCCCATCTCTGAAATTCTGAACAGTATATCTCAGCGGACTGTTTACCCTGGCATAAAAGACACAGTTTAGATTCATCCAGAGCAATACGATCCGACCCAGGGCTGCAAAAAGTTCCTCCACCGATCGGAGGGGCCATGCCCCCACCGGCAGCGAAAAGGCCCAAGACTGAGCATTATCCCTGAGCAGCGAGATGATTATCCCCACCCTCTGCTCCTCATCACCAGAGGAATGGGGAAGTAGACGAAAATGGAGTTTGCAAGCCTCTCTAAAACGAACAAAATTCTCACTACCCCCGGAGAACGTATCCGAAAGTGAGATCTTAGGCTCAGAACAAATTCCATGAATGCAAGCTGAACCGGTCACCTGAAACTGAGATACAGTTTTACGGAGATGAAAGAAGTGCAGCTCAGGGAGACCATTGACAGATTTTGAAAAGATATTATTATCTCCACTTCCCAAACAGAGGAAAATTGCAGCAATTTATGTCCTGGTGGGAGCCGAAGGTGAGGTGAAAAAGCCTCTACACATTAGAGAATGGGAGAGAGAACTTGACATTGTTTTTTCAGATCAGGAACTTAAAAAACTCCTAGCTTTCTTACATGGATCGTCACCATGTATACAGTACGTCTACAGGAAAATAATTTCAAGCTCCTCTCCAGATGGCACAGAACCCCAGAGTTCCTACACAGGAGGGGTCTGTCCCCTTATCGGCTGTGCTGGAGATGTGGCAAAAGAGTAGGCTCATTATCTCACATCTGGTGGACATGCCCACTAATTATTCCATATTGGGAGGGTGTTATCAAAGTAATAAACAAAGTTTCAACTCCTAAACTTAAGATCACTTTAGAAATTGTGTTCTTTTCACTTCCATCTGATCTTTATCGGCCATCTAAGCACAATTTAGTAACCCATCTCATATCGGCTGATAAAGCCATTATACCTCTCCACTGGAAGAATGCTAGTACTCCCTCAATACAAGAATGGAAGGCTAAAAGTCAATCAGATTTGCCAATTTGAAGAAATGACGAGTTGGATCAATAGAAGTCACGAGAAATTCCTAAAAACATGGCAACCTTGGAGGTCATTGGATGATAGTGGGTGTTAGGAAACGCTATGATGACAATTAGAAGGCTTTACTTGATCAGCTTAGCATCACCTGGTCAGCTTTGTAAGCACCTGACCAGCATTGTAAGCATTAGCTAGCTTCTTAGGTAGTGAAGCCCCCCCCCCCCTCTCATTTCTCTTTCCTTTTCCTTCCCTCCTTTTTTTTTCTCTTTTCGTTCTCCTCAACTTCTTGCCTCTCTTTCTTCTCTCAACATCTTTCTATCTAATGTATATTGTGTCCTATGTTTGGGTAGCCAACGTCACCTTGAACAATCCAATATACTACACATTTGGTAAACAATAGAATGTCTAGGAGTGGTACAGGAGACTGAAATTTGTAACAACTACGGATACTATACTGTATGTTGATGTTATTATATGTTCTGCCTGATTATCTGTAACATTACCTTCATATATTATTGAACTATGGCCATCAGAGTTTTGTTGGTCTGTCTCAAGATTGAAAATTTTGAAAATAAAGAATTATAAAAAATAAAAAAATAAAAATAAAACGGTTGTGTCCTCTTTCGCCTTCTCCGCCTCTTCCACCTGCACAGCTATGTACGCCTCTTCCGCCTGCACCGCCTTGTCTGCTTCCTCCTCCACTGGGACCTCCGCCCCAGGATCAAAATTATTATGTCTTATATTGGCAGAGTAGAGAGTTATACAAGGCGCACCTAGCTATCGTTGTACTCCAGAGCAGTTTGTGTGTTCTCTTTGCTATTTACCAATGTTTTCCATCCTCAGAATTGAAAAAAGAAAGAAAAAAAAAGAGGTGTCCTCTCCTCTGCACTGCCACGTCCGCCTTCTCCATCTGCACCGCCACTTCCACATCCTACTCCACTTGGGACATCCGCCTCCAGGCTTAAGATTATTATGTCTTATATTGGCAGAGTAGAAAAGTATATTGGCGCAGATAGCCATTGTTGTACTCCAGCACAGTGTGTTTTCTTTGTCAATGTTTGGTGGTCAACAGTTACCAACCCCACTTCCCCCCCCCCAAAAAAGAGACAACCCATTTTGAATCAATCCAACAAATGTGGGAGAGGAAATTCTTCTGTGGAGTGTGTCTGTGAAAGACATGAATTATAAAAAAAAAATAGGAACACCCGTTCATCCGTTATGGGAGAGGAAATTCTTCTGTGGAGTGTGTCTGTGCAATTTTTTAACATTTAGAACACCCCTTTGGCATCCGTCTTACAGTAGTAGGAGAAAAATGATTTTAATATATAGTCCCCAGATAGGGAACATATGAGATCTAGAACTAAGACAATTTTTTTTACCCAGTTTTAACCCAGGACATGCAAGCAACAAACTGTCACGCCGTGGCCCTTAGCAACCTGTAACAAAATGGACAGACACATGGGAAAAAAAACACACAGAAACAGTGTTGGTATCCTCCTCTGCCTCTTCCACCTACACCTCCACGTCCGCCTCCTCCTCCATTCGGGTCTCCATCTCCTGGCTCAAGATTATTATGTCTTATATTGGCAAAGTCGAGAAGTATATTATCTAAACCCCCAAAATTGGCCTCCACGAACGTAAGGGATCTGTGCCCATGCTGCGGTCCGCAATGCATGGGCACCGACCAAGGGGCAACCGCATGTGGATCGCGGACCTATTCACTTGAATAGGGTCTGCGATCCGTCCGTTCCGCAAAAAGATAGAACAAGTTCTATTTTTTTTGTGCAGCGGAAGTACGGAACACCATGGAAGCACTCCGTAGTGCTTTTGTGGGGTTCTTTTCTGCACCGCATCCCTGGATTTCCGGACCGATTCAAGTGAATGGGTCCGCATCAGTGATGCGAAATGCACATGGCCGGTGCCCCATGCACCGCAATACAGCCACAGGAGTATTACAGCCGCTTGCAAGAGGCCTAAAGGTCACACACAGAATTGACAGATACATTTAAAAGAAAAAAGAAAAAGAAAGAGTGATGGCTTCTTCCTCCACCTCCTCCACCTACACTGCCACGTCTACAGCCTCCTCAACTTCCTACTCCACTTGGATCTCTGCCTTCTGGTTCAAGATTTTTATTTTATTTTTGTGTATTTTATGTTATTTTAAGTAATTTCTCTATCCACATTTGTTTGCAGGGCAATTGTACTGGTCTTAGCCCTTTCTAAGACTTTTTAGAGCCATTTCAGTGCCCCAAAATTTGGGTCCCCATTGACTTCAATGCGGTTTGTTGTTCAGGGTCAAGTATGGGTCAAGTTCAGAACCCAAATCGAACTTTGAAATGAAGTTCAGCCGAACCCCTTGAATCCGGACATCCAGTAGTCTGCTGATCCCTATTTATCAGCCGAATTGACTGATATTGTATCATATTTAGAGAAAAGCGAATTTCTCAACAATTCAATGAGATTTTTCTGAAAAATTTGGTTCGATCCAAATTTATTTGTGGCGAATTGTGTTAAAAAACAGCTATTTCCTGGCTGCAAAAAACCTTTACAGTGGTGTAGAACACTGTGCCTTGCAGTAACATGCATAGGGAGTCTGCTGTGGTAGTGAAACAGTACTGTGAGTCAATATCACATGTAGATGACAGGCGTCGCTCTTAGAATCACTGCACACTTCACTTATTTGGGCAGTTATGGGGCCAAAACTGACCAAATAACTCAAGTGTGAACTTACAGGTTAATGTTAGCGTCAAGAATAAGCACACTCCTTTTACACCGCTGGCAGCTGATTCCACATAGATGTCTACAGAACCTGTTCTATTAAACGCTTATGCAAGTAGAGCCTCCCCGAAGAGTGGAGAGGTTGTCAGCAGTAAGTTTGTGTTGACGTCACTGATTATTTTGTCCTTCCTCTGATCCGTCAGAACAATAACCCACAAAAAACAGATCCTGTCTGTAGAGCATCCGCCTTCACTCGGTCAGCACATGGTCAGTAATCCATCAGCATTGCTGAAGGCCAAATAAATAGGAGTGGATCCAAAACAAAGATGACCTGTGAATGGAATATTTGCATGTTTTTTGTGTTTTGTACCCACTCCTGCTTTTGGCTACCAAATCATCAGCCAATTCTGATGCAAAATAGGGACAACGTCAAGGCCTTACAGCTGTTACATTTTTCCTTCCTTCTAACAGATCAGAAGAAGGGTCAAATAAATGATAATGTCAGCCAGGCCGAAAGGCAAAATAGTGGCCCAGTCATGAAGTAGGGAGGGTGGGAGCAGCATGAGAAGTCCACAGAGTGGCCGAATTACATAATGGTGAGGTGGAAGCAGCATGAGGAGACCACAGAGTGGGCCAATAACAGAGTCTGGAGGTGGCAGCAGCATCAGGAGGAGGACACAGAGTGGCACAATGACAGTGTGGAGGTGGCAGCTGCATCAAGAGGCCACAGAGTGGCACAATGACAGAGTGTGGAGGTGGCAGCAGCAGCATCAGGAGGAGTCCACAGAGTAGCACAATGACAGAGTGCAGTGGTGACGGTAGCAGCAGCATCAGGAGGAGGCCATAGGGTCGCACAATGACAGAATGTGGATGTGGCAGCAGCAGCATAAAGAGGAGGCCACAGGATGGCACAATGACAGTGTGGAGGTGGCGGCAGCATCAGGAGGCCACAGAGTGGCACAATGACAGAGTGTGGAGGTGGAGGCAGAAGAAGCATCAAGAGAAGGCCACAGGCTGGCACAATGACAGTGTGGAGGTGGCAGCAGCAGCAGCAGCATGAGTAAACCACAGGGTGGCACAATGACAAAGTGTGGAGGTGGTAGCAGCAGCATCAAGAGGAGGTCACAGGGTGGCACAATGACAGTGTGGAGGTGGCAGCAGCATCATCAGTAGGCCACAGAATGGTACAATGACAGAATGTGGATGTGGCAGCAGCAGCATAAGGAGGAGGCCACAGGGTGGCACAATGACAGTGTGGAGGTGGCGGCAGCATCAGGAGGCCACAGAGTGGCACAATAACAGAGTGTGGAGGTGGAGGCAGAAGAAGCATCAAGAGAAGGCCACAGGCTGGCACAATGACAGTGTAGAGGTGGCAGCAGCAGCATGAGTAAACCACAGGGTGGCACAATGACAAAGTGTGGAGGTGGTAGCAGCAGCATCAAGAGGAGGTCACAGGGTGGCACAATGACAGTGTGGAGGTGGCAGCAGCATCATCAGTAGGCCACATAATGGCACAATGACAGAATGTGGAGGTGGCAGCAGCAGCATCAGGAAGCCAGAGAGTGGCACAATTTCATAGTGTTGAGGTATCAGCAACATCAGGAGGCCAGAGAGTGGCAAGGTTACATAGTGTGGAGGTGGCAGCAGCATCAAGAGACCACAGAGTGGCAAGGTGACCTAGTGTTGAGGTAGCAGCAGCATCAGGAGACCACAGAGTGGCAAGGTTACATAGTGTGGAGGTGGCAGCAGCATCAGGAGACCACAGAATGGCAAGGTGACATAGTGTTGAGGAAACAGCAGCATGAGGAGACCACAGAGTGGCAAGGTGACATAGTGTGGAGGTGGCAGCAGCATCAGGAGACCACAGAGTGGCAAGGTGACATAGTGTGGGGGTGGCAGTAGCATCAGGAGACCACAGAGTGGCAAGGTGACATAGTGTGGAGGTAGCAGCAGCATCAGACCACAGAGTGGCAAGGTAATATAGTGTGGAGGTAGCAGCAGCATCAGGAGACCGCAGAGTGACTCTGTGACAGAGTGGGGAGGTGGGTGGCAATACCAGTACCAGCTAATGATGGTGAGTGAAAGAAGGGGCACTTGGCATCAGATGTGTGGCATCAGGCGTGTGGCAGCATCAGAATAGTATCTGAGGCAGGTAACCAGAAAAAACCGGTCTCTTTTGTCAAAAGGTGTGGCACCATGGATGATCTAGTCTGATGCATCAGGCATTGGTGGGTGAAAATCCTGGCTGATCCATGCCTGATTTATCTTGACAAAGGTCAGTCTCTCCAAATTTTGGGTGGACAGGTGAGTTCTTCTTGGGGTAACTATGGCCCCCGCCGAACTACACACCCGCTCTGATGCCACACTACTGGCCGGGCAGGACAGCTTTTCCAGGGCAAACTGACAGTTGCAGCCACAAATCTAGTTTGGTTGCCCAGTAATCTAGCGGATCTCCAATGTGGGGTGGCAGGGTGCTGTCCACCCCCTGCTGGTTCTAGTCCTGCTCCAGGTCTTGCTGCTGGTGAGTAGTTTCTTCACTAGGCAGGTTAAGAAAGCTGCTCATCAGTGAGTCTAGACTTAAGTTGCTGCTGTTGGAGCTGTAACTGCTCCTACCCCCCCCCCCCCACTCTGCCACTGCAGCCATGGCAGAGGGACGTGTGTGCAGAGGGCCCCCCAATCAGACCAGCGAGAGAATGGACAATGGCGCAGATAGGCAGCGGCCAGCTGACTACATAGGATGTCTCTATAGTGATTCAGTTTGTCTCCCCTCTCTGCGGGTGTAAAAAAGGCCCCATGTTGGACCGGTAGCAAGGGTCCAATAAGGTAGAGAGCCAGAAGTCATCCCTCTGCCGAATGGTGAAAATTCGGCTGTCACTACGCAAGCAAGTGAGCATGCATCGGGCTATTTGTGCAAGTGATTTGGAGGGACTCCCTGCCTCCATCTCCACTGCATACTGCCACGGTGTGTTTGGGTCCTCTGCCTCGTCTTCCTTATTGCTCTGTAACTCCTCTGGCTGCTCTTCCTCTCCTGTCACCTGTGTAGGAAAACCACACATTTTGCTGCACATTGCTTGTGCTCCAATGTACTCCTTCTAGTCTTCCTCCAGTTCAACCCCAAAGGGCTCATGTGGCCGTGAGATCTAGGCGCACACGTCTCCAGTCCCCTGACCAGCCAGATTTACCAGCATCTGTTCCAGGACATGAAGCAGTGGAATGACATCATTCATCCTGTAGTCCTGGCGACTGACAAATAACGTGACCTCCTCAAAGGGCCTGAGCAAACGGCAGGTGTCACGCATGAGCTGCCACTGGCTGACATCGAAGTTACACAGGGGAGTACTCCTGTCTGCTTGGATCATGAAGAAATCATTTATGGCCTTTCTCTGTTTGTATAGTCGGTCCAACATATGAAGGGTGAAATTCCAATTGGTGAAATTGTCGCATATCAGCCTATGTTGGGGGATGCCATTCTGCCGCTGCAGCTCAAGGAGGATGTGCTTTGCGGTGTACAAGTGGCTAAAGTGCATGCAAAGTTTCTTGGCCATTTTTAGGATGTCTTGCAGATCGGTGGAAGACTTCAGGAACCGCTTGACAACCAGATTGAACATGTATGCCATGCAGGGAGCATGGCTCAGCCCTCATTGACGCAGCACTGACATCATGTTCTTCCTGTTGTCGGTTACTATTTTTCCGATTTTGAGTTGTCGCAGTGAAAGACAGGATTCGATTTCTTGATGAAGGACACAGAGCAGTTCCTCCCCTGTGTGACTCAGTTCGCCCAGGTAAATAAGGTGCAGAAGAGAGTGACACCGCCGTGCCCTGCACATGTGTAATGCGGGAGAGGCACTGTGAATTGTCCCTGCAGTGGAGGTTTAGAAAACTGTGGAGGAAGAGGAGGCAGAGGCGGATATTGTCGCAGGACCAACGGTGTGAGAATGTAGAGGTGGAAGCTGCGTCACCTGGAGAAGTTGCTGGTGGGGCTGTGCAGGAACCACATTTACCCAGTGGGCCGTAAAGGACATGTATTGTCCCTGACCCTAGTTATAGCTCCACATTTCGGCACTGCCATGCACTTTGGCAGGCACCAACAGGCTCAAGGACTGGCCCACATTCTATTCTACATACGTGTGCAGGGCTGGTACTGCCTTTTTGGCTAAAAAATGACTGCTTGGGAATTTCCTCTCGGCTCGGCAAAAGCCCTCAGTTCTCTGAAAGGTGCAGAGTCCACCACGTGGATAGTGAGGGGCTGCAGCACCAGCAACTTGGCCAGGAGCACATTCAGCTTCTGCACCATTGAATGAGTGCACGCATGCTGTTATCTCATGGCAATTGCTTCGGTGATTGATTGCTGACAGAATGACTGACCAGGAGGAGCAGGAGCATCAGGACCAGCAGATAATGGGAATGGCAGACAGCTCCCTTCGGATGAGGTGGTGGAGCCTTGACTGCCTGAAATTGGGTGCGTGCCAATGGGAGATTCAGATGTTGCTGCGGCAGGCTGGACCACCACATCGGGGCCACGTTCTTCAAGGCCACTTTATAGTGATGCTGCATATGTTGACACAGGCCCGTGCGCCAACATTGGCTCCCTGGCCACGCTTCACCTACTGCCCACATATTCTACAAATGGCCATGTTCACCTCATCCGGGGGCTTAACAAAAAACTTCCACATTGCCGTATAGGTGATTTTACCCCCAACACTCAGCACTAACTGACTGCTACCACCGCTGCCTCCGTGAACCTCTGCACTACTACTTTCCAGGCAGGTAGGCTCCTGCGAAGCACTGCTGCCACTGTGCTGAGCTCCTGGCCACGCTAGCGACTTGCTGGCTCCGCTGCTGCCTTATGGGCAAACCGCTACCCTCTTCTCCCGATGATGATGAAGCCCCTAATTCACCCTGCTCCCAAGTGCAATCAGCTACATCATCATTATCGAGTACTGTCTGCACGTCACTGATGTCCTCTTCAACGGTCTCCTCATCACTACTTGCCTGCCTAGCGGAGGAAGCAGCGGATGTCTCCACCACATCTTGGCTGGCCAGTAGCTGCTGACTGTCCTCTAGTAGTTCATCTTCGCTGAGCCCACAGTATATAATACTTCTCTGGCTGAGGGAACAGAAAAGGACTGAGGCAGGTAGAGGACAGGTGAGGACACAGGGCCTGCTCCTGGGCCATTTTAACTAAGGGTTTTGTCTGACGAACCCACGACTTTTGACAGGGGGTGTCTGATGTCACTTGGGATGAAGTGGATGATCGAGCAAACCATTCAAGAACCACTGGGTTGCTGGTCAAAACACGACCATTAGAAGACACCGGGAGCTCAGGCCTCTCGCTGCGAATCCTGATGCCACGTTCCCTTACTTTGCTGCGACCTGTGCCTGCACCAGAAACATTTAGGCCTTTGCCACGCCCCTGTGCAGGGCCTGGCACTTCTCTGTCTGATATACTGTTAGATCAAATAAATAAATAAAAAGGAAATAAAAAAAATAAAAAAGTCTGTAATTTACTCACTTCACCACACAACGGCTAATAAGCCCTTTTCCCCCCACTAATACATGCCACAAAAGGCTTTAGAACATATAACTACACTGCTGAACGGCAAATAATATATATTTTTTTGCCACTAATAAATGCAAAAAAGGGCTTTAGACCATATAACTGCACCGCTGAACGTCAAATAGGACATTCATTTTTTCCACTTATACACCCCACAAAAGGCTTTAGAACATATAATTGCACAGCTGAATGGCAAATAATATATATTTTTTTTGCCATTAATACTCGCCAAAAAGGGCTTTATAACATATAACTGCACCGCTGAACGGCAAATAGGCCCTTATTTTGTTCCACTTATACACGGCAGAAAAGGCTTTAGAACACATAACTACACCGCTAAACGGCAAACAATATATATTTTTTGGGCACTAATACACACCTAAAAGGGCTTTAGAACATATAACTGCACTGGTGAATGGCAAATAATATATATTTTTTGCCACTAATACAAGCCAAAAAGGGCTTTCATTTTCTCACTTCACCACACAATGACTAATAAGCCTTTTTTTACCCCACTAATACAAGCCAAAAAATGCTTTAGAATGTACACTCACCTAAAGAATTATTAGGAGTACCTGTTCTATTTCTCATTAATGTGATTATCTAGTCAACCAATCACATGGCAGTTGCTTCAATGCATGTAGGGTTGTGGTCCTGGTCAAGACAATCTCCTGAACTCCAAACTGAATGTCAGAATGGGAAAGAAAGGTGGGCTACAACAGCAGAAGACCCCACTGGGTACCACTCATCTCCTCTACAAACAGGAAAAAGAGGCTACAATTTGCACAAGCTCACCAAAATTGGACTGGAAAAATGTTGCCTGGTCTGATGAGTCTCGATTTCTGTTGAGACATTCAAATGGAAGAGTCTGAATTTGGCGTAAACAGAATGAGAACATGTATCCATCATGCCTTGTTACCACTGTGCAGGCTGGTAGTGGTGCTGTAATGGTGTGGGTGTCATGGTCTTACCTTCTTGCTGCTCTCCTTCGTTTGACTTGTGCTGGCGGCCATCTTGGTTTCTGGGTTTCTTGTAGCCTTCCACCCTGCGGCTTCTCCTTCCCACTGGGAGGAGCTGGATGCCTAGCTCATATATATAGGAGGTCTGTGGCTTCAGTTCCTTGCTTGGTCCTCCTGTGTTCACATGCTTCTAAGACTGCTGCTGCTTCTGGTTCCTGATCCTGGCTTCGTCTGACTACCCTGCTGGTTCCTGATCCAGGCTTCGTCTGACTACCCTGCTGGTTCCTGATCCAGGCTTCGTCTGACTACCCTTCTGGTTCCTGACCTCTGGCTTCGCAAGACCCTGCTTCGGTTTAGCCATCCGTTTGGACTTTTGCCTTACAGCTTGATTTTCAATAAAGCCTTCTTATTTCCACTTATCTCTTGTTGTACGTCTGGTTCATGGTTCCATGACATTAGGACCAAGCCATGAATTCTGACGGTACAGGGCCATCCTCGCTACCTACGCTGGTTGCCAGACTTGATCAGCAGGATCACCTGTTGGGTCGGTTCGCTGTGGCGTTGCAAACCCTGCTTGAACGCACGGCTCATTTAGCTTCCGTTGCCGATGGGTCGGTTGTCGCTCCTGGGCCCGCTCCTACTGCCGCTCCGGTTGTTGCGCCAGAGTCTACCCCGACACCTGTTGCTGCGCCTGCGGTGTTTCGGGGTATGACCGGTTCTGCCCCCCTTCCACAGCGCTTTGGGGGAGAGCCAACTCAGTGCCGAGGTTTCCTTAACCAGGTGGGCATTTATTTCGAGTTGCTGCCACATGCCTTTCCTACTGAGAGATCAAAGGTGGGCTTCTTGATCTCGCTGCTCTCGGACAAGGCCTTGGCCAGCCCTTTATGGGAGAACAACAATCCGGTGGTTGCCGAGTTTTCCGGTTTTGTTGCTTCTCTTCGGAAGGTATTCGATGTGCCGGCTCGTGCTGCCTCTGCTGCGAAGCTCCTTATGTCCATCAGACAGGGTTCACGATCCGTAGCTGAATACGCCATTGAGTTTCGTACCCTGGCATCAGAGGTGGGCTGGAATAATGAGGCTCTGGTCGCTGCTTTCTCTCATGGTCTCTCGGATGCCTTGAAGGATGAGGTTGCAGCTAAGGACCTACCAGTGGAGCTCGAGTCTCTTATTTCTTTCCTGATTTTGATTGACACCAGACTCAGGGAGAGACCTTCCTTTAAGGAGAGCCTGCGGAGGTCTTCTAACAGATTGGCGCCTACGTTTGCTGTCCCACCCGTGCCTCCCTCTCCTCCCACGCCTCCTGGGGATGACTTGTCTGGGGGTGAACCCATGCAGCTGGGGTTTGCTCGCCTGTCCGAGGGGGAGAGGGTACTCCGGAGACGCGAGGGCCGATGCATGTACTGTGGTCTCGGTGGGCATTTTCGGTTGGCATGCCCGAACCGTCCGGGAAACGCTCGCACCTGAGATCCTGTCGGGGGCAGATCTTGGGTGGAGTCTCCTCGTCCCCGGTTTCCCGTGTTGACAAACCACTGATTACTGTTGTCCTCTCCTGGGTCGGGGGCTCGGTGACGACCCAGGCGTTGGTGGACTCTGGTGCTGGTGGTTTGTTCATTGATAGTGTGTTCGCTGCCGCCAATTCCATTCCTCTGCAGCCTCGAGGTTCCCCACTGGCTCTTGAGGCGATAGACGGCAGACCCCTTCTGCCGCCACACGTGACTCATGAGACCCTTCCAGTGGGGATGGCCATTGGTGCCGTTCACAGAGAGTCGGTCTGTCTCCAGGTTATTTCGTCTCCACACTACTCGGTGGTCTTGGGGTACCCCTGGCTCCAGAAGCATAATCCGACTTTCGATTGGAGATCGGCCGAGATCCTCTCGTGGTCACCGCAGTGTGGGGCTAGTTGCATCCATGGGTCTGTCAAGTTGCTGTGTACTTCCTCGGACTCTCTGTTGCCTCCTGAATACGAGGAGTACCGGGATGTATTCGATAAGGTGCGTGCGGTTGCCCTACCTCCGCACCGCCCATACGATTGTGCCATAGAGTTACAATCTGGTGCCGTTCCTCCTCGTGGCAAAGTCTATCCACTGTCGGTAGCGGAGAATGAGGCCATGGAGGAGTACGTGAGGGAGGCGCTTTCACGCGGACACATTCGCAAATCCTCGTCCCCGGCAGGGGCTGGATTTTTATTTGTGAAAAAGAAGGGCGGTGAGTTGAGGCCTTGCATCGATTACAGGGGTCTCAATCGCATCACGATCAAGAACGCTTACCCGATACCCTTGATTTCCGAGCTGTTCGATCGCCTCAAAGGGGCCACGGTCTTTACCAAACTCGACCTGAGGGCGGCATATAACCTGGTAAGGATCAAGGCGGGCGATGAGTGGAAGACCGCGTTTAACACCAGGACCGGTCATTATGAATCCTTGGTTATGCCCTTTGGGTTGTGCAATGCGCCCGCAGTCTTCCAGGAATTCATCAACGATGTTTTCCGTGACCTGTTGCAGCAGTGTGTGGTGGTCTATTTGGATGACATCTTTTTTTTTTTTTTTCTTTAACAATTTTTTATTGTTTTATAATTATATCAAGTACATGTATGACAATAGATCACAGTCAGATACAGTCAGGTAATACAGAATATCGTAAGGCATGATGACAGGTGATCCAGCTGTACAAGTTACATTTAGAGCAACCAAAATAAACCTGAAACTTATGGAGAACAAAGGGAGAGGGGGGGAGGGAAGAGAGGAAGGAGGAAAGGGTGGAGGGAGGGAAGGGATGTAGGAGGTTAGTCAAGTCTGCTAATAGGCAATTATACTATAGGTATAGTTTCAAGTAAAGTGTCTATATTCTTTCCAGCGAGTCCAAGTCGATAGAAAGGTAGATCTAGATTTTAATTCCCAATGGGATAGCTCCTCAAGTCGGTAAATTTGGTCGACTTTGTTGAGCCAATGCTCAACCTTTGGGGTTTCAGTGGAACGCCACATAGTTGGAACAATTAGACGCGCTGCCGATATCAGGGAGGAAAATAAGGCTAACGTATACTTGTCCCTACCGCAGATGCCAAACGAAAGTAAAGCAGTTTCAGGAGCGCATGGGAAGGCGGACTTGCATATCTCATTGCTAATTTGAAAAATGGTTTTCCACCAATCAGAGATCTTGGGACAGTCCCACCAAATATGGAGGAATGTGCCTTTCATGTCCTCGCACCTCCAACAGTGTTCCGGAACACCAGGGAAAAATTTTGAGATTTTGTCTGGGGTTTTATACCATCGTGATAGGACTTTGTAGCCATTTTCCTGGACACGAACACAACGAGAGAGTTTGTGAGGGATTGTGCAAATTTTTAGAACTTCCTTTTGTGTGAAGCACTTATTCAAGTCGCCTTCCCATATGCCAATGAAAGCAGGCTTGACATCCGCCGCAGGGAGATTTATCAGTTTGTACATAGTAGATATGAGCTTAGGAGGATATTTGAGAGTATTAAGTAAATTTTCGAACCAGTCTGGGGTCTTTTGAGTATTAAGAGTTTTTGCCCATAAGGCAAGGTCTTTCTTTATAAAGTGAATGAGTAGATTGTTAGAGGGAGTCAGATTTAATGCTTCCAATAGAAGTGAGTCAGATAAGACACAGCCATCTTTGTCCAGTAATTCTAGTATAGGTTTGCTGGAGGATCTGAGCTCGATAGGGGAAGAATTTTTTAGTTCAATAGGAGCCAGTGATATCATGTCTTTCACTTGTAGAAAGGGAGAAGGAAGAGTTAGTGCCCGAAAATTGGCGGAGAACCACTCCCATACCTTAAAAGTAGTGGAAATTATCGGATTAGGTATGGAAGTTCGAGCAGGAAGTGGCTTGTCCGCCAACAACAAGGCCCTAAGAGTGGAAGGAAAGTATACATTCTCCAAAGCTAACCATTGTTTTTGGTTATGGGGTCTAAGCCAATCCATTAGTCTACATAGGTGTATGGCCTTCATGTATTTCTCTGGGTCTGGGAGGCCTATTCCTCCTAAATGCTTGGGTTTGGTCAAAGTTGCAAAGGAGATCCTAGGTTTCCTTCCCTGCCAGATAAATTTCCTTATTTGGATGACATCTTGGTATATTCTGAATCCATGGAGGCCCACATTCTGGATGTCAGACGAGTGTTGCAACGGTTACGAGAGAACAAGCTGTTCGGTAAGCTTGAGAAATGCGAATTTCACCGATCCCAGGTAACCTTCTTAGGTTACATCATTTCCGCTGAGGGGTTCTCCATGGATCCTGAGAAGGTTTCGGCTGTCTTACAGTGGCCCCAGCCCAGTGGTCTTCATGCCCTGCAGCGCTTTTTGGGCTTCGCCAATTATTATCGGAAGTTCATCAGGGACTTTTCCATGCTAGCCAAGCCTCTCACGGATCTGACCAGGAAGGGCAGTAATCCCCAGGTCTGGCCGCTTGAGGCCATCCGAGCTTTTGAGGCTCTAAAGTCCGCCTTTGTGTCGGCTCCGATTCTGTCGCATCCCAACCCTGGGTTGCCTTTTGTCCTCGAGGTGGACGCGTCTGAGACGGGAGTAGGCGCCCTTCTGTCTCAGCGTAGAACACCAGAGGGTCCTCTGCTTTCTTGTGGGTTTTACTCCCGGAAACTGTCTTCCGCGGAGTGCAACTATCAGATTGGTGACAGGGAGTTATTGGCCATCGTGCAGGCCCTTAAAAAATGGAGGCACTTGCTCGAGGGCTCGGTGGTTCCGGTTCTCATCCTGACGGACCACAAGAATCTGACCTACCTCTCTGAGGCCAAGAGATTGACACCACGTCAGGCCAGATGGGCTCTGTTCTTGTCACGTTTTAATTACGTGGTCTCCTACCTACCCGGTTCCAAGAACATCAGAGCGGATGCCTTATCACGGCAGTACTCCGAGCTGTCCGGGGAGGAGTCGATTCCGACTTCGGTCATACCTCCGAATCAGATCCTGGCCGCCATTCGCACCAGCCTGACCTCTCCCCTGGGTGAGCAGATTTTGGCGGCTCAATCTGGTGCTCCCTCTGGGAGACCCAACGGCAGATGTTTTGTGCCTGAGGAGTTGCGCACTCGGTTGTTGCGAACCTACCATAACTCCAAGGCCGCGGGGCATCCTGGAAAGAATCAGCTGTCCTGGGCTGTTTCACGTCTGTTCTGGTGGCCTTCTCTACGTTCCGACATCGCCGCATATGTAGCGGCATGCTCCGTTTGTGTCCAGAGTAAGTCCCCTCGGCACCGTCCGTTGGGCCTTTTGCAACCCATAGCCACCGGGGAGCGTCCATGGTCACACCTGGGGATGGATTTCATTGTGGACCTCCCTGCATCCCGAGGCCATACGGTCATTCTCATGATTGTGGATCGGTTTTCCAAAATGTGCCACTGTGTTCCTCTCAAGAAGTTACCCTCTGCACAAGAGTTGGCCACGATTTTTGCCAGGGAGGTCTTCCGGTTGCACGGTTTGCCCAAGGAGATTGTGTCGGATCAGGGGAGTCAGTTTGTGTCCAGGTTCTGGCGCTCCTTTTGCTCCCAGTTGGGGATTCATCTCTCTTTCTCCTCGGCCTACCACCCTCAGTCCAATGGGGCCGCAGAACGATCCAATCAGGCCTTGGAGCAATTCCTTCGTTGCTATGTCTCCGATCACCAAGACAATTGGGTTGACCTCCTGCCTTGGGCTGAGTTTGCCAGGAACACGGCGGTGAACTCTTCCTCTGGGACGTCTCCCTTCATGGCCAATTATGGGTTCCAACCTGCCGTGTTACCGGAGGTATTCTCTCCCCAGGATATTCCGGCTGTGGAGGATCACCTTTCCGTCCTACGTGCTTCTTGGGTATAGATCCAGAGGTCCCTTGAGGTCTCTGCGCAGCGCCAGAGACTCCAGGCTGATCGCAGACGAGCGCCCACTCCTTCCTACCAGGTCGGAGACCGCGTATGGTTGTCCACCCGCAACCTCAACCTTCGAGTGCCCACTCCCAAGCTGGCGCCTCGCTTTGTTGGTCCCTTCCGAGTGCTTCGCAGGGTAAACCCGGTAGCCTATGCCCTTGCGCTTCCTCCTGGCATGCGGATCTCCAACGTGTTTCATGTCTCCCTGTTGAAGCCACTGGTGTGTAATCGTTTCACTTCCTCGGTTCCTCGGCCTCGTCCGGTCCAAGTGGGCAATCGTGAGGAGTATGAGGTGAGCAATATCCTGGACTCACGCCTGGTCCGCTGTCGGGTGCAGTTTTTGGTCCATTGGCGTGGTTATGGTCCAGAGGAGCGTTCCATGGTTCCCTCCGCAGATGTCCATGCTCCTGCCTTGCTCCGAGCCTTCCACGCACGCTTCCCTCAGAAACCGTTCTTTACTCCGCGGAGGAGGGGCCCTTGAGGGGGAGGTACTGTCATGGTCTTACCTTCTTGCTGCTCTCCTTCGTTTGACATGTGCTGGCGGCCATCTTGGTTTCTGGGTTTCTTGTAGCCTTCCACCCTGCGGCTTCTCCTTCCCACTGGGAGGAGCTGGATGCCTAGCTCATATATATAGGAGGTCTGTGGCTTCAGTTCCTTGCTTGGTCCTCCTGTGTTCACATGCTTCTAAGACTGCTGCTGCTTCTGGTTCCTGATCCTGGCTTCGTCTGACTACCCTGCTGGTTCCTGATCCAGGCTTCGTCTGACTACCCTTCTGGTTCCTGACCTCTGGCTTCGCAAGACCCTGCTTCGGTTTAGCCATCCGTTTGGACTTTTGCCTTACAGCTTGATTTTCAATAAAGCCTTCTTATTTCCACTTATCTCTTGTTGTACGTCTGGTTCATGGTTCCATGACAGTGGGAGATGTTTTCTGGGCACACTTTAGGCCCCTTAGTGCCAATTGGCCATAGTTTAAATGCCACGGGCTACCTGAGCATTGTTTCTAACCATGTCCATCCCTTCATGACCACCATGTAACCATCCCCATGCACCATGTCACAAAGCTCGAATCATTTCAAATTGGTTTCTTGAACATGACAATGAGTTCACTGTACTAAAATGCCCCCCCCCCCCAGTCACCAGATCTCAACCCAATAGAGCATCTTTGGGATGTGGTGGAACGGGAGCTTCGTGCCCCGGATGTGCATCCATCAAATCTCCATCAACTGCAAGATGCTATCCTATCAATATGGGCCAACATTTCTAAAGAATGCTATCAGCACCTTGTTGAATCAATGCCACGTAGAATTAAGGCAGTTCTGAAGGCAAAAGGGGGTCCAACACCGTATTAGTATGGTGTTCCTAATAATTCTTTAGGTGAGTGTATAACTGCACCGCACAAGGGCAAATAAGATATATAAATATTTCCTTGTAATAAACCCTGTTCAAGCAGCACTTGCACCCCAATAACAAGAACAGTTAGCTGGAATTATAGAGCTGTGTAATGGCAATTTGGATCCGCAGTCAGTTCAGCAAGGTGTAGTAGGCTGCAATCTCCCCTATTGAACCCTTTTCTGCTTCAATACTGTGGAATGATTCTTCCCTATCCTTTCCCTGAACGTCTGTACAGCAAAATAAATGTTTTAAAGTCTTTTCTACCACTGTCCCTAGCGCCTGCTGACATTTATCCCTGCACTAAGTACACTGGAAAATGCCTGAATCCAAGATTGCTGAGGCTATTTATAGGGCTGTGACATCATAGGGCTTGCCGGCTGCTGATTGGCTGCATGCATGGCATTGTGGGTGATCCCTCGTTCTCCGAATTTTTTGCTCAATGTCCTAACACGTGCAACAGCCATTCAAAAAAAAAAATTTGATTTGTTACCACGAAGCGTGAGGAAAGATCCCACGCAAGATTTTGTGCTAGATCTTTGAGCAAGATGGTCGCCGCGGCCATCTTGCAATTTTTTGTTTTTACTGAATAATCCCTAAAATGATTTAATATTCATCTCAGATGCCACTATTAGTGATTAAGTATGAGAGGGGTTCAATGATGGGGGCCGTTCCCGGGCATTATACCTGCTATTTACAAATGAAATGTGCTTTGTGATGAAGTAATTCGTCACAAAGCAATTTTTTTTAAAAAATTCAGTGAAGTAGCCAAATGGATTTTTTGAGAACTCTTCTCCTCAATAGTTTTACATTTTAAAAAGGCATAATGAATGCGACAGCACAGTGTGTTTTTAAGCAGGCTGTTTAACACCATCAACAATGCATTACTTATAGATATACAGGTCCAATGCATATTGTGATAAAGTTCATTATTTTCTGTAATGTACTGATAAACATTAGACTTTCATATATTTTAGATTCATTACACACAACTGAAGTAGTTCAAGCCTTTTATTGTTTTAATATTGATGATTTTGGCATACAGCTCATGAAAACCCCAAATTCCTATCTAAAAAAATTAGCATATTTCATCCGACCAATAAAAGAAGAGTGTTTTTAATACAAAAAAAGTCAACCTTCAAATAATTATGTTCAGTTATGCACTCAATACTTGGTCGGGAATCATTTTGCAGAAATGACTGCTTCAATGCGGCATGGCATGGAGGCAATCAGCCTGTGGCACTGCTGAGGTGTTATGGAGGCCCAGGATGCTTCGATAGCGGCCTTAAGCTCATCCAGAGTGTTGGGTCTTGCGTCTCTCAACTTTCTCTTCCCAATATCCCACAGATTCTCTATGGGGTTCAGGTCAGGAGAGTTGGCAGGCCAATTGACCACAGTAATACCATGGTCAGTAAACCATTTACCAGTGGTTTTGGCACTGTGAGCAGGTGCCAGGTCGTGCTGAAAAATGAAATCTTCATCTGCATGAAGCTTTTCAGCAGATGGAAGCATGAAGTGCTCCAAAATCTCCTGATAGCTAGCTGCATTGACCCTGCCCTTGATAAAACACAGTGGACCAACACCAGCAGCTGAAATGGCACCCCAGACCATCACTGACTGTGGGTACTTGACACTGGACTTCAGGCATTTTGGCATTTCCCTCTCCCCAGTCTTCCTCCAGACTCTGGCACCTTGATTTCCGAATGACATGCAAAATTTGCTTTCATACGAAAAAAGTACTTTGGACCACTGAGCAACAGTCCAGTGCTGCTTCTCTGTTGCCCAGGTCAGGCGCTTCTGCCGCTGTTTCTGGTTCAAAAGTGGCTTGACCTGGGGAATGCGGCACCTGTAGCCCATTTCCTGCACACCCCTGTACACAGTGGCTCTGGATGTTTCTACTCCAGACTCAGTCCACTGATTCCGCAGGTCCCCCAAGGTCTAGAATCGGTCCTTCTCCACAATCTTCCTCAGGGTCTGGTCACCTCTTCTCGTTGTGCAGCGTTTTCTGCCACACTTTTTCCTTCCCACAGACTTCCCACTGAGGTGCCTTGATACAGCACTCTGGGAACAGCCTATTCGTTCAGAAATTTCTTTCTGTGTCTTACCCTCTTGCTTGTAATGAATCTAAAATATATGAAAGTCTAATGTTTATCAGTACATTACAGAAAATAATGAACTTTATCACAATATGCAATTTTTTTTAGAAGGACCTGTATATGTTAGTTCCGCTTAAAATGGTTCTCAAAGAAACAAACCCCCCTTCCCCTGAAAATACCAAAAGAAAATGTTAATTATAAATAAACTCCTAAATGCATTTAATGTTTTGTAATGGCTCATTTTATCTATGAGGCAATCAGTTGAGAAATTAAAATGGCTGCCATATTCCTGGACATAAAATCCGTCCTAATGACACAGCAGGATGACCTGTATGGAATACAGAGCACAGAGCAGGAGCCAAACGGAGCTGATCTCACCTTGTACACATAGACTGAAGTGTATGAATAAAGACCAGACACACTCTTCTGTGGTTGAGGTTTGTCATTAAAAAACATTGCTGTACATAATTTCATGCTCCACAGTGCTAATACAGGCAGAGAACCAGGATCCTGCATTGTGCTCTGCCTCCTCACAAAGGCCATCCTGCAGTGTCATTAGAAGGATGGAATCCATTCTCAGGAATCTGACAGCAGCCTTTTTTATTCCCCCACTAATAGACAAAATGAGCCATTTTAAATTATTAAAGGCATTTAGGAGTCTATTTATAATAACATGCTTTTTTAGTATGATCTTTTTTTAATTTTTGTTTCACTTTAAAGTTGGGGGGGATAAAAAAAGAAAGAATGAGAAATGAGAAAAAAATAGGAGACCTTCAAAGTATTATACACCAAATTTTTTTAAAATATTTATGACGCTTCATTAAATTTGATGATTTTGTTCTGAAGATTTAAACATCTAAAGAACGTTCCAAATGTATATCGTATAATAAATTCTGGAAATTTCACAAAATATATTAAACAGAATGTTTTGGTCCTCTCGAACCTTACTCTGCAAATAGTGCTGTGGCCAAACTGTGTTCCCATGCTCATCCGTCACGGGATAAGCTTATCCCGTGCTGTGTCTTGGATAGTTCTAAGATCCAACGATCCAAGACACCGCACAAGGATGCATCTTGGCCACTGCACTTTCCGCAGAGAAAGGTCCAAGTGAAACAAAACCTCCAGTTTAATATACTTTGTGGCATTTCTGGAATTTTCTATATCATAAACATTTGGGTTGTTCCTTGGATTTTCGAACTTTCACAATAAAATCATCAACTAATTGCATAAAACCTATTGGTGTGCCTCGACTATTTTAATGGTATTGAATCACTGACAACTTAAGTAATTTACGAGCACCAACATTAGCAAATGTGCAAACTTCACTTTTTTTTTAATATAGCGATATACAAGACAATTGGAGAAATTTTGATTCTGATAGACATTTTTTGGACCCAAATTGAATTTCTTTATTAGAATTGGACCTGAAACAATTTTCAAGGCATTCACTCATCTCTATACAGAAGCATAAAGGAACAAAACCCATTCCAAACAGTGTAGTAGGCAAAGGTGGTCAAAATGAAACACAAATAATGATATCTGACAGATTAAATGGCTAAAGAGTTAGAGAGTTAATGCAAAATATAAACGCATCAATGTATCCAGATTAAATAAAAAATAATAATGAAAAAAGCTGATCCATAAAATAGTAAGGTTGGAGAACTGAGGGGGAGATTTTTCAAACTGGTGTAAAGTAGAACTGGCTTAGTTGCCCAAAACAACCATTAAGATTCCACCTTTTTATTTTCCAAAGGAGCTGTGAAAAATTAAAGGTTGAATGTGATTGGTTGCTATGGGCAACTAAGCCAGTTCTACTTTACACCACTCCGCCTGAGTGCTCTCCTTTGTGATACCTACTTCAATATATAGTGCAGGCATTTGTTTCTTTATGTTTTTGTGTTTCTGTGTTGCTATAATGGCTGCAGATAGGCTGCAGAAGCAATGGGCTAAAAAGAGTTGTTAGGATAAGTCGTCATAGTAGTTTGAGTTGGATGGAAAAGAAAACAGAATTTCAATAATCAGAGAAGATGTATCTATTCTGCAAGCAATAAACAGATGGCTCACTTTGGTTCACCACAGCTGGTGCTCAGGTTCTGAGAAACACCCCTAGTTCTGAATTGCAAAAAGTTTGAGAAGTTGAACCGGCACTCAAAACAATTGGTAATCACGTGGAAATGAAATGCAAATGTTAAAAATTTATTGACACTACATCAACATGTATACATAAAATAAAATAGATAAAAAGACATATAAATATGTCTAGGATCAAAGTTGGTACAGAAATGTCACCTTCGGAGTTCGCTGTGTCAAAAAGAACTACATCCGTATCCTCCCAGTAGGGATGACTTTTTGGATCACAGTTGCTATGATAAAGCGAATTCTACTTTGGGCGGCATATACAGCTATATTTTAGATTGCGATGATCAGGGCCTATACTACAGATACATGCAGGTCCCATGCGACATATAGTTGTTTCAAAAGGTAAACATATGCGGCACCTTGGATAATGAGTTGCTGTACATATTTAACTCTATAACTCCACTTTAGGTAATATTCAGACTGTCCATCGGTGTGACTCCAACCGTGTTACGAGTCTAATTAGCCCACATATGTGGGACTTTTTGTTTCGAGGATATAGTCTCTATAAAGTCTCAGTATAGTTTATCCAGGTTATATCTCTACTCACTGTGTACCTCGTTGGTTCACCTTATTCGATATGCGGGGATTCTTGCTGTGGCGTCCCACAGTTCGATCTGGCTGTGTTAGTTTCGGTTTGTGATTTCGCCGGAACCTCGTCTTAGTTCTCGCGAGAATCTTGTTTCGAATCTTTGCTTATGTGAGTTGGATAGGAAGATTATTGTGCTTCTTTGGCAGTAGGTTATCGGCTTTTAGTACATGGCTTATCTCTTCCTCAGTATCTATAACATACCTATAATAGTAAATCCTTATATTCCCAGTTTGGTAACAATTCTGGAGCATCTTTTCTTAAAACGTTGTGTTCAGTTTCTCTGTTACTCCTCATGGAAATGTATAAATAAGGCCTGGCATACATGGACATTTTTTGGTTCAACAATTATAAAAAAAAATCTTTGATTCTACTGATGCAGTATAAACCAATGTACTAAGTTGCATGTAGTCTTGTGGACTGTAGCTGCCATTCACATCAAAACAATTAGTAATGCTACAAAAGTCTCTGTGTCATGCTCTGTGTCTACCTGCTATGAGGATCATCACTGAACAGATGCCATGTTTCAAAGTAATTTCTCGTAGCTTTCTCACTGACTCCACTATGTTTCCTGACTGCACCCAGTTCAACAACTAAACAGCCCTTGACCCTTTCAAGACCAGGTGATGAGAGGCTGCGGCACACTAGATCCGGTTTCCCTGATCCTCGCTGAGGGGAGCTGGTACACGTAACCTCTCAGATACCGTGGTCATATTTGATCACAGCATCTGAGGGGTTGAATGCATGCAATTGACATTATCGTCGATCGCATACATTAGTCCCGACTCTGGCACAAGTGGGAAACATTTTTAAATGTGCCTATGTAAATTTACGCAAGACAGTTGGGAGAGGTAACCTATCCTGAAATGTCGGTTTTAGCAACTACGTGCATTTCTTATGTAATTAAAAGTTCTGTCACATCCTTTCTAATAATGCAAAGATGTACCAATTGTTTATTATTTCCTTTAGAAGTTAAGAATTAATTGCAAGCAGTTTGTAATGAAGGTCCAGCTGGATGAATTTCAAGAGTTTGTAGCAACACAATGGTGTTGTCCCTCTAATGAGGCACTAGCCTTATCAGTCATTATGCTTTAATACAAAGTGATTTTGAAGAGGAAACACTCCCTTTAAAAATTAATCAATTGAATTACACTAATTATAAATAAAAAAATAACTAACTGAGATATCTCATAATTTTCAGGCCTCTTTCAATGCACATATCCATATCTTGTATCTACCATTCCTCTTACCCATTAATAGACAATAGGGGAGATTTATCAGAACTGGTGTAAAAGAAAATTGGCTTAGTTGCTGATAGCATCCAATCCAATTCTACTTTTTATTTTTCAGAACTACTGTATTTTTCGCTTTATAAGACACACCTAATTATAAGACACACCTAGTTTTCAGAGGAGGAAAATGGGGGGAAAAATAATTTGAACTAAACGGTGCGCTAAAACATTTCAAATAAAATAACATGTAATGTGTATACATTACCAAACAGCCAACAGCAACATTAGGAAACATTATTACTGTAATTAACGGTAACAGATGAGGAAAGACTTAGAACAATACACCTCTAGTCATCTGGAAACCCCAAAAACTCCTCACTACTGTCCAACTCATCAGTGGCTCACTATCAGTGGTATCACTATCACTAGTGTCTTCATACAGGACACCATCCTCAGAGCAGTCCAGGGCATTACTGTTGCCACATTTTTTTTAAGGAGTTTATAACAGTTTCATCATTCACTGACTGCCATGAAGACTTCACCCACCCGCAGACTTGGGTGATAGTGGGCCTTTTTATCTGTCCACTGGCTGTAAGGTTGTGATTTCCAGCAGCCATCCACTTATTCCATTCCTCTCTCATAAAAACCTTAAATGGCTTGTTGATTGACACATCCAAAGGCTGCAGCTGGCTGGTAAGCCCCCAGGAATGACCGCTTGATGATTGTTCACGTCCTTGAACCTCTTTTTTGTGAGTTCACTGATATGTGCCCGAAACTGGTCAAGCACAAGTAGGGCCGGTTTCTTCAGAAACCCTCCAGGGTGTTTGGACCACACTTTGTTGACCCATATTCTCATGCCATCCTTGTCCATCCACCCTTTGTCGTGTATATGCACAATTACGCCTCTTGGAATCGCCTCTTTTGGCATGTTCTTCCTCTTGAAAATTAGCATTGGTGGCAGTTTGGTCCCGTCTGCGCAGCAGGACAATACAACCGTGCAATGGGTTTTCTCGTGTCCTGAGGTCTTCACTGTTACGGTTTTTGCGCCTCTCACATCAACAGTCCTGTTCGATGGAACATCAAAGGTTAATGGGACTTCATCCATATTCCCAATCTGGCCTATTTCATAGCCATTTTTCTTTCTTGCATCTAGCACATATTTGTGGAAAGGTACTTTAGAAAATGAAAGGTGGAATCTGATTGGTTGCTTTGAGCAGCTAAGCTAGTTTTCCTTTATATCAGTTCTGATAAATCCTTATAAGATCAGATAATCCTTTAATAGTCTCACCATGGGGAAATTCACAGTGTTACAGCTGCAGAGAGAGTACAAAAACACCAAAATAAAGGCATTACAGTGGCAGTATATTACAGATAAAAAATGTAAAACGTAAAGTATATAAATATCACAGATCATAGAATTCAGTCTCTGGATAGAATGGTATCCTCAGTAGTGATGAGCGGCAGGGGCAATATTCAAATTTGCGATATATCAAGAATATTTAGGCAAATATTCACCAAATATTAGTGATTTTGTGATATTCGCAATATTCTTTTCGATTGCGCTGTTATGCGCGCGCACGTACGCATGCACTATTAGCTACATAAGTGATAAAAATGTTTGGCAGCAACTTTCGAGATAGTGAGGAAGAACTCCTGATCACGGTAAGCAATTGTACATTACAGCACTGTTTTAGATAAAAATTCCATGCATGTCATAACGATAGCTTTATATGCAGATAGAGTTTTTCAAAGTATTTGAGATCGCACAAATCGTCACTATTGATTTGAATATTTTAGCGCAATACATACAACTTCACCTTTAATCAGGTCTGACACCATATTACTGATTTCTGAGAGTTAAAAAGGTCCCTGACAAGTGCCCTCTGCACTCCAAAAGCTCTCAGCCTCCTAAGCAGGTGAAGCCTACTGTGACCCTTTTATGTATGTTCTCTCTCTATACTTTTACTTGACTGAGTTTTGCATTCCCACTGTTGTATTTAAAATGTATTTTTTTATTCAGTAAAAGTAGTTTCAAAGGCATTCCCTTGTGAGTAGGACTTTGAAGTATATCAGTCATAAGTGATGACCTAATATTTCTGTTGTATTTGCATGGCATGAACAGTTGGATTCTCTATATAATATAACACAGCAAAAAGCATTTGTATAATATAGAGCCAGTGGGAATGTAAAACTCACAGAACCAAATCTTCACTCTTCCTACAGTAAGGCCTCATGCACACGACCGTTGTTTTCTTCCGCATCTGTTCCGCATTTTTTGTGGCTTAGATGCGGACCCATTCACTTCAATGGGGCCGCAAAAGATGCAGACAGCACTCCGTATGCTGTCCGCATCCTTTGCTCCGTTCCGTTGTCCGCAAAAAAAAATATAACATGTCCTATTCTTGTCCGCAAAATACGGATTGCGGACCCATTGAAGTCAATGGGTCTGCATAAACAGCGGATGCACAACGGAAGCCATCCGCATGTCATCCGCATCCGCATTTTTTGCGGATCCGTTGACACCTGTGTCCAAGGTTTTGAACCTTTATTAAACCAAAAAAATATATGAAATTGGACAGGAAGTTCAAAGGCAGTTTGCCAAGAGACAGAGGATTTCTAAGGAGAGAGATTGTGTGACACTTGTGATAAAATAATGCACCACTGGGATGTAGAAAAACGTATCCTCCTGGTCCAGGAATGGCCAGTGATGTGAGACACAAGGAGCAGTCTGTACAATGACCATTTAAAAAAAGACTCTTCATTGGAAGAAGTGGCTAGACTCCTGAGACCTTCAGAATGGGACCGAGCCAACCAGAGAGGTTGTGCAGATTTAGGTTAGTGCAATCAATGTCGTTTTGTGTCTTGTCCCTGTGTTAATGATTGCCGTAATAGTACCATAAGTTCAGATTCATATCCCTTTTGTGGACAGCATTAAATCTGGTGTCACTGCCACTTCTCTGAGAAGGTCTGTTAGATGTTCTTCTCTACCTGCATGAAGTTCTTTGTTTTGGTTTCACTTTGTCATCTCCTTTCCTTCTCCCAGCTGTCACCTAGTTACACTAATTGTCTCCCTTTATATTCCCTCCCATACTGCCTCACTTTGCGGTTTATACTTCTTCTTGGATTGTGTTCACTGCTGGATGCTGCTTCTGCTGATTCCTCAGATAAGTCTGTTTCCTTTATTTGTGTTTCCTTGCTGGCTTGATTCTAGGTGACCTTGTATTAAGTGCAGGGAGCCGGTGGTCGTGTCCCCTCACTATTATAGGGTTTTCAGGTGTCACATAGTATGAGGTACGTGGGCATGCAATAATCTACCATAAAGACCTTTGCATGGGCATAGCAGTCAGGGAGAGCACTAGGGGTTTTATAGGGCTCACCCATATGCTCCTTAGTTTGGGATCAAGCCAGTCGGATGTTTATTTATAAGTTTTCGTCTTAAGCATGGATCTGGTTTCAGCCTTGATTGACCGCATGCAGGGCCTTTCGCTGGATGTAGCAGATCTACACTGTGTCTCAGTTTCAGGTGACCGGTTCTGCTGGCATTCATGGAGTTTGTTCCGAGCCTAAGATCTCGCTTCCGGATACGTTCTCCGGGGGTAGTGAGAATTTTGTTTGCTTTAGAGAGGCTTGCAAACTCCATTTTCGCCTACTTCCCCATTCCTCTGGTGATGAGGAGCAGAGGGTGGGGATCATCATCTCGCTGCTCAGGGATAGCGCTCAGTCTTGGGCATTTTCCGCTGCCAGTCGGGGCACAGCCCCTCCAATCGGTGGATTAATTTTTTGCAGCCCTGGGACAGATATATGATGACCCGGATCGTATTGCCCTGGCTGAATCTAAACTGCGTCTTTTATGCCAGGGTAAACAGTCCGCAGAGATATATTGTTCAGAATTTTGGAGATGGGCAGCTGATACTGGTTGGAATGATGCTGCACTCTGAAGTCAATTTTGCCATGGTCTTTCGGAAAGATTGAAAGATGCATTTGCTTTTCACGAGAGACCAGTGGGAGATTCTAACGAGAGACCAGCCTCGTTAGAATCTCCCACTGTCCTTGTCCTGTCATATTCAGTCCAAGGACAGTGGGGCTGTCTCATTCAGTGCGCAGGGGTCTCAGTCTCTCTCAATCCCCTCTGAGGAGGAGGCCATGCAGCTGGGTTTGCTTGCCTCTGATAGTAGAGGATTCAGCTCTCAGAGGAGGGTTTGTTTCTGTTGTGGGGGTATAAATCATTTGGCAAATGTGTGCCCCTCTAGGAGATTAATGGAGTTTTCTGAGGGTAATAAAAGAAAAACAAAAATAAAAAAACCCTCTAAAAACTTTCCATTTGCTACTATTGGCAAGGATGACGCGGAAATTGAAGGTTTGCCATTTACTTATAGTTCCCGTTTTCTCCTTCCTGCTAGGGTGGCGCTAGACAGCAAGAACATTGTTTGTGAGATTTTTGTAGATAGTGGAGCAGCTGTCAATCTCATTGATGATCAATTTGCAATAACACATGGTTTCCAGGTATGCACTTTTGAAAAGGATATACCTGTTTTTGCTATCGATTCCGCTCCACTTTCTCAAAGATCGTTAAAGGGCATAGTTTACGATATCCATTTGACTGTGGGTGACGCTCATGTTGAGGATATGTCATGTTTCGTCTTAAGCGGATTACCTACTCCTCTAGTGTTGGGGTTACCCTGGCTCACTAAAAATAACCCCACCATTGATTGGCAAGCAAGGCAAATAAATGGTTGGAGCGAGTTTTTCAGAGAGAATTGCTTCACGGCGTATCATTCAGAGGTTTCTACCAAGACTGTGCCATCTTTTCTCTCTGAATTTTTGGATGTGTTTTCCGAAAGTGGTGTTCAGGAGTTGCCCCTGCATTGGGAGTACGACTGCCCTTTTAATCTCATTCCATGCGCCAAACTGCCAAAATCACGTTTATACAATCTCTCCCAACCTGAAAGAGTCGCTATGCGTACTTATATCTCTGAGAGCTTGAGAAAGGGACACATCCGACCCTTGAAGTCACCTGTTGCCGCAGTTTTTTTTTTGTTAAGAAAAAATATGGTTCTTTAAGACCATGTCTGAATTTCAGGGAGCTGAACTGTATCACGATTCATGACCCATATCCGCTTCCTCTGATCCCGGACCTTTTTAACCAGATTGTTGGGGCTAAGGTTTTTTCTAAGCTGGATTTAAGAGGGGTATACAACCTAGTCAGGGTCAGGCAAGGGGACGAACTGAAGACGGCCTTCAATACCCCTGAGGGTCATTTCAAGAGTTTGTTTATGCCTTTTGGTTTGATGAATGCTCCGGCCGTCTTCCAACATTTTCTCCTGATTTCAAGACTCATCGAGACCACCTACGTCAGGTCTTGCTGATTCTGCGGGATAAACTGGAAAAATGTGTTTTTGCGGTTCAGGAGATTCAATTTCTTGGTTTTCTTGTCTCCGCTTCTGGTTTTCGCATGGACCCTGAGAAGGTCCGCACTGTGCTTGATTGGGAGCTTCCTGAGAATCAGAAGGAGTTGATGTGGTTTTTGGGTTTTGCCAATTATTACAGAAAGTTCATTTTGAATTATTCCTCTGTTGTTAAGACACTCACTGATATGACTAAAAAGGGGGTCGATTTTTCTTCGTGGTCGGTAGATGCGCTTAAAGCCTTTTCTAGTATCAAAGAGAGTTTTGCTTCCGCTCCCATTTTAGTACAACCTGATGTCTCTCTACCTTTTGTTGTTGAGGTGGACGCTTCTGAAGTGGGTGTGGGTGTGGTCTTCTCTCAGGGTCCCTCTCCTGCCAAATGGCGACCGTGTGCCTTTTTCTCAAGGAAACTCTCCTCTGCAGAGAGAAATTATGATGTGGGAGCCCTGTCACATTGTTTTCCGGGAGGGGGGAAATTTGAAGACCCGGGTCCCATTTTGGCTGAAGGGATGTTCATCTCTGCTCTTTATCTGGGCACCCAGGGAGCAGAGCCACAGTGGATCTCATTGTTCGGAGATTCTGGTGGCCGGCTCTTCATAAGACGGTTGAGGGTTTTGTGGCAGCCTGCGAAACCTGCGCTCGTGCCAAGGTCCCTCATTCACGGCCATCGGGTTCTCTCCTCCTGTTACCCATTTCTTCCCATCCTTGGACGCATCTGTCCATGGACTTCATTACGGACCTGCCTTGTGCCTCGGGGAAGACTGTGATTCTGGTAGTAGTGGACCGTTTTAGCAAAATGGCACATTTCACTCCCTTTTCTGGGTTACCCAATGCTAAGACACGGGCGCAATCGCTTGCTGATCACATTGTTAAATAGCATGGCATTCCTTCAGACATCATCCCTGATAGGGGCACGCAATTTGTTTCCAGATTCTAGAAGGCCTTCTGTTCTCACTTGGGGGTTCGTTTGTCATTCTCTTCTGCTTTTCACCCGCAGTCGAATGGTCAGACCGAACGTGTCAATCAGAATCTGGAGACATATCTGCGCTGTTTTGTGGCGGAGAATCAGGAGGATTGGTGTTCTTTTTTTGTCCCTTGCTGAGTTTGCTTTAAATAACCGTCGCCAGGAGTCCTCTGATACGTCACCATTTTTTGGTGCATATGGGTTTAATCCGCAGTTTGGGACATTTTCTGGAGAGGGGTCTTCTGGTTTACCTGATGAGGAGAGATTTTCCTCGTCTTTGTCATTTATTTGGCAAAATATTCAGGGTAATCTGAAGAGGATGAGTGAGAGATATTAGTGTGGTGGATAAGAGACGTGTACCTGGTCCGGACCTGAATCTGGTGTGGTTGTCTACAAAGAATATCAAACTGAAGGTTCCCTCCTGGAAGTTGGGTCCTAAGTTTATTGGGCCTTACAAGATCTTGTCCGTCATCAATCCCGTTGCCTTCCGTATTGATCTTCCTCAGACGTGGAAGATCCATAATGTTTTTCACAGGTCCCTATTAAAACCTTATGTCCAACCCACTGTACCCTCCTCTTTGCCTCCTCCTCCGATTGTTGTTGATGGTAATCTTGAATTTCAGGTCTCTAGGATTGTGGATTCTCGCATTATCCGTGGTTCTCTCCAGTACCTCGTTCATTGGGAGGGTTATGGTCCTGAGGAGAGGATGTGGGTCCCAGTGGCGGACATTAAGGCCACTCGTCTTATCAGGGCTTTCCATAGGTCTCATCCTGAGAAGGTGGGCTCTGAGTGTCTGAGGTCCACCCATAGAGGGAGGAGTACTGTCACCGACACTTCTCTGAGAAGGTCTGTTAGATGTTCTTCTCTACCTCTTGCATGACGTTCTTTGTTTTGGTTTCACTTTGTCATCTCCTTTCCTTCTCCCAGCTGTCACCTATTTACACTAATTGTCTCCCTTTATATTCCCTCCCATACTGCCTCACTTTGCGGTTTATACTTCTTCTTGGATTGTGTTCACTGCTGGATGCTGCTTCTGCTGATTCCTCAGATAAGTATGTTTCCTTTTTTTGTGTTTCCTTGCTGGCTTGATTCTAGGTGACCCTGACTCCGTCCGTATTAAGTGCAGGGAGCCGGTGGTCATGCAATCGTCTACCATAAAGACCTTTGCATGGGCATAGCAGTCAGGGAGAGGTCTAGGGGTTTTTATAGGGCTCACCCATATGCTCCTTAGTTTGGGATCAAGCCATGATCGGATGTTTATTTATAGGTTCCAGCTTTCTGCAACACCATCCGTGACATCTGGTGTTGGCTGTGCATGTTTTGTCATCAGTTTTCTGTCTTTTACAATTTCTCCTCATGACCCCAATGTCTTAATGCATGTCACAACCTTTGCTCCAGCACACAGTAATAATGTTTGCGCAGCCTGCGGCCTTTACGGTTTTGGACTCATGTCGGCCTGTTATTGAGCATTGCCCTACTGTACCATGTGCTGTGGATTCTCCCCTTTTAGCAGACTTTGAAAGCTATGTGGTTATTGTCCTCTTTTGATGTTATTTTGTTAATGTATTTTTTTGGTGGTTTCATATTAAATTTATTTTGTAATGTTTTCTGTTTTAACAATAAAGAAAACAAAAACTTGTTGGAACAGCTGTCGCGACCAGTTCCGTCAAGAATTTATGGAGATGGGCAAAAGTGGTGATGGGGCCACAAGAAAACGCCCATAAATGAACACCCAGCAGCTGCGTTTTCTCAAGCCAGTTATGGATTTGAGGCCGTAAGTTCATATATTAATAAAATAAATCATGTTTGACATTCTATATTTAGATATGTCATTGGTCAATATGCTAATATATTGAAGACCTTTCTTCATGTGTTTGGTCTGCAATATATCATGGCAGTCGTATATTCATTAGATCTTATTATGTGTGTCAAATAATCCTTTACTGTTTTTCACATGCTATATTTTTGTAAGTATGGTTTTTTAAGTGTTTTTTTTAGGATTTTGCCTCTTGGAATGTTGGTTTTAGACCCGCCTGTGGCAAAGGTCCCAAAATCACTTTTGTTGAAGTATGCCAACCAATATGAAGCACCCTCTCCCTTTTATATACATGAGACCAAATTCAGAACTTGGTCAGCTCCTAAACTGGTCGACGAGTTTTCTTGTTGGACAGCTAGAAACACCCCGCTACCTCCAAAATGTTCTGTTGTTGTTTTCACACTGTCCTGATCAACAGTCCTACAATTGATGATTTCAATAATGTGACCACAAAGGTTTTATTGCTAACATTCCTATTTACAACCCTTGAGCGATCTGGGCATGCTCACCTTATTCTTGACTTGCAGCACTATGTTTGCCATCCTAGGAATATATATTAAGTATAAATGTTTTATGAGAAGTCTAATATGTTTTTTCATATGTTTTCAACCAACAGTACTGTGGACAGCCTTGAAGATACAGAATCACAGCAGTCCGATGTTGAAGGGTCAGATACACCAGCGGTGTTTTCACCAGAACCCATTCCTACACATCAACCCCTTGAAGAACATGAGCAGCAGACGGGGGAACCTGCAAGGGCTGCAGAAGTGTTCACCGAGGAAACCCAAAGGCCACAGTCAGGCTTCTTCTGGGCTAGTTACTAAAGAAATGATTGACTCTCAAGTCATTCAGTACCTAGCCCAGAAGAGGACTGAAGTGCGGGAGGAAACTATGATGAGGGGCCTGGCTCCTTTATTGCAACGGGTACCAGCTGAGAACCAGGCAACGTGCATGGCGTCCCTGACCCTGGTGCTAGAGATGTATGGCCACCCATACCAGGGGGACATACATACTCTTATTGAAGGGGTCAGGCGCCAAGTGGTGTTGCCACAAAATCCACAGCCCACCACCTTCCCACCTCGGTCACCCACAGGCCAAGGACAATCTTGTCCACCACCAAATGTATATCTGTCCCAAAGCCAGAACCAGCCTTAGTCTCAAGGCAATTATCCTGCCCCTTATCCAACAGGGACCCAGGATTCAGGACATGTTCGTCCCGGACCCTCATATGCAGCAGGATCCTTCACCAGGGATCTTTTTGATATGTAAATGTTTGATTCTTTGTTTATATTTATTTTTTATGTAAAATTATGTCCTTCATGCCTTTTATGTATGCATTATTTTTTATTTTTATGGATATTTTTCAAAGAAGAATTAGAAAAATCACTTGTATTATCTTGTATTATTGATTATCCCACCAAAATACGTTAGCAGTTCTACACATTCATATAAAAAAAAAAAACACACACAATATATATTTCAAGCAGTATAATTTTAATATAATCAACATACTTTTCAAAACATTTACTAATGAGGTATTAGAAGTAGAGTTGAGCGAACACCTGGATGTTCGGGTTCGAGAAGTTCGGCCGAACATCCCGGAAATGTTCGGGTTCGGGATCCGAACCCGATCCGAACTTCGTCCCGAACCCGAACCCCATTGAAGTCAATGGGGACCCGAACTTTTCGGCACTAAAACGGCTGTAAAACAGCCCAGGAAAGGGCTAGAGGGCTGCAAAAGGCAGCAACATGTAGGTAAATCCCCTGCAAACAAATGTGGATAGGGAAATTAATTAAAATAAAAATTAAATAAATAAAAATTAACCAAAATCAATTGGAGAGAGGTTCCATAGCAGAGAATCTGGCTTCCCGTCACCCACCACTGGAACAGTCCATTCTCAGATATTTAGGCCCCGGCACCCAGGCAGAGGAGAGAGGTCCCGTAACAGAGAATCTGTCTTCATGTCAGCAGAGAATTAGTCTGCATGTCATAGCAGAGAATGAGGCTTCACGTCAGCCACCACTGCAACAGTCCATTGGCATATATTTAGGCCTAGCACACAGGCAGAGGAGAGAGGTCCCGTAACAGAGAATCTGGCTTCATGTCAGCAGAGAATCAGTCTGCATGTCATAGCAGAGAATGAGGCTTCACGTCAGCCACCACTGCAACAGTCCATTGGCATATATTTAGGCCCAGCACACACACAGGCAGAGGAGAGAGGTCCCGTAACAGAGAATCTGTCTTCATGTCAGCAGAGAATTAGTCTGCATGTCATAGCAGAGAATGAGGCTTCACGTCACCCACCACTGCAACAGTCCATTGGCATATATTTAGGCCTAGCACACAGGCAGAGCAGAGAGGTCCCGTAACAGACAATCTGGCTTCATGACAGCAGAGAATCAGTCTGCATGTCATAGCAGAGAATGAGGCTTCACGTCACCCACCACTGCAACAGTCCATTGGCATATATTTAGGCCTAGCACACAGGCAGAGGAGAGAGGTCCCGTAACAGAGAATCTGTCTTCATGTCAGCAGAGAATCAGTCTGCATGTCATAGCAGAGAATGAGGCTTCACGTCAGCCACCACTGCAACAGTCCATTGGCATATATTTAGGCCCAGCACCCAGGCAGAGGAGGGAGGTCCCGTAACAGAGAATCTGTCTTCATGTCAGCAGAGAATTAGTCTGCATGTCATAGCAGAGAATGAGGCTTCACGTCAGCCACCACTGCAACAGTCCATTGGCATATATTTAGGCCCAGCACACACACAGGCAGAGGAGAGAGGTCCCGTAACAGAGAATCTGGCTTCATGTCAGCAGAGAATCAGTCTGCATGTCATAGCAGAGAATGAGGCTTCACGTCAGCCACCACTGCAACAGTCCATTGGCATATATTTAGGCCCAGCACACACACAGGCAGAGGAGAGAGGTCCCGTAACAGAGAATCTGGCTTCATGTCAGCAGAGAATCAGTCTGCATGTCATAGCAGAGAATGAGGCTTCACGTCAGCCACCACTGCAACAGTCCATTGGCATATATTTAGGCCCAGCACCCAGGCAGAGGAGGGAGGTCCCGTAACAGAGAATCTGTCTTCATGTCAGCAGAGAATTAGTCTGCATGTCATAGCAGAGAATGAGGCTTCACGTCAGCCACCACTGCAACAGTCCATTGGCATATATTTAGGCCCAGCACACACACAGGCAGAGGAGAGAGGTCCCGTAACAGAGAATCTGGCTTCATGTCAGCAGAGAATCAGTCTGCATGTCATAGCAGAGAATGAGGCTTCACGTCAGCCACCACTGCAACAGTCCATTGGCATATATTTAGGCCCAGCACCCAGGCAGAGGAGGGAGGTCTCGTAACAGAGAATCTGTCTTCATGTCAGCAGAGAATTAGTCTGCATGTCATAGCAGAGAATGAGGCTTCACGTCAGCCACCACTGCAACAGTCCATTGGCATATATTTAGGCCCAGCACACACACAGGCAGAGGAGAGAGGTCCCGTAACAGAGAATCTGGCTTCATGTCAGCAGAGAATCAGTCTGCATGTCATAGCAGAGAATGAGGCTTTACGTCAGCCACCACTGCAACAGTCCATTGGCATATATTTAGGCCCAGCACACACACAGGCAGAGGAGAGAGGTCCCGTAACAGAGAATCTGGCTTCATGTCAGCAGAGAATCAGTCTGCATGTCATAGCAGAGAATGAGGCTTCACGTCAGCCACCACTGCAACAGTCCATTGGCATATATTTAGGCCCAGCACACACACAGGCAGAGGAGAGAGGTCCCGTAACAGAGAATCTGGCTTCATGTCAGCAGAGAATCAGTCTGCATGTCATAGCAGAGAATGAGGCTTCACGTCAGCCACCACTGCAACAGTCCATTGGCATATATTTAGGCCCAGCACACACACAGGCAGAGGAGAGAGGTCCCGTAACAGAGAATCTGTCTTCATGTCAGCAGAGAATTAGTCTGCATGTCATAGCAGAGAATGAGGCTTCACGTCACCCACCACTGCAACAGTCCATTGGCATATATTTAGGCCTAGCACACAGGCAGAGCAGAGAGGTCCCGTAACAGACAATCTGGCTTCATGACAGCAGAGAATCAGTCTGCATGTCATAGCAGAGAATGAGGCTTCACGTCACCCACCACTGCAACAGTCCATTGGCATATATTTAGGCCTAGCACACAGGCAGAGCAGAGAGGTCCCGTAACAGACAATCTGGCTTCATGTCAGCAGAGAATCAGTCTGCATGTCATAGCAGAGAATGAGGCTTCACGTCACCCACCACTGCAACAGTCCATTGGCATATATTTAGGCCTAGCACACAGGCAGAGCAGAGAGGTCCCGTAACAGACAATCTGGCTTCATGACAGCAGAGAATCAGTCTGCATGTCATAGCAGAGAATGAGGCTTCACGTCACCCACCACTGCAACAGTCCATTGGCATATATTTAGGCCTAGCACACAGGCAGAGCAGAGAGGTCCCGTAACAGACAATCTGGCTTCATGTCAGCAGAGAATCAGTCTGCATGTCATAGCAGAGAATGAGGCTTCACGTCACCCACCACTGCAACAGTCCATTGGCATATATTTAGGCCTAGCACACAGGCAGAGCAGAGAGGTCCCGTAACAGACGATCTGGCTTCATGTCAGCAGAGAATCAGTCTGCATGTCATAGCAGAGAATCAGGCTTCACGTCAGCCACCACTGCAACAGTCCATTGTCATAAATTTAGGCCCAGCACCCAGGCAGAGGAGAGAGGTCCCGTAACAGACAATCTGGCTTCATGTCAGCAGAGAATTAGTCTGCATGTCATAGCAGAGAATCAGGCTTCATGTCAGCCACCACTGCAACAGTCCATTGGCATATATTTAGGCCTAGCACACAGGCAGAGGAGAGGTTCATTCAACTTTGGGTAGCATCGCAATATAATGGTAAAATGAAAATAAAAATAGGATTGAATGAGGAAGTGCCCTGGAGTCCAATAATATATGGTTATGGGGAGGTAGTTAATGTCTAATCTGGACAAGGGACGGACAGGTCCTGTGGGATCCATGCCTGGTTCATTTTTATGAACGTCAGCTTGTCCACATTGGCTGTAGACAGGCGGCTGCGTTTGTCTGTAATGACGCCCCCTGCCGTGCTGAATACACGTTCAGACAAAACGCTGGCTGCCGGGCAGGCCAGCACCTCCAAGGCATAAAAGGCTAGCTCTGGCCACGTGGACAATTTAGAGACCCAGAAGTTGAATGGGGCCGAACCATCAGTCAGTACGTGGAGGGGTGTGCACACGTACTGTTCCACCATGTTAGTGAAATGTTGCCTCCTGCTAACACGTTGCGTATCAGGTGGTGGTGCAGTTAGCTGTGGCGTGTTGACAAAAGTTTTCCACATCTCTGCCATGCTAACCCTGCCCTCAGAGGAGCTGGCCGTGACACAGCTGCCTTGGCGACCTCTTGCTCCTCCTCTGCCTTGGCCTTGGGCTTCCACTTGTTCCCCTGTGACATTTGGGAATGCTCTCAGTAGCGCGTCTACCAACGTGCGCTTGTACTCGCGCATCTTCCTATCACGCTCCAGTGCAGGAAGTAAGGTGGGCACATTGTCTTTGTAGCGTGGATCCAGCAGGGTGGCAACCCAGTAGTCCGCACAGGTTAAAATGTGGGCAACTCTGCTGTCGTTGCGCAGGCACTGCAGCATGTAGTCGCTCATGTGTGCCAGGCTGCCCAGGGGTAAGGACAAGCTGTCCTCTGTGGGAGGCGTATCGTCATCGTCCTGCCTTTCCCCCCAGCCACGCACCAGTGATGGACCCGAGCTGCGTTGGGTGCCACCCCGCTGTGACCATGCTTCATCCTCATCCTCCTCCACCTCCTCCTCATCCTCGTCCTCCTCGTCCTCCAGTAGTGGGCCCTGGCTGGCCACATTTGTACCTGGCCTCTGCTGTTGCAAAAAACCTCCCTCTGAGTCACTTCGAAGAGACTGGCCTGAAAGTGCTAAAAATGACCCCTCTTCCTCATCCTCCTCCTCCTCCTCCTGGGCCACCTCCTGTTCCATCATCGCCCTAAGTGTTTTCTCAAGGAGACATAGAAGTGGTATTGTAACGCTGATAACGGTGTCATCGCCACTGGCCATGTTGGTGGAGTACTCGAAACAGCGCAACAGGGCACACAGGTCTCGCATGGAGGCCCAGTCATTGGTGGTGAAGTGGTGCTGTTCTGTAGTGCGACTGACCCGTGCGTGCTGCAGCTGAAACTCCACTATGGCCTGCTGCTGCTCGCACAGTCTGTCCAGCATGTGCAAGGTGGAGTTCCACCTGGTGGGCACGTCGCATATGAGGCGGTGAGCGGGAAGGCCGAAGTTACGCTGTAGCGCAGACAGGCGAGCAGCGGCAGGATGTGAACGCCGGAAGCGCGAACAGACGGCCCGCACTTTATGCAGCAGCTCTGACATGTCGGGGTAGTTGTGAATGAACTTCTGCACCACCAAATTCAGCACATGCGCCAAGCAAGGGATGTGCGTCAAATTGGCTAGTCCCAGAGCTGCAACGAGATTTCGCCCATTATCACACACCACCAGGCCGGGCTTGAGGCTCACCGGCAGCAACCACTCGTCGGTCTGTTGTTCAATACCCCGCCACAACTCCTGTGCGGTGTGGGGCCTGTCCCCCAAACATATGAGTTTCAGAATGGCCTGCTGACGTTTACCCCGGGCTGTGCTGAAGTTGGTGGTGAAGGTGTGTGGCTGACTGGATGAGCAGGTGGAAGAAGAGGAGGAGGAAGCCGAGAAGGAGGAGGTGGCAACAGGAGGCAAAGAATGTTGCCCTGCGATCCTTGGCGGCGGCAGGACGTGCGCCAAACAGCTCTCCGCCTGGGGCCCAGCTGCCACTACATTTACCCAGTGTGCAGTTAGGGAGATATAGCGTCCCTGGCCGTGCTTACTGGTCCACGTATCTGTGGTTAGGTGGACCTTGCTACAGATGGCGTTGCGCAGTGCACACTTGATTTTATCGGATACTTGGTTGTGCAGGGAAGGCACGGCTCTCTTGGAGAAGTAGTGCCGGCTGGGAACAACATACTGTGGGACAGCAAGCGACATGAGCTGTTTGAAGCTGTCTGTGTCCACCAGCCTAAATGACAGCATTTCATAGGCCAGTAGTTTAGAAATGCTGGCATTCAGGGCCAGGGATCGAGGGTGGCTAGGTGGGAATTTACGCTTTCTATCAAATGTTTGTGAGATGGAGAGCTGAACGCTGGCGTGTGACATGGTTGAGACGCTTGGTGACGGAGGTGGTGGTGGTGGTGTTGGTGGTACATCCCCTGTTTGCTGGGCGGCAGGTGCCAACGTTCCTCCAGAGGCGGAGGAAGAGGCCGAGGCGGCAGCAGCAGAATAGGCCGAGGCGGCAGCAGCAGAAGAGGTAGCAGGGGGAGCCTGAGTGACTTCCTTGGTTTTAAGGTGTTTACTCCACTGCAGTTCATGCTTTGCATGCAGGTGCCTGGTCATGCAGGTTGTGCTCAGGTTCAGAACGTTAATGCCTCGCTTCAGGCTCTGATGGCACAGCGTGCAAACCACTCGGGTCTTGTCGTCAGCACATTGTTTGAAGAAGTGCCATGCCAGGGAACTCCTTGAAGCTGCCTTTGGGGTGCTCGGTCCCAGATGGCGGCGGTCAGTAGCAGGCGGAGTCTCTTGGCGGCGGGTGTTCTGCTTTTGCCCACTGCTCCCTCTTTTGCTACGCTGTTGGCTCGGTCTCACCACTGCCTCTTCCTCCGAACTGTGAAAGTCAGTGGCACGACCTTCATTCCATGTGGGGTCTAGGACCTCATCGTCCCCTGCATCGTCTTCCACCCAGTCTTGATCCCTGACCTCCTGTTCAGTCTGCACACTGCAGAAAGACGCAGCAGTTGGCACCTGTGTTTCGTCATCATCAGAGACATGCTGAGGTGGTATTCCCATGTCCTCATCATCAGGAAACATAAGTGGTTGTGCGTCAGTGCATTCTATGTCTTTCACCGCTGGGGAAGGGCTAGGTGGATGCCCTTGGGAAACCCTGCCAGCGGAGTCTTCAAACAGCATAAGAGACTGCTGCATAACTTGAGGCTGAGACAGTTTCCCTGGTATGCATGGGGGTGATGTGACAGACTGATGGGGTTGGTTTTCAGGCGCCATCTGTGCGCTTTCTGCAGAAGACTGGGTGGGAGATAATGTGAACGTGCTGGATCCACTGTCGGCCACCCAATTGACTAATGCCTGTACCTGCTCAGGCCTTACCATCCTTAGAACGGCATTGGGCCCCACCATATATCGCTGTAAATTCTGGCGGCTACTGGGACCTGAGGTAGTTGGTACACTAGGACGTGTGGATGTGGCAGAACGGCCACGTCCTCTCCCAGCACCAGAGGGTCCACTAACACCACCACGACCATGTCCACGTCCGCGTCCCTTACTAGATGTTTTTCTCATTGTTATGGTTCACCACAACAACAAATATATTATTTGGCCCAATGTATTGTATTCAAATTCAGCGGGATATAAATTTGAGGCCTAGTATTTAGGCGCTGGGTGACCGGTATGGATTTAGTGACAGAATTAGACTTGGAAATGCACAGAAGCGTGTGTGTGAAGTTATTCTGAATGACCCAATGTGCACCTTGAATATTATATACCCTTTTTGGGATAGATTTCAAATAGCTCTGATATAGCAGGAACCACTAAATTATGAAATTGCTAAATTGGGAATTGTACTTCAACCCAGAACAAAAAATGTGCTTTGACGGGCACTAAATAACTTTCCCAGCTACAACAGTACAGCGGTAACGAGAGATTTAGAGGGATTTAAATTTGAGGCCTAGTATTTAGGCGCTGGGTGACAGGTATGGGTTTAGTGACAGAATTAGACTTGGAAATACACAGTAGCGGGTGTGTGTGAAAGTTATTCTGAATGACCCAATGTGCACCTTCAATATTATATACCCTTTTTGGGATAGATTTCAAATAGCTCTGATATAGCAGGAACCACTAAATTATGAAATTGCTAAATTGGGAATTGTACTTCAACCCAGAACAAAAAATGTGCTTTGACGGACACTAAATATCTTGCCCAGCAACAACAGTACAGCGGTGGGTAACGAGAGATTTAGAGGGATTTAAATTTGAGGCCTAGTATTTAGGCGCTGGGTCACCGGTATGGATTTAGTGACAGAATTAGACTTGGAAATGCACAGAAGCGTGTGTGTGAAGTTATTCTGAATGACCCTATGTGCACCTTCAATATTATATACCCTTTTAGGGATAGATTTCAAATAGCTCTGATATAGCAGAAACCACTAAATTATGAAATTGCTAAATTGGGAATTGTACTTCAACCCAGAACAAAAAATGTGCTTTGACGGACACTAAATATCTTGCCCAGCAACAACAGTACAGCGGTGGGTAACGAGAGATTTAGAGGGATTTAAATTTGAGGCCTAGTATTTAGGCGCTGGGTGACAGGTATGGGTTTAGTGACAGAATTAGACTTGGAAATACACAGTAGCGGGTGTGTGTGAAGTTATTCTGAATGACCCAATGTGCACCTTCAATATTATATACCCTTTTAGGGATAGATTTCAAATAGCTCTGATATAGCAGGAACCACTAAATTATGAAATTGCTAAATTGGGAATTGTACTTCAACCCAGAACAAAAAATGTGCTTTGACGGACACTAAATATCTTGCCCAGCAACAACAGTACAGCGGTGGGTAACGAGAGATTTAGAGGGATTTAAATTTGAGGCCTAGTATTTAGGCGCTGGGTCACCGGTATGGATTTAGTGACAGAATTAGACTTGGAAATGCACAGAAGCGTGTGTGTGAAGTTATTCTGAATGACCCTATGTGCACCTTCAATATTATATACCCTTTTAGGGATAGATTTCAAATAGCTCTGATATAGCAGAAACCACTAAATTATGAAATTGCTAAATTGGGAATTGTACTTCAACCCAGAACAAAAAATGTGCTTTGACGGACACTAAATATCTTGCCCAGCAACAACAGTACAGCGGTGGGTAACGAGAGATTTAGAGGGATTAAATTTGAGGCCTAGTATTTAGGCGCTGGGTGACAGGTATGGGTTTAGTGACAGAATTAGACTTGGAAATACACAGTAGCGGGTGTGTGTGAAGTTATTCTGAATGACCCAATGTGCACCTTCAATATTATATACCCTTTTGGGATAGATTTCAAATAGCTCTGATATAGCAGAAACCACTAAATTATGAAATTGCTAAATTGGGAATTGTACTTCAACCCAGAACAAAAAATGTGCTTTGACGGACACTAAATATCTTGCCCAGCAACAACAGTACAGCGGTGGGTAACGAGAGATTTAGAGGGATTTAAATTTGAGGCCTAGTATTTAGGCGCTGGGTCACCGGTATGGATTTAGTGACAGAATTAGACTTGGAAATGCACAGAAGCGTGTGTGTGAAGTTATTCTGATGACCCTATGTGCACCTTCAATATTATATACCCTTTTAGGGATAGATTTCAAATAGCTCTGATATAGCAGAAACCACTAAATTATGAAATTGCTAAATTGGGAATTTG